>NC_138340.1:97479409-98817742 GCF_046562875.1 Panthera onca
CTTCGAACACAGAGTTTCTCCATCTATAATCCTCACCTACCCTCTCCTTACATAGTTAATGCCTATACATCTCTCAGTTCTCAACTCGAATGTCATTTTCTCAGGGAAGTTTTCCCTTACCTTCTCAGCGGCCCAATTCCCTCTATTATCTCTCTGTCTTGGCCCTCTTCACAGTTGCATTTGTACACTTCTTTGTGAAATTATGTGATTAATGTCTCCTTTTCTATGTTATATGGCAAGCGACATAAAGGAAAGTAATGATCTGTTTTCTGCCCATTATTTTATCTCTGAACTTAAAACAGTGTTTAATAGCAAGCAGTCAGTAAATATTGGTTGAATCAGTGAATTGCCTGAAGAGGATTAAAGCTCTCCTAACTCTGGTGTAGCATTGTTCCATCCCAGAGAATTATTTTATGAACCAAATAGCTCCTAGAGTCAGCTCTCAATTCTGTGATTCTATGACCTGTGATTCCATCCCTCCTTTCAGAAACCAGCATTTCCCCTTTCTACACGGGCTCATCTGAGAAGCATCATCAGTAGAGGAGATAAGTGAGGGAAAAAAAAGAAAAAATCAATAGAAGACCAGCCTTTTACTCTTCTATTAAAAATATAAAAGTTAGTTTTACAATGTACCCAATTCAATGTCATCTACTCAATCTGTACTCAGGTACATGCCAAAGGACACTAGAGGCTTCAGGCCTCGATTGGGCTGTAGACAAGCTATTCCTCCATCCTGGGGAACAATTTAATGAGAATCCATGCATGGCATAGCTTAATCTATTATTTTAAGTAACAATAAGCTTGAAACACTCAGCATTATTTGTCCTTATGATATGGTGTGGGACTCTCGGCTTTGATTGTTTATCTAACATATTTGCAAACTCACATTGCATGAATTTAAACTTTGCCAGTCATCACTCCTACTTTATTATTGACGGGCATGGTCTGCTTTAGTCTATTTAACACATTATATTGGATGACATTCCAAAAGAGTAAATGTGCATTTTCTCTAAGCACACACAATAGATTACAGTCCCAATAGCTTTTTAGGCACAAATGTTGACACTGGTAATTTAACCATGACCCTATCTCTGAATTTGATTATACAGCCCTTGTGCATTTTGGTAGAGCAATAGGTCTCAAGCAGCCAAAAAGAGACCAAATGCTAAACCTACAACATCCCAGTCTTGGAACCAGCCATTTCTAGCAGAAATTTCACAGGAAAGATCTTTAATTGAAAAAGAAAACAAGGTAAAGCCTAAGTAGCAACGAGTATGAAATGGTGAGCTAGCACAATCCCAGGCAAATAGAGATGGCATATGAGAGGGATGTATGTAGCAAAGTGGGCTCTGTAACTTCTGCGCTGCGGTGGATCCTTTTGCATTTCCAGCTCCACCTACCAGCTAATCTTCTCATGAAAGATAAGCCCCCAAACAGTGTAAATTGGGACCATTTTTCTGGAAGAAGTGTAGCAATATGCATCTAGAGACTTTAAAATACTCTTATGCTTTAACTCAGAATTTCCATTTCTGGAATTTATCCTGAGGAAGTGTTGCAGGAGGAATATAGAGGTAAAAGTACAGGGATCCTAGTTAAACCTTAATTTATAAGGGCAAAGAAACAAGTGAAACAAATACAAAATGGTTAAAATAATTATGGAAATGCATATGGTAAAATAAATATAAAATTCCAAAGCCAATTATTAGAAAACCATTCATTTGAAGAATATTTAACAACTTAGGAAAACATCATATATAACATGGAATTCAAAACTCAAGTGTCAAAATTATAATTATGATATTAGCTTAATTAAAGATACGCTTTAATATACATGTGCATAAGTTATCAGAAAGGAAAATCCCCAGAGTACTAAGTGTTTATGTGTGAGCAGTAAAATTATGCGGGATATTTATTTTCTTTAATATACTTTGGCATATTTTCAAAGCTTTCTTCAAAAAATACTCTTATTGTCAAATAGTATTACTTTTTAAATAAATAGGAAAAATTAACTTTTAAAAATCTCCCCACCACTGCAGCAAATCTCAGTATCAGCTAAGAAACATGGACAGTGACCGGAGAGGACCCCAGGGATGTAGCATGGGGATACATCACTAGAAAAATTGTAGGGCCCACCCACTAGAGTCAAGGAGGAGATTCTGCTTGTCCATTCAGACTTGCCTATTGAAAACTTAACCAGTGTCAAATACTGTACTAGCTGCTGTGGGTTCAATAGGAGGTACAATTCCACTGCCTGATGTAGGAGGTGGAGGCGTATGAGTAAGGAGGGAAACAGTAGATAAGTTAGAAAGAAGACGAAATGAGGACAATATGTCTCTTGCCCTTATCTGGCTATGATTTTATGAATTCTTACTGAGAAAGGACTGAAGCTTCCTATCAGAGCTCCACTCTTTATTTTTTGTTATGTTGCACCTTAAATGCATACAACATATATAGAGTTCATTGTTCAGTGCTAGTTCAGCCAATCTCATTTAGTTATCTTGATGAAGTTCGTAATAGAAGAACCCTCAGATCTTATTAGAGATGGAATTCAAGCACCTGATTTCAGTCCTCGCTGTAGTTATGATTCCAGTGCCTGAAATGAGTAGACCAGATAAACTGCTCTTCTTTTGTTACTAAATAGCAGTTTTCCTCTGGGTATGCCAAATTTGGCAGCAATTGCATGCTATAATAAAAAAGATTTTATAATCTACTGCTTTTTTTGAATAATCTGATTACTATTTAAAAACTGGATGGCAGTGTTTTCTAGAGGAAATGGAGTTTGACAAACTTCTGAAAATTCCTAGAATAGGCTATTTCTAGCTGAACTTTGAAAACTAAAACTGCATTTATTGTTCCAAACTAAGTAATATTAAAGGTAAGAACCATATTTGTTTCCTGCAAAAATTAACCATTTTCCAAAGACCAAAAAAGATTAGTATTAATGACAAATTAAAGATTAGTATTAATTGCCATCAACTGTTATGTCCTCTCTCCTAACAAATTCTGAATACTTCTATAACTGGCAGGCTAATTGCTTAGTAAACATACTACAGTAATGTTCTCAACAGTGGAGAAAAGCTAGTCCTAACAGGAGAGAGGGACTCATTTGCCATATCAAAGGAAATTTGTGCAATTGGTGCCGCCCTTGGACTTTAGTATTTTGGACAGTTAGGAGACTCAGAAGAGATTTCAAGAATTGAGAAATTCTGAGACATAATTCAGGAACAGGCATTCTGAATCCTTTTATTCTATAGTCCTCTGTCCCACTTCCAGTATTATCTGAATGGAGTTATTAATCCTTTCTTTAGAAGGTACAATGCAAAACAGTGTGACTCTGCTCCAAAACTTTAAGGCTGGATTGCCTTGTAACTCTGGATGTACATTTGATGATCGGTAGATCATTTAGACCGCTAATTCTCTCTATGTCCAATGGAGTATTCATTATCTGCTTGTATAATAGAAATGTTTTCCCTTTGTTAAAAATGAAAGGGCTACCAGAATAGAACAGGGATATACCAACTTCAGTGCTTTGTTAAGTGAAAAAATATTTGTTAAGTGAAAAAATATTCATGTAAAAGAAAGTAGTATTTTCTACAAGATGGGGAGACAGGGCTGTGGAGGACAGTGATTATCATGAAGTGATGATGAGAGAAAGAGTTAGGGCTTTTCACAATTACAGATTGTTCAATGATAAGAGCTTGAATAGATCCTAACTCCCCCACTTTCGTTTTTTGTAAGTGGGGGGACCAGTGATTGCAGACAATGTATTTTGCCTACACCTTCTCACTACTTCTAAAAGGCAGGTCCTAGTTTTATAGGTCAGAAATGAATCACTCTGTCAACCTCAAAATTCTGTTATCTTTTATGAGATGGATGCAATAGTTAGGCCTCTCTTTTCTCTAGTAACATTAAATAGCAAGCTGCAACTTGAGAGAGAAACTTCTCACTGGAAAATCTTAAGAATTAAATGGTTCATTTGTTACAAGATGAAAAATATATCTTCTGGGAAATATGCACAATAATCTTAGTGTGACTAATTCTAGAGCCATAGATGAAATTACCATTTGTTAATTCCATTTGTTTCCAGGGACAGAGAAAAAACTCATTAATGGGATGGCAAGTGTTAGAAACCTTAGACCTGTAAAGGAGCATTTTACCAAAGCTTTCCTGCAAACATTTGGTTTAGATGGTATTTGGCTAGTCATACGTTAGGAAGCAGGATGGAGTAAGTAATAGCTTAAGTTATAGGATGTAAAGAGGACTAAAGAGAGCTTTCTCCACTAGGACAATATAGTGCCTAAAATTCCTATCACTGATTATTCCTATAAGTGAAACGTTTTATATCTTACATTGTATATTTTTTCAATTACTTGTTTCCTACTGCATGTTTTTGTCTTCATTATAATATTAATAATTTTGGATTATAATTAATGAACCATCAGAGGATTCCAGGTATAACCTCATTACTAATGACATAGGTGGTAAGACCTATGTGGTCTTTCTCTTAGTACAGAACTGATTAAAAAAAAACAAACCAAAACAAAACAAAACACATATATTCTGCAGCCTGTCAGGCTGGCTTTGAATCATAGTTTCACCTCTAACTGGATGATCTTGGATCTCACATTCCTCATCTGTAAATGAGAACTTAAAAACAAAACAAACAACAACAACAACAACAACAAAACCCCACCTACATAGAAGGTTGTCAAAGAGTAAACAAAATAATCCACATAAAGATATAATATATACAAGATAAGTATTAAATATTATCACATGGAGAGAAACAATTCCATTTAAAAATCAATGTGTTTCTTCTCTATAATTTGCAGAAACTTTAGAAAAAAAGTGCACATAGCTTGAGATTTCATAGATATTCAAGATAAGGAACAAAAAAACCCTACAAATAATTTTTTCGTTATTTTTTGTTCTATACCTTCTAGGAAGGCTACATCTCCTTCATCCAACAAGCCATATCACCTTTCAGTATCTTAGTTTTCTCATCTAATAAATGAGATATGTAGACTACGTATGCAGTTTTCAAAAGTTCTTATTATTTCAGTTGATGAGATGCTGTTCATTCAAATGAAAATTTCCCAGAAGCTCAACTATTAAAAGCTGTTCCTTTATTTTTTTATTTTGTTTAATGTTTATTTATTTTTGAGAGAGGGAGAGAGCAGAGGAGGGGCAGAGAGAAAAGGAGACACAGAATCTGAAGCAGGCTCCAGGCTCTACACTGTCAGCACAGAGCCCGACTCAGGGCTAAAATTCACAAACCATGAGATCATGACCTGAGCCAAAGTTGGTTGCCCAACCAACTGAGCCACCAGGCACCCCAAAAGCTGTTCCCTTTAAAGTTGAAGTTGGGTTGGGAGCAGAACTTCACCTACCCCACTAGGCCAGAATAAAATCTGTTCCTTCTGTTAATATTCTATGATCCCAATTACAAATTCAAGGTTTTCCAGAACCATATGGGCAGAGATGAAAGGCAACTGCTGATAAATGAAGTAATAAATCAGTAAGGAAATTTTAGCGGTGCCCGGGTGACTCAGTTGGTTAAGTGTCTGACCCTTGATTTCAGCTCAGGTCATGATCTCATGGTTCATGAGATCGAGCCCTGAGTTAGGCTCTGTGCTGACAGCACAGAACATGCTTGGGATTCTCTTTCCCTCTCTCTCTGTCCCTCCCCAACTCATGCACACTCTTTCTCTCTCAAAATAAATAAATAAAAGGAAATAAATAAATAAAAGGAAATTTTAATAGTGTTATTTACTTACTGGCTTCATTCCACTGGTTATTTAAAACTAGGTTTCACAGAAATAGGCCTGAATTTCCCATTGCAAAATCTTCCACAAAGCCATATTTCATCAGAAAATGAAAAGTGTGGCATCATGGAATAAGATCAAGCATTTTTAAGTGCTGTAATCATAAATACTGAGCATCTAGTTATGTACCAAGCAGATAGTTCTGGGCACTTTATATGGGTTAGCCCATGAAATTCCCATGACAATACTGTGGAATCAAATGTCTTTTATGATATTCTGTTTTACAAATGAAAAACTTCAAAAATGTTAAGTAATTTGATCAAGCTGCACAGTTTAGTAGGTAGAACTTCTGGGATTTGAATGTAGAGAGTCTGGAACTCTACTCATATGTCCTAAAAAATACTTCCAAGATCTTATGTAATTTTGATAAACTAAGAGAAGAACCCCATAGAAGCATACATGAAATAATAGTGTAAATTCATGTACATGTAAATAAAATACCTATAAACTCCACAGAGGCTAGAGAACTTATTAGTTGGTGATTAGGAGGTTAAAAAAATTTAGTTGTTATTTCATGATATCTAATGTATATTTCTATTTTATTTTTCATCATTCAGTTTATTAAGATAGTTTTTAAAAAGAACAGAATATTTAAATGTAATATTTTTTAACAAAGCAGATTATCACAAGTTATATAAAATATGTTGAGCCTTTCAAAGGGTAACTGGACAAAGTGTTAGATTTCATGTTAATAATGCTTGATTTTCTACCTTAAGTTTATAAAAAAAAACTCAAGGGCATCCGCTGTGTGATGTCAGAAAAGAAACAATACTAGTAGCTGTGAGCTAAGGACGTAGAAGTTTTTCCTTGAAGAGGGCTACTCTATTTTCCTTTGAGAATATCTCCATCTTGTGGAATCTCCACTGCCCTAAGGGCCTGGCATGTGGAAACTCCCATCTGGTTTTCAAACTAGAGGCTTGAGAGTCCTCAGTTAAGTACAGGCCCTGATGATCTGGGCAAAAGTCCCAAATTCCAAAGGGGCATCCACACATTTTGAATGCCTGTGCCCAAAGCACGTGCCCCAAAGTCTCAACCAGAGAAACATAGAGTTGTTCAAGTGGCTCCAAACTGTCTTTTTGAAGTCTTATCTCCTGTGTGTTCTGATTACTTTGGCTTACCAGCAGGAAGACTGTTTTGCTAAATTAATGCACAGGAGATGGGAGGGGGATGAATGTCCTCCCTGTTGAGAGACGACAGGAGGGCCCACTGTGGTGGCAGATGCTGTCTGTTTAAATACCCCCGCTCCCAGCCTAAGTGCCCAAACCTTGAGGAAGACTGCCTGAGGCCGGAATCAAGGTTGTCAAACTGGAGCACACTGCCCTGACAGCTCTCCTGCCTGTTTGAGATGCTGTTGTATGCTTTGCAGGGCGTTAAATTCACAACACGGGAGGTGTGATAGGGCCCCTCTAGAAAAGAAGTGAGGTCATCTCTGGGAGAATCACCCCACCTTGGAAAAAAAGAAGAAATGAGTCAAAACCTTCGGAGTGACGAGGAGGAGTGCTTTCTTTCCAATAGGTCCATTTCAAGTTATTTTATAGCATGAAGACAACCCATCCATTAAGCATCAACCACTTTAGCGCTTAAGAATAAACACAGTTGACATTCCTGTTCAGGACTCCCAGTGCACAGGGGCGAGGGTTGTTCAGCTTTTTAAAATGTAGCTTATGGCTTATTAGTGAATGATGAAATCAACTTTGTGAGGGGGAAAATCATTTGCTTAAAAAATGAAGAGAGAAGAATTAAAACATCTTCTAACCATGTATTGTTTATATAACATACTACATATATAAAATATACACACAAGTTATGAAGCAAATAAAATCATGACCCACCCCCAACCCCTCTACTTGAATATTACCTATCCCTATATCGTGTTCAGAGCAGCTGTGGTCCTTTCATATCCCCTCTCTTGCCTCCTCATGAGCACCCAGAATTAACTTCTACCCTGAATTTTGTGTTTCTCATTTGTTATGTTCAGGACCACAATCTCTTATTGAAAACCCTTAGAATCAGGTGTGTTTCAGACCGGATTTTTGTTCCCCCAGAAAGATCACATAGGTCATATTCTGTGTATTATGAACACTCCCAACAGAGTCTGGAGAGAATTCTATAGTCAAGCTCATTACTATGTCCAAGGCAAAATGGGTAGATATTCACATCTATTATAAAGAGCACAATGAATAGCCTTGTGTCTGTTTTTGCCATCAAATAAGGTTGCATATGAACATAAACTTCCATATTTCATGGCTCTATGGATTTTGCAATTGCAGTTAAAGGAACTTTTGTCTAAAGTTAAATTTATTAAACTTTTCTCATGTAGTTAATCCTTTTTGTATTTTGTTTAAGAAAACTTTTCTACCCTGAAATCATAAAGATACACTTTTAAATTTTTTCTTATTTGTAAAATTTTACCTTAATGTATTTGATTCATCTGGAAATAATTTTCATGTATGTTATGAGAGAGTATTCTAATTTCTTCTTTCTCCCCCTCTATAGATAAATAATTATTACTGTTATATTTGTAAGATACCAGCTCAGTTATATATCTTATTTCTATCTATGAGATCTATTTCTAGGCTGACTATTCCACTGATCAATTTTTACCCTTGCACAAATACCACACTCTCTTAATTAGCTTAGTGTAATAGATCTGGTAGCTGGTAGGGCAATTCTCTTAACTTTATTCTTATTCAGCAGGAGTATCCCGACTCTTCTTGACCCCTTGATCTTCTATTCAAATATTATCATAAGCTAGTCAGGTTAGCTTTTGGGAGTTTGATTGGATTTGCCCTGAAACTCTCATTTAATTTAGAGAAAATTGACATCTTAGCAATATTGATTCTTGCTAACCCTGAATATGAGGCTATCTCTGTATTTATTTATTTATTTTTGGATGTCTTTCAATAATGTTTGGTAATTTTCTCCAAACTAACATTTCACCAAAAATATAATTGTTGCACTTATCCTGAGTACATTATAGTATTTGTTTATGTCGAAATAGTTTTAAGTTGCTTTGTGTATTTGTTGCATGTGTTAGGAAATGCAATTGATTTTTGAATTTTATTTCATATGCGGTCACTTTCCTCATTTTTCTTATTAATTATAATAAACTATCTCTACATTTGTTTAGATTTTCTATACAAATAATTATGATATTCATAGATAACAGTTTTGTTTCTTTCCAAAAGTTATATTTATTTCTGTTTCTTATATTTCACTGGCCAGAAACTCCAATGCAGTGATGAAAAAGAAAGAAAGAAAGAAAGAAAGAAAGAAAGAAAGAAAGAAAGAAAGAAAGAAAAAGGAAGAGTGATAGGAATCCTGTCTTGTTCCTAATTTTAAAAAGAATATTTCCAAAATTCATCATTAAGAAGGTTTGCTACATGTAAGGCTTTGATAAATATTTATATTGCTAGGTTGGAAAGGGTGATAATCATGAATGGATGTTCAATTATATGGAACGATTTTCTGCTTCAACTGAGATGATCAAATGGTATTTGTCCTTTAATCTGCAAATGTGGTGAAACATATTAATTGATTTTATAATGTTAAAATACCTTTACATTCCTGGGATGAGTTCAATTTGATCATGATATATTATCATTTTTATAAAAACCCTTGGACTTGGTTTGATGATACTGTTTTTCATTTTGGCATTAATGTTCATGAGTAAGATTGATCTGTAATTTTCCTTTCACATACAGTCCTTATCTGTGTTTGGTAGAAGGATTATACTTGTATTAGAAAATAAGTTGTGGAGTGTTTCCTCTTTGTGTATTATCTGGGAGAATTTGCATAAGTTTCGAATTTCCTGTTTTCCTTAAAAATTTAAAGAAATCATTGAAAAAACTGGGCTTCCTCTTTTCATTGTGAGGGATTTTTAAATACTAATCTAAATTTCAATTTCATATTGAGTTAGCTTCCATACGTTAGTTTTCTACAGATCTGTCCATTCCGTCTATGTTTTCAAATTCTTGATAAAAAATTATCACTCTTACTTGTGTCTTTGAACTTGGTAAATTCCATCACAGGTTCATCTTTACTAGTATTTTAAAATAACTTTTTTCTTTGTTGATTCTCTTCATTATATCTGCTTTCTAGTTCATTAATTTCTCTTACTCATTATCTAATTTTTATACCTTCTTTGGATTTATTTTGTTGATTTTTTTCTAAAATCTTGAGTTTAGTAATCAGTAAATTAATTTTCAGCCTTTCCTTTTTTCTGTTTTTAGTATTAAAGGCTATATACATATACATACATCACCTTCCAAATACTCAGTATTCTTTGTTTTATTATATGGTAGTTTTATTATTATTCTGTTCTAGGTATTTGTTATTTTCCAAATAGATGATGATTATAAACTATATCCTTTAATGTATGATCTCTTTCTTAATAGTATTGAGATCTGTATGATACAGTTTTTTGAAATGCATGAAGGCCAAGTATGTAGTCTTATGTTTAATGCAGAAGAAGGTGTATTATCCAATTGTTGGCAATATGGTTCCATGCATGCCCATTAAATCAGGCTTGCTGATGTTTTGTTCACATGCTCCATATTGTTATATTTTTTCTTCTGCTTGTTCTAAAAATAACCAAAGATAAGGAGAATTTTTGGATTTGTAAATTTCCCTTGTAGCTCTATCGTGTTTTGCTTTATATATTTTGGTGCTGTTTAGACAGATCCATACAACTTTAGAATTGTTTTATTTATTTATTTTTTCTGGTGAATTGAACTTCTTACAGTTCTATAGGGATCGACTTTATCCTTAATAATGCTTTGTGTTTTACATTTTATTTTTGTTCCATTTTAGTACAGCTACAATAACCCGCTTGCTTTCTTGCTTTTTTCTTTCTTTTTAAATTTTTTTTTCCTTTTTACATTCACTAAATTGAGCAATAGAATACCACCAGTTCCCTAGATGCGTTGTTCTTGGTGTTCCCTATCAATCACTATCCCTCTGTACTCCCAAAAGTGATCATTCACAACTTCTTGTTTTATTTTGTTTAGTATGTTCCTGGCTATCTTTTTTCCCCCTATTCTTTTATGGTCAGTTTCTCCAGGTTTCTGTGTTTCTCTTAAATTCAATCTGGTCATCTCTTTTAACTAGTAGTAGCTAAAATGCTGTAACTGGGGAAATTACTGTATTTCTGTTTATTTATGATACAAATAACTTGTGAATTTAATGTAAACACATTTATAGATCTGAATGTTGTTTATAAAAATTTATGTTGTTATGTTACCCTCACATCATGAGAGGAGAATATTTTCCCATTACATCAATTTTGGCCTTGGCCATAGGACTTGATTTGGGAAATAGGATGTAGCAGACATAATGCAGCATAGGACTGAAATATGCTTATATGTTTCTCTGCTGTAGCCATGAGGAAAACATCCCTAGGTTAGCCAGCTGGTTTTGGAGGAGGATGAGAGACATATGGAGGAGATCCAAACCATTTAGCTCAGGCATGCCTTGACTACCAATCCTCAATCCATCTAAAGACCCACAAGCATGGATGCTTATGTGTTAATCCACTGAGTTGTGAAACGATTTGTTACTAAGAAATCTGTAGCAATAGCAAATAATACATTTTTATTGGTATACTTTTTTGTGTGTCTACTATTTTGACTTTGTACTTCTTATTTGTCCCACTATTATTTCCTTTTCCTTTAGTGGAAATGTTATAATTGAGATTCAGCTGGTTTGTTTTATTTGCTTTTTCTCATTGTGATTCCTCCCTCTGTTTGGAGGTTGTATGTTCCATTTCTATTTTTTGATAAATACTCTCCAAATTTTATAATAAACAATAAACAAAGTCTAAAGTTAATATTCTATCCTTCCTTTAAAAAACACACACAAGAACTTCAGAATAATTTGATTTCAAACACCCGGAGTGAAAGTGACCACTGTTTTCCAGTAGGCTAGCTGTACCCTTTTTTAACTCCCAAGTTAAGTGTCATTAAAATTAATATTTTATATACAGGTTATTTTTACCAATTTTTGGTCTTTTTTTTTATTTCTTTAAATAACTCTTCTTTCTTTGCTCATTATTTTTTCATGCAATTCAGGCCTTCATTTTTTTTTTTCCTTAAAATATGGCCTTTAATGGTGAAGGTCTTTTAATGCTATATTCTACCAGTTTTTATTTATTTTAAGTATCTTCACTTTACTCTTGTTTTTAAAACCTAGTTTTGATAAGTACCTAGTATCTCCCCCCATATTGAAGATATTTCTCTGCTGTCTTTTGGCATCTATTATTGCTATAAAAAAAAAGTCTGCTGTTAGTATAATTGTTACTTCTTATGCATAATATGCATTCTCTTTCTGGCTATTATCAAGATCCTTTCTTTGTCACTAATATTCTACAATATTGCAAAAAAAATTACTCTACATGGATTTATTTTTTATTTATCCTGCTTGGAATAGAATGAGATTCCTGTGTTGGTAGATTTCTGTATTTTGTCAAATCTTGAATTTTTTTAGCCATTATGTTTTTAACTATTTCCTTAATTTAGATGCATCTTAGTTTTTTTTTTCCTTCTAGATTCCATAATAATGGAACTTCCATATTTCATCTCCTCCTTTTTCTGTGCTGCTTTTTGGGGTGCTTAGTTAGATTTATATTTTAGTTCAGTCTCTCTTCAGTGGCCTTAACTCTGTGGTTAAGATATCCATTGAGCTCTTAATTTCAACATTTAAGTCTTTTATATTTGGAGGCTCTGTTTGGATGATTTTCAAATATGCCCGGATACTTTTATGTATTCTTGTTTCTTGCTCAACTGTTTATCCCATATTTTACCTTTAAAAAAATTTAGGGTTGTATATTTCATATCTGCAAATTGTAATATTTGAAGTTCTTGGGAAACATATCTGTTGTTTGCTGTCTTTCCAACTCTCTCATGGTGGCTAGTTTCTCTGGACATTTTTATTATGAACTTATTTTGTTGAACTTACTCTGTGGGATTGCTGTGTCTAATATCTGCATGTTTATATTCAGAGAAGATTTGTACTTACTTCTGCAGAGAGTCAGAAGTTACTATTAAGCTAGGATACTTAATACCACTTTGAGGGCCCTAAATTAATATGAAAATCTCAGCTTCATGTCTTCTACCCTGCTGTTCACCCAAGGCTTATTCTCCATTCACAAAACTGATATCTACTTTTGCCTGGACAACCCTACATTTCACTTCTGGGGTTTTTCCCCCCTCTTTTATATTTAGCTGACTGCTCTTCTATTTTATTTTTTAACTGTCATTTTGTTTTGTTGATTTGCCATGGAGATTTCCCTTAATCCCTAGGAAGAGCAATAATCCATTAAAAATTCTGTTTGTGTAATTACCGTAGAACCTAAGTATATATATTTAATGGGTAAGACTTCAAATATCTAATGACCCACTTGTCCCAAAATATTTTCAATACATAATCTTGTTAAGGCTTTAAAACCCTTTTGTTGAGGTTGGTGCTGCATTATCACCAATACCAGATAAGAAAGTTAAGTTTCAAGTGAATTATTACTCTAAGGATACAGAATGCCAAGCATGAACATTTGTCAAGGTTGGTACTTTGGAGATAAAATAGAATTTATACATTGTAGGACTCTGACCCAAAGACACTTAGAATGTAATGTGACATTCTTATCAAATCAATATTTTCTTCAAATGAAACAAACTTTTCTCCAATTAATAATAATCTTTTGATTTTTAAAATTGTTATACCTATCACCTTTAACAGTTGTTTTAAATTTTTCTAACTTGTCATTTAAAAGTTCCTCAAATGTTGCAAAATTTGACCAAATGCATCAACAGGCATAAGGATTTAATGACAATTTAACTTTAAAAATTATTTTTAGCTATCACTTCATGGAGACTGAGATAACAAAAAAAGCTAATTTTTCCCCCAAATAAGCCAGTGCTCCAGAGTAAATGATTTTGAAGCTAAAGAGGGATTTCAATTTCTGTATGGAGCCTTAACCATAACTTCTCTGGGGAATTGTCCAAGTCTGCAAAATAATACTTTAAAATAAGTACTTGCAAATCCATAGCTCTATTCATGTGAGCCTGAGCGTCATTAAGCCTCACATGACATATTCCATCTTGCAGACATTGATATAGAAACACAGAAGCATTAAGTGATTTTGGCAATGCCAGAAAAGGTCAGCCAGAGCTGAGTCACTAGCAATATATTTCATAAGTATCTAAAATAACAATCAGTTCCAGGGGATTCTCAGGCTTAAGAGACTCTGAAATATCTGAGGATGGTGGTTCTCAACAACATCACCCACGAACTTTGATAGAAATGCACATTCTTAGGCCCTATCTCTCACCTACTAAATCAGAAACTGAAGGCAGAGCCATGCAATCTATGTTTTGACAAGGCTTTCAGGTCATTCTAGTACACCCCATGTTTGAGAACTATGACTATAGACAAAAGTGTGGGCAAAAGACATGATTTTCTTCTCTCCACTTTCCTAGACCAGCGGCAAGCTACAATAACTTTTAAAAAGGAGATGAAAAGCAGTATTACAGATTGCAAAATCCATAGAAGCCACTAAGTGTGATTCTCTGTAAAGATCCTTTGTAGGGCTGGTCCTGAACCTTAATGTCAGGCTAGACTAACCTGACATTATTTTTGAGGTAAGCAGTTTGTTACTAGTAATAAAATAATGACTTTTATAAATTATTAACTTTATGTAAATAGTAATGAGTATTTAGTAATATCCTTAAAATAATGTCTCCCTCAATCATGTACATTCTGATATATTTATTTCTTCAAATTCAAGAGAAAAAATAGTGAAAAATCATTAATAAAGCATATGCTAACATTTTTAGAGATTCAAGATTATTAGAAGACTATAATTCTCAAAAATTCTGTACACATTCATAGAATTGTCTTATGTAAAAAAAATTACATATGCTAGGCTAACAACCTCCCACAATCTTCTAATTTAGAGTAATTGAGTGATTGGTACAAAGTAACAAGGGGCATGGAAGGAAATAAGCAAGTCATGACCAGGAAAAAGCCAAGTGACATTTATTTTGCATGGAAGATTGGGAGCAGAAATAAAGGAATGGAAGATTATGTCTTGTATACTTTTGCCTATAGTGGTAGCTCTCAAATTTTAGGGTATACTGGAATGATCTGAAGTGCTTGTTCTCCTTTTCTCTATCCAAGCCACACAATCTGCCCCAGAAAAATCATGTGGCATAACAAATTTAGCCACATTTCAGAAATTGGACAGTATCATATTAGGGGGTCCAACCTTACAAGCAGATAATGGTCAAAGAAGAGAGTTGATGTTAACAAAGACTCTGGGAGAGCGAGTCAGGGATCAGGAGTTCAGGAGACCACACATGGGCATAGAATCACCCCCAGGACAATATTACTGAGGGCTGAAGGATGGTTTAAGCTTAACTGTGCAAGAAAACTGGGAGCAAACTGGTTAGAGGTCAAATGCCAAAATAGTAAAAATCTAAGATGTCAGTGTAAGAAGTAGGAAGTTAGTCCAAACCAAGATATGGGAAATGATATTCTAATGCAACTATTGTAGAAGAGCAGGGAGATCAGACAACCCAGCTGGATGAAGAAGATAGAATTTTCTATAGAGGAAAGGAAAGAAAAGATAGCGACCACAAGTGAAAGGAATTAAATTTTTGCTGCGCTCACATCTGATTCTCTACTTGTCTTCATTCCCAAATACAAAGATGGTTCCTGCAGTTCTTAACTTTTCCCAGATTGTGCATTTGCACAATCGATTGTAGACAACAGTCGAAAAGCTAAGGTCAGGCTCCTAACTCCCAAAGCTTACATGATAAAGCAGTAATACTCAACTATAATAAAGAGAGATCTGCTTTGGGCTGTGACTGAGCAGTTGGTTTTGGTCTTACCCTACCACCATAAACAACCATAAAACTCATCACTTTTATCAGATATCAATCAGCTCATGAGATTAGCCCCATGTTAGCCTGGGCTGTCTTAGGACAATTCCGTGGCCTCAGCACAGAATACTGAAGCTCAGTGGGAGAGCAGTAGTCTTACCAAGTTGAGGAGACAGAAATCGGAGTTTAGTGCTGCTGAGTTGGCTGAAAGTTGCAGGACTGGATATTAGAAAGGAGGAAGCTTCGCTCAGGGCAAAAATAGCAAAAGTTTGCATGAGGCTTCTGCTTAGGTTGATGGCTGAGATTGGGAAGTCATGCATAGTGAGAAATATCAGGAGGCCAACCAGAAAATGGCTGCAGTCAGACCGAAAGCTGATCTGAGATACTGGTGGTCATGCTGTTCTGGGGATGTTGGAATTCTGGCCCAGCAAGGGTAAAATCTCAGTGAGCACCTCAGGCATTCACCTGGGACCTCAAAAATATCATACCCTAAAGAAAAGGGTCATATCCTAGCACACTAAGGACAGTATAGAAATAGACTTACTCTACAAAACATTAAAAGGCCAACCATGAGAGTATTAAGAAAATACATTAGTAATTTGACTACCTACCACAATGTAATTCAGCAGTCTTTAAAGGAAGACAATGTAATCCTGACTCCCTACTGCATGAAATCTATAGTGTCCAGCGTACAATAAAAATTACCAGACACATGAAGAAGCAGAACCCCTGACCTGTAATCAAGAGAAATATATGGTCAATAGAAAAAGACTTCAAAATGACCCAGGTGTTAGAAATAGACAAGGATTTTAAAGGAGCTATTTATAAATATGTCTAAGGACTTAAAGGAAAAATGAATGTAATGAGAATGCAGATACAGAATCTAAGAAGAAAAATATATTTTAAAAGAGGGAATTCTAGAGTTGAAATGTACAATATATGAAGTTAAAAAAAACTTACTGGGTATGCTTGATGGCAGATTAGACATAGCAGTAAGAAAGATCAATGACCTTAAAGACAGATCAATAAAAATTATCTATACTGTAGAATACAGAGGAAAAAGGTTAAAAGAATTAACAGATCATCTGTGACTTGTGGGACATACCAAGTATCTTGATAGTCTTGATATTTGATAGCCTCAGACGAAAAGAATAAAGAGAATGTCATAGAAACAAAATTGAAAAGCTAGTGCAAAAATTTTTCCAAGTTTGAGAAATATGTCAGCTTCAAGAACATCTGCAATTTCCAAACAGGATAAATACAAAGAAAATCATTCTTTAGCATATTATAGTCAAATAGCAGAAAAAGAAGGACAAGGCAAATTTAACAGAGGAATAAAGAATGAAGAGAAAGAGTTTCTTAGAAAAAGAAAGTGTGAGACTGATTGGGACTGAATTGCTTGCAAGATTTAGTGCATACATCAGAATTCCAGGAGCTGTCGATAGGCTGAATGAATACACATTTTATATCCTTGCTTGGGAAAAATTTACAAAATTCCTGATGGTGAATTGGCTTACAGGCTGTTGTCTCTCATTATTGCTTCCTGTCTTTGTGCAGTTGGATACAAATGTGTTACATGGCTGGTTCTGGCTGATTCTATACATTCCAGCCTAAAAAGCAAATAATGCTCCACAGCAGTATTCCCAAATCACATCACAAAGATTAATAACCCCAATCTCCTATCACTGTGCCATGGTATCCCCAAGAACTCTCTAGGATAGGAATTTAGAAATTCTTTTTTTAAAAGGTCATATTACAGTTTTCCTTCTTGCAGCTGGGCCTATAAATCAGATAAGTTTCCTTGAATTTGAAGAATATCCCCAAACAGTACAAAAATAGGAAGCCAGAGACTTGATGTGGTGCTAAAAAGGAAACCTGCTGTAACTGCTGGTAATAGAACATGTCTTTGCCAATTAGGTCTTAAGGTGTAAGAGATGATCTTGCCACAGTTGATGATGTTGGTATTGATGCAGATTCCTATAAGGATATAGGAGTTCTTCAAGTCATTATCTCATTTATTCAAGGGTATCTCACATCACTGACCTGGGATCCAATGTTTCTGCCTTGTGATTTGCTTCCACAAATTAAGACCACTTTAATTTGGCCACCTCTCCACAGCGCAAGTCTGGCTGGTAAAGCACAAACATTGGTGCTAATGATACTACCATTCAAAACCTTACTGTAGACTGAAGCAAAAAGAAAAATGCGCATTCCTATATACACTTATCAAGGTATTTTTCCATATTTTGAACCAAGTGGAAAAAAATGAAATAATTGATAAAATTTCTACAATCAAAAACATGACACATCAAGCCCTGCACTGTCCAAACCCTTCATACACCATTGTACACCCTCAGCTGTGGGCGGATTGGAAGTGACTGTTCTCTTTGCATAATAATACAAGGCTACAAAGCAAACAAACAACCACCTGTCTTTAGTCAAAAATTTGATATTTTGTTCATCTGGATTTTTCGCATTTATTTTTGTCAAGCCAAACACCTTGCACTGGATCACTCCCAAAGGGGCAGAACACAGTGCACTGTTTACCAGTCCCGGGGAAGACTCCAAACACTTCTGCCCATTGCATCTTGCTCTCAGAGTTGCCAAGGAAAACACAACACAGTGAAGCACTGGATGTAACAATACTTTATTCACATAGAGAAGAGAAAGCAAGATCAGCTCAACTGGTCCTTCATAGCCAGCAATTAGCCTTTGTACCCTTCTCATACCATATTAGCACCCCTAACTCCCCTGTGAAGTTACACATACTGAAAGCTGGGGGCGGGGGTGTGCCCGAGGCCACCTGCATACATGCTTAAGCAGAACAAAGAAGCATATATCTGATACAGGGAAAGATATTTCCACACAAGGTGATAACCCTGGCACAGGCTGTATGAGCTCTTTATCTCTTGGTGAGGATGTATTCAATGCTAAAGACTCATTCTTATGTGGCTGAATGAGGGTCAAAGACTGCATGCATGAGACTGCCTTTCCCAACAATTTTGAGCTTTTAAAATACTGTTTTAAAGTATTAATTTTGATTACTGGGTTTTGGCCTCTGCTTAGATTGTGCATTTGAATGGAGTACCTCACTCACCTCACCCAAATCCCACCCCTGGAAATTGTCTTAGAGACAAAGAGCTAATAACCAACTAGAGCCCATGATTCCGATGGTAGGTGGAATAATGGCCCCCCAAAGATGTGCACACCCTAATCCCCAGAACCTGTGAATGTTTTACTTTATGTGGCAAAAAGGACTTTGCTGATATGATTAAGGTCAAGGACCTCAAAATAAGGAGATTATCCTGGATTATCTAGGGGAGCCCAATCTAACTGCAAGTCCTTTAAAACAGAGAGCTCTTTCCAGCTGCAGAGAACCAGAGATGGCAGCATGAAAAGGACTCAGTTTGTCATTGCAGACTTTGAAGATAGAGGAAGGGGACAAAGAGTCAATGAGGCCTTGGGAAGCTGTAAAAGGCAAGGGAATCTCCACAAAGGAATACAGCCCTTTGATTTTAGCCTTAATTTTAGCCCAGTAAGACCCATGTGGGACTTCTGACCTACAAAGCTCTAAGACAGTACATTTGTGTTGTTTTTAAGCCACTAAATTTGTGATTTTTTACAGCAGCAATAGAAAAGTTATACAATCCCTTCTTTCTCTGCTAATTGCCAATCTCTGCCATGAGGAACTGGGACCACCTGAGTGTATTCCCTGGACTTATAATGCAAAATTTCCATTCTCTGAAAGAAGAATGGTGTCTTGGTACAGTTTTAATCCCAGAAATATTTCTCTTACAAATTTTTCAAGTTCCTCTTCCAGAAACTTGCAAATTCCTCACATCAATAGCTTCTCTCTAAGGAAAACAACAGTACCAAAACGCAAAAATGTTCAAGTTCTAGAGATGCTGCTAGGAAGTAATTCTCTGAGAAATTCTCCAGATTTCTTGAAATGGAGTAATATATCCTCCCAATTGCATTCCTTTAAGTTAATTACCTATGTAGTTTTATGAAATAATAAGTGAACTGTGGTGTTATAGAAGGCATACATACACTAGGCAAGGAATGAGGGGCAGTAGGCATAGGATTCATATGTGGCTCTGTCCAGGTCACATTAATTCTCTGGCATAAGATTTGTTTTTATAACCGAACCCCCATATGAATATCCTGGTCTTTTCCTTTGAAATTAAAATATAAACTTTTTACAGACCAAACCTTGATACTTCATCTCTCAGGGAAGATCAGCTTAGAAGACTGGCCTAGACACATGAAAAGATGCTCAACGTCACTCCTCATTAGGGAAATACAAATCAAAACGACACTGAGATACCACCTCAGGCCAGTCAGAGTGGCTAAAATGAACAAATCAGGAGACTATAGATGCTGGAGAGGATGCGGAGGAACAGGAACCCTCTTGCACTGTTGGTGGGAATGCAAACTGGTGCAGCCACTCTGGAAAACAGTGTGGAGGTTCCTCAAAAAATTAAAAATAGATCTACCCTACAAGCCAGCAATAGCGCTGCTAGGAATTTACCCAAGGGATACAGGAGTGCTGTTGCATAGGGGCACTTGTACCCGAATGTTTATAGCAGCACTTTTCAACAGTAGCCAAATTATGGAAAGAGCCTAAATGTCCATCAACTGATGAATGGATAAAGAAATTGCAGTTTATATACACAGTGGAATACTACTTGGCAATGAGAAGGAATGAAATATGGCCTTTTGTAGCATGGATGCTACATGGATGGAACTGGAGAGTGTTATGCTAAGTGAAATAAGTCATACAGAGAAAGACAGATACCATACGTTTTCACTCTTATGTGGATCCTGAGAAACTTAACAGAAGACCGTGGGGGAGGGGAAGGGGAAAAAAAAGTTAGGGAGGAAGCCAAACCATAAGAGACTCTTAAAAACTGAGAATAAACTGAGAGTTGATGGGAGGTGGGAGGAGGGGAAAGTGGGTGATGGGCATTGAGGAGGGCACCTGTTGGGATGAGCACTGAGTGTTGTATGGAAACCACTTTGACAATAAATTTCATGTTAAAAAAAAAAAAAAAGACTGGCCTAGAAACACACCTGAAGTGGCCAGGCTGCAGTGGACTCAATATAGAATAGTTAGAGAAGGGAGAGGAGACAAAGGAATGAAGAGGGGTTGACACAGCAGGAGATGGGGTAGGGGGCAGGTGATATCATTAAAAATTTAGAATATCGCTTATATAGTCCAACCCTTCACGGGGCCTATAATGTCTAGGTAAAAAGTGTGCTCAATAGAAGTTTGGCTGCTTATATAAACAGTGTTTTAACTTAAGGGAGAAAAAAACTTGTAAAACTCCCAAAGTGATAAATTGCAATCTCTAATATTAAGCTCATTCATGAATTGTTCGATTCACTCAATTTTCACTAAGCTTTAAAATATGAAATGCATCCACAAAATCAATTTCCCATCTGCATTTCTAGGTAGGAAATGGAAAGAACAGAAATAGTTTTAACTGGAGATCATTTTTAAAAAAAGGTTTAATAAACTTGGCCATAGAACAGTATCTGCAAATTGTAAGGACTATTTTACAAGGTAACAGAAAATTGTATAATCTTGGCCTGATGTAAGAGATTAGCAGATTGGTTCAAATTTGCCACCTGCACTTCCTAGTTTTAGAAGTGATTCTCAAATGTATACTTTCACATCCACATGCAAATAAATGTTAAGTGTCATCAATGGCTTTTTTGTAATCTAAAGTATTCTTTTTTTTTTAGCATATGAACAGGGTCTAAAGATTTACCAAAATCTTGAAAATTACAGATACTGAATCAGTATCCCAGGGTTCTCTTCCACTCAGTGGCGATCTTTTCAATTCAATACCTAGAAGCCAAAATAATAATACTTATGGAAAACCCAAGAGTGCTGTGTTCCAAAACAAACAAAAAACAACCAAACAAGCAAAAAACAACAACAATTTAAAAAAAAGCAAAACAAACAAGCAAAAAAAACAACAGGCTCTCAGGTTAAAAACAAATTAATTGGTTGTACTTTTTGTGGAGTTTGATTTTTCACATTCCCAGGAAAGGGAAGACAGGGACAGGGATCGCTTTGGAGGTTTTAGAGAACATGGTTTCTTTCCACTGTTGTTTACACAAAGCACTTGAGATCCCCAAGGCAATTCAGCACTGCCAAGAAAAATCTCTGTCCCCCACAAACTAATGAGCCCTCATTCCCAACTCAATAGCAAATGTGTACCTTTGCCTTTACTTGGAGAAAACAAGGATGGTCCAGGTGGAGTTGAATATCAGAAAAGAAACATGTAAATCTCCCAAATTATCTAACAAGTGAGCTTCCTTTTCCACATATTTAACTGAAAAATTATATTGATAAGGTATAAAATGAAAAAATTTTAAACTTGGCACAGTTTTATAAAAAACAGACTTACAAAAACACATAAATATTCCTGTTGATAGGCATTTTTCCACACTTGATGTAATATTCCTTCCCCAAGTTTATTGGAAGAAACTTTGGGGTAAAACATTTTATTTTTTTCTTTTGATGAATCAATACAAATCGATATAACCCTACAGTTATATTTTGTGTGCATATGTTGCATATAAAATGTTCATGTATGTTGTATTGATTTTTTCTTTTTTTTTTAGCTCTCATTCTGTTTCTGTTTAGTACTTTCTACTAACAAGACACCTGGAATCTGGGGTTCTAGCAATTGGGCAGCAGCTATACACAAAACACATATGAGGCAAATTTCCCTACCTTTAGAGCCATAGCACTGTGTAACTCTGAGAAGAAAATGCATTAGGAAATCTTTCCCAGACCTTAAAAAAGAAAGTGTTGTGTTTTTTTTTTTTATTCTAGTAGAAAAGCGTTCTAATATGTCTTCAGAATTTTTAAAAACTTATCACTATTTCCATGTAATGACAGCCCCATCATATATAGAGACTCCATTATCCTTTTCTTTGGTTTAACAGAGATTTCTGCTCAGAAGAATGTAGTACTAAGAGAGTGGTCACCAACTTCAAAAGCTTTACACTTTAGGTATATAGATACAATGATTATATACATACATGTTTTTTTTTCTGAAATGTATTGGTTGTATATTTATACAACCAGTTGTGTCTCTGGTGTTAAGTAATGTCAAGCAAACTTTGCTGTGCATGGACAAAGTTAAGCAGGATACAGAGTTTATTCAAGCTACCGCCATGGGGGAGAGAGACTGAACTCCATTCTGCAGAAAGAAAAGTTGGGAGTTTGTTAAGAGCTGCGGTGAACTAGTGGAAAAGTACTAGAGAACATTAATGGAAGGTTGATCAGTGAGATATGTAGAGTACATTCCTGAGTTTGCAAATGTCTTCCTCTGTGATGAGGCCATATGTGTTAGCCCATCAAGGTTAGGCTCCTCTACACCCCCCCTCTACAGAGCCAGGGAGATGGGTACTATCTCCTTTGATGTTTACATTTCAAAGACATGGTTCCCTGGTCCTTAAGAAAGACATTTCTTAGGGCACCTTGGTGGCTCAGTCAGTTAAGCATCTAACTTGGGCTCAAGTCATGATCTTGTGGTTCCGGGTTCGTGAGTTTGAGCCTGCCCCATGTTGGGCTCTGCACTGACAGTGCCGAATCTGCTTGGGGTTCTCTCTTCCTCTCTTGCTGTCCCTCCCCTACTCGAGCTCTCTCTCAAAATAAATAATTTAATTTTAAGTTTTAAAAAATTAAAGAAAGAAAGACATACCCAGGGTTGTAAAACCAGTAAGAAGCTGGGCAAAAGTTTACATCATTTCAAAGGGGCAGAGAAAGAATTTATAAATTTTGTAAAGTAAATACTCTTAAGAAAAGGGAGGTCAGGGTCCTAGAGTCGGGAAGACTAAAACTTCATCAGGCTGAGGGAAACTGTAAGGCCATCTTGGTCCAGAACAAGAAAAGGGGAAATCTAAAATGAAAAAGTTACTTTTGAACAGTACCTTCAAAAAAAAGGCATATAGCCTCTTCGGAAGGAGGGGAAAATTGTCTGAAGCTGAAGCTGAGATAGGGCTCTGCCAAGAGCAAGCTGACAAGTTCCATCCAAGGACTGGTAAACAGAGCCTGGGAGCCAGAGAGGAAAGCCTGAGTGGGGGTGAAAGAGGGGGGTGAGGATGGCCATTAGTTACAGGAAACGAGGGGGTGAAGGGCCTTGACACCTGTGATTAAGAGTGCTAATTTGGCTTAAGAGGTAATTGGGCATTGGCACAGGACTCTAAGAGGGGAAATAATGCAATCAAGGAGAAGCCAGAGGAAGATGACTGTGACAGCTGTGAGGGATTTGAGGGTGCAGAGGCTGAGGCGGGAAGACCAATAAGGAGGTCATTATCACACTGCCTGGATGTTAGAGTGTTCCACCTCCCCACTCGCTCCTTCTCTGTCCCCTTTTCTTTCATGAAGCACTTTTCCTGTCTCTGCTCCTTAATTATCTGTTCACACTCAAGTCCCTATGACCACCTTTTAAAAAATCCAACTGCCCATCTTGTTTCTTTGAAATCTCTCCACAAGGCACACTTCAGCCATGAGATTTAAGACGTAATTAAATCATCAGATCCTTAAGGCAGAAGATGTGAAGCAATAATTAAGATAGTTTCCTAAGTTTGCCTGATCTTAAGACCCAAGCTGGGATTTTTTTAAGCAAAAGTTTATTTTTGAGAGAGAGAGAGATGGTGGAGGAACAGGGGAGGGGCAGAGAGAGAGGGAGAAAGAGAATCCCAAACAGGCTCTACGCTGTCAGCGCAATCTCATGAACTGTGAGATCATGACCTGAACCAAAATCAAAAGTCAGCTGCTCAACCTGAGCCACCCAGGCACGTCCTGGGATGTTTATTTTTAATACGATGTGTTTAATGTGTTTTGGGACTTTTTGAAGTATAAATTTGTGGGCCCCACTACAAACCCACTGAAACAGTGTTGTCCAAGGGAAGGGTCCAGCAATATGTATTTAAAGAGAGTGCACCAAATGGTGGTTATGATCTGGCAGTTTGGGAAATGTGTTAAGGGATAGCCTGTATCTGGTGATGCTGAGAGAGTCTTCATGGAAGAAGTGAGTGTTTAATGAGTTGTCTTTTAGAATATTTTTCTCTCTGTTTTGGTTCCCGATGGCAATAGTACATTAGGCTAATAGTGGCTGCCGAATGAATAATATTACCTGGAAAACTGGTAAAATACAGTAGAAATATGTTCCTGCCAACCATTGATTGGCTTGACAGAATAAATGCAATCAGAGAAGAATCTGCACAGCACGAGAAAGGCTGTGTAGGCAAAATCACCACGTTGGGGATGTGCCAGGGGCTGAAAGAGTGAGGCTCCGGACGCACAGCTACTGAAGTACGTGTTTTTAAGGTGAATTTCTGCATCTCTTTAGCTCTGTCCCAGTGGGAAGGAATATAGTAGGTCAACATCTGCTTGAGGAAATGAGTATTACACCATACCGATACTGCCAGGTTTATAGTGCTGTGCACCAAGTGAATCAACACTGAAAATGCTCCTTTAAGACTTTGAACAAATGCAGAACAAAATGTCTCAAAAAAAATAAGATTTAACCTGCAGTATTATTTTAATCAGCCCAATTTTCCCCATGAGGAAGAGACATTAGTATATTCATCCCGGGCCTTCGTGAAAGCAAGTTGAGGATCTGGGAAGAAAAAGTTGAAGGAAACTCTTGGACTCACACCTAAAACAAGAGGACAGTCTGGTGCCGTTTGTGCTTTTCCTGCTAAAAAGCTTACCACCCAGTGTCCTCTGCCTACAGTGCACCAGAGCTGAGTGCAGAGCAGCTGAGCAGAGAGCTGGACAGAAAAGGGCATCCAGTTTGAAGGTCAGACGAGAGTAGAACAAGATGGTGACAACTGTCACCAACATCTGTTACCTTCCGGCCAGCTCTGGTGGGACACAGCACCCATCTGATCGTTCATGGATTCTATTTGTCAAGATTACCATTCTCTCTCTCTCTCTCTAGCTGATCCAGGTGTTGTCCTGCTGAAACTGAGCGATTTTCTTTTTTCAAAGTGCTATCTTCTTTTGGTCACAACCCTCACCTCATTTTCAAAGAGAAACAAAATAATGAGCCATCTCTGCAGAGCTTTTCATGTCAAAAGTTCTTATTCTCAAAGCACATGGGGGAATTATGGATGCAAGGTTCATGTACAGAGTGACACGCACTATGCTAACAATAACCCCATCCTGTCCCACGGGGGAGAGCCGTCGGGATATTTAATTTGCTTTTCAAATGCAATGGAAAACTTGAAGGGCTTTTTCCCCCCTTGTATTTTCTTCTAACACAAGCAGTACAGAAGAAATGGAATCACAGAAAAAGCAGGATAGTGAAGTTCTGGTATTTCAATCTAATGTAGACATATTCTAGAAAAGATTTTTTCAGCTTTACTGAAATACAGTTGACATATAAGTTTCAGTTGATGTGTTGATTTGATACACTTATATATTGAGAAATGATTACCAAGTAGCAGTAGTTAACACCTCACATAATTATTTCTTTTTTGTGGTAAGAACATGTAAGAGCTCTCTTAGCAACTTTCAAGTATATAATACACTATTGTCAAATGTAATCATCATGTTGTGCATTAGATCCCCAGAACTACTCTTTTTTTTCCAATTTCAGCTTAATCAAGGTAGAACTGATATATATAAAATTGTAAGATATTTAAAGTGTACGTTGTGATGATCTGATATACATATACGTTGTGAAAGGATCCCCCATCCAGTCACTTAACACATCCATCACCTCACATATTTCTCCCTTTTTTGTCTTTTGGTGAGAACATTTAAGTTTTACTCTCGGCAAATTTCAATTATACAATTCAATGTTATCAACTATAGTCACCATGTTTTCCATTAGATCCTCAGACCTCATTCACCTTATAGCTGAAAGTGTATACTCCTCTACCAACCGCTCCCTGTTTCTCCTTTCCCTTGCCCCTAGTGACTACCTTTTTAGTCCCTGTTTCTGTGAGTTGGACTTCTTTTTTTTTTTTTCATTCCACATATAAGTGATACTATGCAGTATTTGTCTTTCTGTGTCTGGCTTATTTCTCTTAGCATAATGCCTTCAAGTTCAGCATGCTATCACAAATGGCAGGATTATTTTTTAAGGTTGAATAATATTCCATTATATATACAAAAGATTTTGTAATGCAGTTTGAATGTGGATGCAACAGAAAAAAAAAAAAAAAGAAATAATAAGGTATTAGTAAGAATGGTGATGGGAAGGGGCGCCTGGGTGGCGCAGTCGGTTGGGCGTCCGACTTCAGCCAGGTCACGATCTCGCGGTCCGTGAGTTCGAGCCCCGCGTCAGGCTCTGGGCTGATGGCTCAGAGCCTGGAGCCTGTTTCCGATTCTCTGTCTCCCTCTCTCTCTGCCCCTCCCCCGTTCATGCTCTGTCTCTCTCTGTCCCAAAAATAAATAAATAAACGTTGGAAAAAAAAAAAAAATTTAAATAAAAAAAAAAAAAAAAAAAAAAGAATGGTGATGGGAAGAAAAGTGTATATGTCTTTTTCATAATATGCTGGATTTATCCTAGTAACTTCTGATCACTTTTAAGCATTCCATGTGTTCTTCCTTCAGTACTTGATACTAATTGCTGATAATGCTAGTCTAGAAGACTATGCCTGTCCTCTTATTACTGTGATTAGTAAATATGAAATTAAAGTTATTAAATAAATTATTAAAACAAATATAATATTAAAATAAGTTAATATATGCCTTATTAAAGCAAATGTAATATGTGGTTTGATATTTATGAATAAGGACTATATATTTTGATTTTGAAACACATGGAAAAAAAGTCATAAGCAAACTTAAATTGAGAGTTTAATGAGAAACTTGGGAGAATATTTCCAAAAAGTTAAAATGTATATATCCTTAATATAGAAAGAGCTAATACAAATTACCAAGAAATTTATTAACATCCTAACTGAAATATAGACATATGCAGATAATACTCAGAAGGAAACTACCTATAAATAGGTTCAATGGCCAATTCCATTTTTTTTTTTTTTAACGTTTTTATTTATTTTTGAGACAGAGAGAGACAGAACATGAGCAGAGGAGGGGCAGAGAGAGAGGGAGACACAGAATCTGAAGCGGGCTCCAGGCTCTGAGCTGTCAGCACAGAGCCCGATGCGGGGCTCGAACTCACAGACTGTGAGATCATGACCTGAGCCGAAGTCGGACGCTCAACCGACTGAGCCACCCAGGCGCCCCTGGCCAATTCCATTTTTTAATAATTTGCAAATTAAAAGATGAAATATAATTACTTGAGAATATTCAAAACTGGCAAAGCTGCAGTGATATAGGAAAACTAGTTTTATCCAGCAAAAGTATAAATGGACATAACTTTGTGAAAAATGATTTGGGCACTGAAGTTTAGAGCTTTCCACTCAGTAGTTGAATGACTAGAATGCTATCATAGGCAATAAATGATGTGAAATGATTCATGAACAAGAGTAATTCTCATTGAAGTTTTTGTAATAATGCAAAACAGAAACACTCTAATTTTCATAAGGAAAATTGTTAAAAAGAGCTTGTAGAAGACTTAATGAAACAGGGAGATACAGTATGAAGTTGCTTACAAAAATAAAATATAAAATATATGCAGATATAGTTATTATCCTAATTATATATTTTTAAAATTTTTTTTAATGTTTATTCATTTTTGAGAGACAGAGAGAGATAGAGCATGAGCAGGGAAGGGGCAGAGAGAAAGGGAGACACTGAATCTGAAGCAGGCTCCAGGCTCTGAGCTGTCAGCATAGAGCCCGATGTGGGGCCTAAACTCACGAACTGTGAGATCATGACCTGAGCCGAAGTCAGACACTCAACCGGCTGAGCCACCCAGGCACCCCATATCCTAATTAAATATTTTAAAATATATTTACCCACAAGATCTGTTACTTCAGGAATATATACTTTGGAATTCCCCACATTTCTGGGGCGCCTGGGTGGCTTGGTCGGTTAAGCGTCCGACTTCAGCTCAGGTCATGATCTCACAGTCCGTGAGTTCGAGCCCCGCGTCAGGCTCTGTGCTGACAGCTCAGAGCCTGGAGCCTGTTTCAGATTCTGTGTCTCCCTCTCTCTCTGCCCCTCCCCTGTTCATGCTCTGTCTCTCTCTGTCTCAAAAATAAATAAACGTTAAAAAAAAAATTAAAAAAAAAAAAAGGAATTCCCCACATTTTTTATTTAAAAAAATATTTTTAATGTTTATTTTTGAGAGAGAGAGAGAGAGAGAGAGAGACAGAGTGTGAGTAGGGGAGGGGCAGAAAGAGAGGGAGACACAGAATCCAAAGCAGGCTCCAGGCTCTGAGCTGTCAGCACAGAGCCCGATGCAGGACTCGAACCTACAAACTGTGAGATCATGACCTCAGCCAAAATCAGATGCTCAACCGACTGAGACACCCAGGACCCCCCATTTTTAAATATTACAATGGCATACACTTTTCCTCAAATTTCAGTTTTTACAGCACCTAGAACTCATTCCTCTGGTGTATACATAATGTGGGGGTTTCTTAGACCCATTTCTATCACAGAGTCAGGTCACTGCCAGACTCTCCAGTCCATTTTTAGTTGGTTTAAAATTTTAATTTTCAAATGAACAACAATTAGTTTCTCTTAACTTTTCCACTCTCCCTTAATGTTCCTGGCACTAGATGCTGGTTTTCTTTACAGGATGATTTTTACAAACAAACGAATTTTTTTTTTACTTTATGATTACAGCTCAAAGGTTGGGAAGAAAAATAATTTCTTTATCAGAAGCAAACTTCAGCTTATTCAAGAAAACTTAAAAAAAATGAATTTTAAATCTCAAGTGCAGAGAGTATCCCAAATAAGAACATTCATTCAAAGGGGCTGGGAGGAGCAAATTATGCTGTGGTAATCCCTGTTGAAGGAGTACTGAAAATTTCATCATTGATTTATATAGGGTTAAAATTTTTTTAACAATAGGGATGCCTGGGTGGCTCAGTTGGTTAAGCATCTGAGTCTTTTTAAAATTTTTTTTTTCAACGTTTTTTATTTATTTTTGGGACAGAGAGAGACAGAGCATGAACGGGGGAGGGGCAGAGAGAGAGGGAGACACAGAATCGGAAACAGGCTCCAGGCTCCGAGCCATCAGCCCAGAGCCTGACGCGGGGCTCGAACTCACGGACCGTGAGATCGTGACCTGGCTGAAGTCGGACGCTTAACCGACTGCGCCACCCAGGCGCCCCAAGCATCTGAGTCTTGATTTCAGTTCCAGTCATGATCCCAGGGTCGTGGGATTGAGCCCTGGGTTAGGCTCTGCACTGAGTGTGGAGCTTGCTTAAGATTCTTTCTCTTTCCCTCTGCCCCTCTCCCCAGGTGCACGTGCGCACTCTCTCTCTCCCTCTCTCTAAAAGAAAAATCTTAAAAAAATTTTAACCATTGATATGTTTTGTTTATAATGATAATACATTATAATTATGTATATATTATATAATTTACTTATTATAATTATAATTATAAATCAACCTTTGCTTCTGGCCCTAAAAGATAGTATAGATTAGTGGATAAAAGCACTAATTTTGGAACCCTGCTGCCTGGTTTATATACTGGTTCTGTTAAGATGATCTGGGTAATTTTAAGTAAGTTATTTATCCTCCCTGTGCTTCAGTTTTGTCATCTGTAAAATGGGCATGATCAGAGTACCTACATCATCAGGTTGTTCTGATGATCAAATGAGTTGACAGCCAAATAGTGTTTTGTAAGTGTTCACTATTCTAAGTAAATGTGTTCTAGAATGTTCTGAAAGCTAAATGGTCTGAAATTTAAAAATTAGAACCAATTTTGGATAATAGAGATTCTCAAGGACTGATTTAAAAAGCATAATACTACTGCTAATTAGTTAAATCATTTATTTGGTTTTTACCATGTGCTAGAGATCATCCTAATCACTTTACATATATTTATTTAATTATTACAGAAAATGTTATGAGTTATATGTTATTACCCCATTTTTAGACAAATAAACTGGAAAAACACAGTTTTAGAAACTTACCTAAGGTTACAGAAGAAGGAATTCAGACACCAGCATTTGAAGTCAGGTCTTCCTGACTCCAAGATCAATGTTCTTAATCATTATGGGCAATTAATTTTTCTGGTAAGGATCATAAATTAGCCCTATCTATAACTAAAATATTGTTTATTTCATAATTTAATATGTAATACTCTAAAATTTTGTCTGAAAATTAGTAATTAATTTTTTTAACATTTATTTATTTTTGAGATAGGGAGAGACAGAGCATGAACGGGGGAGGGTCAGACAGAGAGGGAGACACAAAATCTGAAACAGGCTCCAGGCTCTGAGCTGTCAGCACAGAGCCTGATGCGGGGCTCAAACTCACGGACCGCGAGATCATGACCTGAGCCGAAGTCGGACGCTTAACCGACTGAGCCACCCAGGCGCCCCTGAAAATTAGTAATTAAAGATTAGTTAATGTTGCTTATTATTTCAGTTAAGTGGTCATTTATTATAAACAATCATTAAATTTTAGCCATGCCTATTAAAAATCTAGCTGTTTAGACAATACAGCATAGCCCTATCACTATATTTCTGTGGTGACTTTTACCAAAAGGCAGTTCCAGAAGAAAACAAACAGCCCCTGATGGCTTACTGGCACAAACTCAAACCCATACAACCATGAGAAGATATAAAAATTACAATGATATTGTTCCTGGCACGAATGCATCATATTGCTTTGTAGTTTGCTGTTCATTGTATACTGATGTACTATTTTTTTTAAAGAATGAAAATAATAAACCTGGTACAGTACCTTGAATCTTCGGGTAGTCTGAACCCAGTGGAGTGGTATGTCTATTGAGTGACCCATTTCAAGGATTCACAGTGAGGAATGTTCTTATTCTGGGAGTGGGTATCAAGCTCCAGTCCCCCTTCCCAAATATATGTGGATTAATGGGACTTCAAAATGAAGGACTAGAGAAGAAAAAGTCCCACGTACTGATTTAAGCTGTTAATGAGCAGTCAGGGAAGAGACACTCACCTTGGGACATCAGCAACACCTCTCAAGGATGTGCCCAGTATTCTAAACAAAACATCCTTGGAAAACTCTTCATTACTAACAAAAGAACTAGCAAAAGATTGGCAAGGCCTTGAAATTATCTTGTCCCTAATATAAATTGTAACCTCTTCATTAAAAGCATCAGAATATGTTCTAACGAGGAGTTTTCAGCTTAGAGTGGCTGTTCTGCCACTCTCCATGTTGAGACCATTCCAGGGAGAGTAGATTCTATGATTAAGGTGATTAAGGTAATCAGCTAGGCTGATTCAGACACTCAATCCAGCTGCTTCCAGTGGACCTGCTGGTAATCACCAGAAGAGTGCACTTTGGAGGAGAATTTTTCTGTACAAGTGCTCTTGTGTTTGTTCAAGTTGAAACTAAGTTGGAGAAAGAACTGTGCTTGAAAGTTTTCTAAGCTGTACAAACTACAACTTTCATTAGAGTGTATCCCTGACCAGAAGGCCCTGACCACACGCCAGGGGTTTTGCTTCTGAGGTCTGCATCCCTTTCTCATAAACTGTTTTTGCACACAATGAGCCCTGGATAAATTGTTGTTATAAGGGGACTAGAAAACTCCAACTGTAATTTATCAAGGCCCCTTAAATCTTATGTTTCTATCATCAAGACCACCATCTTTATGAGATGACTTGAGAATTGATGAAAGTTACCACCCTTTGGTAATTTTGTTTTAATCAAGTACTGTGATATTTGCTAGCCATATTGACAAAGTTCCTCTTACCCAAAAGTTCTAGTCCCAGTACCCTTCTCTTCTGTCTACACAGATATTCCTACTTATGGAAGCCCTTCTATTTTTTTCATCTTAGAGCTGGAAAAAAACTGAGAGATAATTTAATCCAACCACCTTATACCACAGACCTGTGTTTCCCAATATAGTAGCCACTAACCAGCCACATGGTGGCTCTCTTAATATAAATTGGTTAAATTAAATTAGAAATTCAGTTCATCGGTTGCAGTAGTCACATTTCCAGTGTTCAATAGCGATATGCAGCTAGTGGCTGCCATATTGAACAGTAAAAATTTAGAATATTTCTTTCATCACAAAGTCTTGCTGGATAACACTGACAGAGACTAAGGATGGTTCTGCTAGAGCCACATGATTACAGATGGTATACAAACGATCTTTTTTAACAGCTATTTATGATTTTTGTGTGTATTAGAAATTGTATAACTTACAGCTCAAAGCCATTTTTTTTCATGGTCAGGTATTATTGCTGAGGATAAAAGCTAAAATATACATTTAAGATGAGAGTTGGTTCAAAGAAAAATACAGTGAAAAGGTTACTTAGATCCGACAAAATTGTGAAAATGGCAGGTAGATGAGGGAGGCTTGGGAAGCTGGGGATTAGATTTTAAAAATAAAAATAAACATAAAAAATGAGTAGACCTTCCAGTATTATCTGGGAGCCTCTTATGTCCTCCTAACAAAGATTATCAGATAAAGTGACTAAGACAGAATGGGCAGTGAGATGTACAACAAGGAAACTTTCTCAGGGCAGAGGAATGTACATAGGGAGAGTAGCCTAAATAAGCAGAGGGACCACGGTAGTGTAAGGGGAAGGAGCGCAAAGGCCACGCCTGTGCATGTCAGGCACTTTGGGGGACAGCACAAATAAGAAGAGAGAGTACAGATTGCCAGTTTGGGCAGAGTCAAGAGCCTCATGAAATCATTCACAGTTATTTACAGAGTTTTGAGTTTTGATGTTTATAGTGAATGTCTAATGTGAGCACATTTCCAAAACTCTCAAAACTATAATCTTCCTCGCTACTTTCACTGGCTGCAGTAGAAATTTTATTAGAGAAGATTTGAGTGGAAAGATAAGAGCAATCACAATAAAAGATTATTTAATCTCCTAAGTAAATTTTCAAATTTACTGATCCTTGAGCTAATCCAATAAAACCTTCCAATCTTGCCAACTCACATTTTGGGGAGCTACAAGTGTTGATGGTGCTCCTCCAGTGGTCTATCAAACAACCCCAAGTGTTCATTACATGGTCAGCATGGTGCTACAAGAGGCTGTAACTCACACATTTCATTTCACTTTCCAAATCCAACATCCCCTGGAGAATATATAGTACTTTTAGCCAGATTCAAGAAGTCCAAAGAATCTAAGGATCAAACTGACAGTGTATACATAGAGGGTAGAAGCAGTGCCTTCACAGCAAGCATGAGCAAAAGCAGCAGAGGAAGAGCTGTCTTCCTTCAGAAGCTAACAGACAAATGTCATCAACGATATATCCTCAAAGAAGAAGCTGGCAGCTGTTGCAGGCACATGAGAAGTTGCCCCGGGAATTCTAGAAACATTTGGATGGATTTTTGTAGGGAAGAAAACAAGGTGTGAGGTACCATGATTTTGAAGATGGAAGTAACTGGCCAGCAAAATCTGATTGTAAATGTTAACACAACCTGACTTGTCACCACAGAAATGCACATTCTCGGGCTGATTGCGTTGCACTTGGCAAACATGTCTGCCCTTAGTCTCACACAAACCCTGTGAGAGTGTTATCCCCTGTGAGGTATCATTGTCATTTCACACTAGAGGGTCATGAGATCCAGAGGAAGTATGTTATTCAGCTTGGCCTATCCCACAGAACCAAGTCCATGCCCTTAGTCTCACTGCTATTTTAAGAAGATAAACTAGAGCCTTCACTTTCAGGGAGCAGGGGGTGGGTAAGTTAGCACACGCAATAGATAAAGACCTTTTGAGTCACTGGGGCTGAGAGGCATTCAGACTGCATTTTATCTAGGATTGGTTCTGCTTCCTGTATGTAAGCACTGAGAGCCCCTCTAGGTCCAAGGATTAGTATGAAAAAGCAAAACTCAAAAGCCTAATGCCTATCGCTTCCCTTCCAGAAAATCTTTATCACAAAAGATGGACATATACTGATGGACATATACTGAGCCCCGCTAAAGATGGCCTATTCTAATAGAAAAGAACCTGTTCTAAAGAGATAGCATCAGAAAAAAAAGTCGGTATGTAGTATGATCAAAAGGCTCCAATTTGCATTTGCCTAAAAAGATCTTCATACTTGGCTGTTATTGGGTCTCACGTTCACACCAGAAAGGAAAAAACTATTCCTTTTGAGTTTGCTTTCTCTTTTTGAAAAAAAAATGGAGAATTTTTTCTTTTCTTTTTGGCTGTATAGCAACCATTTTCCCTAACATATCCAGGTATCATATTTCTTTAGAGGAATTAACTTCACCCCTCCCTTGTGGGCAGAACAGCAAGCCCAAGTACCTGTCCTCCTGCTACGGAAACCCAAGAGACTCCTCCTGCCAAAACTTCCCCTCATTATCGTAACCACCACCATCCCACCTCCACCAGCCAAGCAGTGGGCATATGACCCAAGGTTGGCCAGTTGAACTTTCCTAGGATTTTGAATCTTAAGCTGAGTTGTCCAAAGAGGGAAGAAACAGAGTCCACTCTTCCCAGCTGCAGTGCCTGGGATAGACTCGAGCAGTCCCCATCACTGAGACCTTTCAAAACTGCCTTGTTCCTTTTCAGTGAATTCTATTTTTCACTTAAGTAAAAGTTTCTGTGTTTGTTAACTGTTATGGGTTGAATTATGTCCCTTTAAAACATGTATGTTGAAATCCTAATCCCTGGGACCTCAGAATATGCCCTTATTTGGAAATAGGATCCTTGTAGATGTCATTAGTTAAGAAGAGGTCAAGCTGCAGTAGGGTATGCCCCTAATCCAATATGACTGGTATCTTTATAAATAGAGAAATTTGGACACAGACACACATGCAGAAAGAATGCCATATGAAGATGAGGGCAGAGGTCAGGGTGATGCTTCTGCAGGCCAAAGGACATCCAAGATGTCGATCTTGATCTCTGACTTCCAGCCTCCAGAACAGAGACAATACATTTCTCTTGTTTAAGCCACTCAGTTTGTGGTACTTTGTTACAGCAGCCTTAGCCAACTAATGGAGTAACCAAAACACCTAACCTGACTTTTCTTTTTCAAAGGTGAATATTCCTGGGGAGTTTAAGGGAACACATTTGCATGGAGTTGTTGGTTAGGAGAGACCTGGATAGCCCAAGGAGAGGAGTTGCTAAACTGGGCAAATCTACCTAGAAAGTTAACAGGCTAGCCTCTAAATTTAAATATGAATATTTCATAAAGTGCCTGTTTTCCCTGCACTCACAGAAAAAAAAAATTAATGAGAACAAGGAGATGATTTTCAAGTTAACAGATAAAAGGTTGGAAATAAATAATAATACAATTTGAATAGTTCGAGTTTGAGAAAAGGTATATGAGGCACTACTGTCAGCAGAAGTTTCTCTGTTACAAGATTTAAGTTTTTTGCTTTTACTTGTTGTTTAAAAAATTATGGATTATATTCACTATTCTCTTGTTGATACCTTGATATAATGTTAGCATCTGCTCTCAGTCAGATGTTAATATGGTGTGGGCAGAAGGCCCAGGTTTGATCTGATTAAGGTAACTGACTTTATCTTTTTAGTGCCCACGGATTAATGGTCCCCAATTAACTCTTATTTTTTCAGCAAATATCTATTGAGTATATACCCTGGGACAGGATAGGCTGGTGAATAAGCAGCAGGTTTTCAACTCTACCTGGGAGGGAGCAGCAAATGACACAGGAATTAATGGTCAGGTGTACTGTTAGGAAGTTACATTTCATCTGCCAGGTGAAGGTCAAGTGACATTTAGCAGGTCCAAAGCATGGTACGGTATCTGAGGGAGGAGTGTCTCCGGCAGAATAGAAGATACTATGAAAGACTGGAAGTGAAAGAGAGTCCTTTGGCAATATGGATACACTGAAAGAAGTTCATCGTGGCCAAGAGATGAGGTTAGAGTGACCAGGAAAGCTAATTAAGGGGTCTGAATGATCCTAATGGTAACATGAGAAACCATCAGAGAATTTCAATCTGGGAAGTGACTTGATTAGATTTGCCTTTCTTAAGATCATTCTAGTAGCTGTTTGGAGAATGACACATGGAACAACTAGTCTAGGTGCACAGAAAACGATTAAAAATCTGTTGGTGTGGTGAGAATGACAGAGAGAGATTAAACTAGGAGAGTGGCCATGGAAAAGAAGAGGGTGTTACCCCTGGAAGAGAGAACATGCTATGTCACCTGACTGGGAAGGTTGCATTTCATACCAGTTTGCTCAAGACTGCCATTCTTGCTTGTTGTCTGTGGGCTCCATGAGGATGTATGATAGCTCCAATATGCCTCACTACTAAAGACAGTGAGCCTCCTGATAGATATCCCCATAATATTTGGATGGGAACTCTATGACTACTGGCAGATGCCCAACAGATCGTCCGTGATCTGGTCCATTTACGCCTTGAAGCTTAGCATGTCTGGCATACTTACAGCCCCCAACTCATCTACTTTGTCCAGACAACTTTTAGAACCAGGAAATGTTGGATTAGGAAAAACTAGGGTGTGTATCTTAGACCCAGCTCACACTTTATCTGTGGGTTCTGTCACTTCTCTCCCAAATTGCCTTTTCTTTCTTTTCAGCAGTACAGGGGTAGGTAGCAAGTCTACTGGCTAAGCAAAAATCCAACCGGGAAACAAAGTGTAAGTGAGGTGCAGCCATCCTCAGGAACACTGAGTTTCCCAAAAGGGAATTCACAGAAGTTCTCTTCTGTTGATTAGGGGTAGGGAGAGTTGTGTTGGTAAGGCATCTTTTCTGCAGAAAGTTGTTTGGTCCCAGCAACTGTTGGCTCCTTGCATTCAGAATTCTAGGTAACTGGTAACTTTCCTGCACAGATTTGGGACTTGCTGCAACTCAGAGCAAAAATTAAAATTCTGCTCAACCTCTTGTTATAGTAGCTCAAACATTTTACTACAAAATTCTTTGGGGCCCTAAATGTGGGAATATAAAATTTTAGCAGGACATTTAAAAAATGGCAGAATGGGTTAGTTATCTACCTTCTGAAAGCATTTGATTGAGCTATGTGGTCTTAAGTATTGAAATGCTTATACTTGGTAGGCAGTGACTATTATAAGTACTGTATTTACATATACATATAATATGTGAGATTGGCAAAGAAGAGGCAGAACTAACTGAAAGAATGGCATTTAGGGTATGATCAGGAAAAAAGAAAACTGACTTGTGTGGCTGTCTTACCTCCAAATCATCAATCTCAATTTTTATTTTTTATCAAGAGTTGATCTATAGACCAGATCTGGGTGTCAAGAAAAGAAATTTTAAGGCCATATTTGAATTCACTGAAGTTTAAGTTCCAAAACTTTGCACCCATCTAAAGTGGTATCGCACTCAGGTGGACTTTGAGTTCTCAATACAATTAAGGCTGATGCTTCTGGCTGTATTTCTGAGGTCACCAGGCTTACGTGGCTGATTAGATTCCACTCCTGAGAACAGATACTAAACACATTTCCAATGACAGCAATTGCTTTAAACTCTTTAAAGCTTTCAAAATAGAGAATGTTTCATTTAGAACTCTTAGTTAAAATAATTAGCAATTAAGACTCCAGGAAATTACATTTAAATCACTCCTGTAGAATCCTTGAAAAGTTCCACACCAATTCAGAAGTTCCTGTATGATAAAAGAATAGATTGTTCATTGTTTAAGTTTATGAACTTCTTTTCCCCCAGCTTTTTATTAAATCTAACGTAACTTGAATGTAACTCTAACTGAGCACTAAGTTCTGGGTAGGTATTGTTCCAGGATCCCTGAACTGGTGAAGAGGCATACCCACTGGGATATTTTCTTCGGCCATTTGACTAATAATGGCTCCTCTTCAACTTCATCCTAAGATAAGAATACCACTTCTATCACAGATCCAAAGATTTTGAAACACCCTTCCTCATTACATAAAACAAACAGCTTTTTTTTTAATTGCAGCAAAGAGGGAACTAAAGCCCATACTTTACACAGTTTCACAAGACACATTGCAGGGGGGAAAGTGACTTAAGAAGGATCAACAGTATTCTAGGGTCTTGGTGGACCTCTGATTCCTGGTAGAGGGGGTCTAATTCCTGGAGGGACATGCCTATTGGCATCCTTCGAGCAGGGGGAAGCCCAGTTGGTGGGCCTATGGGTGGTCTCATCCTAGGTGGAGGAGCCATAATGCCTGGAGGTGGTATTGCTCAGCCCACAGGGTGCATGGTCTTCCCCCTCCTGATGGATATTGAGTTGAGGCTGCAGCAATGCTGGTAGCTACTACAGTGCCTCTTCCCTGTGGAGTCATGACCTGTTGGGATGGCCCCCAAGCCCTCGGACAAGCAGTTCTTTCATCAGCTGGAATTTAAGAGGTGACTGAGAGCTGCTGTTGTGAACTTGTGACAATGCTGTCTTTGGTTCTGCTCCACCCTCCTCTGTCCACTCTTTCCCTTATTCAGGATCCATTATTCCCAAGCATACAGTGCCCTATGCATCCTTCTAAAGGACAAGGATCCCTCCTAAGGCAGTGCTTTCAACATTCTGGCTCAATCCTGGCTCACCTTCATCAAAACTACCAGCCCTGTGTCCCAGAATCTTTTAGGAAGCCAGGAATTTGACATACTTATCTTAAAATTTATTTCTACCAAGACATTTACATGAACAGTTGCTTTCAAATTTCAGCCTTCAGTACCTTAATCTGAAACAGTGACACTCTGGCAAAGACAGAGGAAGAGATATTGGGACACGGAGGAGTCCTTTGGCTCTTCCTCAGTTCATATATTCCAATCACCATTTAGTTTTATAACTGACTTCACTCATGTGTTTCATAAAATTACAAAACCTTAGAGCTGGAAAGGATTTAGTGGTAAGTCAACACCTCCACTTTAAAGATAAAGAAACAAAAGCACAGAAAAGTTAAGAAAATAGTTCCACAGTTACAGCCAGCTAGGACTCCTGGCTCCAATTCTGACACTTGTCCCCTTATCTCTTAGACTCTGTTAATGAGCTTTCCAAAAAATATGTATGTGTACTGCTAATTCTTTTTGTCTGTGATTCCCAATTGGATGAGGTGAGATGGGGTTGGAGAGAGCATATATACGCATTTCCAAAAGGCATGCTCAAGATTTAAGAAGCATAATTAATATCAGAATATACTTCCAAATTGGGAAAATGAAAATGCTATTACTTTGATAACAAAAATTACAAGCAGTAAATTGTAACAAAATAATGGCAGGTAACAATTCCATTCTATGCTTGTCAGTGATTCTCAAAGACTGATGATGATGGGGACTGGAGGCACATCAAACCCTCCATAGAAGAGTGAGGCACTTAGCTTCATCTGAAATATATAAAATATTTTGGCTATTTATCTTTTGAAAAATTTGGTTCCAATTCTGAAATGTTTCAAATACAAAAATATAGAAAAGGCATAACTTCACATATCTCCCCACCGTATTCAAAATACGTTGTTCGATCACATTTGCTTATTATGTCTCTTTATTGTTTGACTTTTTTTAAAGATGTAAAACATACAGGCACAGATAAAGTTCACCAGCAGTGTGCCTTCCTTCCCCTCTCTTTGAGTGATACCACCCTGATAAAGTATGTATATATCTTTGCCTTTTAAGTTATTCCCTTCTACCACATATGCATGGATGCATAAATAATGCATGTTGTTGTTTGGTGTGTTTTTAAATTTTATTTTAACTGATACTACTAGTGCCTGTATCTTTTTATAACTTGCTTTTTTCATTAAAGATTCATGAGGTTTTTTTGATAATGGTATATGTAGATCTAGTTAATTCATTTGAACTGCTGTGTAGTATTCCTTGCATAAGTAAACCCAACTTACCTCTCTAGTCCTCTAGAAGGGACAGTTAGATCGTTTTCACTTTTTCACAGTTGTAAACAGTCCTGCAATGAAAATTTTGAAGTACAACTCTTTGTGTACACATGTGAGAGTTTTTCTAAGATGTATAACTAGAAATAAAATTTTAGGATACATGTGTTTCCATGCATACTCATTAATGAAATACTGTTTTCCACAACATGTGGAAATTGTGGTTGTGACAATTTATTCTCCTGCTGACATTACCTAAGTCCTGTTTCCCTACACACATACCAACATTTGATGATATCAGACTTGTCTTTCTTATCTCTTGGGGATGAAATTATTTCTACTACTATTTTAATTTGCATTCCCTATATAACAACAAAGTTGAGTGTATTTTCATATATGTATAAAGCACTCCACTTTTCCCTTTTACAAACTGCTTTTTCATATCCTTTACCCATTTTCTAAAAGATTGTTTTTCTTTTCTTTATTGATCTATAGAAGACTTTATGTATTCTGAATACTATTCCTCTGTTACTTATATATATGGAAAATATCTTTTCTCAGTGTAGGTTGTTTTGTTTTATTTATTATTTATTTATTTATTTAGCTCTGTTAATTGTGTATTCTGACATGCACAGGTTTTTAATTTAATGAAGTCAAATTTATCACGGTTTTCTTTTATTTTGCTATTCTTTGTTCTTTAAAAAATATTTAATGTTTTATTTATTTTTGAGAGAGAAAGAGAGACAGAGCACAAGCAGGAGAGGGGCAGAGAGAGAGGGAGACACAGAATCCGAAGCAAGTTCCAGGCTCTGAGCTGTCAATACAGAGCTCGACCATGAACCTTGAGGTCACGGCCTGAGCTGAGGCTTAACCGACTGAGCCATCCAGGTGCCGCTTTTGTTGTTTAAGTAATACCTCTATCCTGAAGTCATATAATATTATTCTGTATTCTTTCTTGAAATTTTTAAAGTTTTGATTTTTACATTTAGTATTCAGTCCATCTGCAGTTTGTTTTTGTGTATAGTATTAAGTAGGAATCTAGCATTCTTTTCTCTATGGACTAGCCTATTGTCCCAATACCATTTACAGACCAGCCCAAACTTCCCTTTTACATTGGTAAGGCTACTCCACTTTACACGAAGTTCCTACATAGGGATGAGTGTCTTTAGGCACTCCCTTCTTTTCCATTGAACTCCCTCCATGTCAGTAATACTGTTTCGTTTAATATGATAATATAAAAGTTTACTTCTCCTGGGATAGGTCTCTTCTTTTTATTCTCCTTCTTCTCCTGGTGTCTTATTCTTCATGTCTTTCCATAAAATTATTTTAGTCCATTCTCAGTGCTTCTTACTCTTGTGTGACATTTCGAGTCATCTTATAAAGTCCTGTGAAATTAAATTTATTTTATACATTAATTAGAGAATTACCATCCTTTTAATATTAAGTTTTCCAATCTTTGCACATGTCTTCTCTCTGTGAATTTAACTCCTCTTTTACGTCCTTCAAGTAAAATTTTGTAATTGTCTTCATAAAGATATTGCACTTCTCTTGCTATATTTACCTTTAGGTACATTTACTACATTTTATGAAGGATATGAACATACACTACTGATTTTGTACATTGGTCTTATATCTAGAAATCTAGATGAACTATTATTGGTACTAATAGCTTGTAGTTTCCTACATTTTTCTTTTCTTTTTTAAAATATTTATTTATTTATTTTGAGAGAGAGAGAGCATGAGAGCAAGTGGGGGAGGAGCAGAGAGAGAGAGAGAGAGAGGCAGAGACAGAATCTTAAGCAGACTCCGTGCTGTCAGTGTGGGGCTCCATCTCACAACTGTGAGATCATGACCTGAGCTGAAATCAAGAGCCAGACCCTTAGCCCACGGAGCCATCCATGTGCCCCTTTCCTACATTTTTCTCTGAGACGGTTATATCATGAGCAAAGTCTACTTTTTTCTTTCTGATTTTTTCACATTTAAAAAGTTTTAAATAATTAATTTGTCTTACTGCACTGGCTAAAGTCTCCAGTACAAAATGAAAATGTAGTGATAGCAAGCATCATTTACAAGGAATTTAATAGAACTTGTAATGTTTCCCCATTAAATATAATTCTGCTGTAAGTTTTTGGTTGGTATTCTATCAACGAAAAGTCTACCAGATTAAGGAATTATCTTCCAATTCTAATTCTGGTTAAATGTCTGGATTGCTTTTTTTTTTTTTTTTTTTTTTTTTTACCCTGAATAGGTACTGAATTGTATCAAATCATGGTTTTAATCTGTTGAGATATTTATGTTTTTCAACCTCAATTTCTTTATATAATGAATAAAATTAATAGATTTGTTTAATTTAAACCATCTTGGTATTTCTAAAATGAAATACATGCTATCCATTTTAATACACTGTTGGATTTGTTTTATGAATATTTCATTTACGATTTTGCATTGTTGTCACAAATGATATCAGCCAACAGTATTCCTTTGTGGTACTACAATTCTGACAAGTTTGGATTTCCAATGTTTACTGTACTCATTCCATGTGTGCTAAAGCATCTTCTTTCTACTCTCTGGAAGAGTTTATCTAAAAAAGTAATTATATATCTTTCTTAAATGTGTAGAACTTGGCTGTAAAACCCTCTGTTTGATTAACTTTATTTGCATTTATTTGTAACTATGATTCAATTTCTTTCACAGTTATAAAACTATTCATCTTCTGTGTAGTCATTTTGGTAAATTTGGTAATTTTTCTAGAATTTTATTTTTTTGACTAAAGCTTTCAAATTTATCTCCATATAGTTTCTGAATACACACACACACACACACATACATTCAATCTGCAATTGTCCTTTTTGTTCCAAATATGATTTACCTCTGCCCACACTCTGTTTCTTTTTTATTGTTGCTCAAAATCTTCCTATTTTGTCTTTTCAAAGAACCAGTGTTTGCTTCTATTGACACTATCATCCCCCCTTTTTTTCTCTGTTTTATTCATTTTGTTATTTCACTAGATTTTACTTAATTTGGGGGCAAATTGTATGTAAATTTCTAGGCTTGGAATTTCCCAGAGAATTGTAAAATCGTGTCTAAGCCCCAATGAAGCAAAGACAAGGGCTCATGATTTCCCAGGGAGATGTCTTCATTTTTACTCAGCTTCTATAATATTTTGTTATCTCCCCATGCTGCCTAACTGGGTGTTTGTTTGTTGTTTTGTTTTGTTTTGTCTTGTTTTGTTTTGTTTTAAGGCCACCTTTTCATTTAGACTCAAAACACTTGAAGGGACTTGTCCTTAGGCGGCAGTCTCAGTGTTACCTTTCCTTCCTTGCCTGGGCCCAAGGCCCCCTCTCTGGACTCCATCTAGGTGTTCAGACCAAAGCATCTGGATTCCCAGGGACCCATATGTCCCTCCCAAGGCAGGGAATGCTTAGCCCACTCAGGGCTTCTAGTTGCCATTCAGGTTTCTAGTTCTTTCTTCAGTTATTACTCATGGGGAGAATTCTACTTCTGTTTTAGGGGTTCAGATATCCAATAATTTTGTTGTTGTTGCTATCATTATTATTGTATATGTTCCCATTTTCTAGGTGTTTGTAGCCAGAGCGTGTCTCTATTATCCTCCATCTTATTGAAACAGAAAACTTTCAACTTATATTTTAAAACACATAGATTCCACATTTTGGTAATTTGTACTTCTGTTTTTGTTAGATTATATTAATAAGTGCTACCATGTATAGAATATGCAACAGAGGTACAAGATGTGTCATTTTGGTAATCATATTTAGTTTTTACAACTATTTTACAGATGAAAAATCTGAGGATTTGGGGTTGTTGAATAATTTTGAATAATTTTGCCCAAGATCACATAGTTATTCAGCAGCAGAAGATGCAGCCCACATCTGTCTGACCTCAAAAGAGATGTAACTGATTCTCAAGCCCCTGGGGTTTCTCCCACCGTGGCTTGCTTTTTTTTCCCCCTTTTTCTTTTTTTTTTTTCTTTCTTTCTTTTCTTTCTTTCTTTCTTTTTTTTATTTTTATTTTTGGCTCTTTTGTTAAACATCATCCCTTCCTTATATAAACTACTAGTTACAGGGATTTCAGTAAAGATCTGAAGGGCAGGAAAAACTCTCTATGACTTTCACATAGACACTCTATTTATCCCCTAAAAATTAATAACTATCTTTTGAATAATAATAATTTGTAATTACAAACATTGTAATTTAAGGAGAGATTTAAGGAAGGAGAAAGATGGATTTCAGCAACATCAACTGGATCATTTTTGAAGGTGAATTCCAAGCATGCAAATTTATTTCAAACCTTCCCTGAGGATTGAGTGCAAAGCAGCTGGCTGGTACTTTTAAGCCGCTCACAGTTCGGCACAGCGGCTCCTAATGCTGGCAGAGCTCCTGTGTCACCAGGATCTGCAGAGCGTGGCAAGCCAAATGAAAGAGGAAGTTTGCAATTAATTAAAAATAAATGAAAACAAAAATCTTCCCCCAGTGGCTTGCTTCTCATCTTGGTTGTAATCCACAGTCAACATGTGGAGGCCACGTGGGGCATTTACCAAATGGAAAAGGTATAGGACTGTGTCGAAGAAACCACAGACTGCCGCTCTGGACCACACTAATAATTCTTTTAAATCCTCTCATTCCACCTCGTCAGGAGACATAGCAGCATTTTAAATCTGACTGACCCATATAAATTACCTTTCTACTCATCCGGCTGTGAAATTAACAGTAGAGGAAGACAGGTCCTGTCAAGCTTGCTGTGCTGAGCTGCTGAAGGGCTCAGAATAAATGGGGGGGTGGGGACAAAGAGACATTGTGCTTTAAGAAAACAAGGAGCCCGAGCTGTGATCAGCACATTAGGCTCTGATCAGCGCCTGCTGTTACGGAGCCTGGTACCAGCATGGGAAGGGGGTTCACCAAGAAGGCACACGTTGTTTGGTGCCATCTGTTGCACTGAAACATAAAGGGCTGTGAGCCTGGGGGCCCACTGCAAAAGCGGCTGGGACAGACACCACATCCCTCAAAAAGGTTAAGCCATTGGAATTTGAAAAATAAACCCAGAAGGACTTTCCATTCTTAGCGTTGCCTAAACTCACTAGTGTCCTGAAATAGGACACTTAACCTTTCTTGGTCTCAGTTACCTACATATTTATGTAATACTATTACTAGATGTTAATTTAAAAAAAGAGAGCAAAAGAATCTATCTCATAATGAAGTTTCATCAGTAAATCATCCTATAATTTTGTGTTGTTCGGAGATGTGGTTTAGAAGAGGTAGAAAGAATCTTTTACTCCTTAAACTCCCGTATTTTATTCCGTAGCCTCACCAATCTCCAAAACGACAATGCCAATAATTTCTTTATCCTTACACATGGATAACTAGTCTGATTTTAAGACAAATTTGAGTTTATCTTTGTTTTACAGCAGAAAAAGACCAGTCTTATTGAATTCTTACGTATTAGAGAATGGAAGACAACAGAAGAGGGAAGATCACCTTGCCAGCTGTCCACTAAGGGCACATGCTTGTGCATGCATGCGCGCACACAGGGACTCGGAAAGAAATCTAGGCTGATGTAAATGTAGCAGCGCTGGCACACGCTTTGGGCCACACTCTGTGTGAGTTGGTCACATGCCAGCATGGAAGCGAGTAGGCAAAGAATAGCTTTGATAACGCTGCATGCCAGTATACCAGAGAAGCACAGGCAAGATGATTAGTTGGCAATTGCTATTAACCATTTTATTAATATTATCGGTATGAAGGATCATGTTGGCGATCTCATATTTATCATCTTATGTTCTCCTCAAAAAGATCTTGGACTGATTTTATTATCCCTCTTTCATAGAAGAGACTCTTTGGCCCAGTGATGTCATGTAATATCAAAGATCACAACTTATAAGACAGAACTGGAATTAAAACCAAAGTCTGATTCTAAAATGTCACATGGACTTTCAACTCTAGAGTTCATTGCTACTCAGAAAGAAGAGGGACGACTAACATTGAAACAGTAATAATAATAATAATTATTATTATTATTATCAGTCATTACAGTTCTTCCCCTCTTCTCTTTCCCCAACCCCCTACTTCTAAAAGAGAAAACAAAATCAAGAACATTCTAGAATGGCTTTTTCTCAGACTACTAAAACTAAAAAACCTTGAAGATCATTGCCCATATTCTTCTGTCAAATAGAGGAAGCTGAGGCTCAAAGAGCTGCTTACAAATGGTCTCAGTCTCAAATGGCAGAACCAGGGCAAGAAATAGACAACACAAATTCCTAGACTAGTGCTCTTAATTTTATACCAAAAAAATGAAAGCATTTTCAAGATCAGGAAGTTGCTTTCCTCATCTTTCACCTGCCTCCATGGTCCTCAGTCCAGAAAACCTTAGAATAATTTGGAGAAAGGTAAAGTTTTCTTTCTTTGCACACCAAATGCATGAAGTTATAGTCAGTGCTTTCTCCCACCAAGAAGGAGAAAATCAAGGCTATTATATGAGAAGATGTTGTGTCACTTTTCAGAGGAGGCTGTATGTCGACATCAATATATTTTCCTTTTCATCCTTAGCACTCTGACAAGGAAAGTTTTGAATGAGGTCAGTGGTGTTAATTTTACTTCAATTTTAACCTCCCGAGCGAGTTAGTCTGTAGAGTTTCTATTTTGGTAATTTGAGTTTTAGCAGTTAACTTGTACTCTGATATTCTTTATTCCATGAAATTAGACACTAGAGGGAATACATTTGAGACATGAAGAAGTCTCCAAAGAAGAAATTCATAATCTTCAAGCTAGAGAAAATTTGATTTACAGGAAAGTTAAACAACAACAACAAAAAACCCAAGTAAAATAAATTGGGATGATGGAGCAACTCTTCCTGTGTGACTTCGTATGAATAAATAGGCTAATATTCCTATTAAAAATTTAGTCCTTCTCTGAAAATATAATTGAAATTGATCCATCTTTATTTGAGTTTCTATTTAAGTTAAGAAAAATGAGTTTTTATAAGTAATTTTCTGGGCCATTTTGTCTCAGTTCCAAATTTCATCCTTCTTTATTCCTTACTCTGTTTTGGGAAATGGGCCAGAGGTCTGCAACATGTATTTCTCCTTTACCAGTTGTTGTCCTGCTAGGTTCTGCCAATAGGATGCCCTGGAGGGAGACCGAAGACTAGAAAATGGGAGAAGGTTATTTCTTCTTCCTGTTGGATTCAGCCTCTGGCCTTCTTCAGCACTCTCAGAACCAGGGTCATCACCCTCTCCCCAGGGATAAAATCACTAAGCAGGCAGCTCCCCAAACTCAAGTGCTGAGCCCCAGCTTAACAGAGGCCCTCCTCCAAGCTACTGAGGGGTCAGCACCAGTGAGCACCACCATCTTCCCAGTTGTCTGATTGCTGGTGTCATAGGGCTCTTTCTTCAGTGGATGAGGTGTGACAGCAGCCTAGCACCTCTCCTCAGAAGTCTGAAGGTCAGCTCCACAAAGTTCCTCTTCAACTTCGAGAGAAACTAGAAACAGTTCAGACAGCACCATTTCTTCGATCCCTGCTCTGCAAGACCCCTCTCCCAAACACTGGATTCCCCTGAGGGTCCCCAGCCCTAGAGTGATAGCTGTATTCTACAGTTATTCCCTCTGTATCTTGGTGCTTTTTGCTTTATTTTTAAATCCTCCAACTCCTGTTTAACCAACTCCCTATATTAAATTTCCTTGTGAAATACCTTAGTGTGTTTTGGGTTTTCCTAACTTTACCGTGACATAGAGGTATAAATGAGCCCATGTGTGAAGTAGATGAAGTTGGTGGCCTAAAGGAACTGGAAAGCTTATGTAAAGCTTAAGTAAAGCAGGAAGCTTATGACTATTATTTTGAATCTAACCAGAAAGTGAGGGAAGGAATCTCTCATTTTCTTAAATGCAACTGTTTTCAGCCTTCCAAGGGCTGTCATGTGTTAGAGAGCTTATAATCCTACTACATACCAAGAGGGTAGAACTAAGCAGTCCAGAACATGACAGCATGGCAAAGCAGAACTTCACTTTCCATGAGAAAGAACTTTTTACAGTCAGTGGAACCCTTAGCTAGGATGGTCACTGAATAGGAATATTGTAGAAGAGATTCAATATAATATTTTTAAAGCCGCAAGATTCAATGCTTCTAGCAATGGTTGGCAATAAATAGAAAGGTAAAAGAGGGCTGTGTATTGGAGCATCCTTACACTAGGCTTAATCTTGCAATCCAGAAACAACAGAGATGACCAATTGGATTGCCTGTGGGATCAGATTACCCTGAAATTGATCTCTAAAGTGCCTGGAAAAAAGATGCAAGTGATAATTGACTAACGTTGTGGCCTCCTATCTGATATACCAAAGGTGATGTGAGAAGTAAGGTGGGTGTTAATTTTAAGAATTAAATAATGCAGGATTGAGGAACCAATTGTTTCCACAGTTGACTGTCACCAGGGGTGTAAACTAGCTAGTGTGTGATATTAAGGACTCTGGAAACTGGCAGTACAACTCTTAAAAAAAATTCTTCTGATATTCTAATCTAATGCTGTTCTGAGGTTTCCTTGTGCAATATTGCATTTATGTAAACCTGCAGGCAGGAATGTCCAAGATAGCTGAGGGAAACTAACTCTCTGATCAAGTTTATAATGGAACAGAAAAGTAAAAATGAAAACACAGGGACCTTCTAATCAGCAGGTGTTCCTGCATGCTACCCTTTTATTTCCTTTCATTTCAGTACAAGTCTTCTCCCTAAATCCATGCAGTGTCTGAATCTAAACTTTTAAGTTCTGTGGTACATGTTTGATTGGCCTTTTCCTCCTAGCTAAGAAGATTCTCATAGTATTCAAGCCATAGAAATTCCCAAATAACAGTAGCCCTCTGAGGCAAAAATAATTAGTTATAAAAGCCCCAATAACATGCACGTGCAATGGTTTTAAAGACTAGCTGAGGGGCGCCTGGGTGGCTCAGTCAGTTAAGTCACCAACTCTTGCTTTCGGCTCAGGCTGTGATCTCACAGTTTGTGGGTTCAAGCCTCACATTGGGCTTGGAGCTGATAGCGCAGAGCCTGTTTTGGGATTCTGTCTCCCTCTCTCTGCTCCTCCCCTGCTTGCTCTCTATCTCTCTCAAAATAAATAAACATTAAGAAAAATAAAGACTAGCTGAATGTCACATGTTTGCCTCTCAGTATGTTTCTGAACGTAAGTAATCAACACAGATACAAGAAGAAGAAAAAGTCATACGTCTTGCCTTCTTTTCATTCCATCTTTCTCTCATCCCTTTAAAGTCCTCTCTAAGTGCTATAATTCCCTGAAAGCAGTTGAGAATATACCCATCATGGGACTTTCATTTAATTTGGGGAAACATTTCTGCTCCCTGAAAACCCCTTGGGAAGTTTCAGTTTTCAGTCAGAAACCAATGGGGGGCAGGACGTGAAGTGCAATGTGAAACAGCTAAAGTCCCAAAGTCAAACTCAGACCCCAGAGCCTGTGGATAAATAACTCTGTGCAATGTTATTCATAGTCTTCCCCCAGTAAATATTTACAAACGCAAATATGACAAGACCCATCCCAAGAACCAGCATTATAATGTCATTTCTGAACAGCCGTTTCTTAACATACTGTGTGTTACAAAGAAGTCTCACAGCTCGTTTGCATCCTTTAGAAAACAGATTCTTCTACATCTCTGTAATACAGTTACATGTGATGGCTCTTTGAAGCTCTGTTTTGATTTGGTTTGGTTTTGTTTATTAACACCATGGTCTTCAGGTTTGAGTTTCCCTTAAGTTTGCTCAGAGAGCACCAAATTCTGGTCTGGGAGCCTGCAGTCAAGAAGTCAGGTCTGCATACCAGAAGCAGAACATAGCTAAATGCAAAATGAGAGGATTTAATCAGCACCTATACAGATTTGTTAAGAATATGGGTCGCTAGTTCCATCTCTTCATTTAAACAAAAATGGAATCTTATGTGAGTAGCCTATGAATTCAGAGCCAACCTAAAGTTGACTTTTTGGAGGGCAGCTGTGGCTCTCCCTAGAAGTTCTTTCCAACACATCAGGCTACCATGGCCAGTGGAGACCTACAAGTCCATGGACTGAGAACTGATGTCACACAAGGATGCAGGCCAAAAGCAATCATTGGAGTTCTTAATTTGATAAGAGATATGTTAATCACATATAAAGACAGTGATACAGCATCCTTAGCTTTGATTCTGCAGAATAGAATTAAATTTTTACCTTCACCTTTGTGAATCTTTCTCATTCTTAAAGACTCAGCTCAAGTTCTGCCTCCCCAAATAAATCTTCTTAATTATACTCAATCAGTGTTCTCTTCATCTCTGAAGTCTCTAACATATAGTACTTACCTGGGTTGGCAATTATCTTGTCACAGACATATTGTCACCTCCCCAACTGGGTATTACGTTTCTTTATATCCTCTAAAATGCCTAGCACAGTGATAAAGACATACTAAAAACTCAAAAATACTTACTGATTAGATAATCAATTGGTTGAAGGTTTTATCCAAATCCATTTTATACTCCCTCCAATCTTTTTTCTTTTAAGGGGGAGGATCCAGATTTTTTTTACTTTACCATTTTGGCTCTCCAATTTATTCATTAGTTGTACAAGATTTTACCTTGGTTTGCACATGTAGACCAGAGATGATATTCAAAACATTTAAAATCATTATGTAGGGGTAACAGAATGGAGCAGGTTACCAGAGGCCACCTATTGTGTCAGGCATTAAGCCTTTAGTTGATGAATTACAGGCAAGGTTCTGGTATGTAAGAGGATGGCCAGAATGGACAGAATGCCTGGAAGGAAACTCGCAGTGCAAGGTCTTTCTACCAACAGAAATGGATGTATTTCAATAGTTTTCAGTAGTTTAGCAACTAGTATGGCAAGAACAGTGCAAACTAATAATTACTAATGTTGGCCTGTCCCTAAAATCTTCAAAAGTAGCAATTGCAAGCAGGGGGGAAAAAGCAGCCACAGGCATGGTCTGTAGAGAATTCAGTTCCCACTCTTATATGTGGAGGTTTTAAAAAAACAAATAGAAATATTCCTCATCCTTTTTCCAAGCTTTGTGTAGTCATAATTTATATGTACTTCAGAATTAATTGAAACTATCAGGACTTTGTTTCTAAACTACAGCTTAGAGTAATTTATTTTAGGACTACCCAATGGCACTTAGTTTTAAATATTAATATTTGTCATTTTCTGTGCATTCGCTGACCCTGCAAACAATATTATGAAAAATTGTTATCTATAGGCATTCCATTTTGTTTCAAGAAAAATACTTAGGAAAATTCAAAAAAGATACCATGCAATAAGATAAAATATATTTGGTATATGTGGAATGAACCAGATAAAAGTTTAGAAGAGATAGAATTAGGAGTGATGTTTGTATTCAAAGTACTTGCTATAAAGTCTGATACATTTGCAAAAAGTGAGCTATGAATTTGGGCTCTAATCTTTCTAGCAGATAAAATGCAGAGGGAAACATCAGTTATAAAATACACAGAGTCCATTGAGATAAAAACAAACCAATTGCTCAAAGAAACACACTGATTCATTCTCCTGAGACTGCTATCAATAATGAAGGTGTTTGCTTAAAATGGAATTCTTTTACACAACTATTTTCTTTAATCAAAAGCTTTATGTAAAAAGCAAATAAACAAAAATAACCTTACTTTTGCAAGTTCCCCACATAAAATGAACTTAGTTTATTCAAGCCCCTCTTCTTCCAACAAAATTCCACAGATGATCAAAACCCCTATGAGTAAATAAGCCAATCTTACAATTCTGAATATTTATCTGAGTAGTCTGATCCTATTAGAAGTGTTTGTTCCCTCTGACCTGTCAAAACCTGAATGAAATAGACAGATTTATATAACATATTTTTGGCCCTTGTATCTTCTCAAAGAAAACAGTAGTCAAGTGTCAAGGACAAGTTCAGCCCTTGTAAATACGCCACAGCATTGCCAACCTCAAGCCTAGAATTCCATTTTGAGCAATTACTAGTAGGCCTGTTTAATTTGAAATTCAATGTATGTGGCTCTTAATTCTAAGCAACTCCACTGTGAGAGAGAGGCTCTTCTAGTATACATTTGGGATATGTCCCTTTGTGTTTCTGAAGAAGAGATGTGTTTTAGAACTTTTTGTTATAGATTGATGTAATTGGCTTCAGTGATTCAGAAGCAGCATTCATTTCTGAGGCATTTATGGAAAATACATATTAATAAGCCAAGAGTCTCTCTCTCTCCCCACCCCCCCCCCGTCTCTCTGTCCCTCCATTTCCTAAGAGGCTTCTTGGAGGAAACTGGAAGGTGCGATTTTTTTGTCATTCCATCATGCTGTCTTTTCTCATCCAATACACTAAATCAGATAACCACAAGGAGCAAAATAGTGGCAGAGTTGGAAAAGACCTGGGCTTATGCATCATGGTGATCACAGCCTCCCTGAAAGCATAGTGCCCAGGAATCAAAAGTCTGGGGGCTGGCACTGCAGTGCCCAGGAGGCATGCAATTAATGTGATGCAGTCATGAGTAAGAGAACAAAATGTGTGTCATTTTGATCATTTTGCTATTGACCCACCAAATCATCAAACCCTCAGAGGCTCAGTCGATTTTTATGGTTAACTTTCAGAATACATGATAAGGTTGAAGCAGGTACATTTTCAACTTTTTCTAAAATTCAGAACGTATAATTAGTATTACCTTGCTTGCTTTAATTGTTCTGAAACTATAGAGGACTTGAGGAACTATACAAAATTATTTGGTTTAATGAACTCAGTTTTCAACTTATCTAAGTCACTAATCTTATTTCCTTTAATAAGGGCATGAACAAAACTCCCCTGGCTCATTAATCCTGAAATCAGAAGTCAACTCCAAAGGGAAAAGTACTTAATGTACTTAAAATGTTGAACATTTTTACAGCCCTTTCTCATACAAAGTCTTATTTAAACCTATCTTATGAGAAAGTTTTTTTTTAGCTTTGAGAGTTTTTCTCCTAGCATGGGTGCCCTCAATGGGCATATAATAGAGCCTTAATAAGTACTCATTGGCAGAAAAGGAAGGAAGGAAGGAAGGGGAGGAGGGAAGGAAGGGAAGAAGGAAAGCAGGAAGGAAGGAAGGAAGGAAGGGAGGAAGGAAGGGAGGAAGGAAGGAAGGGAGGAAGGGAGGAAGGAAGGGAGGGAGAGAGAGGGAGAGAAAGGTTCATTTTACATATGAGAAAATTCAGAGTAGTTAGAGATTTGTCAAGGCATATTGGGCTGGTGGGAATAATCTCAAGTCTTTAAATCCACCATTCTTTATTGCTCAAAAGGGCTTTTGCTCTGCCTAGAGAATAAAATAAAATTTTTCATTTTTTAGAATATCACAATATCATTATTTGTGATCTCCAAATTGTTGTTCGCTGATAAAACTTGATTTCATTTGTTCACCAGTCTCTTATTCTGCTAATTTTTATTATTATTCTACTCATTGTAATGAAAGATTAACTCTACCTGCAAACATATCCCAAAATTAAACCAATATTATCAAGTGTTACTAGCAGCTTTAAGGCATGACTTCAGTGTTTAACTTTTTATGCTAATTCTTAATTTGTTTCCAAGGCTTTGAGCAGAAACTTCTCATTTGCAACTCAAACCATAGGGGCATGGTTTCTTATTTTTTTATTGTTGCTAATTTCTCCATGTCACTCATTTTAGCTCCTAAGCAAATAACTGAATTTTTCATTCAAACTTCTCAGAACTATCATAGTAAAAATAAGAATACATAAAGGTGCAAGATGTATATGTGGAAGATAATGTGGCTCACACAAACAGTGAATAATAAATGTGTGCGCATACTATTTGTTTCAGACTGTTGGTGATTGCACAATGCCACCAGTGTAGATTGAATTGTATCCCCTCAAAATTCATATGTCCAAGCCCTAAACCTCAGTGTGATGACATTTGGAGGTGGGACCTTTGAGAGGCAGTTAGGGTTGGATAAGTTCATGAGTATAGAGCCCTCCTGATGGAACTAGGGGCTTTATAAGAAGAGGAGAGAAATATACCACTTGCTCTCCACCACGTAAGGACACAGCAAGAAGGCTGCCACTTGCAAGGCTCGAATAGAACTCTCACCAGGTTCAAACCAGCCTGAGCCTTGATCTTGGACTTCCCAGGCTCCAGAGTCAAGAATCCAGGGATTTCAATCCCAGTTATATCTTAGTGAGTGACCACAACCTCATTGAAATTTCTTTTTCTCATCTGTAAAATAGGGCTGGTAATAGAATCATGAGAAAATAAATTTCTGTTGTTTATGCCTCCTAGTCAATGGTATTTTATCGTAGCAGCCCAAGGAGATAATACATGTGCCAACAATTTTAATTTAAAATCTAAATTGTACTTAGTCCAATTTGAGGCATGTTTAGAACTATGTTTTAGGCTTTTTGCCATTTAACAAATGCTTCCTGGCCATTTCCATGATCAATCCTTGCCAATATCACAAGTATCATGTCAAGAGTCTCACCTCCTTTTCATAAAGGAACTTGATGCAGGCAGGGCTATTAAAATATCATGATAGTTTGTCAGATTCCCACTGAGCCACCAGACTTCTACTTGAGGGTCAAAGCTGGTTTCTTGAGGCCCACACAAACTCATCCTTTATGAGTCATAGATTTCTGGAAAGGGCATTCAATGCTAAGGATTCAGCGGTACAAATTAAATTTCCCCTACCTCCCTGACCTTGGATATTTTTCTATCAGAGTTCCTGCAACATAGTGTTATAATTTTACATATCAAAGTCTCTCTCCTGGGCTCTGGACCATGTCTCATTTGTTGTTGTTTTTCTTCTTAGCACTGGGCATGGAGGCTGGCATCAAATGGACCTTCACAATTGTTTGGTGAGTAAATAAAGAATTAAATGAAAAGACTGAACTAACATATGAATGCAACATGATAAAGTAATTAAGAGTGTGGGCTTTGGAGTCAGGCAATTTGGATTCGAATCCCAGTTATGTCACGTCCTAGTGAGTGATCTCAGCATCATTGAAATGTCTTTTCCTCATCTGTAAAACAGAGCTGGTAACAGTACCTCACTGAAGTGAACAAACAACAAGATAGTGCATATAAAAGACTTAGCATAGTACAGGCATCAAAGACGTTACTCTGATGAGTTGCCCCACCTCTATAACTATGTATGTTGTCTCAGCATATTTCTTATCTCTCTTTACCCTAGTTCCTAGTAGAAAAAAGGGGGATCATGTGGTTTACCTTAGAGAGGTAAGAAAATTCAATCAGAGAATACAGTGAGTTGAAAATAAAACACAAATGCTAGGCATGATTGTTATTATTCCACTGTGCATAAAAGTAATCTCTTGGGAAAGCAGTAGTAAAAAAGTAGAATGAGGGGCGCCTGGGTGGCTTGGTTGGTTAAGCGTCCGACTTCGGCTCAGGTCATGATCTCACGGTCCGTGAGTTCGAGCCCCGCGTCGGGCTCTGTGCTGACAGCTCAGAGCCTGGAGCCTGTTTCAGATTCTGTGTCTCCCTCTCTCTCTGCCCCTCCCCTGTTCATGCTCTGTCTCTCTCTGTCTCAAAAATAAATAAACGTTAAAAAAAATTAAAAAAAAAAAAAAAAAAAGTAGAATGAGCCTCAAACTCGGATTTGAGAAGCAGTTTTAATCTTGGTTCTACGCACCTAACCCTGGACAAGGCACTTGAATTTCCTGGGCCTCCATCATCTTTTCTAGAAAGTAAGATGGTAGTCTAGATCATTTTTCAAATAGATTCTATGTCTAAAATTGTATAAGCCTAAGTCACTGTCATTTATACTTCTGAATTTTTATCTCTTGCCTGATAATACGGCTATGGAACTTCACTATATCTTCTGGAGGGAAATGAGTAGTCAACAGATAGTTTAGAGGTGGGCAAGCTGAAATGCTATGTGACCATTCTGCAGTCCAGCAAAGGTCAGTGGTGGAAGACACAGATTCAGAAAAAGAGATGCCTACTCCTAGTTCAGGAAGATGCTTTCCCACTGAGTTTCAACTGATTCTATGTTTAAAATTCTTCTAGTTAAACAAGTTATGGTACCTGTAAAGGAATATAGTAGATTCATTAAAATGATGTGGTAGAAAAGTTTAACAAGATAAAAGATATCGATGAAAAATTGTTTAAAAAATGGATGTATTATATATTCGTTGTGTGCACATATACATACACATGCACACACTCACTCTAGATGTTACTTATATTGGCAGTTTCTGAGGATAAAAGGACATGAAGACTCATTCAGGTGGGAGATATACTAAGGAATTGAAAATACATTAAAAGGTCTGAGGATCAGGCAAAAGGATTGACTTAAGTGTCTCTCTACAAGTGCACAGTTCCCCGATACTTCAGATTTTGTGCGTTGTTCGGAAGCTATATATATATATATATATATATGTATATATATGTATATGTATATACATGTATATATACCTATAGGTATATATACCTATAGGTATATATATGTATATGTATATACATACATATATATATATATATGGAAACTATTGCTTGCTCAACAATTTTTTGAGAAAATGTGTACTAAAGCCTCTAGCCCAGTGACTGTCCACACTAAGTGTTGAAGAAAAGTTAGTTCCATTCTCTCTGTGAGGCTCTACTCAGCGAGAGGGGGGAAAAGCATGTTTTTCTCCATAATTTAATCCCTTTTCTCAAAATGTCCTCTCAAATAAACGCACTTCCCTCCTGATTTTAGAGGTTGGGAAACAGCAGTTTATTACTTCATGCCTATCCAACTCCGTTTTGGCTTAACTGTACATTTACTGTCTGGATATATTTAGGGAGAAAGAAAGTATGAGATGCGAGAACAAAGCACTATTTTTAGCTGTGTCTATGATAGAATTACATGATATATTGATTTTATAACTCAGTTTTTCATCAATATCTCTTGAAGTCAGTAAGAATTTTTCTTATTGCTAAACTTTCTTTATTTCTGGCACTTCCCCTCTGACCATACACACACTTATTCCTCAGTCCTTCCATACTTAGTTTTTCCTTTTTTTTTTTTTTTTAACTGATCTCTTATTAACAAAAAATGAAGGAGATGTTTCAGGGATCGAGTAAATTTTAAAGGTAAGCAAACTGAAATGGACTGAATGTGTTAACAATATATCTTGTACATAAAAATATGAGAAGCCTTTTGTTAATTCCATTGTCTTAGTTACTTTATTTGTCTGGGATGTTATGTTCCTATTTCTTTCCCAGGAAATTACTACTTCTTTGGCCAAGGTACAGCCAATCAGCTCTTTCAAACTCATGACCACACCATCCATTTCATTTTCCAACCTTAGCTTATGTGGGTATTATAATAATAGGATGTCTGTAACAGCTACAGCAGATGGAACTGCAATTTATGTGTTCCCTAAAATATTAACATTTGGAATTCTATAGATCAGGCAAATAGAGAGGAATGTGGGGAGGAGGAACAAGATTTGGGAGATTTGTTTACTACTATGAAAACCTGCCAGTTGCCTATATAATACTTACAGGTCTAAGATATTATGCTAAGCCTTATTCTCAGTTTAAAAAATACAAATTAAGATAATTATAAAACAGTAGTTCTGAAGCTTTAGAGTGGTTAAGAATTGCCTTGAAAGTTTGTTCAACATGGGGATTTCCAGATTCCATCTCAAGAGGCACTTTGAGAAGATCTGCAAGAGAGCTCAATTTCTGAACATTTTAACAAGCGTCCCAAGTGATTCTGATACAGGAGCTTCATACCCCATGCTTTGAGAAAAATTGCTTGATAGTCCAAAACCATGTCTGATAAGTTAGCAAAATAAGTGAAATTATAAAATCCAAAATTGATGGGACTGTGAATAGGGACATTACTAATTGCATTATGGATTTGATATAAATTAGAGAACAATACACAGCAGAAACTGTGAAAACAACCCAGAGCCTGTTGCCTGGTATTTCTTTGGGTGGGGGAGGAGCATCATAACCCCAGAAAGTATCCTAGAATATTTACTTTAAAGTTATTTAGAAGACAATGAAGTACTATTTATAATATAAAATATTAAACAATAAAAATTATTAACAATAAGCAATTTATCTATTAATAAATGTTTAGTTAGTACTACTATGAAAGATAAAGTGCTACACCCTTTATGAATATTACCATTTAATTCTCATTGTAAGAATACCTTATTATGGCTGAGCAAATAAGATTTACCAACATGAACATACACTATGTAGATATTTGGTCTCATGTTTGAGTCACAATGATTCACAGAGATATATAAACTAACATAAAGTGAAAATGTCAAAACACAATAACCTAATTACAACTTTTAATAGAGATGTAGAGATTGTCAAAGATTATCAAAGGGATTAGTGATATAAAAGAATAGCAGTGTGTATTAGATGTTTAATCAAATTATTTACTTTACAATTTTTTATTTATTGTATTTTTTTTAATTTATTTATTTTGAGAAAGAGACAGCATAAGCAGGGGAGGGGCAGAGAGAGAGAGAGAGAGAGAGAGAGAGAGAGAGAGAGAGAGAGAATGAGAATCCCAAGCAGGGTCCACTCTGTTTGCACAGAGCTTGATATGGGGCTCAATCCCCTGAACTGTGAGATCATGACCTGAGCCAAAACCAAGAGTTGGATGCTTAACTGACTGAGCCACCCAGGTGCCCCTACTTTACAATTTTTTAAGAACACATAATTTCATATGTTCACAGGCTAAAACAAGGAATGAAATAATTTCAGTATGTCAACAATTTGAAGATTAGAGGATGGAAATTATAAAACAACCAATATGTTCAAATGAATGATGGTATTACATATAAACATATAAAGAGAAAAGACAGTAATGAGTTTTGTATGGTCTAGATTAAGATCAGAAGTTCAGAGTTAATTCCAAACGATTTTTTGAAACTTAGAAATATTTTCCAAAAGGTCTAGGTAAAGGGGCACCTGGGTGGCTCACTCAGTTATGCATCCAACTCTTGGTTTCAGCTCGGGTCATGATTTCATGGCTTTGTCGGTTCGAGCCCCACATTGGGCTCTGCACTGTCAGTGCAGAGCCTGCTTGGGATTCTCTCTCTCCCTCTCTCTCTGCCCCTCCCCCACTTGCACTGTCTCTGTCTTTTTCAAAATAAATAAATAAACTTAAAAAACAAGGCCTAGGTAAATTTTAGCAGTCAAATAAACACTGGATTTTACCATTTCCCCTAGTCTTTTTCATCAGCTTTGGCTAGCAAATGATGGTCAGGTTTCTCTTTCCATCAGCAAGACCACCTGGATTCCATCTCCTGGACTCCCTTCTTTCAGTAATGAATCATGATTTCAGTTATTCCCATATATACTGTTAAATAAAGCCACAGAACAGCTATAAGGATAACCCCTATGATGGCTCAGGTCCCGACTTACATTTTATATACAGATCAGGCTCTCACTGAAATTTCTTGTAAGTCTCTTAGAATTGGCATATTGCCAAAAAGATGTTGCTATTCTTGGTAATTTTAGTCTTAAAGAAAGTATGTGTGCTTTTTTTTAGTATACATATGTAAAATATAAATCTGTATATACAAATCTAATATTCTGTATACACACAAACATACATATGCATCTACACTAATATCAAAGTCCATTGGAAAAGTTATTTCAAGTTTATTGACATTTAGCCACTCGGAGAAAAACTGGCAGATTCATTCCAAAATAATTAATTTTTCCTGAAAACACTCAGAGGTCTGTTTTCCCAAAGCAGTCCTATGAGCCATGTGCTGTACTGGTAAGGGCATACTTCATTGGGCACCATCATTGCTTTCCCATCTGGCAACAGGTGGCCATTAATATGAAATGTTATACTAACACTGAAATGAAATCCATGCATAATCAGTGACTTTGGAGAGTGCAGAAGTGTTTGAAAGTCTGAAAACTGCTCATTTCTTCAAATAAGCAAGTCTTCATTCCAAACTCTTCAAAAAGAGAAAATGAGCCACTGGTATCAGATATAAAGTGGTTTCCAAACATTCTGCATTTGTAGAAATTAAACCACCTGGAAAAGTGATATGTAGAATTAGAATCCTTCTGTTTAAAAGCAGACTAAGCACTGGGATAGCCCAGAGTAAGCACTGTGATGGTGGCCTTAGTGCATGCTCTCTGGCGCACATTTTATCAGTCACTCTTCTGAACAAACCTTTTGGGCCCATCAGACTTCTAAATGTGGTAGCAAGGGAAATGGGCAGAGGGCAGCTCATTTACACCCTCAACTCACTATGAGGGAGAAGCTTTAATGAACAGTGGCTTCAGCTTTTTCACACATCATCAGTCCACACATCTGACACACTCAACCAGCCATGATTCGAACTCAAAATGGGTTAGGGCACAAGTCAAAAGTAGGATTGTCCTAAAGAATTTAGATCTGTGTCTTTGCTGAATTCTGGTTTAACATTATGCCTTACTTTCATGAAGGACTATCCTCTGAAATACACACAGAACTCTTAACACTCAACAATAAGAAAACAAACAACCTGATTTAAAAGTGGTCCAAAGAGGGGCGCCTAGGTGCCTCAGTCGGTTCAGTGTCCGACTTTGGCTCAGGTCATGATCTTGCAGTTTGTGAGTTCGAGCCCCGCATCGGGCTCTGTGCTGGAAGCTCAGAGCCTGGAGCCTGCTTCAGATTCTGTGTTTGCCTCTCTGTGCCCTTCCCCGGCTCACACTCTGTCTCTGTCTCTCTCTCTGTCTCTGTCTCTCTCTCTCTCTCTCTCAAAAATAAATAAACATTAAAAAAAATTAAAAGTGGGCCAAAGACCTTAACAGACACTTCATTAAATGAGATATGCAGGTGGAAAATAAGCATATGAAAAAATGTTCCACCACTATGTCATCAGGGAAATGCAAACTAAAATGCAATACTACTATACACCTATTAGAAGGGGCAAAATCTGGAACACTGACAACACCAAATGCTGATGTGGGGGCCACCAGAACTCTCATTCACTGCTGGCAGGAATGCAAAATGGTAAAGTCACTTTGGAAGGCAGTTTGGTGGTTTCCTAGAAAACTTAAACATACTCTTACAATATCTGACAATCACACTACTTGGTGTTTATTAAAAGGACTTGAAAACTTATGTCTATACAAAAACCTATATACAGATTTATATAGCAGCTTTATTTATAATTTCCAGAACTTGGAAGCAATCAAGATGAACTTCAGTAGATAAATAGATAAATAAACTTTGGTACCTCCAGACGATGGAATATTATTTAGCACTAAAAAGAAATGAGGCATCAAGCTATGAAAAGACATAGAGAGACCTTATATATATATATTACTTAGTGAAAGAAGCCAATCAAAACGGCTATATACTATGTGAACCTAACTATATGACATTCTGGAAAAGGCAAAACTGTGGAGACAATAAAAAGATCAGTAGTTGCCAGGGTTTGGAGAATGGGTTGGTATGAATAGGCTGAGCACAGAGGATCCTCAGGGCAGTGAAAATACTCTGTATGATATCATAATGGTGGATACATGTCATTATACATCTGTCCAAACCTATAGAATGTATAGCACCATGAATGATGCATAATGTAAACTATGGACTTTGGGTGATCATGCTGTGTCATTGTGGGCTCATCAGTCGTAACAAATGTACCACTCTGGTGGTGGATGTTTATAATAGGAGTGGTTACGCATGTGTGGGGAAAAGGGATATATGGGAAATCTGTGAACCTTCAACCTCAACTTTTTTGTGAACATAAAACTGCTCCAAAAAATAATCTTAGTAAAAAAAAAATTCTAAGCAAAGTAGAATCAGTGGATTAAGTATCTATTCTCTCATGTTGACTGCTTTAAAATATGTCATGTTCATTTGTTTATCTAACCTAACCATGCCTTTGCATGCCATGCTCACACCACTACAGTAGATCACATATGTATTTGACCTGTATATCCAATAAAGCACAAACTAAAACTTGAGAAAAACTTATGAGAAGCCTGCACCACTCCAGGCTGTTTAGAAATCTGAAAAACAAACTCAAATGCTCTTTTGAGTCTGTAAAACAGCGTATTCAGTGGGCCTGAATATTTTCAGAATATGAAAATATTCTGCCCTTAACCTTATAGAATGTCTTGCAGAGAGCCAGGTTTGTTGAAATTATATTCTTTGGTTTCAATATGTCCCTTTCATGCAAATGAGCCTAGCCTCTTGTCTCTTCTCACCAGGATGCCTACTGCTTATTTCTAATATGTTTGTCTCAAGTTTGAGAACTTTGCCAAAATCACAAGCTGCTAGAACAACCTTTCTCTTTTTAATTTCCTTCTTTCCCGACTAAATCCTTAATTGTCAAAAATATTAAAAGGGAGATAATCTCTCACTGGAGCATTTGTGAAAATTACAGAGTCCTCAGTGACTTCCTATGTGACTGGGACCAGCTGCTGATAGTAACTCAGATAACAACGTGTTTCAAACAGCTAATCTAGTGAGGCTTTCTAAAAATATTAATAATAAAATCCAAGTGATTTAATTTCTCTAGATGAGTATAACGCAAGCTCACTGACTCTGTGCGTCATCGGGCTGTGGTTGCTAGGAAATCCATGAATAGAACTTAATATGCATTCAGCAACAGGCTGCAGACGCAATTTATCTCCATGGATGCTCCCTCAATTGCCTTTGAAATGACATTAAGATAACTTTGAAGCACTTGAGACAAGCCAGAGTCAGTGAGCACAAAGGAAACAGGCCATTTTTGGGCAACCATCTGGACTTCCTGCATAGCTTTTTGAAAGTTCACTTTCCCTGGGCTGTGCATATCTTAATGCATATTCCATATAGGTAGGGATTATGGAGCTATGGCCATATTGTGAATAGCAAATGAGGGACAAAGAATGATGCAAAAGTGTGGGCTTTGGAGACAGATGCATCTAAGGTCAAATTTCAGGTCAGAAACTCACTAGTTTGGGTACATAAACTTTTCTGAGCTTCAGTTTCCTCTTGTATAAAATGAGAGTAATGATATTCGACTTACAGATTGATTGTAAGCATTAGATGTGTGTATCTAAAGCCCCTGACATACAATACCAGCACAATTAATGACATGACAAAACTAGCAGTGGAGGGAAGTAGCAATAGTAGCTAGTTTGGTAGAATCGCAGCAGCAGAAGTGCTAGAGTAGTTATTGCTACCAGTACTACCACCACTATGATAACTGCTACTACCACTACTCCTACTGGAAATAACTATGTAAGAAGACAAGAATCCTTTAGCTTTAAAGCTCTGTATTAATCACGGTGACCTAAAAACAAACTAAAGAGAGGCAGAATAGTTTATAAAGAGCCCCAAGACAGTCACTTTCACCAGATTTCACTAAATTTAGCATTATAGTCAAGATTACCGTGGGGATGCAGGGGAAGAAAACTTTTCCCTTCTTCTCTTCTAGGTTCTTTGTCTGGCCAAATCATTAAATTTTTATAAAACAGATTAATGAGAGGAAATCATATTTAAATACATACGTACAGGAGCCCCACAAAGATATAAGGGACTCCCCGACTGGCATCTTGAGCTAAGCAGAAAGGGGTAGGAGTCTGGGACCTCAAATAGGAGGAAGACAGTTTATAGGAAGGTGGGAAGAGTAAATGGTAAACAAATGTTTGCTGTGCAAATGAGAAGTCTTTCTTATGTGAATAAAAAAAAGTTATCTCTGATAGTAGTGCTCTTCCTGATACAGGCTCCCTATGTAAATTTTTTTAGGCAGTTAATGGGGAGGTAAAAATCTCTCCTTGGGTCTGTTGGACCTTACCCATCTTCAGCTCAAAATAATCCACATGCCAAAGTGGCACATTCTGGGGTGAACTGCCCTGATCCCCATCATTTAACGAAGGGTGTGGATAATGGTGCCACCCACTGGTAGGACAATTTGTTGGTGTAGAACTTTGATTTTTGTTTTGTTTATACTATGAAGCCCAAGTCCCCTGTTTCATATTATGAAGAATTCCTTGTTTTTATATCTAAGTAGTCCTCAAGGCAGAGATACCAAAGACCTGAACAGTTGTACTCCTTCCATCTGCACTGGGAGGTTTCTCTCTCTTTTGTCATCCATTGGTCTGGAAAACATTTTAAAGGACTTAACTATTAATCTATCTGAAGGGACTATGCAAGGTCTAGTCAGAATAATCTTCCTTATAATGGGCAATGTCTACACAGCCAGCCAATAGGAAAGAGAGTTTAACAGTCCTTATGATTTAGAAGAGTAAATATTCTCCAATATTTTCCCAGTGTGACTTGAAACTCCATGTACCCATTTCTCTGCTCATTCCTGGGAAAGTTCTATTTCTCTCTTCTTTCTAGATCTTGAACAAACATGCTTCTGAAAACCCTAAATAAAGACTCATTTGCTTTTAATCATGGAACAAACACTTCTTTAAGGATCCCAGCAGATGATGCTGCATCAAAATTGTCTTATATACATGACTGGAAGGATTTTCCCTAATTCTTCTGCTTCTCTGCTTGGAAATTCCCTATTATAGATGTACTCAGCAAAGCAATAACATTTAAAATGCAGTGCTCCACATGGGAGAAATATTTCTTAAGGAAAGATAGCTTGCCTCCTTTCTTTCCTTCCTGCACTACTCTATTCATATTGAGTGCCATGCCCTGTCCCCAACTCTGTGCACATACCCGGGGCATACATAATCCATCCACCCAAGTGTCTTGCTGGCCATACCCTTCTTGGAAATACCCAGAGACCCCTGCCCCCATCTCCTGTCCTGTGACATTTTTGGACCAGGCTAGATAATTTAATAAACTATTTTTAAGGTGTTAAAGATTGATAATTATTTCATTGATTCAAAAATACTTATTGTCAAAAAACAAAAACAGTAATTGTCTGGAGGCTGAGGGTATAATGGAAAGAGCATTGTATTAAATTAAAGGAAGCTACAATTCTAGCCTCCTCTTCTTGAAGTCTTGGAGAGGAGAGGTATGGCAAGGAAAACAAACTTTTTTCCATATGAGGAAAGCCAGGGAATTCTGGACAATTAAAATGCAAGTAAGGGCACCTGGGTGGCTCAGTCGGTTAAGCGTTTGAGTTCGGCTCAGGTCATGATCTCACAGTTTGTGGGTTCAAGCCCCATATCAGGGTCTGTGCTGACAGCTCAGAGCCTGGAGCCTGCCTCAGATTCTGTCTCCCTCTCTCTCTGTCCTTCCCCCGCTTGTACTCTGTCTCTCAAAAATAAACATTAAAAAATAAATGAAATGTAAGTAAAGTAGAATGCATGTTAAATGCATGTTAAATGCATTCAACACAGTTGGAGCTTCATTTTGTGGTCACAGGGGAGTTGCTGAAGGTTTAGTTGAGAAGAGTTTTATAACCAGAGTTGTAATCTAGGATAGGTATGCAGGAATAGAGTACAGAATCAGTTGCACTTAGGAGCATGGAAGTAGCAAGACAAGTTAGCTTTGCCTCTGCCCTCTCCATCTGGCTCAAAGATAGCATGGACGCCTGAACAGATCAGTGATTATGGAATATAGGAGAACTGAGTGCAACATAGGCATCTCTCTGACTCTGTTCTCAGGATATTTGGCTACTCCTGCTATCTCTCTTTCCCCACATGCATTTTTGCCTGGTTTGTCCTCAGAAACAGTTATAAGAATCTCAAGAGTACTTGCAAGCAGGCCCAGGACAGACGTGGGAAGCATAAAGATACCAGCTCCAACCAAGAAGTTTTTTTTTTTTTTTTTACTATTTACTCTTTTCTACTCAGAGTGGCATAATTGGATTGTAAAAAAGAACAAAATGGTGAGTGACAGACCGAAGCAGTCATTTCAACCAATCTCCTCAAAGTACAGAGGAGGTAACTGAGTCACTGAGATGTTGAAAGGCTTGTCCAAAGTCACACAGTGAAAATAAGAGTGAGTCCAGCCTCCCTGGCTTCCCCTTGAGTGCCATTTTCAGGCTTCCACCAAGAGCTTCCTGACAGCAAGTTGTGTTTTTCCAGTGACAAAAGTATCCAAGGTCACTTTAGGATAGAGATTCTCACCCGGGGCTAGGGAAAGGAGGGAACTAGAAGATGTCAAGAGGCAGTCCATCAGTGTCTCAGTTACTACAAGGCTTTGTCTGATAATCATCAAGTTCCTGCAGTCCCTGGGTATCCTACACTAAAAGGCTTGAATAGCCATTTCAGGATTGAAAACCACTGAACTTGACACTGTCAAACGTTTCTCTACACGGTTACCATTGTTAGAGATGATTGAGATCACAGGTAAGCTGAGTCTGTGCTCAGCCCCATGAAACAGGAGCATGTTCTCCAAACCCCTGGTCAGTTTGGTTTCTAATTCACCACAAAAATTAGGGTTTTTGAAAAATATCCCTTCTCTTTTTAGTGACTGTGAAAACTTAGGGAGTTTCATTTGACTGTCAGTTTTACTTTGCAACCTCTGTGGAGGGAAGAGCATGAGGCATAGAAAGAAGTATGGAGGGTGTCCAAGAAGGTCAGACTTTACTCAGTGTTTGCTAGTTCAAGGTTGGGGGAGGGAAGGGAGAACTGTTTAAATGCATTTAGAAGTATTCACACATTGTATTAATCAAAAAAAATAATGGGATGCCTGGGTGGCTCAGTCAGTTAAGCATCCGACTTCAGCTCAGGTCATCATGTCACAGTTCATGAGTTCAAGCCCTGTGTCAGGCTCTGTGCTAACAGCCCAGAGCCTGGAGTTTGCTTCAGATTCTATGTCTTCTTCTCTCTCTCTGCCCCTGCCCTGCTTGTGCTCTCTCTCCAAATAAATAAACAAACATTTAAAAAAAAGAAATAAAAAAATCACAAGTGACATCTAGACGACTGGTTTTTAAAAAGTGATTTGTCTTTAAAACTTTCCATTTGAACAGGAAATTATAGAGTGGTAGAGTGAAATAGCACTGAGAGGGGGCCAGGTTTGGTCCAGGTCTGGCCTTTGCTGGCAGGGTGGCTATTTTGCGGGCATGTAGCCTCACCACCATCCGAGAGATGAGAAAACTAAACATCCCCTCACAGCCTCCTGATAGTTGATATATATTACAGATCGGAGCACTTAACTCTTGGAAGTTCCAAGAACTGCCAAATTCACAAAGCTGGTAAGAAAAGAGCCAAAATTCAAAATTCAGTTCAGCTCATTTCAAGGATGACACTCTACCAACTGTACTAGTGATTTTCAATCTTGATTCCATGGTCATCTGCAAGGTATTGGGGTGGGGATAGAAGTGAGTGGCAAATGAGTAGGGATCTAGAATCTCCCACTCTGACTTCAGCAAGAGTGGCTCTGAACAGGGATCATTTGTATATATTGACATTTCATACATAACGTTGTTCAGGAAATTATTTTCTAGCTAAAAAATAGATCAGAGATCTCTCCTATTATATTATACTGACTTCTGACATATGCCTTTAGTTTCTCAAGCAGTGTCATTGCAATAAATTTTTTCAGTCATAATGGAAATATTCTATATCTGCCTTGTTCAGTACAATAGCCAGTAGCCATTTGGGGCAATGTGGGTAGTGTTAAAAGCAAATGAATTTTTAATTCTGTTAAATTTTAATTAATTTAAATTTAAATAGCCACATATGGCCACTGGCTACTGTATCAGACAGTACGATAATCTTCAGCAATAGATGAGGAGAGAAGGCCCTAGGGATAGCCAACATTGAGCTATGATAATGACAAAACTTGCGTTTTAAAGTTAAACACCATTCGGCAAGAGTAATACGAAGCTGAGGTGCTTTCACTTCAAAAATAAAAAAAATGAAATAATCAGATAGTGTGGCTTCTATTTGTTTGTTGTTGTAATTGTTTCCCAGAGCTGATTAAATGGCTGTTCTCATCATTATAATAATGGAAACGCAGGAGAGTTCTAGTTGAGGATATCTGTGTTCTCTGAATAGCAGTTTGCTTACACTGAAACAGAAGCTCTGTTTGTCTTCGTAAGTTATTTTATATTCCTCTTGGTATTCACAAACAGGTGATTTCCTAATGTAGCAATTTTTCCTGTCTATAGGATAATGGAAAAATGAATCACAATTTGCTTGTTCTCACATGCTTTGAAAGCAGACCACCCTCTTCTCCTGGGCTCTGTTCCTCTCCCACCTCTGCTGATGAAAGCCCGGACACCTGCCGGTCAAATGAGCCCACCATGAAAGAAACAGGGCCAGGAGCAAAGAGGCCAGAGAGAAGTCTTCACTTCAAATCACAGCCCACAGAAGTGAGAAAGTATTCAAGACAAATGTCTGTCTCTGATGGATTATGTTACAGCTGTCTTCTTTCTCAGCCACCGAATAAACACAAAATCAGAGTTCATTTTTTTCACCTGATTCCAGTTCAGTTCTCTCCCCATAAGTGTAGCCTTCCCCACCCCCCTTCATATCTCAGTGAATCGGGAATCAGGCCACCTGACAGCAGAGGTTGGAGCAATCATTTCTCATATTGTCATCTGATGAATGCCTGAACAATGCTTCATTTAAACAAAATCTGAGTCTCGCAGCTTCTAAATTCCAGTACTTTTTCCCCAAGCCATTCCACAGTGGATCTGCATTAATTCATTCAGATACACTGGAGTTAGACATCAAAATAAAAATATTCTGAACAAGATCATTCCTCTCCATTGAAATAGAAATGGGTCAGTGGCTCAAACGTGGAAGATAGAATGTAGAACCCATACTGAAATAGGACTTAGTAATGTAGAATTCTTCAGGGATACTGCCTACTGACTTTTACCCACCACAGTTGTGACTGCAGTCATTAGGCAGGGTCAACCAAACCCAGAGTGTCTATGTTGATTCTCTCACGTAACTAATATTTATAGTTAATGTAAGGATATTCCTTTATACCTGGCATCCTGACAAGTTGTCTGGGTAGTACTGATAGACAAGACAAGTCTCTGCTCTCACAGACCTAAGATTTAATAAACAAGATAATTCAAGATTTTGTGAACATTAAGGGCAATGAATGAAAAAAAAACAGGGTGCTGTTGAGGAGGGGGTGTGGCTACCTTCAATGGGGTGGTCCAAGAAGTCCTTTCTGGGTGCTGAAGATGATGCTGACATTGAGACCTGAAGCAGGACCAGAAGTAAGTTATGGAATTTTCTTGGTGACGTGGATCTAAATGGAGCATCAGAAAGGAAAGAGCTGAGGCAGAGAAGAGACTGCCATGATGGAGAAAATGTGACCAATGTATACAGCTGGAGATGAGCTTGAGAGGTGACAGGAGGAAATAGATTCTCCAGGATTCTGAGGGTCATAAGGAGTGAGCTGCATTCCCAAGTGCCCTGAAGCTGTGCTTGGGTTATAAGCAGGAAGGTAGAATAACTACAAGACTTCATGAAAATGACAACAGGGCATTTTGAGCATGACAGAACCAGAACTCTGTAGGAGATTAGGTTCTCTTCAGGAGGCAGGAGGAAACTCATAGTCCATGTGGCTAAGAAAAAATTATGGGCTCAGCTGTCTTTTGCTCCTGTGAGTTCCACATTTGGAGCCTGTCACACGAGCCTCCTCCTTTGCACTTGCTCATTGTACAGTCCTGAAGGTCCAAGCCTGATTAAGTCAACTGCTATTCTCTCTATCTGGAATGAGATTCTCCCTCTACCCATATGCTCCACACTTTCTTGGTTTCTTCAGGTCTCTGCTCAAACTTCACATTATCATAGGAGATTTCTCTGACTACGCAATCCAAAACAGACCTTTTGTCCTTCCCTTTCAATCCCCCTTACTCTGCTTTATGCATCTTTATTTTTCTTCATAGCAATAATCACTACATGACATGTTACATATTTATCTGTTTATCTGTTTTTAGTCTGTCTCTTGAAAATAGAATATAAGCTTATGGAGGGTAAGGCCTTTGCCAGTGTCATTCGTTGGTTCATTCTCCATGTCTGTATTAGTGTCTGGCACATTGTGGGTGGTTGGTAAACATGTGCTAAAGGAAGTACAGCCATCGTCCTTTGTCCTTTTATATTTGAGAGCCTGGAATCTTAGTGATCACAGCACCAAGGAACCTAGTAGATCCTGGTATGTGTTTGTTGAATAACAAAGGGGGACATGATTTACACACATAGAAAATCAACTAGAGAGCCAGCCCAGCAGAATAGCAGTTGAAAGACAGAGAGTCCCCTCTTTATCTAAGCCCTCAAAGCAGAGAAATGAGTTCTCTGAAGTATAACACATGTCCCCTCCAGCAAGCCTTCCCTAACTGATCCAGTCCAAACTAGGTTTGTGTTACTTTTATAATTGCTGCCAGACCTCATATCACTTGAAAGTTTTCCAATGCTTTAAAACAGGGACCACTTCTTGGGAACTGGGGCTGTATCATATATTCTCATACATACCAACCCAGTGCCTAAAACCATGTGAGGAAAGTAAATAGTAGACATAGTATTTTCTAGGTATGCTCTGGTTAATTAACAAGCAATTTTGTTCCATTTCCATTTCTCTAAACCATAAGCAACTTAACTATGTTTTTCCACTCTTATTTGCATATCTACTTACAATGTCATCGTGTTTTACATATATATGTTCATTTTGCTTACACAAAATGAAGCTATTTTTCTGCAATCACCGGAATACTGTTAACATCCAGAGCCTAGAGTTTCCCATCTGGTAGCAAATCCCACAACAAAGAGCCTTTTTGGAAGCTTGGTTAATCCTCTAAAGAGATGTATTTCACAACTCAACTTTTATCTGATGTCAACAGAAACATATTTTTGCAGAATGTGGCTCATATGCAAGTATACTGAATTCCTAGTTTAAAATACAGAAAGATGGAAGGGGTTGTGAGTAAATTTGAAAAGGGAGTGTAGTCTATTAAAGCCTCTGAATGGCCTTGGGCCATGACCCCCTTGGCCAAGGCTCTAAAGAAAAAGGCTTCCAATCAGTTAATGGGGCCAATATTTTCTAAGCCCTTTCTCTGGGGAAGACCCCCTGCTGGAACAGTGAAAGGAGTTCAGTTGGAAAAGATAGACAAAAAACAATAGAATAGAAGCAAGATGAATTTCTTCTTTTTTCCTAGATCACTATTTCACTCTTTCTGTTTTTGCCTCAAATCTCTATGCCTCTTCCCTACCTCTCACTCTCAACTGAACTGGCTTCTCGTTTCATTCAGGGGGTAAAAATAAGAGGCAGTGAGTATCAAATTTCCACAAACACTGCCACCACCACCATTTTTATCACCACATCTACCAAGATATCAGCATCTGGGCCCATCTATTCTGAATTTTCTCCCATTACAATGGATAAATGGTCCTATCTAAGACCAACCCCCCTCTTACCTGTTGACAGACACCACTGCTGCAGTTGTCCTCTCTCACGTGTGTCAGCAAGGTTTCTGTCTCTACTGGATCAGTACATCACCACAAAAACGAATGTAGGATCCCCCACTCACATGTCTTCTAGCCACTTACTGAGTTCTCTGCCTCCCCATACACTACACACTAGAAATAATTGTCTATATTTGCTATTTCCAATTCCTCTCCTCTCATTCACCTCACTCTTCTCAAGCTTTTGATCCCATGAATCCACCAATGATGGAGTCTCCAATGACCAGATCATTGCTGATGCAAAGACAGATTTTTAGTCAGCAGCATTTTTACAGCTGGGCACTCCCTTCCTTCCTGAAACACCTTCTTCCCTTAGTTCTGTGTTTTGGGCCTCCTTCCCTCCCACTGGTTGCTCCCACAGTCTCATGCATTAGCTTTTCCTCATCTCTCCCAACATTCAAGTGACCCCAGGATTCAGTTCTCAAACTTCTTCTCTTTTCTGTTCTCATTCCATCTAATGAATTTAAGATGCCTTCTAGACAGTGGCAATTTCCAAATATATACATTTCCTCCTGTATATTGGACTCCTACATCCATTTACCTACATCATACCTCCACATATATCCAGTAGTGTTTCAACCTCAACAAAACCCAAACCAAATTCTTGATTTTATTCTCAAACTTGCTCCTCTCACCATCTTTGTCCAGTAAATGGAAAATCTATTATTCTAGTTACTCTAATATTTTAAAACATTAAAATATAAGCCCCTTGGGGACAGGGTCTTTGTGTAGTTTATTTTCCATATCTACAATGGTGCCTGACATATAGAAGAGAGCTAACAAATGCATGCTAAGTGAGGTAAGTGAGGTACTGCCATAGAGTTATATGAAAAGGACATCAGAAAAAGGTCACTAATCCTAAATTTAAGGCAAGAGGAGGAGGAGCAATTCTTCATAATTACTTCATGAGAAAAAGTTTTAATTTGATGTGAAGGACTAGCAAAAATTTGACAGAAAAATAAGGGAGAAACATTCTTGGCAGAGGGAACAGCATGAGCAAATATAAAAAGGTGTGAAAATGTGTGTTATGTTTACGGAACCAGAATCATGTCACTGAGGTATAAGGTAAATAAGACAGCAAATTGGGAGATAATTCTGGCAGTTTAAGGCTACTCATCTAAGGAGAATCTCATTAAGAAACTTGGAATTTGCAGTACCCGGGAAGCTCAGTCTGTTAAGTATCAGACTCTTGATTTCGGCTTAGGTCATGATCTCGCACTCTTATGAGCTCAGGCCCCACATGGTTCTGCACTGGTAGTGTGGAGCATGCTTGAGATTCTCCCTCTTTCTCTGCCCTTCCCCTGCTCACACTCTCTCTGTCTCTCTCAAAATAAGTAAATTAATTTTAAAGAATAAAAAGGAAAGAAAGAAACTTGGAATTTATATTATAGACAAAAAGAAAGCTATAAAGATTTTTAAGCACGGTGATGGGGATATAGTAGATGATTAATCAATGTGTCCAGAGAAACAAAAGCAAGAGCAGTATGGGTGAAATATTGGGGAAGCCAAGGGGAGAATATGGAAGTATGGAAATCTATGGCAATAGTTGAGTAGAGATGGAAAAGCATGCGCTAAACTGTGATACTAAGAATGGCCAGTAGAGGGAAACTATAGGAGCGGCTGTAGAAACAGAAATGTTGATGACAAGTTAAGGGTGAATAAAGGCACAAAAGGTCACTAACCTCCAGATTTCTTCTCTGACACCCTGAAATCTTTTAGAACAACTAGAAGAAGTACATCCCAAGTTTCTGGCAGTCACAGATGCTGTGAGACAGATGAGGAGGAGACAACCTATAGGCAAGGACAGGCTGCAGACATGTGGGTGGAAGCCTATCCACAAAATTTGCATTCATCTCTTCTGCTCAGTGACCCCATGTGGTAGTCAAGTAGCTGTTTTCCCACCACACTGGCATTACTTTCAGGTGAGATTCCATCATAGGGAACTTAGTTGAAGGTCAGATTGGAAGTGAGAGAAAACTTCATTATTACTTTCTCTATAATCAGCCTGGTTTTCAAGAAAGAAAGGAAAATTTTTTCACTGTCTCCCCCCTGCACCACATGCCTCGATTCTGCCCTGAACCTCCAATTCTTGCTTGTCCTATTAGTTTTATATTAAGCTATGTTATGGTTTAAAGAGATTTGGAGGTAGAAGCTAGTTGGAAAGCTCAACATCATTCATGAAACCATTAGTATTGAGAAGAATGTGTTGAGTTTCTTTTTTTTAATTTTTAAAAAATGTTTTTATTTATTTTTGAGAGAGAAACAGAGTGAGTGGGGGAGGGAGAGAGAGAGAGAGAGAGGAAGACACAGAATCTGAAGCAGGCGCCAAGCTCCGAGCTGTCAGCACAGAGCCCAATGTGGGGCTCAAACTCATGAGCTGTGAGATCATGACCTGAGCCGAAGTCAGATGCTTAACCAACTAAGCCACGCAGGCACCCCTATGTGTTGAGTTTCAAACTACAAATTTATAAGTAAACTTTAATACCTGGTCAATTAACAACAGGAAATAGGATTCCTTGTTCTGCTCTTTGTATTTCCACTTCTCTGTCAGTTATTCTTTATTATGCAGCTTCTAAGAGGGCATGAAGTTAACAATAAAAATTATATTAATAATAGAGTGAGTTATTAAAATTTAGTTTAATAGCCACTATATTTGTGATGATAATTATAGTTATGACTAACTGTGACTATAACAGGCATTGTAATCATAATAACCTCAAGGGTAGTTTAATGCTAATTGCTCCATCATAAAGAAATGAGAATATAGAACTGTAAGTGAATATACTTATGACTGTAATGCAAAATAACGTATGTGGATATTAGTTAGTAGATATTAATTAGCCATCTCCGTGAAACTGGAGCAAAGACAAATTTTGGTGAATCCAGATTTGGTTCAGATCTTCTTTAGGTCTCCTGAGAAAAAACATCATTCCTGAAACTAAGTGTCTTATGTTGAAACTGATTTGAGACTTATGGAATGTCCTGATAAGATATTGGGACCTTCTTTAATTCCAAGTGGGCTAGAGATAGAAAATATCTTGGACCATAATCCTTGAAGCCCCCTAATGAAAGAAATTGCCCCTCCATCAAGATTATATAAAAATACCTACAAATAGAACTTCCGGGGGGGGGCACATTTCTACTGAAAAGACTCCTAAAGCACTGTCCTCTTTTCATGCCCCTTCATACAAGCTCTAGGGAGCTTGTCAGTCTTGTGAGAACAATGAAGTATATGTGCCTAATACTTATGGATATGGGTGAGATTTTACAATTCACAAATAAATCTTATAAAAATCAGCATACTTACGCACTGATTATTTGTCTTTAACTCTATCTCACCTTACTTTTCCTCCTTTCCCAGAAAGGTGCCATTTTGTAAAAATTCCATGAATGGCATGAAAAACCCAGTAACATGGGGTCATTTGGTCCACCATTAGACATCCAAGGTAGAAGAAGACAAACTGAGCCAACATGATCTTCATTAGATACAAGAAAATGTCAAGTACCACATTTTTAAAATAAACACATGATATACTCATTTTCACACATATTTGCTACAGATGGAAATTTCATTTCATGATGGCTGGTTGTGGACCCTGGCCAAGGGCTTGTAAATACCAAGAAGACATCATTGTATAAGACGGCCTCCATAATAAGCCACAGAAAGACCCCACGAACACCACCAGAGCTGGTTTCTAAGAAAATATTTGACAATAATGATGACATCAAGTTTCTCCATTTGAACCAACATACACTGTTGGAACCATAATAAAATCTTTGCATAAGAATTTTCAAGGAAATTAAGAATAAGAGTAACTCTTAACAGAAAAGACCTAGTAGAGAAGGGAAAGAAGGAAGAGAAGATTTACTACTGATTTTCAATGGGATGAAGTTAAGTAAGTTTCAGTTACATCATGAGTGAGGACCATAAGAGGTCTTGAATTGATTCTCAATCTGTTGTGAATATGCCAGCCAAGAATTTTCCAAAGCTTTGTTGGCTCTCCACACTCAGATGCCTTCTCAAGCCTCAAAGGCCCTCTCACCAGTAGAGGATGCTGTTCTTCCATGCATAGCAAGCCCCCACCCCACTCTTCATCCCAATTCCATCCAGAAAACCATCCACGTGGGAAGGGATTCCTATTGGGCCATTTTGTAAGTGTGTTTTTACACTTCAAACAAAGACAAGAGAATCTTTCACTTAGCTAAAGTTACTTTAAATATTTTGGTGGTGATTTCTAAATCTGTCATTTGTAAGGAAGTGAAAATAATGGAGGCAAGTGGGAATGAATTAAATGCGGCTGCCTAAGATATAAATATCAGCCACTGTTTTCTCTTCTATGAATTTCTTGCACCCATTAATGAATCTGAAAACAATGCATTTCAATAAAGGGAGGGTGCTTCTTGACTTGATCAGAATTTTCCCTTTGGTGAATAATGAGGCCAAAGTAAAAGCTGTGGGCTGAAGAACAAATAAAAGCAAGACAGTCATTCAAATTAATTCTAAAAAAGAAAAAAAAAAGCTGAAGGGGGAAAATCTATCTCCAAGGGAAAATGAAAAAAAAAGAAAGGAGATGGAATTTGCCAGGTGGGAAGCAGAGAAACACATAAAGCCTGAGGAAATGAGTATAATAAAAAGGAAAATAAGAAAAGTACTTGTTCCTCTGAAAAGAAGAGCTTGTAAAAATAAAAGCAGGATAAAATTATACAGGAACCTTTCTCTCCCAATAAGTAGCCTTTCATTCATTTGACAAGCATTTCTTGAGTGCCTCACACTTACAGAGAACACCAGAAGTTCAGGCACATAGCTGAATGGCACCAGGTCCAGTTTCCAGGAAGCGTAGCATCTAAGAGCACAAATACACCATACAGAAATTATAAAGTAAAGAAGAAAGTAATAGATGTCGTGAGAGAAATGGGTATCAAGTATTACACATGACAAGAAGAGAAGGAGTTGTCTCTGTGTTGATGGATGTGTCAAGGAAGAGCTCATAAAAGGGACAGGTTTTCAGTTTGACTCTAAAAGGATGAGTAGGATTTCAATAAGAGGATTTGGGCATTCTTTATAGAAAGAAGAAATGACATGATTAAAGGTTCAGAGTTGGGAAAGTAATTTGTTTTTACTATAAGTGCTTGAGGAAAGAAGGAGTGGGATGCCAGACTGGTAAGAGGCTCTTACAAACCAAATCATGAAGACCTTGGAAAGTCAGGCTAAGTGTAGACTTTATTCTGCAAGCAAAAGTTTCTTATCTGGGTTTGTGCATAATTTTCAAGAGGCGCATAAAACTCCTAGTGTATCATTGTGATTGTGCTTTTTTTTTTTCTGGGAAGAGAGCCATTAGGTTTTTTGTTGTTGTTGTTGTTTTAAATCAGAATCTCAAATGAATCCATAGCTTGAAACAATTTAGAACATAGAGAAGACACCTCTTATAGAGTATCTGCCCAGCTCCCAAATTCTCTTCTTTTTGGGATACTGACCTTGACATACAAGGATATGACCTCTAGGGCCAAAGCTGTATAGTCTGACCTTACCACAGTGGTTGCAGTTGCATGAAGCTGGGGAAACAATTGATCCTGGCTGACACAATCAGATCCCAAGAGTATACAGATGTGAACTGAAAACTCTGGAGGCTGGGAGTGTGGGAATTAGAACTCGAGACAAAATATTCATGAATTCCTTATTTTCAGGTATCTATCAACTACTTTGATTTCTGTCTTCCGTGGTGCCGAGTTGTTCAAATCTTTCTTGAGTTCTTTGCAATAACCTCAGTATCCTTCCAGTTCCCTTTTCTCTCTCTCTCTCTCTCTCTCTCTCTCTCTTTTGTTTTTGTTTTTGTTTTTTTTTTGATTGGCTAGCCAGAGGTGATCTCTTTCACTTGTAGCCAAAAGAACTCTGATTGATATAGAAACTGTATTTCAAATACTGAAATGAGGCAGTGAAAAAGTATTGAAATGTTTGCATAGAAGCATGGCATTATCTAAAAACTATTTTAGAAAAAGCAGAGTTGTCTTTAAGTTTTCTCTCTTTCTCCAGTCTTCAACATCAAATCAACATTCATCCGTTTTGTCTGCACAAGATGTCCAGTATCCATCCCCACTGCAGCCATCCTAGTTCAGGTCTCAATTGATGACTCTTCTTGTAGACCATTGAAATGAGCTAACTCTGGGCTCTAATCCATTCCTCGCAGTGCTGACAAGTGTTCTCTGCAACTTGTATATGATTATAGGCATCAGCTCAAAAATTTTAGCCTACACATTTTTAGTGAAAAGGCCTAAACTCTCCAGTCCAGCACTCAAAGCTCTTCACAGTCTGGCCACAATCTACCTTTCCAACATTATCAATGATAGATAATACTCTTAAAGTGACCAGACTCCACTTCAGATCAGGTCCTGGCCTCCAAGTCTCTACACACACTGCCCCCTATGTTTGAAATGATACTTATTTTCTTTTTACCCTGGTCATTCAACATAGGTTTCATCTATGTTGTCCTTCCCTGCTCCATCCAGGCAAAATTGTTCTCTCCAGATTTTTTGTATTCTTATAGCAGAGGATTTTATTTCATTTTGACATAGTATAGCTATTTATTCACCTCTGCCTCCCTTTCTATTCTATAAGCTGTTCAAGAGCATGTCTTTTTATTTATTTTTATTTATTTTATATTTAGGACCTAACACAATGCCTTTCAAAAGTGGGTACTTGGTAAATATTTCATGGATATGCAGAGGAATTGGTAGATACAAGAATTAATGAAGGCAATAAAGAAGACATTGGGGAGAGGTATAGAGAAGACCTAGTATGTAGCATTGCCAATTTCAAAACAGTCAAGAAGAAGGGATTGGTCAACAGTACCTAAGACTGGAGACAAGTCAAAGAAAGGATGAAGGGTGGGGAAAGCTCACTGGCTTCAATGTGAAGAGGCAACTGCTAAGATACATTCATAATGGGGGCGCCTGGGTGGCTCAGTCGGTTGGGCGGCCGACTTTGGCTCGGGTCATGATCTCGCGGTCCGTGAGTTCGAGCCCCGCGTCGGGCTCTGTGCTGACAGTTCAGAGCCTGGAGCCTATTTCAGATTCTGTGTCTCCCTCTCTCTGACCCTCCCCTGTTCATGCTCTGTCTCTCTCTGTCTCAAAAATAAATAAACGTTAAAAAAAAATTAAAAAAAAAGAAAAAAAAGATACATTCATAATGTGGAGGAAAGTGGCTGAAGAGGTGAAAATGCCATTATGTGAGGAAGGTGGGAAGAAAGCAGAAGAAAAAGAAACAGTTTACTTCTTTGGGAAGTAGGGAAAGAAAATGAGGTTAATTGGGGGGCGGGGGTGGGGGTGGGGGTGGGGACAGTCTAGTCCAGTAAGGCAAGGAGTGAAATCAGAATGGTCCTAGAGAAGGTGGAAGTTGGTGGTGTTGGCATTGCCAAGAGAGAGAAAAGCCTCCTCTTTGAAATAGAAGATAGATCTGGATAACAACAATTATTTTGGAAGAAAAATGAGATTTCTTAAATCCAAGAAAAGAATAAATAGAACTGCAGTCCCCGGTGTTATCCATTTTCACTCAGTAGTACAAAGAGTATTTCCATTGCCTCTATCAAGAACTCTCCCCCAAGCAAAGTTCATCCAATATAGAGTCAAGACAAAGGTAGAATAACTATAATTTTGTAAATGGGAGACGTTAAGGACATGAAGACAGCAAAGATCACTTGAATTGTATCCGTTTCACGTCAAGGGCACCCTTATAATCACATTTAGTTACACATGGATGGGCTGTGGAAACAGCTGGGTGGACCTTAATTTAATTTAACTAATTGATTTATTGGTTTCATTAATTGCTGTCAAAGGATACAAATACTGTCCCCAAGGGCCACAGTTTAGTTGGTCATCACTACAGCTTCTAGAAAAGTAATTGGATTTCTTAGTTTAGCCCTGGAGGTGAGCTATCGAAGAGCTAGTAGGATTTAACAATATAGTGCCATGGAAAATAAAGACAGAGGACTACCTATTGATATAAACAGTGCCTCCTTCTTTCTCATTCTCCTCAGTGGCAAGGTCTTTTTCCATTAGTCTTCTTTAATTCCTTTTTATCAGAGTAAATTTCCTTCATTTCCTCTTCAAGAACTCTCTCTACTATCTGTTTCTTTGGATTTCGTCTTTTATTTTTAACCTTGGCTTTTCTCTAATTATCTTAGGTGCCATCGAATCTTCTTTATACATAAATGGGATATGAATCAATAAATAATTTATAAAATTGTTAACTCAGAAACTGACGGTTTGGTTTTCCCAGTTACATTACAGCCTTTGGACATAATGCCAGAGCCCAAAACCTTGAGTTACAGATGTTTCTCCTTCTCTCTTACATAAAATGAACACCTACCCAATTTTTTAAAAAATAAAAATATCAAGTATTGAGAAGAAAAAATAATTTAGAATCCCAGATTTCTTACCTTTGGATGTTTTCCCTATGTGTATAGATATGCCTGAATCTCAAGAAGGAAGAACTATAAGTAAAACTTTCAGTGGCTGCTTTACTCTGTAACCCACCAAGACATAAGCAGCACTTTTGGGGTTTTTTTATTGATTTTGGTTTTTATTTATTTTTGAGAGAGAAAGAGACAGAGTGCAAGCAGAGGAGGAGCTGAGAGAGAAATGGAGACACAGAATCTACAGAATCTGAAGCAGGCTCCAGACTCTGAGCTGTCAGCACAGAGCCTGATGCAGGGCTTGAACTCATGAACCATGAGACCATGACCTGAGCCAAAGTCGGACACTTAACCAACTGAGCCACCCAGATGTCCCCATAAGCCACACTTTTAAACCTTGAAACAAAATCAGGGAGGAAAATGTCTTCCCTCCTTCCATCCTCTTTTCCTCCTTTGCTCTCTCCCTTCCGTCCCTACCCCAATTTGGCATGCCTAGAACCTGTGTCAGTGCCCAGTAAAAATTAACAGTGCCAGACACGGTAGCCAATATATCTAGGAGAACATAAGTGACTCGAGATGGGGAACTGTAATGCTGGGCAAAACAGAGGCTGTGGTGTGCAGAGCTGTAGCAGCATTCAGGGGAAGTTGCTTAACCCAGCACGCATAGGAAACATCCCCTGGAGGTACTTTTCAAAAGATTTGGTAGAAGGATGAACATTTTGAGCCACTTGAGTCCAATATCAGTCATATAAATAAAATAAGCCAATGAAATTTGAGCCATGGCCATTGATATGACCTCATTCATCTACAAAGTCTTATAGACCCCAGGGAAATTCAGGTGTTAGTTGGGACATTCTTAGATACTCAAGGCCTAATAAATTTGTGCCCCATTTCATAATGTGTGTTCTCCCCTTGCCATGCCCGTTCTGTAATTAATGGATATGCCCACTACAAAATGCAGATTTCCTTTTTAAATATTTAAACTTTGATTCCAAAATTAATTTAGGACTCCATTTCTTCTGAAAGCATATATAAAAATTGTCTTACACTGGCAGGATGAATGCAACAATGTGTATTGTGATTAATGCAGGAATAAAAAGGCTGAAGACATAGGGACAATCCCAACATATCAATGTCAACCCATAGTCTTGAACAAAGGTTTTATAAGAGAAACTTTGTATGTCCAAAGGACTCCTAGAAAGAAGCATGTCTGATTTAAATCTATAGTTTCCAGCTCTCCTATTTAGTTTGTGGTTAAACACTGACTCCCATGGTATTTTACACTTGAATAATTTTATTTTACACACACACACACACACACACACACACACACACACACACACACACACACACTGGTGCCTTGCTATTATACCATATTGTTGTTTTAATATTAGGGAACTATTGAAATACTAGAATTCAGTCTTTACAAAATGACAATAATGTTACTTTAACTGCCTGTAAAATACAGTTTTCTTACTATAGTGACATTCACATTGAATTGCAACACAATTTTGTATTACACAATTTCTTAAGACCCTTAATATGCTTCTAGCTCTTAGGAGTATGATTTGATTTTAACTGTATACATAAAATGTAAATATAATAACTGCAGATGATATGTTCCATGTAGTGAATCAAATGATCTCTATAGACCAAGAAAGTCAGAAACCTTTGAAAACTACCTCAGTGTTTTCCAGCCAGTGAACTTCATCACTGTGAATATCATCTTGTCAGCAGGGGCCCCTTTACAGAAGAACTTGTTAGGCAATGTCTGGTGCAAATACCATTGTAGTAGGGTTTCGAGTGGCTGTGCAGTTACCTAGACTCTCTGGGGCAATCAGCCCTTTTGATAATAATTCTGAAAATTGATTCATGGGCTCTTACAACTAGAAAGGCTCTTAGGGTCATCTAATATAGCCAAACTCCCTCAATCGGGACCTACTTCTAGACACACACAATGGATCTGGTTCTTCTCTCAGTATTTCCCTTAGTTTTGCTTGTGCAGTACCTTCGCCTGTTCAGAATCCAGAGCTATAGCAGCAGTCTGAATACCTACCTCTATGATGCTTCCAAATTTTATTTCATGTTCATTAAACTGAAAGCTAGCATTTCTATGGCATAGCTCTTTTTCTTTAATGTGAAGAATGGGAGCCACCAGAACAGAAACTGGACTAAACTGGACTAACCTCAAGGCATTTTGCAGGAGAAACTCAGGCTGCATAGCTCTGAGGACCAGCTGCCCATCACGGAGTGGCTTTCCCTGGAAAACGCTAGTGAATTGGGGGTCAAAGACCGACAAACCATGAGCTGTTTGCAATATGAGGACCCTAAATCCTGTTCATTCTTCAAAACCCAGTTTAAATATCTCATTCCCCTTCCTAATATTAATAATTAATATCACTTCTTCTGATTCCCAAGTGCTTTGTATACTTCTTTGCTGTGGTTTAAGAATCTCTGCCAGTGAGATTGTGTAGTTTATTGAGGAACATGACTCTATCTTATCAATTGTGTTATCTTCAATGCCTGAAATAGAATAGTTATTTAATAAATGTCTGAATGGAGAAGAAAATGTCAAAGAAAAACATGAAGATAGCATACTCTTTTTATTCAACATCAGGGAGCATCAGGAAAAGAATGTAAAAACGTATGAAATCTCCTCTCCCCCTTGCACGACCAGAAAAGCCTATGAATATAGTCAGATAGTCCTAACCAGTGTAGTAAATTCATTTCTGAAAATGAGGCAAGTTTACATTGTCTCTGCACCTCTGATATCTCTGACCAATGTTAAATTGTTTACTCTTTGTTCAGATAATTCTCAGTGCCACACATCCTCCAATAATGTTAACCAACTGCACACTCGCAGAACGTAGATTGATTGCAGAAAAACGCCAACATTTTCTTTCATAAATACTTTCACACAGGACACAGAACTGTCTCTGCAAGTCACTTTATTAACGTCGTTTGAAAAACAGATTGACTTCAGGAGCTATTGTCTGTAACATTTTGCTGCTGTTTTCCTTCGTCCCGCACTCTGTACTGTAGTCTCCACAAAAGAACACTAGAGGGATCAGCTTCATATTTTTCAGAGGCCTTTGTGTTAACCAAGCCAAGTACAATTATGGCTCTTCCCAGAAGAGGGAAAGAATAATGTTGGCAATAGAGTGTTACCCACCCAGAACCACACAAAAAGCTGCAAATATAACCAAAATGGCTTTCTCAGCCTTTATAAACCCAGAAAGCTACGTGGCATTTTCTGTGGCCAGAGGCAGCACTTGAAGAAATTACCTTTAAAAAGCTGGTTAGAGGTCTGTCGGAGCTTTGAAAGAAACTCAAAACCTGGGGAGGGATTGAAGGAGTAAATAAGCAGACTTGTTGTTTAATAAGACTGCCAATTTTTTTTTTACTTCCAAGGGACAAAATCAAGTAAATGTCAGATTTTTCCCAGCTGGTAAACACATTCAGATTTCAGACGAAAATCCTCCAAAAAGAGTAGGGTTGATAATGACAAAGTAAGAAAAACATGAATTCCTTTTTTTTTTTTTTTCAAAATAGGATAGAAAAATAATTCAGTCATCCTTAATCTGGACATTTTTCCTCTTCACTTCGCCTAAATTGTGGATGTGAATAAAGACATAAATGGATGAAACAGTATAATTTTAGTGTTTATGGATGCATAAGAGAACTAATCAAGCTGGTGATCCAAGTCTGTCAGAACTAACACGGTAACTGAATCAGATAAAATTAAAGGGGAAAAAAAATCCTCGTGTCTGCAGTGTCACTCTGTAGCTTTAATCTGTCAGTTTCAGAAAGACATTGTCAGCGCCTATATTGATCTGGTTAGTGAACTACCTCACTTGCTGATCCTCTCACCCTCCTGGTCCCTGTGGTTTGTCCTGATTAAAATGAAAACCATACTGCTCTAATAATTTGACCCTACCATTTCTCTTCTCAAAACTTTGCAGTGGCTTTTAATTGCACTAAAACCTGGAATCCAATTTAAAATCGATTTGGGGGCTCTAAGTCCATGTCTCAAATGTTCTCATGTCTCTGACCCCACTGCTGGCCTCACTGCTCTCCACAGTCAGGAATGTTAGTCCAGGCAGTCAATCTGCTTGACTCCAATAACATCCTGACATGATTCCCCTCTCTCTTGATTGTACCTTTCTCTTCTCCAATAAATAAACTCTCAGCTGGAGTGCAGCCACAACGGCCTATTTTTGTTGGTCATGCCGGTCGTCATTTATAAGATTTGATGTGCAATATATCTTGTCTTGTTTCTTCTGAAATTATAAACTCCATGCTTTTTGACTTCTCGATAAGTCCACAGCCTGGGGGGCTCCAGAAAAGTGGTTGACTCTTCACTGGAGGATATCTGAAAGGAAGCTCCGATGTTTGTTTTTATAAGCCAAGAGTGATAATATAAATTCAAAACTTTCTAGAAAAGCGCTGTGATTCCCTTCAGCCATCCCTCTTCATTCCTCACTCCTGATTTGGTCCCTCCCTGCTCTGTAAAAAATAGAAAAAGAACCCTGGCTTTCCTATATTGTGGAACTTTCCAGCAATGTCCTTCCATAAAAGGGATGGGTCTTGTTTCAGAGCCAAGGGATCTGCCTCCAACAGTTTGGGCTGCATGGTGGTAGGGTTTTTTTTTTTATACTTTTAGACAACGTGGAAGTGTCTGGAATGGTGCCTTCATTCCTAGCCATTCTAAGAATTACTCAGTGTTTCAGGGCCCTGAGCCAGTAACCACTGCCCAACCACCTCTGCCACGTTAGCTCTGACGGGGGGAGGGGGGGTGAGCTGTGGGTTCAGGAAGGCCAGAGTGATGGGGTCCCCCATGCTGAGAAACCCATCACAAGACTGACAGTAATTCTGAAAGGCAAAAACACCCACCCTCTAGTTCCTACTACCCCCACTGTCTATAGAACTGTAGCAAGTAAGTTGTTTAGAAATCACCCTCACCTGGGCTTCTCAAAGTTTAAGGTGCCAAGACTCTTAGCAAGGCCATGACCCACATATCCAAGCCCTGGGCAACCCTGGCCTCAGGCTGCATCCATCCAGACAGGGTTCCTTTTTCCTTCTTTCTTTCTTTTTTTTAATTTTGGGAGATGGCATATGCCTGTCCTCTGCTCTGCTGTTTGAGCCATCTCCTTTGCAGCTACCGGGCTGGTGGATGCTCCCTAACATCACAAGCTCCCCAACATAGAACCCAGCAACTTGAACCAGTAAACGTCAGTGAGTTTGAATTTCTGATGAAATTAACTGTGAAGAAAAAGGTGAGGCTTTGTTGGACTGTATGGGTTCTGCAAGAAAAATGGATCTCTTTGGTTCCAAGAAGTTGGCCTAGGTGTCTTGGTCTAACTGATTCATATAAAGTGCTACTGTCTAACCAGGAAGCTGTAATGTCCTTTTTATATACACACACGTTCATGCACGTGCATGCATGTGCGTGTGCACACGTGCACGTGCACGCATACACACACACACACACACACACACACACACACACTGTGTTCACTATGAAGGGGTATCAAGATGGGTTTGAATCTTGCTTGTCTCTGACATTTATCATTCTGACACGTTATTACGCATGAGTCTTAATAAGTTCATCTATAAAATGAGGTAGAACTGATGAAACCCACTCCACTTCCTCATGGTCTATCCTCACTTTTCTAATATTTTAACATGAGTGTTCCCCAGTCTCCCTTGGTAATCTAGTCAAATTCTAAATCACCATTCTGATCACAATGTAATCTTCCTACCGGAAGGGACCTTGTGTGCTGTGTTGCTCTGTGTCTTCACTACCTTAAAATATACTTGGTACAACAAACGTTGGTTGACTTAATGAGAGGCGGGAAAAACTGCTTAGTCTCCAGTCTGCCACACAAAAAGCTGTAAGTAACCCCCAGCCAGTCGTCTGAGCTGCTTTGGCGAGTTTCTTCATCTAGAACAAAGTGTTTGCAGTACAGAGACTCTGGTTCTCGAAGACACTCTTTCTCACTTAGCAGATTATTGCAACCTTCAGTTCTTTTCCCTGCTGAACTTTCATCATCTCAGGCAGTCTTCACATCAAAAAGACATCCCCTGATCATTCAGAATGCAGGCTCCAAGCCCAGCTGCTTCGGTTTGTATCTCAGCCCTCCCAGTAACTAGCTCTGGGTTTGGGGACAGACTCTTCAACCTTCCTGAGCCTGTTTTTTATCTGTAAAATGGAAATAATAATGCTACTACCTCAGGGAGCTGTTGGGATAAGCAGGTGACTACATTCATGTAAAGAATCAGAAAAGTGTGTGATTAAGAGTGGGCACTCAATAAAAGTTCACTATAACTATATGACTGTCTTTCATTCCCATATTTTGAATTTAGGTAAGTAAAAGTGACTGGCATTTGGGAATTTTGAATATAATTCCTGTTTTTATTTCAAAATTTTCTCTTTGTGGTCAATGGTAGTCTAAATTCTATACATAGCAATCTAACTGGGTGCCAAGTATAAGGAACATAACTGTTTTTTAAAAAGCCTTGGATATAATATCCATCCTATTTATCAAGAATATGACTAATAACATCTTCTAAAACTTACAGTATAGTATGTGTCCTTATGCTCATCCTAAGCCACAAATCGAAGGACTTCAACCAAGTTCACCCGGTCTTGACTTCTATATCTTTATCCTCATGAGAGAGATTTTTTTTTAATATGAAATTTATTGTCAAATTGGTTTCCATACAACACCCAGTGCTCATCCCAACAGGTGCCCTCCTCAATGCCCATCACCCACTTTCCCCTCCCCTGACCCCTATCAGCCCTCAGTTTATTCTCAGTATTTAAGAGTCTCTTATGGTTTGGCTCCCTCCCTCTCTAGCTTTTTTTCCCCCTTTCCCTCCCCCACGGACTTCTGTTAAGTTTCTCAGGATCCACATAAGAGTGAAAACATATGATATCTGTCTTTCTCTGTATGACTTATTTCACTTAGCATAATACTCTCCAGTTCCATCCACGTTGCTACAAAAGGCCATATTTCATTCTTTTTCATTGTCAAGTAGTATTCCATTGTATATATAAACCACAACTTCTTTATCCATTCATCAGTTGATGGAAATTTAGGCTCTTTCCATAATTTGGCTACTGTTGAAAGTGCTGTTATAAACATTGGGGTACAAGTGCCCCTATGCATCAGCACTCCTGTATCCCTTGGGTAAATCCCTAGCAGTGCTATTGCTGGGTCTTAGGGTAGATCTATTTTTAATTTTTTGAGGAACCTCCACACTGTTTTCCAATGGCTATACCAGTTTGCATTCCTCATGAGAGAGATTTTGATCTCCCTATATTTAACATCAGTTTTATTACTTTCTTCTTTAGGGAATGAAGAAACTTTTCACTTTAGAAGTGAAGAAACATTGAAAAAATCACATTGCTTGTCCTTAAAGTTTTTATTATTACTATTATTAATCTAGCTCCAGCCACACACCGGGAGACAATTTTCCCTGTGGTGGAACATGGTCATTTTGCTATGCTGAGCAGAGTTTGTGAAGACTGAAGTTGAAAGAGCTGTGAACTATGGATAACCCATATATTCCAAAATGGTTGTTACATTATTATTTTTCTCATAATTATCCAAAAAAACACACAGATTTATTTAGTAAGGCTCAGAACAATGAAATAAATACAGTACTGATTTCAAATGCAAATGTCATGTCATTGCTAAATGAGTCAACCTTCAAAAGACAATGATAAATCAAGCAGATAATTTCTGCGTGTCAAAGAGTTTTAAAGGTGATAGCTAGTAAATTGAAGTACACATCAAAGTTTCTCAAATAAAAATGTTAAATATAAGTTACTTCTTCATACACATCTAAAACCTGTCAAGTACAGGGGAAAATAATCTGTCTCACCCCCAACCATTAACTGAACAGATCACAGAAGTAACTGGCATCTTTCCACCTCCCAGGAGTGGCCCCAGAGTAGAGTGGCAGCAGCATCATTTCACCTGTGTGGGCGAGTCACCGAGTTCTGACCCCTCCAGCAGCAATCATGACTGGGCTGCAACATGTCCACATTGAAATGGCAGTGCCCGCATGTGGTTAGAATGCCAGACTCAGAAAACATTTCTGGATGCGTCAAGGCTTGAGCCTGTTGAGGTCTAGCTTATTGGTCATCTGAGCCAGAAAGGACACGGGGTGATTTATAAATACGTGTGCATACCCTGTGGAAATCACTTGGAGGAGGATTCTCTGAAACACCGAACTTCTTGCAGCCAAGCACGCAGGGTCTTGAGCTTTAAGATGTGGGTGTCTGAGTTAATGACAACACCTATTTTCACCAGCTCACGAAGCCTGAGCCCCCCAGGTTACATGTGTCTTACATATTTTGAAGAGAGATTGATGCTACCTGTTGTTAATTTATGAAGTGAGTGGGTTGAGATTTAAGGAGGCGGATAAATCGTGACATGCAAATGATTTTTCCTCCCCCTATGGATCAGAACCTTAATCATACAATAAATATTCTTGTTCTCCATGTGGATGATGCAGGTGATCTCAATTCACAAGGGCATGTAAAATCCAATATGTATTTTTCCATTCCCAAGTGAAAAAGATTTTAGGTAAACTACTACCTTTGTACTGGAATTTGTTTATCACTGACGGCCACATAAACAACGCTGCTGGAAATTATAGAGGAGCAGCCCAATTACTTGTCAGCACCGTTCTACTCTCTTAAGCCAGAGTCCATGTGCTATGCCTTTAAGGCAGGGGGCCTTGCTCCCAACTTGGGGCTGAACTCTGTCCTCCTGGGCCAGTGAGTCAGACTCCGCAGGCTCAGACAGATGGAATCTCCCCCAGTGAGAGCCCACAGCCTTCTACAGGGAAAAAGACATCAGAGTGCCTGAGGGGAATAGTTCCCCCTCTGACCTCCCAGCTCCAAGTATTCTTTACTGAGAGGGCCAGAATGTCCTGAAAGCCTGTGAAAATTAAAAAGTGTAATTCATGACACAGGCAAAACTTTTCCTTCCCCCCATCATCTAGGACCACCTAGGGAAAATATAGAAATGGCCTAATGCCAGATTCAGGACTGAGGGAAGAGAACCAGAGCCAATTTCTTTTCAATCTTTCCATAGTACCTACACCACACACACACACACACACACACGCAGTTTCAAGTTTCAAGACAGGGATAAGAAGAGAAATTCAGTGAGAAACTATAGCTCTTCCCCCAAAATATGTGTGTGTGTGTGTGTGTGTGTGTGTGTGTGTCAGAGAGAGAGAGAGAGAGAGAGAGAGAGAGAGAGAGAGAAGCAGAGGAAGGAGAGAGAGATACATCTAGAAACTCTAACTTTTCACCACTTCTCAGAAGAAAAGAGAGATGGAGAGAGGAGGAAGAGGAGAGAAGTGGAAGAAAGGCAGGGGGAGGAGGGACAGGGATGAGGGAGGGAGGAAGAGAGAGGGAGTGGGAGAGGCAGCTGAGATGATAAACTGAAAGAACAATCAAAACAAAGTTTCCTCTCCCTTCCTCCCACACTTGCAGATTTTTTTTTTTTTGACAGCTTCCAACCTTGCTAACATTCCCAAGAGCAAGTTTTAAAGAAATTCTCAAGAGGCCCACAGAACTCAGTACATGGACACACTGGAAATGTCTGAGTCTCCGATGGCTCTGAACCGGGGCCCCGGAGGAGTTGAATTTGACTGTGAATGCAGGCTTAAAAAGAGCTCAGTAGCACTGGGAGCTGTCTGTCTGTCCCTGGTCCCTCCTAAGGCCCTGAGGAGAAGTAGTGTGGTGCCTGGGCCACATCCACCCCAGGCCAAAGCCAGAGGGCCCTGTGGAATCCAGCTCACCACCCCTACCCTGGCTTGCTAAACCATCCCAGATCTTTGTTTGTAAATGTTACTGTCTTCTGTGTTCAAATGTGCAGAATAGTATCAGAAAGAAAGCAAAAAAGGAACAGCTCTTTTTGTTAAGTACAAAGAAACATTTGATGTTAGCACAGATTAAGTGAAAAAGGACCTTATTTTTACATCCCAAATTGAGGAATGGGATAGCTGATTTATAGAAGTAAAAACTCTTTCCTAAAAGCAGAAATTAAAACTTACTTAAGCTTTGCTTCCTAACGGTTTAGTGCATGACTAGCTTGTAAACTAGCATGGTTCATGTTCTGTAATGACATTTTGATTTAAGTTTGAAACACTAAGGTGGAGATTAAAAATCTGCTAATAATCTATTCTTAATTTAAAAATGCAATCCAAGAAGATGTAACATTTAACAACTTAGATTTTTTTTGTAACAGCATAGCCTTTAGTTAATCTTGTTAACCTAGCAACAAATTTATCCACTGATCAAATATATTAGATAATAATATGAAAAGATTCAGTAACATTGAAATATACTATTGGTTTTATCTCCCTTCTGAAGAGATTTCCATTGGTTTCCTTTTTCCAACCAATTCTTTAGCTTGGAATCCAAAGCCTTTAATAATCTGATTATTTTCTTTCTTTCTTTCTTTCTTTCTTTCTTTCTTTCTTTCTTTCTTCCCTTCCTCCCTCCCTCCTTCCCTTCCTTCCTTTTCCTTCTTTCTCTTTTTTCTCTTATTAATGTCCTTATGAACTTGGATCTTGGATCTGTCTCTTTATGTCTCATAGCTTTCCTCATGCTATTTCTTTTTTCTAGAATGACTCTCTTTTCCCTACTCTCTGCCCATTTCAGTCCTGCTCATCCTCCAAAGACTAGTAAGTACTGCCATCTATTTCAATTCTTCCAATTGGATATTCCTACCTAAAGCTTTGACATATGACCTCCATTGTGGCTGCTTATATTTCTTATGCCCCTCAGCAGAAAACATGTTCTCTGTTCTGTTCTTTATCATAGTTTTATCCCCCCCACTGTACGTGGCCTAACCTCCATGTTGAAAAACATACTAATTCCTTGAACACCACCACCTGCCCCCTTCCCCCTTGCAGTGAGCAAGTACCAGAGCAGCAATGCCAGTTTTTTTTCCCTCAGTCATCTGCTGTGATCTGCTAACGTAGAGACGGAGTTTTCTTTAGTATACACAGATATCATTGCAATGCAAGTAAAGCAAAACTGTAGGTCTCAAGCACACAGACCTGCCAAGTGAAATGATTAACTTGAATAATCACATGAAGCCAGGTTCCCAGAAGTCCCCCTAACCCTGGGTCTCTAGATCGCCACCACACCATACAACTATGGGGATGTGCCTCTGAAAATTGAATTGACCAAATGTGTCCATTTGTCTCATTTGGTTTGCCTAATCAATACAAAACAGGTTTACTACAAGGACCGAAAATGTTCTTGTCTATTCCTCTAAAAATCTTAGACCTTAATCTGTTTTCATAGGATCAGCTACTTGAACTCTTCTTTATTTTCCAGAGTCTTCCATTTGGCTTATGAAACATTCCACCATGTTGCCTAAAGGTAGATATTAATTTACTCACAGGAACTGAACTGTTTTCCCCTTAATTAAACATTGCCTTCCCGACCGCATTATATGATTTTCAAAAGAAAAAGACAAAGCAAAACAAAACAAAAACCCCTATATTTGCTGAAAGGGTTGAGGATTTTTATGAAGCATTTCAACTGATTTGTCAGAAAGCAATATGCAGTACAGCTGTTCTCTACCCCTAAAGCTGGCCTCTCAGATTTTTTGCAGTGCCTTTTTTTCAACCTCTCTCCCCGCCTTCAGGCATACTTTTCTTCTGTTATTGCTCTTCCTTGCTCTCTCTCTGCCTGCACCCTTTCACTCCCAACTCCTCACTTGTGTGTCCCAGAGGGAGGAGGCAGGAGTGTAAGTGGAGAGCACAGTCACTTTGGCACACAACTGTGTCCTTAATGGGCATGAGAAGAATTCACTAATAATCACTCAAATACAACCAAAGTATTCAACACAGAAGAAACAGGTGGATACATTTTCCAAACAAATCATCCTGCCCTTTATGAGGTTAAAAAAGGAAAAAGTACACTGCTTGGGGAAAATAACATATACCTCAGGAAGTCATACCAGATATAAATCAATGTGTTTCAGAAGTCTAGATGTCTCTGCTAAAATTCAGAACTTGGAGTTCAATTTTCATATTTTTAACCATAACAACCACCAAGACTAAGAGATATTTACTTAAAATCTGGACATTTCAAGGGTGAATATATACTTTTTTTAATGTTCATTATTTTTGAGGGAGAGAGAGAGTGTAAACAGGATAGGGGGAGAGAGAGAGGAAGACACAGAATCTGAAGCAGGCTCCAGGCTCAGCTGTCAACACAAAGCCTGACACGGGGCTTGAACTCACCAGCCAGGATATCATGACCTGAGCCAAAGTTGGACACTTAACTGACTGAGCCACCCAGGTGCCCCAAGATATACTTCTTCATCAGTATTAAGTGTTTTATGTTTTTTCTCAGGAGTAAATTAAGAAAATATATCAAACACAATTCTCAATCCTTCAAAAATGAAAACAAAAATGCTTGATCTAGGATCATAAGTGAGTGCATTTGGTTCAAGGTAGAAAGGTAGGCAGTCTGAATGAAATGACAGTGGTCTCTCCTGACAGTCTATAGGTTTTACTTGTCCTCAAGGACCAGTGTCAAGGGTATCATAAAGTTATATCCAAAGCTAGAGAACAGAGCCTGGCAACAGGTGTGGTATCTTCCTCATAAAATGTAGTGTGTTTATCTATCCTCCATGTTTTCACATATTCATTCATCAGTGCTTATGACGTTGTAGGCACTGAGTAGTTTCTGAAGACATAGCAAAGAATAAAACAAAGTCTCTGCCCTCCTGAACTTTATCTTCTAGTGGAAAAAGACAGATAAAGGAGAAATAAACAGATAAATGGTATGGCAGATGATGATGCATGCTAAGAGGGTAGGAATTGTTGCTTTAAATAGATGTGTTTAAAAAGTCTCTCACAGAGATGACATTTGAGCAGAGACCTGAAGGGAGTGAATGAGTGAGTCATGTGAATAACTGTGGGAAGACTGTCTCAGGCAGCAAGAACACAGCAAGTGCAAAGGCCCTGAGACATGTCTAGTATGTTTCAAGAGCAGCAAGGGGACCAGTGAGGCTAGAGCAGAGTAATTGAGGGGAGAGAAGTGCAAGGTGAGGAGGTCAAAGTGGACACAGAGCACATCCTGTAGAAGCCTGTCAGCGAATAAATGGACTTTGTATTTTACTCTGAATGAGATGGGAAGGTTTTAGATGGCTCAGAGAAAAGAAGAGACATAACCTTAAATATTTTAAAAGGATCATCTGGGGGCACCTGGGTAGCTCAGTTCGTTAAGCATCCAACTTCGGCTCAGGTCATGATCTCACGGTTGTGAGTTCAATCTCCATGTTGGGCTCTGTGCGAACAGCTCAGAGACTGGAGCCTGCTTCAGGTTCTATGTCTCCTCTCTCTCTGCCCCTCCCCTACTCACACTCTGTCTCTCTCTCTCTCTCTCTCTCTCTCTGTCTCTTTGTCTCTCTCTCTCTCAAAAATAAACATTAAAAATTTTTTTTAAAAAAAGGAATATTTGGATGCTGCATGTAGGATAGACTAAAATAATGGTGGTAAAAGTGGTAATAGGTAATGATGTACCTTGAAGATAGAGCTGCCAAGATTCAATAGATACATTGGTGCAAAGGATGAAAGTGGGTGGGGACAGTGAGAGAAAGGAAGGAAGGAAGGAAGGAAGGAAGGAAGGAAGGAAGGAGAGGAGGGAGGGAATCCCAGGTTCTTGGTCTGAGCAATAGAGATAGAGATAGCTAGAGAGATAGAGTTGCCATTTACTACAGTGTAGGATACAGTGGAGTCAGGAGAGGGGTTTCTTTCCCTCCTTCCTTCCTTTCTTCCTTTCCTTTTGTTATTTTTTTAATAATAATAAAAAAATTATTTTGTCAAGAAATTACACAACAGTTATCCTGATATGAATCATCCAATAGGGAAAGAAAAAACAAAAACAGTGATGCTAGAGTGATACTGGGTATAAGGGACAGGACTGACCTTGGTTAAGAAGCTGGCAAGTTCATGCATAGACACAGGAGTCAAGATAGAGCTTGGTGGGTTATTAGAAGTGGTAGTGGGAAGTTGGGGACATTTTCTTCCATTTGGTTCTATTTTCTCTGGTCTTTGATGAGGAATTAGGATAAAGAATGTTTCTCATTATCCTCCTCATTTTATCTCTGACCCAGTTATCAGCACTCTACAACCATCCAAACCCTTCACTGTACCACCTTGGAAGAGCTTACCCATTAGCAGCAAGCCATCCCCCACCCCTTCCACTTATTCAATGTTTCCTTTCAGCCCACACTTACCCTTCTCCACTTGGATCTACATTGCTGGGGCTGGGAGATTGCAAACATATTTCTGCAGGCTCCCTGCCAGCTGCCTTCCTTCTGCCAACAGAAGACAGTGGAGAACAGAAGGTGGAAGGGAGGGAGCAGTTTCTTGCTTCTGGCTCTGATGGTGTGGTAGTTGTAGGCAATTGTGGCAGTAGGAATCAGGGACTGAATCAGGAATCTGGACTCCAACAGCCCAGCCAGGGCAGCACCTTCTTAGTGGTTCTAGCCCTCGGTGAGATGGATCCAGAACTGACTGTGACAGTTTCTTCAGGAGCACAGCAGCAAGGGTTGGCTTATGGGCATTAGCAGCTTCTGATCTCTGAGAATCTACTTCTCCTTTTGTACCCCTTCAGTCTCCTCCTCTCTTGCCTTTCGTTCCTCTGTTCCTGCCAGAAGCTTTGTAACCAGTTCCTTGAATTAAATTTCCACAGTATGGAAGACATGAAATGGTTTCTGTTTTCTTGACCACCAGCCCCTGTCTGATACACAGCCAATACCGTCAACCCCCTTTCAAGGATTTCCTTCATCTTCCGGCCTTAATTAAGACGGACCTCTTCCTCAGTGACACTGTTGCTCTGCAACACTGTTTATTATCTCATGTCTCAACTAGTCTAGGGCCAGGAGGTAGTGTTGACATCTTCATCTTTCCTTGTTGCTGCATTCAGACCACCCCCCAGGCTGTCTTCTCAAATCCTGCTCATTTAGACCAATTCCATTGGATTTTATTAACCTTTACCATCCCATCTGTACTCAAGTTATTCCTTTCCTTTAATGAAAGGTTTGGGCATCTAGCCCCAAACTTCCTTTTTATCCAAGCCCTGTTGAAAGCCTGAATGATCTCAGTGTCTACATGGATGACCTCCTGACCCATCCAGCATCCTCTTTTGGTTTTTTGGCCTTTCCCAGGCTCTTCTCCATTCCATTCAGCCCCTCATTCTTTCATCATTTCTATTTTATCTGTTCCATAACCAAACTCACTAATTCCCCTCCTTGTTCACAAACCCTCCTATCTTTAGCATACTGGATTGGGTGCCCTTTGGCCTTTATTCAACTTCATCAGCATTTCCAGTGTATGGATTCCACTATTTTCTCCTATTTAATCATTAGCTTTTTCCCCCCTTTCCTCATTTTCCTCCTGAGATAATCTCGTTTCATGACTTATGGTTTCAACAGCATTCTTGTCAATATCTTCACTCTCTTGCTATGCTATCTTTTCATTATACAGGTCCAACAAAACCACAATCCCAAGTTATCCAGTTCTTTTTTTTTTTTTTTTTTTTAATTTTAGACAGAGAGCATGCACAAGCAGGGGAGACGGAGAGAATCTGGAGAGAATCTCTAGCAGGCTCTACACTAAGACAGAGCCTGACTCAGTGTTCAATCCCATGAACCTGGAATCATGACCTGAGCTGAAATCAAGAGTTGGACACTCAACCAACTGAGCCACCCAGGCTCCCCATCCAACTCTTTGTCCATGCCTGTACCTACATAGGTAAACATAGCTAGGGGGGAAAAAATCACATAAGATGGCAAATTGGTTAATTCCTTTAAAACTTTAAAAAACCCAATCTCAAACAAGCTGTGAACTTAACTAGCTCTAACTACCTAAATATTTATCTCTAATGTATATTGTCTCCCTTTTTCCAATGACTTTAATTTTTTTTTAATTATCCTTAAATCTTTAGCCCTTCCTTCAGCCCCTTTGCTTTCAGCGCATGGTGATCTCACATGTTAATTCATAGAGAAAATAGATGCAGTAATAGGGGTCTCCTCAACTTCTAGATAGCAAATGCACAAACCCGTATATAGATGCCCATCATTCTTACTTTCTGCCTGTTACAACAAAGGAGCTGTGCCACATACTTATTTTAGATAATTTCTCCACTTTTGCTTTAATTTCATCTCTTAACAAATTTTCAGAAATCTACCACTCTTTATTAATGCTTTTCATCTCGAGTCTTCCCAGGAACTTCTGGGTTGTTTAAAAAAATTGAGGTAAAAATCACATAACATAAAATTAACTATTTTAAAGTACGTGACACGGCATCTGGGTGGCTCAGTCGGTTAAGCATTGGACATCAGCTCGGGTCATGATCTGGCAGTTCGAGAGTTCCAGCCCCACATTGGGCTCTTTCAGATCCTCTGTATCCCTCTTTCCCTCTGCCCCTCCCCCAATTGTTCTCTCTCTCTCTTAAAAAAATAATAATAAACACTGTTTTTAAAAAAGTATGCAACTGAGTGACAGTATATTCACAATGTTGGGCAACCATCACCTCAATCTAGCTCCAAATATTTCATCACCCCAAAAGGGAACTTGTTTCCATTAAGCAATCATTCCCCATTTCTCCTTCCCCATAGGCCCTGGCAACCACTAATCTGCTTTCTATCTTTATGATTTATATATTCTAGATATGTCACATAAACAGAATCATATAATATGCGATCTCTTTTGTGTCTGGTTCCTTTCACTTAGCACAATATTTTTTAAGTCCGCTCATACTGTAGTATATATCAATATTTCATTCCTTTTTATGACTGAATAATATTCCTTAAAGGGGTATGCCTCATGTTGTTTATCTGTTTATCATTTGATGGACCTTTTGGCTTTCCTACCTTTGGCTACTATGAACAGTGCTGCTATGAACATCTGTGTGTAAGTTTTTGTTTAAACACCTGTGTTCATTTCCTCTGGTTGTAAACCTAGGAGTAGAATTGCTGGGTCATATGGTAATTCTATGTTTAACTTTTTAAGGAACTGGCAAATCATTTTCCGTGGTGGCTTTTGATCAAATTTTAAACATGCTCATGTCAGTCCAACTGGAGATGCAAAATCTCAGCCCCCTGCTCTTCTTCGGCTACTAATCTTTCTCTTACCTCCTCTAAGAGCAACTTCTTGGAAAAAGTCATTTATAGGCTCATCCTTCTTTCCCCTGCCATTAATTGTTGGCACTCCTCCAGACCCAGGCCTATGCATTTTTTCTCTTCTTTTCTCTGTTGTTTCTCCCATCAATTCTCACCTCCTTCCAATTTGTTTTCCAAACTGAAGCCAGTGTGACCTTTTCAAAATACAATTCTGATCATGCCATCCTTGTTTCAGATAGTCAGAAGATTTCTATTGCTCTTGGGTAAGACAAAAGTCCCTAACCTACCTGACCCTGCCTGGTCTCATTCCGCTTCCCTTCTGGCTATTCTCCCACCAGGTGTTCTGTGCCTCTAGAAACCCAGCCATAAGCCTTTGTTCTCACATTTTCTCCTCCAAGAGAAGACCTTTCTCTACCACCATATCTTCACTTGTTAATTTCCATTCTTCACATTTTTGTTCATTTAATAATTCTTCTTTGAAGCCATCCTTAACCTCCATGATTTGGTTAAATCCTATCAGTTCTTATAGCACTGTTGTCTTGGTCAGTTCAAGGTGCTATAACAAAAATACCATAGACTAGTGCCTTAAACAAACAAACATTATTTCTCCCAGTTTTGGAGGCTGAAAAGTCTAAGATCAAGGCACTGGCAGATCCCATGTCTAGTGAGATCCCACTTCCTGGCTTATAGATAGCTATCTTCTTGCTGTTATCCTCACATTGCCAAGAGAGGAAGCAAGCTTTCTTAGGTCTCTTCTTATAAGGACATTAACCCCTTCATGAGGATTTCATCCCTGTTACCAAATTACCTCCCCAAAGCCCCACCTCCAGATACCATAACACTGGGGATTGGGCTTCAACATATGAATTTTGAAGGACACAGACATTCAGCCCATAGCAACTGTAGTAAACAGGCTGAATTGTAATCATCCAAAATTCATATGTTAAAGTCCTAACCCCCAGTAATTCAGACTGTGACTGTATTTGGAGACAGGGCCTTTAAGGAGGAAATTATGGTAAAATAAGATCATATGGGTGGGCTTTAATTCAATATGTCCTTATAATAAGAGGAGATCAGGGCACAAACAACACACAGACCAAGGGATAACCATGTGAATACACAGGGAGAGGCCTGCCATCTCCAAGCAAAGAAGAGAGGCCTCAGAAGAAACCAAACCTATTGGCCCCTTGACCTTGAACCTCTACCCTCTAGAACTGTTAAGACAATAAATTCCTGTTGTTTAAGCCACCCATCTGTGACATTTTATTATAGCAGCCCTGGCAAACTAATACAATCGCCCAGAGTCCTTCTGTTTTGATCTTCAGAGTCACCTTGTAGTTCAAGATGACAGCCGGAAGAAAATAGAAAGGCAAAAAGATACAAAGGACTCTATTCCCAAATAAGGCATTTTCCTTTAAACGGCTCTTTGAGAAGTCATACACAACACTCACTTCATTGGTCTTATGGCCACACTTAGATGCAAAACAAGTTGGGAAATGTAATTTCTCTGGCCTACTGCTGCCCTAAATAAAACCAAGATCCCATTGCTAAGTAAGAATGAGAGACTAAAAACTGTATGGCAGCTAGCAATCTCTGCTACAATGGGTAAGTGTCATATAACCCTAGGGAATTAGAAATAAATATATAAATGATGAAGCAAACTAAGCCCATAGTATTACTTTGAGAGTAATATATAAACACAATCTGTGTATACTTGGTATTTTTGTATTTTTAATACATAAGAGAATTTGGCACATTAGAGTGTCCAATGCATTAGTTCTATGATTCCCATTTAAATTGTACTAGATAATTTATTAAACTTTTTAACTTCAAAGGCTTAAGAAGATTTTACTATTTATAAATGGTACCAAGGCACTTTAAAAGAACTTAAATTTCATCATATTTTAAAGTTTAATTAATTAGATTTTTTTCTGATTTACTTAAGTACTTAGAAAGATTTTACTTATTAATTAGACAGCTTAGGATCTTTTAAAAATCAAGTATTTTAAATTTATAAATTTAATTTAAAATGTTTAAATAATTTTAATTAATTAGGTTTAAAGATCCCCTTGAAAGTGGTTGCTGAAATATGTTACATTGTTACTAGAATAATAGGATTCATAAGTTGAATGTAAAAGATTGAGGAAAAATTAAGTTGGATCTATAATACGTCAAATATTAATTGAAAATCCAAAAGAATCACAAATAGTCTTTTCTGTGCATAGAAACTGGCCTCAAGGACACTAGAAAAACTTCACTTTGACAGGCACATGTTTATAAAAGACTTAAAACAATGGATTCTAAGTATTGGGGATTTTTTAAAATTTAAATAATGTGGATTCATTGGGATTTTTGGAGCAAAAGAATGCCATGATCACATTTTTGTTTCACAAGATAATTTAGATGGTAGTGAAATGTCCTTTCCTGCTTCTCTGCCAGGTGATCCATACTTAATTTTTCAAGCACCAGCTCCAAGATCACCTTCTCCATGAAATCTGAACGGATACACAACCCCCTGGCAGCATTGAGGGCATCTTCCAGGCACAACATTGGTTTTGCTCATCCTGTATTATCACTGTTTCATTTTATTGAGGTTATTTGTGTCTGTGTCCTCTAGAAAACCATGAGGCAATACTGTCTATTCAGATTTAGATTTTTTGTGTGTGCCTAACATGGAGCCAGACACATCATAGTCATACAGTATATATTTCAGTTGGATAGAATGCAATTGAAACGCAAAGCTTAAGACTTGATCCTGAAGTCAATACAATCCCACTTAAGTATAGACACCACATGACACCCTACCTGAGAAAAAGATGATGTCTTCTTTTCTCTCATTTTCTAATTTTTAGGGCAATCATAATTAAATAAATAGCAAGTCATGATTATTAATTGTTTGTGTCCAAGATACATCTAGCACCACGGAAAAGAACTGGCTCTCCCAGCATTTCCTATCAACAGGTTTTCGGCCGTGTACTCACTTGCAAATGATTACACATTCACAGGAAAGAAATGTGTTTTAGTTGGAAAAAGTCCCAGCAGGCCCATTGGGTGGGCATTTGATTCCTTGATAAAAAGCCAAGTCCTGCTGTCTGGAAAGGAGGAAATTAGAAAAGGGGCAAAAGACCATTTGCTTCAGGGCCTGAAATAACACCAATTTCAGCAAGAACTATGAGCAGCAAGATAGCTGAATTAAACAGTGGAGAAAAAAATCGCTAAGACTTCTTTAGTTATAAAATAATTTAGAAGATAACTTCAAAATAATTTCCCAACCCACAACAATATTTTGACCAAGAATATATTGAAAGGCAATTTAGCAAAATGTTTTAGAGGACTTTAACATAGTAAAAGAGCTAATCTTTTTAGATCCAGGAGAGATAAATAAATATCAATCCAATAACACAAAACCTTTAATGTACCTCTTAATCCTGAGTTTATATTTTGTGTGTCATTTTCTTTGTGTGTATGTGTGTATGTCTCTTCCCATCCCATCTCTCTCTCTCTCTCTCTTTTAATTATACTATAAAAATCAAGCCAGCAGGAACTGCTTCTTAACATTTAATCATTATCCACCCTAGCTGTTGTAAATTTTTTTCTTTCCTTTTCATGGAGAAATTTTTCTTTCTATTGCCTATACTTCTCTCCAGCACATTAATTATCTTTCTTGTGACAAGCCCCTAATCCATTTTTTTCCCGTGAAATCTGTAGCACTTAATGAAGATTATTCTCACTTTGTAAAGGCTTTAGAAGGGACTTTTCAGATCCTGTCTAAATGAGGGCCTCTTAAGTCATATGATGAGCTAAGATTGGAGCCCTAGTCTCTCAGATTTGATTAGCAGGCCCCGATGGCTTGCTACTACTTTGCTCAGCTCTGTGATTTTAGCAAGAAAAAAAGCAAAAAGAAAACAAGAGTAGCTATCTGGATAATAGCAGGAACAAGTTTGAGAGGGGAACATTCACCTGCCATATGCACTATAACTGAATACAGTCATTAGCTACAGATGCCTGGTAATTTGAAATGGGGGCCTTTCTGCCTCTTATCCTAAGTAGCCTCAGTGTTGAGACCAGTATGTATAAATAAGAGCCTATTCATCTTCCACTGGGGCTTAGAATTAGTGATTCTAGCATGTGGTTTTCCCTTCCTGTATCTTCATGACCTTTCTGCCTTTTAAACAATCAGTACTTCATGATTATGGTATGCTTAGGTCTGCTTTCACTATTCTCCCTCAAGAAGAAAAAATATATAATGTATCAAATCCCAGTTCTGAGCAAGCAGGGTCCAGGTCTAAAAAGCAGATGTCATTGTGACTGTCACTAAAGAGCTTTGATGACATGCCTCCCCTCCTCTCTCACAACTGGGGGAAAGCCATATTCAGCCTTATGCTGTCAGAAACATAGACACTTTACCAGATGTTAATTAGATTTGGAGTTTCCATCATTCAAATGTTCTCCCAAATTAGTGACAAAGACACACCCGGGGGTTTTAAATCCAAGCTATACATCTGGCAATTAATGGGCCACCCGTGGCTGGGATGGTAAAGTCAAACTCTGGGAACAAGGTATCATGATTCTGAAATCAATCTAAAGAACAGAGAATAAGAAGTGATGGCTTTTTTTTGGTAACAATGAATACACTGGCTTCTTCTACCCCTTGGAGTCGAATGAAATAGGAATAATAACAACAAAGACAACAATAACAATTAACATTTATTTGGTGTACCAAGGTGTTCCTTTCACTAATTCCTTGAATCATCCTAACAAACCTATAAGGAAGATATTTTTTATTACAGTTCCCATGTGAAATGTATGTGAGAAAGAAATTGCAATTTTGTGTGCAAAAGTTAACACAATTGCTAATTGTGTTAACTTTCCCAAACCCTTATATTTTGGAAGGAGAAAAATTGAGTTTCTAGGATTGTTGTTATGTCAGAGCTTGTACTGTTTATCACTACCTCTTCTCCACTGGGGCCTTATCATCCTGGAGCCCTAACCCTCACAGAGTTCCAGGGAGAGTTTTGCTCACATCCCTCCTTCCAAGTCACATGGCAACCTAGGCCCAGACCACTGGAGGAATCCCACCACCAAAAAGCATGAAAAGGAGCATAACTAGATCGTACAATTTTTGTGGTGTGGATGATGTATGACCTAGAAAACAAACAAACATAAGAATGTTACCTCTTGGGGGTGCCTGGGTGGCTCAGTTGGTTAAGCATCTGACTTCGGCTCAGGTCAGGATCTCACGGTTCATGAGTTCAAGCCCCACATCGGGCTCTGTGCTGACAGCTCAGAGCCTGGAGCCTGCTTCGGGTTCTGTGTCTCCCTCTCTCTCTGCCCCTCCCCTGTTCACACTCTGTCTCTCTGTCTTTCAAAAATGAAAACACATTAATAAAAAAAAAACCACCATAATCTTCATTAAAAAAAAAAAAAGAATGTTACCTCCTTAACATTAAAAAAGTCCATCCTTTAACATGATGCCCAAGAACATGAAGATCCTGGAATGTAGCGTGAAGCCTTTTGCCTTCCAGCCTTCACACATGCTGTTCCTCTGCCTAGAAAATTCTCTTTTATTCCCTTTTCTCTGCCCCACCTCAAACTTGACTTCACTTGGAGATGCTTATTTTTGCTTCATACAACCTAAACCTTACTTCCTCTAACAAGCCTTCTCCAACCCCCTCGTCCAGGTGAGAAATCCCTATAATGGGCTCCTGTGGCTCCATATATTCTGCTTATTATTATAGTTCTCATCATTCATCATATATTCTTTTATTTCCCTTCTTTCTTACTAGGTCATAAGGTCCCTGAAAGTTGTAGAATCATATTTGCCTTATTTCCTAATACATAGTAGGCCCTGTATAGATAATTGTTGAATTAGTGAGTAAGTAAATAACTGAAGAAGCAACACATCTCTTGACAGGAGAGACAATAGGTAAAAGATAGCAATGTCCTTTTTCTGAAAAGCCTAAAAAGCAGCATCGGTGGTTATTTAATCTAAGTTTCGCTAAGAGTCTTTTCTGGGTCCCTTCTAGTCCTCACCCCCCCCCCCCCCACTTTTTAATAAAAAAACTGCCAACACAATCTTTAGATTAATAACAGCATTGTCGCCATAATTTCACTATTCACTGGATGAGTTCCTGCAATGGAGCTGAATAGGAGAACCGGCCTTCATGTAATCAAGCACTGAACAGCACTTGTGTCGAGGTGTGATGGCAACCATCCCACTTCTCAGCATTACTGCCATTAGACAAAAGAGGCAATAAAGAGATTTTTGTTAAGTAGAAGTCCTTAGTCCGTGTAATTTCACCCTTGCTGCTGATTAATTCACTAACCTTACCTCCTTTGCTCCAGGATATACAGATTAAAAACAAAAACAAAAAACAAGTTGAATTCCCATGTTATCTATGTGAATTCTGCACAAATATTTTACTATGTTCATCTGACAAAGATAACTAATTCACGATATGCCATTTTTACCAATTACCTCTGCCAATACTACTGATTAATCTCTAGGTTCTTTCAGAGTCAGAATAACTGGACTGAACACTTTGGTGGATACTTTTTAACATAAAGTATGCAACATACCTTTCTAGTTTTATTAGGGGCCATTGTGTATGAAAATTCATGTTATTATTTTTCCACATGACCCGAATATAAGACTTGAGACCTTAATATTGCGTTTGTAAACTGAAATAGTCAACAAAAACTAAAAATGAGGAAACAAAGAGCATTAGTCATTAACATAAAATACTCCAACATTTTCATATTCCCTGAAGAAGTCACCTGAACCCATTTAATTTTAGTTAAATGAGAAATCTGAAGCACCAAGAAATCAAAGTCATAATATACCTCAGTAATCAAGTAAGTGAAGGAGTAAATAGTGGTCATATGCCCATTTTCCTTGGATTAATGTTCAAAATCCTTGACAGGGTTTACAAAGACCCTCAGGATAGCCTTTCACTTACCTCACCAGAATCTTCTCTTAACATCCCTCCTTGCTGACTACTTTCTAGACAGACAGAACTACTTGCATTTTTTTCAAATATGCTTTACATTCTTTTGCCTCGGAAACTTCCAACATGGTGTACTATCTGCCTACAGCTCTTCTCTCACTCTCACCCATCCCCTGGAGGTGCCTTAGTTTCAGCTTAAATGACACTTCCTCTGGGATGTCTCCCTGGCACAGTCAGCTTCCTTTCCTGTGAATCCTCTGTACCTGCAGTTCTCACTGCCAGCACCGAGGTCACCTCCTTGGCATTGCCTACCTAAGTCACCCCCCCCCCCCACCTCGCAGAGGCTGTGTCTGTTTAATATTACTCAGATCTTAGGGCACCTAGGTGGCTCAGTTGGTTGGATGTCCGACTTCGGGTCAGGTCATGATCTCCCAGGTTTGTCAGTTAGAGCCCTGCGTGTGCTGACAGCTCGGAGCCTGGAGCCTGCTCCCGATTCTGTGTCTCCCTCTTCCTTTGCTCCTCCCCTGCTCATGTTTTCTCTCTCTCTCTCTCTCTTTCTCTCTCTCTCTCTCTCTCTCAAGAATAAATGAACATTAAAAAAATATTAGAGCTCTTTTTGTTGCAAATGACAAAAAAGCGACTGAAATTCACCTAAACTTAAAAAAAAAAAGATTTATTAACTATATAGTTGACCCTTGAACAGCATGAGGGTTAGGAGCACCAACCCCCCCGCCATGCGATCAAAAATCCAAGTATAAGTTTTGACTCCCAAAAACTTAACTAATGGCTTGCTGTTGACCAAAAGCCTTACCAATAACATGAACAATCAATTAGCATGTTTTGTATATATATGTATATATATATATATATATATATATATATATATATATACATATATATATATATAGTATTGTTACAATCAAGTAAGGTAGAAAAAGAAAAATGTTTTTAAGAAAATCATAAGGAAGAGGAAATGCATTTACAGCACTGTACTGTAATTGAAAAAAAAATCCGTGTATAAGTGGACCCGTGCAGTTCAAACTTGTGGTGTTCAAGGGTATACTCAGTAAAAGATTACTAAGCTTGGTAAAAGATTTGCAAAAGCAGTAAACTTAAGGGCACGTCATAAGAATATCTAGTGGAAGTTTAATATATTTTGATGATTACGTAATGTCCTGTCTATAATATCCTTTAAGCTCCTAAACCTATTCCTAAACCCAGGGAAGCCTGACTAGCAGTTGTGCCTACAAAAGTCTCACCTTCAAGCTCAGGTCCATATTTAACTAGGGCCAATTTATATTCTAAGTAGGGGATATATATATATATATCATATATATATATATATATATCATATATATATATATATATATATATCATATATATATATATATATATATATATGATATATATATATATATATAGTCCTGTATCTCAGAATTGTCATTCTTATGACTTTAATGCCTTGGGACTAGATACCTGCCTTTTGTCTCATCTGAGGCTCTGTACACCTACCCTGACCCTAATCATCCTGCCTTTGTTTTTCTTCATATTTGGATCTAAGTGGTAGTATCCCTCTTTGGTTTCCTAAAAGTTCCTTTGATTCTCGGACCTTGGATAAATTCATGCTTACTGGGCTTTTCTTTCATCATCTCTTCCATTACTGTCTGGGTTGAAATGATAGATCTCAAAATCTGGACCAACTTACATCACTGTACTCAATTTAGTTGGGTCCATTCCCCTAAAGAGATTTTCTTGTTCAGGATCATCTTTACATGCTCATTATTCACAGATGAAAAGCTCCTGGACATAGACTTTGTTTTGATCCATAGATTTTCCTGGCCCTTCCCATTATGGTATATTTTCTAGCTATTCATTCCAATTAAGATAAATAATTTTCCGGAAAATTCTATTTCATTTTGAGCTTCTAGAATTAGTAAATAGGTATACATTAAATAATGACTTTTATTATATAATCTAGCATTAGAAATTTACCACACGGAAAGAATAGAATGCTTACCATCATTTTATCACACTTATTAGTTTCCCCAGTAGGGATGGCACATTGTGGCATTTGACTCTGAAATGCCCTCATAAAAAATTGTAGTCAGGTGAAATACTTCCTTACCCAGCAAAGAAAAGCCTAAATGATGTACCACACAGCATTTTATTAAACACTAATTTTTTGCTCTCATGAGGACACAGCATTAGCTTTCAATTAATTATATCCTTAATCTAATCCCCAGAATGTGCTCATTTCAACATATATTTATGTTTGTCTGGCTGTTTGTGTTATATCATTAAATGTATCATCTTTATGTGTATCTTTCTAAAAATCACAAAAACTAAATAGTTCCAAAACCTGAATGTTGATCTAGTTCTGTATTTTTCTAGTCTACACATAAGTGACAGAAAAACCAAAAAGTAGCCATTTACCTAATTATCTGGACTGGGGGACTTCTTATCCATCATGTGTCAAAGTAATAATTTCAGTTACATCAGTTTGAATTTCCAAGAGAAATAATAAGGCACTTTGTTTTTCTTCTTACTGTTTACAACACAGATATCTAGCAGGCAAACTATGCTCATGCATTCATTTGATTTTATATTTGCTATCATGCATATTGGCATTCACCCATTAAACAAATAGTGGATACCTGATAAATATCAGGACAATGCTAAATACTGCTTATAATATTCCAACAATAGATCTTGAACCCTAAAAGTCAGTACTCTGTCTCACTGCTAAAAAAAGAAATGCCAAAAGAAAATGTTTCTTCTCCCACCATTTGGTGATAGACTCACAATTCCTTACTTTTAGTATGGCTGATCTAAGGAAATCAATACGTGTTCCATTGTCATGACTCAGATTCACAACACAAGTCTCACACATGAAAAATTGTGACGCATACAGATTTCAAAATTAATTTGTTAAAAAATTAGGCATGAGAGGTCCCAAATAAAAGTTCAGATCAGTTTGTTAGCTTTCTCAACGTTTACTATTCCTAACCCGTTAACAAGATATTTTAAATGTGATTGAAGAGCTCACAATTAATTTTATGTTAAATGCTCACAGATGATTAAGGAATATAATAAATGCATAACTTCATTTTGCCTCCTTGGAATGACTGAAATGAGATACAATCATCTGGGACATTATCCTCCTCTGATATAGCCAATAAGGGGTGCCCCAGATGTAGGTATAGGGCATTCTCAGGAATTTCTCTCTGGATTCACCAGGAATGGGTGTCACACAGGACCTGACTTCTTTTGCTTCCTCTCCCTTTAAATTTTAGGTTTGCTTCAGGTAAAACACTTAGTAGGGAGAGGCTGAAAATAAAAACTAAAATAAGGATTGAGATTATCTATGAACATAAGTTTTGCTTTTTGCCATGACCACAAATAATAAAGAGGATATTTTAAAGGTTAATAATTAAAGGCAACTCCACCCCGTTTCCCTTTTGTAAACAGGGAAAACAGGCAGTAAGATGGTGCAGGCTGCAATACTGTGGTTCTGAAGGAATGAGTGTGCTAACGTGGCCTCCTCCCTCTTGGAACCAAAACTATATCATTTGGAAAACCTTTATTCATTATGCAGAAGCTAAGAGACACACAATATTCCAGCTGGTTTCTGAGACTAATGTCACTAACAGCCACGTCACCTTCTCTCCCTCTCTTTTTCTCTCATTCCTCTTTTTGTTTCTCTTTCTTCCCTCATTTATTTCCTTCCTTCCAACTATCCCTCCTCCCTCCTTTCCTTCCTTCCTTCCTTCCTTCCTTCCTTCCTTCCTTCCTTCCTTCCTTCCTTCCTGGCTTCTTTCGTTCCTTCATCCCTTTCTTCCTTCCAGAGAAGTGAGTTTCTCATTTCCCATTATTCTTCATTTCCATACCTTGTGTTTAGAAAACATTTTTTTTTTCTCTTTAATTATGGCAACCAAACTTTTTTGGAGGTGTTCAAGGATTGGACTTTTTTTTTCCTCCCCCATCAACTTGCTTTGGTGCAGTTAAATTAAAGGTTACTAAATCCTTTCAGAAGGGCTGTTGCCACTTTTCTAGATTTGCCCCTTTGCAGCAAGAACCAAGAGATATGCAGTACAGAAGCAGCATGCTCAGGTCCCCCTGAGGAAAGGGGACTGCCAAGAGCAAAGCAGCTTGCTCTGGCCAACCAAAATGAACTACCTCTGGTTTCTAGGTGGGACCCCATCTTCAGTGGGAGGAGAAAATGAGAATATGACATAGAACGATTGGTCAGAAATGAGGAAAAACTTCCCATAGTTTTAAGACTATGTGTTTATGTGTATTGAGGGGAAATAACTTTTAGAAGGAGAATGGCGTTTTAAAAGAAATAAAATTAAATTCTGGCTACAAGGGAATAAAAAAATCCCATAAATTTATAACTGAAAGTGTTTCTCAGACCTACAACTACTCATGAGTTTTTAGTCTTCTTAAAAACATCCCTAGTAATAAAGAGAAAAACATCATGAGTGTCAAATTTCTGTTGCACAGCTGATGCTAGTCCGCCTGCCTGGAAACACAAAGAGTAGTGACATATGATTTCAATTAAGTTCACAGCTCTACAAAATAGCCTTTCTACAAAATGGGAAAAGAGCTATAATAGGTACCCATGTTACTAAAGACCCCTTGGATTATCCTTGGGAATTTTAGTGCATTGTTCCTGACAGATTTCCAGTAATAAGACAGTCACATTCCCAAATCCTTAACAAAGCCTAACTTGGAACAATATATAACTAACAAAGGAAGGAAGGAAGGAAGGAAGGAAGGAAGGAAGGAAGGAAGGAAGGAAGGAAAGAGGGAGGGAGGGAGGAAGGAAGGAAGGAAGGAAGGAGGGTAGGAGGGAAGGAAAGAAGGAAGGAAGGAAAGAAGAAAGAAATGACAGTAGTCACATGACTCAATAAGAAATAAAATGTTGCATGATTGAGTCTAGAAACTTCCTCCATTTTCTAGGCTCTGCCCTGTGGAGAATGCTCATCTCAATATTATTATTATTTTTTTTATTCTCAAAGGAACTTTGTGAGAATTTGAAGAGCACCTCAAAAACATGTTGAAAACCACATAAAAGTATATTTCAAAACAATATGCCCCACATACCAAAATTACGTCAGCTCTTGATTTCTTTTGTACTTCTCAACTACCATTCTCTTCTTTGTCTCTAGTTCCATGGAGAAAAAATAAAACCAGAAAATTTCCTTTCTGGTTAGTCCCATAATCACACGCTAGAAGTTATAAGTAGTCACACAACTAGAAAGTACTTAACAAAAATCATTTGCCTTGGAGCAACTGGGTGGCTCAGTTGGTAAAGCATCCGACTCTTGATCTCAGCTCACTTCGTGATCTCACGGTTTGTGAGTTCAAGTCACACATCAGGCTCTGTGCTTACAGCATGGAGCCTGCTTGGAATTCTCTCTCCCTCTCTCTGCCCCTCCCCCACTAGTGCACTTGCTCTCTCTTTCTCTCTCTCAAAATAAATAAACTTTAAAAATTTTTTAAAAATCATTTGCCTCAATTCCATACAGAAATAGTCTTTACTGATTAATGTTATAGTTTAATAATTATGTTTAAATTGAGTTCACAAAGAGAAAAATGACTCACTAACTTGATAATATAACTTGGTTATTATTCACTAGTGTCCTTTATGCAGGAAAACATTAAACTGATCTTTCTCAGAGTTGAAAGTATTAAGCACATGGACTAAAAAAGAACCTTTCCTCCAGAAACATTTTGAGCATTGGCATTAAAATATTCAGATAGCTTTGATCTTCTGACCATTATAGTCAAGCCTAACAAAACTCTCAATTCTAACAAGAAGTTTTCCAATACTTGGGGACAAAACAGCTGCTATGTTTATGCCTTCTGCTTTGTCTTTCTGCATAATTATCTAACACTGAAAATATATGTAAAGAATGTGTTCTGGAGTCACACTTGCTCTAATCTAAATGCCAAGGCCTCTGTAGGACAGCTAGGCATATGAACAGAGCTATAATAAGAAATGCCTACAATTATACTCAGTGGGAATGATGCCATGCTACACAAAGCCAAGGAAGTTATGTCTCTAGTCACTAACTTGCAGATGAATATTTTATACAACCAGATGAAGAGTTGTGACAATGAGGGAAAGTGTGTGATTTCCTCCTGGAAAAAGAGAGTTCCAAATCTAGAAGAGAAGTTGGAGATCATCTGGCACAATATCCTCATTTTACAGATGAGGAGACTAAGGCCCAGAGAATTCACTTTTCTTTTCTAAGGCTTCCCAACTACTTAGGGAGCCAAAGCAAACTGGGACAAGCAAAAACAAACAGGATTTTAAATAAGAATTCTTTCAGAAGTGTAACGGCTGTCCCAGCAAGCAGCATGGGTTATGTTTTTTTTTTTAATTTTTATTTAACTTATTTTTTTAATTTACATCTAAGTTAGTTAGCATATGGTGCAACAATGACTTCAGGAGTAGATTCCTTAATGCCCCTTACCCATTTACCCCATCCCCCTTCCTACAACCCCTCCAGTAACCCTCTGTTTGTCCTCCATATTTAAGAGTCTCATGTTTTTGTCCCCCTCCCTGTTTTTATGTTATTTTTACTTCCCTTCTCTTATGTATCTGTTTTGTATCTTAAAGTCCTCATATGAGTGAAGTCATATGATATTTGTCTTTCTCTGACTTACTAATTTCACCTAGCATAATACCCTCTAGTTCCATCAATGTAGTTGCAAATGGCAAGATTTCATTCTTTTTGACTGCTGAGTAATACTCCATTGTATGTATATACCAAACCTTCCTTATCCATTCATCCATTGATGGACATTTGGACTCTTTCCGTACTTTGGCTATTGTTGATCATGCTGCTATAAACATTGGGATGCATGTGCCCCTTCTTTTTTTTTTTTTTTTTTTTTTAAATTTTTTTTTTCAACGTTTTTTTTTATTTATTTTTGGGACAGAGAGAGACAGAGCATGAACGGGGGAGGGGCAGAGAGAGAGGGAGACACAGAATCGGAAACAGGCTCCAGGCTCCGAGCCATCAGCCCAGAGCCCGACGCGGGGCTCGAACTCACGGACCGCGAGATCGTGACCTGGCTGAAGTCGGACGCTCAACCGACTGCGCCACCCAGGCGCCCCTGCATGTGCCCCTTCTAAACAGCATCCCTGTGTCCCTTGGATAAATACTTAGTAGTGCAATTGCTGGGTCATAGGGTAGTTCTATTTTTAATTGTTTGAGGAACCTCCATACTGTTTTCCAGAGTAGCTGCACCAGTTTGCATTCCCACCAGCTGTTCAAAAGAGAACTCTTTCTCCACATCCTCACCAACATGTTGTTGCCTGAGTTGTTAATGTTAGCCATTCTGACAGGTGTGAGGTGGTATCTCATTGTGGTTTTGATTTGTATTTCCCTAATGATGAGTGATGTTGAGTATTTTTTCATGTATCAGTTGGCCACCTGGATGTCTTCTTTGGAGAAGTGTCTGTTCATGTCTTTTGCCTGTTTCTTCACTGCATTATTTGTTTTTTGGGTGTTGAGTTTGTTAAGTTCTTTATAGATTTTGGATACTAACCCTTTATCTGATATGTCATTTGCAAATATCTTCTCCCATTCTGTTGGTTGCCTTTTAGTTTTGCTGATTGTTTCCTTCACTGTGCAGAAGATTTTTATTTTGATGAGGCCCAATAGGTCATTTTTGCTTTTGTTTCCCTTGCCTCCAGAGATGTGTTGAATAAGAAGTTGCTGCGGCCAAGGTCAAAGAGTTTTTGCCTGCATTCTCCTCGAGTATTCTGATGGCTTCCTGTCTTACCTTTAGGTCTTTCATCCATTTTGAGTTTATTTTTGTGTATTGTATAAGAAAGTGATCCAGGTTCATTTTTATTCATGTTGTTGTCCAGTTTTCCCAGCATCACTTGCTGAAGAGACTGTCTTTATTCCACTGAACGTTCTTTCCTGCATTGTCAAAGATTAGTTGGCCATATGTTTGTGGGTCCATTTCTGGGTTCTATATTCTGTTTCATTGATCTGAGTGGTCTGTTTTTGTGCCAGTACCATACTGTCTTGATGATTACAGCTTTCTAACACAGCTTGAAGTCCAGGATTGTGATGCTTCCTGCTTTGGTTCTCTTTTTCAAGATTGCTTTGGCTATTTGGGGTATGTTATGGTTCCACACAGATTTTAGGATTATTTGTTCTAGCTCTGTGAAGAATGCTGGTGTTATTTTGATAGGGATTGCATGGAATATGTAGATTGCTTTGGGTAGGTAGTATTGACATTTTAACAATATTTGTTCTTCCTATCCAGGAGCATGGAATCTTTTTCCATTTTTTTTTTTGTGTGTGTGTCTTCTTCAATTTCTTTCATAAGCTTTCCATAGTTTTCAGTGTATAGATTTTTCACCTCTTTGGTTAGATTTATTCCTAGGTATTTTATGGGTTTTGGTGCAATTGTAAATAGGATCTATTCCTTGATTTCTCTTTCTGTTGCTTCATTGTTGGTGTATAGGAATGCAACCGATTTCTGTGTATTGATTTCATATCCTGCTCCTTTGCTAAATTCATGGATCAGTTCTAGCAGGTTTTTTGGTGGAATCTTTTGGATTTTCCCTATAGAGTACCATGTCATCTGCGAAGAGTGAAACTTTGACCTCCTCCTAGCTGATTTGGGGTTATGTTTTAACCTTTCCCATAAGAGCTGAGCTTCTAGGAAAATGTGGTTTGTCTCCTTCAGCACTAAATAGACTTTCAAGCCCAAATCTCACTAGTTTATCAGGGCCAAATTGGTCTCATAAAATTTTTAAAATTTTAGAGGTCAAAGCGCTTTATGGAACATTTTGCCAAAAGCCTTAATTTATACTGGGAAAACTGAGACCCTAGAGAATAAACACATTGCCCAGAATAGGAGTAGAACCTATAGATACAGATGCAAGATATGCCTTTTCCACTGTTGAGGCAGAGATGGTAATATTCGAAGGCATCAGGTAAGGCCCCTTTAAGAAGATGCCACTTCAGGAAGGACTTGAAGGAGAGGGAGAGAGCTATGTGGGTATCAAAGAAAGACTTTTTTTAGGTGGAGGCATTTTCCAGGAACAGAAAGTAAGCCAGTGTGGCTGAAGCTGTATGGACCAGGTAGAGAGTGGTTGGAAATAAGGTCAGACAGGTATTAAAAGGCCAGATAATGGAGAGCCTTGACAACAATTTTAAGGACCTTTGCATTTACTCTGATTGAAATGAAGAGATACTTGAGAGCAGAGGAGTAGTATACTATATCTCTACGTTTAAAGGATCAGCCTAGTGGCTTTATTCAGAATATACTGCAGGGGACAAAGATTGCGGGGGAGAAACCACTAGGAGGGTCTTCCAGTAAATCCAGGCAAGAAATGGCAGAGGCTCAGATCTGGCTGGTAGAATGAGGTGGTAAGAAATGGCCAGATTCCTGTGCATTCTGAAACCTGGCAGACTGAGTATAAGGGAAAGGGCAAGGGCAAGTGTAACTCCCAAGTTTCTGGCCTGAACAACTGGACAGATGAAGTTGTCATTAACTGAGGTGAGAAAGGCTATGAGGGGCACATGGGGAAGATCAGGGGTCCCCTTTGGGAGAGATGAAGTTTATATATCTGTTACCCATCAAGTAAATGTGTTAAGTGTGCTGGTAGACATACAAGTCTGGAGTACAGGAGAAAGTCCAGGCCAGAAAATTTGGGAACTGTCAGTATATATTCAACACAGGTGGTATTCAAAACATTTTTCTTAAGCTAAATAAATATAAAAACAGTTTGTCATGTATGAGTTGCATTTAAGTGTACTTCACTGTCTGTTTGGAAAAAAAACTGACAAGAATGTAATGAAAGAATGAGTCAAATCTTACTAAATTTTAGGCACACTTTGTGATTATATTTCTTTGTGATTCTAAATATTAGGAAACTTTGATCTTTCCTGATAAAAATACAATCAGTGAGCAAGATACCATAGGGTTGCCTTCTTATGATTTAACTCATTTCCTTGTACATATACATTAGCTTGGTTTTATTATTATAGTTATTATATCAAAGATGACCTCATTCTGAGTTCCTACATAAAATAATTTTTTAGTTTGACATCTAATGATGGTTTTCTTCACTTTTCATGACTTGAGAAAATGAAGAAACATACTCTGGGTTATTCAGAGATGAGACCCTGGCTGCCTTACCAACCACTGACAAGGTTTGATTTACTCTAAGTAACATCTTGCCTCTTCCCTAAGAGAGCACTTCAGAAAATAGACAAAAGATATGTTTCATGAGTATGTAATACCCATTAGCAAACAATTTAAGGATCAATTAATTAGTCATTAAGCTTTCCCTGTTAAGTGTTTTGGCTTATATCTCTATGGTAAACCCACTAATGAAAGTCACATATGCTGAAATTTCATTTCCCTAGAGAGAGTACATATTAAATTGTTTAAATTAACCCTCTCTAAATATATTTAAATCCCTCACATCTAGAATATTTTAAATAAAACTTCCCACCTAGATTTAGGAATCTCTTCTTTAAAAGAAAAAAAGTGAGATGAGTCTTATTAATATCTATTCCTAGAGGGAAAATCTTCATATTGATTTTCTTTTAAACTGAGAAAATAATGAATTATTAGAATGCTGTTGAAGAAGAAATTTAATGTGCAAAGAATCTTTGGGGGCAAAATAAACAGAGGTAAGTTATTTCCACTGCTAGACTTTTAAGAGTAAAATTTTGTGCTAAGGCAAGATTGATTGACTTATCTGTTTTCTCTGCAAATTCTTACCTCCCCCACAAAAAACATACTTGGGATATATTTAAAGGAGATGGGAAACTGTAAAACAATATTAAAGGAAACTCAAGTGGAGGCAGCTGTTGGATTTATTTTGTTTTGGCAGTGTAGAAAGGTAACTAAAAACAGAGAGGCATATGGAAGGGGGGAAGAAACCCAAAATTCACAAAAGGCATAAGCCATCTAAATATCCAAAATACACACAAAGAAATCAAAACACTTTATGCACAGACCATCATCAGCGAATAAACAGTCTGTACATGACATGTGTTCCCCTTTTCTACTCTTATTGTGAGAGTGTCAACTGTCGTGCATTAGTCATTCATCAGCAAATGTGTATAAGCACCTCGTCTACCCCTGCACCACGCTGGGCACTGAGGACACAGCAGGGAATGAGCTCACAGAGCTTTCATTGTACCAGCAAAGATAAAGAGTAGAGCAGGTAGCCAAAGTAGGATGAGTACTTATAAAGGGGAATCTTGGGCTCCCCTTCTTACCACTCTCTTACTACCGTTGCCTTCGTAAGTGACTCTCCTTCTAGTATCCACCATTCCCCCCTCTGCCTAGTAATTACCATCTGATCATTTAAGGGAGTTCAGAACCTGACTACTCAGGTTCATGAAGGTAATCTCTTCATCTCCTGGATACTAATTGGCATAAACTGCTAATATAAATATTTCACTTCAGCTCACACATACCTATCCCCTTCTCTGTGTAAGCCATTGGAAGGCCCAGAAACAATAAACCTTGTTCTCTGCTCTTATGAAGTTGACCCTCCTGAGCAGGAATAAGTATGAACATGAGTAACTCTAACTCAAGGCACCATATGATAAAGCATCCAAAGTCATGCTTAAATGACATTGTTTGGAGGGGCCAAGGTGAAGAAAGGAAACATACCACTGAAATAAAAAAAGACGACCCCGCTAAAGAATGATATCTGAGATGGACCACAAACAATGCTTAGAATCTCAATAGGCAGAGAAGATAGAAGACAGTCCAATCTAAAGAAAAAAGATAGCAAAATCACAAAAAGGGAAAATAGTATGAGAAGAAGGGATGGCGAGTGGTCCGGAAGAGCTGGGGCATGGAAAAAACACATCACTTAGTCCGTGTTTATGTTTGTTCACCTGTGTGTTTGTGGAGGAGTGTTTGTTGTGTATTTCTTGCATATTGATACTGCCATCACATTCTCAGAAGTTTTAAGTATCAAAGTACTAGCCTCGGACTCAGGGAACCTAGCATCCAACATTAGTGACTGTGTGACCATGAATAAGTCATATTGTCTTTCTGATGTCAGGTTTCCTCTCCTGTGAAAAGGAGAAAACAATTTTATCTTAAAGAAAAGTCTGGGGTGCAATAAGACAGTACCTCTAAAAATATCCCACATTGTCATGGTTGTGGAAACGCTTAGGGTCTTTCCTGATACTTAACAAGTCCTCATAAAGGGTTTTGCTGTTTCATAAGCCAATACAACTACAGCCACAGTCTTTATTTAATTTAAAGTTATCAGTTTTATTTGACAGTTTCACCAGAGATCACTCTGTCACACCAAATTGAACCCACCATTACTCTTCCAAAAATATTTAGTCTTCACAAAATAATGACACTGTTATCAACATCATCTGTAATACTTAACTGTATTTTAATTTTGGGTTTGGGATTTCTGTTAGAGAGAGATGGTATATCACTTTTATTAAAAAAAAATCACAGCATCTAACATGGCTATTATCACTTTCTGCAGGAATATTACAGTTTATGAAAGTTCAGGATACCACTATAAATTCTTAAAATTAAGGAGGAGAAAAAGAAGTGCAGAGGAGATAAAGGAATAGTTAAGAGGTGATGCTCTTTCATTTCCTCTCTGTGTCTGGAAGACATCTCCTAGAAAATACACATGAAGTTCAAAAATTGAGATAAGAAAATTACTGTTTTACACCCACATGTAAATGAAAACTTAAAATCCGGATTTAATAAAGACTCTATTTCTGAAATATCAAATTAAAAAGTTTGGGTTTTTTCCCCTAGAGTGGCATTTTGGTGTATAAAACTTATCAGGAACTCACAACTGCTTAAGAGAGTGGTACATATTAGATTGTCTCTGTGACCTTCTATCATTACAAAATGCAAACCAGTTTTCTTTGAATATCATATTCAAATATCATTTTAATTTTATATAATTCTAATGCTCCCTTGTGTCTGTCAAAGATATTACTAAAATGTACTCAATTTTCTTTTTTGAGTATTCCATTGAAAAAGAAGTCCTACATCTCATTGAAATAAATGGTATTTAGTATGTACCATGCTTTCAAAAAAACTGTGCTAATACTATTTGGTATGAGCAAATAAAAGTGTCACCTCCAAAAATTACTCAGCCGCTCACATATGAAGTAAGGACAACCTTGTCACAGACTTGCAGTGACATTTAATGTGATGGGTAAAAAATCCACTTTAGGTAGCAGAGTGTGGGATATCATGAAGACAGCAGTGGTTTGAAAGCTAGAGAATGTGAGCAAGTCATTGAACTTCTCTGGACTTTGTTCTCCTCATTGACAAAATGAGAGGCTAACCGTGGACAGATCTTTTAAAACCAAAATAAACAAAACAGAAAATGTGATTCTAATCACCATTTACTTGGCAGTTGCAAACAGTAAGACGCACAGGAACTCCACGATAAGTCATCTCCGAAAATTTCCAGAAACAAAATCAGAAAAAAGTCACTGTAAAAAACTGCAAGTCTGGCTTTCCTCCTCTTTTCTCTCCTTTGCTTCCAAACATAGTGGGGGTAAGAGGGGTTGGAATGGAAGAGAAATGTTAGAGCAAGACTGTGAGAGAGTCCTAAAATCTCTTAGAAAAGGATGAAGCTATTCATTTGGTTCATGTTTGGCTCCAAATAGACCTCCGCTAGTCATCTGCTCATATGCCTCACTCAGCGGCATCTGAGTCCCATCTCTCTCTTAGGTCAGACATAGCCCTAAATTGTCTCCATAGTGAGTTTTCCCACCTCTGTTACTCTCTGAGCACTTATGTATACTGACATATTATTGCAGGATATTTTTTATGAATATAATTTATTGTCAAATTGGCTTACATACAACACCCAATACTCATCCCAACAAGTGCCCTCCTCAATGTCCATCACCCATTTTCCCCTCTCCCCCACCCCCCATTCACCCTCAGTTTGTTCTCTGTATTTAAGAGCCTCTTGTGGTTTGCCTCCCTCCCTCTCTGTTTGTAACTATTTTTTCCCCTTCCCTTCCCCCATGGTCTTCTGTTCAGTTTCTCAAGATACAGATATGAGTGAAAACAAGATATCTGTCCTTCTCTGACTGACTTATTTCACTCAGCATAATACCTTCCAGTTCCATCCACGTTGCTGCAAATGGCATGATTTCATTCTTTCTCATTGCCAAGTAGTATTCCATTGTATATATAAACCACATCTTCTTTATCCATTCATCAGTTGATGGACATTTAGGATCTTTCCATACTTTGGCTATTGTTGAAAGTGTTGCTATAAACATTGGGGTACACATGACCCTATGCATCAGCACTCCTATATCCCTTGGGTAAATTCCTAGTAGTGCTATTGCTGGGTCATAAGATAGTTCTATTTTTAATTTTTGGGGGAACCTCCACACTGTTTTCCAGAATGGCTGCACCAGTTTGCATTCCCACCAACAGAATTGCAGGATATTTTTAAAGTATAAACATTTTTTTCTCAGATAGATTGTAAATCCCACTTTGAGGCACAAAGCACATTGCCTCCTTCTCTTAATTGGTCCACAGAGCAGAGTTTTTTTATATAGTGACCTGTATTAAATATTTGCTTATTAATTAATAAATTAGTGTGGTAGGGAGATTCGGTAACAGCCCCTAGTGATCCCACCTCCTGATAGGCATGCCCTTGTGTTATCCTCTCCCCTTGATTGTGGGCTGGACTTAATGATTTGATTCTAATGAATAGATTACAGGAAAAGTGATGGGATAGCACTCCCAAGTTTAGGTTACTTCCCTTCCAAAAAATGTGACTTCCATCTTGTTTGCCATCTCTCACTCTTTCTCAGACTCTTTGATCTAGGGAAAGCAAGTGACCATGCTGTGAATAGCCCTGTGGAGAAGCCCACATAGCAGGGGATTGATGTCTCTGGCCAAAAGCCATCATGACCATGCCAACAGCCATGTGAGTGAGCTCAGAAGTGGATCCTTCTCAAGTCGAGACTCGAAATGCCTAAAGCTCTAGTCAGTACTATGATTGCGGCATTGTGAGAAACTCTAAGCTGGAGGGCCCAGCTAAACTACGTCTAGATCTGTCATTCACAGAAACTGTGAGATTAGAAATTTTTGTTGTTTTAAGCCTCTAAATTTGGGGGCAAGTTGGTATACAAGAGTAGATAACCCATACGACTAGCAAAGCAATGAGAATGAAGAAAACATTCAAAAATGTAACATTCAGGGATATAAAGCTTCTTGTATTGACTTGCTTTGAAGTCATATTGGGGAAAAAATCCCATCCCAAATATTCCTTACCACTGCCCCATACACACACACACACACACACACACACACACACACACTCACACACACTCACACTCACACACACTCACACACACTCACCTTCCTTTAAAGTGAACCACAAAGTCATTTCTGTATTCGTCATAACTTTTTGTTGGTGCATAACCATATTAATAGCATTAGAAAGATCAACCTTAACCTTAAAAGAATCAAATAGAGAATGGAGAGGTTCATGTATAATATTGACTAATGAAATAATTAAAGCTATAATTCACCCCTAAGCAGAGTCCACTGTGACCCAAATGAAGAAGCTAATTAGGCTGCTTCCTCTGTCCTCACAGCCAGTCAACAACTGGAACTCTGCTCGGTGCTGGGTAGAGGAAGCATATGGGGATAATGTACAAAGTATTCCACTCCAATTCAACAGTTCAGTCTCAACAAGTAGAAATATGAAGCTTTACACTAATTCCTCAACTTTGAGTCAAGCCTGGATGTCCAGAGAGAAGAAAATATAAGGATTGGTAGCAGTCGGCCTATGGAAAAAGAAAAGCATATTTGGAAGACAACCGTGAGGACTCAAAATCTTTAAATACACTCTGGGAAAAGGAAAAAAAGAAAAGAGCATCTGGGTTTCTCATTAAGTCCAACATACTCAGAAGACTGGCCATTTTCTGCCGAGTTCTGTTGCCATATGCCAAAGGGTTTTGTTTTATTTCATTTAGTTTTTTAAAGCTTTCTCAGCTCACTGCCATGTACCTCACCCATCTGGGCCGTCACCTCTGCATATGTGCAATACTGCGGAACCTAAGTCCAGCTTTTACCACCTTGAGAAACAAACAGCAACACCCCTGGCTTTCTGCTTTCTTAAATGAACAGGAAGTCCTTCTTTCTCCAAGGTTTCATTAACCAATCTATGTTGCACTTGGTGCTGGTTCCTGGAAATCCACTCTAGAAGCTATATGTGCTAGAAGCTGGTACAACCGAAGATTAACACATCAGGTCTGGGCCCTTATGCAGAGATCTATAGGTCATGGCTCAAAGGGCCATTCTTTGATGCCATTCTTTCTTGGATGCTCAGTTAAAAATGAGTAGTAAGTTCATTTAGGAAGCACTACCCAAAGGTCCCAGGCCTACAGAGATACCTCTCTTGCTCTCACCACATCTTGATTCTTCTCTTTTCCTCACACGCTTTATTAATCCAATCCTGTTGGCCTACCAGGAGTGAGGCCAGGATGGATTCTGGTATCACATACCAGGAGAAACCAGAAGCAGGGCTTCAGCCAATGACCCTTAATATAGAAGACACTTAACATATACCCTTCTTCCCCAAAGTTTGTTTATTCAAACCACATAAAAAAACTCAATCCTCAAAGCAAAGAATTTGGAGCCCTGATCACACTCCTCCTGTAAGTCACTCCTGATTCTTATATCAATCTGTAGAATCAAATAAACGTAACTGTGCTGCGCAGCCTCCTAACTCCATGCACCAATGGGCCTGTTAAAGAAGGTGGTATACACCTACACAACCCCAAGCCTTTGAATGAACCAGGAGATTCTATTACCTATGGCAAAAATAGGATCTTTTCCAAAATGTGACATTAGCAGATGTTCCTGATTGGGCATCCACTTTATAATATGTCCTATGCTAAACACAGGGGGGATGTGAGGATAAATAAATTATCATCTCTGCCCTCCAGGAGTTGACGTTCTACTAGGGGAGACAGATTAGTGATATGAGTGATAAACCCAAGTATGTGCTGGATAAAAATTGTATCACCAAGCAAGATAAGGAAACACTTTATAGAGGAGAAGATGGTCAGTCTGAGCGGGAGGCTGCCAGGTCATTTCAAGCAAAGGGAACAGCATGAACAACAGCCTAAAAGAGCATGATTGTTAGAGATATTTATCTCTCCAGCCTCATTTTCCAACACAGCTCCCTTTGCCACTTCTGCAATCACCACAATAAAGTACTTTCAGTTCTCTGAATATGAATAGCATGTGCTTTCTCACCTTTGCAAGTGATGTTCTCTCTGAAGCGGCTATTCCTTGACCTCGACTCCTAAGCCTTGGTTCTGAATCCCACCTTCTCAACCTTCTGGTCTTGACTTGTATATAATGAGTTCTTTGATGTCCCCAAGTCTGAGTTAGGTGTCACTTCTGTACCCTGACTATATGCTGTTACTTCCCTACCCTAGAACTTAACATACTCTCGCATAACCTCTGGCAAACTTATCTATATTCCCTGTAGATTGCACATTCCAGAAGTACAAGACTATATCTATCTTGATCGCCATTGTGGCCCCAGTGTCTAGCAGAGTGTCTGCCATACAGCTGGCAGCGCTTATGCAGAATGAATCAATTTCCAGGCAAAGGCCAGGGCTGGAGAAAGTGTAGGTGATAAGATTGAATTCATAGATAAGAATTAAAGCCTGAAAGAATATGTCCTGCTGTGTATATGTGTTGTCCTCTATCCAAGAAATCGTGATGGGTTATAAGCAAGAAGAGAGTGTGGCAAGGCAGCAATAAGAGGGCCTGAAATAATGGTGGGGGTATGGAGACAAGAAGATTGATTGTAAGAGATACTGTATTTAAGAAGTTATATCTCTAGGACCTAATGATTTATTGTAAGTTTAGGTAAAGGAGTGGGAGAATAAGGATGACTCACAAAATTGGTAAAATGAAAGGTCTATGGGGAATATCTTTATTTTTCTCTTACTTGAGAGAGATGAGTAATGTAAACAATAAGATGGCGCTGGGTATTCAAGACTAAAAACGTGTCTGCTGTTCATTACTGCGTGTCTTGATATTGGCAGTTCAATAAGCTACAGAGAATTTGTACCCCCATGGGTGGAGAATTCAGAATTTCAAAGGACTACTTCATAATTAAAATAGGAAAGGAATAGGTAGGATGCCTTTTTACAATAACACAAAATAAATCATCTTTAAATTCTTTAAGAAGTGGATTATAAGCGGAGGCTGAATCACTAAATCTTGACTTAGAAAAATGACACATTATCTGCTTATTTTATTTTTACTCTTTGTCTCTACATTACCAACAACTTTACCAAAGATGAAAAAGTCAAGCAAACAATGTCTTTCCGGAGATATTTATCCAAGTGGAAACACTGAGGAAACAACATTGTAATAGACCAAGGGGAAGGATACGCTTGATAAGTGAGAGAAACCCTCGACGTCAAGAGAGGAAATGGCTCTCAGAAAACATTGTGAAGAGATGAGGGAGGATACGAGGCAACAACAAATTGTCTACGTGTGGCTGGGGGATAGAGTTTTGGAAGAAACTGGAAAGTCAAAAATGCTGAGTACAGAGAGAATAACTCTTCAAGAAGATGAGAAAGATAGGAGGAAGAAATGGAAGCAAACATGCGGTTAGAGAAAACAATTACAAAGCAGCCCCCCAAATTTCACCCTGAGCTAGAAAGGACAGAAAAATTATAAACAGCATTAAAATTTGGTCAGAATTCCTTACCTCAGTAATCTAAGCCTCAGTTTCCTCATCTATCAAAAGGGGTTATAATCATGGTGTGTATTAGTCAAGTCAGGCTGCCATAACAAAGTGCCATAGAATGGGTGGTTTAAACAGTAGAAATGTATTTTTTCACACTTCCAGAGCTGGAAGTCCAAGATCAAGGTCCAGCAGGGCTGGTTTCTAGTGAGGAGTCCCTTCCTGGTTTGCAGATTGTACTTTTTCACTGTGTCCTTAACATGGCAGAGAGACAGAGAGAGAGAGCTCTGCTGCCTCTTCTTAGAAAAGCACTAATCTCATCAGACCAGGAGTCTACTCTTAAAACCTCATTTAACCTTAATTACTTCTACAAAGGCACCATCTCCAAATACAGTCACATTGGGGGTAAATGAACTTTAGAGGAACATAGTTTGGTGCATAGTAAGATCGTCATAAGAAATGTGTGAGATTATGCAAAGCACATTGTGCCTAGCGCATAAGTAAGTGCTAAAGAAATGTTAGCCAATGTTAGCTGTGGAATCATCACTACAGGCATCATCTCTGAAGTTACTTATGCTTTTTCTTTTATATTTTTAAATGAATACTACAGATGAGATAGGCACCTTTTTCCTACTGCCCCTGAAAACTGCCCAGCTGTGTAGCACACTAAAGGTGTCCTCAGACCTGTTTTATAAATATCATCCAATACAGAAGTAGCTATAAAAGGAATAGAGAGATTGTGAACACTGGAGGGGGGGCGGCGCATGGAGGAGGAGAAGTTGGAGAGGGAGAAGACCAAGGAGGACAGGAGGAAGGAGTGGGCTCTTGAAGATTCTGTATTCTTTCCACACCCTCATAGTGTGCATCTAAGCTATCTGACAAAAGAAGGAACATTAGAACTTCCACCTCCAAGGATGTTCGCTGTAGATTTCTACTGAGAAGGAGACAAAAACGTCATTATTTAAGACACTCCAGTGCTAGTGTCATGCTATGCCATTCCAAGGGACCATGGTAAGGAAATAAGACTAACATCTCAGGTGGTCACAAACTTAATAGGAAGATTGTTTTTACCTAAAACATCTTTGAGTTTGCAAAACATACTGCAACTTTTACTTGAAGCAAATTGTATATGTTCGGATCAAAGTATAAGACTAGCTGTGGACTTAAAGTGTCCGTGGAAACAAAAGAAACATTGTAAAAAAGGATATGAATTTTCCATCCCATATCCTAGATTTTTAAATAAAAATACAGATAGGAAACCATTGCATTGAAAATCCAGGAAACTATAGCCTATTTGAGTAACTTAAATGATCACATATCTCCCATGATGTACTTTACAACTATCTACCTTCTATAAGGGGTAAGGTGTTCTAAGTTGAAATAATGCCCCACTTGGCACTAGTATAAATAGAATGGCCATCATTTGTTTAGTGCCTAGAATGACAGGTACTTTGCAAACACTATCTCATTCATTTATTCCTAAAAATACCCTGTTGGGGTTGCTATTATTTTTACCAGTTTACGAATAAGTAGAGCAAAGAGTTTGCCCAAGGTTATACAACTAATAAATAAAGGTTAGAATTCAATCCATGCCTGACTGAAAATACATCTTCTCTCCTTTATGCCAGACTTATCATCATCCTTAGGGTTTTGGGGCATGTGAGCATGACTAGGAAAAATGGGCCAGGTTGGTTAAAAAAAATGTTGGCATTGATTTTTAAATCAATGTATTTTTCAATGTCATTCTTATGAGTATTTACTTACTCAGATTTTTAAAATCACCTGCAAATGCCTCAATACTGGAAAATTGCTCTACCATTCTAGTCAGTTGATCGTATAATGGGCTTTTTAGTTTAGATTCTAGAACAGAAGATATGAGTTGCAATTCAGTGTTCCTATTTCTAAAGTATATGATTTCCAGCAAATTGCTTACCTCCTCTTAGCATTCATTCTCAAGGGAGCATTATCACCTATGGCACCAAGAAATTTTAAGAATTACATAAAATAAAGTCTGCAAAAGCATAGCCAACTGCCACATTAGCACTCAGTGTTTATATTTAAAAAGTTAATGAAAACATTGCCAACATATCTATTTCTGAATGAGGTAAACAAGAGAGACTGTAAGGATTTTTACAAAGAACTCTAATGCCTGAGAATTAGGACTCATTACCATGTAAACTCCAGACATAATCAAAGTTGTTTTCAAGCTTCATTGTTCCAATCTAGTTTATCTCTTTTCTCCCCCAGTTATTTTGATGGGTTTTCACAAACTATGCAGACTTCAATAACTCACTCTCTAATAATATACTCTGGATAATTGTTAGCTTCATGAAATACAATTGCCTATACTTTAAGTTATAATTAAAGGCATTACTTAAACCCTCAAGTGGCCTTTGGAAATCTGAAAATGCAAGTTGAATTCATAAATGCTAGGGAAGAATAGGAAATCCCAGAACCCTAAATCAGCAGACTCAAATTCATGTGAACTTAACTGAGAGAGAAGCCGCCTAATGCTTTGGTTATAACCACCAGACTTATTCTGACACTAACACCAGTGCTAGCATTACTAAATGAGAAAATTGGGCTAAGATCGGGTCTTTAAAGTTGAGTATATTTACTGATGGAAAAACCTTTATGGTTCAGCTGAACAAAGGAAATGCAGTTTAAAAACAGACCTGTTGTGTAAGGGACAATTCTAATGATGAAAAAAGTCCAAATGTATTTCTGTGGTATTTGACTGAATGAGAATGGTGAGTTTTGCAAATCTACATATCTATGATTTGGTCAATCGCGGACCATTTGCCTCTTTTCTCATATTATTGGCTGCTGTCACAGAAGGATTTGATGAGCCACATAGAAAGATCCAGGTTATTGCCATTATTGACAGCTTGAGCATTCTCTTGTTACTTTTTATTTTTTATTTTTTTTTAATTTTTTTAACATTTATTTATTTTTGAGGCAGAGAGAGACAGAGCATGAACGGGGGAGGGTCAGAGAGAGAGGGAGACACAGAATCCGAAACAGACTCCAGGCTCTGAGCTGTCAGCACAGAGCCCGACGCAGGGCTCGAACTCACGGACCGCGAGATCATGACCTGAGCCGAAGACGGCCACTTAACCGACTGAGCCACCCAGGCGCCCCTCTTGTTACTTTTTAGAGAAATTAATAATTTGCCTACATTTTAATATCCTTCTCAGAAGAATTCTATTGTATTCAATATTTCAAACTGAAGCTAAGATCATCTCACTCCAAATTCCTGGTCTTCTTTTCCATCACTGCTTAAGCCTTAATTCTCTAATATATAAGTACTACATATAACCTAAATTCTGTTCTTCCTACCTACCTGTACAGATGGCACAAATGTAAAATATAAGTCTCTAAGTACGGGGCTAAACTCCCTATCAATAATGAACAATGATGTTGATTCTTTTATTAAGTTCTATCTACTACACATTAATTTTTTTATTCTTATGACCCAAGTGCTATATTTAGGGTCATATATATTAAGATAAATAAGCTACGAACACTTCTCTCAAAAATGTTGCAAAAAAGTGAAACTTACATGACACCTCTGTTTTATAAAATGAAGCTGGCCTGCAGTTCACACTGTTCCCATCTTTATTTCAAGACCTATACAGTCTGAGCTTTCCCCTTAGATTGTCTCTGGCTACATCATTCCGCTAACGTTATTGCTGGCCCACTTTCCATTTCACTTTCTTTTTTTTAATTAGAATCAGATTAATAGAGCAGAAAGTGGCCTCAGTCATTGAGTCCAAACTCCCATTTCACAGATGAAGAAAATGAAGTCTTTCCAATTCTGATAACACAGGCAATTAAAGAAACATAAACCCATTTCAGTTAAACCATGTAGAAATGTATGATAAAATGGAATAAAATAAAAAACCTTGCAATACATAGCCTGCCTCAAAAAAAGAAAGAGGGATTCCCAGAGCCAGTGGGAGAAAGAAAATTCATTTTAGCGGGAACAGTAAGCTCCAGGTAACACTGCCACAGTTCCTAAAAGTTCTGGACCTCACAACTGATTAGATTTCTGGCTGCCTCCGTTTTCTCTCCACCACTGGCTCAGGTGCTAGGTAATTAATGTCTGTAATGACTATCAAGATGCAATGTTGAGATCTCCTTCAAGAGAGCTATGCAGGCAACTTAGTTGACAGCCCAAGTTGTGCCCCTCGGGATTTATACATTCTCTGGCTGCTCCCAGCCTATGACTGAGCACAGCATAGGTATGAAAGCCAGCCCATTCCTACCTGACTCTGGACTCCTCCAACCAGGAGTTTTTGGTTGAGGAGTCTTCATCAGCCTGGAGGATGTTTTCTCAGAACTGGGCTGTGGCCAAGACTCTTCAGTCCAATCCTCCCTTTGCTCTCTTCTTTAACCGGTGTCGAATATGTGTTGCCATCTAAAGGCTCTCCTGCCCCATTCTATTCCTTTCCCCTTTATCCTTCACAAATATTTTTCAATATAAATCTCTTGCACATCTAATTCCCATCTTGGTCATCTGCTTCTCCGAGGACCTGAACTGACAGAATCGGAATACCTCTTTGATGTGATATGGTGCATCAGTTAGAAACTTGTGAAGCTCTGCACTAGAGAAACTTTCAGACATGCACACAAGGAGACATTATGCAATGATGTTCATTACAACATGGTTTGAAACAGGAGGAAATTGGAAACAACCTAAGTGTTCAAATATAGGAAAAGGGAAACTTTGAGGTTTATTTACTTAAATGGTACTATAGGGAATAAATCGAGCTACAGGTATCAACATGGATGAATCTTCCAATGTAATGTTAAGTGAACAAAAGAAGTTGCAAAAATACCCACACAGTATGGCACAATTGGTTTAAATCTAAAAACGCAAAAACAGTGTTCTACATAGTTTTTGAAAATTATAATAATTTGGGTAGCAAGAACACACATTCACTATAGAAGTGGTCATCTCTGGGATAAAAAGGAGAGAAGACAGAATAGGATAGATTTCAACTCTTTTCTGTAATATTTTTATTCCTCTTTTTCTTTTAAGGATAACAACTATTAAATTGTATTGGTGGAAACATGGGTATTTGTTATAGTATTCTCTGTACTTTTCTATGTGTTTGAAATATTTTCAGATTTTTCAAATGAAATAAAATAAATATTTGTTGAAAGAAAAGAAATTGAGGCCCAAAGAAATTGTGACATGACCAAGTTCACATATTTAGTTCGTGGCAGAGTAGACATTCTTGGCTCTTGGACTGGCTCTCTGACCACCACATTGTGCTGTCTCCATTGTCATGTGTCTGTCTAATGGGGAAGATGGTCAACAAGGCTTTTGTATCCTTCACAATGCTTTACCAAGTCATCCTAGGTGCAAGAAAACACTTAACATGTACTAGATCAAATTGAACAATTAGCATGCAATCTCTAATGCAAAATGACTTGATTGCTGGAATTATACTCCAAGAGAAGAAATCTCATGCTACAGTTCTGACTGCAAAGTATTCAGAAATGTGTGGGTCATGCATTCAGCAGCTCTGGAGGGCCCAATTGCTGACCCAGATCTTGTCCAGAAGCACCAAAAAAGGGAGGAGGCAGTTCTTATCTAAAGAATCAGACATTTAGCTGACCAATCAAAAGGCATGTAAAATACCAACATAACACATAGGTGACCTTGGAAAGGTTACAGTCTTCCTCTGAAGATTTACGTTTACAAAAGCCCCACTACCTGCTGTACTCAGAAATCCGTTTGTCCAGGATCTGGGAAATTCAACTGGCTCTATTCTCTATATTGTAATGGTAAGATAGACAACTTCTTCTGAACAGAAAATTGGGGATTTACTGACCCTTGATTCTGTGGTCCTACAGAATCCAAATGAAAATATGTGTTGTCTGTTCTTAAGAGCTCTTCAACAGACACAAGGCCAATAGCAGCCAAAACAGAACACACTTCGGTATCTTAAATCTGGGAAGTACCTGGGCTAATTAATAACCACAGACAGAAAAGAACAACTAGGTTGTACACTTATTAGGCTCCTTTTTATGTTATTTTCATCGTGAGAGGCAGTTATTTTTCTAACTTTAATAAAACCTAATGCCTTTACTGATTTCAGTAACATGAAGATTTGAGGTGAATATGTCCTTGCGGGTAAGCTTTGTCTTTTTCACCAGTATGTTTTAAAAAGCTGGCAAGTGCTTGGCACATTATTAATGTTTGTTGATTGAATGAAAGGATGAATAAATGAATATAAGTGAAATTAAGACATATTTCTTACTGACAGACACTAATGACTAAAAAAGGGTTCCAACAAATGAGCAGAGTTGACAATTAAAGTGTAAATAGGAATCTAATGAATGTTCTAATTGATCTTCCCTGCTTTAAAATGTAGCCAGGATTTTTTAACCTTGAGATACAATGCTCAGCAAATTAGTAGACTGCCTTTGTATGAAAGTCTCTTCAATCAATCTAATAGTTTGTCTTCTCAACTATAGACTTTAAGACCTCTGCCAAATTAATGTTTTGTTTTGTTAATCTTAACAAGAGTTGCCTCAATAATAGACTCGTATACAGAAGTTGAGTTTAGCACTTTGGACTTCTGTGAAAATAGAGAGCATGTGTTACATTTGAAAAAAAAAAGCCACAACTCTTCAAAGTTAATAAACCTAGAATGGAAAAGAAAACTCTCATTATTTCTTAGTGATTCTACCACCAAGAAAACAATACACCTTCAGTGTCTGAATCAGATTTTAACAAGATTTTTTTAATTGATTCTTTCTCTTTGGCTTTATAGAGGCCCTTAGACAATGGATGCTAAACATTTCTTCAACCATTGGGTAATTTGATACCATCTATATAAGACTTGCTGAGATGTAGTAGAAAAATCACCCATCTCCACTGTATAAAGGAGGATAGAGGCTAAGGGAAATTGAAATTTAAAAATAAGATTTTGTAAAAGAGCTGTTGATGAGTGTTGAGTCCCACTTGCTCCCCATGACAAGAAAAATTAGGCATGCTTTCCCTCATTTTCAACCCAGAGAAAGTGGCTTCAATGGAACCACTTAGAAAGCTCAAGGTGTGCCCCAGTGCTGACAGAGGACCATGGAATAGAATAACTCCAGCAGACTAGCAACTGTGCACTGATGGAAGGCAAGAAAGATTGCTACAAAGAAAGATTGCAATGGTTTTTTAGTGCAAAGGATGTGTGACAATTTACTGTGAATTCAAGAGAAAAGAGACAGCCTTAGGGTCCTCTAAATACTGCCCCAAATGACTGCCTCAAGGTACACAGTAACTCTTACAAAGGAATGTACCAGTAGATTCCCAGGGACCCAGAGAGAATATCAAACAAGCAAGCATCAGCAATGATGAATTTCTGAGTACATCAAGAGAAGTGTAGGTCAGATACCCCAGTGATTTGGGGGTGGAGGGTAGGCAGTTTTCAAATAATGCACTTAAGTTTGCCAAGAGAAAGTGTCAGCTTAAGCAAACAAACAAACAAACAAACAAACGAAAAACTGCCAAGTGCAGAGAACACAGATATCAGCTAATTTCAGCACTGATCAAATAATACCTTTCCTTTCCTCTGACCTCCTCCCTTTCCTTCAGCCCCCTCCTATGCCAGAGGAATTAGAAACTGCAGTAGCAAGCTGGAGGTGGAGGAGGAGGCATAGAAGCAGGAAGTGGTGAATCTGAGACAGAGTTCACCAGGTCTGACTTCCCCCACTTCCAAAATCACCTCTTGCAGACCTAAGCTAACAGAGACTGTAAGCTTCAACTTCAAATAACATTAATGTGATTATATGGAAGTCAACATTTTGATAACTGAAATAAGATCTCTCAGGTGACTAGAGAGCACAAAGAGTTTCTCATCATCTGATAGACCAAAAGAGCCGCTGTGTCCTTCCTGGAATTCTTCCAGAGACAGAAAAGATTGGGGAATGGGAAGAGAGGGAAAACTCAAAGCTGTCTTGTGATTCCACTATACAAGCCCTGCACGTTCACAATAGCAAGGTTATTTTGGCATATCACAATTCTCAGTAAGTTCTGTTTTCTGGTCTTCATAATAAGTATTCCAAGGAAAAATGAGGAAGAGGGAAGACATAACTGTTTGATATTGATGTGGTTAAGTGGGAAGAAGAGCTGGAGACAGGTCATGAAAGATTCCCCCAGTCTCTTCAGCCCACTCCTACTAAGAAAGCCTGGTGCCTCCCCAGTGCTGAGTGAGGCAGGCAACCAGTAGTGAAATCATTTTGCTGCCAGGAAATCATTTTGCTCTCCCTCAGCCCACCATGATCTCTCCTGATACCACCTCCCTCCTAACTGACCAGTTTGTTTTCTGACTGTGTAATGGTAATCTGCTTTCCTGAAGAGACCTGGACCCCTCTGTCCCACATGCCTTGCCATGAGCCAGGGTCTTTCTCTCACTAGACTAATCTACTAGACTCTCTCTGTCTGCCAAGTTCTATCCACCATCTGGGCTTCCTCTGCCCTGCCCCACTGACCAGATTCAACCTCTTTATAGCAACACCCGGGCCCACCCTGCCACACCCACAGCCACACTTTTCCAGCTCTGACCTCAGCCTCTACCCATCAGCCTTTGCTACTAAGGTCCCTGTATGCCTTGCGGCTGAACCCATAGAAAGTTGGAACAGAAAGAGAACTTGGAGTGACTCATTTGCAACTATTTCTTGTCATTAAAAGTGGCACAGCCATTAAAGAAGAAAGGTGGGAGCTAAAAATTGGGGCCTTAAAAAGTAGCCTTCTGTTATCATATAAGACTAGGAAAGTAGCCACAAAGTGTTCGTAATGTTCCTCAGTGGTTATCATTTCAAATCAGACTCAGACCAGGAAGATGTAAGGATAATCATGAAATATGAGGCACACTGCTGCCGAGCACCAGTTAGTTCCAAATGTGTTCATTTATTCATTTGCAGTAACAGCCTCGAAAATCAGTGGAGTGGTCTCTAGGAAGTAAAAGAGTAAAATAATTTTCCAACTCTCATAGTCAGAGGGCTAATTCAAGTTTCAAAAGCAACACTAACTTGCTTAAAGTACCATAAAAAGAGAGAGAGACAGAGAGTGGAAATTCCATCCTGCTTTAATCACTGTCCACTGCAAGTTTCCTTAATGATTTCCAGCTGCCTCCATTTAAAAGTTGTTGCTTTGACAGAACTTTTGTACAAACTTGGAACATTTTCATGTGCAAAAGAAAAAAAATCTTCCTTCGTTCTCAACTGCATTCTAACCAAAAGCAGATTTCTCTTGGATTATATAAGAATACGATGAGCTGGAAGGGGCGGGGGTGGGGCAAGGAGTCAGACTCGGCCTCTGCTTTTTTGCAGTCTCCACACACCATTCCACAGGAGGCACAAAGGAAAATGTGAAAACCCAGGGAGAAGCCCACACCCTTGGGAAAGCCAAAATATGCTTTCAGTTCAGCATACCACTGCATTCTGATGTGAAGAAAAACTACTCAGAATTAAGTGTCCGTGAAATAAGTGCCTCCAAATTCCCTATCAGTTAAAAGTGTGTGTATGTTGTGTGTGTGTGTGTGTGTGTGTGTGTGTGTGTGTGTGTGAAGTATGTAGTGAGTTAGTGAAAGGGTTTACAGTCAATACTGTGCTGGTCAAATAGTTTGTAACTAATCTTCTCTCATCCGTTTCTTTGCATCCATTCTTTGCAGAGAATAATGGAAACAAGGATATACAATATAATAAAGGATCAGATATTAACAATTGAATAAGGCATTTTGTCACAAATCATAAACCTGAGGTTTCAAACCCTTTTAGGGTCATCATTTTCTTTCAAACAAAGTTGTATGCTTTTTAAAAGCAAAGAGCAACCATTTCACAGTAATCTTTGTCTTCCCCGTAGCCCCTGGCACTGGCATCTCCTATCATAGGCCTTCAATGAAGACGTGTTACCATGAGTAAGGAAAACTTTCAGAGGGGGATGGATATTAGTTAAGCAATAGGATGTGTGGAAGGATGTGTCTATATTTATAGACAGCTTGAGAATAGGTGAAATAGTAGATTGTTTCATCCTCATGATTCCATGAATCTATCATTTTTTCACATATCATTAAGTTTTCCATGTAGATATAGTCCTATATTGTTATGTGGAAGGCAGAAAGGAACTCTGATAGTCTTCAGATTATTCTCTGAAACTATCCCAGGCTGCTGAAGATTGACTCTCCTTTTGAAAAAGAGGCCTATAAATGCACCTGCTAATATTTTTTCTTGTCCACCACATCAGTAAGGAAATTATCTACCCAAACCCTTCATTTTGCACATTGAATCCTTTGACAGTATGGGGAGGGACTTTTAACAATACTAAAAAAATTCATAAAAATGTTCTATGTAAACTCCAGAAGAGATACAGGAAATAACAGCTAAGTCAGTCTTAGGAGTCACTTCGCATCCTCATCTTATTCATTCTGACAAATATTTTTAAATGTCCCATAGATATTCCTCATAAATCTTATTTCCATCACTTAGGGACATGTGGAGGCTCCAGAATTTCTGTTTAAAAGGGCCCTGGGGGTAATAATCTGGTTGGCTGTCAAGGATGCCAACTTTTGTCCTGAAGCCACATGTGAACGTCACGCACACTGTTTTACTTGCATTGTATCTTTACTGGGGATGGAGGTGGGCAGGGAGCTTAGAAGGTTAAATTCCCAAAACCCACTTGGTACTGTCCTTGTAAAGGACCATGTTTTAATCAATTTCTGGACTTTAATTCTGAGTCTTCCCAAGCTCTCTATATTATTCTCAAACTCTAGTGCCAAAAATTGTACAGAGGACTCTAATGTGGGCAAGCGCAGAGACAAAGACAAATTCATCACTTTATAATTGCTGGGTTTTGCCTATTTGTAAACCTCAGTAATTGTGCTTGCTTTTTGAACAAATTCACTAAATTTCTTATGACTAGATCATTTTAGCTGAATATCACTGCAGTCATTTATTTTCAAAAAAGCATTCTGCAAATGAAAGCAAGCAGTAATATAGAACGTATGTTACATCTGTACTGATCCTTCTTTTGGCACTCTTTTCAATACATTCCTACTCCTTCTATTTTTTCTCTTATTTTTCTTTCTATTAAATATATTAATATATAAAAGGCTATTAATAAATATTCCCATGCCACATTATTTTCTTTCATGGGCTATGTGTTTTACCTTCTTTACTAGAATGTAAGCTTCTTAATTATAAAGACATTGCCTAGTTCCTCTTTGCATCTCACTGGCCCACATTTGGCACATAGAGAACATTAAGAATGGTTTGTTGAGTGAATAAATGAACGTACTGAACCCTGAACCCTGGAAGAAAGATGTAAAATAAATCTTTAAAACTTTAATAAATGGATCCAAAAGCTGTTTCAGATAAACTATTAGCAAGTCGTCACATCTGACACTTCTAGAAGGCCCACCAGGGAGGGTCAACATAACCCCATAAGGGTGTAAACACAGCTGTTGTTCTCTTCAGGATATGATTAGTTTTGATTTATTGCACCCGTTCACCTGCAAGGCTTCTCAGAGCACACAGAGTCATAATGTCCAAAGTCACCTAGTGACAAGTGAGTCCCTGAGCTCCATTGCTCACCTGGATCCGCAGCTCTCATTTATCTCTCAGGCAGGCCAGAACCACTCCTAGCCTCAAGGCCCTCAAACTTAGACTTTGTCAAATCAAATGGGTAATAATTTACAATATAAGTATCTTTTATAGAATAGTGAGTTATTTCTCTTCTTCTTTGTCTTTTTTTCTTCTCACAAAATAAAACCCTGGAACTATAGACCACAAATATATTTATAGTTAGTACTTTTCTTTTTAAAAGGATAGGTGCATTATCCTGTCATTGGTCACAAGGAAGATGAGATGGGGAATTGAAAGGATTCAAAAGTAAATATATCAACAATTCCTCTAAAAGGGCTCAAAGTCCATATGGTAAGCTGCAGAAGATTCCAGAAGAAAGGCGGGACATCAGGTGGTAAAACTCAGTGTTGAAACTGAGGTAGAAATGTCAACTGGGAAAGAAAGGCAGAAGGTCCACAGGGAAGCCACGCTTCCTTAAGGAGTTAAAAACGCTAAATCCTGAGATGCTAAATTCTTTTTTTTAAGCCTATTATTTTGACTTCCGCTGAGGTCATGATCTCGCAGTCCATGGGTTCAAGCCCCGTGTCAGGCTCTGTGCTAACACTCAGAGCCTGGAGCCTGCTTCTGATTCTGTGTTTCTCTCTCTCTCTCTCTCTGTCCCTCCCCAACTCGTGCTCGCTCTCTCTCTCTCTCTCTCTCTCAAAAATAAACACTAAAAAAATTTTAAGAAAACCGCTTGACACAGGATCCCTGGGTAAAGCATACCTTGTAATTAATACTTTCATCCATATGGAAAGGCTGTCCCCTTTCATCATTTTTTAGCTGTCTCTGCAAAGAGAAGGGAGGGAGCATTTCAAAAACTTACTTACCTACTGATACAAATAAGCACCCCCACCCCACCCAGAGAAGCCTGAAGTAGCTACCAGTTTGGGGGTTTCACCTGACAATGAGAAACTAACCACCTAAGTAATTGTATGTATTGGGGAGCCAACTTTACTTGGTGAAGAACACTGAATTGAGAATTAAAATTCATGTTTGAATCCTGGCCCAATCTCTTAGTACATGTGTGATTTTTAGTAAATTACTTAAGATCTCTTTAATATTTTTTTCAGTGATAAAATTGGAGATTAATGACACTTGCCCTCATAACCTGCCATATGGTTGAGATAATTAAATGAGATGTTACATTAAAATGTGCCTTGTGAACTCTAAAGTGCTATGCAAATATAAGATACTGATTGAACACATTTGATGACACAAAACTGTCTCGTGGAAATTTTTCTACCAACCTCTGTGACAGAAAACAGCTTTGAATCTCTACTCTAACAAGAGAGCATACAAAGAAATGGCTATGTTACATAAACAGCTTTTCCATGTCTACAAACCATGCGCACCTACTAAAAACAGCTACCAAAAATGACAGAAGTAAGCAAATTCTTCCAGGTAGTTGCTTTCTCTTGCTTTCACTGAGCTTTGGGGAAATATTTTTTAACTTTTAGTCTATTCCTTCTAACTGGTTTCTGATGTACATATGAAGGATAACTCTCTAGATGCTCACTCTTTCCAGAAAGTATTTACTTAGAGAAAATTAGAATTTAATTTATACTGGATGATCAATACAGACCTTTATGCATGCAATACATCTAATACACTGCAGCCAGATTAATTTCCCTAGTCAGTGATTAATTGCCTACTCTGTCCCAGGCGCTGGAGAAGGTGCCTGGAATACAACAGAGAGCATGATGGGTAGGGTCTCTGCCCTCCTAAATGTCAAATCCATAGTTTCGTTTCAGAGCTCATCTTTCTCAACCTCTGTGACATTTGATTTTGTTGCCAATTTACCTTCTTGAAACTTCCTTCTCTCTCAATTTTGAAGGCATAATTCTTGCTTAAGATAGCCGATACGATTGGCCAAGTTCCTCAACCTGAATTTCCAATCCCTTCTCCTTCATCACTTTCCAGCCAGGGGTAAGAATGTGTTGTAGTTTTGCCCCATTAGATGTGAGATGAAGTCTACGCTAATGTTCCTGCAACAGATAGGCAGCACTCCTTCTCTTCCTCATTCCTTTGGCTAATATGTAGATGTGTTGATGAGACCTGTAGTCGCCAGCCTGCAACTATAAGGCAAAGTGAAGAGAATGGCTTTGCGGTAGTTCCAGTCTAGTAGAAAACTACGCCAAGTTAATTCTAATTCATCCTCAGTCACAGCTTAAATCTCCTCAGAGAGACCTCCTGAAACGTCCTGATCTAAATTAGCACCTCCTACTAGATATTTTCATAGCACTCTGTGATTTTCCTTCATATAACTTATATATTTTTAGTTCTGTATTTCACTGTGTTAGTATTTATTTTACATCTTTCTCCTCCACCAGAAAGCAAAGGGATAATTAAATCTTTCTATAGTCATTCTATATTCAGTGTCTCACAGATTATCTACCACGTATTATGTACTTCACAAATACGTGTTGAAACTTGATGACTTCTCCAGACTTAGGTTTCCAACTACCCTCTGGGTATCTCTACTTGAATGTTTGGCAGGTCCCTCAAAACCAAAGACCCAGAGTAGATTATATCTGTACTGAATTTCTTTTCCCAATTAATGGCATCACAAGAAACCAAAGCCAGAAACCTCCAAATCTCCTTACCTTTCTTCACTCCTCCCCTTCCCCTCACATTCATCTGGTATCCAAGACCTGATTCTATCAACTTAATATTTCTTCATCCTGCTCTTCATCCCCTCAATACTGTTCACCCTTCCGTACTTCAAGTCTTCATGTTACCTGCAGTTCTACAGTATTACTCTTGTAGTAGACTGCTACTTCATCTTCCTGTGTATTTGAAACCCACTCTTACTGATGATCTTCAACTAACCAACCATTATACCCATTTTATAGATCAGAAAATGAAGGCTCCAAGGATTTCAGAAACTTATAACCTCAGATCACTCAACTAGTGAGTAGCAAAGCTGAAATTTACACTGGTTCATACCCCAAAATCAGGAGACCTGGGAGACATCTAGACTTCAGCAAGACCAAGCTCCAGTACAGACATCCTGAATTAGAAGAGTATGCCTCTATGTGGATTCCCACCCCACCCCTGAAGTCTGTATATTTCTTGAGAACAGAGAAAAGATCTTCATTTCGTCCCTTTTCATCACACATCACCTACCCCTTCCCCAGCACACTACATAGTATGTGTTAAAAAAAGAAAAAAAAAAAAGGAAAGAGAAATAAGGAAGGATTCATCCAAGGGAGAAAAAAAGGAGGAGGATGCAAGGTGATAAGACCTGAGGAAGAAAGAGATAGGAACAAGAAACATAACTCACTTTGTTTAGATTCTTGTTCAGAAGTTATGCCTTTGCAAAAAAAATGTTGGCTTGAATTTTGGCTGATGTTTTACTTACTTCAGCACAGGGAAAATTCCAACTTGGCCTTTTCCCTCAGGAACGTTTATGAAGAGTTAAGAGTTATATGATGATGTGAGGTAAAGAAAGTCAATTCACATACACCCTTCTTCAAAGTAAAAGTTCGCAGCTAAGTGCCACCTAGTAAATCACCCCTCCTCTAAAAGCTCTGCCCTCTCCCCTTCAAGACAATTACAGTCTAAAAAGCCAATTTGATTTGTCACATTTTTTTTTTACCATTTTGTGCTTTAAGAGTAATTTGGGGCTGTATTTAGGGCTGCAATTTCTCCTCTAAAGGAACTAAAAGCCTTATTCTTTTCAGTCTCATAATTAACCTACCATGCCACTTCACCCAAATAATCTTCTGGAAATTTAACAACGTACCCCCAAATCTTTTGTAGGCTGGATTTGCCTCAGCACCACTAAATCACTCAGTATCATGTTCCTCATAGGCAGTGGCTGAAATGAAATATGCATACTAGGTAATTGGAAAAAGATTCTGTCTCATTTGCCTCCGCTGTTCTTCCTTGTTGGAAATGCAGAGGGAAAGAAGGCAGCAAGAAGAATACCTTCCTGCTGTCAATTTAGAAGAAAAGCCATCATCACAGAGCCACATCAGCAGGGGCGGGCCCGAATTCTCTGCAGGCTTCTAACAAGCCCCTTAGACCTCGAGACACTCATCACGGTCCCTTGACACAGAATGAGAAGACTTTCGATAAAACAATATGGTGTGCAATTACAAACACATCTTAAGTGCCCCCTACTCATTGGCTCCTTTCCATTTCCAAAATGCTCTTGTTCAGCCTTTCCAAAAAAGAATTACCTCTAGCCAAAGTGCCACATGTGCAGAGAAAGAACACATTCTGTTTTTATTTTTTTATGTGTTTCCATAATCCTAGTAATAAAACATATTAAAATGAGAATCTTCCTCATTAGGCTAGGGTTTATATGGGAGATGATTTAAAATTTTATAAATTTACTATCACTTTTATTTTCAGTTCTCTATTATTTAGAATTTAATTGTTCAATCCATGAAATAATTATAGCTAGCACTAATTGTGCTTTCCGTGTGCCAGGCACTGTTCTAAGTGCCTCATGTATATTAATTTTGTCCTCGAAAGGATCCTATGCAGTAGGTGCTATCGTTATCACTCCAACCTTTACAGATAAGATAACCGAAGCACACAGAGGTTAAATAACTTGCTCATGTCAACAGCTAAAAGTGGTGCCCGTACCATAGTGCCTCTGACTTAATACAGGCCATCATACATATGTTCACCACTTCTTTTTCCCTTCCTTCTATGTTTTCTTTAGGGCCATTTTAGTCATGTAGTCTTTTAGAGAATGCTTACCTTTAGAAAATGTCATCAGCATATGGGGGAGATACAATGAGGCACAACCCCAACGTCGTGGAAGTAAGGGACATAAAGGGGGCTTGGAGAATCCATCAGAACATGTAGCGGATACAGTCAGTGTTCCCTGAATATCCCTGGGACTCCTACTCATCCAGCTTTCCCTGCAGTTGGAAGGAGCCATGTGACTAGTTCCGGTCACCAGTCTTTGAGCAGAAGTAAAGCCAACTGAAAAAGTGTACTGGGCGACAGAGCATACAACTGTGTCAGATGCCACTGATAGGTCAAATACTGTGAGAAATGAGAACTGATTATGACATGTAGCAATTATGGGATTTTAGCAATAGGGAGGTCATAACCGAACATGATAAGAACAGTTTCTCTGTAGAAATTCATTAGTAGCATCATTGAATCAGTAATGTAGAGTATAAGAAACTATTTCCCTAGTGGGTACAGAATTTGCCTAAATAGAAGTTAATCAATGATTGGCATAGAGCTATAGAACCTAGATTCTTCTCACACTTCATGCTGTTCTCTTACCTAATCCACTCAAAGTCTTCCTTATTTCATTACACATCCACATACTCACACATATATGTCAAGTTGTCATACATTGGACTACTGGTCCAACAAAGTCTTTTACTCTTTTACAGTAGTGCTATACATCTGTATTTTTACCATGGTCCTATGGTAAGTAGAGAGTACTTCTGAGCCTCCTAACTTTGGATTTGGTCATATGATTTGATTTGGTCAATGGGACATTAGCAGAGACAATCTATGCATAAAAACTTAAATTTGTTTGAGCCACTGCACTTGCTCTCTTATACATCCAGACAACCCTGAAATAGTCCATATACTCAGGATAGCCCACTGGTCCCATAGAAACTCCCAAATCTAACCTGCAACCTGGAGCCCAGTCCAGCCAATTGCAGCCAAACTTTAGCTGACCTGCAGAGGCATGCATGAGAAATAAATGCCTTTTTTTCCCCCTAGAAGCCACTGAGCTTTGCAGTGGTTGGTAAATGACATTATTGTGAATACAGCTGACCGAGACAAAATTTGAATTCCAAGTGTCCCAAATGTCCTTAGAAAATAAGGTACAAAGTTTTGCCTGGACTCTTCGCTAATTACAAGCCTCAGATTGATCCCAGAATTCCATTAAGCCACTCCACCCAATACCCACACCACATAGTAAAATTGGTTCATTCTCCTCTTTAAAAATCATACTTTAGGAACTGGAAGAAGTCTAAGTAGTACTGTCCAACCACCTCTTTTTACATCTGATAATACCCAGGAGGTGAAGTGACATGTCAAATATCATACTACTAATCACATAGAGCAGCTACTAGAATCCAGATTCCTGACTGTTATTTCAGTACTGTTTCCTCTGTGTCACATTCCCTATCTTGCTTCCAAACTGAGAACTCTCAGGTTCAAGCTATATTCAGAAACAAGAAATCTAGGATTTAACATTATAAACACTCATTCTCTTGTCACCCATACTATCTTCTTTCCCTTTTTATAAACTCATTTCTCCCCAGTGTCTGAACCACTCCAACACACACACACACACACACACACACACACACACACACACACACACTTGAATTCTTTAGTCTGTAACTATTATTCTATTATTCTATAGCCTCCAAAAATCTCAGTTTCATCAACAATTAATATAGATTTAAAATTTTTTCACTGGGAGACGGTATAAAGAGTGATGTGTCCAATAGAATTATAAAGTTTTTGAACTAACAACTTCATTTTACAGTGAAGGAAATTGAGTCCTAAAAAAGTAAGATGACTTGTCCAAGGCCACACGACTGGTTAGCAAAAGAGAAGATACCAGATCCCAGGATTCCTGACTCTTCTCTAGCATGTACTTCCCAAACCCTACCATTTATAATCAACAATATATACACATTTGTGCCTTTGTGGTTATTAATCTCATTACTTCAGGAGAAGTTAATTTTGGATTCCTTTTTCAATATATTAGTTCTTGACATCTTTTCATCTGGAATGGAGATAGAGGTTTTTGTATTAGAGTGTAATCCAAATAAGTGTTCTTGAGGGATTTCAAAAGTCAATATGACTTTTACTCTTTCAAAAAAAAAAATCATCTCTCAAGAGGATAGTGACTTGCCTTTGCATCACAGTGCTTTGAGACAAAAACATAATTTGTATATTAAAAAAGCACCTTTCATCTTCTCATCTGTACAGTTCAGTGCTTACAAAAACAACTCATTACTTGTTTCTTCACCTTGTGTCTCTTTAGAAAAGAGGGGAAACACAAACACTCAAAAACTAAATCATTTGTCCACGGTTGGATAGGAAGGCACTAATTTAGCACATTGCCTTTGCAAAATTCTGGTCTGAACTTCTTGTATATTAGTAATACTAATGCTAATTCCCACAAAAGTAACATTCATTGAGTTATACTAGGTTCTAGGCACCATGATATGAACTTTTGTATGCATTAACTTATTTCTTCCAGATGATGGTAAGCTTAGTATGTAGTATTATTATCTACATTTTAGAGAGGAAGATGAATCTTAGAGGTGTTACATAATTTTTCCAAGGTAACAGCAGAATGAACATACCCAGTTGCTGGCAAGGATGGCATGTATTTCTTACAAAATATCACTGGGTCAGGAGCGGGAAAGGGCCTCGACTCTCACACCAAAATAATGAACAAAATAGTTTCTGGGGGTTTTATGGTGAATCGCTGTAAATACATGCATATATATATATGGATGTATATATATATATATATATATATATATATATATATATATATATACACACACCCATATATATACACACCATACTTGTTTGAGTCACTGTGAATCTGTGGGGAAAATGGATTTGAGCTACTTTATAAAGGTAAATTAAAAATTAGTCTGGGGCACCTGGGTGGCTCAGTCAGTTAAGTGACTGACTCTTGGTCTCGGCTCAGATCATGATCTGAGTGTTCATGGGTTCAAGCTCCATATTGGGGGCTGACAGCACAGAGCCTTCTTGGGACTCTCTCTCTCTCCTTCTCTCTCTGTGTCTCCCCACTCTCTCTCTCTCTCAAAATAGAAATAAACTTAAAAAAATTAGTCTTTGTTATCAGAAGTTCAGATTGTGGTTTCCTTTGAAGAGGAAGGAGTGCTCATGACTCAGAGGGAAGCCCAAAGGGTCTTGTGCAGTGTGAAGAATGTTCTGTATTTTGTTGTCGGAGGTTATGTAGGTGTGTTTACTTTGTGAAAATGCATCGAGAAAAACACATGTTTATGCGGCTTTCTGTGTGTATGTTATATATCATTAAAGCTCACATTAAAATTAACCTTTGAAAATGTCTAAAGACATACTGAGAATAGACCCACTGTCTGCCTCTGAAGAAACTTTACATTTACCAGCTATGAACCAGGTGGGGCAGCGTAACAGAGGTCATGCTTCTGAACTTTGAAGATGACAGGTCTTGTTCAGTTCCATCCCGATTAAGGATTTCTAAGCTTCAAAAGCCTTGCCTATGAAAACAAAGGGACTGAATTCAGTGAGATCTATTACAGTATTCACTGTGTTTCATCGTTGCTTCATCTCCCAGTGTGTTAGTCCAGGAAACAAACACTAAGATGGAATTAAAGGTGCAATAGATTCCTTGGGGAAAACAGTGGAGGAGGCTGAGAAAGATGTCAGACTGTAGTGTAAATCTGAACTTTGTGAAGGTGAGAGGGCAGGGGTCATGGATAATGCTTTGAAAGAACCAAGTTTGGGGAAAGGGAGAAATAATGAATTCGGTTTTAACGTTTTGAGCTCGAGGTGTTTTTTAGACATCAATTCTGAAATGTCGAAGGGCAGTATGGGTCTGGAGTGTGCTTCAGTTGCACATTTGAGAGTCATCTGCATATAGGTGGTAATAGAAGCCAGAGGCATAATGAGACAGCTTAGGGACACAGTACCAAGTGAAAAGAGAAAAGGGCCTCAAGCATTGATGACTTCTGATATTTAAAGTCAGGAAAAAGGAGGATGAGCCTGTAATGATAACAAGTCCACAAAGACGAAGCAAGCAGAAAAGGATTGTGTCCAGTCAAGGGAAGAAAGAAATGATCAATAGTGACAAACACAACAGGGAGGTCAAGTAAGAAGCAGCCTGAAAACATCCATTGGATTTAAAGACATGGAGGCCATTGTTGATCTTAATAAGAACTATCACAGTTCAGTGATGGGGACAGGCCAATCTCCCTATATAGTGGTGGGGGGTGAGTAGGCAGGGAGACAGAGGTGGAGATAGAGTACAAATCTAAAGTGCAAGTGAACAGATTGTCTTGTGAGAGGATGCAAACAGCTCTTCTATTAAACAGGAGGAAAGAAGAATAGATTAGATACAGATGTAGACAGAGATATGTTTGGAAATGGGAAGATGAGAGATCACAATCTTATCTAGTAGTTTCCATTTTCTCAGTGAAAATATCATCTGCTGAGAGCAATGGAAAGGATAGAGAAGTTGAAGGATTCTGAGGAAGAGAGAGTTTGAAAGTCTTTTCAGAAAATGGGGACAGGAATTGAGCAAAAACTTGTGGCAAGTTGAAAGGCCCATTTACTGTTGTTTTTATACATTTATGGTTGATCCAGTGATCTGGGTTGTGAGTTGCAACCCATCTTTGGGTAACTTGGAGAGGACTTTCTGCCAGTTGGGTGCCATGAAAAGTCAAAGGTGTATTTAGTGTTATTAAAATAATATTGCATGGATTCATGGTTGAAGGGAGAGATTAATAAAGGAAGGGAATGATGGATTAAGAGTCTTGGAGAGAACCCAGCACCTGAACATCTTTGTCCCCTGGCTTTTAAGCAACTCTTCTAAAACCAGTCACTTTTGTTCCCAGGAAAAACATCATGTAGCAAATTTTACGTTTGAAAAAACACTGGCATTTATGTTAGCAAGCACATCAAAAAAAAATTGTCCTTGCCTTCATGAAGTTTGTATTCTAATGAAGTCAGACTAACAATATTTCTTCTAGGACAATACTATTGAATAGAAATACCATGTGGGCCAAATATATAATCTTAAATTTTCTTGTAGTCATATTAAGATGAGTAATGAAAACAGGGAGACTTGCCAGATTTTTTTTAAAAAGGAATATACTTACACTAAAAACTCATTCCTTGTTTATCTGAAGTTCAAATTTAACTGGGAATTTGGTTCTCTTATTTTCTAAGTCTGTTCATCTAAACAGGTAAAATAAATCGTAAGATTCTGTTTATTTTCTTATCACTTCAACATGCAATCAATGTTTAAAAACCTTAGATATTTTAAATTTTAGTTAATTAAAAGTAAATAAATTAACATTTCAGCTTCTTATTCACCCTAGCCACACTTCAGGTGTTCAGCAGCTATAGGTGGCCACATATTAGACATATTGTAGCTACTGCATTGAACAGCACAGCCCTAGGGCATAAACTCCTGAAGTCATAAACGATGCTCACCTTTGTCATCTCCCGTGTGGACTAGCATAGTGGCAAGGCTCTGTAATTACCACCTACAGAAGGAGATATATTTGAATAGAAAAGATATACAAAAGATATACAATAATGAGCAGAGAAGTAGTATATGAATTGAACAAAAGGGCCTTCTAGAAGCCCAAGAAATTATACCCTTCGGACAGAAACTTATATGAAAAATATGGCCCTTAGAGAGACACTTTCATAACCAACTGGAATCTAATTTTAAAAGAAAAATAAATCGTGTGTATCTCAGCAATATATACAGAGACAAGGAAATGGCGTCTTTTAAGAAAGTTTCTATCCCAGCTTGCACCAGACATTTCTTTATCTGCATTTCACATGGAACTCAATTCCTAACACGAATATATTTTCCACAGAAACAGCATAACAAACTCCATATCTATAAAGACAGCAAAGACAAACTCTCCCTCAGAGTTCCATAGAGCAAGGAGTCGTGAAGTTGGGTATCTCTGATGAGCATGGCTATTTTCTCTAAATCCTCTCAGGGTGTTTTCTGTTTTCCAAAATGAAAGCAACCTGGAAATTATTTACTTCACGGTGGAGACCCAGAAGAAGAGTAATGGCAGGCTGAAAGCTCACAAAAGAGAAGGCTGAAGCTGTCCTTTTCCTCAGGGAAAAATAATCTGAGTCTGATGCAATGCAGTCATTTTCCCCCGCCATTCTTTTTATCTGCCCAAGCTGTGTTCTCCTAGAGCATTCATCAGACAGCTCTTTCTTGGTTAGCAGAGAGACTCTGTATGAATTCTAACCCTGCTATATGATCCATCTTGGAAAGAGGAAAATCTAATGAAAGAGGAGGGGAGATCATTCTCGTATTGATATTTACATTTCCCAGAACATGTAAAACTATCATTTTTATGATCACCAGACCAGACTCCCACTGAGAAAAATGTTGTTTTATTCAGAGAGGTGACTTACCTGGAGCCCCTTTGAATTGGAGACACTTTTAATTATACTCTTCTCTTCACTCCTCAAATAAAACTCCTATAATGGTTCAGTTTGTGTGAAGTTCCCCTCCTTTGTATTTTTAGTCTCCTGAAGTTAGGACTTATTATATCATTTTTAATTAGTTAAAAGGTTAATAGTATAAACCTCTGAACTGACAAAACAATAATTGCTTTCCAATCTGTAAGTGTTTGGGTTTTTTTTTTAATGACAATTACAGGACTGATATTTGAAGTTAGCATCTACCTACTTATTACTGGTAAGGTTAATGTCCTGGTTTGTGGGGAAGGATGACATAAAAATTTTAATGATCTTATAGTGGTTGGGTAATGTTTGAACACTGGAAGAATGACACTCAAGTACACTCCCCCCTAGTAGTTTTTTGAGGCAGGAACTCAGGAGCAATAATGTGAAAAGAAAGGTCATCATTTGGTGAAGAATAATTTACTTCTACTACTTAACATTTACTAAGAACTGACAAGTTATGAGTCCTTAAATACATTCAGCTCTCAAGAACAACTCTTCTTATCTTTTTCTTCTCGTTAATCTCCAAGCTGGTATAGCAAACTTACAGAAAGATAACACGGCCTAGGATAGAATTAGAGTCCTGGCTGGAAATAATTTAACTCTCCTTCATCATAAAAAAAAAATAATAATAATGTTTTACTAGCTCTGTGAATAGAAGTACAAAATTGTTGGAGACCGTTCTCTGTGGGTTGCATATTTCTGCACATTTTGCAAGAGAAGCGCTGATTGCTCTTTTATCATGGACTATTTTTTCAAGGATGTACAGTAAGCAGCCTTGGAAGAAGAAGATAGTATTTCCCTCTGAAACAGAGATACTCTGCATGTTTGTCATCCAGTATAATAAAGATAATGCCTCCCTGAGAGAAAACACAGAAATGCTTACTGCCTATTATAAAATATTTGGGTTCCCTAAATTTAGAGATGCCTCTGCATGTGCAGCTGTCACTTGGCTCCCATTGTTGTTTCTTTGTTCCCACCACCCTGCGGGAATCAGGGAACTGGCAAAAGAAAAAAAAAATTCTTATACTCTTACCATTGCTGTCACTGTAAGTAATAAACAGTCCTTTGTCTCTTACTCAGGGATTTTTTTGTCGTCTGCCACCAGTATCCACAAAATGGTGGCAGTCTTACTTGCTAGCTGGCAAGTGGTAAAATCTCAAAGCCTTCACAGTTCTTAACAAGAATCGGCTAGGAAAAGAGGCACAGAGATGTAGGCTTTTACCACTCAGATACCCGCTCCTGATGTTTTCTTTCAAGCTGAGGCTGGAGAGAGCAGAAAGTGAGGGCTTTCTGAGGCACAGGCTCTCAATGAACTGTAGCACACTAGTGCACTGTAAACCATTCATCAGTGTGCAGTTTGGGCTCAATATGTAAAATGTATTTTTGCTGCAACTGGGGGTGTAAGCCCTTATGGTGATGGCCATAAGATGCTGAGCTTATGTGACCATACAGTGTAAAATAGAACAGAGTATTCCTTGCTAAGGATAAGAGATGAGAAGTTAAATTCAATCTAGCAGGAAACGGAACTGAGCAGTCACTGGAACATGTGAGGATCTTGCTTTATAAATGTAAAAGTATTGTCAGAACATTCAAAAATTTGATTCAAATAGGGACTGGAGCTGAAGTCCTGAAGTGTGACTAGTTGAAGAGGGTAGTTACTTCAGTAAGTTTTTTCAGTTTTCCAAAACTTTTCCCTTTTTTTAAAAGTGAGATTTACCTTTTCATCTTTTCAAGTGCATTGCCGCCCAATCTAGAAATCAAACATGTGCCACAAAAACATAAAGTTAATGAATCACACATCTGGAATGTCCCCAGCTATGGGTTGAGTTGATGCTGCCAATCTCAGTGTCCACAAGGAATCGCCCACCCCAACCCCCACACACACCTGGAGGGTTTGTTTTCACAGGAATTTACAAGTTACACCAGAGTCTAAATTTAGAGCTGAGCAAACAGAGGGCACTTACCCAGTACCCTTTTACTTGGCACACCTTCCTTGGTGTCCTTTTAGAAGCAATGGGGATATGCTCTCCCTCAACACTCTAAGCCCCCTCTCAGAACTAGATCCATGTAGGTACTTTGTGAACAGAGTTAAAAGATTTATTACTTTGGGCTCAGTTCCAGACCTCAAATGTAAAGCTTTGGCAGTCATATCCAAGGGATAAGATAAGAGAAATGTATCTCATGAGTCCTGGCCAGAGACAGAATCCAGGAGAAGATCTTGGGCCTCTGGAGAGAAATCCCAAGATAAGAGAGGGATTCCACATACCACAGACAACAAGTGACATGCAAGGAGGACCAAGGACAAATGGGCTTCACTTAACCCTGCCCTGCCCTGTTAAGAATGTAGGAGAGCTCCCTCCATGCCAGTCCAAATGACCTGCCGCCCTCAGACATTTTGGTTTCTTCCCTAATGATAAGGTAAAAAAAAAAAATAGCCTCCGTGCTTATGAAGTCCTGGAGGTTGAGCTATACAGGAAGTAAACTCTGTGAATCTCTGGAGAACAAAGAAAAGTGATTTCTCTTAGGAAGAACTTCACTCTTCACCTTTGATGAAAAGTAACAAATAAATAAACAAACAAGCAAGCAAACAAACATACATATTTTAGGTTAATGTGTTCATGACTACTGGCTATGTTCACAGTTGCACTCTGCAAAGGAAAACCCAGCTGTCTTTCTATTGAAGATGTCTTAAATAAGAAAGCCCTTTTCAGGAAAGTCCAATTTGAGGATGGCTGTATGTTTTAATGAAGACTTTTGACCCCTGGGAAATATAAGAAGGAACGTCCAGAAGGAGTGATAATAGATTTTCTGCCTTTTAATCCTGATTAGAAAGCTTATTTTGAAGAATTTCAATTCTTAATGCAGATATACAACAGATGACACCACTGAGTAACTGCTAAGAGCTCAATTTGTCCCCAGCAATCTTTTCACGTTTTGATTCTCTACTAAAACTCAGTTCTTAGGTTCACTAGAGAGAAGGAAGGAAAAGAATGTCTCTTGCTTCAAACTCATAATGGCATCCAGCTCTGCTTTGCCCACTTTAAGTAGATTGCTTGGTTTGGACGCTCACACTGTTTTTTCTGGAAACCACTCATACTTCTGGGTTGCACTCCCAAACCACTAGAAGTCAGTCGTCTGGCTGAGAAGGAATTAGACTCCAAGTACTTTCTTTTATGACTTTATTTTACCTGCTCCTTTTGAGCACCCTGTACTTTAACAAACACAGAATACACATTTATTGACAACTTTTTACAGTGATGTCCTACAGGAAGATTTTGTTGTTACCCACTCCTTCCCAAGTTTTACTGCAAAAGAAGAAGGCCTGCGGAATCCAGCTGGTGACTCCCATGGAAAAGTTTACCACAGAAACATTTGCAATCAGTTAAGACTTTGTCCCATAATGCTTAGCAAAGGAAGTTGAAAACAATTCGGAATGGAAATAGAATTCTATATGCCAAACCTTAGAGCTAAGTTTCTAAGCATCCCCCTTGGAAGATGTGGGGTTTTTTTTCTCATTGTTTGGTGCCCAGTGAATGGAAATGACTATGTCTTTAAGAGTTTTATTCACTGTGTTCGTGTCTGCATCTGTATAGAACATTATCTTCCACTTGGCAGGTCACTTAGACTTGCCCACATCTGGTTCTGCTTTCATTTCTATTACCCTATTCGTTTCTGGCCAGCACTCAAAAAGAGCTGCAAGTTTATAGGTGCCACGAAGGCATATGGTTGAAAGGAATATTTTCCTTTTTACCAAGCTCCTATTTCTGTTTTGATTTTCCCCCTATTTTTCACTTAATTAAGAAGAATTATAATTGAGTAGAAGCTTTTATTAATATTCTGGAAAATGACCTTTTAAAGAGGCATTTTAGAGTGGTCTGAATGCTTAGAAACTTGACTTTTACTCCTGACTACAGACTATATTGACAGGCAGTTCTTTATGGAAAGACCAGGGGCTTCAGAGTTTGGTACAGTTAATTCCGAGTCCAGTTGTGCCACTCATTGGTGAGCTGAATCCTGGATTTTCTCATCTGTATTTACAGGATAAAAGGAAGTCGACATGTTTAGGTTGTTGCAAAGATTAACTCTGAACACGTGATAAGTGCCTGGTAAAAGGGAAGTATTATTAATAAAGAATAGCTCTTAATGTTTTGTGGCAGTAAAATGCACCATTCTGATCATACTCAGCAATTAAAAGGAAAACTTGCTGGTTTTCATCTCTGTGAGATCTAATTATTATGTAGCGGTTTTCCTTTAGGCCCAAAAGAATGTCACTGCTAATAATAAAGGCTGTGGAAGCTTACTGAGCCATAGAAGTTTTATTTGCTTAATGTGAGAGAATAGGCCCAAGGACAACACATTCATGGTTCAGGAAAGAGAAACAAATTACTATAGAAGCAAGAGCATGCTGAACATGTCAAAGAAAAATACAACACTGATAAACATGAATATAAGTCCTGGTACCAGGAATAAGGTAAAACTGTGATTATTTACTGAAAACCCAGAGTGTTGACCTTATAAAACAGACAACAAGATCAGCCAAAGGAAACCACTTTCTGTCCATCTTTCTCCTCTATACTCTTGATTATAATCAGCTTTGGCTCTCAAGTGACAGGAAAAGAAAGGCTCCAGCTAGGTAAGACCAATGCCAATCTTAGGTAACCCATTTGAGATGACCAAGTGGAGTTGCCTCAGAATGTCAGTGCCACTGTAAAATCTACTCCCAGTAAGCAGTAAAATCAAGCACAGAGACTTCTCTATAGTCACCTAGTACAGTCATAGACATGAAAGAAAATGAAGTTTAAAATAAAGAATTTGAGGGGCGCCTGGGTGGCTCAGTCGGTTAAGTGTCTGACTTTGGCTCAGGTCGTGATCTTATGGTTTGTGATTTCGAGCCCCACATTGGGGTCTGTGCTGACAGCTCAGAGCCTGGAGCCTGCTTCGGATTCTGTGCCTGCCTCTCTCTTTGCCCCTCCCCAATGCGCGCACGTGCTCTCTCTCCCTTCCTCTCTCTCTCTCTCTCAAAAATGAAAACATTAAAAAAATTTAAATAAAATAAAGAATTTGAACATTTCTTAAAAGACAACAAATTTTAGGTGTTTATTTCACTCCTGGAGTCAAGCAAAGTTGAATAAGATATGCTGTATTACTTTGATAGGATTTCCATAACCAGCTGGATTTAAAGTTTGATTCTTCTGTGTGCGTGCTGCTGTTTGCTGTAGCAGGGGATAAATTTATGACTTTTATCTGTAGAGCAGCAATTACTTTATACACTTCCTAACAATTTCTCAGGTACCCCAAGACAGCCACACTCATCTGTCTATATTCTCTAAAAATATATTTTGTTTCTTCTCCCTCTGTCTCAGGTGAGGCTGACTTTCATAAAGAAACACAGGGATTCTGGTAAACACTGGAGTTTTTCTTCACTCATTTTTTTTTTTTTTTGTCTCCTATTTGGTATCACTTACTTCCCTCTGGGTCATTTCAATGAAATTAGACTTCACCGTGCCATACTAAATAAAGGAAAAGAGGAGCATGAATTAATGAAGTTTGGGTAATATAATTCTTTTAATGAAATCCAGGTTTATTGCTTTAAAGAGGCTATGGTAATTAAAACTAGACTGAGAACTGCTTCGTTGAGATTCAAATTTAATAAATAACGAAGCAAGATTTGCAATTAGATTATCATATCCGGGCGCCGGCCCAAGTATTGCCAATGTCTGCTTATATTGTAAGTATACTATTTTATTCATTTATTCATTCGTTCTTCCAACACAAACTTATTGAGCACGTATTATTTGCCCGGCCATATGCTAGATGCCAGAGACAGAATGGTTAACGAGAAAGGATTGCTTCTTCACCTGATTGCCTCTTGTATACCTGAAAAAACTTTTCTTCTAATTATTCTTTCCCCCATGATCTTATTTACATTATTCAATATATTCAAATAATCACAAACTCACAATAAGTCAAAATTAATGAGGCTTTTATCCTAGTTCCTCCCCACCCCCCTCCCCCACCAAGGGCAGCAACTGATCAGCAAATCTTTCTTTTTCTGCAGGCGTGTGTCTTAAAAGATAAAAAAAAAAAAAGAAGAAAGAAAACAAACAAACAAACAAAAAAACCTTCCTGAATCTATTTTCTTTTTCTCTGACAATTTGCAGGAAATAAATAACTTTTGTTCTGAAGAGGCCCATCAGGTTAGCCTTTTCTTTATCCCTTCTATACCAATTATTACAAAAGTTCTAACAAACAAGTTAGAAATATTATGAAGTCAGGCAAATATGGTACAGTAAAAACATGGGGGAAATCCATTTTGGTGGAAAGTAGATCACAATAATACTGTTGTCTCAGGTGGAAAGTGACTTTGGAAAGTTACGGTTACGCACACAAGTGTTACGCAATGTTTAGTGTTCAGAAGTACACCTGCCTTCAGCACTAACCATAAAGGGCACAGACTCCTGTAAGGAGAACTGAGTCTGGCAGTCCCATCTCTGCTGTGACCTTGGGCCAGTCCCTTCTTCACTTAGGAATGCAGCGTACTCAAAAGCACAGTACTTGAAATCAGAAGCCTGCTCCGATTTGTGAAGGTGGGCGAAACTCTTTCCAACAGTGGGCTCTCATTTCAAAATGATGAGGTCAGGCTATAAGTTCTCTGTAAGAATCTCCAGTGTTAACATTCTTCATTTCTAGAATTAGAATGAGTGTCAGAGCTGTTTGCCAGGTTGGGGAAAAAAATGGTTCTGAATGGCACCTGCCCACTCACCACTCTTCACACTACTCCTCTTGGGATCATTACATTGGACCACCCAAGGGTAGAGGAGAAGGTGGTTGGTCCCATGTTATGGGTCGAATTGTGTTTCCCACCCCCAATTTGTATATTGATTCCTAACCCCCAGTATCTCAGGTTGCAACCTTATTTGAAGATAGGGTTTTTAAAGAGTTAAAAGAGAGAGTTTAAAGAGTTAAAATGAGGTCATTAGGATGGGCTATAATTCAATAAGACTGATGTCTTTATAAAAGGAGGAGATTTGGACACAGAGATACACACAGAGGAAAGGTGATGTGAAGACACAGGAAGAAGACGACAGCCCTCCACAAGCCAAGTGGAGAAGTGGGGAAATAGATCCTTCCCTCTCAGCTCTCAGGAGGAACCAGTCCTGCGAACACCTGAAACTCAGACTTGCAGACTTCAGAACTGGGAGACAATAAAGTTCTGCTGTTTAAGCCGTGCCATTTGTGACACTTTGTTAAGGCAGCCCTAGCAAACTAATACACCCCATGAGCTAGTTCCAAGAAAACACAAAGGGTTCTGACTATCCCAAAGCAAAAACAAAGCAATAGGCTTGGATCCTAGACCTCTTGCCCCATCTAACCACACACCCCAGTTTGCATGTTTCCCTCTCATGGCACAACTTCTCCAGTGTCTCCCACTCCCCAAAGCTGCCAACGGGCACATTTTAAACCAAATCTAAATATGCTGATGTGATTGATGTCAAGGATTTGTCTGATTTGCCCAGGCTTCTCCACCTTCATTCCCTGTCCCACAATGGTCTCCTTTGTAAAACTAGTTGGTAGGATTTGATAGTGAGAACCCCATTTAGCTACAATAACTGCATATGTGGCAGGCGATAGAGCCACTGAAGCAATTTGAGAAGAGAAATGATATAATTAAAAGGTGCTTTAGGAAGATCAGTACCAACAATGCAAAGGAGGGGTTAGGAGAGAGAAGTAGAGGTTGAGTGACAACAATCATAATTGTTCAAATAGGTGATGTGACCAAATGGTCAGTGGGATTAGATTAGATCAATAAGTGATTCTCAAATTTGAGTGTGGGCCAGAATTGCTTGGAAGACTTCTTAAAACAGAGATTGCTAGGCCCCACCCTTAGAGATTCTGTGTCAGTAGGTCTGGGGTAAAAGACCAGAATTTCTATTTCTAACAGGTTTCCCAAGTGATGCTGATTCTACTGTTTAAGGGACCGCACTCAGAATCACTGGGTTAGACTGTCACAGCCATGACACTCTAGAGAATTTGGGCTCCAAGTTCTAGCTTAAATAATTTTTTTTCAAGTTTGGCTTTTGGCAAAAACAGGGTTTATTTATGCTTTCGATTTTGTTTTTGGCCTGAATCATCCAAGCTGTTAAATACACAAGAGTGCCAACTGAATGATAATTGATCGTGCAAAATTCTGCCTGAGGTGGGGCCACATTAACCAGCAATTAGAGGCCTCAAAATCTAAAACTGAGAGGGAAAGATCATGAACTGGTGTCCTCAAATCTGGCTAAGGCCTTCTTTAATTTAAAAACCCAGGTGACTACGAATTCTATTCCTCCATCTTTCCTATCCCAGTTGAGAATCACTGATTTACAGTCTGCAGAGTCTTTCCATTTGATTATCAAAAGCACTGGCAAATTCACACATAACAGTTCGGTTCATCATACTATATATATATGTATATATATATATATATATATATATATATATATATATGTGTGTGTGTGTGTGTGTGTGTATACATATACATATGTTATATATACATATACATATATATGTGTATATATATGTGTGTGTATATATATGTGTGTGTGTGTATATATATATATATATATATATATATATATAAGCTGAGAAAGTATTACCCCCAATTTACAGATTAAAAAATGAGGCTCGATTAAAAAATGCCCCTCTTTCATTTTTATTCCTTCCAGATTTTAATAATTTTCCAAAAAAGATTAATGTCCCAGCTCCAGAAGTTTCTCTTAACATATATAATAGAAACAATATTGGACTGATCGTTAAATTCACACAAGCAATTTAAAGCAAATCGCCACAGAATTAAATTCCATTAAAACCAGCCAATCAGCCCTAACGGACTTCTCCATTCGTAAATTATGGATTCTGCTTGAATATTCATCCGATCACATTGATCAAATTTCTGTTTCCTCTGTCTTCTTAGAATTAATTTTATATAAAGTGGCGTCAAGCTACAGATCCAGCAAATTGTCCCTTGTTAAGTGAGGGGAAAATCAGCCTCTTGTTTCTGATTTTCTTCAAGTTCACAAAGAGAAAAATCCTGAGAACTGTACTTTCTATTAAATCAAGAAGAGAGAAGTGTAATGAGGAAAGAATTTTGTTCAACAATAGCAGCAGTGCCACATAGCTGACCAGCTGGAGCCCAGCCCAGCTGCGGCCCCACAGCCCGCCCTTCCAGAGAGAAGCCAGCGTGGCTCAACAGAGGTGCTCTGACAGAGGGCGTTTGCCCTCAACTTCCATCCAAGAAACCAGCCATCCTTTTCTGTAGCAGCATTTATGCATTTAGAAAACTTTGCCTTCTCTCTCTCTTTCCTTTCCCAACTCCTGTCCTTTAAATCAGTTTCATGGTTCTCATGTGAGCATTGTAGTATGTTGGGTCCATCCAGACTATCCTTGGATTTAAATGAGAAATGAGTTGTTTTTATTTCCTTGGGGACTTACTTTTACTCAATAGATGAGGGTTACACACTGACACTTTATCTTCATGAGAGAAGGCGAGAGAGAGAGAGAGACACGAGACACAGAGAAAGAGAGAAAGGGGCCTTTCTGAGATCGACGTTTCGACCTCTCCTTCCTGATTGCTATTTAAAGCACTTATTCTGACTTGGAGAAAATGTAATATATAGTTCCTTAATGTGTTTAGTTAAGGACCTCATGAATCATGTGGATTTCTCCACAACCTAAGTGGCTATTATGCTGACCCAAGGGTGTGCCATTTTGTGGACACTTCATCTTTGTGTCCCTGTTTATTTGTAGCGAGTAAGCCCAGTTCTGTAAGACACTGATTAGAGAGGCAGTGGAAGTTGTTATCTACTGTAAGTTGCATACAGCAAAAAGCTGCCAGGCAGTGTTCACATAATTGAAGATGCCGAGCTTTCAGACTTGATTGTGATTTTGGTTTGGGGCTTCCAATTCTAGCTCAGGCTCTCAATAAGTCCAAGACTACTCTTTATCCTGAATTATTCCTTTTCAGGAACAACACTCTAACCATGAATTCTGGAGATTGCATCCCAGTTGTTGCATTTAAAACTTCCTTTTTAACTACAACAATCTCATCCTTAGTCCCTCTCGAAACTAATGAACCAAAGCTGCTTCCTTTGCTTTTACCACTGGATTTCAACTTTGCAAGGAATTTTACTAAGTAGAAAGAGACAGTGGGGGGTGGTGAGTTAGCACAACCCAGAGCTTTCTTACCAGCTGTTATACATCAAGAAGACAGGCCTTCTGTAACCCCTTCCTGGCATGCTAGTGCAAAACAAAAGCCAGACGCTCAGTGTTGATAAAGATTTTCCCAGGAAAACATATACACAACATGACACCATGAATTAATTCATATTTAAATACAATTACTAAAATGTGGTACTGTGTCTGTGTTTTGGATTACTGCAAAAAAGTGTGAGAACATAGAGGCACTAAATAATGTTGGTATCACTGACGTCCCCAAATGGCACCACTATTTGCTTTTTTCTCCAGGAAAGCCACTCTTTCCCACTGAGATGTAGATAAAGAACACACCAATCTGCAAAGTATAAAGAAAAAGGCTAGAGTTGGACTTCACCTTGGTCACATTTCAGAAGTGTGTTCAAGGGTTAAGTCCAGGGCACCTCCCAGGAAATGACAAATGTTTCCACAGCCCAAGTTTTGCTCACTCCCTGGCCCCCAATATCTAGACTTCAGGCTTCCAGGCTTCAAATAGTTAGAAAAAGTGTTTGGTTTGAAATAATTCCTGAGGTTTAGCTTGCCTCACAAACCACATTCTTTTTGCCCTCCTCCCCCAGCCCAGTTTTAAGGGAAAATGGCTTGGAATTCTGATGATAGACTCTCATAAAATTGTCCATATTGCTTGCTGATGCAAATAATAATACAAGTAATAATAATAATAATAATAATAATAATAATAATAATAAATCTAAAGTACAGCATTTCTGTAGTTGCCAAAATATTTGTCTTCAATTTAGAGATATTTGTCTTCTTTTTCATATCTTAAATTCTTCCTGTAGTTTTCATTTTTTCAGTCTTCCATTTCAACAGCTTAATTTCATTTTAGCCCTACTCCCATGAAGACAAGTATTTTGTGAAGTCCAAGATCCCTGGATGTACCAAAACCCTTAAGTCAGTGTCTGTAAGCTTTTTTTAACTTGCAGATGCCAAGGGTTCACCTAAAAATTCTCATTCAGTAAGTCTGATTTGGAGCCTTAAAAAGTGTAATTCACCTTCCAGTGATTTTAATGCAGAGCATGGCTTAGAAAACACTGCTATATAGCGTATCCCTACACACACACACACACACACACACACACACACACTACTCCCACTTAATGATTACCATCAGAGAAGAACAGTCATTTTTAAGAGTTCTATTTGGAATTCTACTGCAGAGGATATCCTATTTTTTCTTTATGCTAAGCTTCTTGAAAAAGTGGCCAGTCTGACTCACGACTTCCTAATCCCGCTGCCCACTTACACTGGGTACAATCTAGCTTTCCTCCTAATGATTCCTAGATCATGATCAGTGATCTTTTAATCATAAAGTTCAATACTCTTCTTTAGTCCCTTGCTTCTTAAGCATATTTTCAGCCTTAATACTTGACCATCTTCAGCTTCTTGAAGCCCACTACTCCTTTGCATTAGGAGTTGTGCACTCATTCAGATGTCTTCTTATCTTTTTCTTTACTCTTTCTCTGGATCCTCATGTTCTTTCTGCTACAACCCCCCTCCCACCCCCGCCCCCCCCCCCCCCCCACCAAATCTGCCATTCGCTGTTTTATTTTCCATCTCCACAAATTCTCCTCTGGCAAGCTTATTCAACCCCACAGCTTCAGTACTTTTTTAAATGTTTATTTATTTTTGACAGAGAGAGAGAGAGAGAGAGTTCAAGTGGGGGAGTGGCAGAGAGAGAGGGAGACACAGAATCCAAAGCAGGTTCCAGGCTCTGAGCTGTCAGCACAGAGCCCGACCTGGGGCTCGAACCAACAAATCATGAGATCGTGACCTAGGCCAAAGTTGGAGGTTTAACAGACTGATCCACTAATGTGCCCTTCAGTCCCACAGCTTCAACAGCACCTCCTCAGCAGGAGCTCCCCGAATCGATCTCTCTACTGCTGACCTCTCTCCCATCTCCATTCCTCTCACTTAATTGTTTGCAAGACTCCCTCAGCTGGCTCTTCTACACCTCCAGAGCAATATAGTCAAAAGGGAATTAATCTCTTCTCCCAACCCCACTGCTCATATGGTATTTCCATCTTTTGTAAATAGTAGCTCAATCCTCTCATCTGTTGGGGCTCTAAGCTGCAACATCATCTCTGACTGATTCCTACCACTAGCCCACAGCATTCAAACATGGATCTAGCCCTGTTGGTTCTTCCACCCAAATGTCTCCAACTCAGTCTCATTCTCTCTAGTCCTACTGCCAGACTATAAATGCTGTTGCATTAAATATTAAATATGGGGATGATTCCCCATTAAATATGGGGAAGATTTTTTTGAGAACAAGAGTATTCAGAGAAAGACTCAAAATGCTCAAGACTTGAACACTCCTTGAAAGACAGGATTTCAAGAAGTCAAAGGAGTAATGGAATGGAATCTGGTGGAAAGATCAACAGGGGTAAAGGTTCACATGTAGGAATAAGCCTGGCGTGTGCATGCATACTGAGGATTTGTTTGACTGAAGCCAAGTGTGCTTATTAGTCTCCAAAAGTTACTCCCTAATAAACCATGCTTCTAGGTAATCACACCTTATGTAATCCTGTCCTCTTGAATCTCAGTTGGCAACGAGGCTCTCTTTGTGATTATAGAATGTAGTGCAAGTGGCACTGCATAACTTCCATTCTATGGCTAAGACAGAAGAAAGCTTGCAGCTTCTGTTTTAATCTTCTAGAACACTCTCTGTGGCAGCCAAATAGGAAAACCAACTGCTGTGCTGGAGATGCCACATGTAGGCACTTCCGTTAATAGTCCCCCTTGAGCCCAGACTCTCAGTCATCTCTGTGAAGGCCACACATATACGAAGAAAGCCACCTTGGACCTTTTTGGACCAGAGCAGCTGGCTGAACCCTGAGTGACCTCAGCCAATACAAAGTAAAACAGAATAATTACCCAACTAAGCCCCACTTGAATTCCTGATCCATAAATCAAAAATTTGCTGTTTAAAGACACTAAGATTCACACTAGCTTGTTAGGCAGCAATAGATAGCCAGAGCACAAAGACAAATTGTGTTGAGTAGTAAAAAATAAGATTAAATATGTATGGTGGTTCCAAATTATGAAGAGCCTTGAAAACATCAAGCAGAGAGGCTCTTTTTGCTGATACAGGATAATAGGGAGTAAATGAAAGTTCTGAGCAATAGAATGATAATCATAGCCTTGTGTGAGAGATATAGTTTGGCAGAAACACACAAAATGCATACATGAATGGCAAGCATTTGACAATCTGATATAAAAGATCTATAGTCTAAACTTGGTTTTGTCGATATCGAAAAAGTTACTAACTTGAGCTTGCTACTACCTCAAGGAATGTTGTGCTGGCTAAATGGGTCATATTCATGACAGTACTTCTTTTTATTAAATATAATTTGTTGTCAAATTGGTTTCCATACAACACCCAGTGCTCATTCCAACAGGTGCCCTCCTCAGTGTCCATCACCCACTCTCCCCCACCCCCCATCAACCCTCAGTTTGTTCTCAGTATTTAAGAGTCTCTTATGGTTTGCCTCCCTCCCTCTCTGTAACTTTTTTCCCCCTTCCCCTCCCCCATGGTCTTCTATTAAGTTTCTCAGGATCCACATAGGAGTGAAAACATGTGGTATCTGTCTTTCTCTGCCTGACTTATTTCACCTAGCATAATACCCTCCAGTTCCATCCACGTTGCTACAAATTGCCAGATTCATTCTTTCTCATTGCCAAGTACTATTCCATTGTATATATAAACCACATCTTCTTTATCCATTCATCATGACGGTACTTTGAAAGCTCGTTCTAAATACCATATAAAATAAATTCTTGTTAGTCAGATGAAGGAAGGACTGGAGGCATCAAAGCTGACTACAAAGTTGGAACAGTAATCTGCAGGTAGGGTGATGCATTGCTTATTTAGGATAAGTGATTTGGCCTTTCTCTAGCCTTATTTCCCAACACTTTTTGCTACATAATTTGTACCCTAGCCACATCAACCATGGAAGGTGGCTTCAACATTCTGGTTCATACTGGACTTCCTACCTCTATGTCTTGTCTTTCTCTTCTTATCTATCATGCCATCCTTTTCATCTTTCAAGACTCATTGATGGTTTTGTTTGTCTTATAGATGTTTCCTTGATATTTCATAGCCTGAACTAACAGCTCTCTCATTGTGGCCTCCACTATACATTGTACTGTACAATAATAACACATCATATTAAGAGGCATTTGTTGGTTTATTTATTTGTATTTCTAGTGGTGCTACCCTCTGAGCACCTTTGACCATCTGACACACAGTATGGGGCTTAATAAACGTTTTTCTTTTCTTTTTTTCTTTTTGTATTAACTAGAACATTAGGGATAGTAATATAAGAAAGTTGAAACAAGTGGCATCTTAAAGGAAAGAAAATAAGACATTATGACTGATTGAATTTGAAGAACAAAGACTATGGAAGAATCAGAGGTGACCCTCAGGTTTCAGATGTACAACTAGGAGAACATTATTGTACAAAGAAACTCAGGAAAATGATAAGGATTTTGGACATAGTGGAAGAATTTTGGAAGGCTTAGATGTGAATATGTTAAATTGAGAAAATGGCAAAACATCCAAATAGAAATATCTGGAATTATTTGTATATATAAAGCTAACATTGAGTTCATAGAACAAAAGTCAGCCTTTAGTGGTGGTGCTTACATCAGAGTGATGATATTCGGTGACCTCCCTGTTAAAAAATCTTCTCAGAGGAGTACTGTACAGAGAGAGGAGACCCATCTTTAGGAACCAAGAGAAGGAAAGAAGTTATAGATGGAAACTTAAATGGGTCAATATTAATAAGACTAGCAATGGTGATGTCACAGAAGCCAGTAGCGGTTGCCTGCCAGTCAGCAGCAAATAATGTCCTGCAGCCATCTCAAATATACCATGTGCAAATCTAAGTTAAATTCACAAGTCCGCCTTTCCCCCTACTTTCCCTGTATTTATTAATGACACCATCATCCACTCAGTCATCCAAGGACATTTTGGAGTCATTCACAATTCTTCCCCTAATCCTGATATTCTTTCAGCAAATTCTATGAACCTGCCTTTGAAACGTGATTCTCTTCCTCCTTCTGTCCAACCCCCCACATTAAGTTATGTGATACAATTGCTTTTTAACTGCTTGCCTCCAGTGTCAACTCCCCGAGATCCATCCTTCCTACTGCCAGAATTATTGTTCTAAAACACAAGTCAAACCACAGATTTGCTTTACTGAGAACCCCTTAATAATTCTCCATTTCCTACAAGATGTACCTTTGCCTTCCGTGACATGGATGCTGACTACCTCTACACTTCTCTTCTGATTTTTTTTTTTTTTACCACAAACAGCTCCCATGTTCCATACTTGGGAAATTATACACAGGTATTTCAAAAACAACATGCCTGAAAGGGAGTTTATCATTTTCTCAAGCTCAAATCCACTCTTCTGCCAGGATTTTCTGTCTCCGAAATGTCATCACAACAAGGCAGAAAACTGATAGTCACATTTGATTTTCTCTTTTCCTGATTCTCATATCTTAAATCCACCTAATTCTCTTCATCCCCAATATTATCACCCCAGACCCCGCTACCAGTCATCTCTTATGTGGAAGAATCTCTTTAAGTTCTCTTAAAGACTCTTGTTCCACTCACCCCTTTCTAATCCATTCTCAAGATCACAGACAGTTGTCTTTCTAAACAAATCTGATTGGGGTTAGAGTTAGAGAGAAGGTTAGAGTTAACATTTGGGTCCGGGCTTAATACTCTTCAGTGGCTTCTCATTGCTGCTAGGATAAATTCCTTAATATGCCTTTTAAGGCCTTCCCTGATTGTCCTTTGGGTAACCTGGAACATACCGCTATGGATGCAACCTCTACTCACCCATCTCCCTTCCTTTAGCTAAATGCCACTCATTTATTATGGACTGAATGTTTGTGTTCCCACCACATTATAATGTTGAAGCCCTAACCCCCAGTGTATTTAGATATGAGGCTTTTGAGAGGTTATTAGATTTAGATGAGGTGATGAGGGGGAGACCCCCCCCCCCATGAAGGGTTAGTATCCTATTATGTAGAGGAAGAGAAACCAGAGCCCTTGCTCCCTGTCTTCCATGTAAAGATAAAACAAGAAGGCAATCATTTACAAGACAAAAAGAGGGTTCTTACCAGGAACCAAATCTGTAGGTACCTTGACCTTGGATTTCCCAGCTTCCAGAAGAGTGAGAAATAAATGTCTGTTGTTTTAGCCACTCAGCCTGTTGTATTTTATTATGGCAGCCCAAGCTAAGACATCATGCTCATTCTGAGTTTTACATTCCCCCAGGTCCTTCCCTATATCCCATGGCTAGATCAGGGTCCCTGCCATGTACTCCAGTAGCACCCTATGTATTTCCTGTCAGATGATTCATCTCAGTTTACTGTGCACACTTGTTGAGTGCCTGTCTTCTCTGCTAGACTATAAGATAATGAGAGCAGGAACCCTCCAGCCTTAGATTATTAGTGTCTGTCACAGTGCCTGAGATATAGTTGGCATAAAGTAAGTATTTGATAAATAAATGAAAAAATAACTTGATTGCACCATGCTGCTATGCTTTTCCATATTCTTGTTTATTTCCTGCAGTGCCAACCTCACAAAACCCTACCCATCAATAATCATCTTCTCCCCTTGGGGATCCACCTTAATATTCTCAGGCAAAGTTAGATACCTCATTTGTTTTCCTACAGAAAGACCCTCTATCATATTGTATTGTTTCTCTCACATCCTCACTAAATTATGAGCAACTTGAAGGCAATTATCATCTTAAGCATCCATTTCTCCTCAGAGCCCATGATTCAGTACATGTTTGCTGAATAAGTGGATAAATGATTCGCTTGAGAAAGAGGTAGGTTAAGTAATATTTCTTCCAATATGGAGGGATGGAGCTATCCGAACTATTCAGTGATTCCAGTTCTTCATCACCGTATTTGAAAGGCATTATAAACATAAAAGAAACAATAGTCTATTGTTTAAGGTATAGAAAATAATAATCATATCTTCCTTATCTCATTTTACATCAGGAAAATATCTTCAGTTAATTGTGAGACTATTCCACCAATTCCTTATTGTTCACTACATTTTTTAGCCTATTCTTTATTTTTAAAAACAACTTAAGTAGTGGAAATTCCTTAATGTTCTTTGAGAAATCCATATAAAGCTTTAAAGGCCACATGATTGTAAGTTGTGTTATAAGTTTCCACTATTCTTTCTTAAACAATTATTTTTCTATTTGTAATTCTTTTAATTATCATTGTCATTCTCTGACTTCACTTTCTACAAATCTTTTGGAGATGAAGTCTATAGGAGACTTGAGTTCCAAGGAACAGTGAACTGTACTATTTCAGACCTTTCCCATTGTATGATCACAAGATGTTGATGGAACCAATTTATGTCTCTGGAATATCTCCATTGTGCTTTACATGTAGTGTGGTAACCAGGATTGTAAAAATAGAGCAAATGGTCTCTTCAATCCCTTTTTGCTCACCACTCATGACATGGGCTTTCATATCTGCTGAAGCTTTATATGGAAAGTTTCCTCGGCTTGAAGAACATTTTGTATTGTTTGAGACAATAATAGATGGTTCATATTGTTTTGGCATATTTTTTACTAGTCTTTTTTTCTCACAATAATGTGAGCTTCCTTTAAAAAAAAACTGCTTGAGGGGCACCTGGATGACTCAGTCAGTTAAGTGTCTCAGGTCATGAACTCAGGGTCCGTGAATTCAAGCCCTGCTTTGGACTGGACAGTGCAGAGCCAACTTGGGATTCTCTCTTTCCCTCTCTCTGCCCTTCTTCTGTTTGCTCTCTCTCTAAATAAATAAACTTAAAATTAAGAACTACTTGAGGCAAATTTGCATAAAATAAAATTAACCACCTTAAACTGTAAACTCAGTGGCATTTAGTAGATCCACAGTGTTGTGAAACCATACGACTATATAGTTCCAGAACATTCTCATCATCATCAAAAGAGACCCATACCCTTTAAGTAGTCATTCTCTGTTGCCCTTTTCCCCTAGCCCTTTGGCCACCACGAATATGCCTCTGTGGATTTCTCTGTTCTGAATATTTCAAATAAATGAAATCATATATCATGTGACCTTTTTGAGTCTGGCTTCCTTCACTTGGCATAATACTTTTGAGGTTCATCCATGTTGAAGCATATATCAGTACGTTATTCCTTTCTACAGATGAATAAAATTCCATTGTATGGATATACCACATTTTGTTTATCCATTCACCCATTAATGGACATTTGGGTTGTTTCCACCTCTTGGCTAATGTGACTAGAGCGCCTATAAACATGTCAGCTTCTGAAGGACTGTAATTATTTATTTTGATATTCTCAGTGCCTAAATAATCGGTTAATCAAAGTCTGTTGAGTATAATGATATAATGTAATAATATAATATAAAGTTAATATTTTTAATGAATATTCAAAGACAAGCTCATACATACATACACACACACACACACACACACACACACACACACACACACAAATCCTGCTTCTACTCCTATCTTCCATATCTCTAGTAATGATACCAATGTCCACTTAATAACCCAAGGCAGAAACTTCTCCATTTTCCACATTTAATTATCAAGTCTTAACAATTTTAAGTCTCAAATAGCTCTCAGATCTGCCCTCTTCTATCTTAACTACTTCAGCCTTAGATTAGGCCTTCATCATCCCTGCACTATTACCACGCCTTTCTCAATGACTTCCCAAATTCCTGGTTCTTTCTACTGCTGCTTGGTAGGGCACAAATCAGATGGTATCATTTTCCTGCTGAAAACCTTCCATGGTTCTCTATAAACTGTGTATTAAAGGACTTAATATGGCACAAGATGCCCTAGTTTTTCTTTAACTTAACAATGGCCTTGTTTTTCCACTCCTCTTTAATTATACCCTAACTTTTAACTCTGCATATGTATTTCCCCTCCCCAAATACTTCCCCTTCTCTTTCATGTCTCCATTCACTCAACAAATGTTAAATCAGTATCAACTCTGCCTGTTGACACAGGACTGAGTAAGACAGGTTAGGCAATATTGACATCTGAGGTGGATAATTATGTGTTATGGAGTCTGTCCTGTGTATTGGATTATACTTAGCAGCATCTCTGGCTTCTATCCACTAGACGCCAGTAGCACACCACCCCCCTCCGCCTGTGACAGTAAAAAATGTCTCCAGATATTGCCAAATGTCTCCCAGGGCCCAAATCGCCCTGGGTTGAGAACCATTATTCTAGAGGGAAATTGTTATAACATTAATTATTTTTTAAGTACAAATTACAATAAATTTCATCTGCCTCCATGCATGTTGGACCGCCTCCCTACAAAAGGTTTTCCAAAAAAAAAAGGTTTTCCTTTCCCTTTTGCTTGATAAATTTCTCCAAGAATCAGTTTCAGCGTTTCCTTCCCCTGGTCACCTTCCCCAGCAGAATCAGTTACTTCTTTGATCCTCCTGTGGACTCCCTTAGATCTTGTTAATACACTGTTCACTAAACAAATGCACAATATCTCTGTTTTAATGAGCTAATGTGTTATTTTCTCCAGTTATGTAAGGTAATCTCTCCCCGTGAGTACATTGCCCCTACTTCAGATTTTAGAAAGCAAGGGATTTGAGTATATGCAGATTTAGTTTTGTGTACTTTTTCCCAACCACAAAATTTTAGTTCCAGTATATAGGGATTATAAGTCACTCCTGTTGAGGATAATTGGGGGAAAAAAAGGAAATTGGGTGTCGGGAATAAAAAAGTAAAGTAAAGCAGATGGCATGGCAGTAACAGAGGTTTTTGCCTTGAGGCTTTCGGAAATAAGGGAATCTGAAGAGACATAAACCAGGACCTTAAAATGGCACTCCCGCAGCTGCAAGGAAGCAGGAAAGTGATATTTGTGTAAGAGGGGCCTGATGGCATGCGCTTTGGGGAGTTATCTCTGGGACTGAGGATGCAGGAGTCAACAATTCCAAATCATGAAATCAGAAAGGCATTACGCATTTGGATGGAGAACCAGATACAGGGGGGAAAATCCTTTCATATGCATATTATCTTCAGCAAAGCAAAGCAAATTTATGGGCATTTCATTGAAATGGCAGGGGAGGAAGACCCTGAGAAATTTCTTTTGAGCAAAAGATGGTAAATGGAAAGCAATTGTACCATAACCATTATTAGTAATTTAAGACGTGAAAAATGTTACTGATACTCTCTTTATTTAGCATGTTGTCTTAATGGTTCTGTTTTAGAGAGATGATACAGAGGTTTATAAGGGTTTCCATCTAGTCTGTCAATAACCTTATTTTTCCCCTTACATCCTAAGTACTTCAAACTGAAATATATCCTTATCCTCACTTTTAGGGAGAATCTATTGTATTTGTGACATCTCCTGAGATTGGAATCTATACCTTATCCCTCTGTCTATCCCCACATCTGCACCTGGCACATAATTGGAACTCCAACATTGTTTGTCAAGCACACAGTCCAAAACAAGATGTTGCTAGAGGAACTGGCAAAACCCATTCTCTTCTCTCTCAGATGGAGATTCTGAGAGAAAAGTGGAGATTGGGAGCAGGCACAACAGAAATGGACTCAGCTGCAGGCAATAGCTGGAAGTCAGAAGCAGGGAAAGCACAGAGACGACTAGCATGTGTTGGGCCAAGCCAGGACTGCTATCAGTGAGGTCCTGCAAGAAGAAATGCAGGTGTTGCAACAGGTGCTGGAAGATAGAGCCCTGGGGAAGCACTATTGCAGACCCAGTCAGACAGGTCTACAACAGTAACAGACATGAACATAGAGACATAGTGCTGAAGTTAGGGGCAGGACTCCAGTGTTCAGGATGTCAGGAACAGGGGGTAAAGGGACGGTTGCCAAGAGCATGTCTCACACCCAGTTTCCAACATTTTACTTGCATAAACAGCAGCAGATTCGTTGAGTGAATGAATGAATGGGGTGCATAAATCCAGTCATAGAGGAAATAAACATATTATCAAAAGAGGAACTTGAGTGCAAGAAGAGATGGAAAATATAAGAATGAGCATACAATTTACACTGGGCTTTAGATATATGAAGCCCAGACAAAAGAACAATGCTATAGAGTCAAATCCGATGAGTGACAGAAAATGCTAAAACTGGAGCTTCTTAATTTCATCTTATACAAGGACAGGGCAGATTTCCAGAGTCTGGGCAGAACTGGGTCTGAAGGTGTACATCAGTGGCCACAGTTGTAAAATCAGGACCTGTCAGGAAGCCGAGCAGGAACTCACAGGCAGAAACAATGACTTCTGCGATTGTTTTAGTCTAGCATCTTGCACATTCTGAAGTTCTGAATAGGAAGATTTATTTGCTCACTTACTCTCTTGGGTGCTTCAGAAGGAAAGTCCATTTTTTAAGGCTCTCGAGTACCATTCTAATTCAAGTATCAAACGTGACATGGGAACCACAGGGAATAGAAGCGTATGTCTGTGATGTCGATATATAAATAAAATGTTTCAAAACATCATCTGGGCCTTTGGGGGGCACTGTCCAGAATGAGTCATGGATTTGCAGTAAACCATGAATCTTTCCTGCCTCACCTGAACTAATTACCCAGGGAATTAGACCCAGGACCACAGAGTGGTGAATTCCAAGGTACTGTAGCAGGGGGAAGTTAATTAGTCCACAGAGGGACTCCCTAGACTTTATTAGCACCAAGTTCTAACCATTAAGCTGACCATACTCAGCTTTCTTAAAGAGTTCATATATATCCTTCAACACACATTTTTCTACTATAAATGCTATTTATCCAAATAACCTTAAATAGAGTTTGGATCAGCAAAACAGGATTGAAACGGTCTTCCTTTGATGTTGCATATTCTATAAATAAAAAATAACCAATAGCCTTCCAGAATGTTTAGGTACCCGTCCCCTTGAACCAAGAAAAATTAAGAAAAGAAGCAGTAAGTCAACAGATATATTAGAAAGAGAGCAAAAATAGATGTGAAGGGGACTTTCTGGAGTGAAGGAGCATAGACAAAAGGAGTTAACATTTTCTTAACTGGACTCTCCCACTTTTCCATCTTGACATGTTCACATCTATTCTCTTTGATGTGAATTAGATGAATTAGATCTAATTCAAGTTTAACCATGACAGTCACATTCCTCAGTACTAAATCACCTGGAGAGCTGTTAAAACACAGACAACTGCTAACCCATGTCCAGAGTTCCTGATTTGCTAGGTCTGGGATGGGGAATGTGATTTGTATCTCTAACAAATTCTAAGCTGATGCTAATATTACTGGTCCAGAACCATACTTTGAGAACCACTGACCTGGAGAAAAACTTTAATTTTGTGAAGCCTCAGTTTAATCCTTTGTAAAATAATAACCAATTTCCAGATTGTTGTAAATACTGCAAAATATTCCAGCAAGTGCTAGTTGTTATTTTAATTTAAAGGAAAAAGCAAGAGACTGGGAATCAGGAAACCCCCTGGTCACAGATCTACCAGAAGGCAGCTAGTCATATAACCTCAGTAGGCATGTTTTCTCATTTATAAAATGTATTAATTCATGCAACTAAAACATATTGAATGCCTGATGTATACCTGACATTTGCCAGGTATTAAAAGTATGGTAGAAAACAAATTCTGATTCTACACATTTAGAATTATGATTATGTTTTGGATGATCCCTCAGTTGTCTTCCAGCTCTAAAATTTTGTGACTTTATAATAGTAAAGTTAGCTTTTTCCTAATCTTCAATCACTTTGTTCTTCAATAATTGGACTTGAAATGTTTATGTGATATCAAGGAAAAGTTAGGTGCTACTATTGGGTGAGTAGGCTAAAACACATTCACGTATTATTCAAGTAATTTCATGTATTGACTGTCAGTCTTACCTATCAATAAAAAGAAAAGTTTAAGTGTGTGGACTAAGTGGTAAAACCAACGATGAAGACAATAACCAGAACTGACATCTAAGACCCATATTCGCCAATGATGTCATGCCAACTCTATCTTTGTTTACTGAGTAAATATTTGTTGAGCATCTATTATTTAGCAAGCACTATGCTACAATAAAGGGTTGGAAGTGTGAATAAAATAGGCATTGTCTCTGCTATCAATGACCTCACATTCAAGTGAGGTCAGTCAATGAAAAATTAATTCCTTTCATTAATTAATCAATTGTCATTGTGAGAGCCACTAGATATTAGATCTACAAGGCATTAGAAAATATACAAGGAAAGATGCTCTACATCACTAATCATCAGAGAAGTGCAAATCAAAACTACAGTGTGATATCACCTCACACCTGTCTGAATGGCTAATATCAAAAACACAAGAAACAACAGGTGTTGGTGAGGGTGTTGAGAAAAAGGAACCTTTATGCACTATTGGTGGGAATGCAAACTGGTGCAGCCACTGTGAAAAACATTATGGAGGCTCCTCAAAAAATTAAAAATAGAATTACCATATGATCCACTACTGGATATTTACCCAAAGAATACAAAAGCATAATTCATAAAGATATATGCACTCCTACATTTACTGAAGCACTATTTATAATAGCTAAATTATGAAGCAGCCCAAGAGCTCATCGATAGATGGATGGATAAAGATGTGGTATGTACACACACACACACACACACACACACACACACACACGCACACACACTGGAATATTACTCAGCTATAAAAAAAAAATGAAATTTGGCCATTTGCAACAACATAGATGGATCTAGAGAGTACAATGATAAATGAAATAAGCCAGGCAGAGAAAGACAAATACCATATGATTTCACTCATAAGTGGAATTTAAGAAGCAAAACACAAGAACAAAGGGAAAAAAAGATAAAAAACAAACAAACAAACAAAAACCACAGACTCTTAACTATAGAGAATAAACTGATGATTACCAGAGGGGAGGTGAATGGAGTGAGGGAAGCAGGGAGGAGATGGGTAAACTAGGTGAAGGGGATTAAGAGGCCTTCATTTTGATCAGCACTGAGTAATGTATAGAAGTGTTGAATCACTGTATTGTACACCTGAAACTAATAGAACACTGTATGTTAACTACGCTAGAATATTTTTTTAAAAAGAAAAGAAAATGTACAGAGACTTGACTCATTCTAGGATATACAGGAAGCCTTAGACAAGTCACTTCACTTCTCTAATCCTCAGGTTTTTTACTTGTAAAATCGGGAATAATAGAATATACCCTACTGAGATTTAGATAATGATTATTGGAGGTTTGAGATAATTTATGTCAAATTCCTAGCATAGTACTTAGCACACAGTATAATAGGTAGTTATGATGGCTCATTAACTAACTGCAAGATTATCCATGCAAATAGAGAATTTCAAAGGTCAAGATCAAATTTTAAATTCTAAAGAATTCGTCAGTAATACCATTAACTTAATTCACTAGTTATTTTTAAAAGATGAAATATAAATTACATAAATTCTAAATATGGTATCATGTATAAGTAAGTCTTTATAACTCTTTTTCTATATGCAATGTAGGAACCAAAGAGAATGTATCTTGATTCAACTTAATGGGTGAATCAATCAATTACCAACACCCAGAATCTTTCTTGCAACTAAAGTAAAAGTCTCCTCATTTCGTCCAGCTACTTGAAAAGAATTGGAAAATATGAGTCTGGAAACCAAGCCAACCAAAGTTCTAATAAGCCAGAGTGGACTTTTGGAATGCATCAGCATTCTGGTGCTTTTCAATCTAAGGATGAATTTGGAACTAGCTGAAGAAATGTAATCAGCATCTTCTCAAAGAAAGAGGTGGACTTAATTGAAAGCTGAGATTTGTATGCCCTAATAGAGTCTCTGGAATTATCACCCTTAGAACAGACAATAACAAGATACCACAAAACAAACCTGTCCATACAACCTGTACACAAGGACACTCAGAGTCATGCAGAAGTAAAGAAATGAGTATCTATTTCATATTTCTAAACTTGAAAAATGGGGTACTGAGTCCCAGATTAATTCCCTAGATTAAATTAGGATTCATAAACTATGAGATAAGTTGACTCTGTCTACACATTTTAAAGAGAACTCCCAAAAAAAAGAATGCTCATTCACTATGAAGGTAAAAAAAAATCTATAAGCACTTAATGCAAAATGCAAATGAGGAGGGGTATAATGTAGGAAATCTGAAGGAGAAGAGCATTTCAGTGGAAGTCTTTAAAGTGGGGTTTAAGATAAAACATCTGTTAAGATTAAACATTCAGATGGTCTTATTCTAACATACATAATTCTCTTCCATATGAATCTTAACATCATCCTTAAACTATACTCCAACTCTCTCCCAATTCATATTATACTCCCTATATATCTTAAATTCTACCCTAGATGTGTTTCTCACCTCATTCTTCCACCTTCTCATAGCTGGATTCCATTCCATTGAAACCACCTCACCAAGATCACCGGTGACCTCCAAGTTGCTAATCTATGTAATCTTTTTAGCTTTTACTTGACCTCTCAGTAACATATGAAACTTCAACACCCAAAAATCTATACTCTTCTCCCCCAAGCAACCTGTTTCCTTGCCTTCTGTGATGGAGACACTGTGGTTTTCCTCCATCATTTATGTGACTGTTCCTTCTCAGTCACCTTTATCCATTTTCCCCTTCTGTCCATTGCTTACAGGCTGGACCTCTTCAGGGTTTTATTCTGGGCTTTTACTATTGTCCACTTCCACACACACATACAACCTGGGGGATTTCACCCACTCCCATGACATTAGTAATCTAATGTCTTTGACTCCTTTGTCCATAAACCCTGGCCAAGTATAAGTTTTGGACTCCAGGCCTATCCACCTAATCATCTATGAAAACTATCCATTTGGGTAGTCCATAATCACCCAACACTGACATGCCCAGATTTGGCCTCTGTAGCCTCCCCTCCTTCACCTCAAGTCTTCCCCTCAAATGTTTCCCAGCTCGATGGACTATGCCTCCAGGCAGCCAGTTGCTGAGACCAGACACCTGGCAATGCTCCCCCATACCAAGCATCAGACTACTTCCAACTCTAACGGCACCTTGGTACTGACCACCATTGTCTTCTGGCAGAATTAGTGTTGAAGCCTCCTTACTAGCTCCTCTGTCTCCACTGGTTCCCCCTCTAATCATTTTCTCTGCACTGCAGCCGGAACCATCTTTTTAGAAGCACTCTCTCATTACATAATTTCTCTGTTTAAAAATCATCCAAACACTCCCCATAGCACAGTTTAAAAAACATAAACACCAGAATACAGCTTAAAGGTGCTTTTTTGATCTGGTTCCTGCCAAATCCACCAATCTCATCTCTAGCTCTGTCCTCTGTCCTCTGTCCTCCCCTCTGCCCATCCCCACTCCACAATCCAACCATGCTGAAATGCTTCCATTGCTCAGAACTGCCACATTGTCTTTTTTTTTCTTTAAGTTTATATATGTATTTTGAGAGAGAAAACACAAGCAGGAAAGGGTCAGAGAGAAAGAGAGAGAGAGAGAGAGAGAGAGAGAGAGAGAGAGAGAGTCATGAAGTTTGAACTCATGAACTATGAAAAAATGACCTGAGCTGAGATCAAGAGTTGGAAACTTAACTGACTGAGCCACCCACGTGCCCCAGAACTGCCACATATTCTAATGCATCTGTGCCCAATCTCTCCCCCATCTCTTATAAATCCTATTCATATTTAGGGCTTGAGCTAGTTGCATCTTCCAGGAAGCCCTCCTTGATTCCACCTACCTAAGTTTAGATTAGGTGTCCATCTTAAAACCTCCCCCGCCAAAAAGCATCGTGTCCTCGCCCAGGGTAGTATTCCCCACACTCTTCTCTGTCCTTCAGCAGACCATCAGCTGCCTGAGGGCAATGAGCATGTGATTCTGTTTCAACCCAACTAGTACAGTGCCTGGCACAACACTAAATGTTACTTGAATGAATATACATCTTGTCTCATTTAAATAATCAGTGGGAGCTGAATAATGCAACTGATATGATGTAGGGCAGGAATCCCCATGCCTTCCCAAACATATCACAGAAAGAAGTCAGCAATCAAACCTTGTCAGCTACCACCTTAATTATCAGCTAATACCTTCTTACAACTGTTTGACAACCAACTCAACTCAAACTCAAACTAGAATGTGATAGGGTAATATTGGGGCTTTCCACAGAGCGGATCCTCAACAAATGTTTGAAAGGAGACATCAGTCAGATGCTTACTTTGATCAAAGTAAAGAGAGGAATACAAATGTAAGACAGTGTGGCTTCATAAGCCTGTTCACGTCCCTGTATCAGGCTGACTCTCACATCATACTTTAAGGTGTGACCCGGTTCGAAATCTGTGGAGGGTACAGAGCTGAAGAGGCCATCTGTTTGCAACAGAGAATACTTTAGGAATGGGAACCCAGGTGTTAACTGTCAAGCAGAGACTGATCTCTGCCTTCCTTCTTCCACCCCTCCATTCCTTGGCTCTCAATGTCTCCCTCATCTACTCCCTCCCTCCTCTCTCTTCAGGCTCAGTCCCCAACCCATCATCATCAGGTGCCAGGCCCCCCTACACTCACACACCATGGCAGCTATCACCAGGACACTCGTTTAGGCTTCGGGCCAGCTCTCCTCCCAGCCCCACCCCTATCCACACCAAAAGTTTCTCTCTGTTTGAGGTACAAAATATTTAAGAGATCTAAATATAAACACTATCTTCCTCATTGAGCAATGAGTAAGAAAGAGTAAAAAAAAAAATGTATAAAAATGGCTGGGACTGGAATCAGTCTCCCGCTTATAAAAGAAAAATTCCCCTTCAGTTTTCACCATTTTCATTGTTCCATCTAGTTCCAGGGCCTCCCACCAAATGCTGACGACTGCCGGCTTCAACCCCTGCCACATCAGCAGGGAAGGAGCCTGGCAGCATTTGCTATTTGCATCAGTTTCTAGGAATGTGTTTCAAGTTATCAGTTTACTCTGCAGAGATGTTTTTCTTTTCAGTTTATAAACGTGTGACTGAAATTATATTTCTCTAGTTCTTCAAAACTAGCTGAGCATTTTTTTGCTAAAAGAGAAATTATGGTGGCACTTCCAAAAAAGGTTTTCCGATTTGAACTATCCGATTTGACTGTGGAGTCCTCCTTGTAAACACTCTCCTAAAACTGACCAGACACCCTTTCAAATTCCTTCACTCCAAGTTACTTCAAAAATTCAAAGCTATCTCCCCAGTCAATGCCTTTAATTAGAATAAAAGAAAGGGTCTATTACAGCTTTGGTTGTTCTCTTGTATTTCCATTAACCTGTTGGTTTTTAAGTTTCCAGGCTGCAACCAGTTTAAGAACATTCAGTCCCTTTTGTTTATAGAGGTTGCTGATGGAGTTAACTTAGGAGGAATTCTTCCGTAAAGCACAGCCAAAAAAAAAAAAAAAAAAGAGACGAGTTAGGGGAAAGAAAGGGGCAGGGGGGCGGGGTGTGGAGAGAAAGGAACTGCTGCCCACTCACTTCTGTTTGGCGCCAATGAAATTGACCTAAAGATGGCTCTTTCGAGTTGACTTCTGGGAGCCCAAGACACTCTGAGTGGCACCAGACGGCCTCATGGGGGTGCGGGGCAAGCACAGTACAGTCCCAGACCTATGGCCTTTCCTCTGGGCCCGCAATGACATCTCAGGAGGGTTGGGAAAAGGGCCATCCACTGAAGCTGACTGCACCCAATCAGTATTCCACAATCTCCGACTTCTCAATGAGGCCTTTCACCCTCCTTGCTTCAGGGTCAAGGTTGGAACCCCTCCTCCCACTGCTGGAGAGCAGAGAGTGGGATGGGGCCAAAAGGGGAGAAGGAGGTTGGGTGTTGAGGAGAGAGTTAATATCCACATTGATGAGAGTGCAGCTTGGAATGTTACCAGAAAAGACTGCCCTATCCCAAAGTCTAACTGGAAGCCTCTCTAGATGGGCTAGGCATTTTCCCCAAGGTGTGGAGGGGAGGGGAGGAAGGCACGAAGGTGCTTAGGCATTGCCTGTAAGTAGGGTCAGTGAACGCGCATCAGGGTCCAGAGGCATTGGTGGACTCAGTGGAGAGTTATCCGAGTCCAGGCTCACCCTGGAGCTGGTAAATCTGGACAAGATGTCTGTGGAGAAGAGGAGGTGGAGAGTGGAAACCTGAAGCGGAGGGGACAAATTCTTCACTGCAACCTCAGAAACGAGAGATCCCATAAGACAGTCATCCAAGTCGTCCATTGCAGTCATTTTGCAGGGCCAGATGATCTCTGAAGCCTCAGCCGAGAATCGGCCTCAGCAGAAGGAAGCGAGGAGGTCGAAGGATTTCCCCAATAGCCGTCTAGTCTAGCGTGCGCAGAGCACATCCTCCCCCATCACTCGTTGCCACGCTGCCCCTAGCGTGCTCCCCCCACCTTCCGGACACCAGGCGTCCTGGGACTCCAACCCAACCCTGCACAGACAGAAACCCCTTCTCACCCTATCCCGGGGCCAGAAGAGAGAGAGAGCGTTACTGATGAAAAAGCGGGCGCGCACACGCCCCAAAACTGGAGAGGGGGTTGCGGGAGGGAGCAGGAGGAGGGGGCGGGGGCGGGCGGCCTCCGCCTGCGCCACGCTGTCGAATCCCCACTCCCTCCTCCCTAGCTTCCTCCGCGCCCGACCGGCCCCCTCCACCCTGCGGGTGGCCCTCAGGGCACAAGGTGAAGCAGGGCTGGACAGCTCCTACTTTGATCTCCGGGCTCCCGTCCCCTCTACAGCTGCCCGGTGCCCGGAGATCGGCAAATGTGCCCACGTCGGTGTCTGCAGAGCGCTCCGACGTGTCCAAAAGTGTTTCCAAACTTGGAAAGGGCGGGGAAGGGAGGGGGGATGGGGAGGGCGGAGGTATGTAGACAGCGAGTCAGAGTTTCCCCCTTGAAAGCCTCAAAAGTGTCCACGTCCTCAAAAAGAATGGAACCAATTTAAGAAGCCAGCCCCGTGGCCACGTCCCTCCCCCCTTCGCTCCCTCCTCTGCGCCCCCGCAGTCTCCTCCCAGCTGTGGCTGCCCGGGCCCCCAGCCCCAGCCTTCCGATTGGTGGAGGCGCTTTTGGAGGCACCCTCGGGCCAGGGAAACTTTGGCCGTATAAATAGGGCAGATCCGGGCTTTATTATTTTAGCACCAAGGCGGCAGGAGGTTACAGCTAAGTTGGAGGTACTGGCCACGACTGCATGCCTGCGCCCGCCAGGTGATACCTCCGCCGGTGACCCAGGGGCTCTGCGACACAAGGAGTCTGCATGTCTAAGTGGTAGACATGCTCAGCTTTGTGGATACGCGGACTTTGTTGCTGCTTGCAGTAACTTCGTGCCTAGCAACATGCCAATGTAAGTGCCTTCGGCTTGCTTGGGGCAAACGGGGAAGAAAGGTTAGATGGGTGGGCACCCTGGTCGGAAGAAAGAAAACCTGGTACAGCTTGGAGGCAAGGCTCCCTGGCATGTGGAGAACCACCGGCATGGATGAAAACATGGAAATTATTTTAGAAAATGAAAACATAAAAGGCTCAACTCTCTCCAAAAGTTAGGGAACTTTTCTCTCAACTGAAAGTGAGTCTTAATTTGATCTGGGTCCTCTGATTAGTGAAGCTCAAAAAGCAGAAAGTCTTTTTCCTTAGGATGAGACATTAACAGGCCCCATAACTGCACTGATGCCCACCTTGTAAAACCTGAGGCCTGCTTTAGAAAGCCCTTTAATTTCGTAATATAAAACTCACCCCACTATGTAAATCTGGACTTTGGGCTTTTCTCTTCTGGGCGGTTTAAGGCTTGCCTGGATGAGGATGATAACTATGAGGCGCCCTCTGGAGGGAGGACAAGGAAAGCACAGAGGACCAGGCATTATGCTAATGAAATCCCCATGAGAGACTCTATGGGTTTACATATAGAGGTGACCTGCGTTTCTGATTGAAGCCATTCCCAGTAGCTAGTCAGTGTATCCTGGGAAGGAAAATGGATGTTCCTTGGAATGGATACACTCTGAAGAGTAAGATTAGCTTCTCCATGTATTATCTGGTCATGGAAATGGTAACTTTATTTAATTAAAATACGTTCTACCTTTTGTTGAGCCTGAGAGTTACCTCTTTAACGTGTCCTCAGTGACAATCAGACACTCTGACCATACCAAGTTGAGAAATATCAACAGTGAGCTGAAACTCAAGAGACCGCGTTTTTTCCAATGACTTTGCCACTAGTTTACCACGTGACCTCAGGCAAGTCAAACTGAGCCTTCTCTAAAATGCAGAATGGAGTTTAGATGGACTCCAAGGCCACCTTCCAGACATAGGTTTTATGACCAGACTTCTATGTCAAGATAGAATGGAGAAAAGCAATCTGTCTTTGTCTTGAAAATGGCTGTCTAGATACCAGACAAAGATACTGACTTGATGGGGTATGAGGGGTGTCTGGCCACACCCAACACTCCAGAAAGTTTGCTCCACCCACATGCCACGGTGTCTACCATTGCATCATTGTTGGTTCACTTTTGTATGTGTGTTTTCTCCCTTTGTCCACTTTTAGTATACACACTGTGGATACTAAGGAATAATTGTATTGAAGAAATTCATATTACCAATTTTTTTTTTTTTTTATGAGATCTGAGGATGGGGGAAAGAGTTGGCTCCTAGAGAAATGATAAAAACAGACCTAGGAAAGTTTGAAGGTACAAAAGGCAACTCACCTCTGACCAACAGCCAACTACAGTCTGGAATAAAAGTTACCAAACACACATTTCTTCAAAATGGCTCAGTCTGAGTAATTAAAAGGCAAATTTCCAAAATCATAAGGACTTCTGTTAATCAAGTTTAGGCCTAATTATTCTTCCTACTGATGGATACAATGAAGTAAACATATCATTTTCCTAATTTAAAAGTAATTCTTATAAATTGCCCTTAAATGTCAGTGCTGGATGTGGTCCACCCTCCTGAATTGTGACTGTTGTAACAGATGTTCTCACTCCAAATGACACACTTCTTGGCCACCTAATTAAAGCAATTTTTAGGGGTGATTCATCTTGTTGCCAGCTTGGCCACCCTTACATCCTGTGTTAACCTATAATTTTTATACCATAGGAGAGGAATTCAGTCTTTAAGGACTTACAGCAATTATGGCAAAGGGGGGGATATTACTTTAGTATGTTTTTCCCATTATTTCTCAAGATCTTTAATCCACAGTTTTTCCATTTATACAGAGCAATTCCTTCCCAGGGACAAAAGTGATACATATTGGCAAAATGACCTTACCTAATTTAAGTGAACCAATTTAAAGCAAAATTTCAGATGTCCAAATGACTCCATTTTCATAGTGACTAATTTGCAAATTAGACCTTTTGAAAAAGGACATTAAGAATGGTATAAATTCAGTGAAATACTAAGTAAATTTTGTTTTAAAAAAAGTCTGTTTCGATAACATAGTTCCTTAAATTTTCCCTTTTTTAGATTTTTACATATCAAAAACTATCTAAACCATAAATTATTTCCTCATCAATGTACCCGTCTTACTCACATTCAGTGATTTACCTATGCAGTTTACTAACTTAATTACTACTCATTATAAATATCCTTCAGACACATTAATATTTAACAGCATTTATAAAATAGTAAATAATTAACAATTTAATTTGAAATATATTTACATATTAATATTGCAAACAAATCACACTGCTGACCCCTGCCATACTTTTGACTGCATAATTTCCAAGGCATTAGAATATTCTTAATAAAAAAGAAAAAACACTTGATCCTTTAATTGGATAAGTCAATTTTATAGACTAATATATCTATTTGTTAAGCACTGCTATGGATCGATGAAATGATTCTAATAATTATGTCCCCCTTTTTCTCTTTTCTCTACAGCTTTAGAAGAGGTGAGTAAAATAATTTTTAGAATTTGTTGTATATATATATATATATATATATATATATATATACACACACACACACATACATACTGAGATTACTGTGGTCACACTAATGTCTTCTCTGAGGAAGGAAGAGGAGGCTACATTGGTGTTGAACAACCTGGATTCCCAAGAAAATCATCAAGAGTTGTAGTAGTCAAACTTTTCTGGCTGCCTCGAAGGCATCCACCCCAATGTCCAAAATGGGCGGTGCTACTGAATAAGACCACCCTTATAAGAACACTCCTAAGAAACAGAATAAATAATCTAGTGGAAGTTTGGGTTTTAAGCATCCGCTACTACAAAGCAGGAGACTTCACAGAACTAAAGAATCTTTGTTATTCCCTTGGAATCATTTGCAAGACTATTACGAACAAATTCTTAGCTCGTGAATTGAATTTGAGGCATAATTACAGATAAGTATAAATTTTGGTTCTGAACATATTTTATTTAATTTATTGGTAAAATTTAAAATCGAACTTTGAAATATTTAAATAATGGTACACACAGTGCATATACTCTGTAGATATATTTGTATACTTCACAGAACTAGGAGCCATTTTTAAAAACACAAATACAGTTTTCCCCCTAATAATTTCTTACTTATTCTTTTCTAGGCAACTGCAAGAAAGGTAAGAGTCTCATATTTTCCATAATATCTGAAATGATTAGAAAGAACTTCTAATTTAACTAAATTTATAGTAGACTACAGAAGGAAAATACTTTGTCAAGATTTTGCCCACATGAATATGCATTAGCTAAACCATAAAATAAAGTATCTTTGATGTTAAAGATAACCAAGCTTTATTATCTTCCAGAATTATCTCTAATTACACTGATATTACACAAACTGGTGATTTACATACTAAAGGAAAAAAAGACTTGTTTTAATTCTGGAGATGGAATGAGTATTATGTTAATTATAGGTAGTAAATGCAAGTTTATTTTAAAGGGCTTTGACTATATAAATATACTGTTAACGATGTAACAAATGGTAATTTTATCCACAGAAATCATATTTCTAAAAATAGTAGTTATAATATTGGCGTAGTGACTGGAGACTATAGCCTGTAGTCTCCCATTTTAAAAACATCCCATGTCATTATAATAAAAACAAAATACTTTTTCTATTGTATTATGCCACTTTTATATCTACTTTCTAATAATATTGTGTTTAGATCGGTCTTACTAATTATTGTCAAGAATGCTTGCTCGTTCGCTGTTAATTGCTTAGACATTTATTATCGTGCTGTTTGTATCTTCCCTGTAGGGCCCAACTGGAGATAGAGGACCACGTGGAGAAAGGGTGTGTAATTTTTGAACTATTAAAAAGCTTTGAACCATATTTGAATAACTACATGTTAGAAACTACAGGAAACTTTTACAGTTTATACGAACACTATATTTCTTATATCTGGTGGGGCATCCAGATATTTGCACCACCTTTTAAGCAGATAATGTCCTACAGAAAAGGTGAATGAGCATTATTGTATATATATCAATAATTTTTTTTAGATCAAGACTATCCTTTTGGAAAGCAAAACTATTATAAGCAGCCATATTCTTTGCATGGTCTATCTTTCTTTGTTTTCAGTTGACCTGTCCAACTCCTGTATAATGGAAATGTATCTACCTACCACCATACATCCTCTCTTTTCACATGTTTTGTTTGCTTTTCAAGTAAGATCTCTTACGTAGTCTGGTAATAGAAGTGAAACATCAGTCAGTCAACAACATGTTTCTGTGTAAATTCATAAATGTTCAAGTTAGGCTTACGATTTATTCATGATATTCTTAGATCTCCCTGCTATACTTATTTGGCATGTATAACTACATGCTTTTGCATTATAGAACACGTTTGCCAGTGTATAAATACCTACATTATATGTGTTGGGAAGTACAGACTAAAATGTATTCCACTCAGACAATGTGTTAGAAGTAGCAATATGTCGGTAAATTATCTTAACAATGTAAATAGTGTTAATGGTAAGAAATCTGCAGGATTTTCTATCCTGTGATAAAGTGACTTTATTAATTGTGATATCAATTAATCTACTGTTCATACATAATATATCAAAACAATTGAATAAGTTCATCAGTCTGAAACTGATAATCAGTATACATGGTACATCGCTGTGCACTCTTTTCTATATGAAGTTTATAGAATTCTAAATTGTAGCTGTAATTTCCATCTTTATTTGAATACTGGAGCTCCATTATGAATTAATATTCAAATCCTGAGATAGCCCTCTTCCAGAGGAACTACTCTGTCTTGTGTCTTCTTTGTGTGCCAGTCAGTAAACCTCCTTCTAAGAAAGACCCATGTCATAAGTGAATTCCCATTAGTGACAAATATGGCGTATTACATTTCCTTACCACTTGCACGTTGAAAGAGCTGAACAACTGATCTTACCACATGTGTTCTTAGGTCTTCTTTTATATGTATAGATTTCTAAGGGATCTGTCTAACCCTGACCTAATTCACTTTTTACAAAACAGGGTCCACCAGGCCCACCAGGCAGAGATGGTGACGACGGTATCCCAGGCCCTCCTGGCCCACCTGGTCCTCCTGGCCCCCCTGGTCTTGGCGGGGTAAGGTGTCTTAAGCACTGCTAACGTTTAGCTAACTTTAGTTTTGTTATACCTCTATTGGAAGAAGGTTCATTGTGGAAGTTATTTTTTAGCAGTTAAGGGAGCGTCTACTATTTGAATATTAGTACATTTTATTTCATTTCTTTGGTTTCTTCATTCAAGATTTTGCTTTGCCTGTTCTCTTTGTGAGCCCTTGTCAATTACAGGACTGGTCTTTGTGTTCACTGAAGGTAGCTGCAGTCCTCACAACTATTATTTAATTTGGGGATTTAATATCTTTCATCAGTAGGGCACAAATAAGAGGTGTTGCATTATTGAAGAGTTTGATTAGATTGAATTATAAGTGAAATCCCTGATCTTCAGCAATTTCACAAACATCCTACTCTTTTTATTCTCCTTGGCTTGAAGTCTGCTGAACCAACATTCAAAGTAGTTTTAGGTTTAATTTGCTTGAAACTAATTTAAGAAAAGTACATTTCCCTTTTTCATTAATATCTTCCTTTAGCTTTATGTCTTTAACAATGGTATGAGTGCCAAATGGCCTCACTGCAGGAAGGAAAACATATTTGCTTAATTGGTTAGCACTATGAATCAGAAGCCTGATTCTAATACCCAACTGTATGCCAGTAAAATAAGACCTTTCTCCCCCAAAAGATCTTATTATGATTGCTTATCTACTGAGTGCATTAAAAAGCACCTTCTTTAATAGACCTACTACTATAAGAGAGATCTTTAACAGTAAAGTTATTACTGTGAACTATTTTTTAAAAGTTTAATCTTCCAAGGGGCATTTTAATTTAATTTTCCTCTAAACTTGAAAACTCGTTTTTGAAACTCAAGCATGAAAAAGGTCTCTTAGTCACTTTGGGTAGTTCTGGAGGAGCTGGCAAACAGGTGGAAATACAAAGGTGACCTCTTGTTCTCTGTGTAATTTATCAGGGATCCCCGGTGGCTTAAAGTGTAGAAGGCTCCCCTTTCTCAGTGTAGAGGTTTTAGGGGGTGGGAACAGGGGAGGATTGATGGACAGGGAGGGAAAGGGTTTGGAAAATAAGGTAGGGAAGCTTCCTACTTCAAACCAGGTGTGGACTAAATTTTTTTAAACTTGTATTTTTTTCCTCACTTTTTAGGAACTTCCTTCAATATGGAATTTTAAACTAACAACTATATAAAAATATTGCTCCCTTTTAAACAATAATGTAAAAATCTTTACAAGTAGAATGAGAAAGTGAACTATAGGGCTGGCATTTATAATGTATATGTATATTTTTTTCCTCTCTAGAACTTTGCGGCTCAGTATGACCCTGGAAAAGGAGTTGGCCTTGGCCCTGGACCAATGGTATGCTTATCTCTTTTTATCTTAACCAAAACAAAAAGAATTTGTTTTTCATGTTAAAAATTTCACATTGCCATTTCCTTAGCTCCCAAGGTTAACACTTAATACTTAGATCAGATAAAAGCAGCAATTCCTTTTGTATTCAAATGTATAATAATCTGAGCCTAGATTCAGGGTTCACTTTTCTCTACAAACATGTTTCCAATGTGTAAATAATCTCTGGACATAGTAACCATAACTTAGATAAATCAATTTAATTCAAAAGAGTGATCATTCTGATTAATTTTTTTACATCCTTTGACCTTGCTCAGAATTTTAAGCAACCCGTAGAGGCACGGACCTATTAAGTTCTATAAACTTGCCGGAAAGGAGCAACAAGTTCTAGTCCATGCTGTTTGTTCTATAGCAAGAGAGTTTAAGCCCTTTCCCTTTAAGGCCATGGAAGTGGTTAATGGCAGAATTAGAATGTCTGATAATCAACGACATCATGTCTCATGTATCTAGTACTTGAATAAAACATCAATTTATTCAACAATATTTATCAGGTGCCTTCAATGAGCCCCAAACTGTATTATGCACTAGGGATGCAACAATGAATAGGACAGAATCTCTCCCTCCCTCAAGGAGTTAACAATACAGGAAATGTTTCTTTTTATACCTTTCAATAAAAATACCCTTTTTAGTCTATTAACTATAAACCAATATAGAAGAGAATTTGAGTGCAATTTAGCATTCATATCACTCAGCACACATAGTTAGCAACATATGCATAATTTGAGTAACATCTAGAAAAGCATCTATATGATTATGATGATGATGGTCTATCTTTAACAAGTGAACCTTCCAACAAGCATTAGTGAGATGTGTTAGCAAAAGGATGATATGAGCATGCAAAATATATACTAGTATGTATAAAATAAAGGAAAAAATTGCTGGAACTAAAAATATTAAGTTGATTAAACACTGCAGTTTAAAGTTAACATGGTCTTTAAAATATAAATTTTACCTGGACGATGCATTCGGTGCTCTATCTTCAAAAGAAGATGTTTGGCTGGACCTAATGGTCCGTAATAAGCTAATACACTATAAGGGCAAGATAATATTTTCTGTAAATTAAAACTCTCACTTGAGAAGTAATGTGCCTTTAATTGATGATTTCCAATTTCCTGCTTTGTCCTGGTAATTTAAAACATCCATATGTGAAATGAAGAAGTAGAGATTTTCTTTGGCTTTGTTTATATTGGATATTTGAAATTAGCCATTTTAGCTAATGCTGGACGTTAGTCAGTTTTAAAGCAGTACCTATGTCTCAAGAAGAATCTAAAGGGGAAAAAAGTAAAACACTAATAAAAAAAAAAAAAGCCTGCATAAGCCCAGAAAATTAATATGGATTTCAGATTCCCCTGACTTTGGAACCTTCTCTGGGGGGTATAAAACAGTGTGTTTTACTTTTAAATATCAGTGAAATATAATTTAAGCTTTCACATCCACACAGTCACAGACATATGTAATCAACAGATATGTGGCTCACAAATAAGAAGATAGGCAGCAATAAAGTATTAAAATAATTTTCCATGTTGGAAAATCAATAACTATAAAACCCCACAGGGTTCTTCTCTGAATTAATGAGTAATCATGGTCCGTCTCACAGCCCCTGCAAAATAAACTGCCTTTTATGTAAATGAAATTGTTGCAAATACGCAGAAAAATGAATAAATATAATTAAAAATTCATGGCGTCAAAAAAAATTATTTTTAACGTATACCTAAACAATCATTTTGATTGAAAAGTGACAGTTTCTTTTAATGTAGAAGCAATTTCTAAAAGCAAACAATTCTTATAATTAAGATGATGTGCTTTTTAATAAAATCCGTATTATTTCACCCTAGGCATTCGTGCAGTGGGGCAGACTTTCCTGTAGAGCCCCCATCGTTGATGTGTCACGAATAAATTGCCCTAGACTTGTCTATGCAATATTTTCAGTGTGAAGGAGCTGGCCCCTACAGGAGAGCTTGCCCAGGCATTCGTTACTGCACCGGGGAGTCAAGAATGTGGAGCTAGCTCCCAAACTAGTAATGCTGCTTGACTCTACTTGTGTGCTACAGAATGAAGAACAAAAACAACAATCTGCCATTATTGTGGGCCACAGTTTCAGATATAATATTAGATCCTTCCAGGAGGATGTTTCAGTAATATTTTCTTTTTCCTTCACCCCTCACTACATCCCCTTTTGTTTGACGTTTTCATCGGTCACCAACAGCCCTTAAAGGAGCTACAAGGCTCTATAAGGAACCTCCCTCTAATCATTAAGAAGGACTTTTAATCCTTTTCAATTTATGCCTCTTGTGCCAATAAGCATATCAATTTCCTAGCTAGATATGACATGCAGAAGTGACATATGATCAAGGGAATCCAAATGGAAAGGCTTCGCCAGCCGCATAGAAGGCGGTCGTGTATTCTATACTGTGCAGAGACGGATCCGCTTCATGGCATTAGAACCACCTCAGTATGCCCAATTGTGTGCGACTGTCAGGAACCGGTGGTCACCCATCCAACTGGGTTCTGCTGATCTGGGTTAGGAGAAGAAGTGAGAGCAAAGGCAGAGAAATCGTGGAGGAAACGTGGGTCCTTAAGAGCTTCTTTGGGAGAAACAAAAACTATGAAATAAAACCAGGATAGTTCTCTTCATCTGTCCATCGCAAAATGTCTATGGCAATACTGTACTATCCTATCTAACCCAAACCAAAGCCATGAGAACTTATCAGTGCTAACTATGTTTTTCCTCTTTACAGGGTTTGATGGGACCTAGAGGGCCTCCTGGTGCATCTGGAGCTCCTGTAAGTACTGGAAGCTAGTAATCTCTCTTGGGCAAAAAGACAGAATTAAACAAAGGTGCGGAGCATGACATCTCTGTTTTCTTTTAGGGTCCTCAAGGTTTCCAAGGACCTGCTGGTGAGCCTGGTGAGCCTGGTCAAACTGTGAGTACATTTTCCCCCTTTGTGGTAAAGATTTTTTTTTCAAGAAGTTTATTGATGTAACCTTGACGAAACGATTGGTCTCTTCTTAGGGTCCTGCGGGTGCTCGTGGTCCACCTGGGCCTCCTGGCAAGGCTGGTGAGGATGTAAGTATTTACTCATAAGCACTTGCAAAATGCCATTTAAATACTGCCTCAACAAGAATTTCTGGATTCAAATGAAGTGTTTTGCCAAAAGCTGAATATGCCTGATATAACTCTCCCCATCTGGAAAACATTACTTTAATGAAATCTTAATTTGTTTGTATTTAAGGGAATTAGTTGTTAATTAAATATATATTTGGACCCACATTTTTATATGATGCCTTTTCCCCCTATTTTAAAAACCAAGATGTTCCAACTTCCATCTGATGGCTTAGCAAGAAAAGCAGCTTACCCTATGATGTTTCCATGTTTTAGGGTCACCCTGGAAAACCTGGACGACCTGGTGAGAGAGGAGTTGTTGGACCACAGGTAAGATTTATTAGCCCAGTGTATACAGTCCAGACATCAGAAGCATCTCACATATAAGACAGTTGGTAAAACTGGAATCAGTCTAAATGGCCACATAGATGTTTGAACGCATGCACCACTCACTGAAGGCATCTGACAAATCAAGGAGCCTAGTTAAGGATGCATACAGTTTTTATTAATGCAAATAATGTCGTCTTAATGATAGCAAGCATACTATAAACTAAATCATGTTTTGTACAAATACCATAGTATTAGTTACTCAAATTAGAGCAAGTTAATTTGCTGATCTGTGGTTTAAAAATATCCCAGCCATTGATTCCAAGCTTGAACTTCCATGAGAAGAAGTACTTTGGAGGGAAGAAATCATTGTTTTTTAATTGAGAACGAAAACATTTACCTTCTGTGTTTCTTTTTAAGGGTGCTCGTGGTTTCCCTGGGACTCCTGGACTTCCTGGCTTCAAGGGCATTAGGGTGAGCACATTCTTTACCCGGAGGAAAGAAAATGTTGATTATTTTTAGGAAAAACCTCAACTATATTTAAACTCCTGGGTGACACATACTTGCTTCCAAATTCCTGGAATTCACCAGAGTGAAGAGAGTGAGAGAAGAGGTCGGATGGCTGGGAAGTACAGTGGGGTATAGTTTTTTCAGTCTGTCCACAGCTTCCAAGAAATGAGGATCCCTACAGAGAAAATTGTGTAAAAGGCGTATGACTTAAGAGGTGTTTATAACCATCTGAAGATCGTAAAATGATTAAAGATGGAAAGAATGTGAGAGATCATCTAGTTCCATATCCTTCCCTTTCAAGCACAGGGAGGTTTAGCGACTTACCTGGGGAAACAGAGCAAGTTTGCTGGGCCCTGGACACATTGTACTGAAGCGGTCACCAGATTCACCCAGGAGGTTTGGATTTGACCAAGCACTATAACGAAACGGAATTTTAATCATAAGAATTTGCATTTCAGGGACACAATGGTCTGGATGGATTGAAGGGACAGCCTGGTGCTCCAGGTGTGAAGGTAAGTACCAAATCAGAAGCATTGTTTTTGAAACAATTGACTGTAATTCCCCATCACCATCAGAAAGTATATTTTTACTGAAGACTACTCATATTCCAAAGAGTTTCTCATTTCCCCCTCAGTACTTCAGAGCCCTTAATGGTGAGGATACAGGATTCTGTGACAAAAGGCCAATTATTAATAATATTTATTTAATTTAATACCTATTAAACAGTTGAGATAAAAATGTCAATAGTTTCTTCCTCCATTTCCTTTCCTCCTCCACCCGACCTCTGCAGCCAAAATAAAAGTAAATAAACATAAAATCAGATATTAGAACGCCGTGTTATTTTAAACTGTAAATTCTCCTTTGCCATGCACAAATTAGATAGGTACATTCATGTCACAATCCACTTTTCAACCTCTTTCCTGTGATTTATCTGTGCACACTCAAAAAATTTTTAATTAGGTAATTAAAGTCTCAGAAGTGTGTTATCTCTTGGCTAGGCTCTTCTCTGACAGCGCTTTCAACTATAAAATGTTCTCTCTCCTATTAAGGAGATAATGTGATATTAAAGTGAATACCAACGTAATTACAAATTAATGAGTGACGAATACTAGCGGGACCAGAAATGAACGTGAATATGGAGAGTCTGCTCTAACTTTCCAGCTGCCACACAAATGGATAAGGTCAAACTCATTCTCCCTAGGGCCTAATGTAATAGCTCAGACTACTAGTCTCAGCATCATCAAATGTTAGAGCCACAGCGAGCTTTGGAGACCCCCTCACTTTGCAGATGAGGGAAACTGAGGCTTAGAGAGAATGAGTGGCTCACCCAGAGTCACACATCCAGTAGTTAGAAGGCTTTAGGCTAAAATCCTTACCTCTCATTTGTGCTTATTCCCAAAGAATACACTTCACCTAGAATCCTAGAAATGAAGGGTCCTTAAAGGGTCTCTCAAACCTGTGTCTTCTATATCTTCATCAGATTATTTAGAAAGAAAGTTTCTTTACATGTACCATTTTATTAAATTACTGCTCCCCCTCCCACCATGCTTTTTACTCAAGAATATAGGTTGGAAATAAATAAGATAGCTCTGAAAAATATTATGAAGCTTTAAATTTCCGTGCATATTTTACAAAAAGGAAAATATTCAGTGTTTAAAATAACTTTAGGGACGCCTGGGTGGTTCAGTCAGTTAAGCGTCCGACTCTTGATTTCAGCTTAGGTCATGATCTTGTAGTTTATGGGTTCGAGCCCCATGTCGGGCTCTACACTGACACTGTGGAACCTGCTTGGGATTCTCTCTCTCCCTCTATCTGCCCTCCCCTCCCCCACCAAAGTAAATAAATAAAAGTAAATTAAAAAAATAACTTTAAAGAGGGTAAATATGATTCTATTGAAAGCAGTTTATCCTCTGCCATCTCTTTTTATGATATTATTCCTGGTAAATAGGCCTAGTCGAAATGATATCCAAAGTCTAAGGAAAAATATTAGAGCTAGGGTAAATAACCCTCAAGTAACCACATGCCCCTAGTACTGTGATATTTGGTATTATCTAAATAAAAACATAAATTTTAGAAATTTAAAAAAATTTATGTGATTGGCATAATTGAGAAGCAGTCTACATGTTTCAAAATATGTAAATGGTTCAAATTAAAATAAGAGGGTAAAAATTACCTGATCAGAAAAAAAAATAATCAATACCTGTAATGAACAAAATCCCAATCCTTCTTTTCCATGTAGGGTGAACCTGGCGCCCCTGGTGAAAATGGAACTCCAGGTCAAACAGTAAGTTATTGATTACTTGATTGTAAATCTAAATGTGTACACTCTTTGCAAGCTGGAACTTCTTTAATGTTTTTGCTAATTACCATTTCCCTCGGCATTGTATTCTTTGATATTTTTCTAATAACTTTCTGCATACTTAATTGAAATCCATTACCTTTTAGTTGGAATTAGAACAAGACCTAGTTATTTCTAGTGGATTCTTACGCATGTTGGAAATTGGACCAAGCAAATTATGCCTGTGACATTTTTTAAATTAGCATTCTGGACTTCATTGAAAATATTTCTGCTTCTAGGGAGCTCGTGGGCTTCCTGGTGAGAGAGGACGTGTCGGTGCCCCTGGCCCAGCTGTGAGTATTTCCAATTTTGTCCCTTTTTATCCTTTTAAATAGTCTTCTAACAACTGCTGTTTAACTTTTCCTCTTGACTTTTTCTCCTTATTTTCTTCATAGGGTGCCCGTGGAAGTGATGGAAGTGTGGGTCCTGTGGGTCCTGCTGTAAGTTTTGACACTGAAGAATTTGGAAGGGGTTGAGAGTGTGGGATGGGAACTATCTTCTTTATTAATTTGTAAAATGACACCATTTTAGACCCCTTACCAAATGTTCTATGAGGTCTTTTGGAAGTTCTCTTTATAAGTACTAGTATCCCTAGGGCTTTTCATTGATGCACAAAGTAAAATCAACCTCACCTTGGATACCTTGAATGTCTTCCCTTTGATATTAATGACAACAGACTAGCTGTCACTTTTCTCTTTGCCGGTAGGAACCAGCCACTCTGAGCCACTGCAATCTTCTAGCCTCATTGTATTGTTAATTTACTGGGAGGAAGTTTCTTACCGTATTCTACTTTGATTTCAGGGTCCCATTGGGTCTGCTGGCCCTCCAGGCTTCCCAGGTGCTCCTGGCCCCAAGGTAAAAACACTGGTGACCATTGTCATTACCTTGATAAACTTCTTATTATGATGTGAAAGACACAGACTGTGTTTGCAGATAGATAATTACAGAACAGGTAACTTAATGAGTCGCCCTTTCCAAATGGATATAGAATGGCTACTTTTCTCACTCCAAGCATGAAATAGATCATGTCTCTATACTTGAGCCCAAGGACATAGATATAAAAGCCAACATGGAGGTTTATTTTATGGGACCCCTCTGAAATAGACTCCCAAACTAGTCAGGACTGACTAGCTGAGAACCAGTCTCCACTGGTTCAGAGGTGTAGAGACAGAGGTAGGAGAGACAGAGGCAGAGAGACAGAGGTAGGTGAAGATGGTAGCCAAGATGGGAGAACTAGACCAGGAAAACAGGAACCCAAATCCAAATCTGTGGTACCAAACCAGGTAAGGGAAATGATCGCAGTTCTGAAGAAAGTTCATGAAACTTGATGTCCTAAAAATGGAGATAGGCTGTTTCATTATTCGCAGACTAATGCCTCAGTGTCATTCCTTCTTTTAGGGTGAACTTGGACCGGTCGGTAATCCTGGTCCTGCTGGTCCCGCGGGTCCCCGTGGTGAAATGGGTCTTCCAGGTGTTTCTGGCCCTGTTGGACCTCCTGTAAGTAGTCATTGTCGTTAACCTCAGGGAGTGGAAGAAAGCCAAAAGAGTGAAGGTGGGCTCAGAGAAGAATGGAAATACTCCTATGAACTGATATCCTTCTCCCTTCTTTTTCTTCGTAGGGTAACCCTGGAGCCAACGGCCTGACTGGTGCGAAGGGTGCTGCTGTGAGTATATGGCTATTACATGCTGCTCTGCTTTTAAAGGCACTTTAAAGAGCACCACCTCATCTGCCAATCATCTTATGATGAGTCACCCCGCATTCTCTTCACAGGGCTTGCCCGGTGTTGCTGGGGCACCTGGCCTCCCTGGACCCCGTGGTATTCCCGGCCCTGTTGGTGCTGCTGGCGCTACTGGTGCCAGAGGACTCGTTGTAAGTGATCGTGGCCACAGCTTCCATCATCCTGAAGTACTAGCTCTGCCATCATCTTGTCACCATCTAGACTTCCTCTTGTGGATTTATCGTTTTTATGTTTCCTTTTCTTAGCATTTTTAGTTTGCATTTCTTCTATGAGTGCATGTACATGTATGTTCTGTATGTCCATCTGTCTCTCTCTCTCTCTGTCACACGCACACACACCCTCCCGCTATCCTAGAACATTACCCAAAGGTCAGTGAGGTACATTTCTATTATCAGCCTTGTCCTTTCAACTAAGCCATTCTGCTATAAGCTGTTCCAATATGAATTGGACACATTTCTTACAGAACCTGAACTTCTCTTTACCTTGATCCGTGAATATTCCAAGATGCTTGTCTGTAAAAGAGTTGTGACAAATGTTTGTCATTTGACCACTGTTTTGTAATGAACCCTAGGGTGAACCTGGTCCAGCTGGTTCCAAAGGAGAGAGTGGCAACAAGGGTGAGCCCGTAAGTAGTTCTATAATTACAATTTGATGGGTTTGTTACTTTTTCAATCCTAAAAGTAATACTTTTGCTTTTTTAAAAAAGTTATTATTTTTTCTCTGGGTGGATTTGACATAAAAATGATTTTTTTTCTACTCCCTCCTCTTTTGCTTTTTCCATGAAACAGGGCTCTGCTGGTCCTCAAGGTCCTCCTGGTCCCAGTGGTGAAGAAGGAAAGAGAGGCCCCAATGGTGAAGCTGGATCCGCTGGCCCCTCTGGGCCTCCTGGGCTGAGAGTAGGTTCCAGATGCTCTTGACACCCAGGCACACCAACCAGAGGGATAGAACACCCTTTCGTTGGAAATTGGTCAGAATGACTGAGGGAGCATCTGCTCTCCATCTGCTTTTCTAGATCAGTGACTCAGTCTGGTCTGGGAACAGAATTGACCTACTGTTGTAGAATGTCTCCTGCACACATCCCTCTGGGGTTTGGGTGAAATTTTTTGGCTTGGCCTGTGTTGGTCTCTCTCCCTTAAGGGCATCACGGTTTCTCGCATGCATGCCATATTTCTGTGAACACTGCCCTGTTGGATTCTAGGATTTTCCCTGACTCTTGCCGTTTCATGTACTCTCTCACAGGGAAGTCCTGGTTCTCGTGGTCTCCCTGGAGCTGATGGCAGAGCCGGTGTTATGGTAAGCTGTCCATTCCTCACTCCCAGGGAGAGAATTCAGTGGGTGTGTCCCCCGCCTAAGCACCCTTCTCTCCCCCTTCTGTTGAACAGGGCCCTCCTGGCCCCCGCGGTGCTACTGGCCCTGCTGGTGTCCGAGGCCCCAATGGAGATGCTGGTCGCCCTGGAGAGCCCGGCCTCATGGGACCCCGAGTAAGTTTCAGAAAGATTCTGAGTGAGTCACACCTGGCACCGTTTCCTTTTTTAAAGGGATGATTAATATCAGAAGATGACAATAAAAAAATCATCAAACGTAAATCTGCTAGTAGATTTGCTGATGGTTGCCTTTTTAATGTAACTTTATCAACACTCAGAGATACTTTTACGAATTTGGTTAGTTCGTAAATTTCTTATTTACTGCTTGATACAATGGCCAGGAGGTTTTGGAAAAATAGATTGATTTTAATATATCCAAATTAGGTTGGTTCTCCTATCAGCATGAATCTTGTATCTCAATTTGTGAGTTTTATATAAGGTGTTCATGAAACGTATTAGGACTATACATTATCAGTGTATTAGATTCATAAGTGAAATCATTTTTCCAGCAATCACAAAATGCTGTAATGTATTCAGCATCACACTAGCCACAGAGAAATGACCTTTAGATTCGTAGACACTCTAATCCATAGCAATAGAGTGATTTTTTTGCCTCCATTATCTCTTATGGATGAATATCATCTGTAATTGTCCCATAAACAAGTAATAAACACACCAAATATAGCAATAAAAAATCCACTTTGAAAATTGCTGACTAAAAGTATTTGTTTTTCTGTTATGAGGTAAATAACATGATACATTTTGCCCCTATAGTATGGTGCTTAACACTTTCTTGAGATATCTGTAAATGAATCACTTGCACTAAAATCCAATAAAAGGAAAGGCATAAAAGATAGAAAGAAGAAAGATTTCAGAGCTCTTTCCATACCTCCCAGTGATTTACCCTAGGCAACAAACAAGAAGTCAGGGGGAAAATGCTTTTGTGAGATTTTAATGAATTGGAGCCTTGAGTATGTGCGTTAAAGTGGCAACATGAAAGCATCCTCATTTATTTTATAGGGTTTTCCTGGTGCCCCTGGAAATGTTGGCCCAGCTGGCAAAGAAGGTCCCATGGTAAGAACTGCTCATTTTCCATTATATTTTCAAGGACACTTATTGCACCCTTATCAAGTCTATTCTGTGGCTTCTTTATACATGAACACACAGAAAATAAATATCAGCCACATACATCATCTGGGAATGCAAAGTAATAGATTGTAATTATGGAGTCCAAATGAACGCAGGACTGAAAGGAGAGAAGGAAAGAGAAAAACATGGCAGGGAAAATTGAAGAGGGTGACAGGGGTACGGGAAGGGAGGGGAAAGCAGGAATTGTGTACATATGAGATTGACTTGGCCGTGTGTGTACTGACATCCTATTTAGAAAAGGAAAATAGATTCATAATTTATTGACACTTTATACCAGGAAGCTGTTTGCATTCAGAAAATGATTCTGTTTCATCCCATGGCAGCATCACAATTTTGAGGTTGTGAGGCCCTGTTGATGCCGAATGAACTTTAAATAAACTCTGCTTTCAGGGCCTCCCTGGCATTGATGGCCGGCCTGGACCAATTGGCCCAGCTGGAGCAAGAGGAGAGCCTGGCAACATCGGATTCCCTGGCCCCAAAGGCCCCACTGTAAGAACGCCACACTCTCTTCTCCCTCGGCACTTCTTTGCCACATTTCACCAAAACTCTCTTTTCTCTCCTGCCCTCAGTCCGCTCTACCTCAAGGGGGCCAGGGGGAGGTCCCTTTCAACACAAGAAAACAACAAGCCACTTACCACATTAATAACTGATCTCCAATATGTCACTGCACCCCTGATGGAAACCTATCTCCTGAGTCTATGCCTCTGCAAACACAGGTGGACCTTATTGTACTTGGACTTGCAAGAAGATGGATCACGCCCCAGCTAACAGAATTCAAAGACTAGGAACCTTAGAAAACAATCAAGCAAGAAATTAACATTTCAAAATTTTCATGGTTAATTTGACATTAAATGTGTACTTTTTTAATGTTTGTTATAGGGTGATCCAGGCAAAAATGGCGATAAAGGTCATGCTGGTCTTGCCGGTGCTCGGGTAGGTGCCAACTTCTGCCTGTAGCTGCCCACATAGTACCCGCTTAGGAAACACACAGCCTTTGAGGCCACCTGATATAATTCTGGCATTTTCTTTTCAAAATGGCATCCCCAAGGATCCTTTTACCATCAAAAAATGTCTTTTTTTTTTTTTTTTAACTGCACTTACAAAGCAGTGAGCTGTAACGAATCAGAATGTATACTAGGTCAAAAATATTTATGGATGCATTTGATTTTTATTTATTTTATGGTTAAGGGAGCTATGCATATGCTAGTAGCATTCTCTGGCCTTCATAAATTGCCCTCCATCCGTGGACTTCCCACAAGCCATTTCAAAAGTTAGTACTTGGGCAGGGGACCCACAATGAGTCATTCTAAGATGATAAGCTTTGAGGAAGTAATGCGTGAGGCTTTGAGGCTTCTTAAACTGTCTCACTGGTAATTCTGAGCCTCTCTGTGAAACTTTCTAGGGTGCTCCAGGTCCTGACGGAAACAATGGTGCTCAGGGACCCCCTGGACCACAAGTGAGTATTTCTTCCATTCTTGTTCTTTGCTGCCCTGCAACAAATCCAGTCCTGCAAAATGACCATCTCATTTTTCCAGTCCAAGAGTTCTATAGGTAGACAGCAGTGGTGGCATACACCTCTATTCATGCTATCTTGCCTATCACTTTCAGGGTGTCCAAGGTGGAAAAGGTGAACAGGGTCCCGCTGGTCCTCCAGGCTTCCAGGTAAGTCAATTAAAACATACAGAATACTGCCTCTGGTCAGACTATCCAGCTACAAATCACCATAGCACTCCCCCCACCACACAGAACCTGATTTCAGAACTGTAAAGTTAAATGAAAATTTACTTTTTCAAGGCAAACTTTTGTGTAATGCTGTAATAACACGCAATAGTTGGTGATCATGTCACTATCAGTATCCAGAAAAACCCAATTATTAGCATCCTGTGAATGTAGCCCTAAGATTGAGATTTGTGGCTTGTTTGTTGTTTCCTAGGGTCTGCCTGGCCCTGCAGGTACAGCTGGTGAAGTTGGCAAACCAGGAGAAAGGGTGAGTGAAACAAGTGCTAGTAGACTTACCTGCAGTTGGGACTTTTCCCCCTTGTAATGCCCTCCTGCAGTGCAATTACAATAGGCAAAAAGAACCTTCTTATTTCACATGTTAATGATAGTGTTCTGCCTACCTGGGTACTTTGGAGAGAATAAACCAACTTACTCATTTTTGTTGGAATAATGAATCCTTCGTTTTAAAGACTGAATGAAACACTGCATTATGGAAGTAAAATGTACCAATGAACATTCCATTTAATAGCCTTACTTTTTGTAACGTTAACATGCAAATTATTTCCTTTCCCATAGCAAAAAAGTAAATGCGCTGATTTTCCATCAAACTAGACCCTGAAAAATTGCGTTTAATATTTTTCTTGGCATTCAGACATGACACTGCTAGCCACAATCAGGGCATGAATTCTGAGTCATTTTCTCTGGTAATTGTGATGAATGTGCCTCAATTCAGTTACATTCTGTGGCCTGGTCTCCTTTGTCAACAGTGGGGCACATTAAGGAGACAGCTGGTCAGTAATAAAGGAGATACACTTGGGTATACAATTAACTAGGTAATGTGCAGAATATGATCATTTCTATTAAGAAAGCAGTCTGTTATATAACTAAAAATAAGCAATGTCTGATACTGTTCATCATTATTTATCATATCAAATGAGATAGTCTGTTTTGTCATTTTTTTAAAAGCAATAAACTAAGTAATGGAAAGCTTAAATTTGTTGGTACCAGCTTCTAGCATAGAAGTATCTTTGATATCAGTGGAATTCTCACTTTTTGTACCTGTCCATATACAACAAATTTCTCTTATTCCTAATAGCCCTGTACTTGTACACTCAGGGAGGTAGAGCCTTCGTGGCTTTATGCCGCTATGTTGAAATTACCTAAATATAATCATAAGTGGATTTCAAGAACATACATACATTTCATGATTTATTTATTATCATGTTTTGCCTAGGGTCTCCCTGGTGAATTTGGTCTCCCTGGTCCTGCTGGCCCAAGAGTAAGTGTTATTTAATTAACTTTCATAAACTTCTGGTGATGTGTTTGTAAAACAAGTAGTGCTTTCTTTTGAAAGCTATTGATGACCTTGCAATAGGTTCTGAGACTCTTCTGTAGTTACACATAATCTGTAGAGAATGTTTGATCTGTAAATTAAATCAAAAATTTAAATTTAATTATTCGTATTTCTTAGCCAAAAACCACAGTTATAAAAAATATAAATGAGCTAATATATGTATTATATTCAGTAACTTATATATACAAGTATGATATATTTATGACAAACAAGAAAAAGTAATGTCTTACTAAGATTTGAAGTCAGTTTTTGCAATGCATGTTGATGCTCAAACTCTAATGCCAAAATCATGAATCTGCTCTTATAAAAAAAATAAATAGATTTGGTTTGTCTGTAGTCATTGGAAAAACTGAAATGATCACTTTGCCCCACAAGTATCCTATTATATGGTCAGTTACCAAATTTAGTATCATAAAACCATAGTTATAAAAAAGGTCTTTGAAACAGGTGCAATGTGGACTGTGTACATGTTAAATATTCTGGGCCATGGAATACCACCATGTCATGGTGATATTTACATACAATTGAGAGATATTTAGAAAGGTAGGTAGACACATACACACACACACACACATATATACATATACATCCTGTTAATATTATAATTGTTACATCACTATTGCATAAGGTTATAAAAAGGGAGCATAGACATGACAATATCTCATCTTATTTACACCTAGCATTGCTCTTCATTTAAAATGGCACAGTCTTTCCCAATAAATACCATGCATAACCGATGTCTGTTTTTATCTGTGGACCTATTACAAAAAAAAAAAAGAGAATGACTTCCAAAGGTTGAATGTTGTACTCTAGAAGAACAACATTCCGCGGTTACAGCCACGAAACACTAAAGCTGAATGAGACTTTAGAGATTATCTCATCCCATTCGTTCATTTTACTACCAGAGAAATTAGGGAAAAATAACTATAATTTGTTAATGGACCAGGATTCAAAAGCTAAAAATCTATGAACTCTGATGTGAAAAATGGTATCTCTGAAAGTGCTGAACAGTGCAACACTTATATCTGTCTTTTCTTTTCTTTTCTTTTTTCTTTTCTTTTTCTTTTAACAGGGGGAGCGTGGGCCCCCTGGTGAAAGTGGTGCTGCTGGTCCTTCTGGTCCTATTGGAAGCCGAGGTCCTTCTGGACCCCCTGGGCCTGATGGAAACAAGGTAAAATTTTGCATCCCATATTGCTGCTTGGGCCCACTATATTCTAGAGTAGCTAGATCATTCACAATAGTAAATGAATTGTTTTTCAGAGTTTTTATTTCCAATTCTGTGTTGATTTCCATCACAGTAAATGACAATCTGATTCTAGCGGACCTGAATTATTCCAAAAGAAGGGAAATCCCAGTGTTCTACATACATAAATGAATTAGTATGGGTTTACTCTTGTTTCACCAAACTGTTTATACTTTGGGTTGTTTGGGTTTTTTGTTTTTTTGTTTTTTTGTTTTTTTTAGTTTATTTTTATTTTGAGAGAGAGAGTACGCATGCAAACTGGAGAGAGAGAATCCTAAGCAGGCTCCATGCTGTCAGTGCAGAGCCTGATGTGGGGCTTGATCTCACGAACCATGAGATCATGACCTGAGCTGAAATCAAGAGTCAGATACTTACCCGACTGAGCCACCCAGGCACCCCTATACTTTGATTTTAATCTAGAAACATCATATAATTTTGGACAGTATTTTTAGAGAACAAAGTTTCACCTTCTTACCATGCTACTTCAGAGAGTAAAATTTCAAAAGGTAGTCTAAATTTTAATAACAGAAGAGGTAAAAATTAAGTGGCCAATATATTCATCCCCAAAACATAAGCCTGGCAACTTGTATTTCAAAACAGAATCTGTGGTTTAGATTTTAAAATAGATAGAATTACACACTTCTGAAAAACAGATGAACCACAATAAAGAAAAGCAACTCATATTACTCCTGATTTCTACCTTTAAGGGGAAAAAAATGTAAGGATTAGCTGCAAAAAGCTATTTTGGTATGTGGAAGGATATTGGAAAAAATAAAAAGGAAAGAGGGAGAGAGGAAACAAGAAAGAAAATATGGTTTGGTGAGGTAGTACTTCCAAAGACTTTTATCTTAGAAGTTAGTCGATAGGTTTTAAGTATGTGGAATTGTAGGGTTTTTATATAAAGTGGAAGCTATAGTTCCTGCTCTTAAGGAGATTAAAATGTAAACATCTCCCCCGTTGATGAGGTTTCTTTACCTATTTCCTGTGTGGGCTAAGAGACTTATCCTTGAAAAATGTTTGTGGGCAAACATTTTTCACTCTCTGCATCCTATTGTCCTGCCCTCCTCTTCTCCACGCCTGCCTGCCTGAAGAGGACTAGGAGCGGGTTATAGAAAAATCACAGCCACCCACTCCCACTTCTCTTCTCTTTAGCCACGGTGTCATTAATAGCATCTCCCTCTGTTAGATTCTCCCTCCTTTCAACAGCCCTCCTTTGTGTCTCTAAACTGGCAAGAATGCTATCTATTAAATGTTTAAATTGGAATCCTTCAAGAGTTCGAGTCTTCATTTTCTTCTTTTGCCACTGAAATAATTGATTTCACATGTGTTTGATTCAAGGGTGAACCTGGTGTGCTTGGTGCTCCAGGCACTGCTGGTCCATCTGGTCCCAGTGGACTCCCAGGAGAGAGGGGTGCTGCCGGCATACCTGGAGGCAAGGGAGAAAAGGTACCCTCTCAGTGTTGGACCCTAAGACATGTTGTTGATGAACTCTAGCAAAGAAGGCTGCACAGGGTTGCCCAGTTTTTTACAATTCTTGGTAGGTGGTCTGGTAGCATTTTGATATCTATCAATACGCATTTCCCTCTGCCACCTAGCACCTACGCATTTCTAAACTCACTAATCTGGCAAAATTCCTTGCTACCATGGAATTTCACGCAAACAGATGGTGTTGAGTAATACATGAGGCTCATTTTAATGCCACTAACAATAATGCCTCATCCTGCCCTAATTAATGGGAAGAAGCTATATTGAACAGCTGTCAACCGTGCTGCTGCATTAGTTATGCCATAAGAGTGATCAGACACTGAAGCCCATTGTGATGTTGCCTTATAATTCTGTCCACATGAATTTGTACCTTGCTTGATTATGCTTCAGGAGGGTGTATGGAAATTAGAAAAGAATATTTAACAATAATCTGGAGACGGCCTTGAATTATTTTTTCCTTCATTTTTTTTCCTCATTCAACATTCTATAGAATAGTAGGGAATCAAGACATTACTAAAAATGTAAGCAACCGAAGGTATAAACACTTCAGATTAATTTTGCTTCAAAAATGTGGTTGGAAAACGAAAAGCTACTCTTGCTTTATACTTTCAGGGTGAAACTGGTCTCAGAGGTGAAATTGGTAACCCAGGCAGAGATGGTGCCCGTGTAAGTAGAATTTTGTTTGTTTGTGTGTACTTAGATTGGTATTTTGTTTTATTTTATTTTTACATTTCACTCGATTTGAGGTGGGCAGTTTTCCAAAATAGAACTGACAAAAGGATCCAGGTTTAGTGAAAGACTATTCCTTTCCTTCCTGGATCTCTGAATAGTAATATCATTTTACATGTCCCAAAAGAAAGATTCAACAGAACTTATCCCTTTGAAAATCAAAACCTGAATTTCTTAACTTCCTTAGTGTTAACTATACGAAGTACAAACTATAAACCAAAAGCTCTAGGTTAAATAGAATTTCAAGTGACCGTTCAAATTATTATAGGGCTTTAGAAAAACAAAACAAAACGATAACTCTTACATTTTAAAAAGCCAAAACCTCTAACAAGGTCCCATTTATTCAAATGTATGTCCTAAGAATTTATCACCTGAAGAGCAGTCCCAACGATTACCTGTTACTGCCCTGGTGATGCCAAAGATAATCCTGTAAAGGTATAATAACCCTACCAGAGCATTGGCAACATGGTTCTTCCAGGCCATCAGCTACCTCGGTCCTTCGTCTCACCTCCCTCAGAGCTGATAACTCACTCTGGCACATTGATAATAGTCCTTTCTCTGAGTCACACAGTCCTAGTGGTCTCAAACAAGGCTACTCATTTGCTGCTCTCTAGGGAATTTGACAAGAGCAGAGAGTTCAGATCTCCCCAATTCGTAACTTGCCCTTGACTGACACATTTCTATAACCTTTATCACTGGGGGTACTTTCCTCCTGAGAGCCGCTTCTAATAGTTTTGATAATTAGAACTGAAATGCATCAAAAGCCTTCTCGATGTCCATCCAGAGTGTGCGGTGAAAGTGTTCAGTCACTGTATAAGCACAGCAAGGGGGAATGGCAAGGGTCACTTTTGAAACTGGGGGTGTTATTAATAAGACTAATTTCCTTTTGGTATTAGGGTGCTCCTGGTGCTGTAGGTGCCCCTGGTCCTGCTGGAGCCACTGGTGACCGGGTAAGCACACATTTTCACGGAGTTGCAACTCTCTGAGCCAACAGCAGTGTCTAAAATTTCCTGCCTGCCCCAGCCCCAGGGAGCCCCAGCAATTCATTTTTATGACTTGGTATAAAGCCTACTTACTTAAAAACCTATCTGTTGTGATGGGGCAGCAGGAAACAAATGCTGTGTGTTTAAAGTTCTCTTTCCCTTCGTATAGATGTGCTAGCTATCTGATCTATACTTTAATCCCTATCATTTGTTTTAAAGACTTTCCCTGTTGCCCATTAACAATATCCTAATGCACTGAGCCTTCTCAAAGCCTTCAATTGTAAAAAATCAATAAAATACATAGTGTGCCCATTTCACATCGAACAGTCTACTTAAAATAGACCTTATTTATTGTATTGCACAGATTGCAGCAAATAGATCAGCTCAGTGTCCATCTAAAAATTAAAATGTCCTCCTCCTAGTATTGTGGGCACTGATTTATAGTGTTTTTGCAAGTGTATGACCAATACCACTTCAACCCCCAAAATGAATACAACAGTAAGCACAGTAAGAATCCATTTTATTTTACTGTCTGAGATGAGCATTAGGTTTTCTCTTCTGATGTGACTGCAAACCCTGACAAGAGCCCACTGTCTACCGCTGTTCCCTCCCCCCACCTCCTCTTTGAGCACATTAACAAGCTCATCTTTGGTTCTATTAAAGGGTGAAGCCGGTCCTGCTGGTCCCGCTGGTCCTGCTGGTCCTCGTGGTAGCCCTGTAAGTAGAAACCTGGGTCATTTTGGACACTCATAGCCTTTAGACATGAACGAATCTAATACTGCTACGACATTCTTCAATCCCTTCTCCCACCTAGGGTGAACGTGGTGAAGTTGGTCCCGCTGGCCCCAACGGATTTGCTGGTCCTGCTGTGAGTATCACATAATGATGGTTAACCCCAAAACATCCCAAACTGGCAAGTAGAGTGAGCTGGAATGCCTGAACTCCAACTATTCCTTCCTAACAGGGTGCTGCTGGTCAACCTGGTGCTAAAGGAGAGAGAGGAACCAAAGGTCCCAAGGGTGAAAATGGCCCCGTTGGTCCCACGGGCCCTGTTGGATCTGCTGGCCCATCTGTAAGTTGAATTCATTGGTGGTCAACACAGCCTGTGTAGTTACCCTTGAAATCTTTATCATTCAACCTATATCAATCAAGTGCCTACTGTAACTACACCAGGAATGTAAGAGCTAGCATTTGCATACTGCTTTATAATTTATAGAAATTTCATAAATATTGTCTCATCTTACTTCTTTGGTAACCCAATGAGGGTGGTAACACTGAAAAAAGGACATTTATCTTATGACACAGATTACCATTTTTGATTTCGGGATTTGCTTCTAATAGATATAGGAATGATACTTTTTTTTTTTTTTTTTTTTTAGGAATGATACCTTTGAAGAAAAAAGCAACATGTATAAGAACTCTTTTGTGATTTGACCCCATCTTTTTTTGTCAATTTCCATTTAGGGTCCAAATGGTCCCCCTGGTCCTGCTGGCAGTCGTGGTGATGGTGGCCCTCCTGTGAGTATTTATAATGGAGGACATTTCTTTCTTTAGAATCTATGAAAACCTTGAAACTTTGGAGATTTTTGGTTAATTTTGGACTATAATAAGGAGACTCTTGAAATTCAAGTTAACTGTATCTGAAGATATTCTGGTGTTGAAGTGATAGTCAGGCCAAGGGATATTAACTTAATCCCAACTGGAGCTCAGTGTAGTGTATGTTGCTACCCCTCACCTGAGGCAATAACCAAAGTTAATGCCAGGTTGTTGAATTGTGAAATGGGTAAAAAGATTTCTCTTTATCCTTTTGCCGATGCCCCCCTTCTCCTGCCTGACCATGCCCTTTCTCTTGGCACCCAGTGCTGTTATGCAGATTCCTTAAACACCCAGACCTCCCAAGGAATGAACTGCACTGACTCCTTCCTGCTCTTGCTGGACAGCAATTAATACTCATGGTCTTTTGTTGTACCTTCCTGTGTAAACAAAATTACTTATCCAGTGTCCACTTCTTTTGCACCCAGCCAAGTGGTTAAGACATTTATTAACGTATGCACATCAGTGTGTAATAATAGCATGGTGTCTTCTTGTTCTTAAAACCATCAGGTTACATACCCACATTTCAAAAAGGACCATCAGAGCCTTAATGCAAAATATGGGTGTTGCAATTGGGGCACGCTGGTCGGAAAGCTGTGTAGAAATGGAAGGTCTTTGGGGTTCTTGTTTTTTTTTTAATTTTTTTTTTTTACCGTTTTTATTTTTGAGACAGAGAGAGATAGAGCATGAACGGGGGAGGGGCAGAGAGAGAGGGAGACACAGAATCGGAAGCAGGCTCCAGGCTCTGAGCCATCAGCCCAGAGGCCGACACGGGGCTCGAACTCACGGACCACGAGATCGTGACCTGAGCTGAAGTTGGACGCTTAACCGACTGAGCCACCCAGGCACCCCCTTTTTTCTTTTTTTTTTAATTTTTTTGGGGGGGTTCTTGTTAAATAATACCCTATATGAGGTTGCCACCACCTACTCCTTGGTCCATCTGTGGTCACGTGTATTGAGGAGTTGTCAGAGGAGAAGTTTCCATCTTACCCACATCCCTAGAGCTGCCATTGATTGTGGAATTTTAATGTGCTTGGTTCTTAGGGTGCTACTGGTTTCCCTGGTGCTGCTGGACGGACTGGTCCTCCTGGACCCTCTGTAAGTAAATCACTTCAAAATGTGTCATTTAGCCAAACAACCTTGCCTCTAATAGGAAATTGGTAAGAAACTCTCTAGAAACACGCTACTAATATTTTGCTATTACTTTCCTGGTCTGAAATCAGTTTTCCTGAACCATTAAGACAAAATCATCACAAATTATATTTTATAATATCGGCTTAAGAGGCTTTTATTCATGTGAACACAAGTCCCTTTTTAGGGGCACGGTCTCTTCGTTAAAAATAAAAAAAAAACAGAACAGTTTTAGTCACATATCAGATATTTCTATATCTAATTACCCTTTATGGCCAACATTCTGCCTCCGTTGTTAAGGTATAATTGTTCCAGAATTTAAAGGTGGTTTGGCCTCTAATTTAATTCTGATTCAGACTCTCCTGTCAGGACTCAAGAGAATTTAATTAATTACCAAGGATTAAGTCTTCCGGTTAAGGTTTCAGGGAAAAAAATCACAAAGATGTTGATTTCTTGGAATCCTTTTACAGGTTCATAACAGAAAAATCTTCATTCCCTGTAGGCATTTAATTAAACCTAGTTGAAAGCATATGTGATTCCTCAATTATGAACAAAATTCCAGTATTGTCTTTTTTCAAAAAGAAATGAGCAGAGTCCTCCAAAACCCAAAGTCCCATTCATTGACGACTAACTCTTCTAACTCTACATAGTTCTGATTCCAATATGCCAGGATCCTGGTAGCACAGCATTGCTTTTCCTCGCTGACATTTGCCATAGCCTCTGCTTCAGTTATTCATTTTGCCATAACCTCCGGAGAAAGGATGGGAGCTGCTTCTCTCCATAAGAAAGACTATTACAAACCCTAAACATGTCCCCCAAATGGTCAGGGTATCATCCTGTTGCTTCACACTGTTTGCATCTTAATATCTGGAACCTCAGCTGCTCTCTCCCAGGTCTGTGATGATTAACTGAGGATAAATGACCTTGCCATTTGCTCACAGGGTATCACTGGCCCTCCTGGTCCCCCTGGTGCTGCTGGTAAAGAAGGACTTCGTGGGCCTCGGGGTGACCAAGGTCCAGTTGGCCGAACAGGGGAAACAGGTGCATCTGGTCCCCCTGGCTTTGCTGGTGAGAAGGGTCCCTCTGGAGAGCCTGGAACTGCTGTAAGTGATTTCAAGCTTCTCTTTCTTAATACCTTGTGTTGAATTAAAATAAAGCCTTACACAGATCTTCAAGTGGCATATATTTGTTGATGAGTGTTGCAGGCTTTCAAGTAGAGCTCAATTTGAGCCAGGAAATCTGTCCAACAGATACTGAGGTGTCATAGCTTCAGCAGTTGCTCAGAAGGCATGAGATGGGGATGACAATAAATGAGGGAACTCACTCTTTTATCAAAATGGCACCTTACTGGTACTGGGAACTGAACAGAATCCCATTGCCATGGTCATCCTATTGTAAATTTATCAAATCTCAGCAAGCTACCAATTCCTTAAACATGCGTTGTTCAGTATCATTGTTACTCTGAAATGTGTCTTTCTTAGACCTGGTTCAGTTAGAGGCCGAGGTCAAAATTTGCATCTTGGCATAGATTCCATAAAAACTCTATTTCACTACCCCAGATGGCTTCATTAATCACAACCACATATTCTTTAATGTCGTTCCATTGGTGTCAGGGAGGAACTGGGTACAAAGAAATATACTTGCCAACATGAAACTCATCACTAGAGAAAAGATAGCCAAGGATACATCCTACTAATGGAAGGTCACTAGCTTTTTTCTAAACTGAGGATAGCGCATTCTCACAATCCTCAAGCCAACCCATATTGTCACTGGTTTGAGGGGCTTATTAGTAATGGTAATTACTAATTAATTACTAATTACAATGGTTTGTCATTGGTTTGAGGGGCTTATTAGTAATGGTATTTTTCCTCTTGTTCAGGGACCCCCTGGAACCCCTGGTCCTCAAGGTCTTCTTGGTGCTCCTGGTATTCTGGGTCTCCCAGGCTCTAGAGGTGAACGTGGTCTACCAGGTGTTTCTGGATCTGTGGTAAGTGTTTGACACCATTCTTATTCTCATTAACATAATAAAAGATTTTAAAAGCTGCCACTTCAGATGTGACAGATTGATCACTGAATAATTCCACTTAAGATTTTTTATTCATGGCATTTTCTTTATACAGATCACATGTCACTTATCTAAGAAGCTTTAATACCACCTTACTTAGACACACGCTATAAAGATACAGCTTAATATTATGCAGAATGATTTTTGTTCTTTTTACATGCTTAAGAACTATATAAGCTCTAATTGCATTTACTCCTCTGCAGTGTGAAATGCTGGCATCATTTATCCTGTTGGAAGAATGAAGCTCTGGAAGTTCTGAATCATTCCGTTAAATCCTATACATGACAGCAGCTAGGGCTCAGCTCACCTCCATAAACTCTCTCAACTTTATGAATTCATTTCATTTGGGATATCGGACGTAACTAGGCTCACCTGTACAGAACAGCATTCCAAAATTCAATAAAGCTGACCATCTGAGTGTGTAGGATGAGGGCAAGGATAACACTGATGACACTTCTTACCATTTTGTGACCCATTCAGTCTCACTGTACCTTCTTCTTGCAAACTGGAATCTCCTCGCCGGGGTTGTTTAGGAAGGGTGAAGTTTGCTCTCAATCCAATAAGAAGAATGTTGTTTTGTGTTCTCTGCCTCTAGGGTGAACCTGGACCTCTCGGCATCGCTGGTCCACCTGGGGCTCGTGGTCCCTCTGGTGCTGTGGGCGCACCTGGAGTCAATGGTGCTCCTGGTGAAGCTGGTCGGGATGTGAGTATGACGCTTGGTTTGTCATACTAGACTACATACTAACTACATAAACATAGCTAGAAAACCTAGCTGTGTTTCATTATGTGCAACATCATATCCTGAGCTGAGTTCCTCTTGTTCCAAGTTTTGGAACAAGATGGTCTGTTTCTCCATTAAATCAACATGTACTGACCACTCCTGGTATTGAAAATACGAAAAATTACTTGGACTGGGGGATGGATGGGTCTTTGAAGAGCATGCTTCAAAGTTGGCCAAAATATCCAAAACACCTCTAAAAGAAACTAGGTTGGCAAGTTCTTGCTCCTGTCTTTTAACAGTCTGAAAGCGGGTTCACTAGTGAGCATTGGGAGTGATGAAGACGGAGGAGCTGAACTATAGGGGCTGGTGGGTTAAAGAGCCTCACTAAGTGCCTTCATTGGTGTGGTGTCTTCACAGGGCAACCCTGGGAATGATGGTCCCCCAGGCCGCGACGGTCAACCTGGACACAAGGTCAGTATACCTCTCTGTCTTTCTCCAATTGAAAAGTGACCAAAACACAGGACAGTTTGATGCTAAACTTCACTTTGCCTTTGGTAGGGAGAACGCGGTTACCCTGGCAACATTGGTCCAGTTGGCGCTGTGGGCGCACCCGGTCCTCATGGCCCCGTGGGTCCCACTGGAAAACATGGAAACCGTGGTGAACCTGTAAGTTTGTAAATACCAGTCCCTTTGTGCTGCCATCTTTGTAGGCTTCCCTTGTGACCTCCCCACACTTGGGAACTATGGGGGCTTGGGGAGGAGAGTTTTGGGCTTGGCTGATCAGTTATGTTTTTCTTTTTCAACTAACAGGGTCCTGCTGGTGTTGTTGGTCCCGTTGGTGCTGTTGGTCCAAGAGGTCCTACTGTATGTACATGGTGATGATTTCTTTACAAATTAACATTTAAGGAGCCTCAGTCCAGACTGTCTGCGAAGAAAATAAATAATATACAGGCTAGACTTCATATTTTTTTTAAAATGTAGTCCATGTTGAGAATTGCTACAAATAGCTTCTAAGTCTCTTCTATTTCAAATCCCTTCTGCTTGTTTTAAATAATCACAAAAATCTAGCCACTTCACAGGAAGCTCAACTAAAGCAGATTAAGGGAATAGATAACACCCCCATGGCTTTTAAACCTTTGCACATCCTGAGTTGCTTTGTAAACAGATTAAGCAATATTTGTGGGCACGGGAGTCTCATTTTCTAAAGAAGTAAATGTCCTATCTGCCCTTCTTTTTTCTATACAGGGCCCACAAGGTATTCGAGGTGATAAAGGAGAGCCTGGTGACAAGGGGCCTAGAGGTCTTCCTGGCTTAAAGGGACACAATGGACTGCAAGGTCTTCCTGGTCTTGCTGTAAGTAAAATGTGGACATCATGCATGTATACGGATCTTAAAAGATCTTCCTCAAATTTTCACTGCCGTTGTTCTAAAATGTCCTACATCATATTCATTTCCCATTCTCTGGCTCGCTCCATCTCGCAGAGATTAATGCCATTTCATCCCAACACAAAAAGGTGAGGGTTAAGGGAAATTGAAATATACATATATTAAAATCTCTTGGCAACAATGTCCTTCAACCCCACTTAAAATAAATATAATTAGAGGAATGACTAATATTGCACTGCTGAAATAGCTTGTAGAAAAAAATATAATTGAATATAATAGACATAATGGGAGAAAAGAGCCCCATTTTACATTTTCAATTTTCTCAATCCAGAGTCCATTGAAACTAAAGTTTTCCATTGAATTTAAAAAAACCTATTTGTCGACACGTGTTCTGAAAGTGTGATTTTCCTGTTCTCTCTTTAAAGGGCCAACATGGCGATCAAGGTGCTCCTGGCTCTGTGGGTCCTGCTGGTCCTAGGGTAAGTCAATCTAAGAGACATTTATCTCTGAAATGGAGTTTATGTCAGGCACTGAGCCCAGGCCTCTGCTTCCTTGTGGGGTTTTAACTGACTCACTCAGACCCTGCGTCCTTCTTCCCTAGGGCCCTGCTGGTCCTTCTGGCCCTATGGGCAAAGACGGTCGCACTGGACATCCTGGTTCAGTCGGACCTGCTGGCGTTCGTGGCTCTCAGGGTAGCCAAGGTCCTGCTGTAAGTATCGTTTTGGGAAATAATGAAGAGCATCACAGACCTAAGGAATATCTTCTTCAGACTAAACCAAGATGGTTACGACAACACATTAAAGTTGTCCCCCACTGCCACATGTTAGTTCTAAAATGTGTAAAAATTACCTGTATGTGATACGTTGTTTAGGTCCATCCCTGCAAGTATGTCTGAGATCAAGTTGTTTATTTACATGGACTTAGTTCTTTTTTACTTATTAGAACATGCTTGTGTGTGATGCTCGACTGAAAATCTGCTGTCACTGATGTCTCTCACTGTGACCAAATACAAAACCTCCTTTTTCTCACGTTCACCTTTGCAGGGCCCCCCTGGTCCCCCTGGCCCTCCTGGACCTCCTGGCCCAAGTGGTGGTGGTTATGATTTTGGTTACGAAGGGGACTTCTACAGGGCTGACCAGCCTCGCTCACCACCTTCTCTCAGACCCAAGGATTATGAAGTTGATGCTACTCTGAAATCTCTCAACAACCAGATTGAGACCCTTCTTACTCCTGAAGGCTCTAGGAAGAACCCAGCTCGCACATGCCGTGACTTGAGACTTAGCCACCCCGAGTGGAGCAGTGGTAGGTCAAGATATCCAAGCCAGAATGGCCCTTCTCATAAGCTGGGCTTTGCAAAGTCAGTTCCCACTGACATTTAGAATGAAAAGGTTTTGGGTAAAAATTGCATTATATAGAATCATGCCTAATTAGAAGCATTTTCTTCTTCACCAGCATCCAGTTTCAGGCTTCTCTTAATGTGTATTTTTGCATTTTTCATATACTCTGATTTGATGTTTCACGGAGGAGAGAAGGAACTGTCTAATCTGGAAAGTAGCCATCCTCTTCCTATTAAATGTAGGGTAGACAATGTTACTTATAAGAATCAAAATCTTGGTCTAGTAATTATTAGAACCTATAGTCTACTCAATAAGAAGTTTTATGAGCTGGGTCTTGTCTTTTTTAAAGGTTACTACTGGATTGACCCTAACCAAGGATGCACTATGGATGCTATCAAAGTATACTGTGATTTCTCTACTGGCGAAACCTGTATCCGGGCTCAACCTGAAAACATCCTAGCCAAGAACTGGTACAGAAATTCCAAGGTCAAGAAGCACGTGTGGTTAGGAGAAACTATCAATGGTGGTACCCAGGTGAGGAATCCTACAAACATTCCTTCTCCTACTAAATAATATTATTAAGATTGTTTGCTTTTTAATGATCTGCATTTTAGTCGTTTACCCAAATGGGATTGTTAAAAGAACCTGCTCTTTTCTTGGGTTCCAGTTCTATCCTGGAATTGTACATTAAAGATGGATTGATTGAACGTACCCACACAATTCAAAGTTATTCTGCAAATTTGGCTCAACTGATAATCCCTGGAGAAACTGACTAATGACATTTAGTGTGAGGAAGTACTGGCCAGCATATGCGTCCCTGTACCCATGAATGTATATTTTCAGAACATGTGCTTTTCTAAATTTTTAATCAAATCTTTTCACCAACTTTATTGCATGCCTCCTGGTGGGGATTACAGAAAAAGAAAGAGGTCTGAATCTCTGTCTCCTTGTTCTCTTATTCTAAAGAAGATACATACCCATTAAAAATACCTTATCTAGAACAGGTATCTTTTTGAGATGATCTTGCCTCAGCCTGGTAGTTCCTATGTCCCTTCTAAGTAACTAATATTTCAAAGACCAGTGAATTGAGTTTCCTGGAAAAGTACCTTTTTCCCAAGGTCAGCTCTGAGTCCATTATTCCTCCCTATACCAGACATTTTTTTTTTGACTCTTAGTACCTGAGGCCATCTCCACTTAACTAGAATTTCTATCTTATTTTCTGTAGTTTGAATATAATGTTGAAGGAGTAACCACCAAGGAAATGGCTACTCAACTTGCCTTCATGCGCCTGCTGGCCAACCATGCCTCTCAAAACATCACCTACCACTGCAAGAACAGCATTGCATACATGGATGAGGAGACTGGCAACCTGAAAAAGGCTGTCATTCTGCAAGGCTCCAACGATGTTGAACTTGTTGCCGAGGGCAACAGCAGGTTCACTTACACTGTTCTTGTAGACGGCTGCTCTGTAAGTAATAGTGAAATGTGGGGATACGCTTATTTGGGGAGTGTATTTTGGAGGTGGGGAGATGGAGTTTTAACTTAGACCGTAAATGAATGAATAAGACCATAAACGGATGAATAAGAGACCTAACTTACTAAATCTATTTTCATAACTGTATTTATTTAAATTAAATTCCGAGTGTTCTTATCAGACCTTGCCTTCTGAAATTCTCTGCAATGCTAAAATATATACAGTGTCCATGCACTAGCTGTTTTTCTTTAAACATGAGTTTGTTAAATTATGATGTCTGCCCACAATTTAAAATTACTTGAGGTTAAAAGGTCCCAAGCTGTCACTTATGGCTATATGTATTTTATTTTACTTATTAGTATGGCATGCATGCGATTTTTCTCTACAATATGCTAGACATTGCAGAAAAATTAAAATTTACTTGCAGCAGCCTGCATACCCACCTGGCTCTCCCTTACCCACACACGCACACCCCAAAAAACGATAATATAGCAGTAAGCCACGTGGAATACGTATTGAAATTTTCTTTTAAAAAATTAGACTGGTAAGAAACTGCTCTCCCTAAAGACGCCCCTGATATTTCTGTTGCAAAGAGAACATGTTGACCTTGGGAAAACTTCTTCAGAATGAACAAGCCCAAAAGTGGTTCTTAAATATCTAAGGTTCTGACGATACTAGATGTAGAAATAGTGCTGCTTTTCATATATGTACTTTTTTCCCTCTTTTAAACAGAAAAAGACAAATGAATGGAAAAAGACAATCATTGAATACAAAACAAATAAGCCATCCCGCCTGCCTATCCTTGATATTGCACCTTTGGACATCGGTGGTGCTGACCAAGAAATCAGGGTGGACGTTGGCCCAGTCTGTTTCAAATAAATGAACTCAACCTAAATTAAAAAGAAAACAAAAGAAGTCCGAAAAAAACTTTCTCTCTTTGCCATTTCTTTTTCTTCTTTTTTAACTGAGAGCTGAGTCCTTCCATTTCATTTCCCCTGCACATCTATTTGCTTAAATTGTGGGCAAAAGAGAAGGAGAAGGATTGATCAGAGCATAGTGCAATACGATTTCATTCATTCCCTCCCTTCCCCCCAAAGATTTGGAATTTTTTTCGACACTCTTACACCTGTTGTGGAAAATGTCTACCTTTGTAAGAAAACCAAAATAAAAATTGAAAAATAAAATAAAAACCATGAACAATTTGCACCACTTGTGGCTTTTGAATATCTTCCACAGAGGGAAGTTTAAAACCCAGACTTCCAAAGGTTTAAAACTACCTCAAGACACTTTCCTATGAGTGTGATCCACACCATTAGGTGCTGACCTAGACGGAGATGAGCTGAGGTACTTGTTTTGTTTTGTTCCAAATACAAAGGTGCTACCAGTATTTCAGATACTTGAAGACTGTTGATGGTGCTAGAGGACTCTGAGAAGAAAGACTCCTCTGTAATGGGTTGCCGTGTGTGTTCTTTCTTCATGTGATTTAGCATCAGTATTTTACATCTTCTTCCCAAATAAAAGTATGCAGATTGCTTGCCCAACCTCGTCCTCTTCTTTAAATTCAGCAATTTGTTCTTTGCCAGTCTCATTTTCATCCTCTCCCATGGTACCAAAAAGAAGCCTTGTTTCTCGGACAAGCAGAAAGATTAAATTGTACCTATTTTGTATATGTGAGATGTTTAAATAAATTGTGAAAAAAATGAAATAAAGCATGTTTGGTTTTCCAAAAGAAAATGCTGAGTAGAATTCCTTGCTTCGATGCTCTTTGCAATGTAAGTATGGATTATAGCATCTCTACCAGCCGTTAGACTGTTTCTCATTAGATAGAAACTATGCAAAAAGGGCAGTGTGGTATAATAGAAAGAGCAGAGAACAAGGACCCAGGAGATCTGAACCCCAATTCTGACTCTGCTTCTTGCGGTCAAGGGACCTTGAGCGTTTCATCTTTCTGCCCCTCAACTTCCATATCTAATACGGGGAAGTTTCCTTCTCTGAACTATAAACACTTGCCCTGCTCAAAATACATAATGCTTAAACAAATGGTATTGTAGACCTAAGTTTACTCTAAGCAGAGATCCACAGAACCTTCTGGTTTATTGTCTATTAAGTACTTTGAAGCAGTGGCTGAAAGTTGGTCTATGCACAATTAATACTATTAACTAAAACAGTTTCAAATATTCAGTAAAAATGCCATACACTTAAATCTGATGCAACTGAGTACAATGCGTGTGAGGAGGTAATGTGTGTGCTGTCAATCAGCACAGACAGTTGTGGATAATAGTACCATGAACACCTACCTGCCAAATCAAGTTCATTTTCCTCCCCTGCACCTTTCAATGACATCTTTAATACACTTAAACAGAGTGATGTGTCAAGTAAAATGTTAAGATTCATTTAGAGCTTATTTCCTGTTGCAGAACATAATTGGGATTGTAATATTTGCCTCCTGAAATAAGTCATCTCAAGATTCAATTAGTTTTAAAAGCAAAAGACTGAACATGATGAAAATCTAACATCAAGTCTAAAAAGTTAGCATAGTCTATTACCCAAACGGTAACTTCCAATTATGGTCCTTCCCGCCACCTGAATCTGAACACAGGGATGCTTATTAGAATGCAGATTCCCAGTCCTCAGCCACCAAATTAAGATTTAGTAGGGAATCAGTATTCCTAAGAACCCTGCAAAATTCTGAGGTACATCCATCAGGAAGCCACTGTACCCAGTGATTTCCACAACTGTCTGTGGCTCTAACATTTTGTATCCGGCAAGAATGAACCAATACAGCTGACCAAATGATACAAAGAAAACCAAACCCCTGTATATCAGAATATGAGTACTCCTTACAAATTAGTAATTAAAATGGCCAGGGCAAGCTTACATGATAACCAGTTAGACATCTCTGGATTCCTTCAACATGCCTTGCCCTCAGGTCACAATCCAAGAAAGTTAACGTAAAGGGTGAAAGCGAAGAAGGAAGAAGCCATTTCCTGACTACCAGCTACGAGCCAAACACTACGTTAGATGATAATAATAATAATGGTCTTTGTCAAACTGAATCCAAATAGGCAGATTTCTTAAGCCAAGAGTCATAAATAATCATTTAGCCATCAGTTGGGACTACAGAAAAATAGTTCAATAAATAAGGGTATATATCTGATAAAATAATAATGAGGAAATAAATGATGGTATAGCCAATAATTACTAATGAGGAATGAATAATGGTATATCTAATAGAAAGCAATGGGAAAACAGTGAAATAAGTGTTGATAACCCAATAACATTTATGAGGGTAGTTAAACAACAAAAAATGCTTAGAATGGAATATTACAGTCTTTAAAATATCATTTTCAAGTACACTGTCATTAGAAATATATCAAACATGCGTGTAAAAATGCTAGGAGTAGGCGCGTTCATGGAGTAATGATAGGAATGACTTTTATGCCTGAATTTTCCAGATTTGCTATGATATAGCTATATCACCTTTATCATTTACAACAAAATTAGCCTTAAAATATTATGAAAAGAAATAAGCAGCCAACAAGCGAAAACAATCCTGGCTGAGAAGTAGCCATCTCCGGGGAAACAGTGGTCCACCTCCCACCCATTCATCTTCTGAAAGAGAAGAAAACCCTAACCTAAGAGTCATCACTCACAGTGACCCAGCCACACTGGGGGGCATCAGAAAGGGGCGCACGAGGCCATACATACCAAGCAGCGGCATCCTCAGGGATTTCGCAGTTTAGTTGCAGAGAGAGAATAAAATAATGTGTGAACACAATTTTAAACCAAGTGTCCTGTGAGGATAGCGGAGGACACTATTAATTAATGAGAGGGAATCTCAGAAAATTAACCTTAGCTTCATGCAGTAATAGTGACATTTGGGTTTAGCTGATCAGCTTTTGCCAGAGATCTAATTTCACTTTCAAACGCTCTGTGTCTGGCCAGAGGCTTCTTCTCTGGAAGCCACGTATTAGAACAGTCTGGTACTTACCAAGCAGGAGGTCCACTGTGAGTGTTCCCGGGGCCTGGGCAAAGTACCGAAGGCTTGACCCTGGCACACCAGACCTCTCTTTAGAGACTAATCACCAGGCCCAAGGGACCCTCCTTACAACATTTCCTGACCCTTGGTCCTATGAAGGTCAGCCACCTCTAACTGTGCCAGTCTGAGAAGGAAGAAGATTGCATATGAGAGAAGGAAGGAGCAGGTAGCCAAGACTGGGGGACGAGACATTAATCAAGTCTGGTAAAAAGGGTCATTTAAAATTCTAAAATCAATACAGCTAATGCACTGGCAAAGAGCAAGGACACCTGACCAATGCAGAACACATTTATTATCTTTAATGCCAAAATACTTTTTTCTGCTATTCCACTTAATATCACTGAAAACGAAGTTCAGAAATTGGATTATATATAAGAAAAGTTGGAAATGTCGTTTTGGGTCAGAACAACAATCCATCTAGATGAGTACTTTGCCTTTGACAGTGGCACCAAGGGAAATTTGGGAGAAAGAGTGGTTGGCACTTCCTGAGAAACCAGCCTCAAAACTCCCATTTAATAACCCATTGTAAATCTTTTTTGTACATAGATGAATCTCAACCCTTCCAGAGCCCTCTGTTTTGAAATATGTTGGTATTACTGTACCAACAGGAGAGAGCTAATGCTGAATTGTTAGCTCGGCTTCCTAGCCCTCTGATCAAGTAGCTAAAATATGCTTTCTATCCTTGTGCCTGGATCAGCCAGGGGTTGAACTACTCAGTGTCCATAGGGAGCACCAGTAACTGCTGCAATGGGGCCATCGACCGCCCATAATGATTGACTTTTCCCTGCAGTTTGGTGAAATGAGCACATAATTTGTGGCCAGCAGCCAAGGTTATGTGCACCAGCTCCACCAGTGACTAGCCAAGAGCACCTGGGAAAGTGTCTTAAGTTCTCTGAGAAGGTTACGGATCATCTTTAGGTCTGAAGTTTGCAGGCACTGGTAGTCATCTCTTGAGTTAATCTCCTGTCCCTGTCCCTCCAGTGTAGGGAGAGGAGAACCTAGAATTTAAATTTAATTAGCACCACTCTTTCAATTGGTAACCCATCAATTTTGAGTCATGCCTCCCTATCAGTAAAAATGTGAGCCCTTAACTAATTTTGTTTATTTATATATAAATGTTATACACGTACTACGTACTATGGGACTAATACATGATGTGCAATGGAAAACCTACATGGGAAAAAAAAAACTGTAAAAGAGAGAAAATAAATACAAATAGAAGATTCCATACTCCAGTGGATCATTTCATACATACCCTAGAGGGTGTGCACATTCCGTCCCCCTACTGTGAAGACTACTGCCCTAAACAAGGATTCAGGATGGGCTTCAGGGGAGGGCAGAACATCAATGGACTCCTGAAATAGCACACCAAATTTTGTGTGTATGTGCATTTTTCTTGGAATAGAATCCACAACTTTCTTCAGATACCTCAAAGGGTCTATGACCAAGAAACATGTTAGGAACCACTATACAAAAGCAGTATTACTTATTCATTAAACCCTGGGCTTTTCTGAACCATGACCTTCATATCTCATCTTGGGTCTCATACTCAGAGCATGCTGCTTTTCCTGTCCTAAGACCTGAGAGAACCAACCAGCATCAACCCACATTAAAATAGAAATATTTCGCTCTTCCACTTCCCTGCTATGGGACCTCTCTGCTACGCTTGAACAGGACTTGGCAGATGCTCTATGACCCAGAGTTGGACCTTACAACATCAAAGTGCACCTGTTCACAAAACCTTTTCAAATTAAGAACAAATGTATTCAATAATGGAGAGTTATTATATAATAATAATAATAATAATAATGTTATTTTTAGGAAAATTATGCATATTTTTGTTATTTTTTTTTTAAAAGAAGCTTTAACCTAAAAGAGACTGCAATTCCTGGGACTATAAAAGACTGTAAGGACAATAATTGGAACATGTTCTTCAGAGACCCTCAGGTCATCCCAGAACCAAATGTCTCCTCTTCATCTGGCTCTTCTCAAACAGAGCTATTATGCTGAGCCCAACCTACAAGAATAATTTTGGCCAGAATTAACAATCCTATGGATTCTAGAAAGGTCTCCTTAAAATTGCAATTCACTACATATTTAAAGAAATTCACGAACACAAAATGCCAGTAAAGTGAATTTTTTCTAGTATAACATTGCTCTTGGTGCCCAATGACTTAATTAACCATCAACAGCATGAAAAAAAAGGGAGAAACAATTTTTTTAATGGAATCTATTAATGCCAGGCAGAATAAGAACACCTACTCATAAACCACTGTGCGGAGTAGATGGCCTTTCTCTCTCAACGGGATGTCACTTTGAGTTCACTGCTCCCCCTGCTGACTGGATAATAGAACACCCCAGTCTTTTAACACAGCCACATGCACACCATCAGAGAATGAAAACTCAAATTTCAGAGGAGAAAATAGAACAGCCTCCTGTGCTTATTTCCTGTCTGCCCCAGACACACAGCCCTCTCTCCAGCTTCCATGGCAGCCCACCTTCATGTCCTCAATGCTCCATTTTTTTTCTTACCCATTTTAATCTATCCTTAATATCTCTCCCATGGAGCTGGTAAATGGAAGTCACAAGGAGGCAAACATAAGCTCAAAAGGAGAATGGCCTTTTTGGGTGAGTAGAGCTGTCCAATGATACAAATGTTGCCCCAAAATGCACTGAATAACCCTTCAGGATTTAAGCAAGGGGTTGGGGAATTATATAGAATGGAAATAAGAGGATGATAGAAAGAACAGGGGCTTGGAAGGCAGAGCTATCTGGGTATGAACCCTATCTCCACCATTTCCTCATCTGTAAGACAGGGAGAGTGATGAACTGCCCACCAGACTGTTAGGATCAGAAACAGGAATGCGTAGCAGTTTATAAGACTGATGGACAGTAAGCACGCAGCACCACCACTAGCATCATCCCCACAAAGCTGGGTCTTCCCTCAAGCCTGTAACTTCATCCTCCCCATTCCAGGAGCATTAGCTTCTCTGACAAGAGTGGCCCAAAATGACAGCACATCTACAATGCAGTTACACTTTACTTTCTCCTACAAATGGATTCCAAGCAAACTTCCAAACTCTCACAATTTTGGCGAGTCCTCCTCCACAATCTAATAAAAAAAGTATCAACCTTTTATTAGAAGGTTGAAAATCTCAATTTTTTACAAAGGAAACTAACGATCCCACCTTAACAGTAAAAACAAAAAAGGCAAGGGGCGCCTGGGTGGCTCAGTCGGTTGAGCGTCCGACGGTTGAGCGTCAGTCGGTTGAGCGTCAGCTCAGGTCACGATCTCACGGTTCGTGAGTTCGAGCCCCGCATCAGGCTCTGGGCTGATGGCTCGGAGCCTGGAGCCTGCTTCCGATTCTGTGTCTTCCTCTCTCTCTGCCCCTCCCCCATTCATGCTCTGTCTCTCTCTGTCTCAAAAATAAATAAACATTTAAAAAAAACCCAACAACAAAAAAGGCAAAATTTCTGAAATGTCATTAGGTGCATCTAATTTTGGAGACAAAGCTTTCTGAGCTGAGAAAACCACCCTTTTGCTTACTCGGAAACTAGTTCTTGTACACAAATGGACTATAAGTCATACACATACATGTTGAACTAGTCAAACTTCTGACACTTAATTTTCACAATTTGCGTTTCTAAAACTTTGTCTCTGGAAGCAGAAATTCTAACTCAAAAGTGATCAGCACACAAAATGATCATAATTATTAAATTCATGTCCTCTGGGAAATTTCTTGGCCTATATGAATTTACTCAAGGGTTTTAAGCATCATTAAATCACCTATTATTGCCAGTGCTTTGAATGTCTCTATGAGTATTATTATAAATGGATCCACTTCAAAGATGCTGGATTATAGTAATTTCCAACATGGTTTTTCTATCACTGATTATAGGTCTCCTTTTCCTTATAATACAAGTGTCTAAAATTTTTTTTTAAACTTTATGAGTGTAACACAATTTTCCATCTACTACTTTGCTCATCATGATAAGATATGTTCCTAATCATAAGAATAATAAAAAAAAAAGACTTCCCTCAGATAACATCTGGAAAATTGCCCATTTAGCCAATTCTCTGGGTTTATTCATAATTAATATTTACTTTTTGTTAAATATTAAAATATAGTAAGCTTATGCTCAATTTGAAGTTCCACATGTTTTCTTAGATTTTCTTCAACTAAACTATCACAATAAACACTCACCTTGTCACCATAAATTATAAAAAGAGCCTTGCTTTTCTTCTCTCAAGCTTGGGAGAGTTATCTATCAAACAAGAAAACAAAGTCCACTAAATCCTTTGAACCTTTGAAGAGAGAAAGACAAATCAATGCCAAAAATGATGTGCCTTCTCACCAATACACAAATTAAACTGTGTATTTTGTAAGATTTATAGGGTAAGTGGGCTTCTTTTTATTATCACTTTTGCTAGGTATCTGTCAAGTGAGTCTAATTCAGTAAAATAGATTGATACATTGGGAGAAATCTCTAGCCTCCATTCTGGGTTGGGGAAAAAAACAGGCAGACAATTTAGTCACCTTATACCACTCATATTATGATTTAATTGGTCTGAAATATTGTTTTAAAACTCCCTTGGCGAATGTAATATGCAGCCAGTCTTGAGAAAAACTGTACTCAACTAATGCCACAGGGTTCTGAAACCCTCCCTTAAAATCACTGGTAAAGTTGGAAGTATGTGTATATGGGCTTTTTTCTAGGAAGATGGTGTGCAATACTTAAAGTTTTTCCAGATCCCATAGTATCTACCTAACCAGAATTGCTGAGGTGGAGTCAAGAGATTTTCATTTTCAGTGAGTACATTAAGATGATTCCCATGTACTCTCAAAGTTTGGGAACCACTGGTTTATTGCCATTACCATATTATTGACATATTCTTGGATGATTCTGAGCCCCTCTTCCCAAAATGTTTAGGATCACAGCTCTAAAATCATGGGCTCTCTAAGCTGCTTTAAATGAGAACATGTAATGGCTCATTGAACTTGTGAGCAATTAATTTGGGAACAGTTGCAGTATTATAAATGTGATTACTTATTGCAAACCCAATTAATCCAGCCAGGAGGAATGTTAATTACAAAGGAGTATGGAAATTAGCATGAGTGCATGACTAAATGCCTAAATTCTGACCTATTATACTGTCTGTCTGGTAATTTAGTTTAAAAATACTTCCACAGGAAGTCTCATGTATATATGTGCATGTGGGCAATAAGGTAACATTAGTCCACACTCCAGGGCTGATTAGGAACCTTGGAAATACCCTAATTAGGAAAAGACAAGCTTTAGAGGTAGCTACTGCAGTATTTAAAAGAGCATTATTGAAATCTACATCAGGGGATATATTAGCATAAAAGATGTGGAAAATAATTTTTTATTGTTGAAATAATGGTCTTGAAGATAAATGACTAGCTAATAAATATTTAATATTAACAAAATTTGAGCTAAGCCTTGCTCTACTTGTAGCACACCATTTAATAGCAAGATTGACAAGAAAAGACATATAGTCCAATCGATCTCCAACCACTAGAGGCTACCTATATTTACCCAAAATTCTTGAATCACCAAATTGCTTATGAGGTCACAAAATAACTCCAAACAAACAAAAAAAAAATTGCAAAACAAAACTATATTTAATTGATTTTAAAGAAGAAGTTACATACAATAACTGTATATCTCTTATGAGTAATGGAATATCAATCAAAACAAATCTAGACAGACTAGAAAGCAATTGAGAAGGCTTCCAAAGCTCCCAAGAAATAATCTCTCCTATTTTGGGAATAGCTAAGATACACTAGGTCTGTGCTTTTTTATGGCCTTTTCCCCCTTCATAACTGAAAAAGATAAAGGCAGAGCCTCAGCCAAACTGTGCCATTTGACTCCTCTTCTCTGAGAATTTAAAACTTGGAGTGAAGAATGACAGAGACTGGGAGCCACCGAAGTTGAGGCACGCTAATACAGCACTCTGGGGGGGGCCATGAACTTCTGCTGATGAGGTCCTAGAATGGTAATAGGTGTTTTGCTTTGAATTATGAAATAATCCAGTATCCTTCCACTATCTTTTTGGCTTAAGTTAGAGAAAGTTGGTTTCTATTACATAAAACAAAAAAGTTTCAACGAGTACACCTAGTCAACAGGATATAGAGTGAATAGCAAAAACAGAGGAGTATAGGCCAATCTCAGAGTGAGTAGGTACTTAGAGTTAGTAGAAATAAGAACCAAAAATTTGAATGGCTGAAAAAAGTACCAGAGAAAGAATATGGTAAGGAAACAATTCTCCATGCGGCTTTGGTGTTTCTGCAAAATGCCTTGCAGGCAAAGATTCTGATAATGTTTGTTCTGGATAACCATTTCAAGGATGTTTGTATAGTGACAGGGACAGTCTTGAAAGAGAGAGATAGTGTCTCCTTCCAGAGCGCAGAACAGTTACTGTCCATTGTAATAAAGATAATGTTTCCCTACAGGGCAAATGTCTGGCTGGTTTGCTTGCAGCCCATTGTAAAATATTTGGGTTCCCTACACTTGGTGTTCCTCAGTTGTGACACATCCACCTGGGTTGCTCTGCATTGCCCCCATAGGACTTGGGGGCAAGGGAACCAGCAGTAAACACAAAGCTCCAGTTGCTTGCCTTGCTGTGAGTAATAATAAACTCCTTTGTCTCTGACCTAGATGTCACATGTCTTCTGCCAGCATCTATTAAACTGTGGCAGGCTAACATCTTAGCTTTAAAGCAGAGAAAATTTCAGCCCCTTCACAGTTCTTGACAAACATTTCAAAGAAGAATACATATCAGAATAGAGCTGCATCAGGTCTGTATTCCTGTCTTTCGAGTTGCCTAGCAACTAGTTGGTCACCATTGATCTGACAATCTGCAGTAATGAAAGACCACGCCATGTAGAAAAGTGTGATTGAACTATATGCTTCTAGATCGCAGAGATTGTCTGATTCGTTTCCGTGTCTCCTTCATCACCTAGCCCAATACCTAACATAGGCTGCATGTTCGATGATATTATGTTGAACAAATTGTTAAATCAAAGAATTAACTATAAGGATGGCTCTACTGGGATATGTATGGAATTGTAACTAAGGTAGTTCTTAAATCTGTATCGTAAGTACTTTCGCTCAGAATCATTGTTTCTTCAAGTTCACTTAATTGTAAATAATAGAGATGTGTCCAGGAAGCTCATGGGACAGGGACATGCTTAGAGTGGGAAAGATAAACAGCTTTGCTGAAACTGGAGCTGGAATGTGACTCTCCATTTAAGGTGGCTTTAGAGATCTCAGGGGCAGGAATTGGTGACTCTGTTCTCTGCAACTCTACCACTAATCTGGTTCATTCATATTCTGCATGTTTGTCTTTTTAGATCCACTATTAATTGGCAGTTGTTGTTGTTGTTTTGTTTTTTGTTTTTTGTTTTTTTTTGTTTTTGTTTTTGTTTTTTTTTCCTATCCTAATTCCTTTGGAAGAGATTCTGGTGCAGTTCATAAATCCCTTGGCAGTCTATTAACTGATGACCTTTGAGTAGACATCCCATCAGCTGTGATCATTAAAGTCATGTGGTATAACACCTGGCCACCTAGGAGTCAGAAGCCATGGGTGGGGCAATTTTTCAAGGGGGTGAGGGCACCAAAGGCCATAAGCAACATCTCTATTGGGAGGTCTGCACCCTGTCTATCCTCCTACACTCTTCCTGTCACTCCTCCCTCCTGAAAAATGTGCACCTTATTTCATGTGGTTTCAGTACTTGTCTTTAGATAAGAACATAAAATACAAAAAGTTCTTAGACATTAATTTAAAAACAAAACACTTGCACAAAAAAAAAAAAAAAAAAAAAAAACCTTGGGTGTGGTGGGGGTGGGACTGGACAAAGAACATGAATTTTAGGAAAAACAAAACAAAACAAAATGTCATTAAATATACAAAAAAAAAAAAAGGTTCAACTTGTCTAGTAAAGAAACACAAAGTAAAATCTTAACCGGTGTATGGCGATGCTTCTTAAAAAAAAAAAAAAAAAAAAAAGATAGTGTTTCAGCCAAAAGATCAGTCTCATTTACAGCTGGCATAGTATAAGTTGGTACAAAACATCTGGAGAGCAATTTATCAGTATGTATAAAAGCCTTAAAAATGTTTATACTTTTGACCACTTATTATTCGCACGTTGGAATGTATCTTAGGAAATGAATCCTTAAGTTTTCTAAAGACTTTTGAACAAGCACAGTTTGTATGAAGAGTTTCTCATAAAGCTGTGAGACTACTTTTTCTTCCACTGCTCAAGTGTGAACACATAACTGTCCTCTAGTGCAGCTGCCCAGAGCAACCTAGGCTTGGAGGGAGAGCTATGCCAGTATGAAAGACAAGCACATGAATCGCAGTTAGAAGTCTTCTAACTTTGAGAAATGCCGTGGCTATTTGCAGCATGAAGCTGACAGAAGGAAGCAGAACCGTGGAGCTCCCAAAAAAGCCACTGCAAATCCCCTCTTTGAACTGGCTCACACGACTAAGTGCCAATCTAACCCTCTGCACAGGAGGTGTCATCATAAGGAGCCACCAAGGAACACCAAAAGGTTGTATTAAAAATGCATGTTTTATTGCCTCCTCTTCCATTGAAGTCAATCCCCAGTTGGTTATTGTGAGAAATCACATTCTCCTGCCTCCTGTGTCTTATCAGAATGAACGTGGTGGAAGTGCCTGAAGGGAAGACACTACAACAGCAGTAAGTACACGTGCAAAATAATGGCTGACAGTCGTATCATATCTCAGGCACAACAGTTGTCATAGCCTTATTTATAGCAAAAGATTGGAAATTAACCAAATGTCTAATAATAGTGGATTGGTTAAAGTAGATAGGGCACATCCATATGATAGATTGTGATGCAGTTATTAAGAATGTTCTCGAAGAGTACTTAGTGATATGGGGGGGAACTTAATAACTCTATACTAAAATAAACAAGTAGATTACAAGGAAGTTGCATCTCATGCAGCAGATAGGCTTTTCAATCATGATGAAAAAAATCTCATATAGTTAACATTGTCCTTGAAAATCTCCAGGTTGGATACCAAATACCATAATTTCATCATAGTTTTTCTTTTTAGTATTAGAATAGATAACTGTGTCTGTGAGCATCAGAGAAGTTGGCTTGAGGTTAGACTATGTTGTAGGAAAAATATATGTTTTTACCACTGGAGTCACAGTCACTGTAGCAAGATGCACATACTATAAGAGACATACAGGAATTGAGACACAGAGATTGAGGAAAGAGTCAATTCATATCACCCATCTCATGCTTATTCTGGGGAATACACTCATGAACACAATAAAGGGGAAATTTTTTAAAATCTATTTAATTGTTGTACACACACACACACACGCAGAGTAAAGTTCACATAAGTTAAATGTGTGTAGCAATTATCTGTATAAATCATTATATACAAGTCCCAGTCTGTTTTAAAATTTTCATTTTAAACAGATATGCATACAAGATCCAGAAAGGGTATATGCAACAATTTAACAGCCATAATCTCTAGTGAGATTATGGGTATTGTTGGGATTCTTTCCTCTAATTTTTCTGTTTTTAAAACTTTTTTAAATGAACATTTTTGCTTTCATTATCAGAAAAAAATACTGATTGTTTTTAAATGGCACTCACAAAACAGATGATACCTTTCAAATACCTTTAAAACTAAGCCTTATTTTATTACAAATGCTTACAATGTGTAGTTTTTGGTATGCAATCTCTATACCAAAAGAACAAGTACTTGGTGAAACAAACTACTGGGAAACAGGACAGAAACATGAGAACACATGTATAATGCAGGAAGTCTGAATCAACAGAATTCTATTAGTCTACCTCTGTAAAGCAGTGTTCTTGGGGACTATCGAACAGGACATGGAAACAGCCTTCTTATTATATTGAACTGGACATTAAAATGTTCTTGTCAAAAGAAGAAAGAAGGTCCTCTCTAGACACGGATTATGTAAATACACATACAGAGTCTATAATAAATTATGTTAGGAGATGCCTTCTGAGTTGAACTTCCATGAATTCCTACTCTTTATGCACTTGCCTAAAATTTCATTTAAAAAACCCTATTACAGCAATACTTTTCCTGCTTCATTCATAAAAAATGCATAGATGCATTCATGTAATAAAGGAAATTTCTCGCAGAAACACATATATCACTCTAGTAAGTCTGTTTTAGCGATTGGAAAAAATAAATGTCTCATATGAGAAGGATTTCAAAGACAGGTCAGTTAAAATAGTTCTTTGATTGTGTAAAATTACTAGTGGTTGATCCATTGTGTCAGATGTGAAATGAGATTAAACTGTAAGAGTCAGTTTTAAATTCTCAGCATTAAACTGAATTAATAAATTGAGCAAAGACATGGTTCAAGTAGGATTGAAAGGTTCTGCTAAAACCAGACTGTTTAGATCCATTAGCAACACAGCTACAAAGAAAGAATATCTTATCAGAAAGGAGTGTAGGCTGTGGAAAATTAATAGAGAGTGCTAGACCCAATCTTGGTGTAGAATTACATGGAAGGGATTAGGAAGTGAGGGGAAGGTAATTAAGTAGAAAGAACAGCCGGAAAGAACTGAAAAGCAAAAGATCAGATGGTCTGAGGTTGAGCCCCTCACCATCTGTTGGCAATCATCAAAATTTATTTGATCTTATTGTGTATTTACTTTGTAAAAGGGGGGAAAAAAAACCCTCATTCTAATGAATGAATAGGTGGGATACAAGGTGAATGCCCATTATAACAGAGCTCATTATTACTGTGAGAAAATCATTGCCATTGCAACATAACAAATACAATTAATGCAATCTAGTTGTTCCATTTCTGTCCCTGTCTCTGACATCAGCTTCATAAAAAGGTTCTTATGCTTTCGGAGCCTTTTGTGATTTAGTTGGAGGGCTTTGTCTATAATTTTACTGTCATTGTTTATTGCATGTCTATCTATACAATTTGCTCTTGTAAAATTTCTGAGTGACTGCATGTATCCATTAGCAAAGTAGGTCAACCAGCCACTTAGGTTTCCCCCTTCTAATAGGCATCATCAGCACCTGTGATTTCAATATCAGTTAACAGTGCTAACTATCCATCCAGTTATACAAAGAGGAAAACTCAATTCTTTCCTCTACTTTATCTCTGGCCCCATATTCACTTACCAGATCTTTCTGAAGGTTTTCCCTACATGTTTTCCCTTTCAAATATTTTGGTGCTTCCTCCCATCTTTTTCCCCTGTACTTCTCACTTTAGGCTTTGTGGTCTTTCACCTTAACTGCTACCTGCCTCTTTTCCTGTCCCTCTCACATCCATCTCCCATCACACAGAGAAAACACAAATCTGGCCTTTCAATCTCCTGTTAAAAGATTTCTGTTTCCACATCACTTACAGGATAAAGTCAAAGGCATCTGTGTGGTATATGAAACCCTTAACTGCAGTGTCCCCTGACAATTTCACCTCTCTAGCTCTTCTCTCCCATCTCACAGTTTATACCCTTCAGCAAAACCAGAGTAATTTATAAAGCAACTACTAATAAATAATTAAGCAATTTTTATTATAATCAACTCATGATATGCCTCAGGGATGAGTATTTTCATCCATTCTTTAGGACTGTGCCATGCATTACTATTTTAAAATTAGCTGCTTGGTTTTTAGAGTGCAAGCCTTACAAGTAAGGCAGAGCAGACTACACAGCCAGCTGTCACACAGGAGCATCTGTACAAGAGGTCTCAGCACAGCTAGGCAAGACTAGCAGATACATCATCATATCTCTGGACACATATTAGTATTGCCCACCAGTCAAGCAGTGTGCAGCTACACAGGAGAGCTGTATATTTTCCTTTATTAAAAAATGATTGAAACAGTGTCGTTCTTTGTCTAGTATCATCTTTCACGTACCTAGCAACACACTTTTAACATGCCGGATATTTGAAAGCTTTATCAGAAAAGGCTGGCTGCCTCAAATCAAGGGTTTTATTTAATTTAGCTCTGAATTTGCTGGAGGAAAATAAATTGATGTCAGGTTTTTAATTTTAAAGTCACATTTGCATTGCAGATGGACTATTTAACAGTTCACATAATCAATAAAATTACTGCTGAAGCACAGGATGTGTTAATGAGAGACTCTAATATCTGAGTAAGTGGTTTCCTTCTGAAAAGTCAAATCATGTTTGTTTGCTTGTTTAAATTTGTTGGGGCGCCTGGGTGGCGCAGTCGGTTAAGCGTCCGACTTCAGCCAGGTCACGATCTCGCGGTCCGTGAGTTCGAGCCCCGAGTCAGGCTCTGGGCTGATGGCTCGGAGCCTGGAGCCTGTTTCCGATTCTGTGTCTCCCTCTCTCTCTGCCCCTCCCCCGTTCATGCTCTGTCTCTCTCTGTCCCAAAAATAAATAAAAAATGTTGAAAAAAAAAAAATTAAAAAAAAAAAAATTTGTTAATCATAAGAAATGACCTTATTCTGATGGAAAAATAGCTAAATGTTTCCACAAGGTACTTGGCTCCTTGCACATGATAGGGATTAACATTATTTTGATAGGTAGAAATATTCTACCCCACTCTCCATACCCTAGAAAAGAATGTGCAGATCCAAATTTATGGAACCCAATTTAAAGTGCTGATTCAATACTGTCCCAAATGCCAGTGAAGAAATATTTTGAAATGTCTTAAGTATTCTACATATCTACAAATGGGATGGAATGAAAGTTGGGCTAGTAAAAACTGACACCACACTTTTTAAACATTAAATTTTCTTTTTAGAAAGAGGAGAGTTGTTTCTGTCTTGTTTTTGAGCAGCAATTTTGTACTATATATTTTAACAACTTTATTGAAGTATAACCAACATAATAAACTGCATATATTTAAAATATGCAATTCAATGTATATATTTGACATACATGTACAGACTCTATTGTTTCTAGTTAAAAAGTCAGAAAAATAAATAAGAAAACTATCAACTATATTCATAGTACTATAATCACAGTTGAACTTTTAGAACTCTCACAAGTTTTTAAGTCTATTCATATATATGTATGAATAAAATAGATATATGCCTCTACTTCTATCACACTGTCAACAAACTGCATATACTGCCTATACTTTTCCCTCTTTCAACCATTAAGTGTCCATGAATATTTTACATGTCTTTAACTATCGTCCTAAAGACGACTTTCAGTATATACAATGTACATTTTTATTTATCAGTAGTAAAATAATTACATAATGAATGATGAATAATTACCTATAACCATAGAAATATAAACAAATAGCCATACAAATATCACTATTAAATTCTAAAACAATTTTAATCTACATATATGAATTATAAATGCAGAAATGTATATATATACATATGATTTTTATCTTATTAAAATAGTAATCGAACTACATGTATTATTTTGTAATCCAATTAAATGAATTTTAATGAGGATTTTATATATTTGAAATTTTTTGTTGCCAAAAGTTAAAAAATACAAATATGCATGAAAAAGGAAATTATCACCAATAACTCTAATAACATAAATAATCTCATTTAAACATTTGGAATAACGTTTTCCTGGAGAGATACAGATAAACTGCATTATTATTTAAACCCTATTTATAATCTAAATTTGATATGGGTATTTTTCCATGTTATTATATCTTTTTAAGAAATAATTTTAAATAGCAAAGTAGTTCTATAGTATGGAGTACTTTTGACAACATTGATATTTTTAAATCGTGGCCAATTTATAGCAAAATTTTTCATTTCAAAAAAACGTGCAATCCTTTGATTAGTAGTGAGGTTTAACTTTTTTTTTCAAGTGCTCACAGGCTTTTTTAAAAAAAAAATATTTATTTTGTCAGTTCTATATGCTATAAATATTTTCTCCCCAGGTTCTCATTTGCTTTACGGTAATACTCTTACACAGAAGTTTTCAATATTTTCCTTTATAATTTTTTCCATTGCATTTTTGATTAGCTTAAATATTCATGTATGTATTTTGAAATTTATTTCATTTTATGTTTTTAATTTTCACATGTGGAATTTATTTGGTAAATGATGTGAGGTAACCAAGCATCCTTGCACATGAAGTTGAAATGGCATCTTTATCACATAATAAATTCTTATGTATGCATTTGAATTTAAAATTTGTGCTAGCGGAGTGATGAAAGCCGCAGTTCAATCTCAGAGCTTTTGTTCCTTTTGTATCTGTTTAGTTAAATGTGGCATTGATTTAAGGTGGTGCTTTTTTTTTTTTTAACACTCCATAAAGTGCTGTTATTGAAGACTTACATTTCGATTTATATACACACATATTGCTATTTTCCCTCTTTGGATTTATATTTTCTTTTAAAGCAATATAAGCTTTCTGCAGAAAAAAAAAATTAAGTAAATAAAAATGTAAAGAGGCAACAAAAATTAGTTTAATCCCTGTTAATCTTAGTATTCAACAGCAACCACTGATAGCACTCTTGGCATAATTAATTCCAAGATTTTTTTTTTTTTCATTTCACCCCTTTGTAGGGGATACAAGAGATGTAAATAAAGGTTTCTAAATGGTTTTATAATGATGACTTTTTTATTCTTCCCATAAAGCTTTAAATTGTTTCATAATAATGAAATTCTTTATTCTTTTAATGGAGCTTGAAATATATTTTTTAAAGGACCTAAATATATGAATTCCTACTCTGAAAACAGAAAACGAATGTGTTTTCTTACACATGAAAATGAAAATTCTCTATTTCACCAGTGGGTGGCAATCTCAACATGTACCCAGCTGGGTGCTGTCATTGGATCCTGGTCATGCAAAGGGGAAAACTAACCTAAAATGTCTGACAAACGTTAACTCCAGCCGCTGTTGTTGCCCTTTAGTTGTCGTGATTTAAAAAAGAAAATGAGAAACCTGCAGAAATAATCACAAGTGAGAACATTACACAACATGGAACAAAATTACCTTGGCTTAATGTGGGCTCAGTGAAAATAAAAGCTATGTGTTAAAATATTATTCCTCATGTGCTCCCAAAGAACACAGTGTTTTAAATATTTCCAAAAAGGACTAAGAGTTTACATCAAACAAACATCCTACAATTACATGAATTACAAGACAAAAAGTAATGGAGAATACCATTGTGATGGGAAATCAGCAAATTTGAGTTACTAGCAAAACATTCAAGCACACAGCTGAGCCACCATTAGAGTTAAAGTCAGTCAGGATGGTAGAAAGCTTAGAAGGCAGGAGAACCCACATGGGGATGGACTTGCAAGTAACAGCCTGAAACTGCACTCAACAAAAATGAACATAAAATCAAAGTAATTGGTTTTTTAAGTGCAAAATTCAATGATCCCAAACATCGGATCATGAAACAAAGCAGTTCTCGGTACTTCCACTGATAGTTTGACCAACATATTTAGATATTTAGTCTCCAAACCAAATATAGTATAAACATGACAATTTTTTTGTAGAAAAACCACACTCTTTTTTGCACTAATAATTTAAATAAACTATAAAGCACAATCACTTGAGAGAGAAAGAATCTTCAAGGTTTCAGGAAGTCTAAAATTGAGCGTAGGGTTAAGCTGCAAAGTTGTAGAGTTTGCCTTCAAACCAAGTACATGTTCTCAAAAAGATACAGCTTTGAACCCACTCTGTCCAACCCAGTTCTCTCTTACTGACCATGAATCCAAGCCCCTTGGCTAACTACAGTTTGTTAGTTCCAATTTCCCACCTGTTTCTACTCCATTGTTTTAGAACCCACTGAGCCTATGGGAGAAGAGCATGGTGAGAGTTTGACTCCAGATTCAGCAATGCTGAGGCCCCCCAGCAAACTGGTTAGATGCTCCCTCAGCAAAGACCAAGAGCCTCTAGGGAGCACTATTTGGCGGGGGCGGGGGGGGGGGGCACAAGGCAAGGACAATAAAGCTGACTTAAAGCCATAGTAACTACAAGAGTAAGAGATGTTTGTTTGTTTGTTTGTTTGTTTAGAGAGCAAGAGAGAGCAGGGGAGGGGCAGAAAGAGAGAGAGAGAGAATCCCAAGCAGGCTTCGCACTGTCAGCACAGAGCCTGATGTGGGGCTCGAACTCATGAACCATGAGATCATGACCTGAGCCAAAATCAAGAGTTGGATGTTTAACCAACAGAGTCACTCAGACACCCCAAGAGTAAGAGCTTCTAAAGTGTGGTAACCCTTGATGGGAACTACTCCCAATCCTGCCTAAGGGATTTGAATTAAAAATTGACTACAAATAGAAATCTAAAAACTGCAAACCTCTCCAATAGCATCTAACACCAAAGAAACAGACATTCTCATCCCCTGCCTTGTCCAGTCCTTTCAACCATTTCTCGTATAATGTAAGGTTGCTAGACCCTCCTCTTCTTGCTTCTTGTTGCCAGAATCATTCTCAGAGTATCGATTCCCATAATTAAACCCAATATCCTAGCAATGAGGAATAAAGCAGGGCTTCTATAAACTGGACACTTTTTCTGCATTAATAGAACACAATATTCCTTTAGCTTTTTTAGTATTGACTTAGAGCTTTGAATAAATATTTATCAGAGGTCAGTTTAATGCACAGAGCACTAAAATAGGCAATCTGCTATCCTAAACACTATGTGAGCCATATTCAGCCCTCCAATAGGGATTAAAGTCACCTCAATAGATGGTGATAGATGAATGAATGCATGATCAAGTGCCAAAATGAGCACTGCAGATTCCAAGGGCTTTAGTAGTTCAGAGTCAAGGAGTAGTTACGGCAGACAGGACTTAACAGCTAACATTCATTGACTGTTTATTTGGTGCCAGGCTCTGTCCCGTGTTCTCTCAGTAGCATGATCTCATTTAATCCTCACATCAACCCTGTGAGTTAGATACTATTATTATCTCCATTTCACAAGCAGGGAAACTGAGCCTTAGAGATGTTAAATAATTGATCCAAAAGTACACACTCATAATTGGGAAGATCTGGTTCTTGAACCTAGACAGCCTGACTCCATTCTGCTCTGCATTCTCCCTGCACAGCTGTGGTGCCATCAGTTTCTCAGTCATGCCCGAAAAATCAGAGGTGTCTCATTTAGCTTAGTTCATGGTGGCTGCTTTCTGATCTTCAGGGACTGACACTTCCAGGCTCCCTTTTTTATGTGAAACCAGGCAAACTGGACCTAATGAAACAGTCTGAAGCTTTGTCACATCCGAGTCCACTGCATTCATGAGGATCCAGCCCACGTTGGCAGGTTAGGGCTCTGTGAAAATGAGCAGCAGAACCATCAAAATAACCCATAATGGAAGATTTATGAAAAGAGCTAATATTATGATCTATTTTTGATTTGGGGATAGTAACATAGATAACTCAAAACTATGTACATCTTTTTCACTCAAATAACAAGCATGACAGAATGCATAATGTGTGCACAGTGCTGTGATAGATACTATGGGTATTCACTGCAGGGCTTGGGGAGATGATTATGGATCTTTAGAAGCAGATATACTTCTTAAGTTTTTTTCACTGGGACTTAAGTTTTTAATTCTAAGCACACAAGGCTATCATGACAGAGGTGAGTACGGAAAGTACTACATAATAACACCAAAGGGAAATACACTAAAAAGGAAAAAAGCCTCGCTCCAAAATTCATGGAGAATGTTTATATTAATTGAAAGCCAATAACTCTAGACCTATTATGATCATATTCACAGCCTCAGGAGGACAGTGATGTGAATAATGATAAAGTAGAAAGAATTCCTTCCACGATGATAAAATATTTGGTCTCTTTATACTGTTCTGAGGGGAGGGAGCAAAAAAAAATTTGTCAAGAAACATATGAATAGTCCCTATTAGACTAATGAAAAGTGAAAAGTGATTTTATGTTCTTTGTTAAACAACTTAAACATTTACCTAGGCAAGTACTATATTTCAGGAGCCAAATTCTGCCTCAAAGGGAACCAGCTGGCCATGAAATATAATCTGTAGTTGGATGGAGGATAAACAAAGTTTAGTTCTTCGTGCAGAACATGCAATGAAGATGGAAAGCACATTGCCCTGGGATTTGTCTGGAGCAGGTGTCAGCAGCCTCTGTGAGGCGGCTGCCAAGTCTCTATTTATTCACTCTCTCACGAACTGGAAGAGGGAAGAATTCTAGTATCTTTAGGTCACTCACACACACACACAACATGCCCAGAAGTGGATGCACTTTGACGCAGGTAGGTTAAACCTATAGCAGAAACACTATGAAAAACACCTGGTCTGTGTCTGCTGCTCCACTGAAAATGTGGGAATAGGGTATCCACCCCCCCAACCCCTCTGCAAAGAACCTCTCTTCCCACCATTCCAGTTAAAGCTCCTAGAGCTTCTTTAGAGTCCTCAAGAATTTCCTTTTATAACGCAAATACCCTTAAGACAGACTACATCTCACATCTATTACTGCAAAGCCTTAGTGAAGCTGAAAGACTGATAACACTCAAGCATAGTTATGATCTTATGATTCAAGAAGAGAACATTTCAGTTCCATATGTTTATCTGGTCCCATTGGTGTGGGCGTGAGGGGCAGAGTGACAGGGGAAGGCCAAGGGTATTGTTGGTTACAAAAGGGAATCGTTGCTTATTTTCTTGCTGTTCTGCTTATCTGTGTTAAGATCTCAGAGGAAGGTGTAGTAGATCAGCTTTGAGGCTAGAATACCACATTACAATCATATTTTCCATATATTTATGCTACTGAATGGGTCGGTAAACAACAATAATTGAGTTCTGACCAGAAGCAGCATACTGCATTTGGGATTTATGAGAACAGCAAACAATATAGTGTGGTTTACCCCTAGTTTGCCAGGAAACAATTTTTGCTACTATTTACCTACTTACCAGAGACAACAGGAGCAATGGAATTCGTTTTCTAGGGCATCGTGTTAAATAATAAGAGTCTTAAGTGCACTTGGATCAATTAAGGAAACATTTCCTTTTTCTGTTTTATTCCTATATATTTCTTTTCTTTTCTTTTCTTTTTAGATTGATCTTAAATAGTCTTTAATCTACCTATAAGAAGAGGAATGTTATGTAAGATTGATGATAGAGAACTAATTAGAGACCTTGAAAAATGCTCATAATTTGATAAAATTCTGTTATCAAATAGGAAATGACAGCCACCTTCAGACTCTACAATTAGAAGCTTTTATCCTATTCTCTCTGGCTTCCGTATCCACCCATATATCTAAGATATTTTGGTATTGGTCTTGACCACCTGATCTTCATCTCCTACTTCTTTGAGTAAATTGCACAGTTTCCTTGGCAAAGTAGTTACACACCTCTCAACAATCAATCGGTACATTTTGGGTAGCATACCACCATCCTGGCCCCTGGCCAATTAGAACAACAGATCCCCCAGGAGATTGGATGGGGATCACATTACCCAAGTTGGTCCCATTACAATGGTTCTCAGGATTTGTGTGGAAACCGCCAGAGAAGACACTGTCTCCCTTTTCCTATGGACTTGAATGTTAGAAAAGTTAGGTCTAGAGCTACCCAGATAATAAAGCCAGCCCAGGAGATAGAAGAATGCAGAGAAATGTCAAAACTAGGCTCTGATATCATTTGAGTCCTGCATCAAACCCCTAGATTCTCTGTTACATGAGCCAGTATGTTCTGTTTCTTAAGCTATTTGGAGTTAACCCTCCTTTCTCACACAATCAGAAGACACCTCTCTGAAAGAACAATTTGGTTGCTTCTTCTTACCCAATGAATATTATATCCTTTTTGTTTCTATTCTCTAATTCAGCATATTAGATATTTAACAAAAATACCATATTTCCTGGACTAAAGCATATTTTTTCACACTTTATGTCCAAAGAAACTTTGAGGAGCAAGTTGTGATATAGCTGGCATTGACTACACATTGACAAAACTTACTTAAGTAAAAGAAGAGCCTTGCTTCAAGTTGTGATCTGTTTTTGCACTGGGGTCACACATTATACAGCTGCACATTGACTTAAATTCAGATTCCAAATTTTCATTTAGAATGTTTTCAAAATTACTGCATTATGAAACAGCACTGAAATGAAACATTGTGATAGCAGAAGAAAAGATTACCTGGCAGAAGTCGGGCAATGCAATTAAAGGCAACAAAAATTGCCAAACTGTTTTTTTTTTTTTTTTAATTTTTTTTTTCAACGTTTTTAATTTATTTTTGGGACAGAGAGAGACAGAGCATGAACGGGGGAGGGTCAGAGAGAGAGGGAGACACAGAATCGGAAACAGGCTCCAGGCTCCGAGCCGTCAGCCCAGAGCCTGACGCGGGGCTCGAACTCACGGACCGCGAGATCGTGACCTGGCTGAAGTCGGACGCTTAACCGACTGCGCCACCCAGGCGCCCCCAAACTGTTTAATAAATCATCAAACTTTCAAGGCCAGGAGAGATTGGGGCACATGATACATGCTTATAGAGAACCATAGTCAGTTCCCCAATAGCTATCTCTCAAAAATCTTTGGCTGACTTTCAAGAGAGGTTATTTAACTTCTAGAAATTCTTAATTCAATTAAAGATAAAAAGAAAGTATGAGTTTAATCAAATAGGCAATGCTTACACAATCCCAGTCTTTTCCCATGTTATAGTATCAATGTATCAATCCTAAACATGTTAAAGAAGTTAGTCTCCTAGAAAGTGTGTTTTCCACAGGGTGCTACATATGACTGCCCATAGATAAGAATGATCCAGAAGAGCCTTTAGACTTCAAATATATAGATTCAATCTTTATGAAGCCAAAGATATAAAATGCCATTGTTTACTTAAATTTATTAACATACAGGTACTATTTTATTAACAGATTCTGGTTCTAAGATATAGACTTACATGCTGATATATCTACTTCACGCATAAAACCAGAGAATAGCAAAAAGAAGGAAGGAAAGAACAAAGGGAAAAGGAGGGAAGGAAGAAAGGGAGGGAGGGAAATGGGAGGGAGGGAGGAAGGAAAGCAAGGAAGGAAGGAAGGGGGGAAGGAAGAAAAATCTTAATGAGAAAGGAAACTCTTGGTGAATGTAAATCTATGAGATGTCATTGAAAGAAAGACTGACAGCCATAAGTTTAAGAGGCATTCAGGAATCCACTGTGTGGGAAGTCATCATAATTGGAAATCATTATAGGCAAAAATTCTTTGGGCCCTTTGTATCTGGAGCATGTCATAGTTACTGTGCTAAGCAGTTAAGACAGTCATCCTGAAAGAAAATACTGTCCTTGCTATAGCCACATTATGTTGTATCAGGAGAACTACATCATTCCCATTGAGAGACAATTTGGATACCATTGGGAGACTGCCACAGCCTAGCATACATGCAGGAGAATTCTGTCATGGAAGATAAATGTCTAAATAAAATGTATTTATCCCATAGCAACACCATGAAAGATTGCTAACAAACTCAGCCCCTCAGCTCACAAGAAAAATCTTATGCCTGAGGAATGAGTTAATAGAAACGTCTCTAAAGAATATTTCATACTGTAGGAGAAATAAAGCACATAATTTAATCAAATACCTTAAAAGCAAGAACAAGTAGTTATGAAACAAGAATAATAGCAATAAGGGGCGCCTGGGTGGCGCAGTCGGTTAAGCGTCCGACTTCAGCCAGGTCACGATCTCGCGGTCCGTGAGTTCGAGCCCCGCGTCAGGCTCTGGGCTGATGGCTCGGAGCCTGGAGCCTGTTTCCGATTCTGTGTCTCCCTCTCTCTCTGCCCCTTCCCCGTTCATGCTCTGTCTCTCTCTGTCCCAAAAATAAATAAAAAATGTTAAAAAATAAAAAAAATAATAAAAAAAAAGAATAATAGCAATAAAAAATCAGTTAAAGGTTTTTTTTAATATATTAAATTTATCGCCAAATTGGTTTCCATACAACACCCAGTGCTCACCCCAAAAGATGCCCTCTTCAATACCCATCACCTACCCTCCCCTCCCTCCCACCCCCCATCAACCCTCAGTTTGTTCTCAGTAGTTAAAGGTTTTTAAAATGAAAATATACTCATTAAAATATACAACTTAATGAATAGACTGAGTAACACTGGATCTACTGCAGAGTAAATTGGTAAACTGTAATATGTCACTGAGGATTTCTTCTAGAACATAAAACAAAGACAATGGGATGTAAACTGTGAAGGAAATTTTGAGAGACATGGCAGATAGATTCAGAAGTTCTAATGCCTGACTTAAAGAATTTCCATAAAAGGAGAGAAAAGACAAACAGGAATAGCAACGCTTTGAGAAATAGAGGCAAAGAATTTCTAAGAAATAAGTGATGAGATTCCTTTGTCAAAAAAGTTCACCAAGCATTAGCAGAAAAATAATTCAGTAAGAAAAAAATCCAAGTCTAGAAACTTTGGAGTAAAATTTCAGGCCATGAAAGATAGGACGTAAACCCTTCTATTTCTCCTCTTTTTCCTCTACCTAATTGGTTTCCTTTTTCTTTGACTTCTCTTTCTTTGGAGGTGGCAGCCTGGTCAAAGGGACAGGAAGTAGTGGAGGGCCTGTTGCTGAAGAGGTAATAGACCAAGGGACCAGCAACGTATGCACGGAGGGGGCAGTGGAGACAGGGGTCAAGTACCCATAAGGACAGGGAAAGGGGAAAGATGGAGTGATGATGGTGAAGCTAAAGACCAAAGATATGGCTCCTGTGGTCAGGAGATTAGCTACATACAGGAGGGTTGAGGGGAAGAGGTGAGTCACAAAAATGAAAAGGAGGAAAGCTAGAAAGAGGCCTGAGCTGTTAAACTGGAATTGGAGGTATCAGTATGAACTCATTTGTTTTAATATTTATATGGGTAGATATATAAACAGACATAGATATGCATGTATCATAATATATGTGTGTACATGTTTATATGCCACAGATATATTTTCTACCTTCTACTGAGAGGGTCTAGAAGCAATGACACTCTAGTAACTAAGAATGAACATAAGTGAGTTCCCAAATCAAGCCAATTCAAATAAGTATCAACAATATCTGGATAACATAACATTTGCTAATATATACAAATATTTACATGTGTATCTATATATACTTGCATGTATACACATATACATAACACCAGAGTATGTATATATAGGTATGTGGGGGGGGGGGGTATATAAGTATAAGTAAGTATATATAAGTACATATATTCTAATATAAGTAAATTTACAATAAATAACCAAGTTCAACAAAGGAAGGTTCAACAAAATACAAAAAGAAAAAGAAAACCCTGGTATTATGCACACCATGTTCACTGCCCACATACAATGAAATCAGATATATAAACTAAGATAGCATAAAACAAAGTAAAAACACATAAAATAATAGCCAGTGAAACATTTATTTTTCTGGTTCTCAAAACTATCATTAAATGAATAGAGCATTTAATAATTGATGGTATCTTAAATTTGAGGAAATATGAGTCCAAATCTCTTATTCAAATTGCAAAATCCAGGAAGCTCCGAAAATCTAAAGCAATTTTATATTCATTTGGTAGCAAAATATAATCTGATCTGAAATCATTTAGTAGCAAAAGCTGATGTGAATTGACAAGAGGCTATTTAAAGACTTTATTCTACAGAGTATGATATTCTAGAGTATGGATATTCATATGTTGGTAGCAAAAAAATTAACATTTTTGAGTAAGCAGTGCTGACCCAGGCCCCTCTGGGAGAAATTACATAATAAATTCACATATAGTGTATGAATCTAAAAGTTTTTGAACTCTGAAACACACATCAGCCCTCAGGTGGTTTCTATTGGAATTGTAGATAAGTACAGTATTTCTTCTGCATTCTGAACCTAAGAAAAAAGGGTAACAAGGGAAGCTGTTCAGCTCAAATATCTATTTTTCCACCTTCTATAGCTTCCCAACCAAGTATTTTTCTGTGGCAAGACCACAATTTTATGGCTATTATAATATGCGAACTTAAATTGTTTAATTTTTTCTTTTTTTCTTTCATGCAGAGAATGATGGAATGCAAACATTTCCCTCGCTTAGAGGCAGGGTTTCAATATCAAGAAAAAGAACTAATATTTTGGTTCTTAATGATTCAATCTCTAAGAGTAATGAGCCATCAAAGTTTATCGTGGGGGAAAAAAAAAACCAGGAGAACTAAATTTGAGGAAAGGGAAAATGCCTGGAAGGGAAGCCTGAATAGAGAGGAAATGGGTTTTCCACCACCTTCCCCCCATCCCTGGCTAAAAGAAAGTTGGAAAGAGGTGAGTAAATGAAAGGGAGTACCAAAAGGAGGCCCAGGTGCCTCATAGCCCAAGAGAGAGCTTGCTGCCTGGGAAGAAATAAGTGGGTAGATCTAATTAAGGACTAATGCCAAGAGCACTATTCCAGTACCCAGAAAAGAATGGAAGGTGGGAGGCACCTGGGTGGCTCAGTTGGTTAAGCAGCTGACTTCAGCTCAGGTCATGATCTCACAGTTTGTGAGTTCAAGCCCCACATCAGGGTCTGTGCTGGCAGCCCAGAGCCTGGGGCCTGCCTCCGATTCTGTGTCTCCCTCTCTCTCTCTCTGCCCCTCCCCTGCTTGCTCTCTGTCTCTCTCTCTCTCTCTGTCTCTCTCTCAAAAATAATAAACATTAAAAAAAAATTAACAACAAAAAAGAATGGAAGGTGGGTAAGCAGGAACCCTGACTTGAGTGAGAATATCACTACTCTAGCTGATCCTCTCTTTAGCAATGATAAAGGACTTAATTAGAACCCATGCTTCACCTCTTCACTTACTGATTGTAAACAGGAATGTTGCCTTCTGGGTTACAGGCTTTTTTTTTTTTTTTTTTTTTTTACCAATCCCTTACTGAACAACCTATTGAGGAAATCTCCCTCCTGATTGATTATGATACTTCATGACTTCTCTAAGCCCAAGATAGAGATAAAATACTAGACAACTAGTGTAGTCGTAACAATAGGGAAATTACCCCTTGCATTTCTGCTAAAGGGGAAGGGGTACAGAAATAAATAAGACTTTATTCTATAAGTAGCCTAAGAGACTATCCTACATCTGAAGATTTGCAAACATATAATAACTCGTGCTCCTAGATATTTTAACATCCCTTTATTGGTAGTTGTTTTCAGAAAAGTGGGCAGTTTTAGTTACTGAACCAATCTACAGATTTTGAAATGAAAAGTACAGGAAATCATATTAAAAATAATTGCAGGGACAACTGGGTGGCTCAGTTGGTTAAGCATCTAACTCTTGATTTCAGCTCAGGTCATAATCTCTTGGTTCATGGGATCAAGCCCCATGTTGGGATCTGCATGGACAGCATGGAGCCTGCTTAGGATTCTCTCTCTCTCTCTCTCTCTCTCTCTCTCTGTCTCTCTGTCTCTCTCTCCCTCTCTCTCTCTCTCTCTGCCCCTGTCCTGCCTGCACTCTTTACCAAATAAATAAATGAATAAATAAACTTAAAAAAACTATAATGAGATATCACATCACACCTATCTGAATAGCTAAAATCAAAACCATAAGAAACAAGTGTTGGTAAGGATGTGGGGAAAAAAGGAATCCTCTTGACTGTTGGTGGGAATGCAAACTGGTGTGACCACTGTGCAAAACAGTATGGAGTTTCCTCAAACATTTAAAAATAGAACTATCCTATGATCCAGTAATTGCACTACTGGGTATTTACCCCCAAAATACAAGAACACTAATTCAAAGGGATACATACACCCCTATATTTATAGCAGTATTATTTGCAATAGCCAAATTATGGAAGCACCCAAGTGTCCACTGACATATGACCAGAAAAGAAGAGGTAGAATGTTATTCAGACATAAAAAAAAAAAAAAAAAAAAAGAATGAGATCTTGCCATGTGCAATGACATGGATGGAGCTAGAGAGCATAATGCTAAGTGAAGTAAGTCAGAGAAAGACAAATACCATATAATTCCACTCATGTGAAATTTAGGAAATAAAACAAACAAGAAAAGGCAAAAGAGAGAGAGAGGGAAACAGACTTAACTATAGAGAACAAACTGATAGTTACCAGTGGGGAGGTGGGAGGGAGAATGGGTGAAATAGGTGATGGTGATCAAGAAATGCATCATCATGAACACAGGGTGATGTATGGAATTGCTGACTCACTATATTGTACGCCCAAAACTAATATAACACTGTATACTATATACTATATACTATACTAGAACTGAAACAAAAAATAGAAAATTAATAAAGAGTTTCCATAAATGAACAAGCTCAAGGAAGCATTATGTTAGAGGATAATTTTCCAAAGAAGACAAAATCACGACCGTCATACAAATACAAAATTAACATATATCAAAGGTGTTCTTTAACCCATTAATTAAATGAGAGACCCATTACAATAGGTTCAAAAAGAGACCTCAAGGGAGACACATTCATGAATCTGTAATATTGACATGAATTTGCAAGACTGCCTTTTCCATAGGAGGAAAAATATTTTCCCTCTGGGATATAAAATTTCTGTGTATGTCTACAGACAAGAATTATTTGCAGTGTTACCCATTTTGTACAACTTAACTTTACTCTGTACAAAGTTGTAAAACAGCTTAGTTAGAGACAAGGTTGTATGTTCCTATAGGTTCAGATAGGAATCCCCAAAGGCTCTGAATATATAGACAGTAGTCTTCTCTGCTTATTCCGAAGTCTTAAATTTCCCCTTATAAATATTAGTTGAATATAATTTTTAAACTATCACAGCTATTTCTGCAATTCTATAAGTCAAGCTGAAGATTCTGTTTTAAAGGAAATGTTCATCATTCATGTAGATTATAATAAAATGTCAAGGCTTTTGATAATTGTCAGAGTATCAATGACAGTGAGTAGGCAGAAATGATTAGTTCCTGTTCTGATACTTACTAGATACACTTACAGTTTGCAAAAACTTAGGCAAGGATAAAGGGAGAGAAAAATATTTTGTCAATCATTACTTTAAAAATAATGTTCAGTAGAAGAAACATCTTGATAGTCATCAACAGCAATGTCAATAAATGTTTTTATATGTGCTGTAATATTTCTGGGTAAAACAGAGATCAATAGAAGGATTTTGTTAATTCTCAAGAAAGGTTATTGAGAGAAAATGTAGCAAGTAGTTCAAACTTTATTGGAAACATTATTTTTTCCCAACGTTTTTTATTTATTTTTGGGACAGAGAGAGACAGAGCATGAACGGGGGAGGGGCAGAGAGAGAGGGAGACACAGAATCGGAAACAGGCTCCAGGCTCCGAGCCATCAGCCCAGAGCCTGACGCGGGGCTCGAACTCACGGACCGCGAGATCGTGACCTGGCTGAAGTCGGACGCTTAACCGACTGCGCCACCCAGGCGCCCCTTTATTGGAAACATTATAAAGAGACCTGGTTCATCCAAATTGTAATTCCTGAAATACTTTTAACATCCTAAGACAAACAAAAATATAGCGAATTTAATGCTAATGGTTACCAACATACTAACTGTAGATCAACACATTGATATAATGTTTTTCTTGAATATATTGCACATCACATATGCTGAAGTCCCTTATGTATAGCAGAAAGAAAACCAGCCTGCTTTTACAATTTTAAATTATCATATCTTTGTATAAATGTTCTAGCATTCAAGTTCATGAGGACTCTCTTTGGGATTTATTTGGTGCCAAGTCTTTTGGTCACAAATAAAACCCTAAATTAAAACACCAGGAAAATATCTTTCTTAAAAATATCACTTACTGACATGAAAGATTTATACTGCAGCAAAATATAGGAATTTCCTTATATATTTTTCCAAAGAAAGTTGGGGAAACTCTACTTTCAGCTAATACAGAGAAGCATACATCAGAATAGTCCTCTTGCCAAAATCAACTATCAAACGCATGAAACATTAGTTTGACAACATCAGAGAGTCCTGAGGGCAGGGAGGACTTGAGAAGCAGAGTCCTGCAGAGAAGGTAAGCACACTGAGGTGAGCCTTTGTGCTGATTTCCCCTCAAGGCATTTGCAGATCTGTAGCAGAAACTGAAGCTAAACAGACAGACAAACCTGGTAGCTGTGCTCTGAGAGCCAAAAGGACAGAATTTGTACTTGAGGGCAGCCAGTGTGGTTAAGACTTGAGAAAGAAGAGGAAATACATAAAAGTGAGCTTGAAATTCTGCTTGCAGTTTCCCTGAAAAGAGTTCACCATCTCCAAAACGGCACATACACAGAGCAAGACTCCCAGAAACCTAGCCAATATAACAGTTTGCTAAAGAGCTAGGAAAAAATTTTAGTAGTACTGTAGTGCTGGGACGTGTGCTGAGTTTACAACTCAGGGATCACGAAAGTAAAGGAGGTGTAGGAAATAACCCCATGGTTGCAACTTGAGAGCATAGAGAGGCCATACCCTAGAAATAAGAGCTATGTCCTAGGAATGAAGGCGAATTAGAACTAGACCAGTCCCATCAGAGTAGAGAATCCACTCTCAACCAGATTAAGGTGATCTTCCGTATATCTATCTTCCCATCAAAATGAAATTAAATTATCTTTGGGGAAAGACATCATCATCCAAGACCTCTATGTTTTTCTGTTGTTGTTGTTCAAGACGTCCAATTCTGATCACATATTAATAGAGAAAAGAAATTGGAACATATAACAAAAAAAAAAAAAAAAAAAAGGAAACATTTGAGAATAGAAATAGAACTAAAGAGGGGCACCTGGGTGGCTTAGTCGGTTAAGCATTCGACTTCGGCTCAAGTCATGATCTCAGTTTGTGAGTTCGATCCCCATGTCAGGCTCTGTGCTGACAGCTCAGAGCCTGGAGCCTACTTCAGATTTTGTGTCTCCCTCTCTCTCTGCACCGCCCCCCCCCCCCCCCCGCATGCTCTCTCTCTCTCTCTCGCTCGCTCTCTGGCTCTCTCGCTCTCTCTCAAAAATAAGAAAATATTAAAAAAAAGAAAAAAGAAATAGAACTAAAGATGACCCAGATATTGGAATTATCATTAGAAACTTTAAAATAACAATATTTAACAGCTACAAGCTTAGGAATGAAACTGGGCCACTTTCTTATACCATACACAAAAATAATGGATTAAAGATCTAAATGTGAGACCTGAAACCATAAGACTCCTAGAAGAATATATGGGCAATAGTTTCTTTGATGTTGGTTGTAGAAACATTTTTCTAGAATGTCTCCTTGGGCAATGCAAACAAAAGCAAAATTAAACTATAGGGACTACACCAAAATAAAAAGGTTTTGTAGGGGCGCCTAGATGGCTCAGTTGGTTAGGCATCCGACTTTGGATCAGGTCATGATCTCGCCATCTGTGAGTTCGGGCCCCGCGTCGAGCTCTGTGCTGACAGCTCAGATCTTGGAGCCTGCTTGAGATTCTGTGTGTACCTCTCTCTCTGCCCCTCCCCTGTTCACGCTCTGTCTCTCTGTCTCTGAAAAATAAATAAACCTTAAAAAAATTTTTTTTAATATATGGAAACTAATACATATTACAACAGCACAAAAGGGGAGAGTTAATGAAATCAGAATGTTTGTAAGATCCTTTCATTGTCCAGAAAGCAGTAAAAGACTAATATAAGGAAGAGGATACTTAATGTAGATGGTAATAATTGAAGGACGTATGTTGTAATCTCTACATTAACCACAAAAGAATATTTTAAAATGCTTTACTATCAACCTAACAGAAGTAGAAGAAGAATAAAATATACTCATTAATTCAAATAAAGTTAGGGAAGAAGGAAAAGGAGGACCCAAAGGCAAGAAGAATTAAAATCAAGCCTAATATAGTAAATTTAAACACAAATATAAAGGTCAATATATTAAATATAAAATGACTACATACTACATTTAAAGGACAAAATTGTTCAAGATAGATTTTTTTTTTAATGTTTATTTACTTTTGAGAGAGAGACAGAGCATGAAGGGGGAGTGGCAGAGAGAGAGGGAGACACAGAATCTGAAGCAGGCTCCCAGCTCTGAACTGTCAGCACAGAGCCCAATGGGGGGCTTGAACTCACAAACCACGAGATCATGAACTGAGCCAAAGTCAAACGCTTAATCAACTGAGCCACCCAGGCACCCCACAAGATAGATTTTAAAAATCTGTATACTGCTTACAAGACAATCACCTTGAATGTAAGAAAACAAAAATTGGAAGCAATATATGGAAAAAGAGGTAATATACAAACACTAACCAAAAGAGAAGTGTAACTTACTAAGATCCAATAAAGTAAACTTTAAGGCAAAAAGTAATAACTAGAAATAGAGACATAGAAATGTAATTTTTAAACAGTCAATTCAAAAGCATACTATAATACAGGCATTCCTTGTTTTATTGTACTTTGCTTAACTAAGCTTCGAAAAACCCTTCAGGTGATATCTTTTGGAATTCGGAACATCTTAGATTTTAAAAAGTTGCAGATAGTATCTTACGCAACAACCCTGGAGTGGGGGGGGGGGGGTGTCTAGCTTATAATGAAACATATTTAATAGTTCTTTAATCTTACATATGAATATTCACACAAAGTGGGATAAATAAAATCTATAAATTGCCACAGATCAGTTCACGTCAGATCGTAACCACTTAGCAAGTTTTCTATAATATGTGCCATTTCCCCCCAGCTTTTCAATTTTAGAATCACAAATAAGGAATTGTAGACCTGTGAGAGCAAACATTCAAATTATATTTATCTTGAGCCAGGCATATTCTAAATGCCTTACATATAAAAATATCTTATCCCAACAAGCATTCATTTTACAAATGAGGAAACTGAGGCACAAAGAGGTTAAGTAATTTACCCAAAGTCACATCAGGATTCTGTTCCAGAACTTATTCCTTAATCACTTGTGATGCTGGCTCCCTGAAATCTAATTTAAGTCCTAATTACCTATAAAGCAACACATTTAAGGCCATTCGAAATAATAATTTCTAAATTCAGCTGAATATCAGTCAGTTTCTGGCCAAAGGAACCATTAGGACTGTGGAAAAACTCCCCTGCTCTGTACACACTCTTGCAGTATGAACAGAAATAGAAAACCTTATTCAAAGTACCAATATGTACAATATCCACCAACATGTACCAATAACCACATTTTTTTTCTCTGCCATGCTGGCAGTGAAAGAAATAGCAGGGAGTGAGAAATTGGTGGGGGAGGCAAGCAGAAGGGAAAATAACACGTGAAAATCAATAGGATCCCAAGTGGGTAGCCCTTCGTCATTCCCACGTGTTCATCCTTCTCTTGAGAGAACAAGGTAGCAAGAGCAAGTTGTCTGGGCTTGACTAGAAGTCACATTGCATTGGCTCTCCTAGATCTCCTCTTGAAGAATTATATAAAAGTCACATTAGAATGCTGGTTATTGATTTAGAACATTTCTCACCTCTGATTCACTCAATGTAGTAGATACAGCTTGAAAAGCTTTACCAGAATTTTCTGTAACTTAAATTCAACTGCAAAAATACAATGGTTTCTTTGAGGTCTCTACAGTAACTATAGTACAGTATTAGCTTTTCTTTCAAAATCAAATGACCAGCATTTTCCAAATTAGATTTCTTTATAGATATATAGTAACCATACTCTGTCCAAATATCTTCTGTTAAGGTGATTGGCTCTGCAGTCTAGGGCATAACTTTTGAAGAAGTATTTTTTTAATGAGATTTTTTTTTCATTGTTAGTCAAAGAAACAAGGTATTCATTGTGTCCCTTGCCATCCTGGATATAGTCAAATCTAGGCTGTGTCTGTAGGTTGAAAATCATTTTAATTATATGTCTATATTCCTGTTGGAAAACAATCTGCCTTATTTTATACTCTTGTTTTCCTATTCCAAGTTCATGCCTTGGGGCCCCAGGTAATCACAGTGTTGGCTCTTACATTTGAAAAACAAGTTTAGTGAGATTAGATTTGATTCTCCTTGGTGAAAATGTTGGTTCACTATAATATTGTATTTATGGTATTCAGGGCACATGCAGAAAGTAAAGAAGTCTGAGAATTAGCTGGACCCATCTTGAAAAATCCAAAAAAACAAATAAGAATATAACATTATTGTTATATTCATTTAATTGAATCACTTCCAAACCCCAGCCTTGGATGCCATCAAATATTAAAAAAATAAAATAAAATAAAACATAAGATCAAATGGGCAAAAGTGGAAAAGGACAAAGGTGTATAGATGAAAGTTCCAAATAACTTAGTAGTGCCTATTATCTCTCTCCCCAAGGGCAGAAGGGCCATTACTGCCACTGTGGGACAGTGACATATTCTCCTCATTGCTGAATTGAACCAATCTCCTCTCTTATGGGTGATCACAGCAAGGGTAAGTACACTAAGTGAATCAGGAAAAGAGATTGCTGGGGGGGATGTCTGCAGACAAGGCATGAAAGAGCTTTTCTCTGGGTTTTACCAGGGCAATCACATTATAGGAAGAGAAACTTTCAATCAACTAGGAAGAAAAGGTTATTATCCCTGAAGTCCTTTTTTTCACCTGGTCACAATTAAACATCATGGGTTAAGAAGAAAGAAACTGTCATTTGAACAGCACAGTGGTCTAGGCACTTGATGGGCACTTTGTTCATGTGGTCTCACTTGTGACTTAGATGTCTTCCTCCCTCATCACACCCATGGGGCTACAGCAGAGAAGCTGGGCAACTTGTCCACCCTCCATCAGCAAGTGATAATTTGGAATTCAAACACAGGTCTGTATGACTTAAAAGCTTGAGCTCTTTATACCACATTTGGAAAACTTTGCCTCTCAACAAACAGGTTCCCTCCTTGCTCTTACTCTTCTCCAGATATATACTAACTCATTCCCTTCTCTTCTCCCTTACCGGAGGCAGGAATTCTTCAAACTGGAACATCCTTGCTTCCTCTCAGAGACTCCTCTTTAATCAAGTGTTTTGCCTAGAACATCTTCAAGGAATCCCATCTACAAAAACACTTTGGACTGGGAACTAGCAAAGCCAGGACAAAAGGACAAAATCCTTTTGAAATGGAGGGAAGAGACGTTGTTTTTGTTAGTCATACAAATGAATCCTGGGCATTTGGGTTTAGGTCTTGGACCTAGATCTGCTACTCCAAATGGTACGAGTGTGGCCAAGTATGGGAGGTGATCTAGAATGCCTAGATTACAGGCCTCCTCAGTGTATGCAGGGCCACAAGGATGTCTGCTTCTGGGGGGTGGAAATGTGGAACACCCTCGAGTTCTTCACTTTCTTTGCTTGCCTTCACACCAGCCTCTGCTGAACAGGTAAGGGAAAATTAAAGTGAGGGTGGAGTATGCATATTAAATGTGACTTTTCTAACAGTCAGAGGCCCATCAGACACAACCCCCAGCAGAGTTTAATTTCGCCTACCATAGTTTGCACAACCTCCTTTCTGCTACCAAGGTATGTGGGGGCCTGGACTCCAAGAAAAATCACACACACAGTACTTGTGGATATTTCATCCAGGTTGTAAAGAGGCATGATATAGTATTCTTACCACATAACACTTCTTTAGAGACAGGAATGTGTCAGAATTTGGTGTCTCTCTCCTGGTCGACAATTGGAAAATCCTTCCTGGCTCGCTTTGGCAGTGGGTAATAGCCAACTTACTGCTTCAGAGATTGACTATTACTCAACTTTATTTTTTTTTAATTTCTTTAATGTTTTTATTTATTTTTGAGAGTGACAGAGAGAAACAGAGCGAGCGGGGGAGAGGCAGAGAGAGAGAGAGGGAGACACAGAATCCAAAGCAGGCTCCAGGCTCTGAGCTATCAGCACAAAGCCTGGACATTGGGCTTAAACCCAGGAGCCATGAGATCATGACCTGAGTCAAAGTTGGACACTCAACTGACTGAGCCACCCAGGTGCCCTGGTATTACTCAACTTTATTAAACTCTCAGCCTTCTGAGAATACTTGTGACTTCTATGTGCTACCAATATGCACATTTAAAAAAAAATTTTTTTTTAACATTTATTCATTTTTGAAAGGCAGAGTGAGACAGAGCGTGAACGGGGGATGGACAGAGAGAGAGGGAGACACAGAAACAGAAGCAGGCTCCGGGCTCCGAGCTATCAGCACAGAGCCCGATGCGGGGCTCGAACTCACGGACCGCGAGATCATGACCTGAGCCGAAGTCGGCCACTCAACCGACTGAGCCACCCAGGCACCCCCAATATGCACATTTTAAAACTGTGCCTATAATCTTAATTTATGCTTTATAAATGACACCCTGTTAGAGTAAAAGTTAAAAATAGAATTCTCCTGAACTCAGTACATGAAGGATTAAAGTTTTCCCTAAGGCTGGGAAATGAGGGAAGATGGCCCTGAAATGGTTAAGTTTAGCCTGTAATACTAATAACAAAAGATATGAAAGAGAAAAGAAAAGTTGACTGTGTCCTGAATGTATTAACAGTTAAAGAATGTTTATTTAACCATTCCCTTTGTTCTGATTTCATAGTCATCAAGTGAATTTCAGGCTATAATTTGACATCTCACATTCAATTATTAACAGAAATAGAATGGACTGGTCATAGACTATAGTTCTCTGGTTAGTGTGACAACTACATTTCCTATTAAAAATTAATAAACTGGCACTCAATTTTAGATATCAACCTGTGAGCTTGGTTTCCATCAAAGAGTCACTGAGAAATGCATCCGTTCTCGTTGAGTTGACTAAAACTTCAGGGCTTCAAGCCTAGACAAGTTCAGGGCCAGATCATTTACTGTGATAAATTCACCAAAATAAAGCCTTCTCACAGGGTTCTGTAAGGTGTCTAGAAAGCCAGCTGCTGGCTCGGCCCCGACAACACACCTCTTGCAGACTGGGTCTGTCTTCAGATTTCCATGCCCCAACGTTAACCATAGCAGCCCATTAATTGCTGGCATCCTAGTCAGCCTTATGTGCAGGAATTTGCCACAAACAGAACACTTTCTTCACAATGAATTGGGGGGAAAATACACTTTGGTGGTTGTCTCATCCCACTGGTGTCAATTGTCGATTGTCACTTTGAGGAAGAAAAACGAAATTAAAGAAGAGAAAGTCAATAATCATTGCCCTCCTCTTACCGCCAAGAACACCAAGCTAATGCACAAAAGATAACACTTAAAAAATATTCCAGACTTACAGGCTTTTTCCAATTTACTATACATGTTTACTTTCACCGGTTTTGATAAGGAAATACAAGATTTTTTTCCTGTGCAATTTTTCTCTGTCTTGAACATCTGAAAGCAGACAGATTTGCAAATCCATCATCAAGGTAGGATACTGTAAATATATTTTATTCATGTTTACCCATGTTATCTAGAGAGTTGTTTGCTTTCCTACTGCTTCTGGGGGGAAGTGAGAGTTCTACTTCATGGGACTACCCCAAACAACAGTAATGTAATTTCATGACAGCCAACATGAAGAAGCGCTTCCCTATCAGTTTCTAGATGTATTTTGAATTAAATCAACCGATATTTATTGAGTCCCTAATATGCATGCTCAGCACAGAGAAATCCCCAAGTTTATATTCATGAAAATGTTATGATTGAAGTCGGTTTTATGTGTTTATTTGAAATTGTGTTGGGACAGAGACAGGTGGAGGCCTTCCTTGGTTCTCTCATGTTGCTGCCATAAAAAGCATGGTTTTCTTTTTCTGTGAAAAATTAATTAAGTTCTATAAGCCTCAGTTCTAACTCTAGTATGGGTGAAGGGGGGATTAAAATTTAACTTGAACATCTCAGCCACAGAAGTCTAGGTATAGTCCATTGATCATTAATAGCCTTTGAAATTGGTTAACAAAGGGATGGCTGGCTGTTGCCATGCACAGCCATACAGTCCTGTGGAAAGAGAGTATGCTTCTGTTGCTAGAAACTCTAAGCAATGTCACCATATGAACCACACTATTCCAACCCATCAATAAAATGTTGGTGGAAAGGGAGAAGACAAATATCCCACAAATAATAAGTGATAGCCATGACAAAAGTATATGATTTCTTACCTCTTATATTACCTCTTTTTAAATATATTTTTGTGCTTACTGTTTTTATAATGTAGAAGATGAGGCATTTTCTGAATGGGTGGGGAAACTGAGGAACCAGATCCCTTGGTGGCCTGGGACAATGTCCTGGGAACGCATTTTCAGGATGCCTTTGGAAAAAGGAGTGCACTCTCTCATGAGAAGATGTGATTTTGCTGGGGTTTGGCAAATAGACTATGCCAAGAGTTACACCGTTCTCTTTCCCATGAGTGAACGTTAAGCTTCTCTGAGAACGAAAAGGTACAATGCTGCTGATTAGAAATAATACTGAAAGTTCAACAGACTGAATTATAGTGGCTTAGATCTATTTTTGCTTGTTTTTGTTCTTTTGTGGGGTATTTTGTGTGTGTGTGTGTGGCAGTGGTTGTTGTTTCTTTTTTCTTTTTTAATCTTTCTCCATTGACCTTACCTCCACTTCTGTTTATCCAGCCTTCTTCATAAAGTCTCTCAATAATTCCAGTGTAAATTAACTTAGCTTCTCTAGTCTCTGTGATTGAATATATGTGGGGACAACTGTCATTAACCATTCTACTTTAAGGCACTCTAGCTTCCTTTCAGGGAACGATTTCCCCTTTTGGTACATGATCATAGTTGGAGAGTAATTGTAAGTATCTGCCCTGACAGGGTCCCACCTCTAAGTACACCTGATGTCAGCCCATTGAATGTTTTTACCCTACGCTATGAATCTGAGCAACTGAGGCAACATGAGTGGTTGACCATCATGTAGCAGTGTCAATATAACAGCAGAATCCTGACCAGACTGTTCCAGCCATGCTATGGCAGCTATACTTCTTGCTTCTCTACTCCTCAGAACTCTCCAAAATATTCCCTGTTCCCAAGCCTGGCCCCCTACCTGGACTCCAACTAATTTTGAGAGCCCCCATGATACTTTTTGAAATAACTTCAATTTTGCTTAGTCTGTGGACTTCTGTTGCACGCAAGTGATATCTCTTACCAACATACTACGTAAGTCAGTACTCGATTGTACATCTTTTCATAATTTTTGTACTTCAGTTTTGCCTCCCCAGCAGGATTTTTCAGTAAAGGGTTATCATTTACTAAATGCTGAAAATGTTAGGATAACAGGAAACATACACTGAAGGGGATTTTAAAAATAAGTAAAAGATAAAGAAACAGACTCTACAGCTAAAGCAATTTGCCATAGTTCACATACTTGGCAGTGGGATCAGGACTAGAACAAGGATTACCTGCTTTGCTGTTTATTACTCTTTCCACCAGAACAAGTTTCCTTCTTGTTCATTAAGTCATTTTTTTGGAAACATTAAGACTAAACTATGAATCATATTCTCAGATAATATTCAAAGAGAATATAACATGCATTCAAACAAGGAGCCCTAAGAGCAGTTATAGAGCACTCTAACAAAACAATAGAACTGCATCCGTCATTTTAGTATGTCATCCCACGGAGCTAATGGAACACAGGAAATAATTCCCGAGAATGTGCCAAAGAAAGTAATTTCCCATAAGAACCCAAGGAAATATACTCCTATAATGATGACTACAATAACTGATATACTATTCATAAGCCTTCATTTATCATGAGCTTTATAGAGTTATTTCCATACTGAACAGAAATTTTTCTCTCTGTTTCTTCCATGAGACAGCTGCAATACTTAATGTCCCAGGATTAACCAAAAGGTATCATGTTGGATTCAGAGTGACTATTTGCATAAGTGTAGCAGGGAGAAGTTTAAGGATTGTGCTGAGAGGTCTGTAATTCACATTAGAGAAGAAGCCAGGAACATTGCTGCAAGAGGGCCCAGCACACGTCCCTGGCTGCCTGTGCATTCTTTAACGTGGTTATGGAAAAACTGCACTCTAATGAGAGACAATGCATACTGCTCCTGCCAGAGATTTCCATCCCTGGGGTTAAAGCTGAGTCCAAGAGGATTTCCTGTTCTGGGGTTTAAATCATAAATATCAAAGAGCAGAATCTTTAGCTTCCACGTTTCCAGTGTTCTCCATACCTTCTCTATGTTAGCAAATTAATAGTTTGTTCTTTCTTTTGGCATGATTAATATGAACTATTTACAACAACACTTAAGCCCATAACTTCAATCTTTGATAAGCAGATATATCATGTAGAATCTAGATGTCAATTATAACTACTTGAGTATGTGCACGCCTCTGACGGGCAAGGATTTAATCCTCGGGTATGAAGAGCTGAGTGATAGGAGACCTGGAGCAGCATAAATGAATTTTTTATAACTATCTTGATATAACAGTAGCACTGGGGTCATAAGAGAACAGATGTAAGATGTCTTAGTAGTTTCTTACCTCTGAGACCAGAATTACTTATAATTATATAGTATATGTTATCCATTAAATAAAATTAGGTTAACCAATCTAGGATATTCTACAAGGAGGCTAGGGTCAAGAAAATGCTTGAAAATTTTTTGAGAAAAGAAATTTGCCATCAAAGTATTTTATCAAGGCCTACAGGCCTTCTGTTACTAGAACTCTGCCCACTTTGCCAGAAGTATCTTCTATCACCCCCTGCTTCAGTAACTAAAATCCATCCACACTGGCCTTATTTCTTGATCTTACCTTAGAGCATTTTATACTTCTGTGTAAAAATTTGGAGTTTGGAATGAGTGTCTCTTTCTCATGTAAGTTTTCAACTCAAAGAGCTTCCCAGACCACCATAGCTAAGGGAGCCTCCTCCCCACCACCATCTTCTTAGTTACTTTCTACTCTTTCCTCTCTTTGCTTCATAGCATTAACACCAAACACAATTATCCCACCTATTTATAACCAGTTTACTTATAGTTTAAACTCTATCGGGGGGGGTGGGGGGGATCCATGAGCAGAAAACGAACGAATACAAATTATTTTTTTCCAACCACTTTCTTCAACCTTGCACTGTTCAATTTTCCTTCCCTGCCTTTTAACAATAACTCAGGCAGCTCCCAAAGTTGTTGGGTCACTTTCGGTTATTAAAAATCCAGACTCATTTATAAACCTCAGTCTCATTCTCTTTCTCAGGATGTCTCTTCCCAGCATGTTCCTTCACTCCTCCTCTCTCATCCTTCCAATATTAGGGCTTCTGGAATTGGGGATGAAAAGGAAGAAAAGATAGCCAAGATCTTATGTAACTGTCTGCTTTTTGGAGGTTCTCTTTTGGTCATAGAGGCTTCTCTCTGGGTAACACCACCTAGCCTTTGATGTTCTCCCTGCAAAAAGCTTCCAACTGCTGGTTCCTCAGAAAACTCTGAGGGACCCCTGGCATATGCAATCCCATTCTGGCTCACTTCTTCCGACCTTCCCACAGGAAATGCCCTTTGTATGTCACCAAGCTCTTAGTTGTCAAGATCTACTCAGCAGGTAAGGTTACTGGGAGGTCAGCTCAAGTCCATCTACAGTTATAGGGTCTATTTGAACTGGGGAATATATTTGCCATGCCCAGGTTAGAGGACAAGGCACTCCTCTCTGTTCTGCCATTTGTTTCTGATTGGTTTTCCACAATGTGGAAATGGCAGAGAGATCAGCAAGTACGCGCATAAGCATTTGACCCCGCAGAAAACAAGAAGCAGTCTTGCTTTCTTGCAGATACCCCCAATCTCTATGGGTGGCTGTCTTGAAGCTCCCCTTCCTTTGCTTTTGGGGTTAAACAAATATTCACGTGACTTTTAGGGGACACCTCCCCAACTCTGCAACAATATAGTACTCTAGTAACAAATGCAGTAGAGGAGAAGCCAAGCACTTTCATTTCAGGCAGCTGATTCTCTCTCATTCTCTCTCTCTCTCTCTCTCTCTCTCTCTCTCTCTCTCTCCTCTCTAATCCCCTCTAGGAGACGTGGAATGAAAATGGAAAGGACACTTGGGAGAATTACTTAAGCAACCACAGCCTTGAGGGGATATCTGTCTCCAATTCTTTGTTGTTGTCTTCACAATCTGGAGCATTCAACACATTTTTAAATCTCAGATTTGGCTTTAGCCATCCATTGAGGAGGAACAAACAAGGTCTCTTACTAAGTACCCTGTATTAAATTGTATTTTACTTATGTGTGTTTATTTTTTAGTACCTCCCACCAGAGCAAAAGTTTAAAGAGAGCAAGAACACCCTTTATCTCTACCATATCCCCAGCCTCTAGTATAGGGCTTGGCACAAGCTGAGGTACTGAATATTCATTGTAGTATAAATGAAAGTCTAATAGAGTTTAAGGAAAGTTGTAGTTTGAGGATTTTATTACTACCTTGTTTGCAGAAAAAGAAAAGGTACCCCAAGTCTACAGTAGTGGCCAGACTAACTTCCATAACTTCCAAGTTAGTGACCAAACTGTAACTAGAATCAAGGGTCCCCTCACTTTCTTTTTCTTTGTCTCTCTTCCTTAGTTCCCCAATTCCTGTTGTCCCATGTCCCTCTCTCCTTTCATTCTTCCCTCCCTCCTTCCTTCCTTTTCTTTCTTAAACAAGGAACAAAGCAATATACTACCTCATTTATATATATGGATAAACAGAGGAGATGATACTAAGGTGAAATTTTTGAAATGTTGGGAAACCAGAACAGCAAGTTGACTAATTTAGAGCAGATATATTTGACATAAAACTGAATTTCAAAGGACCTTAAGCTAAGCAAACAGAATATATCTATAAACCTAGTATTCATCATATCTTTAATTTGAAAAAGATCCCTGGTCATATTAATGCCTTTTCACCCAAACTTTTTCAAGAGAGGATGTTTCTCCAAATCCTCCTTTTTTTTTATTTCTTTCTCTCTCTCTCTCTCTCTCTCTTTCTTTTTTTTACTCAGAATATTCTCTAATCAAATTCACACAAGGAGAAGAAAACTACTAAGCAATGTCTTCTCTGTTCATTTCAGGACTTTCCTAAATTCCCTCCTGATCTTTATCTGTAGGTTCACAAATGATTTCTAGTCAAGTGCATCAGGAAAGGTGATATATTCTAAGTCAATTCCAAAAGGGAAAGTCAAAGGACTTACCCAGGAGCTATCAGGCTGAGCAAGCACACTATTTTTACTTAGATTGCATGACTGTTTGAGGGAATCATTAAAAAGGAGTGTCTAATGATAATGGAGTAGATGGCAACCCTCCCCCTCCAAACCAAAAGGCCTCTTTTCTTGTCACAGGTTCGAACTTCTAAAATGATTTCCTCTTAAAATATTTCCATGATTTTCCCTTCATTGTCTCCAGCACCATGCCATCATTATCCTAGCCCACATGAAGCAACCAGTAACCACTTTGGCAATTGCCACACTTGTAATGAATGATCTTTGAATCTTTCTTCCCCCTTACTACATCTAAGCAACTATCAAATTGTCTATCAAATCTAAAACCCTTCTCATAAGTGGCCCAGTACTTTCTACCATCAAGCCAGTCAATCTCATTGTAGGAAAATATTATGATTAAGTATTTGTCAGTGAAAAAAACAAAACAAAACAAAACATATTATTTGGCCATACTGTTTCAACTGTCTGATTCTAGTCTTTGAGTTACTTTACAATTTTGTCGGATGGAGATAACCTATAACAATGCATAATAATTATTGTCTACAATTGTGTAAATTTTGTCTGGTGGACAGTCAATGAACTTTCCTCCCTTCACACCTACTCCCATGAGGCCAGTTTTACCTCCATTTGCACATTTATTTCAATATTCCTGATTTATGAATGTGTCCTTTTTTTTTTATAATTCCCCCTTGAACTTATGACCAGTGTCCTTGTTAATGAGTTAAAATCTTTAACATCTATTTAGTTTTATATCTGCATTAACGCCATGATTTTATCTTTTGGAAAAGAAGTATATTTTAACACCCAACGGTAATTCACTGTCACGTCTTAACATTCAAGGTCATCAGTAATATGGCCCCTTTGGCCATCCTACTCCCCATGTAAACTCTTCAATACTAAAATAGCCTAAATCATTGTGAGTACACTGTGGGAGTTTTTGTTTCCTTTTGCTGGCTCTTAGTCAAGACTATTCTTCTGTTCATGTCTTCTCTAACTCCACAGCTGGACCCATGGACCCATTGGTACATTGGACCACTGAGCCAGTCTTGATTTCATAATCAAGAAAGCACCCTGTGTACATATATATAAGTCTGGTTGTTGTACAGCTAACAAGTTATCCCTCACTGATAATAGCAGTATTTGGGAATAGTTTTATGATCTGTTAGGTGATTGTCAGGATACAATACGGATATTTTAGGTGAGAGAGGATAATCTGCTTTGTTAACCTTTTTTTTTTGTTTGTTTGTCTGCTTGATTATGTGTGAATTCAACTCAGTCAAGAAAACATTTTATTCTCAGTGAAGGTAGAACATCCCTTTGAGATATGCTCTCATGAGTTGTCATGGTTCTGTGTTTATTGTTAATCTATGATTGAGATTGCAGAGCTGAAGCTGCAAGCTCTCAGTGTGTCTGTGCGTCTGTAACTGAGGAAAACCTTTACCTCTTACTGGATGTTTGACGTTTTCCTACCTCTTGAGCACATAAATAAATTATAGTCTCTCAAATCCCAATAGCTCCATTCTAACTGGTTCATAAAGAAAAATAAGCACTTATATAACTCTAATATTCCCAAGTGTCTCAGGAAATTTTTTAAAAATGGACATGTAAAACAAGCCTTCAAAATTTCTTACAGAAACCTCAAGATCAGAAGCAGGTTTGCACAAAAATACAAGTTCACATAATAAACTTGTATCTTTTACAATCTAGGCAGGTTTGATAAACTTTTGGTTTGAAAGGAGCTATCTGATTCTTCCTTGGTTTTATCAGTGTAGTTGTATTCGTTTGCTATTGCTGCATAACAATTTTACCACAAACTTCTAGGCTTAAAGCAACACACATTTATTAACTCACGGTTTCTGTTGATCAATCAAAGCTAAGTTCATTAGACCTACTGCAGTAAGGGATAACACCACCTTGAGAGATCCTAGTAATGTCTCAAAATGGGAAAATTAGGGAAGGATAATTATAGGGCTCGGGGATCTGGGCTTAAGTGGTTGAAGGCAAGTTTGTCAAGACAGAGAACTAATTGACACGGGGGACAGTCCTTGACATAATAGTTTAGGATTGAGAAATATAGTAAGGCCAGCTTCTTGACATGAGTCTTAATAAGTAAATGGTTTTTTTTATAAGCTACCTATTTGGCCAAGTGAGCAATTTATTATCCTGATAGGAGACAGAGCTGTTTGGCCAGATGAACAAATCATATGGATAAATTGCTTTTCAGGAATTTCCTAAAGCAAATAGTAAAATTGTTTCCTGGTTTATATCTTTTATACTCCTGAGTAAGAATTTCCTGGAACAAGTATGAAGTCAAATTGATATAGGGAATCTCAATTCTCACTCCCAAACTATGTAAATATAAATCATCTAAATTCTTAAATTTTAATTCTGATAAGTGATTGTCTAAGTTGCAGCATGTCTACTTAACTTAGCCAAGATACTTATTTAACTTTAAAACCTTGGACTACTCTTAAAATGAAGTTATTTACTGCCTAATCTTGGACACTTAGGCAATTTCTAAGTGAAATATAATACTGAAATGCAGTCTCTCGACATATTTTTAAGATGCATGCTTTTGTTTCTTACAGTGGATGTATTTGTTGATCATGTTAATGACTGTGTTCATTTTTCTAATTTAAAATGTAAATATAAATGTGTGTGACTCCAGAGGGTTTTCTGGTTGTATTCAGGAGTTTTGCTAATTCGCTAAACAGTGTACAATAGATACTTCTACATTTCTCTTCCAGTTACTCTATGAAATATAGTTTATTTGACTGAGAGTTATACTCTATACAGGCAATCAAAGACCATACTAAAGCAACAGTAGCAGAAAAATGCAATTGTCAATGCAAGGAATGGGATGTGTTTTTGTTTTCAAGGAAAAGAGAAGAGTTTTGTCTGAAAAGGTCTGTTTCTTCCAGAATGTAAACGAGGATAATGTGAGACAAATATTTAATAGATATAGGAAATTACAGTTTGGCAGAAAACAAACAAACAAGCAAACAAACAAACTGTATTTGCCTCAAACTGCAAGCAATGAGTCTGAAAAGAAGAAATAAAATGTTTTCAAGTTTTGATGAAGTTCACTTAATTTTGATGGATTTATTTGTAAAAAGTATATAATTATAATTGTATAATTTAAAAAGTAGAGCAAGGAGCTCATGAATCTTTTATTGCTACATATAGTATTAATACAAAACTAGAATTTTGTTTTCTATATATTAAAACAACAGCCTATCTCAAACTATTTGGTCTTTTCTTAACAAGGGATAGTAAATAGATACTCTTTCACATTCTCTGTGATCTGTCTGTGTGGCAGAAATTTCATGTCAAAACATCAAAACAGTCTTCTGTGTCTTGTGCTGACTTTGTCAAGCCCTTGATTAGTAAGCAACAAAAACATAAAGTTCCTCATTTCTGAAAGATCTAAGATTCTTTGCAACTGTGTTGCCTTCTTGTTATTTAGAATATTGTATTGTCACTTTGGTTAATAGGTGGCCAATTTATTGTTCCTCAGGAACACCCAATCTTGTCATAATAGGTGATTTAAAGTACTCTGTTAACTCTTGATTTTGCTCTCCCACTATCGTAGCCTAGATTCAGAAAAATTAAAATTTCATCCTTTTTCTTTACACATAAAACCTCTAAAAATTTCCCATAGGAGCCCTGGAAATTCATGAAGATTTGGGGTTTTTGCCTTATAAAAGAAGTGATGCCCCAAATAGTTGTTTTCTTGACATATTCTGTATTTCTTGATTAGCTCAACACTATTGTAAGAACTAATCAAAAGAGTGTCAAATTAAAGCCCAAGTTTTATACATAAAATACTACTCATATACATGTTTCCGAGATTGTACACATAACAGAATGAATTGAAAGGCCCTGAAGATCTATCTGTCAGGGCTCTCATTGTTCATAACATGTTCTTACTCCCAGGAAAAATACTAATTATTACAAAAAAACAAAACAAACAGAAACAAAACAAAACAAAAAACCATGTACTACACTCAGTAGAGACTGCACTGTCTTCAGTTTAGGCATTGTTGATTACCACAGTAAAATAACCATAATCACTTAGTCTTGTGATTTCTCTTATCTTCTGATGCTTGCCAAAAGGCTCAGAGGTCAAAATTTGTATCTTCAAAAAAGAAAGACAATGTCAGAGTTTCACAGAAAGGACTGTACTGTGTTCTTTTAATTGTTGATATTTCAACAAATAGGCTCATGAGTTGCAACTCTAGAGCATAAAGATAACACCGCCTGCACAATTGTCAGATATGTAGGAATGAGTTGGGATTTCCAAGACCCTTTCTACTTTAGAAGCAGATGACTTCACGAAAGCAGCCTGATGACCAAAGCAAGATGCAGCAGAACAAGAAATAAATACACAAAACTAAATACATGAGACTAAATAAATGCATAAATGAACTAAATTTAATTATAGTTATTTGGATTGGAATACTGAAGGCATTTATTTGTTAATTGTCTATTTTCTGATACGTGTATGAAGAAGTCCTTTCTTTTACTTGGTAATTTACCTCTAATTCTTTAACTCTCAACTTCAAGTGAAACATTTTAAAAAGTGGCTTCTAACTCTTAGTGCCTCCTTCAGAATTTAAAACCAAAACACCTTTACTGAGTATCTATACCTTCCATGAAAATGAAGTTACCTGCACTGGGTCATTAAGAAGCTGTTTTCACCAGGTATCAAATTCTTATAAAAAATTATATATTGCACACCAACAGAGAATCTTATTATCTTCAATTGTGACACTGTCACACAAGGTCATACCTGAGGGTCACAATTGAAAATAAGTGACATTTAATCAGTTATGGAAATTCTATCATTAAGCAGCATGTGTATTTTATGTGTAAAAGCAAGAAACCATAAAACAGGTACCACCCAAGAAAACTGGTCTGGTACCTGTTTTATGATTAAAGCCTCACAGCTCATAGGCTACGTCACTCACTGGCTGGCCAGGAACCACAATGTATTTGGGACTTCAAGTAGAAAGAAGTTCTCTGGAATCTATAAGCAATGAAGGTGAAATCTTGGTGGAGAGATTTTCTTGAGCTTGGTTTCCCAATCTTGGGATAGGAAAAAAAATAGATGTTTTTAAATGATTGAATCCTATATTCCTTAATGAAATTATTCAGCAGAATTTAATTCTTTGGCCTATATAATTGCTCAATACTGAATGCTCAAAGGGGCATATACGGTTAGTTAATACCTTTTGCTGAACTATGTAAACAAACATAATGAAACCAGACTTGTGTGTGTGTGTGTGTGTGTGTGTGCATGATCAAAAATAATCTCTATAGGTTACTTATGATCAAAAGAGTAGCTTGTTGGGGCACCTGGGTGGCTCAATTGGTTAAGCGGCCGACTTCGGCTCAGGTCATGATCTCGCGGTTCGTGAGTTCAAGCCCCGCGTCAGGCTCTGTGCTGACAGCTCAGAGCCTGGAGCCTGCTTCGGATTCTGTGTCTCCCTCTCTCTCTGCCCCTCCCCGGCTCATGCTCTGTCTCTCTCTGTCTCAAAAATAAATAAAACATTAAAAAAATTTTTTTAAAGAGTAGCTTGTTTAGCAAAATTATTTAAAATTTAGAAATAAAGCAAAAAGGACAGGACCTTTCAATATCATTTTGGTGTACTGTTTAACAGACTAAACCAAGGATTATTTAACTATCTAAAGGAATATATCTGTACTTGCCTATTTTCTACTGAACACCTGGTCTCTATGACATACATGTTAACTTGTAGATATTGACTGGTAGAGAGCAAATTTAAGAACGATAGCTTATGAATTTACAAGTGACAATGAACTTTGAAAGAAGAAAGAATCTTTTATTGAGCATCACCTAAGTGTCAAAAACTATACATTACTCATTTAGTCAGAAAAACAACCTTGAGTGATAGGTATTATTATCTTCATTTTACAAGTAAGAGAGTTGAAGTTCAACAGGCAAAATGATTTGCCACATTGTTTAGCGAGTAAATGGTGAAGCCAGGTGTCAAACCCCGAACATTCTTTCAAAACCTACGCTCTTTTTACATTATTCTACCCCCGTAGTAAAAACTTTTTTTCTAACAACCACAAAGTTATACCTGCCACTTCTGCAAACCAAAAATGATATCTAAATGTCACCAAAAAGAAAAATATGCTAGTTAAAAAGGCAGAATTTCATGATGGGAAATGTAAGTATATGTTCTGTGTGCATAGAGTAAAAAGATCTATGAGTCATCTCCTGCAACCCACTAAGTGTTTAGTTGAAGATTGCTCTTTATCATCTAGCTAGATGGCAATTAGAAGCGTGTGAGACAAAGTATCCCTTAGGAAAAACTGGCTCAAGAATAAATCATTTAAAGTGCTTTACAGACGTTACCTAATATATTTTCACATCCCTGTGAGCTACGCAGCCATACACAAAAAGCGATTCTAATTTGTTTACAGACCTTCAAAGGTGATATAGTGTAAAGTGGAAGGCCAAGATGAGACTAACAACATTAGACTTACCTGAGGCCTAGGGCAGTTTCGGCCATTTCAGTTGAAACACCACTAAGTTAATTAACCTCTATTGTTTTCCTTAACCTGCTTAATGAAAATGTCAGTACCATTTGGGCCAGAAGGCTGTGAAACCAGGCAGGTCATTTAGAATTTTTTTTTTGTTCAAGCTGCCCCAATCTGATCTGATCAATGGTTAACATCTTTCACCTTAGAAACAGTAGGAGATATTCATATTCTCCTTCCCTAAGGGATAGGGTGCCTTTTAAAAAGCAGTGAACTGTGAATTTCCAGCTAATTTAAACAACTCTTGTACAGAAAGGAGAATTTGTCTCAGCCTTTGAGGAAGACCTAGGGCAAAATAATTGTTACACTACCATCCCTCTCCCCTTTATCCTTAAAAAAAAAAAAGTGTGCAACTTGGAATGAGGGGAAGATGCATTTTTCTGTCCTCAAGAGAGGGTATTGAGAGTGGTGGCTGCAGCAGAATTTCACACAAGAAAATGTAGTATATACTGTATTTTCTGGGTTTTAATTTCTAAACACATTTCAATGCAAACAAAAAGCAACTGAAAACAATGTTCTGATCATCTTTCCAAGCTCATTCCCACTCCAGTCTCCCCATGTCAGTAAATGGTCCCTGAAGCCAAAAACAGAAGTCACCCTTGGTTCTCTCTCCTCCTCATCTCCTACATACATCAGTAAGTGTTGTCTATTTTGCTTCTAAAGTCTGTCTCCAATCTGTCCACTCTTTTCTCGTCTTCTCTGATTCCACTTTTGTCCAAAACAGTGAAGTGAATGGGAATCCGATGGTAGGGAGTGAAGAACTTTCTCGGAAGTACAGATGTTTGGGAAACACTACAATTGGAGTGGAAGAAAAGGAGATAGAAAAGAAGCTGAAAAAGTGGGAGAAAGAGAATACAATTGGGATATGCAGAGAATTTAGACAAAAAACAGAGACCTAAGGTTGATTCTCAAGCATTTCCCAATCTGAAGACAAGAAGGACAGATGTGAACATATGGTGCACTCAGGATGTGTTTCTTACATTTAGACTATTATAACACATATGAAAATTTTACCTTTTACAACTTCCAAAGGATTATTGAGAAGATTTTTGTGTAATTTTTGTCAAGGTGAAATCTTTTGGCTAAAAAAAAATGATGTAATGTAATAAATAATTGAGTAACACTTTAGAATTTCTTATTCTTTTTTGTATCAGTTTTGGAATACTTGAGTAAATACAAATTGTATATTTGGGTTTTGTTTTGTTTTGGGTATACTCAACTTGATCAAAGACTCCAAAGACCAATATTCAAATTCACTGCGACAGAAACAAGCTTTAAATGTCCTGTAGGAGATTGTTCACTTGTTCAGACAAGCCAAAATTCAGTTTGGAAAATATTGATCTACCCCATACTCTCAAAAATTCCTAGAAGAAAAGTGCCTCAATTTTTTCCAGTGTTCTTCATTAAATGACCTTTAATTTGGATTTGAGAAACATTAATATTTATTAAGTTCAAGTCATAGTCATGTATTAAAAGATAATTTTTAGAAGAAGATATAGCAAGACTTTCATACAGATATAAAATGAACATGTGTCAAAGCTTTTCTTTAATTCATTAATTAATGAAGGAACCAGAAGATATTACAATTGGTTCAAAGGAGAATTAAAAGAACCACACATATATGGCATTAGGAGTGGTGAAGTAAATTTGCTTAACAAATGTTAAACTTCAAAACTGCTCAATATCCACAGAGCAATAATCAACTGAATCCCAATGAGATACAATTTGCATTTCTATGGACAAAAATCATTTGCATTACTATAAGTATTATATAACTTGGAGCAATGTAAAATAACTCAAAGACAATAAAAGATTCAGAGACCTGATAGAATCAGATAATCTGGACAATGCCTAGTTTTCCATTGAAGACAACTACAATATCTTGGTCCATTTCTAAGTCTTTCATAAGTTTTCTCTACAAATAATACAAAAAGTACTAACTCCCTGTGCCCCAATGCATAAAATCTAGAAGGAGAGGAATGAAGAAGACAAAGATAAACATAATAACTGAATAGATTATAAATCACAGTGGGATATATCCCAAAAGACTGAGCTGGTAATTTCCCAAAACACACAAGTATGCACAAGTAAAGAAGATATCTGTTTTGACTGGACAGGGCCTGTGTTGAATGCATACTTAAGCACAGACAGGAACAAAGTACTATGAGAAATCAGAGAAAGGAGTTATATTCCCATAAGGAGCCATGTGCTTACTTTATGGAAGAGGCAAAATGGAGCAGGCTTTAAAGGAGAAAGTTCTTTTGATTGTGGTAATTATTTCACAGACTGTGCATATATCAAATCATCACATTGTACACTAGAAATATAAACAATTGTATCTGTCAGTCGTACCTCAATAAAGTTAAAGGGGATTGGGGGGCGGGGGGGAAGAAGACAGGTTTTAAACAAGTAGAATGTGAGATGCAGAGAAAAAAGTATTTTAAGTTAAAGGAATAGTAAGAGAAAAGTGACAGATATATAATGTTCCTGGCTTGTGGGATAGCATGGTTGAATGAAATGAGAGCTAAACAGAAGAAATGGCAGTTTAGGCCAAACCACAAACAATTCTAAACATGTTAAGAGGCTGGGAATTCATTGTGTCCCAACAGGGAACCACCAAAGTTTTTAAGCAGGGAAATGACAAGACCAAATATAAGCCTCAGACAAGCAACTCTAGCAGCAATTAGCAAAAAAAGAGATTGAAAGGTGAGACATTAGTGGAAGGAATTCAGTGGGAATCTTTTGCAATGATTAGGTTGGAACCTGAACTAGAGCATTCTAGGGAGGAAAGAGCTTTGAGGAAGCCAGAATAAACAGGATATGGTGATTCAGTAAGTAAGTGATTTGGGGTTTTTGATGTGCACCCGATATCAGTTACAATTTCAGCATGCACTCCTCCAACTAATGCATATTTATTTAGTTATAAAATATGTACTGCTCTAATGAACTAATATTATACATGTAATTTGAAACATTCATATGTGCTCACAAACTTTTTTTTTTTTTTTTTGCTCTTAAAAAGAGTGATTTAATTCATGTTTGGATGCTTAATTTCTAAATGGCTTGTTAATTTTGATGGCTTCGTATTAGTAATAACTTTCACCTCAAACAAGATTTATGTATTTTACAACAAGATCTATGGTTTACAATGAGCAAATGAAAATTCTCACTTCAAACAATATTGATAACTTCAAGATTTTTTCTGATTTCTTACAGATTTAAGTTGTCCATATCTATGAATGTCATGGATGATATATAATCTACATATATATCTGACATATCCATATGTGGGTATATAATAAATTAAAACCATGTAATATAACTGATGAAGAGTTTGTATTAGTTATAGAAGATTCCATTCTATATATTCTTGTTTGCTAGTGATTTTATTTTATTTTATTTTATTTTATTTTATTTTATTTTTTGTTTACTTATTTTTGAGAGAGACAGAGCACAAGCAGGGGAAGGGCAGAGAGAGAGACAGGGAGACACAGAATCTGAAACAGGCTCCACACTCTGAGCTGTTAGCACAGAGCCCGAGGCAGGGCTCAAACCACAGACTGACAGATCACGACCTGAGAGGAAGTCGGTTACTTAACCAACTGAGCCACCCAGGTGCACCACTAGTGCCTTTATAATTAGAATCATCTTTAATTCCCATTCAGCATAGAGATTTTTAATGTCACTTTCTATTTTCTGAGTTTAAGTGAAAGTAGATAATACAATCTGTGAATCCATTTGCTAGGTTCATAGGCACAATATGCTTAAAGTAAAAAATTAAGTGAGCCATTGTTGATCTCTTCACAAATGTGAATTCCCACATTCCCCTCAGGATTCCTCTCCAAGTGCACTTGACATGACTCTACATATAGACCAAGTTAGAGTACTGATGTACTTATATGAAATAGTAATAAAACCCTGTTTTACTGTAGTTAGGAATGTTGAAATAACTTTCTAGGCCTAAGATGAGCCATTCCTGTTCAGGGGTGCCATAACAACAAACCAAAAGTTAGATTGTGTTTCTCTAAATGCCCAACCAACTTAACCAGAAATGCAGTGAAGCCAATTCCCAAAAGCAAGCTAGCTCTGGGCTGTATACTTATTTCCTTGTTTCTTCTCATGCCAAAAAGGTTGACTATGTGACTCCAGCCAATCAGATAGTTTCTTTTTTTTTTTCTCTCTCTCTTCCTTGTTCTTTATTTTTAATCCTATAAAAATTCCCAGGGGCACCTAGGCTCAGTCGGTTAAGCATCCGACTTCTGCTCAGGCCATGATCTCACGGTCTGTGCTGACAGCTTAGAGCCTGGAGCCTGCTTTGGATTCTGTGTCTCCCTCTCTCTCTGCCCCTCCTCCACTCGCACTCTGTCTCTCTCTGTCTCTCAAAAATGAATAAACGTTAAAAAAAATTTTTTTTTTAACGTTTATTCATTTTTGAGAGACAGAGAGAGACAGAGCATGAACGGGGGAGGGTCAAAGAGAGGGAGACACAGAATCTGAAACAGGCTCCAGGCTCTGAGCTGTCAGCACAGAGCCTGACGCGGGGCTCGAACTCACGGACCATGAGATCATGACCTGAGCCGAAGTCGGCCGCTTAACCAACTGAGCCACCCAGGTGCCCCCCCAAAAAATTTTTTTAATAAAATAAAAATTCCTTGACTTCCACCCCATTTTGCAGCTCTGTGAAGGGAGCTTCATGAGGTGTTGAACAAAGTTTGTTTTTATCACCTAAATTGTCTTTTAAAATCATTCCTAATGGAAATTAACTATAAATAGAAGTTTTAGCACTTTATTCTGACTATCAAATGGCTCATCTGTGATCACACCCCCCAGTTGAAAAACCTTACTTCAGATTAGGCAGAGGAGAAAGATGAGTCAAAGATTAGCAGGCATGACTTGAGGATAGTGGTGTCAATAAACTAAATGGTAAACATAATAGGATGGATGGTCTTGGAAGGAAAATAAAACTGGTATTCAACACACTGAGCCTGAGGTACCTTGAGATACTCAGTGAAGCTATCCCTGAGATATGTAAAAGAGGTCTGGAGCACATGAGAGAAATCCAAGTTGCACACATGGATCCAGTGTGATAGCTGAGGCCAACTTGCAACATAGGTTTCCCAAGAAGAAAAAGTAAGCAAACAAGAAAACTCTGAAAAGTACTTCCATATAAGGGCTTTGAAAAAGCAAGAGGATTCTTCTTGGAGATGCACAGGAAAGGAAAGAAGAGAGACAGAAGGATGTAGTGGCACAGAAGTCAAAAAGAGAAGATTTTAAGAAAGCAAATATTCCAACAATGCTGTGCAGTCAAGAAGGATACAGCTAATATAAAGACATTGGAATTGGTAATTTAGGATGTGGTTGACATTTGAAAGAGTGGTTTAAGTAAAATAATAGGAGCAAAAGTCAGTTTTTGAGAGCTTAAAAATCAATAACTAGTAAGAAAAAATGGGAACAGTAACTATAGATTGTTCCTTTAAGAGGTTTGATAGGGAGAAGAGAGATTATGTAGTGAGTTAAGGAAAGCACTTTAAATAGGAAACATTTGAGCTTATATGTAGGACAAACAGTGAAGAGGGAAAAGTTGAAGGTAGAAATAAAGAAGGGAAACTTATGAGACCAAGTTCTCAAATGAAATAGTATCCCAAGGCATGGATGAAAGAGATAGCTTTGGGAAGAGGAAGGAGGAATTTTTCAGATCAGAAAAGAACTATAGTTAATAATACTGTATTCCATATTTCAAAGTTGCTAAGAAAGTAGATCTTAAAAGTTCTCATCACAAGAAAAAAACTTGGTAACTATGCATGGTGACTGATATTAACTAGACTTATTGTGGTGATCATTCTATAATACTGTGTATATAAATGCTGTCATAATGTTGTACATCTGAGATTAATATGTTATATGTCAATTTTACCATAATAAAAAATTAGATCAGTATAAACAATATGAATGGATACAGTGAAGCAGAAACAGTTTATACCAGAAGATTCTCACCTCAAAACTGTGCTCCTCCTGCTGCACTGGCTGCTCCATTTCAGTCTCTTTTTCCTATCTGCTTTGTCCCTGTGACCTCCTGTGGTACAATGGCAAATAGACATTTGGAAAGAAGAAGAAGAAGAAGAAGAAGAAGAAGAAGAAGAAGAAGAAGAAGGAGGAGGAGGAGGAGGAGGAGGAGGAGGAGGAGGAGGAGGAGGAGGAGGAAGAGGGGAAGAGGGATAAAATGTGGTTGTTTTTGCTTTGCTTTTAAGTAATGCACAGTTTAAGGCATTCCTATCAAATGCTTTCTCTGTTTATCAGTTTATTAGGGTTGATGTAACTTGCAGAGCATTAGTAAACATTCTGGATGGTTTAGGGATAGGCAAATAAACATGGAACCATGGTCTAGTTTTTAACATCATTAGATTTGGGCTTTAAAAACTTCAGTCTGGAAAAAAAAAAAAAGTTCAGTCTGGTTAGAGGTGTGGCAGAGAGGTAGAAAGATTGGATTTTTGAGCCAGAATTGAGGAAGACGAGTTTTAAAAAAATGGGAAATTTGGGCAAGAAATCATGCCTTAACCAAGGCAACAAGAAGATGGAGAGGAGGCAGTATATTTGAGAGTTACTTAGAAAGGAGAATGGGAGTGGAGCCAATGGAGACCTCAAAGTCAACTCCTCTTTCTAGATACTTGTCAGAGAAGGAAAGAGAGATGGAAAAGTAAACACACAGAAATACAGAGTCCAGGGATGTATTTCCCTAAAAAGAGAAACTTACTGGTGGAAGGGAAACAGGAGAAAGGGAGAGTTTAAAGAAGACACAGAGAGAGGATGATTGACATAGGGATGACTGATGGAGTCATCAACACCCCAAGAAAGGGGGACAGGAAGAGATTCAGAGGAGAGGAGAGGGATTAGCTTTAAACTAGAGGGAAGGAAGAAAGAAGTCCACAAGCTATTTACAATATTTCAGAAAGCCTTCCGGAAATTGCAATTAAATAAAATGTCAAGTTTCTTTACTTTTGGCAGGCATTAAATCAACCCCGCAGGCTAACACTGGTTATCACACGCTGATCAGAAATTCTAATTTGCTGTTGATGACATCATAGAAATTTCTAGGATGTTATTGGTGGACCATATGCTGTTAGCAGAGTTACTTATCTGGTTTTTACAATATCAGATTTAATTCTTCCAGCATGTGATCAACCTTGGATCAGAAGAGTGACAGCCAAAATTAAGCGACCATTTCCAGGGAACAGTGCCTAGTGTTTGTACACTTATTTAACTTTATTGCTTATTAGCATTACATCCATGACAGTGATGTATGTGATTTCATTTAAGTGACAAAATCTTTCAAGATATGGGGTTCATGGATGAAAACATAATAAAAAGAGTCCTTGGATGAAAAGAATTGGGATGACAAGATCTCAATAGTCCCTTCAAACCTAACATTCTATAATTTTAAGAGGGGCTCATGAACACGAGTTCAGGAATGGCTAAATGGGAAAGAATACTTGAAAACACCCCAACTAACCAATGACTCACTTATACAAGGCAAGTAGATAGGGAAACAGTAAAAAACCATTCCCATCTGGGGGCAGCACAGGAGAGACCAAAAAAAAAAAAAAAAAAAAAAAAAAAAAAAAAAAAAAAAGTTGGGTGAGGGTAACAAGAGCTTAACAAAAGCAAAGGCATGCTTGCTTTATTGATAACCACAAAAACATTAACCATCTTTAGGAACAGGAATGATTAGTATGAACACACGTTTTAATGTTTGGAGTATCCACCTACTAACCTCACGTAAATACAAATGAAGACTGAGGATGTTTTCTCCCCGACACCTGCACTAACCTAGGTTCCTTCCGTACCTTGTACTCTGTACTTCAGTGGGCCTTTGCCCACTGGAACTGGGCAAACTGAGGAATTTTTTTAAGTTTCAAAAGAAATGGACCAAGAAAGTGAGTTTAAGAGTTGAAACTGGTCTTACCCGTGGGTTGAGTGCTAGGGCTATCAGCGGTTTCGACATCTGGCAAGCACCTACGATCAGCCAGACTGACCAGCTAGCTTGACCATAAGCCCCTGGGACGTCGCATCCAGCTGGGCAGGTTCAGGGGGATAGAAAGGTCAGGAAAGGGTGCGTTGCGGAAGGAAGAAGTGGAATAATGTGTACTTTTCTTCCGTAACTGTAGTTCTGTTGCCCCAACCTAGACTCAGGTAGTGGCCAGTACGACAGGAGAAAGCCCCAGAGCTCGCTTTCGGGCTAGGTCGGACCCCTCGTTCCCTCTCCCCACATCCCCATGCCACTGACGCTGCCGCCGCCCGCTGGCGCCCATGACCCGGTGACCCCAGAGGGCCATCAGGAGCCCGTGACCCCGGAGCACCGGGCATCCGGACCCCCCTCGCAGGCGCAGCCGCTATTAAGGCAGGAGGCTAAAGGGGAGGAGGAGGAAGGGGAGGAGACAGGCGTCCAGGGCGCCTGGGGAACCGCCACCGCCGAGCCGGGGTGGCGAGTCTGGGGGAAAGCCGCCGAGGCGGCCGCGGCCGAGGAGGGCCAGGTGGAGGCCCGGGGCGCCGCGGCGGCGGGGTCAGGCTCCCCGGCGGGAGGCGCGGGTGGCGGCCGCGGGAGCTGGCGGCGGCTCCTAGCCTGGCTGCGGCGGCCGCCCCAGTGCTGCCCCTGTGCGGCGCCCCTTCCTCGCTCCGCCGCGCACTGTTGTCATGGAGGAACCAAGATGGCGGCTCTGGCCTACAACCTGGGCAAGCGGGAGATCAACCACTACTTCAGCGTGAGGAGCGCCAAGGTGCTGGCGCTGGTGGCCGTGCTGCTCCTCGCAGCGTGCCACCTCGCCTCCCGCCGCTACCGAGGTGAGCGGGCCCTCCCCCTGCCCGGGCCGGCCGGGGGAGGAGGCGACGCGGCGGCTGGAGGCCGCCCCCCTCGCCCAACACACGCCCACGCTCACGCGTTCGCCCGCCCGCCCGCGCGCCGGGCCGGCGGGGGAGGCGGTGGCCCCACGTGCCCCCAGGTGGCCCCGGCGGCGGGCCGGGCGCCCGAGGCCTAGTGAGCGGACTCCAGTGAGGGCCGCCCCTGGACTTGGGCCCGTGGTCCTGGCGCCCCCCGAGCCGCCCAGCGCTGCGGTCGGGCAGCCGACCCGGGTCTGGCCCGAGTTGCTGCCGGGGTCCGAGCACCAGCGCGAGCTGGGCCGAGGTAGTCGCGCCAGGCCCGGGGCTCGAGTGCAGGAGGGAGGCCCCGCGGCCCTCGGGGCGGGGGGGGGGGGGGGGGGGGGACTAGCCCGGGCCGCCGAAGGCGGAGGCCGCCCTGCAAGGGGACACCTCTGCCCGGAGTTGGGGTCGTCGATTTCTGCGCCCTAGGGGTCTGGCTCTTTCGCCTTTGTTTAATCCGGCCTCTGCCCTGTACGGCTAAGCCGAGCTGTTGTTGGACAGCGGCAGGGGCCGCCCCATTTTCCTCTGCCGCGGGGGCGACAGCTGGCAAAGGATGCCCTTGGCCAAATGGAGGAGGTGTCACCCAGCCTCCGTGATTCAGAAACGTTTAAAGGGTTCTGATTGCACACTTTTTACAAATTAAAGACAGTGGGGCAGATATTTGAAGTTCTGGCTTGACAGGAGTCGAGGTGGGCAGGGAAATTAACGTTGGAAGCAGTTTGCAAAGAGGCCTTCAATGTGGGTTTTGAAATTGGTGTAAAGGGGGAAAGGAAATAGGACCTCCGTATTTCAGAACGAACTATCTTTCAGTAATCAAGGGGTATTTACTTGTCCTTGTTGATTGATTTTTTTTTTTTTTTTTTTTTTTTTTTTTTTTTTTTAGTTTTGTGTTAAAATGCCACTAGGAGAGAGGCTGACAAGCTGAGGGAAATTAATAATGATAGGATCTCTTATTTTTGGCTCTTAGTATTATCGAAACCATTATCTGGACAGCTCTTGGTGACTGTGAGATTAATTGGTCAAGATGTAATGTGTAATGGACAGGTGCACATTTAACGCTGTTCCCATTTAACTTCACACCACTTTGGCAAAATATCCAGTAAACCAGGTACAGGAATCTGAGCTCTGTTTTCATCCCAGGAGATCTTTCAAAGTGTAGGACATTTTGATCAGTTTTGCTGCCTTGTGTTCTCCAATTCTTGAGGATTAAAAATCTTATACTCTAGTACCATAATGGACGAATAGGTCTTTATATGAATGCACTAAATCGATTTTAAAAGAGAAATTCTTTATACCCTTTGGCCTTTTCCCTTCAGCCTCCTATAGATCACAGCCATGTGATCTGGCCGGGCTTTGGTTCATCTGCAGTGGCTGTAACAGAAGTCAGACACTTTGATGTACAAAATAAAACTAATGTTTTATAGTGTCGATGCATTAATTTGTGGTCATTTTGAAGAAAAATTTTTAACTACTATTAATCATTTTATGTTAGTTTGGTATAAGACGACAGTAATCTAACTCGATCTTGTCTATAAGATGACAGTACTCTAACTCGATTTTGTCTCTGTGATGGTGGTGAAGGTAAATGTTGTAACTGATGCTATAGTGGGAAAAGTAAACATCTAGTCCCCCCTCCCTTTTTTTATATTGTGCGTTTATCTTTTGATAAGCTTGGATGATTATTATATTTAGATTATATATTTCATCCTTTCAAAATCTGTCATCAGAAGGGAAAATAGAATGTCAGATGGAACCTTATGAGTCAGTGTGGCAATCTGGGGTTGTTTATAAAGCCTCCTGCAGAAGCTAGTCATCAGCTTCTGTAGGTGCTTCAGTGCCTTGAATGTGAAGCAGTACACCTGGTGTGTGTACTTGCCCAGACTGAATGTCAAAAACTTGAGCCAGAGACTGTTTGGGAGGAATAATGATCATACCAGGAAGTTTTTAGACATCCTCATGCTTTGGCAGTGTCAAACTGAGTGAAATGTAGCGCCCTTGACACAAAGATGTCCCTACGCTTGAATCACAATATCATAAATCTTTAAAAATAAGTAAGGACCTTATATTAGATACAGAGGTTTAGGCTTTATATTAAAAAGTCCACTGTGTCGGTATGAGTTTGCCTCAGGCAAGGTAGAGTGAATACAGTTTGAATATATATATACAAACTATAGGAAGTAAAGAAAGCATTATATACAACAGAAAGTAAAGCTTGGCAAACACCACGTGATAACATTGAGTACTTGTTATATGTCAATCACTGTTCTACTCAGGGTTTTACATGTTGATCTTCTTTTGTCCTTCCAGCCATTCTATGAAGTAGATAAATTATCATATATCATTCCTCCCCACCCCCACCCCCCATTTTTGACATCTCTGTAATCAGGATGAATTTTTAAAACTTTGTTGCAGGTCAAAGTTTAATTGATAGCATTTTTCTAGTGTTACATAAAATAATGATGTGTCTATATTATAATCAGTCGTCTTAGATCCAGCGAATTACAGTATTATTTACATTGTAAAGATGAGGCATGAGGGGTTAAGTTGCCTAAGGACACACAATTAGTCAGTGACTGAGCTAGGATTTACAACCCAGTTAGTTAGTCTGCCTCATGCCATTAGGTTATAGACTGCCTTTCTCAGAGCTTCTTAGGCAGTGGTGATGTATAGAAGATGGAGTGAGAAAGCATTTTCCAGAGGGAAATGGGTTAAATCATTTAGAAACACTAATTCAGCCTCACAGTACCAGCCAAGAGTTTTCCCCTTCTTTTTCCAGTAAAATAATTTTCTGAAAGTTGCATGTGTACAACTTCAGAATCTGACCAGCTTACTTTTTATTACCTATGTTTATCTTTTTCCTTCTTCTAAACTTCAGGCTCACAGTCTAAATATGCTTTTCCCTTTTACATATGTCAGATACCTGATTTTCTCTGCTTGCAGTGACCCCCCTCCTTAAAACAGTACAGATTTTTCTTTTTTAGGGTCTTTCTTTTTTAGGGTCTGGTTCAAATGTCACCACCACAGAAGTAAGAATTAACAATTCAGTGTTTCTATAGAAGTTAGTACATACTTATGTTATATTGTAATAATTTGTATCCATCTCCCCCACACAAACTATAAGCCTCCAAGGGTATTTTATTCATCTTTAAATCATCAGAGTTTAACACACATTAGAAACTCCATAAACAATAACTGGATAAATAGATTTTCGAAGTCCTTATTTTTCTTATTTTTTGAAGTCCTATTTTTCTCCTTTCATTTGGTTCTTTTGTTTTTTTATTATTTTTTTTTATTTTAAATGTTTTTATTTCTTTTTGAAAGAGAGCAAGACAAAATGTGAGCAGGGAAGAGGTAGAGAGGGAAACACAGAATCCGAAGCAAGCTCCAGGCTCTGAGCTGGCAACACAGAGCCCGACGTGGGGCTCGAACTCACGAACCGTGAGATCATGACCTGAGCTGCAGTTGGGCGCTCAACCGACTCAGCCACCCAGGGGCCCCTGGTTCTTTTGGCTTTAATTGAATTTCATGTTCTAATAGCATGTTCTGATCTCAACTTTACAAAATAGAGGGGTTTTTTTCATTATTAATATTTTTATATAAAATATAGAAACGTTTTAAAAAATAACCCTATTAACTGTATGTTTTTTAAATATTCTCAATTTCTAAAGTTACTAAATCACAAAATGTCCATTTCTATTGTGATTATAGATTAAAAACATCATTTCTGTGACAAGAGGCCAGTATCAATAGCCTTAAGGGTAATTCCAATCTGGACAATTTTTAATTTTTTAATTGATAAAGTAAACTTGTCTCAAATGCTTTAAGTTTGTTGAAATCTAATTCCTTTCTGTCACCAGGCCTATTAAATGCAAGTATTAAGTATTATTGCATGTTTTGGAGAAAAGTGAGTTCAAAGCTTCCGAATTTTAAGAAAGAAGCAACTCTAGGTCTCTTAGCCTTTTCTTTCTTTGCCAGAAAGATCCTGATCTATAAGATGCCACTTGTAATGTAGGCATTCCTAGTTTGTCAAAAGAAAAATGTAAACAGTGATTTTTTAGCACAGACCAAAGTGTAACCTTGCTGAATTTTAGGCAAACAAAATATTTTACAAATCATATTAAAAACTTTATGATCTAGGGGCGCCTGGGTGGCGCAGTCGGTTAAGCGTCCGACTTCAGCCAGGTCACGATCTCGCGGTCCGTGAGTTCGAGCCCCGCGTCAGGCTCTGGGCTGATGGCTCGGAGCCTGGAGCCTCTTTCCGATTCTGTGTCTCCCTCTCTCTCTGCCCCTCCCCCGTTCATGCTCTGTCTCTCTCTGTCCCAAAAATAAATAAAAAACGTTGGGAAAAAATTTAAAAAAAAAAAAAACAAAACAAAACAAAAAAAAACTTTATGATCTAATATTTTCATGGTTGGTAGTAATAAACAGATAGCTTTGGTAGGATGATTCAGCCAGTCTAAAGGTGCAGTGTGCCAGAGATATTCTATTCAAAGGAAAATATAAGCTACAGTTTATTTAGCATGTTAGATATTTTCTTTAGCAGTTACATTTGTTTTTCGGCTTTTTAAAAATTTGTCTTTTTACTTATTTTGTTTGCTTTTAGTATCTTTCTAACATAGAAAAATCATGTATAAAAACCCAAGACTTTAGATTGACAAACCAGAATGCTTATGGTTAAGGTAATAGAATGAAGAGGAAGACACAGCCATTCATCTAGATAATCTAGTATTGGAGATAGCTGAAGTAGATAATTCTTTCCCTTTAGTTGTTTTTGTTTGTTTGTTTTTTGTTTGTTTTTATTGTGTTCCTAGCTTGATTTATCTGAGCACTTGGCAACTTGCATCTCACACTGGTTGTTTTAAAGCAGCTATCAAAATTATATGAGGCAATTGAAAATAATGACTGGGATTTTTTGTTTTCTTTTGTTTGGAGGTTTTTCTGGGTCAATTTTGACGGGGAAGTATGTGCCAGCAGATATTTACATATACTTAGTATGCATAATGAAGATGTGGCATGTTAACTTATTTTAACATCTAGATTACATTTAGTGATTTGATCCAAAAGTATTTCCTTCTCAGTAAAAGAGAACTTGTGTTTGAGTGTGGAATTTTGTGGGAGTTTTCTTTTCTAAATTAGGTTAATTTATTTTCAGATGATAATAGTAGTTATTATCACCAGTATTTTTATTATTTTCCTGACAAGTATAAAAAAAAGTCTCTTGCCTTTTCAGTTGCCTGGTTAATTCTTTTGCTTTTCTATATTTCTTTATATTAGAGTCTCTCTATTAAAATAGCAGTGCAGTTTCTGTCTTCTGACTGAGCCTTAACTGATATAATACAGAGAGTATTAATGTCAGATACAAGGATTACTAAAAAAAAAAAAAAAAATTGCATCATAAAATATATTAAGAAGAGTTATCACCAACTAGCATTCGTTAGCAAATTAGAACTTTCTTTCCTGGAAAGACTAGTAGTCTCTAAAGAACTATGTTTATAGTGTCTTTTGGTTAGTGACAGCTTCAAATCTGTTTTGCTGTTTTTTTGTTTTTGTTTTTTGTTTTTTTGTTTTTGTTTTTTGTTTTTTTGTTTTCTAGTTTGGGTTCATCAGTTGAGAGCTGTTATTTCCCACTGGCTGAACTACTGAAAAACAATGTGTGAGTAGTAGTATCGAGGAAGAAAAGAACTTTGCATTTTAAAACACATTTTCTGGTGGAGAAAGACTGGTTATTTTAAGATGTTTTGGTCTGGTACTTCCATCTCCACAAAACCATGTTGATAATTCATATAGATGGTTAACAATAACAATCCCACATACTGTAGATTGGCCAGGGTGTGTTTCTGTTTAAAGTTCTACTAACACACAAAAATCAAATAACAACAACAAAAAAAAAAAAAAAAAAAAGGAAGGGAGAAAGAAAGGGAAGAAAAAGTGCACAGAATTAATACCGAGTTATTTGCAACTTTTTATAACTTTTTTAGAAAATAGATGATACTAACTTTTTACTTAGTTTATAAATATTTAAAGAGGTAGAAATGTTGCAAATATGGAATTTCCATTCTAATTTTAAACATTTACTAGATTTTTTTTTAAGTTTATTTGTTTTGAGAGAGCAGGGTACAGAGGCAGAGAGAGGGAGAGAATCCCAAGCAGTCTCCACACTGTCAGCTCAGAGCCTGTCATGGGGCTCGATCCCACAAACTGTGAAATCATGACCTGAGCCAAAATCAAGAGTTGGACACCCAACCCACTGAGCTAACTAGGCACCCCTTTACTAGATTTTTAATAGTATTTTACTGTAGAACCATTATAAAAGAATATAGCAGAAGGATTTTTTTGTTTGTTTGTTTTATTATTTTAGAGAGAGAGAGTGCAACCTGGGAGAGAGGGGCAGAGGGAGAGAGAGAATCCCAATCAGGCTCCACTCTCAGATTGGAGCCGCACGCAGGGCTCCATCCCACAGCCCTGGGACCATGACCTGAGCTGAAATCAAGAGTTGGATTCTCAACTGACTAACCACCCAGACGCGCCCAGATGGATGTTTTTAGAAAAATAACTTGTGTGTTCCTATAGTCTTTTCTTTACTCCTTCTTGATTATTTATGTAGCTTAATTTTGTTTTTGAGAACTAGAATTAGTTTTTAATAATTGGAAAAAATTAAGAACTGATTATTTATAGTTTCCTTAGAGAGGTTATTAAAAAAATTTTGAAATACAAAACAAAAAACCTGCGCAGCCTACATATACAAAATTGCAAAATATACATATTGCAAAATTTTAATAATTGATATTCTGCTTTCCTTATCCAGTTTTCTACCAACACTACAATGCAGTATTTTCACTTTCCCTTCCTGCTCTAGTTTAGAATTTATGACACTGAAATAACAACACTTTCATTATTTATGCATACCTGTCTTGTATTTGTATCACCTTTTATCTGTATATTGACCAGATAAATGGATAACCAGACTGAGAAGAAAGATGTGTTCTTCCACTTTAAATATCTTTGGGTTTTCTCTTTCTCCACCCTGAGTGATTCAGTATCATTTTTGTTCTGTAGAGTTTCGTTATCCTGACCTTAACGGTCTGTGAAACAAATAGAGCTTGCTGATGACTCTTCATAAAGAACCAGAGATTAATTTAAATAATATGTGATTTAATTATATTATTCGAAATGTCTCATTTTTTCCCTTATCCATTTGACATATTTGGACTTTTTTAATGTTTCCAACTCCCTTTTAAACTCCTTCAGTCATTTCAGTTAGTGTATGATAAAATGGCCATGGGAAATAGGGTGACCACCTCCCCACTTACATAGGACTGAGAGTTTCCAAGATGTGGAACTTTCAGTGTGAAACTGTGATAGTCCCAACCAATCTGGGAGGAGCTGGTTGGTCAACGGAAAAGAAGGGGAGAACGTTAAGAGAGGTAGACAGGCTGAATATTAAAAACTAAAGTCTGCATTTGTTGTTGATACTGATCCTATGTACCTTCAGCCACCATGTAGCTAAAATAGTTCTATGTTACTTTGTAAATTATAAAAGGATGAAGTTTTAGTGACCTCAATAAGAAGTTCTTGAATAAATCCTTTTCTCTGTTTCCACATTTACAGAATAGGGATAGCATACTTCCTCACAGGAAAGTCGTGAAAATCAGGGAGTTGGTTTAAAAAATATTTTAATTACTGTATTTCCAGATGTGCAAATGCACCATACGTTGTAATAGTTGAATAGGAAGACATTTCCAAAGTCTTCTCTCTTATTCCTTAAACTCTTCTTTCCCAACTAGGAGTGGTAAGCAGGTTTAAGGGCTAGTTTGAGGTTGAGATGATGTCCCTAGAAAGAGAACCTGAAGCAGAAGGCACTGCCAAAGCAGTGAATGTAGCATTTGAGAATTAGGAGTCTCTTCTATCTTCTATAGTGAAGTATCTGTCATCAGTGGTTCTTCTCCTCCTGAATATTAATGTATTAATATTTACTATGCTTCTCAGGGATGTATAAATAATGTATCGAGAAGGTACAGTGAAGCATAGAAAACTATGCTTTCTGATCTCAGAGAGCTTACATGGGGTCAGATAATCAATGTACAAAAATATAACTATTGTTTACAATATTGTTTGTTTAACTGTTACAGGCAATGATTCATGTGAATACCTTCTCTCAAGTGGCAGATTTCTTGGAGAGAAAGTTTGGCAACCTCACAGTTGCATGATGCATAAATACAAAATCAGGTAAGTTTTCTTCGTTGTTTTTTTCTTTTCTCAGATAGGTCTTTTTTTTTTTTTAATGTTTATTTATTTATTTTTGAGAGAGAAAGAGCACATGCATGAGTGGAGGAGGGGCAAAGAGTGAGGGAGATACAGAATCTGAAGCGGGCTCCAGGCTCAAGGCTGTCAGTGCAGAGCCAGACATGGGGCTCAAACTCATGAACCATGAGGTCATGACCTGAGCTGAAATCAAGAGTCAGACGCTTAACTGACTGGGCCACCTGGCACCTCTCTAGGATAGGTTTTAATAACGAGTGGAGAAAGGTTGATGAAGCAAAGGAAATACTACATGGTACTTCTCTATATGATGGTAGAGAATTGCCAACAGAGTGTGGAGGTTGGGGTGAGTCCAAATGAAGATTCCTGCCAAAAGCATTAGGGGAAGAATTTTCTCCAAGCTTCTTTATCTCAGGTGAGAGATAATCAGGCCCAAGGCAATAAATAGCCCTTGAGAGAAGGACTCTAGCTTTAGGACCTGGATAGCTACCTTGTCGAGTTATTCTGAGATAATGGATATAAAGCACTTAACATACTTAGAGTACATATTAAACACTTAATAAACGGGGGCTGTGAGTATTGAGAGTTAGTTGATCATCCATGGGCTGGTTGATTAAACAAACCTAGCCACCTATTTCTAAAGCAACGTGAACTATATGTATAATAATCCTGCACTACTTCACAAACTGTGCTTTGAAATGCCAACATGCTGATTTTACTTATTGTAATTAATGTTTCTTTGTTGATTTCAGTGAAGCAAAGAACTGTCTTGTAGATAAACATATTGCATTTATTGGAGATTCCAGAATTCGTCAGTTGTTTTATTCTTTTGTAAAAATAATTAATCCCCAATTCAAAGAAGAAGGAAATAAGGTAAAACTTACCTATTTTCTTTATTGTTTTAGAGGTTAACCACCTGAATAGTTATAGGAGGAATGTGTCTTTTCATAATAACAAAAAGAGTGATAAAAGTTTTATTACTTTGGTTTTGGGAAAGGTGGAAGGAAAAAGGGACGATGGGGAATATCATAGAGAACATAATGAGGAACATAAGAAAAGTGGTGGCAACGGATTAGTAAACCTTTTATTACCTGAAACTTCTAATTTTCAGAAATGATAAGTTCTTTCAATGGAAATTTTTTTGAGAATTCCTTACAACAAAAACTAAGAGCAAATATCCCTTATTCTTCTTTTCATATCTGCCATATTTCTTTTCAGTCTCTTTAAAATAATAATCTTGTAATCTTTTAGCATGTCTTATGTCTTGTTTCCACCACTTATCATAATTCATGGTATTATTATATAAACAATGTAAGTTTCATCATAATGGCAACATGTTATTGAATGGATATGATGTAATATATAATTTTCTTTTTTCTTCTTGTACTTTTGTATTTTTTTTTACTTTTGCAATTTAAGAAAGGACATTCTCAATTACATCTTTGTGTGAAAACTTTGCTTTTTAAATTATTTCTGTAGATGGAATCCCTGCAATGCAAATATTAGGTTAAAGAATCCAGTTTAAAAAATATTGATTATATTGCTAAACTATTTTCATTTATACTCTTATTGGCAATGCCCATCAGGACATAATTTTCTGCAACTGTACTGGCACTGGGCAATTATGCTATATAATTAAAACAACAATGCAACAAATATCTGCTACTTTTATAGAAAATTTCTGATTTTATTTTTTAAAATTTATTTATTTATTTATTTATTTATTTATTTATTTTAACGTTTATTTATTTTTGAGACAGAGAGAGACAGAGCATGAACGGGGGAGGGGCAGAGAGAGAGGGAGACACAGAATCTGAAGCAGGCTCCGGGCTCTGAGCCATCAGCCCAGAGCCCGACGATGCGGGGCTCGAACTCACGGACAGTGAGATCGTGACCTGAGCTGAAGTCGGACGCTTAACCGACTGAGCCACTCAGGCGCCCCGAAAATTTCTGATTTTAAAAATATATCTTTGAAAACTAGCAAGAATGGATCTCTCTCTATATATATATTTGTTAATTAATTTGTTGATTAGTTAATATTTTATGAATCATCATACCTTTCTTTTTATACATTTTTTAAGTGATCCAAAGTTCGAATCCCTGTCTTCAGCTGTGTATGATTGGGAGTGGGCAATAGCAAGGAGAGAAAAGTGAAATGCAAGAAAGTTCAGAATTTTAGGGGGAATAGCTCATGATTTTATGATGAAAATCTGCCTGTTCACCTCAACTTGCCCTGTGGTAAGGAGTTAAAAAATTAGGGACTTCACAGCTAAACATCTAGCCACATAGTAATGATAGTAGTGGGTGCTAAATTCCTTGGGAACTGTTCTTTGTGAGAAGAATCCATCAGCTATTAGAAATTTTGTCCACTAGAAAAGGCTAGTATAGATTTTAAATCTGCATAATGGAAAATGATAAAGTCAATTTTTCATTTAATTTGGTATCTGTAAATGTATTTTTCATTGGTAATTATATACATAAAATTATATAGAAAATTGGAACTATTGAATTCTATGAGATTATCACAATTTAAGGTAAAAAAACTTAAGTGAACTTCTAAAAAGTAGAGAGATTTCTGACTTCAAAGAAACACTTTTAGTATTTCTAGGCACAGAATAGTGTGAATTTCTGAAAATTGGAATAATAGATTTGGCAACAATTAGTTGATAAAAACTATAATGGTTTAGTTTATAGCCCAAAGTGGGCATAATATGGTATATTGTTTCTGAGCCCTAGTTATAACACCTAGGTTTCCAATTTTCATTGTTTAGAGGTGCCCGGTTAACCCACAAATATCAAACCAGATACATTTAAGTGTATATGCATTCTAAAAAGAAACAAAGACAGTTTGTCGTAGACATTTACTGAGAAACTAGTTCAAATTGCTAGTGGAGCATTTGCCAAAATGTATTTTACTTAGTTCTCTTGTCTCTGAACACCTTGAAGACAGAGATTATATATTATCATTGTTATTTTTTAAATACATGTCTTATGCTCACCCAGTCTGGCACATTGTATAAGCTGATTATTATTATTATTATTGTTTTAGCCTCGGTGTGGGTTAGTTTGGGTAGAAGTATTGAAGATAGTTCTTTGTTTGAATTTTTTTCTTTTCTGTGTTGAGGCAAAAATAATTTTATTTTATTTATTTATTTTTTTAAAGTTGATTCATTTTTGAAAGACAGAGAATGACCAGGGGAAGGGCAAAAGGAGAGGGAGACACAGAATCTGAAGCAGGCTCCAGGCTCTGAGCTGTCAGCACAGAGCTGGATGCTGGACTCTAACCCACAAACCATGAGATTGTGATCCGAGCTGAAGTCGGAAGCTTAAATGACTGAGCCATTCAGGCGCCACAAGGCAAAAAGAATTTTAAAGAAGCTATAGAGCAGGACTTTTTTCAAATTCTATTTTGTAGATTAGTTCTGTAGAAGCCGTGGTCAAATAAGTTTGGGCAGCACTAGATGTTATATCCCCTTTTCAGTGATTTTAATTTAGGCTAGGATGTTAAAAACTTGGACGTCTTGCAGTAAAACAACAAAGACAACAACAGCAAAACTGTGTTGCTTTCAGCTGGAGGGCAAACTAGATACTCTGGGGGCCCCTTCTACCTCAAACTAACTAGATCCTAGATTTAAAAAAAAAAACAAAAAACTTGTTGATGTGTTTCTAGACTTTGAGGAAATGGGACACACTCCCCCCAAAAGGAACAAACTATGATTCAAACCAGAGATGGGAACAATAATAGTAGGTACTCAGTAGGGGTTCAGGCTGACCTGAAGACAGATGCCAAAGGCTGCAGTAGAAAACTAAGCTTTGGGCCAGCATATTTCTCAGTAGTAATATTGGAAGCCAGAAGACACTAGAATAATAGCTTTAAACTTCTGACAGAAAGTAAATTTCAACCTCGAATTGTATTGTGTATCTAGCATACAATGTCTATTCTTGAAATTTAGAACATTTTCAGATAAACAAAAGTGATGAGGGTTTACTGCTAGATAGACTTACAGTAAAGGACTTTTTAAAGGGTAAACTTCAGGAAGAAAGGAAATAATTCAGAAAAAAATGATCTGAAATGTAAGAAGCAGTGGTTAAATAAAATCCTAAACAGGTAAATCTAAACAAACACTGTCTATATAAAATAATAATTCTTTTTTACATTTTACAAAAAGACTGTATTAAAGAACTAGCCAATAATAGCTTGTAAATCAGAGGGAGATAGTCAGTTTTCTAATATCCTCTTTACTCTCTTACTTCAGAACTTAAGTTAAAGATGATAGTAAAATTTCAAGAGCAAAGAATAAAGGAATTAGGATGTGTGAATTCCAAACCAGAAGAACAAAAAAATTAAAACCAAACTCGTCTAATGCCAAATATATGTGCCATACATACATACACATGCACACACACATATATGCTCACACACATACATTCATATGTATATATACAAAAATATATGTACATGTGAAAATCAGTGTTTATATATATTCCACATATATAAAAAAACCTATGTATGTGTGAGGGAGCTAGAAATCAAAAAGTAAAATGGTAGAAACATTTATAATCAAAATAAGGGTAGCAGTCTAAACTTGCCTACCAAACAGATTTTCAGATTGGTTTTTAAAAGAACTTTCTGCTGCTTCAAAATACATACCTAAAACAAAAGGATATGGAAGGTTGTAATTAAAAATGAGAAAAGATTTATTAGACAAATACTTATTAAAGAAAGATAAGTCATATTAATGTGAGACAATAGATGGTAAGGCAAAAAGTATTATCAGGGATACAGATACGTTTTAATGACAAAAGTTTCAAATCACTAAGATTTTAAACTCATGCACATGAAATAAATTAACCTTAAAATGTATAAAGCAAAATTAATGTGATTACAGTGAGGAGTTGACAAATCCTTCATCAAAGTGAGAGAATTGCTCACTGCTCATGCATTTAATGATAGGACAAGCAAAATTACTAAGCATATCTGATTTTATGAACTTACAGCTCAATACTTAAAGAAGACACTAAAAAATAAAAGAATATATTTTTTCAAAGTATATGTGGAACCTTTTTTGACAACATGTTGGGCCATTAAGCAGGCCTTGACAATATCAGAGAATTGGTATCGTTCTGTCTCTATGAGATTAGTTCCTTTATATTCTAACTTAACCTGATAAAAATTCTAGATGCCTACAGTAAATATCCCTAATAGTGAAATGTTAGACACATTTATGTTAAACTCAATAAGAAGAAAAGGCTGCCCATTATTGCTGCTTCTGTTCAGCATTATATTAGAGGCCCTTAGCCAAGGAAAGGTAAAGATGTAAAGATTAGAAAGAGATAGACTCAGAATTTCATATGATACAATTATATACAAAGAAAACTCTGAAGAATCTATAGAAAATTACTAGATGTAATAAAAATTTCAACAAGATAGTTGATATTAAGATAAACATACAAAAATTAATTGTAACTCAATAAAGCTGTTAAAAGTGAATTGCATACTGCACTCCAGGAATATAGAGTTCAAAATACTTAAAATATACTGTATACAAAAGTAACAAAAACCATGTAGTACATAGGAACAAGCCTCGCAAACGTGGATGATTTCTGTGTACAGAAAAAAAATTTTATGTAAACAAAATTTAAAATGATATAATTAAATGGAAAATATATACTATATTTTGGAATGAGAAGAATCAATATTGTAAATATGTCAGTTATTCCTAAATTGATCTGTAGGTTCAATGTAATTCAAATAAAATCCTAACAGGATTTGTTGTGGAACTTTACCAGTTGATCCTAAATTTTATGTGGAAGGGCAGTGGACCAAGAATAACAACAACAGATCTGAAGAGCAAGGTGGAAAAGACTTATCTTCCAGTATCAGGACTGATTTTAACTGTGTTGTAATAAAGACAATGTGGTGTTGGTAGAGCTAAATCAAGAAACCAATCGAACAGGATATAGAACTTTAAAACTTTAAAATGCATGCATATACAAAGACTTAATAAATAACAGAGATGCCATTAAAGATCCCTGGAGAAAAGAAGGTCTATCTAATTAATGATCTGAGGCATCATTATGGTTATGGTTATACATATAGAAAAAAGTGAAATTGGAAGCCCTACCTCACACCATCAAGTAAAATCATTTCTAGATGAATTTAGACTTAAATGTGGAAGCCAAAACTTTTAAACCTTTAGGGAAAAAAAATGCAGGGGAATATCTTCATTACTTCAAGTAAGAAAAAGTTTCTTACATAAGAAACAAAACATGCTAACCATAAAATAAAAGATGGATAAATTCACATGCCTTAAGATTAAGAGTATCTGTTCACCAAAAGATACCTGACAGAAAAAAGCTAAGCTACAAACTACAAGATATTTATAATATACATCCAAGAGATGTAAGGAATCACAAATTAATTAAAAAAAAAAAAAGACAACCTAATAGAAAACAAAAGGGTAAAAGCATGGCCAGTCATTTCACAGAAAAGAAAACATAAATCCCAGCATGAATCTAAAAGATGTTTAACTTCATTGGTAATCAGGGAAATTCAAATTAAGACCATAGTGAAATACCATTTTATACCTACTTAAGTGACAGGAATTAAATTTGACAATGGCAAAAAAATATGAAATCTGACAAGATTTATTAAAGACTCTGTATCTGAGACTGTTGATGAAAATATAAATTATTAAAACGCTTCAGAAAATAACTTACATTATCATGTGAGGGTAAATATTTGTATGGCCTATGAACCTGTAGGGAAACTCTTACTCGTGTAAGAGATATGCACAACAGGGTAACTGTCAGTGCTGTTTATAATCTAGATTTGGTGTGTTTTATCAACCAGCCTAGACTCTACAAAAATAATAAATATAATATTTGATATATATAAATATGATAAGTTCATTGATGTATGAAAGTTTTAAAAGGCCAGGAGATGTTCTAGATTTAAAGAGTAAAGAGACATGATAAAGAGATATGATTTTAATTGAATTCTAGATTAAAATAGAAGAGCTATAGAGAGGGGTGCCTGGGTGGCTCAGGGTCAAGTATCCCGACTTCGGCTCAAATCATGATCTCACAGTTCATGAGTTTGAGCCCCATGTCAGTCTCTGGGCTGACAGCTCAAAGTCTGGAGCCTACTTTGGATTCTGTGTCTCCCTCTCTCTCTGCCTTCCCCTGCTCATGCTCTCTCTCTCTCTCTCTCTCTCTCTCTCTCTCTCTCAAAAATAAACATTTAAAAAAAATTTTTAAAAAAGAGCTATAGCGAGGAAAAAAGAAGAGAGTGGAAAATTTGAACATGGACTGTATATTAGATTAATATTTTATCAATGTCAGATTTCTTAGGTGGGATTATAGTATTGAGGTTATGTGAAAGAATATCCATGTTCTTAGGAAATACATGCTGATGTTTTTAAGGGTGAAATGTTATGTCTGCACTTTACTTTTTTTTTTTTCCAATATATGAAATTTATTGTCAAATTGGTTTCCATACAACACCCAGTGCTCATCCTGCACTTTACTTTTATATGGTTCAGTAAAAGGAAAACAATGTATATGTCTATGCAGAGAGAGACAAGAAGCTGGTGGAGGAAATGTTAACAATTCATAAAGGGTATTTGGGGTGCTCATTATAATTTTGTCAATTTTGCTCTAAGTTTGACATTTTTCTTTTCTTTTTTTTAAGTTTGACATTTCTCAAAATTAAAAGTGGGAGAGAAAGCCAGTAACACTAAACAATATATCATTAAAGGATGCATATACATGTGACAAAACTATATAATAAAAAAGAAAGCAAAATACAAACAAAATTCAAAGTAGTGAAAGGTCCACATAGGTCATTCAGTGTGTTGGTAGTGCTCTGATTTCTGCGATGGACTCATGAGTGCTTATTTATTTTTACTGTGCTTTGTGACTTACATATGAGACATATTCTTTTGTGTATATCCAAGGAAAAGAAGAGAGAGGTTAAATTGAATTACCTGAGCTATGCAATAGCTATGGGATAGTAGAAGGAAAACACTTGTGTGATTTGGTCTGACCCAGTAATTCCGAGACTTATTTGACCAAGGAAACTCTTCATAGAACACACCTGAAAGTACAGTTGCTCTCAGAGTCCTTTTGGGAAATGATGCTTGAATTTTAAAAGTTAGCATGCTGATAAAAGTAAGCTTTATTTCACAGAGATATAAGTATAAATACTGTTTGTCTGGTTAAATTAATGAAGACATTTCAACCTTGGTTTTAGGAAGAATTACCTTTTTTATTTGACCACTTCTATCCCCCACCCCACCCTAGAGTTTTATGGAATGCTTGGTTACTAGAAGTTGTCTCCAAACTTTGATTTTTTTATTCAACTGGACCATTTATACAGTCTTTGAAACGAAACCCAAAATAACCTAGAGCCGTATATGTGCACTCCTGTTCAGACAAGACTGATACTAGTGTATTGTTGAGAACAGACTAGATGTTGCTGCAGCAACAAACCACTCTACAATCTTAACAAAACAGAAGTTTATTTCTCACTTAGAGCTACATGTTGTGGGTGGGTTGGCAAGAGGTTTTACTCTATGCAGTCATTTGGAGATCCCTCCTTGTTGGAATTTATACCACCTTCCAGTTGTACCAGCCTCTGTAGTCTGACTACAGTCAGCCTCTGTAGTCTTAGCATCAGGTTAAACCAGAGACTAGAGAATTACCCTGAGAAATTCAGCTGGGAGTGACCCACGTCACATCTAGCCATGTTACGTTGGCCAGAACTAGTCATGTGGTTCTGTCTAACTGGTGGGGACTCAGGAAATGCAGAGGAGCTCTCCATCTCTGCCATAGATAATATTATATTAAGACTAAATTGGAATGTGGCAATCTTGGCAAAAAGATACAGGTTCACATAACTGCTTGTTTGGAGTTGAGGTTTTATCTTTAGACTCTATCTTAGATGTTAAAAATCATATATAAACAATTTAGTGTCACTTATTTTTTGGTATTCTATGCAAGTGTTTTTCCCTTCAGGTTGAATATAGATAATTGAGATGTAGTGCATAAATAAATCAGCAAAAGCAGCTAAAGGGAGAATTAATGACATAAAATTAATCTATACATTAATATTCCTTGTTTTCTCTCTTTTTAATGACAGCATGGAAACATTCCTTTTGAAGACAAGATTTCATCAGTTAAAGTGGTAGGTTAATGTAACAGTAAGCTAAATGTTATGTTGAAACTATATTCATTGGTTAATTTATTTGTAGATCAGCTAATGCTTTGTAGGTATTAAATATATTTCAGTGTATTTAGAGTAGATAAGAATGGTAAAATGATTGAATAAATGTTTGTATGCACAGTTCTGTGTAATGAAATGGAAAATTTGGTCTCTCAGATTATTTAATCCAGAAAATAATAATCTTGTATGTTAATTTGAAACCAGTTTGTGTTCAGGATTAATATCCATAAAAGAATATCTGTGACTTTTCTGAATTCCTAGTCACAGTGACTTCTCCTAAATACTGAGAATACAGTAGGGGTCAAGACAAAAATGTCCTAGACTTAATGGATTTTGAAAGTCATTACAGTTCACTACATGCTTTAAATGTGGAATAAGGATGGTGAAAAGGAAAAAGTGGGAGGCGCCTGGGTGGCTCAGTTGGTTGAGCTTCTGACTCTTGATTTTAACTCTTTTAGCTTTTGGATTTAACTCCCAGGGTTGTGCGATTGAGTCCCAAGTCTTACTCCGTGCCGAAGGTGGAGCCTGCGTAAGATTCTCTCTTCTTTGCCCCCTCCCCTACTCGCACTGTCTCTCCCTCTAAAAATAATTTAAAAAAAAAAAAAAAAAAAAAAAAAAGGAAGAAGTGGGCATTAGGAATGTACAAAACAGTGAATTAAAAATAGTTTTCCTCTTTGAGAAAGAGATGTTTTAACTGAAGCTTCAAGGATAAGTAGGAGCGAGTCAGGCTCAGTGGAGAAGTTTTATGAGCATTGTAGGCAGAACAGTATGTGCAAAGTCCTAGAGAAAAAAGGAGCACATAGAGCATTCCAGGAGCTGAAGGAGAATCAACAGGGTACTTAAAGTGAGGGGAAAGTGGGAGGAGAAAAGGTAGAATGTCTTGGTAGAGGCCAGATCCTATACCTCCTTAGTAGTTTTAAGGACTTTGAAATTTATTCTGAGGACAATTGAAAGTCCTTGAATATTTAAGCAAGGATGTGTGGCAAGATCAGATTTAAATTTTAAAAGATGACTGTGGAGAGTAGTTTAGAGGAAAGTAGAAGTGGATACAAGAATTCCTGTGAGGCCCTTGGGAAACCGAGATGGGAGATGAAGATGTCACGGACAAGGTGTGTTTTACTTTAGGTACTCTTTTTTTTTTTTTTTTTTTTTTTTAACGTGTATTCATTTTTGAGACAGAGGGAGACAGAGTGCAAGGAGGGGAGGAGCAGAGAGAGAGGGAGACACAGAATCCAAGGCAGGCTCCAGGCTCCGAGCAGTCAGCACAGAGCCCAACGTGGGACTCGAACTCACGAACTGTGAGATCATGACCTGAGCCGAAGTCGGATGCTTAACTGACTGAGCCACCCAGGCACCCCTTACTTTAGGTACTCTTGAAGAGATGGGTTCATGTTTCTTTTAGGCAGCACGAATAAGTTTCTTTGACTTTTTATTCATTATGTTTCTTTTTTTAGGATTTTCTATGGCATCCAGAAGTTAATGGTTCTATGAAACAGTGTATCAAAGTATGGACTGAGGTCTGTATTTGAACATCTAGGTCTCTGGTTTTAAGCAACCAAATTTTAAAAGCTCATGAGCACTCCTTGTGTTTCTCCCCCTTACTTGCCTGTCCTACTCTTCTGTCTGTGCCGACTTTCTTCATAGTGACTAATTGTGCTGGATGGATCCGGTCACTTTACTGAGAAGAGGGAGTTTTGATCTAGTACCTCTGCTGCCACCACTCTAACCCTACTGTGGTTATGCTGATGCCACATTTTCCAGACAGAATTTTCTGTTACTTCTGTTGCCCAGTTAACTCAAACCCAGGTCGTCTTCTTGCACAACATACATTCTCTTGAGCATGTTCCCACTTTTTCAAACTCATGCCCAGATTCTTCAGGAAACTTTGTTGTTGTTGTTAAATAGCCTGTTTTCTTCCCTTTTATCATTACATTTGTGGCCCAGAAGTCAAGTCTGGCATATTTTGGCTCATAATGTTTGGAGATAGATATAAGGGCAAACATTCTATTCACCTTGAAAACCCCAAAGTCCTTTCTAGAATCTCCACAGTAGTCTCCATATAGCTCTTTGTCCTTTAATTAAACCTGTCTTCTTTCCTTAGAGGTATTTGCATTTGGGATGGATAAAACAGTATTCAATTTTGTTGACCTTGTTTTGCTTAATTACTTATACTGCACTGGTATTTTTCTTTGCTTCTTTTCACAGTACATGTTCAGCACTGCAACCACTTCATACACCAAATAAGCTTTTGTAGGATCCAGTGGGAACCTAGTCAACATTTCTAACATTTTTTTTTTGACAAAATGTGTTTCAGTTTTCAAAAAACAAAATATGAAAACAAATTCTAGAATTCAACTTTCTGGTAACTTGCAGTCTCACATAATTATATTTTGTCTTTGTTGATTTGTTTATTCCAAAAGTGTAGAATAACGTTACATGTATATATTTCAAATGATTTAAACACATGTTTTATGTTTGTGCTGGACCTGAAAGTATATCATTAAAGTAGTAGAAATTCACAGTTAAAGAAACATCAATGCAGTATAATTTATAAGTCCTGTAAAATCATCGATAACTTTTTTTATTTACTAACCTGGAGTTACATTGCATATCCAGATTTTCAGTTCTTGTAATTTGCTAAAACTAGTTTTTAGAGCTTTAGATTCTATTGTAAGATTCCTTATGACTACTGGGGGATAGGAAGGATTCCACTTATTTAGGTAGATGGCTGTGTCATTACTTAGGATTGACTGATGGATTGATTTCATTTATTTAAAAAGTATGTATGTATGCATGTTTTTATGTATTTTTTTATTATTTTCATAGTAAGCAGCTAGACCCTGAGAATACAACAATCCATATTATTATTATTTATGTGATATTGCTGGCTTTACATTCGGTGTTAGGAGTGTGGCTAGTAATTAATTAGCCTCAGTCTCAGCCTTCAAAGAATTTTCAGTATCTAGTGTATAGTGACTTTCTGATGAATAATAATATGGTAAGATGAAGAGTAAGTACAGAATTGAGCACAAAGAACTATGAAAGCACCATGGATAGAGGCACTTAGGATGGGGGTTGGTTAGATACAGGTGATGGTTTAAGAAAGCTTTACAGAGGAGGTAATATTTCCACAAGAACTGTGGGGTTAGAAGGATACACTTATTAACTGAAAGAGCATTATTGTAGCCTACAGGCATAAAAGCAAAGTTGAATTTAGACAACTCTGCTGTGATTCAACAGATATTTATTAATCACCTGCCATTTTCTAGGTACTAGGCTAAAAAGTGCTGATACCCAGTTAACATGATAGAGTTCCTCTCCTCAAAGAGCTTCCAGATGAGTGGCAGATATAGTTAATTAAGAAAGTAATGTGATAAGTGCCAAAATAGGGGAAGAATAGGGTACAGCAAGATTACAGAGAATAGGCACTAACTATAAGTTTTCAAAACTAGTTTTCAGGTAAAGTGATTTTAAGGGTGAGGGCCTGTTATGAGAAAGGAGGGTTGTTTCATGCACAAGAAATTGCATATGCAAAGATACTGAAGATAGACTGTAGCCTATTCAGGGAATCACTAGTAGTTTTAGTATGGCTGGAGCTTAAATTCAAAGTGCTTTTTTTATTTGCATTTGGTTTTGGCTGTTATTTCCATGTGCCTCATTTGAGGAGAGGGCTAATAAGAGATAAGGTAAGCAGATATTATGAATAATATCTTAAGTTGTATTCGGTGTGGTATAAATTCATTTATCTATCTATCCATGTTTTGATTACTTCTAAATACTTCAGGGCATATTTCCTAAAAATAAGAATATTGAGTTTAATTTGTGTTGAGGGTAGTGGAGAACCACTGAAATGTTTAAACAGAATGGTGACATGTATTGAGGGAGTCATGGGAAATTAGGGTAAACTGTGAAGAAACCAACAATTTAGATTTAATTCTGTAGGTGAAGGCACTTATTAAGAAGTCTGAGCTACTCAGATGGAATTGGAGAATCTGGGTATTGTGTGAGGTGATAGTTGAAGTTACTTGAATGGAAGACATTGAATAGGCACAGAGTTTAGAGATTAAAGAAGAGGACTTGGTAATGCAACTATCAAAAACATTTTGAGAAGGGGCAGTAAAGGAGGTAAGAGGAAAAGCAGGAGAAGAATAACTGTATCATGACACACAAGGGGAGGAAAGAGTTTTAAAAAGTGGACAGTCAGAAGTGTCACTTTAGGAACTAGACAGGGTAGAATGAAGCTAACAGAACGTAGAAATCCAGAATTCATGAATGGGATCAGTCTTAGTGCATGGTGAAGCCCCAAATCAAAATGTGATCAATTGAGGCATAAATGAGAGATAAGGAAATTCACATAGGGAGGGCAAAATGCTCTTCCAAGTAATCTGTTGGTTAACAGTACAAGGAGGAAGGATTTGAGAATGAGGCAAGGTTGAAGGAACATTTTTTTAGTCTAAAGATGATATATCATTTTGTAGATGGGGGAAGAAAGGAGGCTAGAGAAGGAAAATGAAATTGATGAGAATTGGAGATTGATCATTCATGGATATATCCCTGGACAGAAAAAGGGGGCCTATAGAGACACAGAGTAAGGATTAGCCATTAAGAGGATTAGCCATTGACTCTGTTGTTCAAGGAAGATAGGCTGGGAGAAGTTGTAAGAATAGAGGAAGTCTAGAGCACACAAGCCAGATGAATTCCATTTTCTCCATGAAATTTGAGAATTTTATACCAAAAGTGAGAAGGGAGGCAAGAGGGACCTGTAGAAGAGAAATAAGATTTGGGGTTAATGACTGTGACAAATCAGAAAGGGAGCCACCTAGAGATGAGGAAGAAATTCCACTAAAATAGCAGTGTAAAATGAAACACACTAGACTGGAAATGAGAGTATCCATGAAGGAAATTACTGTTATTCTTTTTCTCTGCTTTCATAGTCTTCTACCTTTATAATGAGACAATACCTGTCATTTTTACTTTTCTAGATGAGTCATATTTTTTTCTAATTAAATTTCTTGCTTATTTTTAATTGTTCCTTGCACACATGATTATAATAGCAGGTCTTTTGATGTGAAAATTGCACTAAATTTAGGAGTCACAAGACTTAAGCTCTGGCTTTGTCCCTTACAGGCCTCAGCAATACCCTATAAACTTTTCTGAGTCTGTATCCTTAATTTGATATGATGTGTATAATATCTTCCTGCCTGTCTCATGGGTGGCAAGAATCTATATTCAAATGAGCTAATTTAAAAGAACTTAGTAAATTACTAAGTACTGTATAATTGGTAGTATTAGTAATAGTACAATTTGCATTTGATGAGGATTTCTACCAAATTTCTCCTTGTTTCTTTGCACATTGTGGTCTATGATAATTAGCCGTTATACATGTCAGATGTAGCTTTTCCAAAGATTACATTTCTTGCATTTTATTTAACATTTTTCTATGTACCCTCTAGTCTTCATTAATATTTTTTAATTGGCTGACATAATATACTAGAGCTTTACTCTAAACAGTTTACTCCAAATTCAGAATAATATTAGGCCATATTAAATTTCAGTGATATATTTTGGGCTTTTTTTTTAAGAACACCAAAAAATTAAACATACAAGCTTCATGCTATTCTGTATAACCACATAACCATGTAAGGTTTTAGGCATTGGATGTGCCATCTTGTTATAATGAGAATCCAGTAAGGAACTCAGAAAATTAAAATGGATTTAGAAGGAAGAACTTTAAATTTAAGGCAAAAAGTAAGTGATGTTACTTATATTAATTCCCATAACTAGATGGAACACTCTTATGAAGATTTTTCTTTCTTTAGGATTCTGTTGCAAAGCCCCATGTGATTATAGCAGGAGCTGCCACAGTAAGTTATTATGCATATTCTTACGTACGGATTTTTGTTTCATTCTTAAGGACACGCTGAGGAAAAGTTAACTTATGTTAAATAGAATTCTTGATTGTACCTATATTTCGATTACTATTTCTATTATAATTAATGATGCTGATTTATTTTAATGAAACAATTTGAATAAATTTAGTAAACTTGGTGTTAAATGTCAATATTATTTTATTTATAAAATTACATTCTTCTTGAATGTCATACATTGAGTGTCTAATGTTATATCAGCTTTTTTTAATTGCCTTCATAGATTTCATGAAATAATTTGACGAAATTTTATTCTAATGTTGAATAAAAGTGGAGATTATCTTAAAATAATAACTTTTGTTACAATAGAGCAAGTTATAATTTTTCTGTGATAAATGCTGAATTAATGCTTATTTTTTATTTCTTAGTGGTCTATCAAGATTCACAATGGTAGCAATGAAGCTCTTTCCCAATATAAAATGAACATTACCTCCATAGCACCACTTTTAGAAAAACTGGCAAAGACTAGTGATGTTTATTGGGTCTTACAAGGTAAGGAATGAACAAATGAGTAATGAACAAATGTCATTATGTATATATTTTGAAGCATGGGTTTTTTATTGTCTCCTGTTTCAAGAAGTAGAATTACTCCTTTATGAGGATAAACCTTGAAATAAGGTTTGCAAAATTAGAATAAATTTGAGTTATTTGCTTTCCTTTTTTGAACTTAAGGAAGAGATAAACTAATAAATATAATAAGTGAAAATAAATAATAAATAAACAAAAATATCCTTCAAGGAGCCTCAGCATACAAAATGGCTGCAGCATATAACAAAAAGAATAAGTTCTCAAAGATAAATGAGATGTTTACCCCTGATTTTTATTTCTTACAAAGTATATTTATGGTGATTGGGAAATACAGAAAAAAATTATTAAGTCCGTTTCATAATATTAGAGTCATTGGAAGCAAATAAATTCTGGAATTGACAGAATGTATTTAAATTCATACCATCTAGTTTATACTTGGTAATGAAATTCTTTAAGAGAAAGTTGACATTAGATCAAGTCATTTCAGGAGTTTATTGAATGTCCATTATTTAATGTCTAGCACTATATGAAATTGCCTTGGATATTTTAGCAATTCAACTGGCTTGTCAGAAACTCTTACAATTATTTCCAAATTGAATGTCAAGTTAAACGGAACAGCAAGAGTAGTGATAATCTATTCTGCAATCTATATTATTTACAAACTAATTGTTAACCTTTCTTTTACTAAAATGAGAAAAAAATTATTTATGGTAAGTGATAAGGGACTTTGATCCTCAATAATACTACCTTCCAATTGTATGAGCAAAGCAGTGGCAGGAAAAAAAAAGATTGACTGTTACTCTTAATTCGGCAGTCTTCCCCAATCCAGTTTTATTTATTTTTTTAAATGTTTGTTGATTTATTTTGAGAGAGAGAGAGCATGCGACCAGGGGAGGGGCAGAGAGAGAGGGAGAGAGAATCCTAAGCAGGCTACATGCTATGAGTGCGGAACCTGACGTGGAGCCTGACACAGAGCTTGATCTCAGGGATCCATGAAATCATGACCTGAGCTGAAATAAAGAGCTGAACGTTCAGCCAATTGAGCCACCCAGGCACCCCATTTTTCGGTCTAGTTTTCAATTCCCATTGCCCAGTGGTACTCAGTATCCCCAAATTTTAAACTCCTAAGATATGCTAGAACATAAAAATATTTCCTGAAAGCTGTGTACTAAGATAAGAGAGGGATAAAAGTTCTTTAGATTTAAAAGAGATATCGATTGATTCAAAGTATCTGAACTTTCACAACAGAATATGAAGTACAATCAGTGAACCTGCATGATCACTAATTCTATCAGTAGGGATTTTTTAAATGTGTTTTTAAAAATATGTGTTTTGTGTACAGATCCTGTTTATGAAGATCTATTAAGTGAAAATAGGAAAATGATCACTAATGAGAAGATAGATGCCTACAATGAAGCTGCAGTCAGCATTTTGAATAGTAGCACCAGAAATTCTAAATCAAATGTTAAGATGTTCAGTGTTTCTAAATTAATTGCTCAAGAAACCATCACAGAGTCTTTGGATGGCTTACATCTTCCTGAATCAAGCAGAGAAACTGTAAGAATTCTTGTATCTATCAGGAGATAGAAACTACAATATCTTATTAGTTTTAGCTATAAGTCACTATAATATGGTAACAAACAACTTATTTTATTACAGTCTTAATTACTTGTAGTTATTCTATCTAAACATGCACGTAGAACTAATTTTGCTTTTATACATGTGAGAGTTTTAGTAAAAGAAGGAAAGAAGTTATGGGAGGGAGGAAATGAAACTTCATTTATTGAGTGCTCCTCATTCTTAATATACCTTGTCTCCTAAGCTTATAAGTTCTCACCACACTCCTGTTTAAAAACTACTGTATTATGTTCTCTTTGCCTTAAAAACCTTAAATGTGTAAGATCAAGCTTCTGTGAAGAGCACCTTTTTAAAACATGTAGCATAATTTTTATTCTCTTATCGTTATTTTACCCTAAGTTTTATATGGGCTGCGTAGTAGTTACTGAACAAATCCAGACAGATGGAAATAGGTTAAATAAGAAAGAGAACTGCATGGTTATAAATTGTCACATACAGTACAGCAGATATTATTTAGTTATTGTTTTCTTATAAAGGAGTGATTCTTAATCTTCTTGAGAATCACATAACCCCTTTGAGTATTCTGTAAAAAGGAATGATTCTGTTCCAGTCTTGCAGAAATGCGTGTTTGTGTGTGTATATGCATATACACACACATGGCTCTCCATATACTTTAAGGGGCTTTGTGGACCCCCTGGAACTGGTTAAGAACCTTGGGTTGGAGTTTGTAAGCTAGTATCTTCAAGATTTTCAGGTACAGAACTTCCTGAAGTTGCAGGGCTAAAAGTATGAGATTTTCTAAATAGTTGAGTATTTTGAACATTTAGGCTTAAAAAATATAATCATCTTAGAGTTCCAAAATAGCCTAAACTATAAAATTTTTATAGAACTAGACTTGACTGAACTTTCAACTAGGCAGAATCTTGGCAGCTTATCTAGGAGATTTGTGCTATAATGAAACCATGTTGAAGATTCCACATTTTATTTAACATTAGAAATCTTAAAACTTTATAATTCTAAGTGCTCATAAATGATAAACCAAATGAAAAGCACATTACAAATATTGTTAGCTAAGAATTAATGATTTTTCGGTGGCAGTAATTTTATATCTTTTTTTACATCTAAAGACTGGCACTCTGTCTTAAGTATCCTGCGAGTCTGCTAACTAAAATTCTTTGGGCTTTGACATCTGTCAGTATTTGTTTTACCAAAGGTCATGGCCCAATAGCCATGAAATCAGTGTTTTATTTTTTTAAGAATAGAATAGACAAATGTCAGAGTGCATTCTAGATAGTAAGGATAGATATTGTTTCCTGTGGATGTGTTCTGGGTCACATTATAAAATGAGTGTTTCATTATGGATCATAGTCCAAGAAGTTTGAAAACCCCTGAACTGGCTATTACAGATTAAGGAATACCATTATTTGCATGAGTGTTTGGGAAATGGTAGCAAAGAGTACAAAGGCATTTTAGTTTCGGTGCTGAAAAGTCAGTAATATTCACAAGAGAAAATCTAATGCAAGATACATTACTGACAAGATAATAACCAAATAACTTGATTTGTTCACAGAGTGCAATGATTCTTATGAACGTGTATTGCAATAAGATTTTGAAGCCTGTAGATGGTTCCTGTTGTCAACCTCGGCCTCCTCTTACCCTCATACAGAAGCTAGCTGCTTGTTTTTTTACTTTATCTATTATCGGATATTTAATTTTTTATATAATTCATCGTAACACTCATCGGAAGAATAAGCCATGTACTGATTTGGAAAGTGGAGAGGAAAAGAAAAATATTATCAATACCTCTGTGTCTCCATTAGAAATACTTTTACAGTCTTTCTGCAAACTTGGCCTGATAATGGCTTATTTCTATATGTGTGACCGTGCAAATCTATTTATGAAGGAAAACAAATTTTATACACATTCAACTTTCTTTATTCCAATTATCTACATCTTGGTTTTGGGAGTATTTTACAATGAAAATACTAAGGAGGTAAGAGTCATTTTCTTTTTAGCTCATGTTAACTCTTTCATCTCATTGTAAACTCTAGATTAAAGAAATAATAATCATGTACCATGCCAGAATATTCAAACACATATATAGAAGAGGACAAAAGGATATTGTGGTTGTACTTTGCCTGGTGGACTCTTAACAGTTGCTTTTTTTTGAAACAGTTTGGAAGAAATTCAGAGTCACATAAAGATTGTTGAAAAAATTGGTGAATAAGGATCTGTGAAAAAGATGTCATGGCTTAGTGTTATTTTGCCTGTTTGGGAATAGGGAAAGTGGAGGTGTTCCCAATTTTATAATGGTCTACAAACATGAGATACTATTATCTTATGTAAAGTTTTTAAAAAGTAACTAAAAAATATAATTAACAAATGCCTATATGCACAAACATTTTATATTTATATATCTATACAGACATGTATACACACAAATTAGAATTTATGTAATAATGTGGGCACTGCTTATAATAGTCTGAATTTCCTGTTTTCAAATTATTGTAATTGCTCAGAATATTAGCGTAACTTCTTTTTAAGGCATGATTTATTTGAATTAATAAACTCTCTTGTAAGAAGTAACTTTCATATGAGGATGACTAATCAGTTTTTTCATCTCCTTGGGAAAATAAACTATAATAATGGACCATTTTTTCACAGTAAAATATAAGAGAACTGTAAGATCTTTTCTAGCTGAAACTCCTAAGATTTTTCTAAAGAAAATTATACAATGCCATTTTTTAGACTAACAAACACATCTGTCAAACTTTAAATGTAATCTTAATATAAAACCATGAGTAGCAACTTAAATATATAAAATCTCCTTTAGTTTATATTAATTCTCCAAATCATATTATATTGAAATAGTTTCATTATATATCTTATCAAATAAAATGACAATCTTTAATTGTTTGTTTTTCTCCAAAGTTCTTTTAACAGAAGCATTAGCTTTATGTCCTATAAGAAAAATTTACTTAATAATACCTTCATAATGAATTGTAAAACAGACTGGTTCTTTTCCACAGACTAAAGTGTTAAATAGAGAACAAACTGATGAATGGAAAGGCTGGATGCAACTTGTGATTCTGATTTATCATATCTCTGGAGCAAGTACAGTAAGTATTTTGAATTTAAATTCAGAAAATATAGGAAACAGTGGCACTTTAATGTTTCTTTAAGGGCACCACCTCTTTTGTGTTTTATATTCTTGACCGTTTAGAGACCCATTTTATTTTCTACCCAACCTTTATGCCTTCCCATTCTTCTCCTACCACCTGACTCTTTGAGAATGTATAGTCTTCAGGCAATAATTTATTAGTAATACCTGGCCTTAATTTTAATGGAGTAGAAACAGCTGATAACCTAAGGGTATTAATTCATGCCACCCTGTTGGACAGCTAATTTAAACTTAGGAGGAAACAATGTAGATGACACTTAATTGCTAAAGATTTCAAATAGACAAGTTACTATCAAAAGAAATCAAATTAGATGACTATATTTATATTCTACCCTTACTTGTATTTTATATTGTTACACTTCTAGAGTTTAAAAACCTTAGAACTCTTTTCCTCCATTATTCAAAGAACTCAGGTACTAATGGACTACCATTGTACCATTGATGTGCTGTACCTGGACAAAGTCATTTTTTCCTTCTCCCTAGTTGTCTTAAAAGATAGGATTCTCATGGTCTCAGGACACCCTGGATTTGACAGGAGTAAAAAAAAAAACAACAAAAACAAAAAAAAAAACGTATTCCGAGTTGTAACATTCCAGCTACGTTGCAATTAAAGCAGACTTTGGAGGGCGAACCTACATCTTATAACTACTTTTCACGCAAGTTTTATAGTGAAGGTACAAACTGATTTCTATAAAATATGCTTTAAAACAATTATGGAACTACTGAACTGTTTTTTATTGTTTTGTTTACACAAAGCACACATCTGTAAATAGTATTTGAATTGGTGATAAATTGAGATAAATTGAGATAAGAATTTTGTCCAGACAGAAGTATTTTGAAATTTCCAAAGTAGCAGTTAAGAAAACAAATAATACTGAGGTTTTCTTCAGATATCTCCAACAATTTGAAAATAATATTATTCTTCATTGAATCTTTTCGTTATTTTCAAAAATTGTCCATGATTTTATGGATGGTTTGTTTGAAGGGCAGAAGATAAAGAAATGAAGTATAATTTTTACTGAAATTGTATGGCTATGATGTGTATATTTGTGGCAGCAGTGAAATTCCTGTCGCGCTGCAACTGAAGGGGACCTAGTGAGTTCAAGTTGGTACAGAAGATTGAAGACAGTAAAAGAAATCCGAGGCAAGGGGAGATGAGGATAGTAAGACTGTTTGTAAGCCCAGCTCAGAATTTGGAGGATAGATTTGTCAGATTCTCTAAAAAGTCAGTAGAGATGAATATAGAATCTTAGAAATACCCCTCACATATGAATAAGGATTAGATTAATTTGAGAAGGAAAAAAGTCTTTTGTTTTAAGAAAATGCCACTTAGAGACATAATTTATTGCTGACATATTAAAGGGTGATACTCCTATTTTAAAAAAATCAGATAGAAAGAATTAATGGCAGATTAAGTTCCTCAATTCAGTGATTCCAGAAAGAATTTGGATCATAAAAGGATGAAGGTAATTTGGCATTCTGTTATAATCATTTGCCAAGCTAGCATTCTAATTCTAATATATCTTAGACTACATCCCAATATATCCTAAATTACAGTTTTTAAAAATCTCTGTTCTGAAAGGACATACTTTTCATTAACAGACCATTTGTTATGATTAATTAACATATTCCTGTTCTTTTATATAATAGGATTTTGTGGTTAAAAATTACCTGTGTCTACATTAGCAAAGCATAATTAGCATGGGTTATAACATATTTTGGGACCTGATTCTTGGATATTTGAGGGATTACCCTCATTAAAAACCTTTTTTACCTGCCATGGTTATTTTAATTACATAATCTTAATGTTTTTTATTTTGAGTAAAATATGTTAAAATATGTCAAACTTTAGTTGTGCCATGTTTTTATACTAAAATAGAAGCCATAAAAAAATACAGAGAATTCTTAAAATAATCCAGATGGTCTAGCAGATTGCAATTGTTGGTATAAACATTCTTTTAAAACATAATTTATAGGAAATAGGGATAAAACACTGTGAATTTAATATGGAGAGTACAGCGAGTTAGGTCTATACAGTAGATGATTTTGTGTTCCACAGTGGGTTTTTTTTTCCTTTGGGAGTTTGTAAGTAACTTTCATGAAAGGATCTGAATAAAAGATCTTGAGGGAAAATTTGTGGGACTAGAAAAAGAACAGAATCTGAAGCCAGCCTAGCTATTAATTGTAATGCAGTTAAAATTCCAAACATATTTTAATATTAAAATTTTGTTGTAGTACTTGACTCATGAAAGATAAAAAGAAAAATAATTTGGATTAAAGGAGACAGAAGAGAAACGACAACTAAGTGCACTGTATGATACTTGATCCAAGATTCCTAAAAAAAATTTGTTTTTAAACCATAGAGGATGTTACTGGCACAGTCAGGGATATTTGAATGTAAATTTTACAATAGATACTGTTATAGTAATACTAAATCTTGGGTTGTTAAAATGATATATGATTATGTGAGAAACTATTTTATCTTCTTAGAAGATACTTGCTAATATATTTAGGAACGATGTAGTCTGCAGCATTCTTTAAAATGGGTCAGCATGGTATATGGATATCCATTGTATTATTCTTACAACTTTTTTGTTGGCTTAAAATGCATTAAAATAAAAACTTGGGAGAAGTATTACATGAAATTTTCAATAATCCAACATTGGCAGGTACTTGGCAGATTGCTGTGATAGTGTTTAATTTAGTTTAAATGAATAGTGTTTACTTTTTAAATGTAATAACCAAGTCCGAAGTTTGTAGGCCCAGCCCCAGTCTTGAGGGGATTTCAAAGCATGTTTGTGGACAGTGATTAAAGTGATTGGGAATAGTTAGCCTAGGTTTGACAACTATTTTCAGGTACTTGTAGAACAATCAGATCTAAGAATCAGTGTATGCAAAAGGCTCTAAGGCTAGACTCTCCATTATGGAAGCCGCTAGACACATGTGGCTGTTGAGCACTTGAAATATAGCTAGTTGGAATTGAGATGTGCTGTGAATGTGAAATACATACCAGTTAAGTATGATTAATTGTGATAAATGCATACTAAGTTCAAAAATTTAGCCTAAAACATATAAAATATCTTATTACATCCTCATTACATGTTAGAATGAAAGTATTTTGTATATATTCAATTAAATACATTATATTTATTAAAATTAGTTTCACTTGATTCTTTGAGCTTTTTAAATATTCTGGTAGCCATATTAAAAGTGCACTATGTGACTTGCATTTTATTTCTATTGCATAGCATTGCCCTAGAAGACTGAAGTTGGTAGCTTTTACATAGAGTTAGATTTCAACTTTTCTTGAAAAGGAACTTTATGGTAGTAAATGGCCATCTGAAAATGAATGGATTGCCTTGGGAATTTGTACATATTCTACTGTTCAAAGTGTTCAGATACTTGAAGGGAATATTTTAGAGTGCTTTCAAGAATGAGGTGACAGGCTTAGATAAATCCTGAGGTTATTTTAATACGACATTTCCTACCTTCATCACTGTGATTCTAGTAGCTTACACCTTCATCGAAAATTTCTGATTTAACGATAAGACATTTAAAAAGAACTAATGATGAAGGGCAATAAATAAAAACCCTGTTTGATATATAGATGTCAGTGCTGTAAGAACTCTGAGGAAGGAAAAATGACTTTCATCTGAGAGTAAAGATAGGAAATTTTTGAACAGGGCTCTAAAGAAGAATAAGATTTGAATAAGCAAAATATGGTCACAAGAAGAATATTCCAGGGTAGAATAAACAGATAAACAAAGGAAAGGTGACAGGGAGGCACAAGAATCACTCTAGGAGACAGAGAACCCTAACAGTTTGGCTAGAGTAGAAGGGGTATTGAAGAGTTTATGACCTATTATAAATTCAGGGCTTTTTGCCTTCTCAGAAAAGAAAAAGATGTGCTCAAGGGTGCATTCAAGGATATATACAAAAGATGCATACATTGAAGGACTCATAAAATCTATTTAAGATGTCTACTTATTTTATTTTTTCCTACAAGGTATCACTTGGAAAACATACATTAACCTGAAGTGGCCATAAGTTTGTCAATGCTGGATAATCACAGAGTGATCAGATGCATCTATAAAATAGGAGCCAAAAAATGTTTACATAGATTTAGTAATTATCCCTAAAAGAATAATCTTATAATTGCAAGGGTTGGATGTCACTGAACAAGCCTTTTAAAGATCATTTCAAGGGGTGCCTGGGTGTCTCAGTCAGTTAAGCATCTGACTCTTGGTTTCAGCGCAGGCCATGATCTCGTGGTTCCATGAATTCAAGCCCCGCATCGGGCTCTGCACTGACAGTGCGAAGCTTGCTTGGGATTCTCTCTCTCTCTCTCTCTCTCTCTCTCTCTGCCTCTCCCCCACTCACGCTATCTCTGTCTCTCTCAAAAATGAATTAAAAAAATAAAAATAAATTTAAAAAAAGATTATTTCAAAACCAGTGCACTAGTTGTGTTGTGGAGATCATGATCATACACGTAAAGGGGTGGTGGCTGATAGGATGAATGACAGCATTCTAGGGTTATGAGAATTAGGAGTTATAAATGAGATATTTCCAGTGATTCCCATAAAATATAGATCAGAAATGTGTTACATTTCATTTAATTTCGAAGTGAAGATAGGAGGGGCGCCTGGGTGGCTCAGTCAGTTAAGCATCCGACTTTGGCTCAGGTCATGGTCTCGCGGTCCGTGAGTTCGAGCCCTGTGTCGGGCTCTGTGCTGGCAGCTCAGAGCCTGGAACCTGTTTCAGATTCTGTGTCTCCCTCTCTCTCTGACCCTCCCCCATTCATGCTCTGTCTCTCTCTGTCTCAAAAATAAATAAATGTTAAAAAAAGAAGTGAAGATAGGATGCTCTGAAAAACCATGGTAAATTATTCTAAGCATCTTGGTCATGATGTAACATTGATGTAGGAGAGTAAAATAAAATTGTTTTAGAAATTAAGGGTTGGGAGCACTTAGGTGACGCAGTCGGTTAAGTGTCTGATAGTTTCATCTCATAGTTTAAATTATCTCGGCTCAAATCATGATCTCACAGTTTGTGAGATGGAGCCCTCACATCAGGCTCTGCATTGACAGAGTGGAGACTGTCTGGGATTCTCTCTCTCCCTCTGTCTCTCTGCCCCTCCCCTGCTGGTTCGTTCGTTCATTCTCTTTCTCTCTCTCTCTCAAAATAAATAAATAAACTTAAAAAATTAAGAATGGGAGGGATTATGAAGATAAAAATCTTCTGCACAGCAAAGGAAACAACCAACAAAACTAAAAGGCAACCAACGGAATGGGAAAAGATATGTGCAAATGACATATCGGACAAAGGGCTAGTATCCAAAATCTATAAAGAGCTCACCAAACTCCACACCTGAAAAACAAATAACCCAGTGAAGAAATGGGCAGAAAACATGAATAGACACTTCTCTAAAGAAGATGTCCGGATGGCCAACAGGCACATGAAAAGATGCTCAGCGTCGCTCCTCATCAGGGAAGTACAAATCAAAACCACACTCAGATATCACCTCATGCCAGTCAGAGTGGCCAAAATGAACAAATCAGGAGATTATAGATGCTGGAGAGGATGTGGAGAAACGGGAACCCTCTTGCACTGTTGGTGGGAATGCAAATTGGTGCAGCCACTCTGGAAAACAGTGTGGAGGTTCCTCAAAAAATTAAAAATAGACCTACCCTATGACCCAGCAATAGCACTGCTAGGAATTTACCCAAGGGATACAGGAGTACTGATGCATAGGGGCACTTGTACCCCAATGTTTATAGCAGCACTCTCAACAATAGCCAAATTATGGAAAGAGCCTAAATGTCCATCAACTGATGAATGGATAAAGAAATTGTGGTTTATATACACAATGGAGTACTACGTGGCAATAAGAAAGAATGAAATATGGCCCTTTGTAGCAACGTGGATGGAACTGGAGAGTGTGATGCTAAGTGAAATAAGCCATACAGAGAAAGACAGATACCATATGGTTTCACTCTTATGTGGATCCTGAGAAACTTAACAGAAACCCATGGGGGAGGGGAAGGGGAAAAAAAAAAAAAGAGGTTAGAGTGGGAGAGAGCCAAAGCATAAGAGACTGTTAAAAACTGAGAACAAACTGAGGGTTGATGGGGGGTGGGAGGGAGGGGAGGGTGGGTGATGGGTATTGAGGAGGGCACCTTTTGGGATGAGCACTGGGTGTTGTATGGAAACCAATTTGACAATAAACTTCATATATTGAAAAAAAAAAGAATGGGAGGGAAATAATATTTCTAAATTATGTTTGCATATATTTTAATATACATTTTTTGCTAAATAATTAAATAAGTAGTTACACAACAATTTACAAATCTAAAGTCCATGTTTTTAAGGGAGCCAAAAATGTGGCATTTTGTTTTTTGGTTTTTTTTATCTTCTCACTGGGAAAATGTGAAATCCAGAGTTACCTCGTATTCAGCATATCTGATGATTAATAACTATGGATATCTTATATTTAATTCTAAGTGGAGGAAATACACAAAGTGTTTCACATTTATTAACTCCTGCATTCCTCATAAGAACCTTGTTATTTTGCATTTTAGAAAACTCGGACTTAAAGTCCCATAGCTGGTAAGGGGCAGAACCAGAATTTGAATCGGGTCTGATTCTGAAGTCTACATTTTTTTAGTGCTTGGTCTGTGTTGCCTAACTTTTGAACATAAATGTTTTTATTGAGCTTATACCAACTGGTAACGATGATCCATTGCCTTGATTAAATGTACTGGTTATGATGTTTCAAAGTATAGTTAGTGCCAACATATTTTACCTATTTATTTTTTGTCAACAGTTTTTGCCTGTGTACATGCACATCCGGGTTCTGGTTGCTGCATACCTGTTTCAGACAGGGTATGGGCATTTCTCATACTTTTGGATCAAAGGAGACTTTGGAATTCATAGAGTCTGTCAGGTAGGGATGATTTCAGTTCTTCTTCTTTCATTTTGACATAAAAATATGAATATGGTCATTATAAGGCCACCAATAATTTGAATATGACATTGCACTTTAAAGTTATGTTATTTCTGTGTTCTGTGGTTAATAATTCGAGATAAATAATTTATTACTGAGGGAAGGGAAAATGTAATTTAAGTGAATGTCTAATAAAAGGACCAGTACTCAAGGGACGACACTGCTAATTCACTTCAGTTTTATAGAAATGTACAGTTACCTGGAATTATTATAATATGCTATGTTTTCTTTAAGAAGAGGATTAATATTTATTAATATTAATTTATTAATATTAATTTATTAATATTAATTTATTAATAATTTATTAATATTCCACCTTATGCTGGACACTTCCTGAACATTATTTATCCCTCATTACAACCCTGAGTTGTGATCTTCATGTTTACAGAAAGGACACTGAGGCTCAGAGAGGTTAAATAATTTGCCTATGGTCAGATAGTAAGTGGTACAACTCTAATATCAATCTGCTTAAACCCTGTGTTCTTTGAGTGACATCACACGGTCTGACATGACTGTTAACAGAGGTCCCAAAGTCACTTTTTAATTTGAGTAATATTATTTTGTATCTATGACAACTCTCAACTTAATCCTAAATGGGGTAAATCAACATCAAACAGATGAAATGGACACCCTTTTGTTGACGTAATCTAATCTCTGCTTATAAACCATAGCCTTAGGAAGGAGACTTATGATTCTCTCCCTACATTTAGCAAGATGACAGTTGTAGCCAGAGGACAGCTGAGGTTGGTGTTTTACTTGGATTTAGTTAATATAATGATGCATAAATATTTTATATTCAACTCTTTACAGTGATTGTAGAACAAATGTAATTTTAAGGATTAGTAAAATATACTTGCAGTTATTACTTTGGTCTTAAATAAACGTTTGTACTCTGTCAGAGAGAATCTGTCTTTGCTTTTCCTGCATACCTGGAATGAAAACCATTTTCTTCTCCTTTTTAATAGGTCTTATTTCGTCTCAATTTCCTGGTAGTGGTGTTATGTATAGTAATGGATCGGCCTTATCAATTCTATTACTTTGTCCCCTTGGTCACTGTATGGTTCATGGTCATATATGTTACTTTAGCACTATGGCCACAAATAATCCAAAAAAAAGCAAACGGTAAATATACTCTCTTACTGTTAATAAATATATACTTTTCATGTACAAAATTTATTTCTCATTGTTAAAGGCTATTTTTTATTGAGACATAGTTTAAATTTATGTGTAGTTTTGATATTTGAAACTTTGTTCTTAAACTATGTTTCCAAAATGGTACAGCTAAATAATTCAAGTAATATAACAGTGCAGATTAATAGTTTGCATGTCTATTGTATGTATGTGTTTTTTTTAATCTAAATTTTTCAAAGTCGTTTTACACATCAGCTGACGCAGCATTTGTCAGACTGTCCTGTACAGAGCCCGAGTGAAGACCACTGGAGGAGAGGAGAGCAATCCAATGGGGCTCCAGGCCCTTATAGCCTTCTCTCGTCTTTGGCAGCTCTGCTTTATATATTTTACATGTATTGAGATTTTTGGATAAACATTCACTTACAAAAAGGCTTTTTATGTCAGCCAGGTCTAAAGGGCACTAATACAATTTACCCTCTAGACAACTCTTTACACACTTACTGTCAGCCTGTTGTGCATATAAAGAAACCTGAGCGTCCAGAAGGTCGTCACCTTCAAACTCCACATAGCCAGTTACTGGTCATATTCAAAGTGAGGCCACATTCATTTCTCTTCATGCTTTTTCCCCCTGAAGATCATATCATTGAAATAAAAGCTTCCCTTTTTTGGAAAAATTAAAAATTGTTGTTTTTAGTAATTTTTAACTTAACTCTTTCAATCAAATATTATATATCAAAAATATCTTCCACTGACTTCCATCATAATGTCAAATAACTTTTTCAGGAAAGAGTTGAGTTCCAGCCTTTAATCAAGTCCATTAATGTCGTTGAATAGCCTTTGTACCTTAATCCCTCGACACAAACCTAACATATTAAATTAAATCAATATATATAAACTATGAACACGTAACTTAAAATATGCATACGTTAAAATACATTTTAAGGTTCAACGTTAGTCCATTAGGGAGTTCTTAAGCTCTTTCCTTGAAACTTTAATGTTTAAGCAGTGTTACCTAAGCTATATTCAACATGAATGTTTGTTAGAATTACATTGAACATATTGACATATTTTTCCAAATTTTGTTGTAACTTTGAATAGTACATGGGTATAATTGAATCCAGGAGATATTTTCAGATATATTTATAGTGGATGAACAGGAGATACGTAAGGTGTCAGGTGTGGGTTGTGGCCTCCTTCCTAGTGAGGCTGGTCCGTCTTTTCCTTTTTGCCCTTCTTACAGTTTATACCACTTACATATATTTTATGTATCCTATAGGCAGCCTTTGATTATTGTAAGGACTGTGCAGAGTATTAATACATTAAACAGAGACTATTTAATATGTTTTTTATGTAAATTTATACTTTTTAGTAAATTAAATGTTTTCTCTCTTAGGAAATTGTTTCTGGCATTTTGGCTTACTGTTGAAACTAGCCTTCTTGCTGTTATGTATATGTTTTTTGGCATATTCTCAGGTTTGTACAGTCTTTTCAGTTTATATTTTGTTCTATTTTATTTTAAAGTTCAAGTCAAAGTATGTAAGAAGAGTCAGAGCTTTTTTTTAGCTTCATTTTTTAATGACTGTAATAAAAGTGTCACTCTGTAGTTGACTACTCAGTGTAGTTCTTTTGAGACCTATCTACTTTTGTTACCACTGTTTTTGTTGTAAGAGCAATTTAAAGCTCTTCCTCTGGCAATTGTTCAAAATCCATTTTACTTGACTTTGATCAATCAGACGTTTATTGAATGCCTCTTATAAGACACTACTCTAAGTGGAGATCAAAATTCTCTTGACAGAATTTGCAGCTTGGTTTGTGCATTATTCATTGCTTCAAAGTGTTACTTGACTTTTCCATAACTGCATAGACTAAAATTTTGGCAGTTAGTAAAACCAACTCAGGAGCAAATGGGTTTGTATGTATGGAATATGTTTAATTTAATAAAATTTTTGGTCATTTTCTTACCTCTACCCTTGTATCCCCCTCTTATGACGGTTGAGATGTTTTCAGCTACTTTAGCAAGGTGGCAAATTCCTACCTGCTGGTCAGTCCATCAGACAGACATATTATTTGGGCAGTATGATCTTTATAACAAAATATTTTAATTTGAATGCCTGTAGTTGTGACTTATTCTGTAGTTTGCTCCCATCTCCAACATTCCCTGTCTTGTACTTAGCTGTGTCAGGTGCAAATGCCATATAAGCATCGTGTGTGTGTGTGTGTGTGTGTGTGTGTGTATGTGTGTGTGTGTGTGTGTGTGAGAGAGAGAGACAGAGAGAGAGAGAGAGAGAGAGAGAGAGAGAGGGAGAGGGAGAGAGTGATCCTATAAAGCTGGTTTTTATTAGTTTGTTTTTGTAGGCTTTCATTCTTATTTTCATGCTTAGAAATAAAGCATTTTTATTTCTGCCTGACCTGCAAGGTTTTTTGCAGGAGATTTATAAATAATAAGGAAACAATAGCAAACGTATGAAGAAATAGCCAGGTAACTGCAACAGCTACTTGACACTTATTGATTAAAATTCCAAACACTCTGTGGTGCATCTGAGGGAGACAAGGGAAGGTGAACCAGAGGTTCAATAAAGGTTTCCCCAGCTTTGGATTAGTGTACAAAAGGAAAAAGTACATGGCCCAGTATAGCCCAGTGTCTTTCACAAAATGGGTGCTCACTAAAAACTTTTCTGTTGATCACATAAATAAATTTTTAATCAGAAATAATATGTTAAGTGCTAAATACATATATATGATCTACAGGACCATGTATTTCTAATAGATGCTAAATATTTCTATATTTTATTTTGATATTTATATTTCTGTACTTCATATCAATATTTATGATCTATAAGTACTTTATATTGCAACTCTTGGTAAGAATCCTCTATTTTCTGAGGCACAGATTTTGATAGGACCTCTGTTTAATAAGTTATAGGTATTTTAAATTCTTAAATGGTTAAATGGAGGATACTGTATTTTATTAAAATAATAAAGTTCTTATAAAGATTCAGCATTACCTAAAATACAATGCTGTTTTCACTTTTTTGGTTTTTAATAGCCTTTTTAAAAATTGTTATGTTACATTTTCTATGCTGTGGCATTAGGTCTAATAATGGAGCTTTCCTTCAAAAAGTTTGCTGTCCTTCTTTAGTCTGGGAATTGAGGTTTTTGTTCTCTTCTTTGAAAGACTTCATTAATGTGCAGGAATGCACCCAAGACTTCTGCCCCTTCAGTCCCAGATTTTCCAGGCTTGTCAGATTAATAAGAGAGTGCATTCACTAACTTGACCAGAGTAAAATTGTAAACTTTGTTTCAAAGGCTGGTAATGGCATTTGGGTATGGTTGATTAAGTAAGGTGACTAATTCGGAGGATTCTTTTAATTCAGATGGTTGATTATAGATTATTAAGGACATTTAGAGAAGGAAAAACTGTATTTTAACTTTAACCATCATTCTTTAGGATATTGATATCATAATGGCTGAGGTCTTTTGTATTTTGATGTTTTGATCAGTAAATATTAGCTGCTTTATGTAATAGATTAAAAACCTTAAATGGAAGAATTTTCCAGTTACTAGCTTACTTTTTGTTTTAATTTTGCAGTCTCAGTAGCCTTTCATGTGCAGTGAAAGTAAGTTAACAAAAAAGTTTTAAGTCATCTTTATTAGCCGTTAGTAAAATAAATTTATTTTCAAATGAACGTCAAATTAAAGAATTTTTAAATTGTGAATAACTTTTTTATAATCCTAGTAGAAAACTATAATTTAGAATAGAGTTAGAAAACAAGTATTGACTCATACCATCTTATTTTGTGTTCTGGATTCCTTTTCTCAGGGTGCATTTGAGAAGATCTTTTCTCTTTGGCCATTGTCCAAGTGTTTTGAACTGAAAGGGAATGTATATGAATGGTGGTTCAGATGGAGGTTAGACCGTTACGTATGTATTTACCTTGTGATCTTTTGCCATTTCAAATTAACGCTTTAAAAGAATTATTTGGAAAATTATAATTATTTTTATTTAGTTTTAGTATAAGGAAGTATGTTGACTTGGTAAATTAAAGCAGCCCTCCTCCCATTTTTTTATAGTGGAGAGAGGGTATGCATGTGTGTGTATATATATATATGTATATATATATATATATATATACACACACACATATATATGTGTGTATATATATATACATATGTGTATATATATACATATACATATATGTATGTACATATATATATATATATATATATATGAGCAGGAAAATACTGTAAAAATGTTGTCTATAAAGTGGCCTTTCTTTGAGACATAATTTTGATTTACAAATGACCCTTCATAGGGGTGCCTGGCTGGCTCAGTCATTGGAGCCTGTGGCTCCTGATATTGGTGTCGTGAGTTTGAGCCCCATGTTGGGTGTAGAGATTACTTAAATAAACTTAAAAATAAATGATCCCTATAAACTTAAAAAAAATAAAAATGATCCCTCATATATGTGTTTTGGCCATTCAACACAATATTTATTGAACCCTAGTATATGCTCTAGATGTTGGTTTTATGAGGAATATATTAGAGAAAGAAGACATACCACCAGGCTTCTAAGCCTTACAATCTAGTTTAAAACCCAAAGTTACTATTTATATTTAGGTACTAAGTTATATACAGTATGGATTTTGTGGTAGAAGTGTGTAAAGAAGAGAGAACAGTGTCATGGGTGATTCCGTAACTTTAATCTTGAAGGAAAGATTCAATTGGCCAGGAAATATCGAGCACAGCATTTGGAAAATAATGGACAATGAATAAATATTAATTACCTCTCTTCTCTCTTTCCCTTTTTTCTTCCATACTTCACTCATCCTATTTTTCATTCAACAAAGATTTTCTTTTTTTTATTGATTTAAAAAAATATTTTTAATGTTTATTTATTTTGAAAGAGAGAGAGAGAGAGAGAGAAAGCAGGGGAGGGGCACAGAGAGAGGGAGACACAGAATCCGAAGCAGGCTCCAGGCTCTGAGCTGTCAGCACAGAGCCCGACAGGGGGCTCAAACTCATGAACTGCAAGATCATGACCTGAGCCGAAGTCAGATGCTTGACTGACTGAGCTACCCAGTGCCCCAACAAATGTTTTCTTAATGCCTATTTTGTGCCATTTCTGGTTTCCAGTACCTATGCACTTTCCAGTATACTACATTGCACTTCAAAATCACATATAAATAAAAAGCTTTGCTAAAGTCTTGCTACCAACTTCTAAATTCTCAACCTAGTCATTACAGCAATCTACCGTGATAGTTCACTTTAAACCTTTGTTTAAAAAAAAAAAAAAAAAGGAAGCTCTATGTGCTTTCTGGTCTACCATTTTTTTTTCCCCATTCTTGTGTGCATATGCTCCTTCTTAAAAGCATGATATTGGTGATGTTATTGTTGTTTTATTTGATTGAGAGTATCAAGATAAAATGTGTTTTATTTTGGTTGAGCATTTAAATTTTACCATATGTCTTCAGAATAGTTTATTGTTGTTGTTCTTTTTTTAAAGTTTAATTCCAGTATAGTTGACATATAGTGTTATATTGGTTTAAGGTGAACAATACAGTGATTCAGTAAGTTTATACATTACTCAGTGCTTATCATGATAAGTGTACTATTAATCCCCTTCGCCTATTTCACCCATCACCCCACCGACCTCCCCTCTGATGACCACCAATTTGTTCTCTGTAGTTAAGAGTTTGTTTCTTGGTTTGTCTCCTTTTTTCTTTGTTGGTTTGTTTTGTTTCTTAAATTCCACATATGAATGAAATCATATGATATTTGTCTTTCTTTGAATGACTTATTTCACTTAGCATTAAACCCTCTAGATCCATGTTATTGCATAAAAAGATTTCATTCTTTTTATGTCTGGATAGTATTCCATTGTGTGTGTATATATATATGCACACATCTTCTTTATCCATTCATCTATTAATGGACACTTGGGCCAATTCCATATCTTGGCTATTGTAAATAATACTGCAGTAAACATAGGGCTGCATATATCTTTTCAAATTAGTGCTTTTGTATTCTCTGGATAAATACCCAGTAGTGGAATTATGGGATCACAGGGTAGTTCTACTTTTAATTTTTTGAGAAAACTTCATACTGTTTTCCACAGTGTCTGTACCAGTTTGCATTCCCATCAAAGTATACAAGAGGTCCTTTTTCTCCACATTCTCATCAACACTTGTTTCTTGTGTTTTTGTCATTATTTTGAACTTCTCTTTATTTCTTCACTTGTGGCTGAGACTGCTCAAAATGAACCAGCTTATCTCATATTGTTGCAAGAGCTGTGGATAGTTTCTAACAATCCTTGATTGTATGTCATTTCTTGAAGTTTAAGACCTTCATTTAATCTTTAAGCTTTTAACCTACTTACTTTTGTATATATTGTCCTTATTTTCCAACTATTTCTGCTACTTACTGAAATCTAGCTGTTTAAAACAAATTTTCTCTTCTTATTTTTTAGGTAGTCTTTCATGGAATGTTGTTTGCTTTCATTTATCTGGCTTTACAGAAGCGTCAAGTACTTTCTGAAGGAAAGGGTGAACCTCTTTTTTCAAACAAAATTTCAAATTTTCTATTGTTTATTTCAGTAGTTTCTTTCTTGGTAAGTTTCAAAGTGTAATCCTCTAGTTTTCCAAAATCCTAAATGGTGCAGAATATTAACATTAAGAGATAGGGATTCAATCAATTATTTTTAATAAATCTTTACTTTTAAAATCCTTTTTCTCCATTTTCTTCTCATTGAACATAAATGCTAAGAGAATGTATATAAGTATGTGTATATATGCATGTGTTGAATATGAAGAATGACTGAGGACTCAGTGAAATGGAAATTTGTAAAAATGTAATAAATTTGGGGAAAAATAAAATGTGAGGTGTTTGACAGGAAGAGTGATCATTGCCTCATGATCACTATTTCCAGAGGAGCACAGACCTGTGCTCCTCTCTGTCTGCTTTCTTTTACTTAACAGTTGAGCATACCAAAATAAGTGATGACCGAACCTGTGGGCAGCTTTCACTGAGGCTTTTTAAATAACATAATGGAGCATAATGTTATTAACAAAACAAAACAAAAACTGTGTAGATTATGAGGAAGCTGCTTCATTGAGTCATAAGTATTTTCAGGAACTGATCCATATATATTCTTTTTGTTTTAGACCTATTCCATCTGGGCTAGCAGTTGTAAAAACAAAGCAGAGTGCAATGAACTCCACCCATCTGTATCTGTGGTGCAGGTAATTATCCTGATTTAGGAAAAAAAATGTTTTTCTTAATTCTTGATAAGAACACAGTCTTTAGAAGCAGAGAGATTTGAGATCAAACTATAAAATGTAGGTATGTTATTTAATCATCCTAACCCCTACCTTCCTTTACTGTACAGAAACCTTAAAATTTCTTTTAAAGGGTTGTTACGTGAAATGTATGGAAATTGTCAATATTTGTCACTTTACAGTAGGCATTCAGAACTTGTTAACTCTCCTCATGTTTGCTTTGTCTTCATTTACTCATATTTCTTTATTAAATCATAACTATCAATGTGTTAAGTACCATGCTACATGTAAGAAGTTTACTGTTAAGATATATACAGCTCCTGCCCTCATAGAATTTATGGTCTAGTAGAGATATGAACCAGTAAATATTTGTTCATTTAACATTTTGCATGCATTTAACAAATATAACTATGCACTAATATTATGCTGGGGGTATTATAGACATAGTTCCTATCCTCCCAGAGCCTCCATTCTTCTATTACAGATAGTAATCATATAATCACTACATAATTATAAAGAGTCGTATATGATGCTACAAGAGAATATAGTAAGGGGATATGACCTAGTTGAAGTTGTAGCAGGCATGGTCTGGGGTCAGAAATTATTTCCCTGAGAAAATTAAGTTGAGAATGGAGGGATAAAGGACAGCAAGAACTCAGGCCCTGCGATGGAAGGGAGCAAATTGACATTCAGGAAATTTACAGAAAGTTGTTCAGGCTAGAACTCAGCCAGCGTCTAGAGAAGTGTTTGGTAGCGACTGAGAGGTGGGCAGAGGCGAGGGGCAACTCAAAGCAGATTGACATTTTGCAGGGATACCTCCCGTTGCCAGTGATGATGGGACATTGTGATAGTGTGGCGATGGTTAAATACAGGAAGCTTTGGAAGCATGTGGGGTTTCTTCTCAAGCTATCTTGGTATCTGAGCAGGGTTCTTAGAGAAAGTAGTGTCTAAGCCATGACCTAATAAATGAGTAGTCCAGCAAAGAGGAGCAGGGGTCATTTCTAGAGGATCTTCTCTTAGGTCTTAAGTTCTCTTCAGTGCAAGAAACTATTTTATTCCTTTTAAGCCTCTATATAGTCAGTAGAATTGAGCATGTGACAGACTCTTAAAATGTAATTGATAATGAAATTTTAAACATTATGCTGTAGTCATGTGGCATTTTCACGACTTCTGTAGACAGTAATAGTCCTTACCAGTAATGATTGGTATATCATATTTGATATCATTTCTGTTACTCATAATGGAAGGGAGGTGTTACCGTTCATGATGCACCAATACAGAACAATATAAGAAGAGCTAAGGGAAAGAGTAGATACACATACAATAACAGGCAAGCACTGCTAATCCTTATCACCTTCCTTTCCAGTCACTACCCTCTACACACTCCTGTTTACTTAATACTTTTTCAGTATTAGCCCCTCTGGTGCAGAGGAAAAGAATGGACAGGGAGCATAAGTTGAAGCAAGTACTAATTTTATTAGCAGCTACTTCTTTTCAAGGGACCCAGTCCCCTACTGTAAAAACCAGATCATCCAGGGAGCCCCAAATTTTACATCCTTATCACACTTCACTCTTATTTTCAGATGCCAAAGGGTAACGTAGGTGTGAGGGTATAGGTGTAGATGTGTGTATATAGGACATTGTGGTTTTTAAAAATGATATATATGATTGTGTACCTTTAGCATACTTATCTGAGGGAGCTTCTTAAGATTTTAACATGTACAAGATTCCTAGTTTTCTGTTAGAAAGTATTTTCCCAGCCTGGCCTGCAGAAGGCTTATATATCAAATCTTTTTTTTTTTTTAATTCAAGTATAATTAACAGTGTTATGTTAGTTTCAGGTGTATAATATAATTGTTCAATAATTCTATACTCTCAATCCTTCTATCTGTTTCACTCTTGTAGAGCAATCCTAGAATCCTGACCTTTTAGTTTTGCCCATCAATCTGGATAGAAATTTCCAGAAGGGCTTGTTATAGAACAGCATACAGGTGATTAACCATAAATAATGTATATTAAGTGCTTAGCACAGTACCCAACAAGTTATAAATGCTGAACAAATTTTAAGCATTATTATTATTTCTTTACAAAGCTAATAAGGATGGCTCCCTAGACCCCTGTTATCTTTTCCATGGCTATTATTTGATTTTCTATCCCCCTTATCACATTGTTTAGTAAGTGTATGACAAAACTCAGACTGGAATATGCTAAAGAAATAAGTACATATTCTTTCTAAAGTTAGAAAGAAAGAAAGAAAGTGATTTGCTTAAAACTATTCCTGGATTTTCTGAGAGCTCAGACTAGTGATTTGTAGGTATCTATGTCATTCTTCCTAGCATTTTACAGTTTACGCAGTACTTTATAATAACTCATTAAATGGTTTCATGTTCAAGGGTTTTGTGTAGGTCTCACCTTTATGATTTTTACCATTACATATACCAGCTGTGCTATTAAACCTAATATGTTTCTTAAATGACTCACAGTGCATGCTATGATAAGTACCTCTTATGTGTTTTCTCATCAAATGCTCACATCAACCTTCCAAGTAAATCATATCCCTATTTATATGAATGAGGAAACAGACCTAAGGGAGTAAAGTACCTTGCCTTAAATCCCAAAACTAATACAAGGGAAAGGCCAGATTCAAACTTGAGTCCCTTTGATGCTATTGCCCATGAAGATTACTCAACTTAATAGTACCTGAGTAGTTCACTTTGGTTCCTTTTTCCCAATGATTGAGGGACCCACAGATCTCCTATTTGCTCATCTTGTATGCATCCCAGAGGCTTCTTCCGAAAGCCTTTGACCAGATGCCCAGAATGATCAACACTGAATATGGGATTTTTCTCTGAAGTGCAAATAGATCTTTCAATCTTTTTATGAGAGAAGTTTTAGGAGAGAAGATGTTTGTGAAAGTGAAAACTTTTTTACTTACAATTTCTTTGTTCTTTATAAGGAGAGTAGATTCTAAAGAGAGCTCTTTGCTTGATAAACTAGTTATTGAGTGTGACACTGAATTAGAAGTTTAGAAAATTCAAGATTATTCCACCTAGTACAGAAGGGTGGGGGAGAGAGGTGAAGGCCAGCGCCCAAAAGCTGGAGATTGTTTTTGGAGAGAAGAGATCAAAAGGAGAAAATACATTACATGTGAATGCAGTTCAAGGCATCATTTGCCTGGCCATACAGAGCAAACATGAGGACATCTTAAAAGTCCTGCCATTTCTCATCTTTACATGGCTGTTAGTGGAAGGAGGCTTTTGAAGAGAGCAAAAGGAAGGCATATGGCTGCCAGTCAGGCAGATACTTTATGGAAGAAGCCAAATTGTATCATGAAATTTTATGAATTTTGCTACACAACATAGGATATCATTTCTTTCTACACAAAGGGCCTCACGTGGGTTTACAATTTTTCAAATACACATAAAATTGTTCAGCCATGCACTACCTACATTCTGCACTGGCATGCGGTATACATACAGAGCACATATTGAGAAACCTAACATGGACAGACTCTAGAACAAAAATGACTTGCCAAAACTTTATTGAAAAAAAACATTGTGTATGTATCAAATAGTCCAAGAACATAGATAATAAAGTTCTCACTTGACAGGAAGCAAACACTTTTAGTAAACAGATTATTTATTTTGCCTTTGTGGTTTTTCCTTAGATTTTAGCCTTCATCCTAATAAGGAATATCCCTGGATATGCCCGTTCAGTTTATAGTTCATTTTTTGCTTGGTTTGGAAAAATTTCATTAGAGGTTGGTACATTAATATTTTGTTCTATCTTCTATAGCCAAGTGTTACATGCAGGTGTGTGTGTGTGGCTGTGTGTGCGTGAATCCAACAGACATTTTTAAAAAATCAAAGCTATGTTATTTATGGGATTATAGAAAAAAATTCAGAACTTTCAACAGCAGTAGAATAGTATGTTTTTAAAGCCTTACTTAAATGACTGGACATAGATGACTTTCAAATATTCTTTATATTGTTTTAAGCTTTTAAACACAACTAAGATGCTGAGATCAGGAGAGAAAAAAATTAAATAGATATAAATGAAATTTATAAATAGATATGAATGAAGACAAGCTGAGGGGATTTTGATTTGTTCTTCATCTCCATAATTAAATATTACTAGAATTTAGTTTATCAATACTTATCCTAATAAAATTCAGGAAATTTTGTGATTGGAAATTTGGGGAAATTTTTTAAACTCATTACATTTTGTGTGCAGTACCTAATATGAATTATTTAAAACCTTAAAGTATGTTTTAAAATACATTCTGCCTATTCTGAGCTCTATTATTCAAAGTAGAACATTTTACTTTCTTAAATGTTTATTTATTTATTTGAGAGAGAGAGAGAGAGAGAGAGAGCGCGCGCGCGCGGGAGGGAGGGAGCAGGGTGAGAGGCAGAGATAGAGGGAGACAGAGAATCCCAAGCAGGCTGCCCGCTGTCAGCCCAGAGCCCAACATGGGGCTTAAACTCATGAACCATGAGATCATGACCAGAGCTGAAATCAAGAGTGGAATGTTTAACTGACTGAATCACCCAAGCGCTCCCAAGATAGAACATTTTAAAACAGTGGAATTCATATTGTAATCATAGAAGATACATTTTAGAGTATAAGATTTATTAAGTTGTTTTTAAAATAGGGAAAATAAATTTTTGAGTTCTTGAATAAATGTTCTATTATTTTTTTGTCTCATAAGTGAGACTGAATAGAATTTAGAATTATTAATCGAGAATGGCTTACCAAATCATTCAGTAGATATAAAGAATATTTTGCCAACCTCTTAATACTTGGAGTATGAGAGTTTGTATAAATTTTAGTTGAATGAAGTTATAATTTGGTATTTCTAGTAAAAATAAATTTTAGGGCACCTGGGTGGCTCAGTTGGTTAAGTGTCTGACTTTGGCTTAGGTCATGATGTCATGGTGGATGAGTTCAAGCCCCACGTCGGGCTCTATGCTGTCACCACAGAGCCCTCTTCAGATCCTCTGTCCCCCTCTCTTTCTGCTTGCACATGTGCGTGTGCACACACACTTTCTCAAAAATAAATAAACATTAAAAAAATATATAGAAATGTTATGGTCTCATATTTGGGAGGTAGTTTAAGCATTTTTCTACTCTTTGATATTTTGAACCAATTTCATGAGAGAACATTTGTGATCACAATCAAAGTTGTAGTGGTGTCATCTAATATGTATACTCACATCAAAGTTGAAATATACTATGGAAGCATGAAAATACAGTTGAAAAAATTTGTCTGGCCATTCAAAGCACACTTGAAGACATCTTAAAATCCATGCCATTTCCTGCTCATGTATCCACATACAGAAATATGGTTCACAAATATAATTAAATATGCAGTATGCACATAAGTATATATATATATATATATATATATATATATATACTTATGTGCATAGACACACACGTAGTGATTCTTTATTTGGTGTCTAAATACCAGAGTTCAGATATCATTCTGTCAGCTGTCTTCTATGTCATGCAAAAAAAATGTTTTTTAAAGTTCTAAGGGTCCTGTTTTATTTCTTGGGGACTTCGAAGTAGTACTTGAGCAAGTAGGAGTTCTGGAGAGTAGACCACAGTAGACTTTTCAGGACCAAGAGTGAAACAGAATTAAATGGTTTGGAAAAAGCCTGCTAATGTAATGATGCTACCAAATGTTTAAGTTAGGCAAAACTGTGAGATAGTCCTGGACCATCTGTACATATCTAACTTTAGATACTTTCCTTCCAGCTGTTTATTTGCCAGTATCACATCTGGCTGGCAGCGGACACAAGAGGCATCTTGGTTCTCATACCCGGAAACCCTATGCTCAACATCATTGTCAGCACTTTCATATTTGTTTGTGTGGCACATGAAATTTCTCAGATCACTAATGATCTTGCACAGATTATTATTCCTAAAGATAACTCATCTCTGTTGAAAAGGTTGGCATGTATAGCTGCATTTTTTTGTGGACTCCTCATCTTATCATCGATTCAAGACAAATCCAGACATTAGGTTCCTAAGATCCTAAAAAACTTAAACTCTTCAGACTAATTTTGTGTCTGCCTAGAGGAGAAAAGTATCTATCTGGAGATATAAATGTATATGTAAATTAATTTGTGTGGCAAGAGGACAGCTCAGTGGCGTCTGTTGAACATGTGTGGTTGTATATATATTGGAAATGTACATCTCCAATGTGAAATACTGAAAAAAAAAAATTGAAGCAGAGTGCATTGTATAGGACTGCATGTGAAAAGTCTTTTCTACTGGATCTATATTGCCATTTATAAATGATTTTAAGTTAACATGAAGGCAGGGAAATAATTACCTTTCCAGTAAATACATATAAATAATTTAATTAGCTTAGTGACACCACTGAGTGTTTTGATATTTACTAAATTTGTGGTAATAAGATTGTCTACACCTGTATTTATCATGCAACTTCCTACTTCACCGAAACTTTCTTACTCAAGAATGACTGCAGTATTGTTTTCTTATCATATGTGCAATGATGTGGAATGATAAACAGTATGCCTTTAATTTATATATGTTCATGTTCTGATGTTGTTTCCTGACATGATTTTTCTTCCTAACTGTGTTTTTCAGGTATACCTAAATCTTTGTACACTTTGTCTCACAGAGTTGTTCTAGGCTCCATGACAGGGTTTTGTCACTGTTGATGCTGTTGCTTCTTTTTATAAAAAGGCCAAATTTTCTTTCCAATCCAGACATTCACATGTTTTCTTTCCTGAAGCTGTACCAGTGTAAAACCAGTACCCTGTGGATCCATTTAATGTTTTCCTTCAACTAATTAATTTCTGTCTATTTCCAATGTTTGGAAAGCTCTTTATAATCATTTTGGTATTTCCCATTACTCCCCCCTATTTTTAAAATATTTATCAATCTAACTTGTGCAGTGTAGTAAAAATTCAAGTTGTTATGAGTGAGATGTATTAACCATGAGTAGAATTTTAAGTAAACCGGTGACTTCGGGCAATGTATGTTTTTCATTTTGTTTTGTTACAGGCTAACTGTTAGAGGTATAAATTTATTTATCTGTTGTACAGATTTGATTATAACTTTTAATGTTTGAAAGATTGCACTTGTTTGTTCTTACTGTGTGTGGGATAAAATATATTTTCTGTTCATGGTATATGAAAATATGGAGTAATTTAAACAGTAAATAAACATTCTGTGGATGCTTATTTTTGTATCAGCAAAGTATCAATTAAACTGTATGTGTCCTTTTTTTTTTTAAATCTGGATCCATTAATGATTGGTTCAAATTTCTAATTCATTTATTTTATTCAGCTTAAGTTTATTTTCCCAAACTCTTAGTGTATTGGGAGAGGTCACTGTGATAGTTGAATAAGGAATGATTTAGTTTTCAGAGTCACAGAGGATAATCTGCTTTTCTACCCAGGAAGTTTAAGCATTATGCTTTATTAGTAGCCTTATTTGAAGATTTTAAAAATTTAATTATTATTTCTTCAGCACTGGATTTATGTGCTAGTGGTATCTTCCCATTAATTGTGGAATAATTCTCAGACAAAAATGTGTGTTCTTTCTTCTTCTCTCTTCTTCTGCCCTTACTTAATCTTTTGACATTTCCCAGATAGACAATTGTAATGATTCATTGCTCTGCCTCCTAGACTGCAGCCTTATAAGTAGAGAATAGTATAGTTATAAATCAAAAACTTCCAAGCACCGTGATCACATTATTCTTGCTGGTGTGGCTTGCCAATGAGTAGAGTGCATTTTAATTTAGCTTGTAAGTTTTATCACCTGAAAAAGATTCTTCCCGATGAAACAATTGAAAAAGAAAGATGACCAGTATTTCTCTGTTTTTTGGAAGCACTTATGTCTTCCAATCATGATACCCAATGAATATGTTTTCCTTCCTATTTGAACTCAAGCATAGAGCTTAACTAGCAAGCCATTTCTTCACATGCTCTCATTTCATATGTCCCACTCTTTTATTTATAGTTATATATCATAACTAAAATATAGTACATTTGTAATTAAAGCGTATTCTATTTACATTAAATTTTCTTAATGAGTCTTTATGGGTAAGAGGTTATTGTGGTAAAAATTGCCATAAGGACAGCATCTATGAATGGTATATGTTTTAATACTGTTTCTGCATTGATTCAGATTCTGACTGTCATAGCTCTGTCATCCCATTCTTCAGAAAAAGATGTTTAACAGAATATTTCAACACACTAAAATTGAGATAAAACCATGGAGGTTCTCTAAACTCAGATTGTCTGTAATATAAATCACACTGAGAAATCTACCATCTGGGCCCAAAAGATACTTGGTTGACTCAAATCTACTGCAATCCTTCCCCATTTCCTTTGCCAAACCTTCCCATTTTTATGGATAGCCAAAAAAGCATTAAATTCAGAGCCTTGAGCAAAAACCATTCACTGTACCTATCAGCTAGATAGATCCTATCGTTTGCTTTAGGTACTGATATGAAATAACATTTATACCCTACCATTCCATTCTAAGATAAATAGCCAGTTAAAATTTTTAAGGTGAGTGAATTTTTCCCCCACAAATGCTGCATTATTTCAAATGTGATCACAGGAAGCTTGTAAGCTTTGTAAAGTTAATTTTAATAATAACCATATCTGTCATTGTTTATATTTAATTTTTCTTACTAGATTATAAACATTAAGGCTAAATAAATATAAGACTAAGGGCATAACCTTCATGTGATAGATCCTCAATAAAAGCCAGTTCTTCAGAGAATGCAAGTTTTAGGACAATGCCTCATTCCCTTAAATTGTCTCTTCTGCTTTATATGTGGACTTATAACACAGAGCCAAGTTGGAATTTTTATGCTGCACTGTATTAAAATACTAATATGCTATCATATGGTTCAACCTAACAGCTTCCCTTTTGTAAAAATAAAGTAACTTGGGTAGTTATCTGCAGAACTGATCCTGACAACTACTTCAAAAATTCCAAATACTAAGTTTGGTTTTATTTAGGGTGATTTTGAGGATTGGTGAAGACAAGATAAATTTGAAAATCTCCATTAAGTCTATATTTGTCTTTTAATGAAACTCCTCTTAATTTCTTGTATAAATTAGAAGTATTTTCTATTTTTTTTTAAAGTTAGATCCATAGGGGCTTCTGGGTGGCTCAGCCAGTTAAGCATCTGACTTTGGCTCAGGTCACAATCTCATGGTTCATGAGTTTGAGCCCCTCATGGGGCTTAATGCTGTCAGCACAGAGCCTGCTTCAGATCCTCTGTCCCCTTATGTCCCTGCCCCTCTACTGCTCGTGCACTCTCTCTCTCTCAAAAATAAGCATTAAAAAAAAAGTTAAAAAAAAATTAAAGATCAATAAGGTAATATAAGCAAGAGACTATTTTCCAAAAGTAGAGTTGATATTATGAGCTAATGGTTTAATTAGAAATGATTTGTTTAACTTATTTCTTATTTACAAAATACTTTTAAAATACCATTTCAGAGCATAAAAATGGGACAGATCAATATTTTAAAAGGAAATTTGTGGTTACCTAGAAGTATTTCTGTCTTGCATAGGGCGAAATCTTCATGCTTAAAAGTAATTATTACAATATTTTAAAATTCAGCTAATTTTATTAGCTTTTACTTTTCATTTAGAAAGCATCTAAGACAATTTTCTGATAGTCACCAAAAAGAAAACTATTAACAAGATTTTATTTTTTAATTCTACAGCTACTGCAGATGGATTATTTCTTATAATCTCCATTGCCGAAATAACAAAGCTGGAATTTAGCTTGATGGTAAAAGTTCTCCATGTTTATCATCCCATCTCTTCTTAATATGAATTCCAGCCAGGCTAGTCTTACTGTCCCCCAAATATCATACTATTCTTTTGTTCTCACTCTTTTCATCTACCTAAATCCAACTTATTTTAAGAATTCTAAGAATTAAGAATTGAATAATTTAAATTCCACCATCTCTGTGAAAACAATACTTTCTTTATCTTATTTTTTTAAACTGTTCTAGCATGAATTACCTACTCCCATTATTTTGTCATTTCTTCAGTAAGGTTGCAACTCCAGGGTCAAGGTGGTATAGTAAGGTGCCATACACAAAGTAGATTAAAAAGTCTTGACCATCAGCTGAAGGATTCTGGCTTTATTTCTCCCAACTTAAAAACAAACTCCTCTTAATCTCTTGTGTTCCCAAAGCTACTGCTGTGTTTATTTCTCCTACCGGCCCAAACTGCTCTTGTCAAGATCAACAAGAACCTCCATATTGCTAAATCCAATGATCGATTTCCAGTCTTCACCCTACTTGACCTATATAGGCAGTATTTGACACAGTTGATTCACTACCTCCCTTTTCAACCATCTTCACTATGATTCCAGGACACCATCGTTTCCTGTTTTCTCCTCTCCTCATGAGCCATTCCTTCAAGCTTGTTCCCTGCATCCTCTCTTCACACCCTCAGCCTCTAAACTGCAGTTCCCCAAAGCCCAGACCTCAGACATCCATACTCACGTCTTAAGTGATTATCACTTAGTCACGTGACTTTATTATCTATATTCTGATGACTAGTAAATTTATAACTTCAGATATGTTCAACTGGCTGTTCAACATCTCCATTTGAATATCTAAAACACATATCAAACTTAGCAAGTCTAAAACAAAGCTAAGCTTCCCCACTACTGGCCACAAACAAAAACACCACCATCTTTCTCTTCTCAGTAAATGGTGACTACATGCTTCAACTTGCCCAAATAAAAAATTTTGACTCCTTTTTTCTTACACCTTACCATCTTATATTTTAGTAAATCTTGTCAAAATGTATCCGTAATTCAGTAATTCAATCACCTTCATCACCTCCAATGGGATCACCCTGCTTCAAAACCCATCAGCACTTTCCTGGAATATTATAATGACTTCACTTTTTCCCCATACTCATGACATACTTATGCCTTTTACTTAACTATTTTTTAATTTTCCACTTCTCCCCATTAGCACATGACTTTTCTGAGGGCGGGTTGTTCTATTTTATTTACTGTGGTATTGTCAACTCTTAGAACAATGCCTCTCTCAATTATTTGCTGGGTTAATTAATTAGTGAGTGCTGCAAAAAACGGTGTCAAGTACTAATCCCATTCGAGGCAGGTAGGCTGCCCCGCAAATGATAAGGCAGCTGGGAAAAAACTTTTCCTTAGTGATTTGGACAAGAGGCTGAGATATACTCGATTTGGCTCTTAGAATGTCAATTTGCATAATGTTATAAAAATGCAACTCACTCATGCAGGCAGGCAAATAGTGACCGTATCTGCAGAGCTGAGCACCAGCCACACCATGTAGACCGTAAGTCTTTTACTCACTGTGGATCTTCCCATTCATTTTCTTGCTTTATGCTGGGGCCAGGTGTCAATTGCCATTTGCCATTGCACTTACACTATTATCTGTCTTGTAGTAGAGAATTATTTCTTTGGACTCATCTCTGTTGGAAGTAGGGAAGTGAAAAGATAAACCAAGAAAGCCATGTATTTTCAAAAGAAAGAGAGATTGTGCTTTTTGTGGAAGTCAAAAATATTCCTCTCTGTTTAATAGGCAAAATGTAACTATGTCAAAGAATGCAACATAAAAAAACCATTATGAAATAAACTATACTAAAAACCATTGCCAGTACATAGAAACGTATATGTGAGTGCCAGTATGAATAGAATCAGATTAATGAATTAATTTATTTCAACAGGACTTGATTGTAAATGAAAAATATAAAAATAATAATGCTGTGAAATTCAGATGTATATTAAGTGAAAAAACTGCATCAAAACATTTAACAGATGGTAAGTTTTAAAAGCATGTCCACTGAATGTAGCAGAAATTACATGCCAAAAGAAATAAGCAGAAATTACATGCCAAAAAGAAATATGCTTTTGAAAGTAGAAGGCTATCTTATCTTCCTCAGTATATTGAGATGTAGTTGCGAACTTATAGAAAAATTTTTGAAGTTAATTTGTGACATTTTCTATTGAAGTTAAGAGCCCAGGTATCAACAGTACCACCTACTTAGTTATATTTGTTTGTGCTTTCAGAGAAAATCTAAGGTTACCAAGTGACTCAGAAACATACCTATGTCAGGTTCATTATTGATTAATTGTATTGAAAAAAAATCTTAAAGTTCAATATCGGCTAATATTAACATTAGTAAAGGTTATAATTAATAAGTATGATAACAATGCTATTGTCATGACCCATGGACTTACAAAATGCAAGTGAAATTGGTGTTATTTCAAAAGGACACAGAACTTAGGCCCACTCATTTCATTCCCTGGGAATGACTTTATGGTAAAATCTTAAAAGAGAATACATTTGGGACTCAGTCATTTCACAAACTGGATGTGTTCCATGGCTTAGACAAGTTAATGTTTTGCTTAATAAATTGAGTGTACCACATGGGAGTCGGCTGTTTTACAGGAGATTGGGTAGCATTGTACCTAGAAAGTTTGGGAACTATTGAAAGGAATTTAATTCTTCACCTCATTCAAGGGAAAATGACTCTGTTAGCTTAACTACAAAGACTAAAGATCGATGATCTTGATTGGCAGTTCAACCCATCTCATCAGCTCATCTTCTCTGCAAAGACGTGTAAGGCTGACTGTGTAAATATACAACTTAATCTGTTCATTCTTAAGATAATTGTGATTTGGGGAAACTTATTTGGCAAGGTGTATTCTGGGTCATTTTCTTGTTAAAAATTGTTTCCAGAGAAAAAAGCAGTGACAACTACATTCTTGAAATTATGAGGTTGAAGACTGAATTCTAGAAATTCTTTTCTGGTTTTAAATCTTACAAAAATTTAATAATACTATTTGTTTTACCTTTTCAATATTAATAGAGTGAAAATGAGGAGACACAAGTCGAAGTTATACGACTGCCATTTAATATGGTACCAGAACCTGCATATGACAAAATTGGAAAACCTGAATTATACATATACATTAGGAATAATTGCCTTAAGATATAAAAATTTTTATGCAGACATTTTGTCCATGTTCAAAAGTAACACTTATGATGCATTTGGGAGACTATAAAACTGAATGAAATCACATACCCCTTGTCTTTAAAAGATTCAAAGGTAAAATTGTACTGAGTAACACAGTGAAAAATCTGACATTATACATCTTAGTAAAAAGATAGTATCAAGATTCTTATCCCAAGAAAGAAAAATGTCCTGATTGAATTTATTTTCTCTGGGGGTGCCTGGATGGCTCAGGTGGTTAAGCGTCTGACTTAAGCTCAGGTCATGATCTCATGGTTCATGGGTTCCAGCCCCACATCAGGCTCTGTGCTATCAGCACAGAACCTGCTTTGGATCCTCCGTCCCCCCCCCCCCCGCCCCTCCCCCACCCTTGCACTCTTCCTCTCAAAAATAAACATTTTTTAAAAATCTTTAAAAAATTTTTTAAAATATATTTTCCCTGTATTTTTTATTTTCAATTTTTTAAAAAAAAATTTTTTTTTCAACGTTTTTTATTTATTTTTGGGACAGAGAGAGACAGAGCATGAACGGGGGAGGGGCAGAGAGAGAGGGAGACACAGAATCGGAAACAGGCTCCAGGCTCTGAGCCATCAGCCCAGAGCCTGACACGGGGCTCGAACTCACGGACCACGAGATCGTGACCTGGCTGAAGTCGGACGCTTAACCGACTGGGCCACCCAGGCGCCCCTATTTTCAAATTTAAAACATCAACAATATTTTTTTAATTTAAATTTTATTTTTAACGTTTATTTATTTTTGAGAGACAGAGACAGAGCATGAGCTGGGGAGGGGCAGAGAGACAGACAGACAGACAGAATGTGAAGCAGACTCTAGGCTCTGGGCTGTTAGCACAAGAGACCGACATGGGGCTCAAACCCACGAACTGTGAGATCATGACCTGAGCCAAAGTCAGACACTTAACTGACTTAGCCACCCAGATATCTCCAATATTTTAAATATCTCCAATATTTTAAATGTTTGCTATATTTAAAGGCTTATCCTACAGTAAAAATAAAGCTTGATTCTGTATCTGGCAGGGTTTTTTTTTTGTTTTTTGGGGTTTTTTTTTGTTTTTTGTTTTTTGTTTTTTGTAATTCTTCACCCTCTTTATAGCTTCTAGTCTCAGTAAGTACTTGATTTTTGACTATAGTTTTTCATAACTAAGCCAGTTGTGGTTTTTTGTTTTGGTTTGTTTTATTTGACAAGTCATTGGGTCAAAGCTCTGCTAGTAAAAGGAATAGATTCTCTTCTCTGAGACTACGTGAGATCGGTTTCAGAAGATAACTAATATTTGGAGAGGCAAGATGTGCTTTTCCAAGGTAATTTGGGAGAAAAACAGTGACAGCCATCCCTGGCATAGAAAGAGAAAACTAGAACTAAGAACCCATCTTTTCGTTTCCTTGCCTCCTTCCATCTCATCCTTACCTCAGGACACTATCACTGGGAGAGAAAAAGTGATGGAAAAACATTTAGTTGAAGTCTGAGGGGCCCAGCATTTTTAAAACATACACATGCACAAGGGACATGGAGCTGGATCCCTTTCTCAGAGACTACAAAATTTAAAATGGAAACTGTAAAGAAGTAATACATGGGCAAGAATAAGAAAAAAATTTAAATAGACTAATGAAAAGGGTAGGACTCAAACAATTGAATATTTAGACATATTATTAAGTTACAGTCACGTCGGTGTGGAATAGTAGATGCAAGAATATATAGATTAATGACAGAATAGCAAGCACAGAAACATTTTAATCCAGGACATACTAGAATAATGTTACAGTTTGATTTTTACTTTACGAGAGAAAGGTACAAATATTCTTTAGATAGTCCCAAGAATTGCTTAACAATGGGGATGGGGACAGTAGACTCCCATTCTTACTCTCTATACCAAAAGACACTTAAGATGAGTGATGGGTTTAAAGACATAAAAGAAGAAGTAGAAAATGTAAGTGGATATCTCAAGATGAGAAAAGATCCATTAAGAATAAAGCAAAAGGGAAAACCAGAATGGCTACATCCCATTACATAAAAATTTAAAACCAATATACCAGAAGTCATAAATAGAAAAAATACAAGCTGGAAAATTGTTGAACATGAACATTTGAGAAAAAAGTAATATCCTGAGTATATATAGGACTCTTAAAGTTTAGAAAAAACAAGATATTTTCCAAACTTCAGTTGGTTCCTGATTAATTCTATACAGAAGGTCACTTCATTCAGCTACCTTGATGAACATTACTCAAATAATTTAACTTGGAAGAACATCAGGAAATCACAGCACTCAAAGCTAGGCTTTCTATGGATGCTTTTTTTAGAGTTGGGGGGTGGGGATTAATGGCCACTATGTTAAGTTATGCCTTCTTTACACATTTTCCAGATTCATATTAATTAAGACCAGGTTATACTGAGCAGAAATTTGAAACCTAATGACCCATCTATCTGTGTGATAGTGCATATTCAAAGTTTTTCCCCCTAAAGAGACTCTTAGCTAAGCTCTATAGTATTCCATCAGAAAATAGTTATTAGACTCTTAAATTTCCCCCCAAAATGTTGCTCCTACATTAGCTCAATATCCAATTGAGCCTGCTTTTTTTCCTAGATCCCTAGATTTCCTAGCTGAACTTCAGGTTAGGTTATCTGGGATTGAACTCCCAGCTACTTAATGTCTGTCAGCTATGCGTTTGACTGAAGCACAGTATTTATTCATTTACTTATTTATTTGTTTGTTTAAGTTTATTTTGACAGAGACAGAGACAAAGCAAGTGGGGGAGTGGCAGAGAGAGAGAGAAAGAGAGAGAATCCCAAGCAGGTTCCATGCTGCCAGCGCAGAGCACAACACAGGGCTCGTACGCATGAAACCACAAGATCGTGACGTGTGCTGAAACCAAGAGTCAGACGCTTGACTGACTGAATCACCCAGGCGCCCCTGAAACACACTATTTATAAAGAAACATTAAGAATTTGTTCTTTAGGGGCACCTGGGTGGCTTAGTCGGTTAAGCATCTACCTTTGGCTCAGGCCATGATCGCATGATTTGTGAGTTTGAGCCCCGAGTCGGGGTCTGTGCTGACAACTCAGAGCCTGGAGCCTGCTTCAGATTCTGTGTCTCCCTCTCTCTCCCTCCCCTGCTCGTGCTCTGTCTCTCAAAAAATGAATAAACGTCCAAAAAAATTTATTTTTAAGATTTGCTCTTTATCACTTCCTTGGATCCTTTAAAATGTACCCCCAGAGTTAAGTCAGGCAAGCACCTAGCAAAGACCACCTGTGCAATATTTTCCTTATATCTCCCTAGAATCTCTCTCCAGTTTGAAGCCAGTGATCAGCATTGCAGGACACTCTACAAAACAGTTATATGAAATTCATCATTGTGTCAACTGTAAGAATGTTGTTGATTATGTTACACAACGGCCTCTTTATGTGGACTCTTAAGAGTTATTTCATTCTGGCCTTAGAATTGGAATATTTGTGCTTCTGCTGAACAGTTCATCTGCTACTATCTTATGGACACTGTGAATTGGCTTTTTACATGTGCTGATAAAAAACAAGAGCTAAATTTTTGCTCCATCCCAGACAACAGAGCACTTTGGTCTTCGTTATTTTTATTAGCCTCCTTCCCCTTCTTGGCCCCTTTTTCCTTCTCATCTACTTCAAACGATGTTCTCTGACTATATTTTGCCCTGCCCAGTAAGCCTTCTTATATCCTTTTTGGAACAAGACAGTGTGATGGTCATAAGTGTTTCTTCAGACCATAGCAGTCTGTTGAGCAATAGGGGCACCCAGAGCAGCTCATAAAATATCCTGATAGCAAACTTCCACAGTCCTCTGCCCCTCTTCAGAAAAACAGGGCTGGGAGTCTCCTCCTGTTCTTTCCACATCGTTTCTTCCTGCTCAGCCAATGCTTTTTCCTCATTTTTTTTTTTTTAAGATTACCAAACAATCAGGGGTGCCTAGGTGGCTCATTTGGTTAAGTGTCCGACTCTTGATTTCAGCTCAGGTCATGATCTCATGGTTCGTGAGTTTGAGCCCCACGTCGGGCTCTGTGCCGACAGTGCAGAGCCTGCTTGGGATTCGCTCTCTCTCTCTCTCTGCCTCTCCCCCATTCACAATGTGTGCGTGTGTGTGTAAAAAAAAAAAAAAAAAAAAAAAAAAAAGATTACCAACAATTCTAGTGGTATCACTGCTAGTTCCTTCCCTGACAATTTTGTTTCCTTTTCAGAGGTTACTGCTCTGAGGACCAGATGCCAGGCCAAAGACTCAAGCTGTTGGTACACATTTGCTCTAGGCACAAGGCAGTGACCACATGTGTGGACACTTGCTTCTTACCACTCGCCATCATGATCCTGCTCTGAGACCATCTAGGCCCAGTGAGTGGCTTTATAAATTAGACCTTGAATCAGAGGCTCTTTTCCTCATTAGAATGTGGTCTCAACTGCTCCCTTTTCCCTGTAATCCGGAGGATGTTGGATGATTCAAGAAAATTCCTGTTTCTTGTGACTTTAGTTTTCCTAGTCCTTTGGAAAAATTTGAGACACCATAACATATGATGATGCTGGGAAGGAGAATAAAGGTAACCCCACCCTATACAGAGAGGGCTTGGGAGAAATAGCAGGGTTATCTTTAGGTGTGTCTAACCCATAAATCCCCAATCTGTGATCTATGACAAAGTGAGCAGTGACCCTTAGCACAAAAGTGGATGGAAAGAAGGAGCATGGAACTCAGAGGCATTGTTAGGTAGACTGCTGGATAGGAGGTTATCCTGAAACTAATGTAACATTGTATATCGACTACACTCAAATAAATAAGTGCAAAACAGCATATATTGCATGCTATATTTGTTTTTAAGCAAGAAAAACAATAAAACAACAAACATATCTAATGTTGCGGGGGAAAAAAGGAAATTATATTTCCTCTTCCTCTTTATCCCCTTTTCTACATTTCCTAAAAGCAGGCATTGTTACAGAGGCCTCTTCCATGCAAAGGTCGGATCAGGTCTCTCTGAGGAGATAATATTTCAGCTCTGAGACCTTCTCGTACACAGCTAAGGAATTCTTTGAGGGAAGGTAATTGTTTGGGTGGGCTAATAGGAGAATCGGGTCATAATTAGTTATTTTCAGTTTTCGATTTTGTTCTAAATAAAATGTCTATTTATTTCTTTTCTCTATATGTAACTTAAAGGCTTATCTTTTTCTTGGTAACCTTCAGGCATTCTTTGTAAAATAAAGATAATAACCACTTGTCTAATGTTGCAAATACTCCCCCCCTGTTGTCATTTGTCTTCTATTTTGACTGAAGATCTTTTTTTTTTTTTTTACATAAAAATGCTTGAGTTCAAAATTTATTAGTCATTTTGATGACTCTCTTTCCCTCACACCATGATGCATTTGGGACACCTGTGAAAGGGAGAGAAAAGGGTGGAAATTTGAGTAAGAGGAGCTTCCGTGTGCATGAAACTCTGAGAAAGTCTCAGCCAGGCTGTGAGATGCCCCAGAGAAAAGATTATCCAGTCAGAGGAGTCCTGCATCAGAGAGGGACAGCCTGGGTAATTGGCCGCTGCCCTGCTTCTTGTTGGCTGGGTGTAGCCGAGGAATATCCAGACCTTGAGCTGAACAGTGAGGCAGATGCCATAGTGTGGTATCCACAGACTGCCTGTTACGTTCTTCTCATCAGGTTCTCTGCACGGGAGATGTGAACAGGGCATGCGCACAACCGTCACAGCCTGCCCTGCTGTGGCGCACAAATCCACGTCCACACTTTTGTCCTACATGCTTTCCATGGGCCGCTTTTTCTGAAGGTAAATTTTATTTTCATTTCTTTATATTGAAAAACAATATTTTTTTTTAAGTTTATTTTGAGAGAGAGAGAGAGAGACAGAGAGAGAGAGACCGAGAGACCACAAGTTGGGGAGGCACAGAGAGAGAAGGAGAGGGATAGAATCCCAACCAGGTTCCACACTGTCGGTGCAGAGCCCGATGCGGGGCTCAAACTCAGGAACCGTGAGATCATGACCTGAGCCAAAATCAAGAGTTGGACGCTTAACCAAATGAGCCAGTCAGGTGCCCCTCTGAAGGTAAATTTTAAAAAGAGAGGTCAATAAGACAGGCTACAGTCCCTGTGTGTGCAGTTAGCCTCCGGGACACAACTGATGGTCCTATCTCTGTCCTCCACCATCAATTCTAAACTCCCTTTGCCCTTAGCTGTGCAACTTTTGCTGGCTTACCTAGAGTTGTGGTTAATCCACACTCTCCTTCTGGACGGGTCACTGAGCTCTTGGTAATCATACTCATTAGGCAGAGGTTGATGCACTCGTTCATTTACAGTCCCAGGAGGACAACGGAGTAGTGACCACAACCCAAGTGGATTACCTCAGTTCCACACATATTCTTTCCATCTGTCATGGTGTAAGAGCAGCCCTTCCTTCCTTCTAGTGCTGATCAGGAGCATTTACTGCTTCCAAAATGGTGACTTTTTGTCTTGCATGCTGGACCTCACAGTTGAGTTTTTTGTATTGAGAGCTGAGCTCACCTCCACAGCTGCCGCAAAGAATGATGAGGGAAGTATTTGCATTCAATAATAAATAATAATAAAGGGGCACCTGGGAGGCTCAGTCAGTTGAGCATCAGACTCTCAGTTTCAGCTCAGGTCATGATCCCACGTTTCGTGAGTTCGAGCCCCGCATCGGGCTCTCGGTTGACAGTGCAGAGCGGAGCCTGCTTTGGTTTCTCTCTCCCTCTCTCTCTGCCCCTCCCCCGCTTGTGCTGTCTCTGTCTCTCTCAAAATGAGTAAATAAACTTAAAAAAAAGTTTATCTAAAGGTAATAATAATAATAATAATAATAAAGAAACCCAGAAATTTACAATTAAATTCATGTACTACATCAAGAGACCAGAAGAAAAAACTGGGAATAGAGTCATTTGTATATATGAGAATTCATAATTTAGTGAACATAGAATTTTAACTAAACAAGGAAAGGAGGGAGACATGCAATTTGGTTTTTTTCTAATCTCTGATACAGAGAAAATAGCTTAAACATATAAACAAAGGAGGAAAGCAAAGTGCATATGATGGTAATATTTATGAAAAAGAAATATTTCTCTTGGTCAAAAGAAATGTCATAAATAAATTAAATGGCAAATTGAAAGAAAATATTTTAAAAACTAATAGATCTACTTTTACTATCCTTATATAAAGAAGTCTTACAATTTTTTTAAAAAGCAAGATTCTCTCCAATTTATGGCTGGTTTATGGTTTATAATTCCATCTACTACATCACTTCATTCTATTACCTTGGGCTACGTTACATAAATAGTTTAACTTGGAAGGTACGTCAGGAAGCAACATTGCTCAGAGCTGGTCATTTGATGGGAGCTTTATTGAGTTTTTCGTTTTTCCATTGTTTTTTTTAATGTGAGTGGTGGGTTTCTGTTATGCCTTCCTTAAACATTTCATGGTACAAAATTATTGACTCTGTGTTGTATGGAGCAGAAATGTGGGTCCTCGATAGTCCATCTGTCTGTGATTAAGAGCAAATTCCAAGCCTCTCCCCCCACCCCACCCCACCCCTGCCACGCCCCAACCGCAGGGGCATCTTACTGCCCAGGAGCTGGTGGTGGTGCGGAGCTCTGATGGTTCTTCTAGTTTTCAATATGGGGAGAAAATGTTTCCCTCACCCTAGGTCCCCTGTCAGCTCGGGTTTACGTTGGAACTTGCAATCAAACAACCAAAATAGCTGTAGTCCAGATATTGCCAGAGGGAGTTTTACATTGTCATATTTTTTTTTCTGCTAACTGTAATTTTTAGTCTTACTATTTCCATCCCATTTTATATTACTACTCTTTATTGTTGTGATTTATTTTTCTAAAATGTTGCAATCATCCAGTGTTTATTTTTCTACCGATTTAAACCTTATATCCCCTGCTTTTACCATTCCAGTAGTTATCTTTAATTCTTTTTTTTCAGAGTTCTAATATTATCCAATGGGGTACATGTCAAAAGAAACAGGCATATTATTGGAACAAAAATTGCAAGGGTCCATCACTTCCCGCATGAAGCATGTGTACGCTTCTTTTTTGGCAAGGTGCTAGCCTTGAAAATACCAATGGAGTTATAAGGGGAGATGAGAAAGAAGACACCAGAGGATTGGTAAGCCTCTCTCTCAGCATTCTGGTCATCTTTAAAATGCCAGGGGAGATATGTGGAGATAACAGAAATAGGAATGTATACTGGCGCCAGCCCGTGTCCTCTACTTTCCTCTTTCAAGGTCAACGGCCTTACTATAATTCTTTTTCTGTGTTTGTTTTTGAATAGGAAATAAACTCGGATGGTTCAAAAATCAAAAAATATTAAAGGCAGAGAGTGAAAACTTTTGTTTTTCCTCCACAGTCCTTCATCTACCTAATCCTGGTGACAACTACTTGTAGCTTGTACTTAACTAGCTTTTCATGTATTCTTACAAAGTTCCTTTATATAGTACAAAGAAATGGGTAGGGAAATCCCTATCAATACATAATTTCCCCCGTTCTTTGTTACCATAGTGTTATACGGCATCAGTGTCCCAACATCAATCCACAGCCCCTCACTGATTCCCGTGTTGATCCACCATTCCCTTCTTAATTAGTTCCAAGCAATTACTATTACAAATAATATAGTGAATTGCTTTACGTATACGTCATTTTCCACCAATATGAATATGTGTGTAAGTTCCCAGATGAGGAATTACTGGGCCATAAGGTATATGCATTTTTAATTTGGTATTTCAGCACGGTTACTCTCCTTAGGGACCCCAGCAATTTATATTCCTGACTAGCAAAGCAGTAGCGCTTATCTCCTACAGCCCCACACCCTCAACAGTGTATCAACTTGCATCCTGCCATATATTTAAAAGCAATTCATACTTCCGTTTCTGTGAACACTCTGCTTATACTGTCTGTCCATTTATCTGTTATTGGTCTTTTTCTTATCAACTCTGAAGAATTCTTTACATGTTTGGGAGATTAGCCCTGTGTCTATGATATAAGATACACATACTTTTTCTCAGTCTGTCTTTTGCTTTGTTTATGGTGTTTGCTTTGTAGAAGTTTTCTATACACAGAGAGATTTTGTCAATCTTTTCTTTTATGACTTCTGGGTTTTGAATAGTTTTTGCATAGTTAGAGATTTCCTCACTCCAAAGTAATAAAAGAAATAACTTGTTTTTGTTTTTTTTTCCTATACCTTATGATGTGAGGTAGGGATCCAACTTAATTCTGTTTCAAATGACTACCTATTGCCAATACAATTTATTAAAGAGTCCACCTTTTCCATCATTGACTTTGCATACAACCTATAGCACATACTAAATTAATTCATTTGTATGGGACAATTTATGTACTTTTTACTCTGAATCAACAGGTTGTCAAGCAACAGCCTCCCACAGTTCTAATTACAGAGGTTTTTCTCATATGTTATATTATTTCATAATGTTATAATATAATTTGGTTTTATGTCTAGTGAAAGTACCCTATTGCTCTTTTTTTAATCAGAGATTTTTTTTAGCTATTCTTGTTTGTTTGTTTGTTTGTTTTTCCAAGTGAAATTCAGAATCAGCTTGTATGTCCCCCCCCAAAAAAAAAAACCCCTATTAGTATCTATATTGGAATCAGATTAACTTCATAAATTAATTTAGGATAAATGATATCCTTTGGTTATGGTTTGGGTCCAAAAGTATTATGTGTCTTTCCATTTGCATAAGTTGTCTTCTATATCAGTGGCACATTAAAATCTTTATTCATATAAGACTTGCTCTGTTCCAGTTAAGTTCATTCTTGGATGTTTTCTCTTTTTGACTGCTACTCGAAGTAGGATCTTTTCTATCATGGTAGCTTCTAACTAATAATTGTTTGTATATGGAGATGTCTCTATGTTAAATCTACATCTGCTCTATCTTAGGGAATTTTTTATTACTCATTTGAAACACTTTGGCTGATTCTTTAGGGTTTTCAGGTATACAACCATATCATTTTTAAATATTGATAGTTCAACCTCCTCCTTTATTATTTTCTACCTTTATTACCTTATTCTGATGTCTATTTCTTGTTGTTTCTATGTTTTCTTGTCATGGTCCTTCAAGTAAGATATTCCTGATTTAGTCAGAGTGCCTCTAGTGTTCCACAAGGCTGGCTGGATATGTCATATTAAGAAGTAGCCATCTAATGTGAATTTTTAGAGTATTTTGGAGGTCAAAACTGGAATTGAAAATTTTATCAAATGACTCTTCAGCTTCCGTGGAGATGATCATCTCATTTTTCTTCTCAGGTCAATTAACATATTGACATAATAGATTTTATAATATTTAAAATGTAAAAATATAACATTAAATATCTTATTTTATTTTATTTTTAATGTTTATTTATTTTTGAGGGAGAGAGAGAGCACACAGTGGGAGAGGTGCAGAGAGAGGGGGTGGATCTGAAGCAGGCTCTGCACTGACAGCAGAATCCAATGTGGGCCTCGAACCTACGAACCATGAGATCATGACCTGAGTCCAAGTCAGACACTCAATGAACTGAGCCACTCAGGCACCCCTAAATATCAAATATTTTAAAATATTAAAGATGTATTTTCATCTTTTCATATGCTTACTTATCATTTGTATTTCTTCTTTGGAGACTGGTCTGTTCAAGTCCTTTGACGACTTTGAATTGTGCTGTTTGGATTTTTTGTTGTTAAGTTGTAGGGGTGCCTTACAAATTTGGGGTATTAACCCCTATGGCATATAATTTGCAAATGTCTTCTCCCATTCTGCGGGTTATATTTTCATCCTTTAGACAGTGTCTTTTGGTGCACAAAGGTTCTTAATTTTGATGAAGTCCATTTTATCTATATTTCAAAGAGTTTATAATTTTAGATTTAAGTTCAGGTCTTTGATACATTGTGTGATCATTTTTATTTTCGTGATATTTCTGATTTATAGCAATTGAAAACAAATCAATGACTGCTATATGTCTCCAAGGCTTTCCTGTTTAAAAAGAAATATCTATTGTATTTATCAAATCCATGTCTCACCATTTTATGTTGAGTTTTGGGAGTGGGGCAAGTTACTCACAGTCTCAGTGTGTGTCTCCATATCAGAAGAAGCCACATCCAAAGAGAAGATCATAAGAAGTATTTTAAGTGTGTTACCATGTTTGAATGAGAATTTGGAGACTTGAAAGGAGGTTAGTGTATTCTGCAGGTGGAAAGAACATAAATAATCAGGACCAGAGTGTAGACTGTGGTAGGTCGATTGCATTAATGGCTCCATTAATAACTACCCCATATTCATAGTCTGCCCTGTAATCTTATATTCTTCTCCCACTCCAATTTAGGACTCAGCCAGTTTACTTGCTTTGACTAATGGGACATCAGCAAATGTGTCACAAAGAGTGGCTTGAAAGAAGGTGCACATTGTCTGGTAATCTCTTGCATGATTGAGTTATAGTCTCTTTTGTGTTTCTGCCATGCTATGAGAACGTGTCCATGCCACCCTAATTAAATGAGATAAACTCAGAGGAAACTAAGTTTTCTTAGTTTCTCCCATCTCATTTTTTATTTTTAGGCACTTGGCATTTCTTAACAAAATAGACTTTATAGGCTGGTGAGTCACTCTGATGCACTTTGTGGACATGACAGGTCTGAGCTCTTTTAACAAAGACCTTATGCATCTAATCTATGATTATCATCTATCAAGATGTGGCATCAATGTACATTGCTATGTCTCACTAGAAATTCCATGGACAATCAATAAAGAGCTCTTCTCTTTCAATGACCCTGATTTCTTGGCTTGGCCTGGAAGCTCATGATGTCAACATTCAACTTCTGAACACAAAGAGAAAGCAATTTTAATTACTCATTTTAATTTTCCAATGATTTTCAGAGATGAGCTATCAACACAAATAAATTAGGGCATAATTCTATTTACCTTTGAAATGTGTTTGTTCTTCTTCAGGTTTGTCTAAGATAGCCCTGTGTTACACATTCACCTGAAATAAGACCCCTGAACTTCATTATCTTTATCTGTGGCAGACCTTTGAACACTTTGCACTGATACAGACATTACCAAGCGTTAGTATACATGCCAGTTAACATTTTACTAATACTACTGCTGTAACCGATACGATTTGTTTTAGAAGCTTGCCACAAACTTACATACACAAAAATTTGGCACATGGCAGTGAAAATTCCTGAGACGGCACAGCTACCCTGCTCGTTGCCCTAGTAAGAGACAGCTTTTGCAACCAGAAAAAAAGTTCAAAACTAAATTCTTGACTTTGTCTTAGAAGCATTCTGTGCCCAACCTTCTCAAACTCAGTAAATGGATCAAAAATATGCCCAGAAACTAAGGTTATAACTCTGGAAGTCATCTTGATTCCTCCTTTCCCCACATTTTCAATCAGCAAACCCTACCAGTTCTGTGTACAAAATATTTCTCAAAGGCAAACACTTCTATTTCTTCTTTCCTGTCACATTCCTAAACAGTTGCTCTTCTTTGCTCTGCATTAATCTCATGCCTTTTTAACCATTCTTCATATTTTAGTGAGCTTGCTATTTCTAAGAATTTTTATTTTGACACTAATTTCAGATTTGCAAAGTTTTAAATATAGTGCAACTGTTCCCATATACTCAAATTTGCGAAATGTTAATATTTTACCACACTTGCTGTATCATTTCTGTCTATATAGCCATTCATCTCTCTATCTATAGAATTGATTTTCTTTTTTTGTATGTTTATTTATTTTTGAGAGAGACAGAGACAGAGTGTGAGCAGGGGAGGGGCAGAGAGAAAGGGAGACACAGAATCCAAAGCAGGCTCCAGGCTCTGAGCTGTCAGCACAGAGCCCGATGCGGGGCTCAAATTCACAAACCGTGGGATCAGACCTGAGTCGAAGTTGGATGCTTAACCAACTGAGCCACCCAGGCGCCCCAATGCAATTTATTTTCTAAAAGAGCTGGGAATTCCAGTCCCATATCACACATTGCATTTGGTTGTAATGTCATTTAAGTCTCTTTAAATCTGGAGTTCCTCAGTCTGTATCTCCATGAGTTTGAGAGTTTTGAAGAGTAAGGCCAATTAGTTTGTAGAATGTTTCTAAGTTTTATATTGTCAGATTTAGATTAAGGAATGCATTTTCAGCTGGAATATCACAGAGATGGCGGTTCTTATTGGCACATCATATCAGGAGGCACATGTATCAGTTTGTCCCATTACTGGTGATGGTAACTTTGATCATTTGGTTAAAGTGGTGTTTTCCAGGTATCTTCACAGTAAAGTGTTTTCTCCTATGCCAGTGCTAAGATATGGTGATCAAGTAGATATCTCAAATAGATATTTGCACACCCATGTTCATTGCCCCATCACTTATAATAGCCAAGAGGTGGAAGCAACCTAAATGTCCATTAATAGATGAATGGATAAAGAAAATGTGATATAGACATACAATTAAATATTATACCACCATAAATAGGAAGGAAATCCTGTCACAAGCTATAATATGGTTGAACCTTAAAGACATTATGCTAAGTGAAATAAGCCAGTCATAGAAGGACAGCTACTGTATGATTTCCCTCATATAAAGTATCTAAAGTAAGTAGTCAAAGTCATAGAAACAGAAAGTCGAAAGATGGTTGCCAAGGGCTGGGGAAAGGGGGAGGATAAATTAGTGTTTAATGGGTATATACAATGTATATTACTGTATAATGGGTTCAATTTTGCAAGATGAAAAAGTTCTAGAGACCTGTTGCACAACAATGTGAATGTACTTAACATTCGTATGTATACTTAAATATGGTTTAAATGATAAATTTAATGTTATTTTATTTATTTATTTTTACTGGAGTAAAAAAAAGATGGCCAGAACATTATGGGGAAAAAGTGTTTAACCTCAGTGGTAATCAAAGAAATATTGATTAGAACTAGTACCAGGAATGCATATTACTATTTTTGTCATCTTTACCAAACTGTCTTTGCATAAGTTAGGATGAAAATTGATATTACCTTCTTGAAAGCAGTTTGGCAATAAACCTATGAAACATGGGGAGTGGGGAAGGATATGTTGAAGTCCTAACTTCTAGTCCCTCAGAACGTGAACTAATTTGGAAATAGAGTTACTGTAGATGTAATTAGTTAAAATGTCATACTGGGACAGGGTGAGTCCTCAATCCAATTTGACTGCTGTCTTTTTAAGAAAAGGAGAAAGACAGAGACACAGACACGAAAGGGGAGAATGCCATGTGATCACAGAGGCAAAGGTTGAAGATCTGCCACTGCAAGGGAAGGAATGCCAAGGATTGCCATCAAACCACCAGAAACGAGGAAGAAAAAAGGAAAGATTCTCCCCTGAGGTTGCCCTGCTTATGCATTGATTCCAGATTACTAGCTTCTAGGACTATGAGGCCACCCAGATTATGGTACTTTACTGCAGCAGCCATAGGAAACTAACATAGTAATTAATTATTACATTGTAGGGAGATACTTTGAGGCTATGTAAATATCCTATTTTATTATAGAGATAGAGGATGTATACTTACACATATACATCTATCTATACATATATTTTTTATATTTTATATTTATATTTTATATTATATATATATATTTTAACATTTATTAATTTTTGAGAGACAGAGAGAGGCAGAGCATGCGCAGGGGAGGGAGAGAGAGATACAGGAGAGAGAGAGACATAATTTTTGAGAGACAGAGAGCAGGAGAACATGAGAGAGAGAGATACAGAATCTGAAGCAGGCTTCAGGCTCTGAGCTGTTTGTTAGCACAGAGCCCGATGTGGGGCTCAAACTCACGAACTGCAAGACCATGACCGAGGTGAAGTTGGACCTGCAACCAACTGAGCCACCCAGGCATCCCATACATCTATATATTTTATAGCTCTGTCTCTGTCCATTGGATGACTTAGAAGCAATGACACCCTAGAATATCTAGCTCCCAGATCTTGGTTTCCATATAATTACATATGATTCTTGTGTGAAACAGTTATTTCTGTGGTGGTTGCAAAATGATTTCATCATATCGTTTGCATCAGTTGGCATTCTACCATAAGGATGCACTTTTCATTCATTCATTCATTCATTCATACATTCATTTGTATCACTGTAGTTTCAGGGATCTTATTTAATCTAGAGATTATAATACATTACTATATTTTGTTAATCAAATTGTCCCATATCTGGCCACTGTGAGCTGAGCCCCTTCTAGCTGGCTCTTGAATTCTTTTGATAAATCTCCATTATTCTTTTTCCTACCTTCTGGTGCAAGAAGACGTTCTGGGCTCATCAATGCCTTCTATTCCGCAGCCCTGACATTAGCGGTTTCCTCAAGGAGCCTTGGCTCCTAGAAACCAAAATTTGAGTGCTAGAGTTTGTGAGGTATTATTGCTCTTAGGTCCTCTCAGTGGATAGAACTAGGAGATGTATTATATTATTCTGTTAGACCAGCTTGTCTCAATATTTTCTCATTATTTTACCCCTTCATTTGCTTTAGGAATACACATGGAACCCCAAATTTAGGTAATAAGAAGTTTATTGTAGAAACATAATAAAAATTTAAACATAATATTTATCAAATTAGTAGTATAGGCCCACAGTACATTACTGGAAATTCTGAAGACCATGTATATTTTGGTATTCAGTTGTATTCATATTTTATAAATGTAATCAATGTATGTTCCTTATGTTATATAACATACTCAGTAGGGTGAAGACAATATCATGTAATGAAATCATGTATAGAAACATGTTAATGTTTCTATAGCAAAGCATCACACCAAGTGGGATCAAGAAAGATAAAATAAGTCTCCTTTTTGTTCAGGTCATATTCTACCATTAGATTGATTTATTATGAATTTTCAAAGAAATTGAAATCTTTGGATTTGGGAATTGCAGATAAGGGATTGTGAACCGATAATCATATATTTTTCGACCAGAATTTAATGCAATATTTCTCTATTTATCTAGTTCGATTATTATATCCAGTTTGTTTCTTTGTAGTAGTAGTTGTTGTTGTTTTTATTTCCAGTTGAAAGTTCTAACTCACAATGTAGGTAATTGGGGATGATAGAACTACTTATTTGTGTAATTTTGTCCTCCATTGTTACATACACTTCTGTTAGTCCATAATCACTAATCATTGTTTTGCCCAGTCCACATTTGTGGCAAAACAATGCTCACGTTTCCCACACCATTTCCTCCTCCTAAGTACACAGGAAGACAGCATCCACAGCAATACCTTTTGGAGACCATAGCATTACCAGATAATAGAGTATAGATGAAAGTGAGGGAAGCGGTTTTAAAGCCCAGCTCTGAAAAATATCTCATGTGACCCTTCAGCTCTCATTTCCTTTCCCATAGAAATCCTGGATACCATGTGTTCCAGATCATGTAGCATACAAGATGGAGAAAGACTGACCTCATTGCACTGGACTATGATATGAGTGAACGGCACTTTTATTGTGTTAAGCTACTGTGATCTCAGGGATATTTTTGTCACATCCACACAGCTCACAAAATAATCTTTCCCCAAATGAAAATCCATCCTCTCATCGCATTGAGTTTTCAGTATAGAGCAAAAAACTCATCAAGCAATTCTCCTTTGTGTATGAATCTCATGTTTATCACAAGCTTACAGGTTGTGCGTCAATGATTTCATCTCACTGCAAACTGAAATGTCATCTAATAAGTTCAGATGATAGTAACTGCCTTTTAACAATTTATAGCAATGATGTGGTGCAAAATCCAGCAGCATCCCTTGCTTGATCAAGATATCCTGCTGGTAGCTCATGTAGCTTTCTTTTCTCACCTCAAGTTTCCATAGCATCTCTCAGCTTCCCTGCCCCAGGGTTTTCTCCAGAGCCCCAGGATCTTGTTCTGCCCACTCACAGCCAAAGCCCAGAAGTGCAGGGGAGTTGATGCCCCCCTGGAGCAAGTCAGCTGCAGGATGATGAGTCTGTGGATGAAAGTCTAAAACTCTTATCACTTTGAAGGAAATTTTTGAGGTGTATTCTATATAGTTCATTAGATGACGCCCCAGGAGAACAGAGTTCTTCTTTCCAGAATAATAGCCAGATCAACGACATACTCTTTGTTGGTTTTCCTTCAAAACCTCCTAACCTCAATCTTTCTGCTTCCATAGTCTGGCTTCCTGGGATCATCCCCAAATATATGACCTGTTTTGGGGGAAACCAACTAATTCAGTATTTCTGTTGTATTGCTGCTTTTTGTGAATTTGTTCTACATGAGCGATCAATTTGATTCCCAGTTGATTAGAAAAGAATTACATATTGTTTGAAAATGGTGCAAAAACAGACAACACACAGTTACTGAGGTGGCACTAGTGAACAGATTTCTGATTCAATAAAATCCACTTTTAAGATGATAGGACACATAGATTTATATTCTATATTTGTAATGGAGCTCTAATCAGTCTTTATTAATATATTTTTTTTAACATTTATTTGAGAGAGGGAGAGAGATACAATGCATGAGGGGCAGAGAGAGAGGGAGATAGAGAATCCAAAGCAGGCTCTGAGAAGAGCCCTACATGGGGCTGGAACTCACGTACTGTGATATCATGACCTGAGCCGAAATCAAGAGCCGGATGCTTGACTGACTGAACCACTCTGGCGCCCCATTATTTTGAATTGAAGGGAAATCTCCAGTCCATGATGGAGATCTGACCTCTCTAAAAGGAAAGCAAGTGGAGAGGAAGCAGGATTGGGCAAGGAGGTCATCCAACTGCAATGCAAACCTGAGGGTCTCAGCCAACCTACCATGAAATTCCAGAGTAAAGATTTCCCAATAGAGGAGTCCTAGGCCCTGGTGCTGATACCATGCTCAGCCATGGCTGGAGGGTGGCTGCCCGGGAAAACTGTTCCTCTGTTCAAAGGCCAAGGCAGATCCTGAAGGTGCTAACAGCTGGGAGCTGGGAGTTGACTGCCCTTTTTGCAGCTGAATGGCAAATTCTTTCCTGAAGGAAGATCCAAGCAGCACCTCCCCATGGCTGCCCCAGTTTTACAAATATAAACACCAGTATGAAAACTACGTGGTTAATTACTTAAGATGAACTTCATGTAAAGTGAGATGATCTGACCACAGATGAGATGATCTGTGAGCCTACCTATAGCACTGGATTAAAATGTCTGCATCATTTCTTTATCCAGTTAATTTTAAAACTGTTGTAAAAGTGTAAACCAGCCCATGACAGTTTTTTGTACATGTGAAAGAACTTTATTGTTCAGTTTTCATGATTATTGTGTAAGGAAGACTGATATAGATGTTCTGTGCTGTCCTGGACCATGTTAATTACACTTCTGATGTTTGGTTAATTACTTAAGATGACCTGCACTCTATTAACTGAATGTAAAGTGGGATGATCTGACCACAGGAACCCTTATGGGTTAAAAATGTAAGATTTATTAAAGTAGTGAGATGTCTACAAAAATCATATTATATTTTAATTCTGTGAAATGTGTATAAATTAGATTCTCGCAAATCTGCTAGCTACCGGAGGAATAGCTGTCACACAAACTTGAGCTGACCTGGGAACATTCAGGTGATACACTGAGGACCAGTTTTCTCATCAAATTTCCCAACTATACTGACTACCGAGATCCAGATGACTTACCAATTGTATCTTCAGTTCAGACCTCTACTTTGACCTTCAGATTCATAGATTCAACTGCCTATTTTGCTTGGCTTTCTGAAGGTACTTCATGTTCACTTTGCCTAAAATTGAACTCATTATTTTCCTCATTGTTAGCTCTATCCGTGATGGACAGCACCATCATTTGACAAACAAAACCCTGTCATCAGAATTAGCCCCTTTCCTTTACTTAACACTATTACTAAAGTATCAATGTACCAACTGCTTTTTACCTTCTAAATAGTTCTTGAATCTGTCCATTTCTTGCCACCTTTTGCACCACTATCCTGATCACAGCTATTTCTCCAATTGTGTTTACAACAGACCTATCCATACCCGCCCAACCCATCTACTCTATAGTATAGCTGGATTGATTGTATAACAAGGCAAGATATGACCACATCACAGCCTTCCTTCTTAAAATTCTTCAGACTTTACTTTTCTGCCTTCAAGTCATGCATGGTTTGGTCCTACCTATCTTTTGGATCTCACCCTGCACACTTTCCCAACATCTTCTTCCTATTGTCCCTACTCCAGCTGCATTGAACTTTCTTATAGAATTTTGTATTCACTAGGATCTCTTCTCCCAAAAGAATTCAGTTACTCTCTTTTCTCCATCTCAAATATTCTTTCTTACTCCACTTTATCTTATGAATTTATATTCATCCTTTTGATAGCACAAGCTTCCTTAGGAAACCTCTGACCTTGCTCACAAGGTCAAATCCCTCTAACTTTTTATACCACCAATTATTTTCCTTCAAAGTATTTATTACAATTACAACTTGACATTTATTTGTATGATGACTTGATTAATCTGTCTTTTCTACTACTATGCAAATTCCATGAGGGCAGGGCCTGTGCTTTGTTTGGCTTACCACCATATTCTCAGAGCATGACTTGATTCATTTTAATACGTTGGGCAATAACTAAGCAAATAAATAATGCAATATATAAGCAGCTAGTAAGGATGTTGTACAGGAAATTCCAAAATGCAAATCTGTGAAGCTACTCCATCTGAAAATGGCTTGCTGCAATGTTTTTATTCCTCCACTCAATTCAGGACAGTCAGGACATAGGAAGTGAGAGCTCTAATCCTGGATCATTCATTGATCCCAGAAGTCACACACCCCACCTACTTGCTATTTTTGTATTTGGAGGCTCTGGTCTTGGATGTTGTTTTTAAATTATTTTCTGAATAGTCTTGTAGCCTCACATTTAGCCTAAACATTTTTGCCTAATATTCTTTTTTATCATCAGTGTAGACTTATAGATATGAACATTCCCAAAGAAAGATCATAATTTATTGGGTGACTATACCTTGGAAGAAGGAAAATTTACATACTTTTAGGGGATATTTGGAATCCAGATCTGAGTTTTCTGGAATTCCTGAGGGTACTGATAACCACTGCAGTTATTTTGGTGGGGGCACGGGCTTACTGTGGCCAACTGAAAAAGGTGGTCTAATTTAAGGTCACCATTAAGATCCCAAATTTACCATATACTCATTTGCCCACTACAAGGGTGTTTAGTTGGGGTAGAAATCCTCAGCATGTGGCAGAATCCCCATCTTTTTTGACCCATAAAGTAAGGACTATTAAGTTAGTAGTGACCACTGGGAAATTATTTTAACTCTTTCTTCCCATCAAAATATTAAGTCAGAGACAAGACCATTTTTTCAGAAGGAACTGCAGAGATTAAGCAATTATCAACAATTTGTGGAATGCTGGCCAATTTTTATCCCATGCAATTCCTTAATATGATCAGTGCAAAAACCAATGCTAACTCCCACTGCATTTCCCAATCCTCACAGCGGCCTCCGCTCAGAGAAGAGGAGGAGAAGGTTTTGTAGCTGGTCTAGTCTGCAACAAAAGTGGCCCCATGAGGTAGTCTGATAACCACATTGATCCAATAGTGTCCAACACATGAAGCAGACCACCATGGTATTAGGAAAGCCTTGCAAGTACTGTTATCACAGTGGGGGCTCAGGGTTTTGGAGCTAATTCATGTCACCAAGAGCAGGTAACTATCTCTTTTGAGTAACAGCTCCCAGCTTGCTTCCAAAACCAAATATATGATTATGGAAACAGGTAATTATGCAGCCTGGACCACCCTTAATAAACGAGGTATCATCAGATCCATAATCCATAAAACCAGGTCTACCTTAAAGCACTTCAAGAAGTAGTATCTAAAAGAACAGATTAAATCTTGCCACAAGGATACAAACACTGAACCTCTTCCAAGCAACAGAGGATGCCAACTATACAGGAGGCAATCGAGTATTTTCTGAAATAAATTTCACCAGACATTAAGCTTCATTAATAATATTTATTTTAAAGGTAACTTTTTATTGTAACAAATATAAAGTCATCAATGTTTTACAAATTGTCAAAAATGCTTTAAGTACAAAAAAAATACATTAGTAAAATGAAAGTTATATTGTGTTATTTGGTACATACTTAATACTGTCGACATGCACACCATATGCCAGAAAAGCTCATGCATTATTGGGAAAGAGAAGAAATAAGATAGTACTGCTATATTGTCTCATTACAAATTCATTGCTTCAGTTAGTTTTCTTTCTTCAGGGATACCATTTACCTGCAAAGTGTAAGAATGAGCATAGGCACGAATTAGGGCATGGACACTTTTAGATTTCGAGCAAAACATATTATGAGCAGGAGTAATTTTCTATCTCCTTAACATAATCTAAAATAATTATGTTGCATTATATCTCTGCCATAGGTTTTTCTTTTCTTTTTTTTTTTAAAAAAAGGAAAAATTCTAAATTAATCCTTTCTTTCTTGGGCCCAAACTATAATGGTTTGAACTTCTCAAAAGGTATGGTCTGAAAATTCCTCCCACAATAAACAGAAAGAATGAGGTTGACTGCGGGATGTATGACTGTACCTTTTAATCGTGACTTTTTAGAAAATATTGTGTGGGTTGGAAGGGCAAAGAAAATGAGAAAACCTAAAGGGGCATCAAACCTAATGGCTTGGGCCTCCTCCAAAAGGCAATGCTATTGTCAGCTTGTAACTGCTCTATTATCCCAGCTAGTGCTTAAGTCCAGGATTACAACACCAGCAGCTAGTTCATTTCTGAAACTTTTGGTGATCATTTAAAAAAAAAAAAAAAAAAAGAAGCACACACACAACTAAATAAAACAAACTTCAAAATATACTCTTCCCTAACAAATTCCATGTAAGAAGCTACAGATAAAATTACCCAGTATCCAAGAGACAAACAAACCCTGTGCTTAAATTATATTCATAAAGAAAACTATGACCTCACTTCATGCTTTGAGATACTTGGAAATGGCAGATTATTACTACACAATAATAATAATCACAAATGTGGCTGCCTCTTTGTGGTACCAGGATAAGCAGGAAGGAGTGACAGAAAAGCTGTTGAACCCATGAAAATACATAAATAGCACTAAATCCATGGATGTACATACAGAGCAGAATAACTCAGAAATTGAGAAACAAACTATTTTTTCATTCAAATGAACAGAATGGGAATAAGGAATGTAAGCTGCCCATTTAGCTCCTCTCTCTGGGAGGCATAACTCTATTTGATCATGCATTTAGCAGAGGCGGAAACACAACCATCCATCATAATTATAAAAAATGCTAGGGTGGTCTCTCTCCCTTTAGCACTTAGATACATTGGGAACTCACTGAAAACAGCAATGACAAGAAGAAAACAAGCAAGAGGAGATAGTGCACTTTAGTCAATAATGTGCTCCAAATTACAGAAAAATATAAGAAAACAAGAAGGTAATAGGCTAGAGTATTAACTAAAAAAGAGATCAAAGCTTCCTTGACTCAAGCAAAATGCCTGCTCCCCAAAATCTATTTTAGAAAAAAATCTAGAAAATTGGGTTGAACAGCCTAAAATTCCCCTAGGGAAATTCTTTGGCTTTTATCCCATTTGCTCAGACACAAATTGTCCCTGTAGTTGGAAATACTGCCTGTTACTAAAATATAGCATACTAACAAGACTACTTGCTAAAAATCTATACAACTATCAAATATCTCTCTCTAATATCATCTACTTAGGTTTCCTTATTTTCTCTAATGGAGGAATAAGTAAAATTTACCTGGGTTTTTAAAATATACAGGTAAATTATTTACTGTTCTACTAGAAACGGTCTCCCTTCTACTCACTCCCTGCATTAAATAATGAAGAATCAGAGGAAAGACATCTTAGAGGAGTTAGAAGTTTTAAGAATTTAATGAGGAAAATGTAGAAACAGTCCCTTACAAGTTTTTTTCTTAAAAAAAAAAAGGCCATGCAATTAGTGTTAATAGGGATTCATTTTTTGCTTTGCTCTTTAGGTAACGCATATTTATAACCAAGTTTGTTCCTTCATCAATCTCCTGAATGCTTACACAGTAGCACCACCACATCAATATATTGAACATCTTTGTTGAGACATGTTAGCATTTAATTAAAACAAGTGGTCAAAATGGTGGGATAAAATTCTGATAAACATTATCTCGTAATTAAAATCTGATGAACAACTTTATTATACTTGCCTCAAATCTTTGAAAAGTTGTCAAACGGAAATCTCCTTAAATTCCCGAAAGCAGTAATAGAGAAAATAATTCTTGAAGAAAAACATCCAATAAATTTCTATACGTGCCTAAAGTTTTTAAGAGACTTACTTAATAGCTTCCCTACCATAATAACACTATGCGTACTCAGAATTCCACATCCAACTTACATTTTTAAAACTTCTCTTGCTTCTCCAAAAGAGCTACAAAAGGCATGACTGGTTGCCTGGCAATTAGAACTAGGAATCAACCACTAATTAGAAGACAATCATGAATAAGTTATCTACTCAGTGCTGAGATGAATGAAATAATTGGCTGTGGAAATTTTTTAGGGACACTTGAAAGAAATAAACTTAAAGAAAGCAAGTCTTAGGGAAATAGAATAGTCAAGGGAGAATCGTCTGCCATCTTGTCGTCACTGGTCATGTTATAACAGCTTTTTAAAGTGGCATTAAAACCAGGCCAACCATTTCTCATTTATCCCCCTGAAGCCTCAATGATTAGTCACAATGGTTTCCTTTTGTAAGAGTCAGTTTCAAGCTGCTCACTTACTGAGACAAATCCTGGATGCATCCAAGCTAAGAATCTTTCATACCAAGGGGAAGAATAGGGAGCTTCACTGAAGGAAGGGGATTTTATTCAGTCTTCCTTAATTAGACAGGACCTCCATGGATGCTTTTGCTCTAAGATCATTTACCCAGTGTTTATCACTCTGATGCCAATCTATGCAATAATCTCAGCTATTATTCTGAGGTTCAAACTCTGATTAAGGAATGACACAACTGTTTTGCCTTACTTGGTGAAGCTAAAGCTTCATAAATTATATAGTACTATAATTCTCTTTTAATCTGTTAGCCTCATACATAAACATCATGACATTATTACTTTTAGTACTTACCTGTAGTCTGCTGTTGGGGAATCTGAGTCTGATGTGGCAAGTTCCTAGAAATGATTGACATTTTTGAGTAAAACTGTGTTTGTCTATACACTTGTAAACAGACAGCAGACATACTAGAATGAAAAACTTTATAGTTAAAAAGGGCCCCAGAGGGGCGCCTGGGTGGCGCAGTCGGTTAAGCGTCCGACTTCAGCCAGGTCACGATCTCGCGGTCTGTGAGTTCGAGCCCCGCGTCAGGCTCTGGGCTGATGGCTCGGAGCCTGGAGCCTGTTTCCGATTCTGTGTCTCCCTCTCTCTCTGCCCCTCCCCCGTTCATGCTCTGTCTCTCTCTGTCCCAAAAATAAATAAAAAACGTTGGAAAAAAAAAAAAAAAAAAAAAAAAAGGGCCCCAGAAATCATCTAACCCAGCACACCCTCGTGAGTTTATGGATGAGGAACCTGAGGTCTGAGGAAAATAAATAATAATATTTGGTAACATTCATAAAGTTCCTACTAAATGCTACATTCTACCTCACAACAACCCTAGGAGGTGGGTATTATTTTCTCCAACTTAGAGATGAGGAAACAGGCTTTAGAAGTCCAAGGCTACAGAGCTAAGAAGTGGTGGATAAAGATGTGAACACAGGGATTCGGGGCTTGTGCTTGTAACCTGTACACTTTCAGATCCAGGTCTAGAACATACATACACACTCACACAGAACAACATACATATCCATCTTCATTCACTGTGCCAAATCTGTGCTCTTGTATCTCTGTCCCAGGGAATGACACTGGCCATCCACCCAACTGCACTAGTTAAGATGTAGAAGTCATCATCAACCCTTCCTTCTCCTTCAGTCCCCACATCCCAATCTTGGGAACCCTTGATGATTCTCCTCAATCTCCTTTGAATCTGTCCTCTTCTTCCCCACCTGTGTTGCTAACCTGGTTGAAGCCATCACCATTTCTCACTTGATCTTTACAGCTGAGCTGAACTGTCTCCTTAGTCTTATTCTTGCTCCCTCATAATCCACTGTGCACATTCTAAGACACAAATCTGGTTACGTCATTCAAACAACACACATTTCATGATTTCCTTACACCTACATGCAAATTAAGTTTCAAGTTCCTTAGTGTGGCCCAAAAGACCATCAGTATATCTTGTCCCTACATGGAGCAGCCCCTGACTGCTTGAAATAGAACTGCCATCACACCATGGCCATTCCCATCTCTTGTACCCAACAAACTCCCATTTGTCCTTGCAAACTCAACTTAAAATTTGTCACGATGGAAACGAATTACTCTTATAATTTAAAAATATCCCACAAGGAATGCTAATTAAAATTTTTTAACTTATTATTTTTTTAATTAAAAAATATCTCAAGTACCACTTCTTCTATGCCTCCTTACTCTCTAAGCATTCCCTTCCCATTACCACTGAGCATGGATTTACACACATGCTGCATTGTCATTGTGTTTCTCATCACATAACGTTTATTTGCCCCAAAGTGCCTTAACAGTAAGAATCCCTTATTTTGTTTAGCATCCTCAACAGTAAACATGAGATACATAATTTTTTAATGGGTATGGGCAAAAGTGAAGACACCCAGAAAGATTCACATCATACACATGTGTTCATTAACGTTCATACATACTTAGTTTCAAACATTGATATTCAAATTTGTTTGCAAAAATGTACAATTTAGATTCTGTGTGGAAGAGATTCTAGGAGTCAGCCCCTTGCTAGGAGTAGGGCTTGATCCATGCCAGGGGTTTTCAGAGTTTTTTTGTTTCTCTTCAGCAATAGAATTCCTTTTAATTGAAATCCTAAGCAGAACTCTTGACGTACAAAAGAGATAAATGTGAGGTTGCCTGGGTTGAAACAAGGGAGCCAGGAATCCCGCCTGCTTTGTTTCCTTTGCCCCACATGCTGGCCCCTAAGGCATTTCTAAGAAACCTCCAAGAAACAGAGTTTGAAAACCATTGATCTGAATCATTTCAGCCAGGCAAATATTATGTTCCACATACAACAATCTAAAGTGGAAAGCTGTATATGCTAGTTAAATACTGTTTAAACTCTTAAATTAATCTATAGAAATGTTAATGACTTCAAGTAATTTCTTTTTTAATTTTCAGTTCCATTTTAAATATATTGTTAACAAAATCAATTCTAATTCAATTCGAGGAAGCTACTCAATAATTCATCCCAATAATTATATTCTTCTTTTTTTTTTTTGCTATTACCTATCAGCCCTACTTATCCTTGTGTGGTCTCCGGGAATATTTTGTTTGTTTGTTTATTCTTTCAGTATTTCACATGATATATTTATAGTGGTCTTCATCTCTAAAGTATCAAATGATTAATCTATAAATCACAGAAAAAATAAGTTATAGATTTAAAGATGGAAAACAAACATCTGCAATTTCATGGGCATTTGGGAGGGGGATAGGAATTTTGTTTTAACTTCTCAGGAACAACTAATTTGGGCTTACCTATTCTACAATAGAAGCTATTACACCATACCTTACACACACACCTCACACACCTCACACACACACACACACACACACACACACACACACACACACACTTCTTCATTTCTCACCACCTCTAGCTCTACCAAGCTTATTAATGGATTAAATCAATACATTTTGACAAAACAAAAATACTGTAGAGGACAAGAAAAGCCTTTCAAAATCCCTAAATCAAGGATACCCCCAATTCAAAATCAGTATTTGGCTGAAGCAGTTGGAACCCCCTTGCTCCTACTGGCCAGTAGGAGTCATCCTACTGGCCTGGCTCCAATTTACCCTTCTGTGGAACACAGTTTGAAAACCACTGATCAAAGTCAATCTCCACCCTGTTGTTTCTTCTCTAGCCTCTGATTCTTTTCCTCTTCGTCTATACTGCTAAACTTTCTAAGTACTAGTGGGCTTGGCTAGGTTTGAGGAGAAACGGTTGAGAAAGTGCCACACAGAAGGTAGATCTATGAGAAAACGGTTGTGCTACTTTGGTTTAGAGATTTAACATTACCTGTGGCGCATGCCCCACTTGGTGAAGTGTGAACAACGGACATGCACCACTTGCAACTTCAACTGAAACACAGATGAGTTACATAAAAGTGCTTATATGAGCAAAAAGGTGCTCAACAAGAAATCAGTGAAGATACAACCTGCCCAGAATCTCCAGGGGTGTGCACACCTGGCTCTGCTTTTGTGGGTGCCCAAACCTGTGATTGCATGTGAGCCTGTGAGTGTCAGGGTGTTAACATACCCAGGGTGGGCATACTTGAAGTGTGAATTACATTGAAGAGTTGAAAGGAGGTCCCTCCTAAGAGCATTGCTTCAGGTATACAGGAGAAATGCTGGAGTAACTCAGCTAAGTCAAGCAGACCAGGCATCGAGAAAATGGAAGCATTCCATCTTTGGTGAAAGCAGACTGCTAAAGGCAATTATACAGGAAAGTGTGGTTGACTTCAAATAGAAGCCCAATCATCCTTCAAAGAAGGACCTCTGTAAAGTCATAAAACTATTTAGAATAATTACATTATTAATGGACCAACTGAAAGATTATTATGTGTAAACTGCATTACGTAGAAAAAAGATTTAAGAAAACTGTATTTCTCTAAATTATTAGCATTATTTTCTAATGTTGCTACCATTAATTACATGCATTTAAATAGAAAATTATGTAAATTAGCCATTGCACAAACTTTATTCTTTAAGAAAGCAAAGGTAATAACTTGCAAATTAATAAATAAGTGATTGAGGGGAGTACACAATTATTTATTATTTGTACAACCATTTTAAGGTAATCTGACATTCTTGGATATCCTGTAGAGTAATTATATGAGTAAGGTTGATGATTACCAACCCATTATATTCCTACTTGCTTGAAGACTCAAAAGCAAAGAAAGGTTAAGTGATTTTCATTAAGCCACAGAATCTGTGCCAGAATTGAAAATAAATGACATTAGTTTGGCTATGTAGAATACAAAATACTTCTCTTTTGAATTAGTATGGAGCTATTTAGCAGTAAGTAACATATTTAATAATAGTAATATATTTTTGGAATTTCCCAATTATTTCAGCAAAATTGATGTTGCTCAACCCTTGAATTTTCTATAATTTTTTTCTAACAAAAATGCTGATTTGGACCCCTCACCTGCTTTTACTAAGGAACCAGGCCATTTGGATGGATTAAGGAAGAAAGGAAGGACACAGAGAAACATCACTATAATTTTTAATTTCAAAACCTAATTTTAAATAAATCAATGTAGAATATATATGGAACATAAATGAGAAAGGAGAAATTCACTTATTTCTTTTAGTTAGTTTCCCTTGCTTGTACAAAGCCAAAAGCAAGCCTACCAAGCCTACCACAGCTTTAAACTGAAGCAGTAGAAACCTACAGAACCAAAATTCATCACAGATATTGCATCCATTGCTGAATTAAAACAAAAAAAAGTCAATGGCTCTGAAATATCCCTGGCTGCTTGACACTTCTTGTCAACAGGAAACCATTATCTTGGTACCCTAATACATTCTCTTCAACTAACTTTCATTGAAACCTAATTTTTTATTCATGAAATTTTACCATAGCTACTTCTCATTATTACCAAAGGGAAGACAAACAGAAAAATACTTTAGATAAAAATTAAAATGATTAGTTACTATATCTCTCATTAGAAGACTGAATTCTAGATTTCTATTCATTAATCTATAGAAGATTAAGCACTACCTACCTCCTGTTTTGAGGGAGACCCGATTACTCTGGATTAGGCATTGTGTTTAGTATAATGAATAAGGAAAATTTCGTATAGACAATTAAAACCTTTCTAGAAAATGTCTGGATACTTTTCCCTATTATTCATTACATAAAATCTTCTATGAGGATGCCTCCCACTCAGGAAAAGTCCATTGATATTGTGTTGGGATGAGAAAAGGATTAATAAGGAGGCAGATCTACCCCCCTAGAAAAACATGTACTACATTATAAATTTTAGAATAAATCCTTTTTTAGAAAACTGAATGTCTGAAATTCCCCAGCAAATGCCTCCTATAAAATTGCAAAATGACAATTTCCCAGTGGTTTTTAGTTTTTCAAGGTTCAGCATTTCTCTGTCCCAGTCAGTACTAATCAGTACTCATTTCTCACTTCTCTACACCATTTCCTCAGGCAGCAGAAGGAGGTGTGAAAAGGATAGCAGCTGATAAACAGAAACCCAGAAACAGTCCCAACACTATATCAGGCACCTGAACTGCCCCCTTTCACACTTTTCTTTTGTACATCACCTCTTAGTGGGGAATCAGGAGAAACTCCTCCCCTTTTAAAACTCTAGGAGAAGGACTATGAATAATAGCCCCTTCCCCACCTCCACCCCCAAACCCCACCCCAAGCTGGTGTTCCCAAATTCTAAAGCCTAGCCCTTTTAAGTATTTTAATTGGGAATTGTCAATGCTTTTTCCTCCTCCACCTAACTTACAGCTCCACCAGATTCCAAATCCACAGAAGTAGGGCCCTGGGATCTGCATTGCAAAAGCTCCACAGGTTAATATGATCTGCAATATGGCTGGGAAACAACCAGGCTGGACTATCTCTCAACATCCCTTCTAGGACCTAAAATTCTATGACTTGGAATTTGATTTTCCTCATTTAAATCATTACAAAGGTTTGTTTTTGAGGTATATCAATCTGTAATATATTTTAAATTAAGTCTTTGGTCAAAAACATACCCCTTAATCACAATGATTCTTTGGGCAAAGCAACATTTACTTTTAAGAATTACTTTATAGGGGCATCTAGGTGGCTCAGTCAGTTGAGTGTCTGACTCTTGATTTCAAATCAGGTCACGATCACAGGGCCATGGGATCAAGCCCTGCATCAGGTTCCACACTGACCATGGAGCTTGCTTAAGATTCTCTCTCCCTCTGCCTTTCCACCCTGCTCTCTCTCTCTAATAAAAAAAAAATTAAAATTAAAAATAAAGAACTACTTTATAATGCAATCTCCAGCAATGAATGGTAATAAGTAAGTAAGGGGACAGCCTGCAGAGAGAAAAGTTTTTCTTACTATTAATGGTAACATGTATTTTTTTTTTAATTAATTTATTTATTTATTTATTATTTTTTTTAATATATGAAATTTACTGTCAAATTGGTTTCCATACAACACCCAGTGCTCATCCCAAAAGGTGCCCTCCTCAATACCCATCACCCACCCTGCCCTCCCTCCCACCCCCCATCAACCCTCAGTTTGTTCTCAGTTTTTAACATGTATTCACTCCACTGCAAAGATAAATACAGATGCAGAAAGCCTGACTGTATTAGGGGATGAGGAACATTCTTCAGAATATGTGGCTAGTGCTCTTCAAGACCGTCAAGGTCATGGGAAAAGAGGAAGGTTTAAAAAACTGCTCTGATCAGAGGAGACTAAAGAGACATGCCAATTATTGTGTCCTCAACAGAATCCTGGAACAGAAGGACATTAAAGGAAAAACTAGTGAAATCTCAAATTATTAAAAAAAAAATCTGAAGTCTGCTTAATAGTCAATGTTGGTTTCTTAGTTGTGACAAATATACAATGGGAGAAACTAGGTGAGGGGTCTCTGGAAACTATATTGTCTTTGCACCTTTTCTGAACCTCAAAAATCATTCCAAAATAAAACATTAATTAATAAATATATTAGCAAAGACAAAACTAAATTGCCCTGGCATTTCCATACCATGTGATCATTTTAACAGCCCGTTTATATTGTCTCTGTAACCTGAAATGTAGAAGGAACGCTGTGCAAAATGAAATCGTCCTTCCTGAGCATGTACTCCACCTTCTGGTCCCTGTCCAGGTCTCCTTTCCACTACCTGTTCAATCACTTTGCCTGTTATCTGGATCAGAGATCCCTCTGAGGTCAATGACTACATTATCTTTGCCTTAAAATCAAGATAGGTAAATAATCTAATTTCAGTTTTGACCTAATTCAGTGTTGTCTCTTATCCATGTTCCAATTTCATCAATTGCAAATGATTAAACATTTTTTTACTAATGAACAGTGCCAGTCTAGAGTCCTGCAAAGCACTGTACCAAGAAGAAAATATTACTGTGTTACTGACATGTTACTGGGACAGCCCCTCATCATACAACTGTTAGGAGTTCTCTTTACCTCACACTGTTATAAGGTTCTCTAGATCCGGGACTGACTTGTTTAAGAGACCCAAGCAAATTTCCGTGCAGCTCTGAAGAAAAGCTTGGAATGTTCTCGAGTCTTGCTCAGAAGCCAACATAAACTTTCAGCCATTTCCTTATGCCTGAATATTTCCGGTGTCAAGCCTGACGAATCAACATGAAATCCTGTCGCTAGCCAAATTATTTATGAATGATAAAATCAGTAAAGTTAGTATGAATATGTGAAGATGAAACACATGCCCTTTTAGGAAGGGTTAATTAATAAATACCAGGGAGCATTATCCAAGCTTTGGACTTGGTTATCAAGTACTGTAATACCTCATCTAATGTAATATCTCATTTTAATGTTGAGAATTCAGTTCAATCCAAATGACCAAACTATTTATGTATATATGTACTTGATGCTGAAATAAAACTTGAAAAACATGCTTTTTAAGGTAAGGAGTAAAAGCTGAATTTGCGTAAAGGACAGCTGTGACGAACCTGATACAATGAATTCCCTATTATCTGGCATGGTTGGAAAATGAGGTTAATCACATATTCTGGCTTATAGGCAGTTACCATAGAGACAGTGCACATATTATCCATTTCCAAGAATAAAAGAAAGATAATATACACTCAACACTGAAACTACACCAAATGTAATTTAATTTTCCTCTGATGAGTCAGACGTACTTGATGATCTCGCAGTGCCTCAGAATAATCATTGTGAACATCATCAATTATCTATGTACCCTATTTATATAGAAGTGCTAGTTAATGGAGTTTTTCCATTAGCAGAAATCTGAATAATGTGAAAGTTTTCTGGACTTAAAAATACGTATATGGCCAAATTGTCGCAAGTTCAAGAAAATAACCTATTGCATTTGCAAATAGATCGGATCAACATAATGATAGTCGATGGGGTTATGGAAGGACTGGGAAGATGTATTTGGTTGTAAACTAGACAGAAAATTTTATTGTTTTTGTATATTAGTAGCAACATTGCAAAATCCTAACCACAGAAAATCAAAATAATTTTTAAGGAGCTATTCTTAGTCTCAATATATATGGTCAGAAAGTGTCTCTAAAAAATGACACAGCCTTTTTCTTTCCCTTAAACTTCACTAGCAATAGTTTTGCTGACTTGCAAACATATTTAAGTTCCCCTACTCATTATAACAAATATTTCTCTTTTAAAATGTGATACATTGTTATTTTTATCACTAGGAACATGTGGTCTTTGAAGAGTTATGTCTGACCTTTTTTCATGGATTCATAAAGCATATCAATATACTCAAGGCCTCTGAAAAATCTTATAGTTTTAAAACAAACAAACAAACGAACAAAAGGACTATTTCTCAAGTATATTTGACCATTTCACTTTTTTGAGATTATATATCAACATTTGAAGAATATATACCCAGATTTCACTGGCACTCTTAGGTAAAGAAAATACAAAATGGTAGCCTTAGAGACTTTTAAAAATTCTTTCCATTTGGAAATGAATGATAAGTCTGTTCATAATCTTCATCTAAAAAAAGCAAGAAGGATTGCTTAAATTGTGAGCTATTATAATACTCTTGAAATTATACTCATTTTTCCCATCAGTATCTAATCCTGGTAAAGTGGGTTTTAGGATGACCCATGAACCAACCATCAGAGAGCGTAGAAATCTATCCCTTCCATTCAGTACAACTAAATTTTGTGAGACCTTAATATTCACATCCCTGGCAGAATATTAATATTTCCAAAACTCAAAAATTTTAAATGTATGCAAGTTTCTCCATTGTCTATCAGACTTGAATCAATTACTGTACACACACACGTGCACACATAAACACATACCTTAGCCTATTCACCACTAAGTAGATAATGTTAGAGCAGTTCAGGAAAATACAATACTTTTAGATTTCTGAAGTATTTTGGACAAATTCATCAAATCTAACTATCTAAATTACTCTTATTAATTACCATTTAATTTTCAAATTACCACATACATTTTACATGATTACAAAAAAAGCACTTGCAATGGGAAACTGTACCCAGTATGGTTCCCAGAGAAATCTTTAATCAGTATTACCTGTTGATCATACACTAAGGTTTATGTGGGGAGAGGGAGGTAGATTTTTCTCCATATCCATCATATTATATTTACAAAAGTAAAGTGAAAAAGTGGAGGATCTCAAAAGCAAACTTGTGACTTCCTTGGGAAACTGAATTTACGGGGGAACCCCATGTTGTTAAAAATAAATTACAATTTTACCTACAATCCCCTTATATCAAAATTGATCTTCTAGGCATATAAGGTGGGTTCTCAAAGAGCAACTAGGAAATTTCCTTAATTAACCCCTTGTCCCCAAAGGTACCCTTTACAAAGTTTTCTTCCAGGCTTTCTAATCATAGTCCTTCCAGTACTACAAAGGTTGGCACTAATAAATTATGCTTATAGTCAAAATTGGAACTACTCATTTTTATATACAAGCATATCATAAGAAATAACGTAAAAACCTTTTACCCTGAGGCACATAAAATTAGATTAAATAGATCTCTGGTAATAACATTAAAAAACGGGTTAACAGGGGTGACTGTGTGGCTCAGTTAAGCATCCGAGTCTTGATTTCGGCTCAGATCACTATCTCACGTTTGTGAGTTTGAGCCCCACGTTGGCACTGACAGCATGGAACTTGCTTGAGATTCTCTCTCTCCCTCTCTCTTGCCCCTCCCCTGCTTGCACTCTCTCTCTCTCCAAAAATAAATAAATAAACTTAAAAAAATAGGTTAACAGAACCCAATAATTCTAATAATAGCTCTAAAAAATAATTTGTTATGTTTTAGGATATGCTTCTCTTTTCACAATTAACTCATCTTTGAGCAAACATGATTGGTCTGTTAGCAGTGTCAGTTTCTTAACTATTAAGGTGGATGTCATCTTCTTTCAATTAGTGAAGAAGAAAAGTGCATTTCCTGAAAGTAATTCTTTATATTTGGGTCAGCACAGTGGGGTCAGGATCTATATCATCAATGTCCTATTGGTATTTTCTCTTAGAGTTACAAACAAACAAACAAACAAACAAATGCAAAGCAAAAAGTTCTGGTCTTTATAGAAATTAAGTAGATATATTCATGCATACTAATAATTATACTACCAAGCGGATACTTACTGCTGTGTTTGCATCAGGGGCATATTGGTGCTCTCATAACTGTCCGTGTGCAGAGGGGGTATGATTTCCCCAGTCACAGGGTGGAACACAGGGAGTGTTGACAGGGGCCATGCTATCTCTCTATTCTTGGACATGTCACGAAGTTCTTTGGTAGATTTCTGAATAGCACTATGATGGACCAGCTGGATGCTAGATCAAAAAGAAATAAAACAACATCTGTTTAAAATCACATATTAGCCCAATGGGTCTTCAAATTTGAAAAACGTTATGAATTTTTTTCTTCTTTTTAAAACAAGGCATTATTGCACTTTTGGGCATTCTACAAGTTATCTCTGAAAGAAGTACATTTCACATACTTTTAACACAGCAACGCAGAAAGTTGCAAATCAATTTTTAAATAAATGTGTCTTTCATTAAACTAAGCTATAAAGCATTTTGTTAATATCACAGCCCTAAGTAACAAGCTAGTGCTCTATTTAATTTCTACGATTAAGATTAGACTACCATAGCTTTTATATTGTTGCTTCTGATGGGGCATTTATAAATACTCACAGAAGTTTCATTTTATGGTAGGTTATTACTGTAGATTCAGGAAAACGTGTATGAAGGGCCTTTTCATCTGTTATCTGGTTTATAGAAATGCAGGTTGGGAAATCACATAATATAAATGGCAAGTTAATATTCTGAATCTGAAATTTTAGGTTTAATTTTTACTTATGTCATCTTAGTTTTCAAACCCTTTTTATTTTTTAGTTTCTACCCCTCCTAAATATCTCTATTTAGAAAGCAGCTTTCACATTCATGTAATAAACTGTGAACGATGACAAATGAAAAAATAAAAGCATGACACACATGTATGGAGCATGATGAGCAACTGAGAAGTGAAAGAAATGATAAAGAAAATAACAGGAAAGAAGACACTTACTCTGGTGTTTGCATGTTTCTCTTTTCCCTAGAAACAAAACAAAATTTATGAATTAAATAATAGCATTGATATTTGGAACATTAAGACTATATGTTCATGGGATCTTGCATGATGTGGAAATGCTGACATTGTTACTATTAAATGCAACCAGGAAGCATTTGCCACCAGGTTGATGACATTACTTAGATGAGTACACATACAGAGATGGAATACTGATGAGAAACACACAGAAAGATGAAAAAAAAATGGAGATTAAGAATCAAGCTCTTGGAAATAAATTCTATGACATAATGAAATCAGGCTACATGTAAAAAATGGAAGAATTTGTTACTTGCTGCTTCATTAATTTTTTATCCTTTGCTTTGTTACCCTGACGTCTAGATAATCTCAGGAGATTCTTTTAATTGACATAGATGTCCTGAAAGTGCTAACTGTTCATGAAGTGAACACTCATTACTCAAATTATACTCTTATTTTCATTAATTTACTCCTAGGTTTATATGTATAGATACATATTTTCTTAAACATTTAGATGGTGCCACCCGTTTGACAGCAGAACAATTTCAAGAAGAATTCTGACCATCACTTCCGATCAAACTAAGACTATTTATTTAAAGTGCAATCACCATATCAGTAGATCCCACAGTCTCTGCACAAAATGGCTTATATAACCAAAAGAAGTAGCCTCAATTATTCTTGGGACTGTTTTGCCAGCATGAATTTACATCTAGCCTTAATAATTGTTGAATAAAGTAATTATGTCCCCTAATTTGATTGACTAGACTCAAACTATTTTAATTCATTTTAAAGGAATAAAGTACTGTAGTTTGACTTGAACACAATTTCAATTAATTTATAAAGTGTTTTATGAACCAAATGAAACTTGGCTTTTAATGGAATCTTATGTGTTGTTAACCTAGTAGGCTCTATAATTTTTTATTAGTGCTTTAAAGTACTCACACTCCTTCCCGTCGGCAGCACATGATATAAGCAAGTATTAGAAAAAGGACCAGTGCTACTGCCGAGGGCACAGCCAGTGTAATTAGGAAATCCGTGTAATAGTCTCTGCTTTTCAAAGAATCAGAAGGGGGTTTGTACTCTCCACCATCAGGTAAAATCCCCTCTCCTCGAATCACCTCCTGATAGGTGGACACTTGCTTTGTTTTATCAACCTGATATAAAAGAAGACAATTACACATCAAATTAATAGCTACAAACATGACAAGAGTTGAAGATCTAGACATATCAAAACATTCTTTGACACATTTCTCAAAAGCAATTTCTTCCAATTCCTTTATCATCTTGAACTTGCAGTTGTTTATGGCAGCTAGGAAGAAGTAATGAGCAAAAATAATTAAGGGTTGGGGCGCCTGGGTGGCTCAGTCGGTTAAGCCTTTGACTTTAGCTCAGGTCATGAGGTCACAGTTAGCGAATTCAAGCCCCACGTCGGGCTCCGAGCTGACAGCTCAGCCTGGAGCCTGCCTCAGATTCTGTGTCTCCCTCTCTCTCTGCCCCTCCCCCACTCACGCGGTCTCTCTCAAAAATCATCATTTAAAAAAAAGGAACAAAGGGTTTATGTTGGCCTAGTTTTTATGTCCTTTCCACAACATATAGACATATGTTCGGGAATCCATAAGTAATAACGCTATGTGTGTATGCAGATGTTCTTTCCTAGTTTCCCTCTCGCAAAACAAAGTATGTTCCTACTACTGTGTACATTTCTTGTCTCCTAGTGACAAACCTCTAGTGCAGATGCCAACAAACCATGAACTAGCTGATAACAGGGGTGTGTGTGTGGTTTCTAAGGTTAATGAAAGAGAAAAGACAAAACGAGAGACAATTTCTAAGTGACTACAATCTTGATCTTTCTTTCTGCCATCTAGCAGACAGAAGTAACTTTTAGGAAAGATAGCCGAAGGCACATGTCACTCATTTAATGCTACAGTTTTACTACATTCTATCCCAGAATCAAAAAATGCACATTTGCACTATATTAATTTACCTCCACATTAACTGAACCGCTTTCACGGAGTTGCATTTAATTGTTACAGGACTCTATATAGTCATGTGAACTTGGTCATTACATTTGTTCCCCTCGCCCTTCCCCCTCCCCCAAAAATGCTGGGGAGAATGATTTGTGGCTTTTCTCAGCATCCTCTCAAAACAAAACAAAACACTTGAACAACTTTGTGAAGAACACAGTGCTAGAAAAACTTTTTTTTTCTTGCCAAAGAATTGATGGTCTGCCTCCTTTAAGAAGGAGTGAACTAAGTAACTAATGAATTTCCTCTTTCAATCTCCAATGTAGGAAGCTTGTTGTCAAACTTGACCTTAAGCTTATTTTTTTTAATAAAGTTCAGGTCCTGATCTTCCATTTCTTTGATATCTTATTTATTATATTTATTGTTGCATTATTTCATTTAAGCCTCCTGAAATCTTCTGGGATGAGATGTGACATATAAATAAATGCATGTAGAATAAAAAATGAAAATCCCAATATTGCCATGTATAAAGTCTTACCACAGAAACTAAAATCTTCAAAGCCTAAGTCATCTTTAAACCTTTAGAAATTAGATAATATTCCTAAGCAGAAACCATTTACAGCAGGACCACAAGTAAAATGGCACTGCTGGGGCCTGCCATCCACGGACTTTGATTACAGGTACCCCCTCAAGTTATGATTGCGGCCTCTTCGTCTCTGGCACCCTCGCTCTGCAAATTCAACATTTACCTATAATACACGTAAACCACAGCATCTTCATAATTTTACTTGACTTAAAAAGATAAAGAAAGAAACTTATTTTCCTCAGACACAGCCACATACAAAGAGGAGTCTAGGGCCAAGGGCCACAGGTGCTAAGTGCTACAATGTGAATGCTATGTTCTCCCTTACTGGATCCGGGCAAGTTGCCTGCAGTTGGTTCTCTAAGACATGAAGTGACAGTTGTGTTTATGTGTCAATAACTTTGTTCAAATGTCAACTTTAAACTTAGATCGACTTCACTCACCACCAATCATCAAGAGTTGACAGAAGTTAAATCTAAAGGTCACTAAAGAAGTAAAACAACTTACCTATCTTCCAGAAAGCAAGATAAAAAAATACAAGTTTTATATAAAATATTATACATATCAAGTGTAGAGGAAACCTTACCTACATTTTCTGTAGTCTTTTAGAATGCTAATTAAAAGGTAATTTAAAAAGAGATATTTACTATTTGTGGGGCTGTGGGTAAGATTCTAATTTTGCACACTTGGAATTATTTCTTATTCCTTGAACTCTCCCTACAATTTGAATTTCTAGGACACTGACCCATAGCACAATATTGGTTTATTTTCAGATTTATTATTGTGCTATAGTCTCTCCTTCCAAAGTGGGTAGTGGCAGTGTATTTGAGACTTTCTTCATATGTCACACAGACTCCATATTTATTCTGACTTAGCAGCCACCTGGATGTCCAGGGGGATCATTGGGACCACCTGCCAAGCTAATGTAGCCCCAACTAATCAACGGCAGACTGAGGACAAAAGTGGAGATACTCTTCCCTAAATGGATACACTGTCAACGAGCTTGCCAAATCCTTAAAGTGGAGGGAAGTCAATTGTGTTAACAAAGTAAACCTAGGATTTGTTCCCAAAAGCCATTCAGGTTTCAGTCAAATCTTATCTCCAGGCACATCATTTATAATTACATTTGCAAAAACGAAATAAAATAAAAACTCACCAATGAAATTTTGCACCAGTCAATGTAAAATTGGGTACGAAACTTTTTATCACATGTTATCACAGGCTCCATTTCTTGACTGCATCTCAATTGATTCTGTGGATTTTCAACTTCTCGTAAACAAGAAGAAAATGGTACATCGGCACCAACCATGACATAAACGCTGCAAAAATGTGAAACTCTCAGGTTATCCTTTGAGAAAATTGGAAACACTGAAAAACAATCTACGCTGAAAGCAGGATTTATCCTTTTGAATTGAGGGATTATCTAGAATCATCCCTAAGGTAGGGGCCTGGGCTTTAAAAACAGTGATTCATGTAGGGGCTGCCTTCCATTCTTTCCTTTATTCAACCAATATTTACTGAGTGCCTTGGTGTTCCAGATACTCTCTTCATTCTGTGTTAATTTCTAAAAAGAAAAAATTTTTTTCATCCTATTTATTTTAATTCCAAGTAAGCATGTGTCTGTCACCTTATGATTACTGTTTGATAGATGATTTACATTTAAAAATTATTCTTAAATTATTTAGAAATAACACTATTGCTAAAATAATAAATAATTGTTAGTAATAAATCTCACTCGATTTCATTTTAATAAGACTCTGACATTACATCTCTGGAGGTGTGGACATGTAGCTATTCTACCCAAGAGTTCTGTCAGCTTTCCTACTGCATAGACCCCTACTGTTAAGTTTCTTATTATACTCTTTTATCCAACAAGTCAATCTAAGAGAAAGCTATGATTTGATAAGCACAAATTCAGCAAGCAAACTTTATTTTCTTGGTGCGTATCTTAGCAATTAGGGGGAAAAACTCTACTTAATTGGTCAACAAGAGTTTCACACACACACATGCACACACACAGAGACAGAGAGAGAGAGAGAGAGAGAGAGAGAGAGAGAGGATAGTGTTAAGAGCATTTAAATAATCTTGAAGCTGCTTGAGAAAAGGGCATCTCATAGGTCTTTCAAAAGAAGAGAGAAAACCAGGAAATTACTCTAAATAAATACTTCCTTTTCTAATGATAATGCTGTAGCTACTTATAAAATGAAATAAACCCATCAAAATTCCAGCTCTTTGCAGAAATTGACAAGCTAAACCTAAAATTTATACTGGAAATTCAAGGAGCCTAAATAAATAAAAAAAATTCTTAAAAGAAAATAACAAAGTTGGAAGACTCACAATTACCAATTTTAAAATTTACTACAAACCAACAGTAATCAAAACAATCAGCAATAGTAATCTAGCATAAGGACAGACATGTAGATCAATGGAATAAAATTCAGAGTTCCAGAATAAACTCTTACATTTAGTAAACTGATTTTTGTCACAAGTGCCAAGATAATTCAATGGAGGAAAGAATAGTCTTCATAGCAAATGGTACTGGTACAACAGGGTATCCACATACAAAAGAATAAAGTTGGACCCTTTCCTCATATGATATAAAAAATAAAAAAATAAACTCAAAACAGATCAGAGACTTAAATGTTAGAGCTAAAACTACTAAATTCTGAGGAGAAAAAGTCATACATTTTTATGACCTTGGATTAGGCAGTGGTTTCTTAGATATGACACCAAAAGTAATAACAAAAAAATCAGATAATTTGGACTTTATCAAAATTAAAAATTGCGTGCTTCAAAGGTCACCATCAAGAAAGTGAAAAGGCAACCCATGAAAAGAGAGAACGTATTTGTAAATCATATATCTAATGAGGGAATTATATCTACAATATATAAAGGACTCTTACAACTCAATAACAAAAAGACACATAATCCAATTTAAAAATGGCAAGGGATCTGGGATGCCTGAATGGCTCAGCTGGTTAAACATTGGACTCTTGGGGCGCCTGGGTGGCTCAGTCAGTTGAGCATCAGACTTTGGCTCAGGTCATGATCTCATGGTTCGTGAGTTTGAGCCCTGCATCGGGCTCTGTGCTGACAGCTTGGAGCCTGAAGTCTGCTTTGGATTCTGTGTCTCCCTCTCTCTCTGCCCCATCCCCACTCATGCTCTGTCTGTCTTAAAGATAAATAAAACATTTTAAAAAATTAAAAAAAAATCATACTCTTGATTTCGGCTTAGGTCATGATGTCACAATCGTGGGATCAAGTCCCATGTTAGGCTCCATGCTGACAGTGCAGAGCCTGCTAGGGATTCTCTCTCTTCTCTCTCTCCCTGCCCTTCTCCCCCACTCATGCTCTCTCTCTCTCTCTCAAAATAAGTAAATATTTTTTAAAATAAAAACAAAAATGGCAAGGGATCTGAATAGACATTTCTCCAAAGAAGTATACAAATGTCCAATAAGTACATGAAAAGATGCCCAACATCATTAGTCCTCAGCAAAATAGAAATCAAAAGCACAATAAGATAATGCTTCACATCCATTAGGATGGCTCTAATAAAAACACAGATAATAAGTGCTGGTAAGGATGTGGAGAAATTGGAACTCTCCCACTCTGCTGGTGGTAATGTAAAATAGTGCAGCCACTCTGAAAAATAGTCTTGAAGTTCCTCAAAAGGTTGAATACAGAGTTACCATATGATCCAGAAATTCCACTCCTAAGTATATACCCTAAGAGAAACGAAAATAGATCTCTTGTAACAAACGTTTGCACACGAATGCTCATAGCAACATTATTCACAGTAGTGAAGAGGAACAATCCAAATGCTCATTGATGAATGGATAAAAGGTGGAATATTCATACAATAGAATATTACTCAACCATAAAAAGAAACAAAGTACTGTTACAGGCTACAATATGGATGAATCCTGAAAACAATATTGTGGATAAGTGAAAGAAGCCAGTCACGAAAGACCACATATTACATGATCCCATTCATATGAAATGTCCACATTAGGAAAAGTTCTAAAGATATCAAGTAAATAGCGGTTGCCCAGGGCTGGGGCTGGTGGTGGTAGTAAGTGGTTGCCAATGGGTCTGGAAGGAAGGTATTAGGATGATGAAAATGTTCTAAAATTGATTGTGGTAATGATTATACAACTTTGTGAATAAGCTAAAATCCATTGAGTTATAGGTTTTATTTTTAAATATTTATGTATTTTGAGAAAGAGAGAGTACAAGTGAGGGAGGACAGAGAGAGAGAGAGAGAGAGAGAGAGAGAGAGAGAGAGAAAGGAAGAGAATGTGAAGCAGGCTCTGTGCTGTCAGAGCAGAGCCTGATGTGGGGCTCAAACTTGCGAACCGTGAAGTCATGACCTGAGCCAAAATCAAGAGGTGGATGCTTAACCGACTGAACTACCCAGTGGCCCTGAGTTGTATGTTTTAAATAGGTGAGTTGCCCAGTGTGTGAATTACGTCTCAAAAAAGCTGTTATTTTTAGGAATGAAATTAAATGAAAGTGCAGCACAAAAATTCAAAGCTGCATCAATGGAAGTACGAACTCACACCCTGAGTTGACAACTGTGCCCCAGAATTTGATTATACAAACTCATTTGGTTGCTGCTCTTTGTGTCAAATTTATATTTGGATTTAAGATTCATTTGAAGGAACATTTTTTAAAAACTATGGTGCCTTTGGGAGACAAATGGTATATAATGGGCTAAAATTAAAGATGAAAATAAAAATCAAAAATTCTGTACAAAAAGTAGGTAGAAGAAACCACTGTGGAGTATTCAGATGATAAGTAATTATAAATATATTCTATTTAAAACAAGTTCTTACTTTTAAGCTTATAAAAAGCCAATTTCTATTCCCTTACTAACTGCTTAGCCAAGATCTTATTTCTCCTTAATAATTATGAAATGTACTTATAAATACAGAAATAAAATGAGTGTTTTTATAACTGTTAACTTGCTTTAACATGACATTGATTTGCATTTATAATTGGTAAGAGTTTAAACTAATTCAAGATAACATAAATGGGCATAAGTTTTCGGTGCTTTGAAATGTTTTTCCCTCAAATTATAAAAGCAATATAAAAGCGTTACATAAAAACTGGGATAAAAAAACAGAATTAATTTATATTACCAAGATAACTATTTTCATTTTCCAATGTACCTTGCAGAGTATTTTTCAAATGCATACATTTTAACCTAACTACAATCATCTCTAAAATATAATTTTGCACCCTGCTTTTTTTCCTTAATGCATCATAAGCATTTTCCACATTGTACAGGCTTTATAATTATAGATTTATGGCAATATATTTTTTAAGTGCACATGATTTATTCAACAATTATTTCAGAGTCGGACATGTAAGTTGCTTCCAAAGTTTTGATTTTATAAATAATATTGCAAAGACTATCTCTGTGCATATTCTTTAATGTTACTATCTTAAAAGAGATGCCTAGAAGTAGAAACATTTTTATGACAGTTGACACATACTTTCATCTCTACTTGGATGATCCGTAAGCTTCACAGACTTAATATGTTCCGAACTGAGCTCATCGTCACCCCACCCCACCTCCACCTGTTCCTCCTTTTCCATCTTCTTCTCTCTCGATGATTGGCATGGCCAGATGCTCAAGCACCATCATCTTTGACTCCTGTCCTTCTTTCCACATATTCAATCCATCATCAGTCTCTGACATTTACCCTGCAAGAACTCTCCCATACACCTGTCCACTTTGTTCCATCTCACTGTTACAACCCTACTTCTGATCACCATCACTTTCCACAGGCCGTGGAGCAACAGCCCCTTAACGATTCTCCTTGAACCCAGTCTTTCTCACTGTCCTCAGGGAGCCTCTTTGCAGAACAAATGAATGAATAAAAAGCATTACACCAGTTTTAAAACACAGGCAACTGCTTATTTGAAAGTTGCTAAGAGAGTAGATCTTATGAGTTCTTTCTCATCACAAGAAAAAAAACTTGTTACTAAGTGAGGTGACGGATGTTAACTAAATTTATTATGGTAATCGTTTTGCAATATATACATACATCAAATCATAATGCTGTACACCTTAAACCTGTACAGTGTTACATGTCGATTAAATATCAATAGTGGAAAAATAAATAAGTTAATAAATAAAATGCAAACAGACTACAAATGTCATGCTTGAGAGAAGGAGATATTAGATTTGCCTTGCAGGTCCAGAAAATGTGTATTCATTGTTTCCTTTGCAGAGCCTGTAAGCTTCAACATGTTGGCTTTTTACAAAAAAAAATTTAGTATAAGGCCATGAATAATAACTCTATGCTATACATGCTAAAATTACATTTTTCATAATCTGTTTTCCTTTCGGCTCACTTTTTGATACGCAGAAACAAAATTTTTACGAAGTGAAACAAAAAAGATCATTACACCTTTATGACCTCAGTCACGTGTTTTCAAGCTTTAAAATGTGTAAACAGCTGAGATGGTAACATATTGTCAAGTATAAGGCTCTCAAGCAAGGTTACCAAAACCTCAGAATCTTGAGAATTGATTTACATGGAAGGAATTTATTCCTTCTAAAGGAATCTTTTCTTCCAGTTTGAACAACTCAATTTCCCTTGAGGTAGAACATATTCACTGTGCCTTTACACATACAATGTTTTAAACCAAGTAACAGGTAAAAAAAAAAAAAAATTAAGCCCAAACTCTGCCTTTTTCAGCCAGATTTCTGTTAGCTAAATGGATCCAATGAATGCATACTTTACCTATTTGTCCAAGAAACGAATGTGCCTTATTCTTTATTTTGTGTGTATAGGAAATAAAAGAGAGTTTAGGGAAGAATGTGTCCACATGTTACATGTTGCCTGGGAATTGAGCTCTTAAAAGAAAATGCACTATGATTCCTGCCTCTGTCCCCCACACCATGTCTTTGTTCTGTGCATATCTGCAACCAATCAATCAAAAAATAAGATGAACAATAAAGGATAAGTTAAACTAAATAAAAGATGTAATACAGAATAAGAAATACAATAAAGGGCACTTCCAGACTCTGTTCTACTGTTCACTTGCTCCTCTCCATTGGAGAAAGAATAAATTATCAGAAGAGGGAACTGGCACACACTGAAGGGTCAGACCCTTCTAGTTCTGTGTGTTGGGGGGAGACTTTCCTGCGTGCAGAAGGGAGGCATTCGGGTTCAGTCTACTCTACCACTCTTCACCATGTGTTATATTTTGCAAATGTCCCTAATGCTTCAGGATAAAACAGAAACAATTTTTCTTGGTATACAGGGCTTTATCCAGTCTGGGTTTTGCCTCCTTGGAAACTACCACTTCTGGATCCCTGTCGCCCAAATCCATTTGAAATAGGTTGCCAAATCCATCAGGGTTTCTCCTACCTAAAGGCTTTTGCTCAAGCTGACACCTCTATCTAGAATCCCTCTTTGCTATTTTTGGGGGCAGGTTAATTTGTATTTTAAACTGAGATCATGCTTCCCCCTCCTCTGTGAACCCTTTCCAGGCATGGAGCTGAAGTGAAGGAGATACACTCTCTGTGAATATCTCAGCAGTGGTGTGTATGACACTGTTTTCTAATTATCTGATTACTCACCTGGTCCCTACTAGATTGTGAGCGTAGATTTTTTTAAAATCACTGTACATTAAAGATTAATATAGTATTCCTGAATACAAATACTTAGTAAGCATTTAACTACAAAAGAAAAAATGAATCTATATGTGGAACGTAGAATAGACTTAAAAAAATCTTTAATGTTTATTTATTTTTGAGAGAGAGACAGACAGTGTGTGAGTGAAGAGGGGCAGAGAGAGAGAAGGAGACACAAAATCCGAAGCATGCTCCAGGCACTCTAGAGCCTGATGCGGGGCTCGAACTCACGGACTGAGCCAAAGTCAAACGCTTAACCAACTGAGACACCCAGGCATCCCGAACAGACTTTAGGCATATAGCTATACTGACTTATACTTACAAAAATAGATTTATATGGACTTCCAATTTTTACATTACTAAGGCTCTATTTTAGAATTTCCCATCAGGTTATCAGCATCATTCCACAAAAGAATGTTTGCACCAAAAATGTAGGAGGCACGTGACTTAAGAATAAAGGACAATCTCATAAATCAGAAAACACGGGGACAAAGTCAGCAGAGCACTACAGACTGGCCCAGGATCATGACCTTGCATCAGAGCAGTATTTGGCAGCCACTGACTTACATTCTCTTCCCCAAGTGTAACTTCTCACTGAGGCCTTCATAGGGCAGAAAGCAAACAATTAATTAGAGGGAGTATTTTGTGAGATTGTCTAACGAATAAACTAGGATTCTCTGTTGCTGATTGAGGCTAGATCCACATGCTTCGGTAACCAGAGGAAATAGTGGTGGGTTTGACAATCTCTTATGAAAAGTGAGTATATTCTTTAATCCTCACACCCCATCATTCCCTTCATAGCCGCCATTTACACCACATCACTCACCCCGGGCTGGCAGCTCTGCCATGCCTAGAATGAAATATGAACCCACTCCTCTTTCCACGAGCTTTATCCCAGGCTAAATGCACCCACGAGTCCTTAGCCTCTGGCTCCCTATCAGGAGCAAAAGCAGCAGCAGCAAGACCACACCCAGAGCGAGCACAGTTGCCCGGGGTTATGGGTCTGGCAAGGGAAAGAAAATCTTTTCAGGAGGCTCAGCCTTCCTTCGCAGGAGCTTATTTACTTTGAAGTAAATCTTTGTAATTGTTTTCTGCTAGAGTTAGGAGAAGTTTGAAAGCTGTCAGTGAGCCTCGAGAGGTGCACAAATGTACATCAGGAAGGATGAGGAGCCAGGATGCTGCAGAGGGGGTTCTTGGTGATTGACATTTAACAGCACTTGGGGCTGCAGAAGGGCAGTGGGTTTCCTCTGATGGGTCTACTGCAGAGAACTTCTATTCATCTGCTGTTTATCTGACTCCATCTATCAAATATGGAAAAACTTGCCATTAGCAGATTGTGGCTGCCATGAGTAGTAGGAAATAGTTTCATGGAGATATCATTTGTGTGTATGTTTAACAGGCTGAGACTTTTGCTACTAAATATTAAGCAGAACTCATTTATCAGGTGCTCAATTAATACTTCAGAAGTATATGACTACATCTTTAAATAAAATCTTAAAACAGAAAGGGACTGGGACGCCCAGGCGTCTCAGTTGGTAAAGCATCTGACTTCAGCTCAGGTCACGATCTCTCGGTCTGTGACCTCGAGCCCCGCGTCGGTCTCTGTGCTGACAGCTCAGAGCCTGGAGCCTGTTTTAGATTCTGTGTCTCCCTCGCTCTCTGCCCCTCCTCCACTCATGCTCCCTTTCTCTCTCTTTCTCTCAAAAACTAAATAAACGGAAAATAAGTTTAAAAAAAAAGAAAGGGATGGAATTCTTTTGCTATACTGACCTTACTTCTTGAACTTTTCAAAATTTCACTTTTAAAAGGGATTTATAGCCCAGGTTACTTTCAAAAGAAAGTACGGAGGCAAAAAGTATTAGGTAAATTAAGAATTATGATTCTTACATCAGCAAAAAGGAAGAACGGCACAAGAGAGGAGTTAGTCAAGCACAGGATTTATTTCTAAGTTTCAGGCAACAGGGTAAAAAATTATTTGTGTTACCAAGGCATTATATAACAACTAAAGAAGATACGCAAAATCATTCCAGGGACAATTTTTTCTTCTGGAATGATACTCAAGTATGATCTTGTTTCACTGGTGTTCATATAGGGACACTGGAGTAGTAGAGTTGGCATTGCATACAATTTATAGAAATGCTATTTTAAAAGACTTATCATATGAATACTTTGTAAAGGTTACGGCTTAACATTAAATTAAAACTCATGGAAAGCATTTCAAGTTGGGAAGGGATCTGAGACAACAGGGTCCAAATAAATGCCATGGGACTGACTCTCTCAAATATCTGACAGCACATGCCTCCCTCTAGCAGGTGCTAGGGGGTCAGTCAGCTAATGACTGAATTCTCTAACAAGTACTTATAGGACAAAAATTCTGTTCTTAATTTAGAGTCACATGCTCAGGCCCAGCCCTAGACTCCAAGACTCAGAATCTCTAAGGGGAAGCAGGAGCCAGGAACCTATCCATATTTTTATTAAAGCTCTACTGGCAATTCTTAGGCTAGACATGGTTGAGAAGCACCATTTTTTTTTTTTTTTTGGTCAGCGTTTGGTTTAGATAGTTGTTCAGTTCAGTTTAGGGTCATTGTTTCTAAAAGAGCCTCTGTGGGCGGGGCCTGCACTACCGATTATGGAAGAGTGAGCCCAGAAGAAAGCACAACCAGGGAAAACCCTACCAATGCCTGTTTCCCAGGTTGCTTCCTCTAACATCTTGTGGTCATTGTTTTAACAATCATTGCAAACGCATCACTTTAAGAAACTGTTGAAAAGACTCCAGCTTTGGAGAATGTTTTCAGGGGAGATTCTCTGTTCATCATTTTCCATGGTTCTACTTTAAATACTCAGTGGGAAACAGAATCTGAAGTAAAAAAATTTAAGCTCTAAAATTATGGTTTCATATAGAAAGCCAACCAATAGATAGACAAGAGATAAAGCAGCTATTTTTCTCAAAGCACTTCTATGTGTGCTTGACTGACTTCAAAATCCATTACTGTAACATACAAGCTACAATTTAATTCTGAAATTTGTAAGTTGGACTTCACAGCTCACTGCTTATCCCTTATCCCCCTTCTACCTACTCTCCCATACTTCATCTGTGTCTATTTGTGATCTCTTCCCTTATTTCCAACAAAGTTCTCTGTTAAAGCTGCCCTTAAATTTAATTCTTATTAATCCAGGTATTTTAGTTAATTCCAGATATCATCTGTATAAAAATGTTACCATGAATATGGATAAAGGAGGAGTTGGAAAGGCATATGCTATATAAACTGTGATTTATTCCATATCTCGTATATTTATAGAATGGTTTAAAAAAAAAGGTAGATCTGCTTCAACCTACAGGTTAAAAATTAAAGACCAAATTTGATTTGATGTTGACATTCAATCCTTTCAATTTATCCAGGCATGAAAAGTGTTTCTTAAACTCTATACAGGTATAAGTCATCATTTGCAAGGCATGACAATAGACGAATCCCTCTCAAATGCACTCTCATTTAGACACTATAACAACTCTGAAGGAAGAAAGAGTACAATGCCCATTGGAGCAAATGGGGAAACCGAGGCACAGAGGAGTGCTGCATTTTGCCCAATGTCACCCAGCTTATGAGTGACAAGGCCAGGCTTTAGGAATAGGTTTCAAATCCATTCCAGCTATCCATCACCGACACATGGTGGAAAGAATGTTAAAGCGAAGAAATAGTTTCCTAGAATAAAGTTACAGCAGTCTGAGTGTCCTGCAGCTGATAACTGGGGCATCAATTTCCTTTGAAATTCAGGACCCTAAATACTCAGCTCCTCTATGGAAGGTACAAAAGACTTAGTGCTATAATTTATGATGCTGATCCTGATCTACAATTAGAATTCACAGGACCTGGAACATCAGATATAAAGAACCATTAATGTAACCTCTTTGTCAATATAGAAAATTGCTAGTGTTTTCATATCTGTATAATACCTACTTATTAAAAAGAATGCAATAGGCCATCCTTTATCTACAATAAGTTTGATAAGATCACCATATTTAACAATGCATATTTAAGGCAACGAGATAAAGGTCTGCTTACCCCTCCTTCATGTCATTAATGGGCAGTGGGACCCTGCCGCCCCGGTCTAGGGCTGACGTGATGTTTATGGCGTTCAGACGCTCTGGCTGCCACACATTTTTCACCGCCCCAAGAAAGTCTCCAAGAACCTCGCTGGCCAACATTTCTTCTACATTCATATTTTTAATGAAGAATTCTGCTTGATATGGTAACGGGAAGTCTAATTTTGGTGAAAAAGGATATGTGTATCTTTAATAAAATAGTCTTTCGAAAGAGAAACAGATGAACAATTTGAGACTTGTTGATTTCTGTCATAATCCTGGCTTTGGGGAATAATAATATTGACTTTAAAGACTTTCTGCATAACGGAGGACATATCTAAAAACATAACATACATCTGACACAGAATTTTACCTACAATGTAATCAAATCCAAGGGATAGCAGGGCAATTTGTAATTGTAGGATCTGACCAAAAAAGATAAAAATGCCACACCTGCCTCAAATTTCCCAGTGACTTGCCAGTCTCCTCCCCTGCCAATATGGAAGGAGTATTTCCAGAAAACTCTACGTGGGTAGGAATAATATTTTGTATTTGTAGTGTTTTAAAATCGACAGATCTTTTTCAAGTACATGGTCTTATTTAATCATTACAACCCTATGTACTTCACTGCCCATTTGAACAGAGGACAAGGTTGAAGCACAGAGCAACGTTCTTTCCAAATAGAGATGTTACAAAATATCTGTAATTGTTTGTGAGTTATTTACATATAATTTGAAATACCATAATTTTAATTTGCAGTATTCCTGATCTTTTTAGAGCATGCTGAAACATTACTTTTACTAAAATAAATACTGGTTATATTTTCAAAAAGAAATCTGAAATCATAGTAATTTCTCTTTTGATCACTCCATAATTAAATATTCTAGGGAATTATATTTTAAATTTCTCACAAAATTCCCTACCTCATGTTGTTAGAGATTTACTTAGCTTTTTTCCTTTTCAACATCTCATCAAAATTTCCCTCTAAAAATTTTTAAATTAATATTTTTAAGTAGCCAATGTCCAATTCAGACTTTCAGTGTAACTAAGTAGAATAGATAGAAATAAATAAAATTTACAGTTGACTTTTGAGCAACATGAGTTTGAGCTACACAGGTCCACTTATATGTGGATTTTTTTTTTATATAGTGAGTACTGTAAATGTATCTTCTCTTATGATTTTTTCAATAACATTTTCTTTTCTGTAGCTCACTTTATGGTAAGAATACAGTATATAATACATATAACATATAAAATATGTGTAACAGACTTATTTATGTTATCATTGGTAAGACTTCTGGTCAACAGTAAGCTATTAGCTATTACTAGTTATGTCTTTTGGGAGCCAGAAGATATAAACAGATTTTCAACTGCTCAAGGGTCAGCACCCTAACCCCTGCATTGTTCAAGGGTCAACTGTATTTCAGTTCCTCAAATGTTACTCTTGAATTAAAAAACATCATTTCCTATATTCAGATTGTTCTGTTAAGATAAAGAATAGCTTTGGGGTGCCAGGCTGGCTCAGTCAATAGAGCATTCAACTCCATCTCAGGGTCATGAGCTCAAGCCCCATGTTAGACATGGAGCCTACTTAAAAAAATTAAGATAAAGAATAGCTTTTTATGTTTAATAATATTTCTGTAGTAATAAAGGCTACTTTTTTGGGAATACTTACTATGAGGTAGGCCAAGCTAAGGGACTGCGGTGAATTATCACATTTAATACTCACGACCAGGGGGTGAGTAGGTACTTGCTCTGGATTGTCAGAAGGGGAAAATGATCTTTAGAGAGGCCCAGAATGTTGCCATCATTTGAACTTGCCTCATATATTTTTTATCTAAGCTAAAGGAGACCGTGTATATAAAGTGCTCAGTGGAGCTCCTAGCATAGAGTAAGAACTTATAAAATAGTAAACTTTAGCAATTATTATAAATAATATGAACAAGCTGTTTACCTGAATTCTCCCCTTAGAAGGAAAAGAAATTATTTCTGGACTATATACACATTTAAAGTCCTCAGTAGTAATTACACTACATATATTCTCTGATTTACTTCATTAAAACTCATACATCTGTTAAGTATTCCACTCTTACTCAATAATTAAATAAAAACTAAAAATTACACAATAAATAACTGAAATCTTGATGACCTCACCTCTTATGAAGCCTCTTTAATATTAAAAGACATTTGAAGCCAGAGGAAGATGATCAGGGGAACATGTTCAGGGGAAGATGTTCAGGGAACATGTTCAGGCTTTAGAATTTTCAAGGGGGTTTTCTAGACCTATGGTGTCTCTTCCTAAAGACTGAGTTTTTCGAGGCTCTAATCACGGAAGGTTCTTTATTCATCTTCTACACTGCCATTTATTCTGCTTGTGATTTTGTTAGATTTGTTTGATGTATAGCCCATCTGCAATCTTCTAAAATATGATTTATTTATTCTATTTTATGTAGATAAGTTTCCTGTTTTATACAGATACATTTCCTGTTTTATACAGATAAACAGTAGTTTAATCATGCCACATTTTTCTCCATAGTGAAAAACAGCCATGCATAAATATGTCATGAAGAACAGTTTCTTGGCAATAAATAATATTTATAAATAATACCAAATATAGTTTTTGAGTGTGCTAGAAGTCTATCATCCATTAATTTTACTCCGTGTTTTTATATCCACTTTTCCAAAAAAGCGTGCAAAACATTTTTCTTATTATCAATGCCACTTTTTGGAGAACTGTTACTTGGTTTTTCCTAATCCATGTGACCCTGTTTCGTGGCTCCTTTCTGAGACACACTGCCGCCACACCCCTTGGAGCCTCTGGGCCCTACAGCTGCCTGCTGTCCACCGAGCCAAGAGCTGCTGCCAGACCTTCCAAAGATGAGTCATAGGAGCTTTCTAACTTTGGGGAAATCCCATGCCTGCTATCTTTGGACATCACAGAGGCCAAGGGAACGGCAGGCCAACAAATTGGTGGCAGGTCTCTGAGGCACTAGACCCAATTTAGAGAATCACTCTATGTACTCTCCTTGAGCTCCAAGCTCTGTGATTCTACATGACTAATTTCCCATTAGGTCTCTCAGAGGAGGAGACAGCTGGGCAGAGAGTCAGACTGAGCATGATTATCCTGATATGCAACTCCTGCTATTTCTCTTCCTAACCTTATCCGGGAGACACGGCATGTGTGTAGGCCCTGCTCAAAGATGTACATCCTAGTGCCCACATGCACTCCATCGAGACCAGTGAGGATAAACGCACGCTATTTGGTTCACTGGTTTTCACAGTTTGGGGCCACTGAACCCTATGTAAAAGACAGTGGGGCAGCTCTGCCCAAAATAAAAGTGGAGGCTTCCAAAATCTATCTACTCTTCCTCCTTCACCAACACACCTTTAAAACCCCCGATACAGGGGCACCTGGGTGGCTCGTTGCTTAAGCATCCGACTCCTGATTTGGGCTCAGGTCATGATCTCACAGTTCGTGAGCTTGAGACCTGTGTCAGGCTCTGTACTGACAGTGCGGAGCCTGCTTGGGATTCTCTGTCTCCCTCTCTCTCTGTCCCTCCCCTGCTCATGCTCTCTCTCTACAATAAATACACATTAAATAAAATAAATAGCCTGTAAAGCCAACTTTCAATCTTACATATGTATCTGCTTGAGCATAGGTCTCTACATATCAAACACATAGAGGACGGATGCCCGTGTATTATTCTGTATCTACCAGTCCTGAGACCAGACTTGAGGAGGAAGTTCAAACTGTATACCAGACTGTCTTTCAATCTGTAGGGACTTCTGTACCTGAGAAAGGGGAGCCCCTCTGGGAGCATAATGGTGAGGTTAGTGGTCCAAGCCCACTGTAATGTAACTATATCACTACACTGATGAATTCCCAAGGAGAAAGGGAATTTTGTGATTATTCTGACCATTAATGGTACTTCAATTCTATAAGGATAGCTTAGACTGGATGCAAGCATCCAATTACAGTTGCAAAAGTCTTCTGGGTCCAAACAGGAATACCTACCAAAAGCCCTTGGGAAGTAGAAAAAGGGACAGGGAATCATCTGTCCAGGCCCACAGAACTGGCATTTGAACTTGCCTTTCATATATGAAAGTCGCGTTAAGTTTTAAACTAGCACACTGTTGTGTGCAACTGACGCTGCTAAAACACGTGGGAAAAAACTCACGTATAGGGGTTCAAAATCTTTAAGCAATCTCCCCAATTATGTTTTGCAGCATCAATTCTATAACTATTGCTTTCTTTCAAATAGTGTAGAGGTATTTTTTAACTCAATTATCAAGAATTGCAAATTAGTAGGTTCTAATAAAATATTTTGTTTGCTCATTTAATTGTACTGGTAAAAAGAACTATGAATTCCCTATTTAAGATGCACAATTGCTTTTACTAATTTTATGGGTAAAAATGCTGTGTCAGTTCTTCTGTTACCCTCATAAATGATATCTAGCATAGAGAGGAGTATCCCATGATTTACAAATTTTAACTACAAAGTTTTTAGTGGCATGAATTTTTTCCCAACTGAATGCCAGAAAAGGGTCAGAATACTTGAGAGTGCAACTCTTAGAATATTTCCTGTGTCCCTAACCTTCCAAATCCTTGGGAGTAACTGACAATGTGACTATATGTAACTCCAAATTGCTGATAGGCTCCAGCAATGCGTGATTTGCTATTTAGGAAGGAGACTGTGACCCAAACTCCAGTGTTTTCCCATCAACAACTCTCCATCTTCACACACAATTAAACCACTACCTATGATCAGTTTTAAAGTAAAGTAATAAAACTAGCTAATAATTACTGACTGTACACTCTGAGCTCAGCCCCATGTTAAGTACATTTCAATCCTTAACTCAGAGACTCCTTCCTTACCCCAGACTTGGGAGAGAAATGCTGGTCTTAGTCTCATTTTACAGATGATGAAACCAAGGCGTGGAGAGGTAAGTGGCCCATGTGTTTGGCCCCCTATTCTGAGCTTTTCAGCATCATCACACATCATAATATTTTATAACCAGTTAAATATTGCTTCACTTTCTTTTCTACACTTTACTACTTTATTGGTAACATTAGGTATGTGGTACCTTAAAATCTTGAACTGTGTTTTACATAGACACAAAACATAATGAAATACTTCTGGTAAATAAGAAAACAATCAGCAACATATCCTTCGTACCTACCTTCTGCTGACATTATATTAATTATCAAATTATGCCTTGCAGTCTCAAAGGTACGCCTATTGTAGGCAGTTATCTATTAGAAAAAGAAAATCATATTAAAGAAGTGAAATGTTATTTGGGAAATGAAATTCATTAAGGACGAAATGAAAACAAATTGTCGTTCTTCCCATTTTCGTTATTTGTTTATATACTTACAAAATGTGCCTTCTCCAGGCAATAACGACTCAGAGCTTTTAGCAATGTTATGGGAAAATAAATAATTAGTCAAGTCTATTTAACATGCAAAAACAAAAAGTTAAAATCGGAAAGACCCTTTTATAGAACACCATTAAGTGCTAGTACCAACGAAGATGCATCATTAGTAAATGGATTAACCATTAGAAATTACTTACCAGTGCCGGTCTAAGATTTCAAAAAAGCCAAAACAATGTATTTTTGCACTTTTAAATGGAGCTGAAGGATCATACTAAAAAGTACACTTTGAAAAAAAGCACATCTCTGTGTTCTTTGTATTCAGTAATAAACTGCACACCAACCAGTCAAAAAAATGCATGAATAACCCCTTGGACCTCGTATCTCCCAATGGGAGCAGAAGAATAATAAGGATCATAGCCTGTAAAGCTTATGGCACATGCTCAAAAACACAAATCAATCCCTTTGTAGAGTCAAATATTAGTAAACATTTGCAGAGCCAATGAACTTACATCAAAGTCAACCCCGAAATGGCCAGTGCAAACACCAAACAAAGCAAAGGCCAACAACAAGATAGGGCCTCAAAAATTAAGGAATAATTAACTTTATAACAGATATTAAATCATTCAGACAGGTGTGCAGTACCTCAAAAACAACAAATGATTGTGCAATCGTCTTAGAATCCCAGCACTAGCCTTCTGGCAGTGACAAGCTGTAGTGCACATTGAGACAAAAAGAGCAGGACGAAACTGACTCAAACGAAAAGAACAATCTGGCTCATTTAAAAATAAATATCAAAGACTGTTATAGCATCATCTGTGAGCTTTAAAGGAAAGAAATTACGCTCACCAGAAATATTATTTGAGAGAACAATAAAAAAAAAGAATTTTGGAATAAGTCCAAACCTTTAACACTATTTGAAAGTACATATTCTGAAAAGCATATTATTGCACGAAGTTAAAAGGATTTCTCTGTCCCCAATTTGTCAAATTTCTGTTGGGTTTAATGACTTCCTTGTTGCTGTCTGTTGGGACACATAATCAACAAGTTTCCCACGGGACACTAAAATTAAGACGAGTCATTAAAATAAATTAGGAACTATTGCTCACAAAGAAGCAAATGAAAAAATGCAAAAAAGACTTGAGGATTTTAAAAGTTTACCCTGTGAAATAACTTAATCATTTTCTCAATGGGAAAAAAAAAGTATCAATTTTTTACTATTTGTTAGGGTATCTCAAAGCTAAAACTCAGAAAGATCAGACATTTTCAAGTTCGTGGCAAGATTTTTTATGGCTAACTTCCCATAATTATCACAAATTTCATTATTATAAATTTCATAAATTCTAATACTTTTTTTTTAAGTCACAGGCTACTGAAGAGAATAAAGGACCTTTCATAAATCAGGGAGAGAATTTTATCTGAATTTATATTTAATGTTTAATTTTAACAGCTATAACAGAATGCAGTCTATCACTTCTAATGAGGTATTTAAATAAAGTAACATTTTAACGTTCTCAAATTTTACTTCTCATGATGATGTGAAGCCCTTCATAGCAGAGAGGTATGCATGCGTTCAGGCTTTTTTGATCCCCTATTTCTAGAACAGTAGCTGATCTATTTTAGATGCTTAACAAATATCTAATGAATAAATTAATCAGTGGGTTTATATGTTTAAATATTAGCTTAAGATATGCAAACCTCTTTTTGACTACGTTAATAGAATATTTTAAAATACTGTAAATATGTTACTATATACAAATATAGATATGTTATTTACAGATAAATCACTACTTGTGTTAAATGAAAGATATGCTAAATTTTCATCATTACCTTTTTAGCATATTATTTGATACATATTTGTAACATTATGTTAGTAGTAAGGTATGAGTGAGAACATCATGAACCCTTGAGAATCCTGGCTCAAGACATGTGTTTCTCTCCCATCCCTCTCTGCAACCAGCAGTAGCCATTTTGAATTTTACGTTTATCATCCCATTCATTTTTAAATATAGTCTTATTATAAATGCATGTATGCTTAAAATATGTTAGTTTGCTTGTTTCCGAGTTCTATAACAGTGTTTAACTGTATGTAGTCTTCTGGGGCTGGTTGTTTCATTCCACATTATGTTTAAAACATTTGTCCATGTTGCTGGGCAAGCTTACATTCGTTGTTGCTGTAAACATTCAATAATATTATAATAGAGTTGTATGGTGACAGATGGTAGTTATACTTGTGGTGAGCATCGCATAACTAGAGAGTTATCAAGTCACTATGTTGTACACCTGAAACTATGTAACACTGTGTATCCACTCTACTTAAAAAAAATTTTTTTTTAATTCACTGAATGAAAACTCCACAATTTATTTCTCTATTCTTCTCATAGACTTTTGTTATCTATTCTCTTGCCGACAGGCTTCTGGGTCTCCATTGCTCTGTGCGTTTCCAGTGTTTTGCTATACAAACATCGTTCAATAAGCATGATTGGCCACACCTCCAGTAGACATTTGCAAGTGTTTCTTTTGGGTATATGCCTAGAAGTGGGACTACAGCATTATAGGGTACAGTGACACTCATCTATGTGAAATATTCAATACTGTTTTCCAAAGTGCTTATCTAATCCCCATATCCACCCTCAGTGACTTTTACCAAGGGTAAAATTCTCATTGTGGTCTTAATCTGAACATTTTTCATTACTGATCAGAGTAAGTTTCTTTACCTAATTGTCATTTGTGTCTCCTCTTTAGTGAGATGTCTGTTCATGCCTTATTACTTATTTTCATGTTTTTTTTTCTTATTACCAAGTCCTTTTTTATATTTTAGATACATATCATTAGTCAGCTATATATCTTTAAAGTATCTTCTCCCAGTTTGTGGGTTGTCTATTTTTTAACGATTTTGATGAACACCAGTTGACAAGTGTAGCACAGTAAAATTTATCAGTCTTTTCTCTTAAGTAAAAATGTGTAGGTATTGTTTAAGAAATCCTTCCCTACCCCAAACTCAGAAAGATATTCTTCAACCTTTTCATATAACAGTTTAAAATTTTGCTTCCCATATTTAAATCCTTAAACTACCTAAACTCAAGTTTTGTACTTCTTATGAAGTAAGAATTTAATTTTGTGTTTGCCATATGGCTAACCAATTCTCTGAGCACCATTCACTGACATCCTTTCCCCCAGTCAGCTGTGGTACCATCTCTTCAGACGTATATCATTGTTCCTTATGTAGATGTATCTGTTTCTGGGCTCTCCATTCTATTAATTGGTTAATTTGTCTATCCCTATATCAATACAACCTTATGACAATTACTAGCGATTTATAATAAATCTTGATATCTGGAAGGGAAAGAAACCTTCCTCCCCTCTATTTTTTTTCTTTAGCACTAAAGAAAAAAATTGTTCTTGGCACTAAAATTTATCTTCTTTATAAATTTTAGAATTAGTTTACATTAGTTTCATGAAAAAAACCTATTGCAATTTTTCTTGGAATGGCATTGAATCTATAGATCAATTAGGGGGGAAATGATGCCTTCATGATTTTGAGTCTTCCTGTCACTGAATGGACTACCTTCTCACTTATATAATCTTAGTATCAATTAAGTTTTATAAATTTCTCCATATAGACTTTGCACACCTTCTGTTATATTTATTCTAAGTGCCTTACAATTTTTGCTGTTGTTATAAATGGTATATTTTTAAAACATATATTTTCTCAATACTTGTGTTTCATGTGTAGAAACAGAACCAGATTTTTCATATTGATCCTATAGTTTACTCCTAGGCTTTCTTAAAATTTTAATAGTCTATGGACTATTTATATCATTGAGTATTCTATTTCTTCCCTTAAATACTTACAGATTTAATGGTCTTTTTTCTTTCTTTACTGCAATGGCTAGGATTTCTAATATATTCTGTAATAAATGTGATGGAGGGGTTCACTCTTGTTTTGCTCTTTAATTTAAATGGAATTCCTTTAGTGTTTTCCAATTAAAAAATGACATTTGACATTATTTTAGGTAAATAACCTATATAACTTTACCGAAAACTTTAAAAAAATATTTTGACAATAACTCAAAATAACTTTTTTCTTATATCTACATATATATCTATGTAGATACTTATATGTTCTGTTTCTGTATCTTATATCTACATTGTCTACTGGAAGGAGATTTATTGATAGAAGTCACTGGAAAGTCATATTAATTCAAACTTCAATTCAAAAGAAGAAACACCTTCTCTTTGCCAACACAGAAGTTCATATCCACAGTCTATGGCTGATTAAAACTTTGGAGAAAAACTCAAAGCATGTGATCCCCTGAGAGTTTATACCAGATGGAAAACATGCCATTCAGGACCTGTACAAGCTCCTGGCAATTCCATTAGTAGCTCCTATGATGCTGCTCTGGTCACTACCACTAAACCCTTACGGAATTAATAAGTTAAATTAGAAATCTAAGCTCCTGAGGCATCAGGGTATAAAACTGCAGTAGGACTCTCTTGCCACTGACTGCCATTATAATTCTGATTTTGTTGGGTATGACAGGGAAACCTTACTAGCTTTTATATCCATTTAGTTTTTATAGTGTTAATTCCCATTCAATGTCAATATTGCTTTTGTTATTGTTTTAATTTTTTTTTCAATGTTTATTCACCTTTGAGATACAGAGAGAGACAGAGTGTGAGCAGGGTAAGGGCAGAGAGGGGGAGACACAGAATCCCAAGCAGGCTCCAGGCTCTGAGTTGCCAGCACAGAGCCCGAAGCAGGGCTCGAACGAACAAACCGGGGGATCATGACTTAAGCCAAAGTCGGGACGCTCAACTGACTGAGCCACCCAGGCACCCCTATTGTTTTAATTTCTAATGTCTTCCAGGTATGATGTTAGGTACTGGTGAAAATCTGATGGATTATAATAGCATCCATTCCTTCCAGAATAAAGGCCAAACATATCACCCTGGCTTATGGAGCCCTCAAAGATCTACCCCTACCAACATCAACACCTCTATTCCCATCATCCGCCCTCTGGGGTGCATCCTGCCTTCTAGCCACACTTAGAGTTCTCTAGATCGCGTGGTTTTGCTTACATCTCCAAGATTTTGATGTGCTGTTTCTTCTAAGATAGGCTTCCTTCTACTTGTGAAGTGAATTCCTATTTACAACTCTGTATCAAACAGTACCTTCTTATTAAAATAGTTATGACAGTGTTGGCTAACAATGGATTTCCATTCCAGTGCTTCAATTCCTGGAAGACATAGCAGGACTCACCTCTTACTCATCTTCTACTACCAGCAGTTATCATAATACTTAGCACATGATAGGAGCACATGTCTGTTTAAAGACTGTATTTCAATGAACATGCAATTTGAAATTAATATATAAAGCAAATAAGTGTTTTAAGTTTGTATTTATTTTCTTACACAGAATTCATATTATAGTAATCTATCATTTTTAAATGTCTTTTAATTTTTTCCCACTAATTTAGACTGCTCCCTTTTTTATATACAAAGCTGAAACAAAGACCTTGGTAGATAAACAGAAAGGAATGGCATATTTCCAAATTAAAAAAAAAGTTCTAAGTAAATTACCTCAATTATTGTTGGTTTCCCCACATTTTCAGCTGTCGGAGACCCATACAGGACGCCATCGCTATATGGTGTCCTTTGGATATATCGAAGCCATCCAGGTCGGTCTGGGTAACCCATTAAATTTGTGTTAAATGTTATAGGATCATTACTAATCTCGCCTAGATAAGAAACACAGAATTAAGATATAAGACAGTTATTTTCACACATGTTGCTTTGGTAATTTCAATCAAAATATTTCTAAAAATTTTTCTTACATTTGTAGCAAACTAAATACACACCAAAAAAACAAAACAAAACAAAACAAACAAACAAACAAAAACCCAACCCATCTGGGAATTTCAGTTAGAGCCTCAAGTAAAGAAAAAATCTTTCTGGTTATTTAGTTTGCCTGGAAATCTTATGCAACAAAGAAAAGCAGTCATACAATGTTTTTGGAAATTTGCTTTCTTTCTTTTCTTTTTTCTTTCTTGCTTTTTTTTTTTTTTTCACATAGGAGTGTGAAAGTTCTGCCAAGGAGACAACAATCTTTCAGGAAAATCCTCTAATCATGCTGATGCACATATTCTCTTGAGAAGCCTTTCTTTCATAACACTCTGGATACTATCAAACTAATCATAATGGATACCTCAAAATGATGAAAGTATCAGAAAAACAAAAATAATGTAATTTTAAAACTTTGGAGAATGTTATAAATCCAAAAAGAACTGTAATTAATAAATAATAATAGCACCATTTGTTAGAATGTGGCTGGTCTCTATAGGCACTATTTCACCTGATTTTCAAACACACCTATAAAAATGTTGCTAATAATATTAGCCCTAATTTTATTCATGGGATATGTAATTTTCCATGTTAAGTAACTTCTCCATGGTCTTATTAAATGGTGAAATTAGAATTTAATCCTGGCAGACTCCAGAAACTATGCTCTTAACTACATATTTTCTTCACAAACATTGGAGCTACTGCTCAAAAGGCTCAGCTATGTTGTTTTGCAAACACAGAATGCCACATAAAAACCTTTTTTGGGGGGGGGGGGTGCCTGGGTGGCTTAGTCGGTTAAGCAACCATCTCTTGATTTCAGCTCAGGTCATGATCTCATGGTTTGTGAGTCCTAGCCCTGCATCGGACTCAGGGCTGACAGTGTGGAGCCTGTCTGGGATTCTCTCCCTCTCTCAAAATAAATAAAAAAACATTAAAAAAATTTTTTTAAATAACTTATAAAAAGATTATTTTTTTAATGCTGGTGAGAACATGATTAACTATTTTCTATGACTGCAGGTATGTTATTCATCATATAATTTACAAAAATAACATTTATATTAATTCTAATGGTACAATTCTCAGAAAGTTCATTGTTTATTACTTAGGAGTCATAGTAACAAATATATTTTTGCTTGCTACCCCTTCTATATTTTAATTAATTTGATGGTATTCATCAAATGGGGCAGAGAGAGAATGAGACACAGATTCTGAAGTAGGCTCCAGGCTCTGAGCTGTTACCACAGAGCCCGGCATGGGGCTCGAACGCACTAATTGTGGGATTATGACCTTAGCCAAAGTCAGATGCTTAACTGACTGAGCCATCCAGGTGGCATTAAACCAACAGTGAATTAAATAAGGTTTCACAATTAGTATTATTTTGAAGGAAAAATTAATCTTCATTATATTATGAAGTTATATAAAATTATCTCATATTGTAAAAGCTTTCTTGAGAACTCTTTCTAAATACCGTATTTCATTCTCTTCTACAACATATGTATAGTCTTCCAAAGATCAATATACTACATAAGAATCGAAGTCTCAATATGGAAAATCATAACTGTACAGCTATAATTATTTCTACACGAATACAGGTAGGTCATTTGTCAGAAGCACAAAACTCAACATTGGAAAACTAGAAACAAGCTTTTTTTTTTTTTTTAATTCAAAATGAATTATTTCCTTCTGTGATTAAATTTTTAATCTTAAAACAGGCAATATCCCTACAACAGCCAATTTATCACATTTACAGACCATTTTGAATAATGTTAATAATATTTGATCATAGACCTTGTGAGTCATATACACTGAACAAAAAGGAAAATTGAGTAAATTACCCACTTGTTTCCCACCGAGAACATACCAGGCTTGGGGTAAGGTGGAAATTCCCCCTTAAAATACTCTCTTTCCAAAACATGAACAAAGAGGACACCTGCAGATGGGTACACATTCCGATCAGAGTGCACCTTCGAGAAAATAGTGTACACTGAAAACAAAGGAAAGATAAGAGATCATGAGAAACGCTCATAGTTTGCTTACACTGCAAAGAAGGGTTTTGCTTCTTTAGAAATTTCTGGGAGAACTGAAGCAGCATGCAAGATATTGTTACGAAGTTTGTTTTAAAGGAAAGTGACTTCAGGACAAAACATGAAACAACTCTTTCAACATGGTGTGTTTAGACACTCAAATATTATGTAAACAAAAGTAGGCACATTTAATAATTAAAGCTGTTATTAAATAAGAAGACATTCATAATATTTTTTTGGTAATTTCTTTTTATGGGAATCATTACCAACAAAATATATGATGAGAACTGACCCACCACATAATTATGATTACAGTTTCTTTTTTCTTTTTTCTTTTTTGAAAGTGAAGTATAAAGAGTAATTTTTAAGTGGTAAAAATCTAAACCATATTAACTATTTGCCAGACAAAGCATAGCAGACTATATAATATCAAATGTATATAATAGGTGACTTTCATATATGCTTATAAAAATGCATTGGATATTTTTTCCTCATATTTATCCTAGAAATGATTTACTCCATTTTACCTGATCTTGACTTTTAATAATTCTATTAATCTATTCTAGTATGCTACATCCCAAATAAACATAACAATCACATAATAAAATTTAGCGCAAATAATTTCTTTAAATGAAATGGGGCAGATTTCATGAGTTACCGATTACTTATGTGATGTGAGTACATTAAAATGGCTAAATTGGTTTAATTAGTTCCCACCTATTCTTTTTCCTGTGATATCATCATCTCCACCAACACATTACTGCCATTACACTTGTCACCTCTACAATCTCTTTTAGTTTTTTATCTTCCTGATTGGCTAGTGGTGGCAATTTTTAAACAGATAAATCCTATCAGGTCAGTTCTTTCTCTTAGTCACTGATGGATTTGTGAATGTAGTAATTAACCTTGAGAACCTCAAGGCTGCTTACCCTAGGCTCACAACTAAAAGCCCTAGATAGCAAAATCACTGACAGTAAATTTTTCAGCATAAAAATACAAACTCTCACAAAATGCTTCTTTATCTGTGAAAACTTGTCCCTGCAGTTCTGTGGATGGCTGACAAAAATGGAGAACTGAATGAAAATATTGTAGCTTCATGTACCTATAGCTTTGCTACTAAAAACACAACTTCAAAGGCTATATAACAGATGGAAGGAAGCTGCAAGTTATGTTTAAACTAGGTACGTAGAGAGACTCCTCCTTTCCTGACTTGATTTGCTAGTATTCATAAGTACTCTGCACATGGCCCTTAGAATACCCAACTTCTTCCCCCCAAGAACAATTTACTCACCTGTGGAAATGGTCCCATTCCAAAAAACAAAAACAAGAATGAGCAAGTCACAGAAAAATAGAGAGGATGAGAATGTGAGATTTTTCATCAGTTGGATTCCACAGCCTCCCCTGAATGCCAGGTGCTGTGGAGAATGTGAAAATGGAGGAGGCCCAGTCCCTGCCTTCCATGAGTTCACCATTTGGTTTGGGAGACCAATGCCCACCTAATTAGGTATGTTCCCAGACGTATGGACTGCTCTGGCAACACACAGTAAGATGGTGAGGAGTAAATGGAAGCTGGAAAAGATCTGGAAAAGATTTATGTAAGAAGCAGAGTTCCATATGGCTCATAAAATACTAACAAGATTCTGAAACTCATAGATGGGGATTCGGGCATTTCAGTGGTGAAAACTTGTAAGATACAGTCGTGGGATACTGGGGGGACCTTTCAAGGAAAAAAAAATTAAGTTGTGATCTTGAGATATATTTAAGGCAAAAGGAGAAAAACTAGGAAGAAGAGTCAAATTATGGAGATTTGTGAACCCCTACTGAGAAGTTACTTCATTCTGTATGTCAAGGTGGTTAAATTCTAGATCACAATCCTACCCTCAAAGCACAGCAGTACTTTAAATAATCTAAAGGAATCTCTCTAGAGTTTACATAATTTATTCTTTCTAGAGATTAAAACACCTTGAAGTCCAGCACTGAATTTTACTTACCATTGTTATTTTCTTGGCACTTAGAAGGTGTCTGACATATTTGAATAATTTTATCAATGCCTGTTGAATGGATGAAAACCTTCTACTTAAAAAGCACTGTGGAGGTAAACACAGGTGTTATGTTTGTGCACTAAATGTATACATAATACTTAACTTAAATTTCAGCTTTTTAACGAATTAATTCTCACATGTGTGTAGCAGTTTATGGGTTATCAGCCTCCATTTACATTATAAACTAAGAGTCTCCCTTAGTTTTTGCCGCCATCAGGTAATAAAAGCTAGCTTCTAAAGCCAAAAGAAAGGTTGTTCATATTAAACGATATTGAAATGATTCTATTTACTATATAGCCCTTGGCAAGGCCTGAAGGGGAACCACGAAGGGGCACCTGCCACTGCACATGACCTCACTACAAGGACTAGTATGGAACATCTCAGTTTCCGCTTTCATAAAAACCATTTCTGTGATCTACAGAGCCAAACCACAATTTACCATGGCCCTCGTGGGTTTTAAGATGACATGCACATTTCTTTATTCACATGTACTCAATTGCCTTTCTGCAATGTGCTGAACTGCGTACTTGCTGGTCAGTTACCTTGGCAACTCTGCAGTAAAGGCTGCTTCACTGTAAGTATAGTACGCCATTCACTCTGAGAAAAACATGATATGGATGTATGGCACATTCATCATCTAGAAATGGAAAATGACTAAGCCACTATGTTTTGTTTGTGAAAATGATACTTCCTTTCTGCAGCATCAGTTTAAATTACGGGCACCCACACAACATTTTAGAAGGGCCCTTTACCCTTCCCTTTCCCATTTGTTACCTGCAAAACAAATCACTCTTCAACAGAGGCTATCTGGGTGGTATTTACACCTAGCTTCCTTTTGGAAACAACACGGGACACAGAATTCCAAGTTACAGGCTCTTGTTCTAAGCATGAGCTATATAAATAACGCTGATTTGGTCTGCACCGACACCAACAATGGCTGTGACTCAGTTAACACGTGTTGCATCCACATGTACCTAAGCAGTACTCACAAACAGAAAGCCTGAAGTGTATTGCTTTCCTTAAAAACAAATCTTAAAAATCAAATTTAGGGGCGCCTGGGTGGCTCAGTCGGTTAAGCGTCCGACTTCGGCTCAGGTCACGATCTCGCGGTATGTGAGTTCGAGCCCCGCGTCGGGCTCTGTGCTGACTGCTCAGAGCCTGGAGCCTGTTTCGGATTCTGTGTCTCCCTCTCTCTCTGACCCTCCCCCATTCATGCTCTGTCTCTCTCTGTCTCAAAAATAAATAAATGTTAAAAAAAAATTTAAAAAAAATCAAATTTAAACATTCTAAGAATCCACAGTACTAAAATCTAATGATCTCTGAAATATACATGTGTACAGTGTCATGCTAATCAAACTGAGGTCACAGGCTCTGGTCTCTCTGTGTATCACATGGCTTTGCAATTGTCTACGGCTGCAAATCCATTACCTCTGCAAACACATGCCACTGGAAACAAATGAAACTGAAAACCAGTGTGTGGCTAAATCCCGTGCAAATCCATCACCATTAATGGGAAAAACAATTAAACCAAAAATTCAACCCACAGGGGGTCAAAAACAGCATCTTCAAACAGCAAGGGTAGCTAGATTTGCAAAGATTAAAAACTGAGGACAGTCACAGAGAGCAGATTTTTTTTAGGAAAAATTACATATCTAAGAAGAGCAAAAGGGTGTGTGGGCAAGGGGCCAGGGTCCCTAAACTCAGTTCAGTGTTCTTCATTACCACGCTACCAAAAACTTTACAAAACTGTTCTCTGTACATTTTAGTCATAAGGTACAGAAAACTACAGATCATGTCAACAACCATGTGACAGCAGAGAGCCAAGAATCAAGTAACAGACGGTGATGGCAGTAACAATAAAGTGGGGCCTCATGCTAGCTAAATAGCATCCTGTCTTCCTTTATTAATAGTCCATTTGAAATTTTCTCCCTAAGGGAGCCACATCGTGATGAGGGTGTGCATTTGAGTGCTTATGTACAATTACTTAAAAACAAAAGCAAATTTGGATGTATTTAGTAAACATGAAATTTTGAAAGGATTATGGTGGTGCATTGCTAGAATTTATAGCATATAACTTCGCAATTATCACAAGGATTATTTTTAATGGCATATGTGTGTGTACAGGCACGTACAAAGTCCCTTCTCTACAAAAAAGTCCAAAGAACACTTACCAGACCTTTTTCTGCATCACCAAGAACAAGTGCACGGTTATAAAATAAACTAGCTGCTGAGTGTGAGACCCTGCAAGTCCCAGCGAGATTTAAATCTGAAAGCTGTCTCTCCACTGAAATCTCTGAGAAGAAAGTCATAAAGTATTGTCAGTATTCACGTCCAGGTGGCCTCTGTTAGGCACCTATTATGTGTATATCTCTCTCATAGATGCTTTATCAACAAATTAATCATTCTAAAGGGTCCACTTATATCATCACTTTCTAACTTTTAAGGTTTAATAAGACACAGTAAATTCTCACTTTACCAGGAGACCCAAGGAAGGAAACAGTTCAGAGAGCTGAGTTTTCTAAAGGATGGAGTCCATCCTTTTTCATGATGGTACAGCATCATCATTTGGCACATCAATTATTGCATTCTGCTCTATTATACAATGACGTCCTTATGGACCGTTTGGTTGCCTTGTCATTTACTGATCACACACCTCCGCTAGTGGGTCCCAGTCTGCTAATGCTTTTTAAGGTTGTGTGTTTTATAGATTTTCTGTTTTCTCATCTGCAGACAAGTTGTCAGCTGTCATTTCTCATTGTTATTGGTATGTTTCCTATAGCAGCTTCTCTATCCCTTCTAATTTGCTGCTATTAATCTGCTGCATGCACGTTTAGAAACCAGACTACCAAATGAGGTGGCGTTGTGTGTTAAAGTAAGAACAAATTTGTTCTGTCTTAACGCACGCGGGGCTCTGCTAGATGTGAAAAACAGGAGCCTGCATTTGCCGCATCGATTTTGGCCACCTTTTGTGGCAGATTTCCTGGTCCTTAGTTGATGCAGTATACTTCTGAATAGATGATCTTACTATAATTGGGACACAGCCATTATTTGAGATGGCAGCGTAAATTCCATGTATTAAATGCATTCAGAAATAAATAAGTGTACCATAGAAAGTCTTAATTCAACCCATACATTATGTAAACACGAACTGTCAAATCAAAATGAATGGATTTAATGTGTTGTATAAAATAATTTCTTACATATCTGCTGTGTGGGAAATATACTGCATAATTTAAACAAAGAGATTTATTGATTAAGTGATCTATTACCTTCAGCAATAGCTAAATCAGCCTAAGAATATTATAACGCACTATAATTGATAAGTAATTTATTATTAAGAAATTAAAGTCTACTTCTAAAAGCATTTCAATTTTGTTAATTTGCCTCTCATGTTCAGAGAGTTTTAAGACATAAACTGTTCAATGGGAAGCATGACAAGAGTGCTTTAACTGAGTGAAAATTACTTAAATAAGATGGTGCATATTTCTCAACTGTTCATAGCACTGCCTGAAAAAAACTGGGGGTAAAAATGTTGAAGAAGACTTTTAAGTACGTTTAAGATGAATGGTAATACTGAACAGCCATTTATCTGGCACAGCTTTGAAAATAAACTTTTGCCTAAGCAATGAGACATTCCGATTCCTCAAAATCCTCTTTACCTTAAATCCTTATGCTAATCCTAATGTTAAGAACCAGGATATCATTTTAAAAGAAAGTTACGTAAAAAATACAGTTGCTAAACTTATTATATGGCCATCCCCGGTAATTAAAACTTATAAGTACTGTCAGGAAAAAAAATTAAGTTTGGTCTTATACTTTATGGCTTTACCAGCTAAAAGGCTTGGAGCCCCTGAACACACAGCACCACAAGAAGCTGCTACCAATGAATCCGGATTGATTCTAAGGGATGAAACTCATTTGCTGTCTCTGCCTCAAGAGAACTCATTTCAGGGTTTCAGAGTCCGATATATTTATTGTTTCCTTCCCAATTTATTTTTTAATGTATTATTTCTATAGCCAAATTGAAATGTAATTACTAACCTAGATAATTGCTGTAGAAAACTATTCTGAGGAACATCAGTATCCAGCTAGGTACACGACCTTTCTGTGGGGTTTCTTTTCCCCCTCTCACTAAGATTTACCTTGTATTTGATCAATCCAGGTTTATAAATCCTGGCTTGGAATCAAAAGTTTTTCTCAGCAGTCTGCCCTTCACCTGTGAGTTTACTCAACATCAAAGTACTGCAGGCCATTCATTTGGTGGTGGTCAGCTACTGTTTTTATTTCAGTCACAGACCATGCCTAGGCTGTAGAATTCATCACAGGGAAGGCATTAAATTGCTTTTTTAACTTCATTCCTTTAAGAGATAAGGCCACTTTTCTTTACATGAGGTAGAAGAGAAACACTGCATCTTTTTCTACAAAAAGCAAAAGGTTTGTTTTTCCTCCTGACCAAAGCCACTTACCGAAACTATTTTTCTACACTGGAGTGAAACGTCTTGATTTTCCATATAATGATCACATGTTTTTGTTTTGTCCTGTTGTTTTTTTCTTAAATGTCAGTTGGAAAGTGGTTGCAAAACATTGTTAATTGGTGATCGATGAACTTAGTCTCATGAACGCTGCTGTTGAGAAGGGCTTTAGATGTCATCCTGCCTGAGCATGCCAAATATATTTCTCTACTAAAGACAGATCATAGCATTACTTCCTACTTGGATATGGCCTCAGCATTCTTCTCAACCCAGAATTCCTGACAGACACTATCAATCGGAATTGGCATGCACTTGCCCCCCTGGAGAGTTCAGTCCTTCATTTTATAGATAACAAAATTGAACCCAGACAGACAAAATGATGGGTTCAAGCCTACAGGAGGAGTAAGAGGAAAGGCTGGGACTTGAACCCAGTAAGTCATGTATTTTGTTGATTTGGAAGCATAAGGTAATACATTTGGTGGTTGTCTGTACCTTGTTGTTATTACGATCTACTACAGCAAGCTAATTATGTTGCATAATGCCTGCACTTTCTTAATCATCTCTTCTGTTTGATGACAAACCAGAATTTGTCCGAGTTCATTCTTCTATTTAGTGAAGTTACCGTAATAACACTGCACAACGGGAAGAAGTGAGTTGACAGTCACAACTCCAAGAAAGAAACAGACCTGAAGATTCTTTTGTTTAAAGAAAGAAACACACTTGAAGTTTAAAAGGAGACATTTCAGCTGGCATTACCTGAGCCTAGAAGGAGAAACTCATATCCCTGATAGATGGTCTTTTGAAGTCCTGGAACTTTGTGACTCTTCCTCCTACATTTGCCACCTTTCAGAGGCAAAGAAGAATATATATTTTCAGCCATAGGAGCACTTCCTGCTCCTCTCCAACCACAGAGGAAAAGAAGTCATCTAGAGAGATATTTCCATCTTCAAGGCATGCCAGTCCTTGACTGTCAGTAAGCTAAGGAGGAGTTCCTTTAAGACAGCAGAAGAGAATTCTAGCAAATTATTCAGAGTACATATGACTTTATTCCCAAGAAGGTCAAATTAAAGTTTAAGTTTAATATTAAATAATTAGGAAATCAGTACATGATTGTTTTGACTTTCTCTAAGGAGAAAGTTTGTTTCTTGTTTCTTAGGGGAAAAAATAATAAAAGTTTATCAGTAAACCTAAGGCTCACCCATTTTGGAAAGTGAGTCGTGTTAAGAAAGAAAGGAGAATTTGAAAACATTTATCTAAGTGAAGTATATGAATGAGTAATGTGAAGGCTTATTCCTTTTTTATTTAAATTATTCTGGGATAAATTTTAAGTTCCTCTACCTCCACCCTAGGGGAAAAAAAAGGGAATCTATATTTAGAATGCTCTTTATGATTTTTGTAATTTGTGCCAAGATAGAATGATGCCAACTGTGTGGCTCTGAGACTTCAAATTCTTCAAAATCCTATTTACAGAAGAGATACCATCCCACTGCTAAAATTTAGGACACAGCATTATTTTAAAAGGTATAGAAAAAATACAATCACTAAACTTACTTTACTCTATAAATGCTCTTAGAATGTTTTGTGCTCTCTTGAAATTGCCAAAAAGAGATGATTGGAATTCACGGTCAAGAACATCTCAAAGAACATTTGATACCTGAGGTAGCATTTAAAACGGCCTTGCTCTATGAACCACTAGAAACAATCCTCTTCGTACAGTTGATAAGGCATCATTCTCTGTATATTTTGATAATACAGAACTATAGTGATAGTATTTAAATTGGATGAGAAGACCAGGGAGGGAAAAAAAGCTAAAGGTTGAGTTCAAAGAAACTGAGGATGTAGTATCTCAGTAGATTTAGGATGTATTGATCACTTCTATTTTGAGAACTGTAATTATCACTCAAGTTCCAAGGAGAAAATCAGTTTGGGATCCAATGAGAGCATGAAGTTTAAAAGAGGAGGAGACAAGTATCTCTTGAAGATTCTGGAGAATGCTGCATGCAAAGATCTTGGAATCGCACATTTTACTAAGAAAGGACCACAGCAGGGGCACCTGGGTGGCTCAGTCGGTTGAGCGTCCGTCCAACTTCGGCTCAGGTCATGATCTCGTGGTTCATGAGTTCCAGCCCTTCATTGGGCTCTGTGCTGACAGCTGGGAGCCTGGAGCCTGCTTCCGATTCTGTGTCTCCCTCGCTCTCTGCCCCTCCCCCACTCATGTTCCGTGTCTCTCTCTCTCTCTCTCTCTCTCTTAAAAATAAATAAACATTAAAAAAAAGAAAGAAAGAAAGAAAGCACCACAGCAGATGACTCATCGGGGCTCAACAGCTTACTGTGGAACACCTTTTTGGCAAATCAAGTAGGAAATGGAGGGACATGCTCAAAGATAACAGGAGTTCTAGAGATCAAAGTGAAAGAGAAGAAACTGAAGAAAAAAAGAATGGATGAGTGTAAATTTAGTGCAGAATGGTGTGAAGTCCAAAGGGAGAGTTTTTGGTGATCTCATGTGGGGCACCAGGAAGCAGAGCAAGTCCCAAGGCCTCGGGAGATGAAGAGATTTAGTACATTGCAGATGGCAACACCGCCGAGAGTCATCTGGGGCCATAACTAGGAAGATCAGAAAACAGGAAGAGGGGATATGCCTAAGAAGCTGAGGGCCCTCAGCTTGAATAAGGAAGCAGCCAGATACTGATGATCATCATGGGTAATTCCCTTGAAGAAACCAGGAGGAATCCCTTGAGAATATCTAAGGAAGGTGTGGGGAAAGGACTCTGAGATGACGGGCTTCGGTCCTGGAACAAATGCATTTTTTAGTGCTTTTTAAAACAAAGTTTTGTGATCTTCTCATGGGAAGTTATTGTTATAAAACTCTATGTTTTATTATGGATATTACCAATCAAAATTCCTTTAAAAATGCAAAGATATTTGCGGGTTTGTTTCAAAAACAGCAGAGTAGAAAATTGGAAGCCTCTGTCTTACTGTGAAACAGACCTGGAAGTGGATGATTCCAGCTAAGGAATAATTTGGCGCTAGCTGGAATAAAGCTAGTGACCTCTAATTTTAGAGCTGTATGAAGAGAGTGAGGTAAGCCAGGAATCATTCCTACAAGGTACCCAGGATTTGTTATATGGCAGTAAAGCCATTTTTATCACATAAAATTACTTCTCTTCTAAACACATTTTTAAATTGCTATTTTTATAGACACTTTGGTTGCCCCAAAGTTATGGAAACCAGGCTACATGCAAACATGCAGGAGCACATATAGCCAAAATTGTGTATGTGCATATGTGTGGTTGGGGTGGGGGTGGTGGGCAGAGATCTTAAAGGCAAATAATCAAGAAATGTTAAGTGAAAGCTTATGATGATAATCAGCATTTTGAAAACAACTCATCTTTTGGTTATTAAGTAAGTCTTTTTCTCCCTGATGAAATGCATTATTTCAAAGGTCCTGGCATATTGCTAATGGACACATTTATGATAGGGAAGAAAAAATTTAGGAAAAAAAAAATCATCCAAGGGTCAGGTCATCTTTCCAATAGAAAGTAAGTGCCATCTAATTATTTAATAGCAAAACATATCAATTTGGTTTTGCAACAACAAAAAAATCAGTCAAAAAACCATCCACAATTAGCCAAAATATTTTATGACCATTTTTCTAAGGTTGAATAAATACTGTTTTTAAAATGATTTATGTTAAATGTGCTTCTTAATGTTTTTCAACGTTGTAAATAAATTGTTATAATAACCACACTGGGACAATTTTTATAAGTGGCAAGGTAATGACTGGATAAGGGTCACAATAGGTTAAAAACAAGAATTATTTTTAGTTAAAAAAAAAGGCAAACTACAGCAAAGGAAAAAAAATTTAGAAAATAATGGATTAAGAACATAGAGGATCAGAAGTTTTAGAAGATTAGGAAAACAAAATCTGATTTTTTTCAGACTGACTTACCAAAAAAAAAAAAATCCACACAAGACTAAAAAAGCAAATGGGACACTGGAAGCGAACATTTAATTGACCCCCCAAAGGGGATTTAGATTTACCACCTAAACTCACCATCTTTCTTCCCACCAGTCATTTTTCTGCTGAAAATATAATTGTTGGCCTGTTTGGTCTTCCAGTTAATGGTTCCATTTATGCCATCAGCACAGCTTAATAAAAAAGCTTTTCAGAATAAAACAAATGCACAAAAAATGAAATTAATGTTACATTAAAATGACTATCACAGATCAGCTACTATTAACTGGGATTAGATTCCTTTCAGCCCACTAGCTGTTTGATTCCATTTAATAAATATTTGTTGTGTGTCACCACAAGGAATATGTAAGGATATAAGGTAAACAAGATACAGGTTCTGCAACTCAACAAGTCCACAATCTTCAGGGATTGATCATTCATGTACACAAATATGAATGAAATATATATGCATATAATCATTACACATACACACAGTGATAGAGAAGTACTACAAAACCCTCAGGAGGGAGCCATAATCCCTGGATAGGGATGCTGTGATAAGTTTAAAGTATGTTTTACATTTTACAGTTGAGGGGGCGCCTGGGTGGCTCAGTCAGTTAAGCATCCCACCCTTGGTGTCAGCTCAAGTCATGATCTCACAGTTTTGTGGGTTCAAGCCCCACACTGGGCCTGTGCAGCTGCCAGCACAGAGCCTGCCTGGGATTCTCTCTCTCCCTCTTTCTCTGCTCCTCCCCCACTCACACTGCAAAAGCTCTCTCTCTCAAAATAAATAAACATTAAAAAAAAAAAAAAGAAATTTTACAGTTGAGTTTTGGAAACATTACATTGGCAGAAATGAGCAGAATTGGGATTAGGGGCTAATAAATAGGAGGCTATCTCTGGAGTGTAGGGTAGCAGTGAGCCCATAAATCAGTGGTTGAAGCAAAAGGAAAATAAAGCTGGGGCCAGTTACATGACATCATGCAGATAATACTGAGAAAGTTTTCAAATTGCCGCATGTCGGTTAGTTAAAAGGGGAGTCAAAGATGGTTTTGACTTTTTGAACCAGGATGACACAAAATAGTGATACATTAGGAATCCCCCCAAAAGGAGTCAGTTTTAGGAGGAAGATGACAAATTTAATTTGAGATATATTAAGTCCGGGGTATTACTTGGAATATCCAGGTGAAACCGTCTAAGAGAAAGATCGAAATAGAACTCTGGTTCATAAGAGAACTTAATGGGGTTTCAGATACAGATTGGAAATTCATCCCCAGAGGAATGATTATTGAAGCCAAAACCCCAGCATAATTCTTTAAAGAGACCATGCTCCCAGGTCACATGCACTAGGCACCCTCATATACCAAGGTGATCTGGAGAAGATACACCTTCGTGTTCTTGAGCCATTCATCTATTCTATTTCCCATCATCGAACCACCACTCTTACTGCTTACTCCCTCATTTTTCATCCTTACCTTTTTTTAAATTTTTTTAACGTTTATTTATTTTTGAGACAGGGAGAGACAGCATGAATGGGGGAGGGTCACAGAGAGAGGGAGACACAGAATCTGAAACAGGCTTCAGCCTCTGAGCTGTCAGCACAGAGCCTGACGTGGGGCTCGAACTCACGGACCGCGAGATCATGACCTGAGCCGAAGTCGGATGCTTAACCGACTGAGCCAGCCAGGCGCCCCTCATCCTTACCTTTTAGACATGATATTCGGGTACGATTTTCCTAACTACAACATTGGGTCTCCAACACATTCTCCCTTCCTCTAACCATCTCAGGTATGTTCCCTCTGGGTTCAGCTCAGTCCAGGAATCCCCCAGGGTATACCCTACAATTTTGTCCTAGCTTCTGGAGCTGAAATATAGCAAGAAGGAACGCACAAAGAAGTGGCATGGACAGCAAAGGCAGAAGAATATGGTAATAAATACATTTATATAGCAAGCACAGAGGATGATTCAGCAAAGAGCAGCAGAGGCAGTCAGAAAGGTTGGACAACTGAGCCTGAAGTGTCACATATGTCAACACAAGAGATATCAAGGAGACTGGAATCAACATCCTCACATACTGCAAAAAGGTCAAAGAGAATGAGAGTTTAGAAAAGACTACTAGTCTGTGTAAAATGAGAAGTTACCGGGGACTCCTTGAAAGTGGAGTTGCAACAAAGTGACAAGAATAGAAACCAAACCGCAAAAGGTCAAGATATAGATGCAGCAAATATAGTTAATCTTAAGAACATTGGCAGGGATAGGGGAGCAAAGAGATTAAATGATATGATAGATAGACGGCGACATAGCAAGGCGGAGAGAGGGCAGGTTATCTGAGTGTGGGAAAACAGATTTTGTTCAGCTCAGGAAAAGACGCAAGGAGACAGGCAGACTAAGGATAAAGAAAGGGAGCAAACCTGATGAGACACAATGCAAGAGAAACTAGAATGGGCGAAACCAGCATTTACAAGTAAAGAAAATACCTCACGAATCAGAAACTAAGGACAAGTGAAGATAAAAACATCAGCAGGAGTACAGGAAGCTTCATGTTGAAAGGGGTTCCTCACCCTAAGAGATGAAATGTGTATTTCCTTTTTAAACTGAATTTTGAATAAAATTCTGAACTTTAATTAAATGATGAGAAATACTGAGTTCCCTTCCAAAATGGAAAAAAAAGAATACAATTCAACACCCAAGTTATTAAAAACTAACAAAGAGGCAAACAAAACCTCAGGTGAACATTTCAGTGATGCCTGCAGGTAGAAATCAAAGGCCCTAGCACCCCAAGCAAATAAATGATTTGATGGGTATTTAATTTTTAAAATATGCAAACTTAAGTGTACTAATTTTATATCTACTGAAAGACCAATCTTCTGGATGATCCTTCTAAGAAATGGTTGATTTGCTTAATAACTGAAGTTATGTCCTTTTATTTATTTTTATTTTTTTTAGGCAGGCTTCACGCCCAGCACAGAGCCCAATGCGGGGCTTGAACTCATGACCCTGAGATCAAGACCTGAGCTGAGATCAAGAGTCAGACCCTTACCTGACTCTGCCACCCAGGAGTCCCAAATTGTCTCCTTTTAAATCTAGGTGAAAAACACAGTCGTTACTCCCTAAATAATTTAAGCTAAAATAGGATCAGAAATGTCCATGGCCTCTTGTGGCCAAATATCTCCCCCACCCCCACTGCATTCTCTTGATCACTGGGTTCCAAAGACTACATTCTGGTCACAGAAGAATCTTGTGGGCAACTCTCTAAAAATACATATTCATACCCCAAAAAAATTCGTAACAAAAAAATGTTTTAAGCACATATTCATAACTCCAACGTGGAGAGTGTAGGTACGTGGGTTACACAGTTTTATCAGGTAATTCTCATACACAATATGAACTCTAGAAGAATGAGAGAAGACCTACAAAACCCAAGGGTATATAGGATATTCACTGAGTCACATCATATATGCCAAATGTAAGGCTGACCATAGAACTGAAAACTTTATCCACTCCTACCTCCACTTTCCCATGGATTGGAGAGTTACCATAAAGAACAGTTTGGAGTGACGGGGTCAGTTAAGCGTCTGACTTCACCTCAGGTCATGATCTCACGGTTGCTGAGTGTGAGGGCTGTCTGCTGTCAGTGCTGAGCCTGCTTTGGATGCTCTGTCCCTCTCCCTCTCTGCCCCTCCCCTGCTCACTCATGCTCTCTCTCTCAAAAATAAATTAGTATTAAAAAAATTTTCTAAAAAAAGAATGGTTTGAATATCCAGACAGCACCCCTTTTGTTCCCTCCTTTATTCTAGCCCAGTAGTTCTCAGACTATGTATGCATAAGAATTGTTGTTCAGTAAGGGAAGGGAAACAAAAATAACATAAAAACAGGGAGGGGGACAAAACATGAAAGACTCTTAAATATAGAGAACAAACAGAGTTACTGGAGGGGTTCTAGGAGAGGGGATGGGCTAAATGGGTAAGGGGCATTAAGGAATCTACTTCTGAAATCATTGTTGGATTATATGCTAACTAACTTGGATGTAAGTTAAAAAAAATTTAAATAAAAATACAAAAAAAAAAGAATTGTTCAGGGTTATAAACACAAAACTACATATATTGTACTTTATGGGTGATTTAAAGAATATACTAAGATAACTTAAATCCATGGGATTTTTATTTCTTCCACTCTGTCACGTCCTTGCCAGGTGAAGGACATTGCTTCATTGCTCATACGTTCTAGGTCCTATATAAGGGTAGTCCAGTTGGCTTTTACAAGATTCAAAAGACAAATTTGATTGGTGCCTCAGTCATTAAAAAATAGAAGCAGTGTAAGAGTTTAAACACATTCCACCAGCATCATTCTATTTTAAAGCCAGCATTGCTTTGAGCATATTCATTTTTTTTAAAAGTTCAGAGTAATCCATTTAAAGTTCCACTCTGACCACAGAAGACAGTAGTCCAATAAATCTAAATAAAAAGACAACTTTTTTATGACTCTACTCGCCAGACAGTGTCACTAAAGGCAAGGCACAACGCCACGGATGGTGTGCCTGCTTCCACATTCAAGTCTCACACCTTGAGGAAGAAATCTCAATAACATGGAAATAACTATTTGTTTTTAATTGTGTGTCCAAGACCATGGATCCAGTTGACTAGCTTCTTGTATAGAAAATTACTATAATCTGTGCAATGACAAATGCAGATATTAGCTGAAAAAAGCTACCATTTTAAAGTTTGATTTTTGTTAGAAAAGGACCAAAGCATTTCTTTTTCTGTGAGAACAAATTTCCTTAGTTAGCATGGGAAAACACAACTCAATTTAAGAATATTTACTCTATACATAACTTATCAAGATTAAATCTAATATGCAAAAAAATTTCAACCTGTATGGACCGGTTCTTGGACTCTTTCCAAAGATAACAGACCATCCTCAGAAATCTTGAAAGAAACTCCACTGTGCTCACTGGGTTCATGATAATCTGTGCAACAATTGTACCTGGATGTGAGTTTTGCTCTGATGCATAAACACAAAAGCAAAGAATAACATGCTTACTGCGTTTACACTGCGCAAACTAAGAAGACATTCACATGATTAGCTGGCATACACAATTTAACCAATTCCTCAACAGCTCTCTCTCAAAAATCATCAAAGTCTGAATTAATCCAAAGGTGGCTGGCATGCCCTTAAATTCCCTTGAAACTATATAATACTTAAAGTTCGTCTTAAGATTCCATGATTTATTCTGAGTCTCGTAGCACCATGACTGACTACATTTCATCTGGCCTGGAGCAAGCACTCTCCAAAGAGACATTACTCTTTCCCAAACCTGAATAATTTGCGGACTTGAGGAGGTGGGGTTTGTTATTTAATAAAAGCAATTGAAGAGCTGTGAATGGTGACTGATTGCTGATGAGCTAATCAGAATGTCAAGGGAAAGAAATAATAAATAACGATTTACTCTGCCATTGCTGTCCAAGTAAACAGCAGGGAATGCCAAATGAAATTTAATCTGATTAACACACTCACCTTTGAACCAAACTGTCATGTCTTTCTCTGTCCACTGTCTCCTCTGTCTCTTTTCATATTTCACTTGAAGGGGGCACAGACTTTGTTTTCATAAAGTAGATAGATAGCTCATGTCCCTGACATCTGTCTGCTTTCCCCACGTCGCTGTGCTGCTTCCTGGCCCTCTGTATCTTTTCTTCCCTTCCTTTATGCAACATCCTTAATACTTTTAAAATTGTCTCTTATATTAAGATGTCTTCATATTCTTCTCTCTAGAAATGTGCATTGACATTATCATTAGCTACTGCGTTTTGAATAATAAGTGAGAGGCACTACACTAAGAGTTTATACATATTAACTGATAATCATTACATTATCAACTATGGGAAGTAGGTATTATTAGTTCCATTTTTCACTGAGGATAAAAAGACTTGGGAAATTATGGAACATACCCTGGATCATAAGTTTACTAAGTGGCAGAGTAGGACTTTGAACTTATTTCTTGGCTTACTGCAAAGTCCGTATCATCTACTCCATCAGTACTAACCCCAAATGGTTAAATGGAAAAGCAATTTATAAACTACATACTTTTAAATGTATTTTGAAATATTATTACTAGTACATCATCTTCAGCTTATTTTTCTTTCTAGAAAAAGTAAGTTTCCCTCGACTGCTGGATTAGAAATAACTAGCAATGAGGCAATGCCCATAAAAATTAATTCCATGCATTATGTGCATGATTGCACACATGGGCATGCACACACACACACACACACACACACACACATGATTCATTAAAAGAGGAAAATTAAAAAGTTGGAAACTATGGGGGAAAAAGGCTTTGCTGAGAAGGACTATCCACTCCAACCTCAGGAAAAGATCCTCTAAAGAGAAGTGTAACAGCAGGATTTTAAACCTAGGAATGCCAAACTAAGAAGCCTCCAAACTTTGTTAAAATAGGAGTCCAGCAGGGCAAAACATAAGTAATTATTAAATATGTTTGAAAATTATTTGAATTTTATAATTTTAGCATAAGCAAGGTAAGATACTAGTCTTTGGAGTAAAATAAGGTTGGAATACAGAAAGGTAGTGTTTTGTATCAGAGTCTCTGAAGATAAGAGTGGGTTGAAATCCCAGTTTTTGTCCACTGAGCAAGTTATGCAATATCTCTGTACCTCAGTCTCCTCATCTGGTAGGGACAGTATAGTGCCCGCTTCATAAGGATGTTGTTAGTATTAAACAATACATTTAAAACCCTCAAAAGAGTGCTTTGCACATAATGATGTTCTCAGAAAAATGTGAGCTATTATTACATTTAATCTTCAACTAATATGCAGGAAATCTTATTTTTTTTTAATTTGTTTAAAGTTTATTTTTGAGAGAGAGAGTGAGAGACAGACAGAGCAGGAGTCGGGGAGGGGCAGAGAGAGAGGGAGACACAGGATCCAAAGCAGGCTCCAGGCTCTGAGCTCAGCACAGAGCCCGATGCAGGGCTCAAACTCACAGCTGTAAGATCATGACCTGAGCCGAAGTCAGCGCTCAACCGACTGAGCCACCCAGGCACAGTGAAGGAAATTTTGGATTCCTTTAAACGTGATTTCTTAAAAAGTAGACACTTAAATGAAAAAAAAATGTGACAATTGGCATTACAGACTTAAGCTTCTCTTTTTTGTTCTCATGGTCATAAGACACATGAAAAGTGTTATTTCTAGAGCTGCATGTAGTAAATGCTGGAGGCTGCTGATGAGCAGAGCCAACAGCCCAGGGGCTCCAATGACCCCCCAACTCCACGTGGCCTCCCAGAGGACTAAGATGATGGCATTGGCCATGGTATGATGGGCGAGAGCTGTAGCCTAATCCTTCAGAGGAAAGCCAGATGTAATTAGAAGCGAGTTCTACTGATACGACGTGCTAGCTCTGACTCTCATAAACTCTTAGGTGTTTTGTTTTTTTTTTTCTGAGCAAATAATACAACAGAAGCAAAATCTGCACAGGCACAAGAATCAACTTTGCATCATACATATCAAAATTGGGGCGAAAATTAAATACCCAATAAAAGAAGTGTTGATTTGATAGAATAATGGAGAAGGGACAGTTGTCCACTTCTCTTAGTAGTTTTACTCCTTTGCTCAAATAGCCTGACCAAAGCACATACTGGGTTTCCACTGCCCGGAAACAGGACTATCTGTGTTCCATCTCAGAAACGTTAGATGGATAAGGAGCACCAGTGGGACCCTTAACAAAAGGGATGCATAATATATGTACTAGTTATATGCACCATTATAATTTAATGTCCTGATCTGCAAAATGTTGGATTATTTTGAAATTAATAAAATTAGCAAACGGCAGAATACAAAATAGTATGTAGGCTATGTGAAATCTAGTGTAATAGTGCAATCTAGTGGAAAAGGATTAAAAGGCAGAGTGTAAGAGCTACCAGGTTAGGGAAGTCAAACTGTCAGGAAAATGCTGTTAAAAACACAAAAAGTACAATGCTTACAAGATTTTCCAGTTAAGAAACCTCTGAAAGAGAAAGACTCTCGTATCAGTTGTTTACTTGGAACTGTCATTACTTTTCTTTATTGTACAAGCCCTGTATCACCACTGCAACGTATTCAAATAGTATAACCAGGAGGGTATAAAAAATCAAAATCCCCTCTCCCCTATCTGTGGCCTCCCTCCAGTGCCTAGGGCATCCATTCCCAAAGGGCTTTACACCTTTTCACATCTATGCATATACAGACATACGTCCTTGCACATACACACGTGCATATACACACCGTACTCTTTTCCACATAATGTGATCACAGTGTTTTCTCTTAGCATAGATCTTGAATATGTTTACGTGACATCACATCTGAAGGCTGCATAGATAGCTTTATGCCGGTGTGGCTCAATCATAATTTACGCATCAGCACCTCGCACTCAGCCGTCCAAACTAGAACTCCTGATCTTTCCTTTAAAGCCTGGACCTCTTACCGTGTTCCTCATCCCATGAATGGCACCCCCATTCATCCTCCTTTCATGACAGAAATCTAGAAATCGTTCCTGCCATCTTCTCCTGCTGATCCCCGCGGCCAATTCAATCCACGACCCACTCCCGTTGCTATTTACTCCTCAAAGCGTCCCTCCCAGCTTCATCCCCGATAGCCACACCAGCTCAGGAGGTCTCCAACTCCAGCCTGGATTACAAAAGTAGCCTTGGAAGGAGTGTGCTGCAAGCCGTTCTGACCCCTCCAACCCCTTCTTCACAAAGCAGCCAAAATGCTCTTTGTGAAATGCAAATCTGATCGTGTCCTGCTTAAACCCCTCCGAAGACTTCCCCTAGGTTTTAGGCTGAAGATTACACTCTTAAATGCAGTCTAACAGGTCCTGCAAACTCTGCTCCTTGACCTGCTAGCTCGCCTCCTTTTGTGTTGGGCTCCCTCTTCTCTGTCAGCTCCAACTCCACTGGACTTCTTCCAGCACCTTTTATTTGCCAAGTCAACCTGCCCCAGGGCCTCTACAGAGCTCTTCTTTTACCTCAAATACACCTTTCCTCTTCACCTCACTAACATTTACTCACCCTTCAGATCTGCATACTTCCTCAGAGAAGCCTTCCTTAATCCCCCTGCCTGGCTAAATCCGTTACTTAGAAATTCTAGTAGTGTTTGTAGCACTTATCACAGATCGAAGGGCACGTTTATATGTGTGATTATTTGATTTATCTCTGTCAGCCCCACTAGTGTAAAAGATCCTTAATGGTTGGGACCCTATAATCCCCAGCATCTCAGAGGGGACTCAAAACCAGTTGACACCCCCAGAAAATAAATAAATAAAAGAATTTTTAGTAAAGATGACCACTTCTTTTTCTAATTTTTCATTATTGCTATCAACCCTACAATAAACATCCTTATACTTTTACTTTTGAGCACTTTCACAAGTGTACCTATAAGCTAAACTCTTAGAAGTAAAACAGCCAGATAAAAAATAACCTTTCAGATTTTGATAAGCACATGTAGCAACCTGTTCTGTTTCCACTTCTGCGGTACCGGCCTTTGATTAGAATCAACTCTATAGCTAGAGAAAATGACAAATGTTAAAAGTGCTACACTGATTAACTATTTCATAAGAGAAAAAAACCAGCATCATTTAACCACATGTCTTACCAATTTGCTAAGGAGGAAAAAAAAAGAAAGAAAGAAACAGAGAAAAACCCCAAAAGAACACCGGGGCTATTTTTTTCTTTTCTCCTGCATTCCAAGGTAAAAGATCAACTTTACATCTATGACTATTGCTGAAGAAACCGGAAGCTAAAATATTTCACTTTAACTACTATAGGAAAATTAACTGCGATCTCTCCTTTCAAATTCACAATAACCCCAGATCTCCATAATAATCAGAGTGGTGACCAGATGAATGAGTGAAACACTGAAGAACGGGGAAGAATTTACACCAGAGCTGCCTAACTCCTAAGCATTTTTTAAATGAACAGCTTCATTTGTCAGAAAAGAAAGTCTTCCTTCCGAAGTCACAACAGATGCCCTGGCAATTCCCGGGGTACAGAATGCTGAGGATCTATTCTCAAAATCTGATTAGTCCAAGGCAATTAAGTAGAAAGTGAGACATGCCAAAGATGAGCTCTCTGTAAGCAATAAAGCACATTTAAACCGCTATTGCATACATATTGCATAATGATTCTCAGATGAAGATCAAAAGAAAAAAAATTCTACCCAAGTGACTCTAGAAGAAAACAGCACTTTAGCTTTACCCACGTTATTTTTCTCCAGGAACATGACATTAATAATCATGCCAACAACTTAATGTGTTGAGACTACCTATTTATTTCCTGAGACAACTTGTTCAACTTTTAAAATTTAACTTTGAGGATTATTTACTTCCCCGGCGCAGGAGCGATCACTGCATTCAAGGAATCGCAAATAGCCGCCCGTGGGTCAGGTGAACGAGCGTTGACAAGCCAGAAGCTCATCTCTGAGCATTTCTCTCTCAGAAATATGAGCTCAGCACAGGACCGCCTGTGGCATCTTCAACAACTGGGAAGTGAGCCATTACAAGTTGCCCTGTGCCTTATTACAATCCCACAAAAGTGCATGGCACTTTTATAAAAGATACAGAAAATAAGAACAAACTTGTTTAACATGAAAAATATACTTAACACAGTCAGTTAGAGTGACCATGGTTCTGACCTAACAACTGGAGTGAGAAAGTTCTGGGTATGGGGCTGGGGGTGTTGGGGAGAGACAGGAGTGAAAAAAGTAGGAAAAAGTTGGTTAAAAAAGATGACTGAAGGGTAGTTTCTTCTTTCTTTACATCGCTCATCACAGTCACCCTTAGTTTTCAAGGCTCTGGAGCATAAAAATAGTTTCCATGGAGTCAGATGTATTACAGGTTATTGTGCCTCAGAAGGGGGGGGGGGGGTCCTGTGTGTATACTCTATAAATTAATTTTGAGCAATCAGGTTTTCAAAGTTAGATATGGTAATCAAAATAAACGATCAACAGGCAGATGGACAGGAAAGAAAAATCTGCCACAAGACATGTTGAGACACTGAGAGTGTGCTCCTGAGATGGTCAGAATCCAGGCTAACCTGAAATGGAGAGAAGTTAAAAGGCCACAGGGTAGGAAATTACTTTTGATTGAAAGGTTTTATTTTCAATTGAAAAGCTAAAAATTATAACTAAGTATTGCAAGGTCATATAAGAGGGGTGAAAACTGCAGAAGGGACAACTGCCCCCCATTTCCCCCAGGGTAAGAGGATCCAGCAGCCAAGGGCTTAGCTGTCCTGCACCAGCAGCCAATGGCGGTTGCTCCCCCTTAACCCTGGGCTCCCCATCATCCATGGCCACTCTGCCCGGGAAGCCAGCTCCCAGCCAGCAAGAAACACCAGGAAAGGAATAACTATAGGAAACAAGTTAAGGTCAGGACACTTTGCAGGGGGAAATAAAAAGGGCACAAATAAACAAACAAACAAACCCTTTAATTCTCTTCTCAGATATTCAAGTTCGAAATACAATGAAAGGGGAGGAAGGAATGTGTTAAACTGCCCTGTTTCAGCTACTTTCCAGTTGTAAGAGATCAACTTGCAACACAGAGGATTATTCTTTTCAGACAGTTTATCAGAAAAAAATAAAATGTTTCCATCACAAGTATCTCTGCTGCCCTGCGCAAAAATGTTAGCATGGCCTTCAGATTAAATATTCACTGAAACAAAGGTGAATAGTTCTGAGATTTTAAAAGAAGAGACCAAGTAAAGGTGTTAAGTTGATTCCCTGGCTGAGCTGCACTGTTAGAAAGGTCTGGAGTTGAAATCCAGCTCTACTTTTCATCCACTTCTAGTTCATCCACTAGATGCTAGTTCTGTTTCCCGAAACAAACAGAAAAGAGTTTATGTCTACTTTTAGTCTTCAAGCTAAACATTTCCAGACCCTTTGAGGATACCTCCTATGACAGGATTGCCAGACCCCTCATCATCCCCACGGACTGTTCTGGAAGTTGTCTAATTTGTCAACGTCTCTCTTTAAATGTGACAGCCAGAAATGGACGCAATACTACAGATGTGGTTAATTAGAGTGGGGTACTATTCGTTTTTGTGACATATGGACACTATACTATTATCAGAATCTAAATTTGATTTTTTTTTTCTCTTTTACAGAGACATCATGCTGCTGGTTCATATTAACCTTTTTCCTCAAAGATTGCCACCACATTAAGTCACCTTCTTCCTTATACACTGATGAATTATGATGCATTTACTGCTATTAAGTATCTTTTCACATAGCATCGCAGCCTATTTAAACCACATTAAACTCTAAATTCTTGTTATCTACTTGTAACAGTTCCCCCTTTTCAAGTCATTCCTGGATTTTAAAGCAAGCATCCTAGATCTTCATCAAAGTCATTCATAAAAATGCTGGAAAAACAAAAGACCCAGGGCAAAGGGTTAGATCTTTCTCCAGGGACCACTCTTGGACCCAAACCCAGTACCCCACACACCTGGAGGGTGCTAGTTCAGCCCGCCTCATGCCCACCACAAAGCAATCCCGCTAATCAACATACCATCTCACCCACAAGAGCATCTCAAGCCTTAACAAATGCTTTGCTGAAAGTAAGATTCACTTATGTTTCAAAACAACGTGTAAAAAACCTATACATATTAAAATTATAGTCTTTGAAAACTACATATGCACACAGAACAAAGACTAAAAGGAAAGGAGCCTCAATGGAAATGTCTGTTCGGGCGTCAGACTGTGGAGACTGTTTTTTATTCAATACTGTGTTTACTATAGTTACATTGTTTAAAAAATTGAAGACACCAGGAATTCTTCTTAGAGAGAATGTTGCTTGGAGGCAGTTCATGTAAAACAGCTTTAAGAGACTTGAGACTCTATCTGATCCTACCAACTTGAAAACCCCAATCAAAAAATATTCAGTTAAAAAGACTTGTTGATCCTTAGGAACACTAGCTTCTTTTTTTTTTTTTTTTTTAAATTTTGCTTTCCTGTTTTTGGCATAATATTTCTGGATAGCAAACCAGAGAACAGTATTCTAAAGTTTAGAAAAAGCCTGGATGGGGTATATACATATAAGAGTGTGTGTGTGTGTGTGTGTGTGTGTGTGTGAGAGAGAGAGAGAGAGAGACAGACAGAGACAGAGACAGAGAGACAGAGAGTGAGTGACTCAGTCTGTTCATGTCTGTCTGTCTGTTATGTCTGTCTCTTTATCTATGCTGGAGAAGTTCAAAAGGATGAAAAGGAAAAAAAAAAGTCACCATGTTTAATAGTTCTGTGAAGATTTGGACTAAAACAGAGCTCCAGCCCAAGAATCTCTAATGGACACATAAACTCGTATCATCTATTCACCTAGAGTCCTCTTTTACACTAAGAGCAGGAAACAAGATCAGCAGTAGGATTTGCACTTTGGTGTTTAGAGCTGAGGCAAGGGTAAGGTTTAAGAAAAGGAGTCAGTAAGAGTAAGTGTACAGTTATCAAAAAAGAAAAGAAATAAAGTGGCTAGTTATTTTGGAGAAAATATCCATAAATCCTGCCCTTATTGGAATCCCAAACAATCTGAATATTTGATGGAGAATTTTTTAACATGTCAGGGTTTCTTTACTGCCTCAGCATTTGTTTAGAGTATGGTTTTCTCAGTGGAAAACCAGCGTTATAAACTGAATACATGTTACCCTTATCTCTTTGGATGGTCTCTCACTAGGTTTCTCTGGTGCTGTCTCTTGCTATTTTTAATGTCTGAGAGCAAGACAAGTGAATATTCCACTTTGCTTAGAAATACAATTTGTCCATTGTCCTAGAAGCTAAGCTAAATACATCGGGTAAACCAACAGCTTTTAGATTTATGGAAAACCCTTATAATAAAGAGGTAAGATGAGCAAATACTAAGTCCAGTTGACAACTGAAAATTTTACTTTGCTTAGAAATAAATTTTGTCTACCACCCTAAAAGTGAAGCCAAAAGTATCTGGTAAATTAGCAGGTTCACAGCTCTATAGCAAATTTTCATTTAAAATACATAAAATGTCCAACTAGAAAGTCTAATTATTTGACAAGTGAAAATTCCACTTTGTTTTGAAATACAATTTTCCCGCCACCCTAGAAATTAGGCTAAATACTTGAGGTAAGTCAACAGTTTCACAGATGGAAAATTGTCATAAAATAGGTTAAATGTCCAAAGAGAAGTCTAGCTAGTATTTGACAAGGGAAAATGCTACTTTGTTTTGAAATACAATTTTCCCATTGCACTAGAAGTTTAATACAGGTGGTCAATCAACAGCTTCATGGATCCACAGCAAATGCTCATCAAAATGAATTAAAATATCCAAATATAATGCCCAGTTATTATTTGATAAAATAAATATGCTCAGTAACACCTTTTTTTTTGCTTTACATGTAACCGTGTGCAAAATGGGTAAGAAACAGTCAACACTGAGAATATCTGAGAAAATCCAAAATTCACTTAGGAATAATAGATGTCAAAAAAGTGTTTTAAATTCTTGTCTATTAATTGGAGGGAGGCTAATGTTTTGTAAGATAACACAAATGTTATCTAAGGTATTTGTCAATGTTATATTTTTGTATTTATTTTTAATATTGTTTTGCTGTTTCAGATTTGAAAAGTCTTATCATAATTACTTATCAATGTTGTTTTTTTTGCTCAGAAAAGTATTTCTAAGCAAAATAAAAATTATTTAATATGAAGAGAAATAAAAAACACAAGGAAATACACCAAAATGATAACTATGCGTATGTTACAATAGTGAGATCAGAGGAAATTATCAGTTATCCAGTTTTAAATATTTATGTACTAACGTTGTTCATTTAAATTTTAATTAGAAAAAGCAATTAATATTATTTCCTTTAAAAAATCTCTGTAAATTTAATGTTGTTTAACAGTTAGGTCTCTTTGGAAAGAAAATAATGAAGGAAAATTAATTTGATCTGATTTTTAATTTTTAGGAATCATACATATGTAGCTCTATGAGAAATATATGTTATTTTGGTACATGTAAATGCATAAAGAAAGTCTGAAAAAGTAAACTACATAATGTGCATGGGAATTAGTTTAGGATGAAGAAGTTACAGGTGATCTTGATTTTCTTCTTGATTTTTTTCCCAGTTTTCTGGAGTTTTATTCTCCTGAATTTTGCACAGTGAATAAAAATTCAGTATGATAAAAAATAATACTAAAGATGTTTTTATACAAACAAATTCTGGTTAACATTTTGAAATAAAAAATGAAATTGGTTCAAAGTTATGCAAACTTTAAAAGTCTCGGGATAGATTTTTAAACTTTTATTTTCCCTACCATCTATCCTGGTTTTTAATCTCACTTTTTAGATAAAGAATATCTATCCGTTAACAAATAGGCAAACTAAATTTTCTAGATTGAAAAAAACATCTAAGGGGTTGACAGTTCGGCAGTCAGAATGGTACTCTGACAAACATAAGACATCCTAAAATTTTATCTTGCAGAAAAGGATGAACATCTTAAGATTAAAGGCACTTCTAAAAAGTATAATTGTGTTCACCCAACTTCCTAGAAAAACATCTTCCACTGTTGGAAATTTTCACTTCATTCATTCATAGATCTGATGGTCAACATTTTATTTCTGATAAAAAGTAAAATCCCAGTAATTGTGTTCCACTTTTGTTTATTCCTAGAAAAGCTAGCTTTAATTGCGATCCCTGACACCCTGTCACGTACAATGGGTCGAATTCTTATTTATCCTATATGTATAAATAATCTGTAGCAATGTTACTAATATATACTCAATTTTAGCCTTTAAATACAAATGTGGTCATCCGCATTTCAGAAACCTCACTCAGCTGTAGACAATTGGCTTTCCATTTTAACTTAAACCTCTTTTTCTAAGATTATCAACAAATTGTCCTTTTTCTCAGACCCTGACACTTTGAGGCGCTTAAATGGAAATCCTCGTTATGGCTCTTTTTTTTTTTTTTTTAAGCATCCTTGTTCATCAGTATTTCAGAGGTTTGCAACTCATTGCAATTTTATCTAAAGTAAAATATGTATGTTTATATGCATAAATACACACAAACATTTGTGGCCGAATCTCAGCAACACGCTTGAAAGGATTAAACATGCGGTTACCGTGACTAAATGTATTCATTCACTCTACAAGACTTAGAAAAACGTAACGTTGCAGAGAGAGCTAGGTCTCTGTGTAAACCTTGTAATCACCACTAAAAGGCCATAGCTGGGAGCCTCCGAAGCCTCCAAGCACACTGGAGGCATCCACAGCTGTTTTTAATTGTTTTTGCTTTTCAAAATAGTGCACTTGGTGGGGCAAACGCGGCTGTTTGCAGCGTCTCTGGCCCCCAGCCGGGGTTAACCCTGACCCGAACGCCCAGTTTAGCTCCCAGCATTTCACGATTCTGCTTCCCTGCTCCGTAAAATCTAAGAAAAACGAGATTTCCGCCGCCAAGAAATGCTTTTAGGAAGAAGGGGAATTAGGTGTTTCAAATGCACATTTTTGTGTTCCCTCCCGATCGGATTCAAGGAAAGAAAAAAAAGGATGTTTATGTGGAAGGGGATGCAGCTTGACACCCATTTCCTATGGCTTGTCTCCGGGCCGCAGAGCCCCATTCGTGTGGTAACGACCCCCAGAAAAATGGGCAACAACCCCCAAGTCTTTGCTTCAGGGATGGGGAGAGGTCCACCACCAGGGCTGGTAATTAGGGGTAGGGGGTGCGGTGGGAATGGAAATTGGAGACAGAATTTCTGCGCGCTCTGGGCAGGGAGGGGCCCGCGGGGGCGCGGAGAAAAAGAAAAGGCCAGGGGTCAAGGCTGAGAAGGGACTCACAGGGCCCAGGAATTGGGGTGCGGGGTGTTCTGGACAAGGGGTGTCGTGAGGATGCGGGTAGAAAGAGGGACTGGCGCCCAGAAAATGCCCCCAGGTACCCAAAACCCGGGCGGGGGATGGGGAGGCGGCGGCCTGTTGGCCCCAGGACCTCCCGTCGCGCGCGGGCCACTAACCTGTCAGCAAGAAGGTGCCAGTGGTCGCGGGGCTCATCCTGCGTGTCCCCCGACCCTGTCCCGTCCAAGCACAAGGGTCTCCCAGCTCCCACCACCGGGACAATTGCATTCTTGGCCTGACTAGGCCGGCCGTCCTCGATTCTCCCCTCCCCTCCCTTTCTTCTTTCCTCCCAGCTTGGCCAGTTCAGCATCAGCATCCTGCACCCCCTCCTTAATCCCGTACTCCCCCTAGCGGCGGGCCAGTGTAGCGTGGCCATCGCCCCCACCCCCATCCCCCAATCCCCCCCCAACCCCCGCCCCCGCTCCCCTCCGCCCCCCTAACCCGCGGAGCACGCTGGGATTTGGCGCCCCCCTCCTCTGTTCAGCCTATATAAGGCTCCCGGTCGGCGCTCCCGGTACACGCGCTTCAACTTCGGTTGGTGTGTGTCGAAGAAACCTGACTACGACCTGGGGAGAACAGCGAAGAGGGTCCACCGAGCCTTGCGAAAGGTCCGCTGAGCGGGCTCGCGTCCGGGGCCACTCCGGGCTGCGGAGCACCCAGCGGAACCCACGCCTGGCACAGGTGTGGGACCCCGTCCTCCTGTCTTCGCAGAGGAGTCCTCGCGTGGTGAGTATGCGGTGAGGATGTTTCTTTTTTTAAGATCACATTCATTCCCTGTCCTTTTCGGGAGCTGCGGGAGACAGAGTAGTGCCCCTAAGTGTCTCCACGAAAATCTTGTCACGCCTTCACTGGCTGTACCCCAAAACAGAGTGGAGAGAGAAACCAAGCCTTCAGGGCTTTGATTTCCAGGACCCAAGTCCAGATAAGAGCTGTAGACAGACATGAGCTGCGGACAGACATGAGCTGCAGACGGATAAGAGCTACAGACCAATTTGCAATTTGTTCTTCAAATGCGCTACATAGTGATAGGCGCTACAAACTAATTGGCGCTTCAATGCGCTATAAACTGATAAGCGCTTCAAATGCACTGTAGACTGGCGCTTCAAATGCGCTACTAGCTGATGGGTGCTTCAATGCGCTACAAACTGATAAGCGCGTCAGATGCGCTATAGATGGATGGACGCTTCAATGCGCTTACAAACCATTATGGACTGCAGCAATATATGAGCTACAGACTGATGATTGATTTGCGCTTTAAATGCGCTACAAAATCTGAGCTGCAGAAGATTAGCGCTACAAAAATGATACCATTAGCACTACAACAGCGCTTCATTGTGTTACAAGGCACAGGAACTGCAGAGGTACATGAGCTGCAGAGAATTTACACCTAAAATGCGCTACAAAGTAATAACAGCTGCAGAGATATACAAGCTGCACTGTTTTATGCTATAAAGAAACCTGCTATAAAGGGACAAGAGCTGTAGAGTAAGATTACTCCGTCTTCTTAGAGGGGGACCCCACCCTTTGTCTCTAACACACCTTTTGGAATGGCTCCCACTATGTTTTTCTGCAGGACGGTTGTCTGCATGATGGTGCTGTTACACAAAATGGAGCCCCGGGCAAAAATTAGTGTTTAACATTCTGCCCACACCATTCCTGCTATAGCAGTGGAGTGGAGGGGCGCTGACTTGAGTGTAAAAGGGAATCTTTTGGTGGTGGCAGAGCGAGCTGCCTTGCCTAGTTGCGCTTGATTGAAGTGGCAGTGTAGTTGTAGTGGTGGCGCGAATGGGCGTCCAGCAACAGTTTGTGGAAACTGTTGGTTTGCTTAGTATAGGCGGGGGGGGGGGGGGGGGGGGGGGGGGGGTTGGATCTGGGGATGATTGCTTGTTGCATGAAATGAATCTGGCTGTTGGAGGCTGGTGGGAGGGGTTTTGGGAGGGGGGGGATCGTGGGAGAGGCAAACAGCCAGTCTCAGACCTGCCCCGCCCATTCTAGCGCGCCTTCTCTGCAGTATCTGCTCAGAGCCGGCTTAGCGCCTCCCAGCGCCTACTCAGCGCGCGCCTCCTCTGCAGCGCGCCTTCCTAGAGCGCGCCTTCTAGACCATTTCTCCCCAACCCCGCCCCTCCCTAGCCCCCTCCTCTGGGTGTCTCCCCCCAGACCCCGCCTCTCCTTGAGCCCGCCTCCTCTGAGGCCTGTCCCCCAGGCCCCGCCTCCCCGTGAGCCCGCCTCCTTTGAGGCCTCTTCCCCAGGCCCCGCCTCTCCCTGAGCCCTCCCCTGAGGCCACACCCCCAGGCCCCGCCTCTCCCTGAGCCCTTCTCCTCTGAGGTGGCTCCCCCAGACCCCACCTCCCCCTGTGAGCCCACCTCCTCTGAGGTGGCACCCCCCTGAAACCTCCCTCCCTAGGCCCGCCTCCTCTGAGGTGGCTTGCTCAAACCCTGCCTCTCCAAAGCTTGGCCCCTCCCTGAGCCAGCCTCTTCTGAGTTGGCCTACGGCCCCGCCTCCCCGGAACCCGCCTGCGCCTGCGCAGTGTGAGCCCCCAGCCCCTCCCATCAGGCCCACCTCCTCTGCGCCTGCGCACTGCCTTCTCTGCCTGAGCCTGGCTGCACAGCCCCTCCCTTCTGCGGTTTTTGTGGCGCCGGTTTTGCTTTTTATCCAGCAGTGTCTAATAAATATAAGAACAATAAACAAGAACAATTAGCAACAATGATAATTATACCTGGAATTTACAAGCACTTTTTACAAGTGCTTTGCATACATTAAATAACATAATCCACAATTTAAACTTGACAGTGGGTTATGAAAGGTGCTTCTGAGCATACATGGCTGGTGCCTCTAAGGGCAATCCAGCTAAATATTTTTACTATAAATGAGAAATAAGTTGTTTTAAATACTTTTAAGGTTTTTTTTGAGACACTAATGGGCATTTATGGTGGCTTACTGGAATAGGATTCTTTGGTGGATACAAAATAAGGAACAATTTGAACTGTGTTTCCTAGGAATTTAGTGGCTTATTGGCATTGTTGGCCTTGGAGCAAGGATGAGGTGTTTATGTGTATGCCTGTGCAGCTAGGTTTTTTTTTTTCTTGGAACCCTAGGGTATTAGCCCTGGCTAACTTGCCTGCATATTTATTAATTGTGCCTGGCACATGGTAGGCATTCATTAAATATGTGTTAAATGACCAGAGTAAATTGGTTTATTCAGTGCCTTCTTTGGTGTCTGCAGGTGTTTTCTGGGTTTTTTTCTGTGGTGCTTTGCTGTGCTGGATTGTCCAAGGCATTGCTAGCCTTATTTCTCACACTTAATAGGATCTTTAAAAAAAAAAGCGTGTATGTATGTATACATATATATATATATATATACTTTAAACTCCAATAATGCAAGCTGTAATTATAATTAAAAAAAAAACTATTTTAATTTAAAATATTCAGAAGAATTACCTTTTTTAAAATAAAAAGCAAAAACTAATTATTTAAATATTTAAATTTGGGGTGAGTGGATTACTTACTGGTGGTACATAATTTTCATTTAAAATTTGTATAATGTAAAAACATTTTGAACATAGTTGAACATTTTAGCTGGCATTGCTAAACTTTATTAAACCAATTTATGCCTTACTTTTAGTCATATGTACCATGTTTATGTTTCTAACTAAATGAAGAAATTTTAAAACCTCATTTATCTTGATACTTTTATACATACTTATAATTACAGCTTTCAGTAAGTCCCCATGCCCACCTTGCTACCCTGACCCTCCCCCCCCCCCCCCACTCCTCTTAGGAAATTCTGTGTCTGCATTTTTTTAAAGTTCAAAACAATGGTCAAAATGTGCATATTAATATAATTTGCATTTCACAAATAGTACACAGAGTACTAAAAAAGAAATTGGGACTTTTGAAAATGTAAAGCAATTAAGAGTTGCTTAATGAAGTGTCATTTCCTAATGAGATGTTTAATGTGTGACAGTTTTGGACCACTATTACTCTTTGATATGTTTGGGGAACGGAAGTTTTTAGAAGTCATCCTGAATAGTCAGAGATGAATTAAATGTATTTAATTCCTATATAGACTAGCAATGAATTCTTTTTCATATGTAAAGGTGACATCTGTCCCATGTGGCTCGGCTCTATGCTATGTATCCTTTCAGGTTTTCCTAAAACCTGACTGCACCTCCCCAGTACAGCCCCTCATAAGGGGGGTTTAAAGAGCCATAGTTCTGTAATTCAAATCAAGTCATAATGCTCCTGTTTCTATGTTAACTGGTGCTCTAGTTACTGTTTAAATATTTTAAAACTTTATTTACACAAATGTTAACCTGCCTGCCCACTATCCTATCACTTTTAAAGTTGAAACCGCTCTTCTCTGGACAGTCATCTCCTTTAGGATTTAGAACCCCACCCCAAAATTTAAAACCCCAGAGGTGGGCACCTGAAACCTGATCTTGGTAAAGGTCAGGGGTCTCAAACTGGTGACCTTGCAGGCCAAATAAGACCCTTAATTTGTTTGACCAGCACTGGAATACAATTTTTTTTAAAGAATTGAATGTCTTTGGGGAGGGGGGGCATGCGTCCCCAAATTACAGTCACAGCCTCCTCCTTACTGTCTTAACTTCAGGTCCTTTTCACTTTTATGGTACCTTCCTGTCTACTAAAAGCATTTGAATTTTAAACGCTTATTATTGATCTTCTGATTCCCCAAACAATACAATGATTGCTGATTTCTGAACATGTTGTTATATCTGTCCTATTATTGTATTTTGCAGATATTAAAACCCATCAGATCTGGGCCTCAATAAAACTCATCTCAGTGACTGTGATTGACATGTAGGTTGTTAACCTTCCTGACCTGGGTCAGGCAGCGCCAGGCCATGCTCTGAATGCCTTTCCAGAATTTTGAAAGTATTGTCTGGATGACAGAAGTGGCACCCGAGTCACCTGACTTGTGCTTATTAGTTGTTGTTTAATGGGACATTAAAACTCTTAATTTTGTAAATAAAAAGTCCACTATTTTGTAACCTTATATTCTGAGTGTCACCAATACAGTTATCTCCAAGGAGTTGGAAATGAAACAGTGTCACAGGTTATGATGTATTGCATCTTCTAGTTTTTCTGCATTTTTAGACTATTTAGAATATTTAATCTTAAATGTCAATTAAAACTATTAAAATGGCACAGTAATTCTGTCCCTTAAAGATTCTGCTTGGGGGCTTGGAGGGAGATTCTGCTTGCCGTATAGCCACTCCTTGGAGTAGGGAGGGGGAGGGTAGGGGAGGGGCCTAAAGGATTATGATGGGTCTTAAGGAAGAGGAAGGAAAGGGTATTTCTCTACACCCAGGGTCAAGGCTGAAGTGTACAGCCATCATTTTTGATTATCACGTTGTTTTTTTTTCTTATGCCCTATTGATTGAAATGTTAGCTATTTTTCACCTAACTTCTTTGAATAACACATGTTTATCTTTGTGGGTTGTAAATAATATAATTAATTTAGTGTCCATTTTGCCTTGATGAGTCAGAGAGGAAAAGGTGGCCAAGACTGCCAAGTTAAAATTGTAGTGAATAGGCAGTCTGCCTGCTTTGTATATTATATTTTTAAACTTTTGAGCACTTTTCTAAAGTTTTCCAAATATGAGAATTTAATGCTCATTGTAAAGTTATTAAAAAAATTACTCTAAATGCACTTAGCCCTATTTTTAGGAAGTACATAGGCACTGTTGGATCATTTATTTTAGGTGTGATTTATTGTCCCCATACCCATAATTAGGAACCTTTAATCCCCCAACCCCCCCATGCGCCATATATCCACTCACCACCTAGGAGTGCAGCCCTATCCTGCTCTAAATTACAAACTTTTTGTTTGGTGGGACTGTGCTGACAAATTTTGTTTAAAAACAAGAAATTGCAAACTGGTGACCTGGAAGTCAGATGAGGTCCTGGATTTGTTCAACCTACGGTGTATACAAAAATAATTTAAAAATTTAGGTGGAAAATGTATGCCTAGGTTGCTATAGTTGCAGCCCCTCCCTATTTTAATCTTAGCCTCTTTACACAGAATGTTACATTTCTATTTTCTTATTAATAACTTTATGAATAACTATCAATAACTTATTAATAACTTTAATAACTATTAATAATGTAATAACTAACAGTTATTAAATATTCACCCTGTGCCTTACCTGCATTGTTTAATTAAATCTATACTGTAAGTTTTTGAGTGTCCAATTTGATAGCTCAGCTCCTCCTAAGAGGCATCAATTAATATTTGCTGATTGATCGTATAATAAGGAGGGAAACTGATATACACATGTTGCTGCTCAGTGCCACTTCTGTCCCACAGGGAATTCTCTTTGGGAAGTCAAATTGTGGTCAGAAAAGTAATTTAGATAATCTTGTGGGTTTTGTGGCAGTTGTTGTTGTTTGTTTTGATAATCATTTACCTTCTGCATGGAGGTAGACCACATGACAGTTGGCCAAAGTGCCCCCTTCCCCCAGAGTTGATGAATATAGGCATTGTGATTTTAAGCCCCCACCTTTTTTTTTTTTTTTTTTTGGTTCCCTATTAGCTGGAATATTAGCTGTGTTTCAGGTAACTTGTCTAATAACAGTTAATCATTTTGGCTTTACTTTGTGGTTTTATTCTGACTGGGTCTTTGACTTGAGAGGTTTTTGCTGTGCTCTCTTGATACAGAGTTGTTTGTTTACAACGTCTCAGTGTTCTTTTCTAGTTGGTGAAGGGAAGCTTGCTGTTGATATAGTTATGTGTTGTTAGGTCATAATGAACAGGTGACATTTGAGGAGGAAAAGGTCATTTGGATTTTTAAAAAATGGGGTGCTTTTTGTTATGCTTTGTTTAATTGATTAATTTCTTTCTCCCCTTTTCAAGGTTTGCATTTCTTTATTAATTACTGATGTAAACAAGTAGGGCAAAGAGATACTTTAAATACTCATGTATTTAAAGTATTTTTGGTGGATACTTTAAATACTCATGTATTTAAAGTATTTTGGTTCATACTTTAAATACTCATGTATTTAAAGTATTTTGGTGCATACTTTAAGTACTCATGTATTTAAAGTATTTTGGTGGACACTCTAAATGCTAAATTCTTTTTTGTAATGTGTTGCTTTGAATGTACATGTTAAATTTATGCTTTTGTCTTCCTTTACAGAAACAAAAAGCTTTTGAAAACAAAAAGAAGAAAGGGTGGAAGAGGAGGCCAGGACCCAGGCCTCCATCCCCACAGGAGCGAAGCTGCACCTGGGAGGTCCCCTCCCACTCCAACTCTCACCCTGGGGCCCGACTGCCCACCTCCTCCTCCTCCTCCTCCCCCCAACGGCCCTTCCTCCTCCTCTTCCTCCTGCTCCTCCTCCTCTTCTTCTTCTTCCTCCTCGCGCAGCGGCCAAAGAGGCCAGTACATCCCCAACCTGGCCGAACGAAGGCGGGACGATCTCTCTGAAGAGATCAACAACCTCAGAGAGAAGGTCATGAAGCAGTCAGAGGAGAACAACAACCTGCAGAACCAGGTGCAGAAACTCACGGAGGAGAACACCTCCCTCCGTGAGCAAGTGGAGCCCGCCCCTCAGGATGAGGAGGATGACCTCGAGCTCCGAGGTGCTGCGGCGGCCGCTGCCCCGCCCACTCCCATAGAGGAAGAGTGCCCAGATGACCTTCCCGAGAAGTTTGACGGCAACCCAGACATGCTGGTTCCTTTCATGGCCCAGTGCCAGCTCTTCATGGAAAAGAGCACCCGAGATTTCTCAGTCGATCGCGTCCGCGTCTGCTTCGTGACCAGCATGATGACCGGCCGTGCCGCCCGCTGGGCCTCCGCGAAGCTGGAGCGATCCCACTACCTGATGCACAACTACCCAGCCTTCATGACCGAGATGAAGCACGTCTTTGAAGACCCTCAGAGGCGGGAGGCTGCCAAACGCAAGATCAGACGTCTGCGCCAAGGCATGGGGTCAGTCATCGACTATTCCAACGCCTTCCAGATGATTGCCCAGGACCTGGATTGGAATGAGCCCGCCCTGATTGACCAGTACCACGAGGGCCTCAGCGACCACATCCAGGCGGAGCTGTCGCGCCTTGAAGTGGCCAAGTCGCTGTCCGCACTGATAGGCCAGTGCATCCACATCGAGAGGAGGCTGGCCAGAGCAGCTGCGGCGCGCAAGCCTCGCTCCCCGCCGCGCGCGCTCGTTCTGCCGCACATCACCAGCCACCACCAGGTAGATCCCACCGAGCCTGTGGGAGGTGCCCGCATGCGCCTGACCCAGGAAGAAAAGGAACGACGCAGAAAGCTGAACCTTTGCCTCTACTGTGGGAATGGAGGTCACTACGCCGACAACTGTCCTGCCAAGGCCTCAAAGGCTTCGCCGGCGGGAAACTCCCCGGCCCCGCTGTAGAGGGACCTTCAGCGACCGGGCCAGAATTAATAAGGTCCCCACAAGATGATGCTTCATCTCCACACTTGCAAGTGATGCTCCAGATTCATCTCCCGGGCAGACACACCCTGTTCGTCCGAGCCATGATCGATTCTGGTGCTTCTGGCAACTTCATCGATCACGAGTACGTTGCCCAAAATGGGATTCCTCTGAGAGTCAAGGACTGGCCGATACTTGTGGAAGCAATTGACGGACGTCCCATAGCATCGGGCCCCGTTGTCCACGAAACACATGACCTGATCGTTGACCTGGGAGATCACCGCGAGGTGCTGTCATTCGACGTGACTCAGTCTCCGTTCTTCCCCGTTGTCCTCGGGGTGCGCTGGCTGAGCACACACGACCCCAACATCACATGGAGCACCCGATCTATCGTCTTTGATTCTGAATATTGCCGATACCACTGCCGGATGTACTCTCCGATACCACCGTCGCTCCCCCCACCAGCGCAGCCGTCCTTCTACTACCCGGTGGATGGATACAGAGTTTACCAACCAGTGAGGTACTACTACGTCCAGAACGTGTACACTCCGGTGGATGAAAACGTCTACCCAGATCACCGTCTGGTTGACCCGACCATAGAGATGATCCCTGGAGCACACAGTATCCCCAGCGGACACGTGTACTCACTGTCCGAGCCTGAAATGGCAGCTCTGCGAGATTTCGTGGCCAGAAACGTGAAAGATGGGCTGATCACCCCAACGATCGCCCCCAACGGAGCCCAAGTTCTCCAGGTGAAAAGGGGGTGGAAACTGCAAGTTTCCTACGACTGCCGAGCTCCCAACAACTTCACCATCCAGAATCAGTATCCTCGACTCTCTATTCCAAATTTGGATGACCAGGCTCACCTGGCGACGTATACTGAATACGTACCTCAGATACCTGGATACCAAACGTACCCCACCTATGCCACGTACCCGACCTACCCGGTAGGATTCGCCTGGTACCCAGTGGGGCGAGACGGACACGGGCGATCGCTCTATGTCCCCGTGATGATCACCTGGAATCCGCATTGGTACCGCCAGCCTCCGGTACCCCAGTATCCGCCGCCGCAGCCGCCGCCGCCGCCGCCGCCTCCGCCGCCGCCGCCGTCTTACAGCACCATGTAAGTACTTGTCGTGTCCTTCGAGATCTCTGCCCTCACATTTACTCCTGTTCAGCTTCTCAACCAATGACTGTGTGCCAAATTGGGCTACTGCATCTTCAGGCCAAACCTGAGGCACGGTCCTCTCTGAAACGGCTAGGGAAAGGTCAGGGCCACCCTGGAAGGGCACACGTCCTGAAAAGCACCAAAAGAGCGACAGAGCATTTACCAACAAATTCTCTCTCGGTTTTCCACCGTAACTGCCAACATAACGAAAATTCGTTGAAATCTCTGTCACCATCTGAATTAATAGGCTGCCAGATTCCACCTTTAACATTTACAGAGAAGCTGATACAAACACAGGAAATGCTGATTTCTCTATGGAGGGGGAGATACAGAGGAGGAGGAGGAGGACATGACTTTTCTTGCAGTTTCGGTACCCTCTTTACATCATTGGAGGTCCGACGCCTTATTAAGGAAGCCAGAATTGTTGGTGCAGTGTAAAACGGCTTCCGTGATCTTTTTGCTGCACCCTTAGAAACTTCACCATCTTCAGACTCCACATTCATGGTTCCGTTAATTCTCAAGGAGCAGCAACTAGACTGGTTCTCCCAGGAGCAGGCAAACCCCCTGCAACAGCAACACCTCAGGCCTCAGAAGGAAGTGCTCTCTCAGAAGGGACTCTGGCATGTTTAGAGTGTGCCTTCACACCCTGGTGCAAACCACATGTACCCAAGAACTCTGGCTTTCTCACAACACCTTACCATCATCATGCCAGTAATGGCTTCCATGAAGTGTTAAACCCGGTAATTAGAGACTGTTGGTGATTACGTTTTGGTCACGCACGAGGGTTAATGAGTAGCAGCAAATCAAAAGGATTCCTAACCCATACCCACCTCTTAAGAGACTGAGTTAATGCTACCAACTTGTCCATCAGAAGAAATTTCACGGGTGTTGTTAACGGGCTGGAAGAGCCTCATCTGAAGTCTTGGAAGCATCTCTCCATGTGTCTGCCTCCATTTGCATCTGGGCATTTCATCAGCAGTCCCCTCGCTAGACTATAGCATTAGGATGCTTAGAGAGGGGACACGAATTTAGCACCCAGACCCACACTCCTATGCCTGTGAGGGATATCTTTGAAGAAGAGGGATTGAGGCACTGGACATGGCCTTGAAGATACGGACTTCTTTTGTGAGCTTTAAATCCAGAGAGTGACCTGATGGGTAACCACTTTAAAAGGATCAAGAGTTCACACAATGGAAAGCGGTCCCCTCTAGGGGATGGAGAGGATAATAAGCTGCCAATGAATGAAAGGCCTCGAAGCAACTCAAATGACTCAAAGCAACGGACAACACAAGTGTTGTCTTCAGTCTGGTGATGACGTCTAGTCTCCTGGATGCTTTGTGCTAACCTGGGACTGCCTGACTTCTTTAGCCTGGTCTATTGCTACTACCTTGAACTGTTTGTCTAACCTTTCTCTTTCTGTTTAATTCTTTACTACTGCCATTAACCCTGCTGCAGGATTCGTGTCATCTTTCCTGCCTGGTTGCTGAGACTCCATTTTGCTGCCATGCACGGAGGAGAAAGAGGCAGGCTTCAAGGGGCATGTGTTTCAATACACAACGTCCAATTGCCAAAACACAGTTTGAGCAGTAGGCCGTGTGGTACATATTTCCAATTGCTTATCATGAAGAGGAGTCCAACGGTGAAGTTTCATTTTTCATCCACATCATCTTTCATACATTCATTATCGTCCCCCCCCCCATTCTTGCATGTTTAAATACTTAAAAGTTTTAGCTGTAGATTAGTGGTGTCTTTTAACAGTGTTTTAAAGTGGTGACTGCTTTCAGAAGTTATTTCCATTGAATTACAAAGTTCTATCCAATTCTTACTGTTAAACTAATTAAAATGGATAAGTTAACATAGTATAAAATATTTTACTGTGAACTTCTCTTACAACACTGTGAATGAGAGTCCTCAGAACTGGAGTATTTGTATAGTGGTTTATCCCGTTAACCTTCAGTCTTCTATTTTAACATATACAAGTTCAATTTTATCAATTGGGCATTTAACAAGTCACACAAAAAGATTTACAAATCCAAAGAAGATAACTAATTGGCTAGTTAATTCCAAAAACGTTTCCTCCCCCCCCCCCCCTTTCAGTGGAATCAGAAAGCTTGTCAGTCACCCACGTGTATTAGAGTAATTACTTTTAAAATGGTGCGTTTGTGCTTCTGGACTATTTTGAAGCGTCACTTCAGTTTACCTCAGATCAATCCATCATCCATACATTTGATTCAAGTTGTTTTGTGTCAAACTTACAGTTGTCAATTGATCTTCAAGCTGCAGAGGACCTAGAAGTAGGTCATTTATCTGCAGCCCTGTGGCATGTGCACACGGACATTTGCCATCACCGCAAGCAAACATCTGGAGACGTTGACCAACGAAAGCAGCGGTCAGGGAGAGCATGGTGATGGGGATGAAGACCCTGACGCACATTTGGCTGTTTAGTAAAGCTTGTGGAAAACTTTGGGCAGTGTGTACTATGCTTTATTGCTATATATACTCTCTATTATACTATCTATAAATGTAGGTGTTAAGAATAAGTAATTTCAAATTTATTCTATAGTATCAGGATTTAATAAGTTTCCTTTCACTGAATTTATTTTGTTGCTGTTGATTATGTTAATTGGACACTTTTTTTGGCATTTTTCCCACAAAAATGCCTTTATTCATTAGAAAGGAAAGAGCAAAGGAATTAAATCTCTAAGGGAGTTAGAAAGGGAGCAAAATAAAGCATAAAGGACATAAATAAATCAGCATATCAGCATTATTAAGCAAAGCCGGTAGTCGACCTTTTTGAAACAAATTGGCAAACGTGATTAACTTTTGACCCAAATTTTCAGTGTTCATGAAATCAAGGAAGAAGAAGATATGAGCTCCCATTGTTGGGTGACCCTGGAGAGAACTAGTGAAGGTCATCACACTAGGATATTGAGATGGAGGAAGTTTACATACATTTCTGAAGGGTCAATTTAGTTTGAGCAATGAGGTATTTGTATTGGATGCTGGAAAACAGAGAATTAGTTTGATTCAATCATGCAAGGTGGCACAATGGATAAAGAGGGCACATCTGTATCGTGCAGTCTGGATTTGTTTTTAAGTTTGCAGGTACCTCTTGGGCTCCTGGATTGATCTGGTTGTCATCCACCACAGACATCGAACATCAGATGCAGTTCCAAGATTGGCAACAGAGAACACTGCTGGAAAGACCCGGACAAAAATGAAGGATCACCTGCCGTGATGAAGAGCTGGGTGGGAACCGTTTATCTAAAGAATGAACATCTAGTGGGGTTGAAAGTTCTTTGTTGTCTCGGATTGTAGAAAACGATCAATTGAATTGGTCTGTGGAAATTGCGTTGTTTTTATTTCTTTATGTAATCATTTAAGTAATAGGGGATATATATAATGATAAGTATTTTAGGGTGGGAGGGACTATTAAGTAATCTTAAGTGGGTGGGGTTAGTTTAAAAGTTAGCATGATATTATGTATTAGATAACTCTATAAGTGGACATGTGTACTTACTTGTGATCCTTTACCCTATGATTGCTACCCTTAAAGATTTCAAATAAACTCAGAGGGAACTGCAGAGAGATCAACCTATTTAGGGCAGATTGGACATGGACAAAACTCTAGTGGGAAAAAGTTCAAAGATGATTAGATAAATCATTTAGAAGAGGCTCTTTGCCCTGGGTGTTAACTCCAGGGGTCCAGATTGTGAGCAAAGCCTTTGGAGAGTTACAGGATGAGTAGGTACTCTTTGAAAAATTCTTGCTGGAATGAAACTGGTAATGATGGAAGGTAAATATTTATGGAAGTTACCGGAAAGTGATGATGCCCCTGTCAGTGGCCCTCCTACTTACCCCTGCCTCCTCTCCCTACCACCTCCCTACCCTTCCCCATTTTATTGCTGTATTTCTCTCTATTTACTAATATTGTATTGATGTTATAATAAAAATTCAATTAATAAAGATTTAGTGGTTAAGTGCAAACTGTGTCCTGATCATTTCAGCGTCCACCGACATTAAAGGAACAGGGTAAGGGTGTGGAGTGGGGGAGGGGGAGGAAGGGAGATGGGAGGGTAGGGCAATGGGGGTGGGGAAGTGGAGAGGGTGAGGGGAGGAAAGGAGAGGGGAGGGTGAAGCAATGGGGGTGGGGCAGGGGAGAGGGTCTGGGAGCCTAGAGGGAGGGTGGGGGTAAGTTTGGAAGTGGGGGGTCGTATAAAGAACACGTTAAACAACCCAGTATCAATTACCCAGAATACTCCAGGAAATCAACTAAATTATTCCCAGATGCAAAACTTTAACATATAAAGTAAAAATAAAGCACCACCATTAATGCTTTATGAATATAATATAAAAACATTAAGATGCAAAACTTTAACATATAAAGCCACATAATGGTGATTCTATTAAGAAAATAAACTTTTAATATGAATCCCTCATGGAATACTTGATATTTATTAATAGAAAAATTATAAAATCATTAAGGACTGAAAAGAAGACATACTAATGAAATAAGATGGAGATGAATAATAAGATAATATTAAATAAGATGGGAAATGAACATGTGGATTTTTAAAATACCAATTAACGTTAACAGTGATCATGAAAGTCATATGAAGAAAAGGGACAAATGGGGTCCATGAGGCACTCATCCTATCATATTTCAAAACCTAATGACATCAGAGTTGTAATAGTTTGCATACAAAACACTGACCAAGGGACACTTAATGTGCCAGTTTCAAGGGGTTGCTGGATTCATATGACACGGTGGTCGCATAAACAATGGTTTATTGGGAAGGATACATGGGAGATGGTGACTAAATGAAAAGAGCTGGGACTAATGATGAAAACACACAATTAAAAACTCTCACCTTGGAAGCACGCTACCCTGGATAGTTGTCCACTCAGCCCAGAGTACACAGACTTTCACAGGTATGTAGAGTGATGGGTGGAACTGGGGAAACTGGGAGTGGGGGCACAATCAAATGCCTATCAAATGCCTGCATAGGGGTTACTTATAATTTACACAATGTGATGTAAAAACTATCAACCAGATCAGTTTGAAAGAAAATGGAGTGAAATACGTCATAGAAAGATAGATACTACATGTTTTCACTCTTATGTGGATCCTGAGAAACTTAAGAGAAGGCCATGGGGGAGGGGAAGGGGGAAAAAAAAGAGGTTAGACAGGGAGGGAGCCAAAACATAAGAGACTCTTAAAAACTGAGAACAAACTGAGGGTTGATGGGGGGCGGGTGTTGGGTATTGAGGAGGGCACCTGTTGGGATGAGCACTGGGTGTTGTATGGAAACCAATTTGACAATAAATTTCATATTTAAAAAAAAAAGAAAATGGAAATATCCTATTCACCCTTGTTTTATGACACCTAGGCTCCTCCCCATCCTGACCTCCCCCTCTCTCCATAAACCATGTAATTAGAGGGGCCTGGGTGGCTCAGGTCATGATCCCAGAGTGGTGGGTTTGAGCCCCCTGTTTGGCTCTGTAATGAGTGTGGAGCCTGCTTAGGGTTCTCTCTCTGTCCCCCTCCCCCACTCGCATGCTCACATGCTCTCTCTCTCTCTCTCCCTCTCAAGAGACAAAATTAAAAAAAAAAACATGTAGGGACACTTGGGTGGCTCAGTCAGTTGAGCGTCTGACTTTGGCTCAGGTCATGATCACCTGGTTCTTGAATTCAGTCCCCCCATCTGGCTCACTGCTGTCAGCACAAAGCCTACTTCGGATCCTCTGTACCCCATCCCCTCTCAAAAATGAACAAACTTTCAAAGAAAACCCATATAATTAAAGCTTAAGTGAAACAAACAAAAAGTTGCTGAACCTCAACATTGTATTAAGTTAGATTATGCAACTGTATCACAAGGCAAGTCTAGATCATTAAACTTATTTCGTTTAGCAAAGGCAATATTTGTTAAAATACATGAACAGTTTTATAAAAGAAGTGGCTTCTCAGAGTGGTATCAACAAGGTCTGTTTTGTAGCTATACAAATTACATAAAGAATCCCTTTTATCCAGCATAGTTGAGGCAAATAATTAGTCAAAAGCAATTGTTTAAAATGAAGACTACGTTGTTTAACTTAACACATACAAATATACTTTCATTGGTCAATCTTGATAGAGACCTGTGTCTCACTCATTGGAGGTCTTACCTTTCTTGAATAAATTATATTAGTAATACAAAATAAGTTACACAGCAATGAGAAAATACACACCTTTTAAAAACATAAAATTAATCAAATATGAGCATGGAGAAGAATCACTTTTGACCCATACATCAAAAAATACACTATAGGTGCCTAGGTGGCTCAGTGGGTTGAGTGCCTGACTTTTGATATCGGCTCAGGTGATGATCCCAGGGTTGTGGGATGGAGCCCAATTTCCTAATATTTTCTTGAAGAAATAAACACCCAACCCCCACCCTTAACCCCTTTTCCATCTTCTTTGAATATATGTAGAAAAGAATCTGGATGAAAATAAATACATATGTGTATGTCTGTGTGACTGTGTATGTGTCTGTGTCTGTATATTTATTGATTTCCAACTTCTTTAAATATATGTAAAAGAGAATCCGAATGCAAGTAAATAAATAAATGTGTGTGTGTGTGTGTGTCTTTTTGTATGTCCATATATTTATTGATTTCTGGCTTCTTTAAATACATATAGGAATGTATCTGGAAAATAAATAAATAAATAAATAAATAAGTGTGTGTGTGTGTGTGTGTGTGTGTGTTTAAATATATATAGAAATGTCTCTGGAAATCAATCAATTAATCAATCACCCATGTGCCCTTTGTGTGCCTGTATATTTATTGATCTGGCTTCTTTAAATATAAACAGAGGGGCGCCTGGGTGAAGTCAGTTGGTGAAGCATCTGACTTCAGGTCATTATCTCCTGGTTCTTGAGTTTGAGCCTTGCATCAGGCTCTCTGCTGTTAGCATAGAGCCTACTTCAGATCCTCTGTCCCACTCTCTCTGCCTCTCCCCTGCTTGCACTCTCTCTCTCTCTCAAAAATAAATAAACATTAAAAAAATGTTTAAATATATATAGAAAAGAATGTGGATGGAAATAAATAGATAAGGTATATATATATCTGTGTGTGTGTGTGTGTCTGCGTCTGTATAATAATTGACTTACGGGCTCTTTGAATACATGTAGAAAAGAAACGTGATGAAAATTAATTAATTAATTAATTAAATGCATGTGTGTATACATTTATTGATTGCTGCCTTCTTTAAATATATATGGAAATGAATCTACATATAAATAAATAAATGTGTGTGTGTGTGTGTGTGTGTGTGTGTGTGTCTTTATTGATTTCCGGATTCTTTGAATATGTAGAAAAGAGTCTGGATGGAAATAAATAAATGAATAGTGATTGTATGTGTTTGTGTGTGTATGCATGTGTATGTTTATTAATTTCTGGCTCCTCTAAATATGATATAGAAAAGAATCTGGATAGAAATAAATAAATAAATAAATAAATAAATAAATAATGTGTGTCTGTGTGTCTGTGTGTCTGTGTGTGTCTGTGTGTATGTGTGCCTGAGTATTCACTGATTTCTTTCATTGTGCCAGACACTAGACCAGGATTTGGGGGATGCAGTACTGGGCACAGACACTGGGCTAGTACAGTTGAAGGATGAGCACCCAAGGATTCTCCAGCTAGAATACCCCAACTGCTCTTGGGCACCATAGTTGCCCAAGTCTTCTTTGAACAGGTATTACGTAATCATCATTCAGTGCAAACAAAGGATCTCTATTAATTTGGGCTGTTTAAGTTATTTCTTTAGATATGCCAAATTTCTTAAATGGTTTTTATTTTGATTAGTGTTTAATTGAGAATTAGGAAGGATCAATAAGAGAAAAGGAGGCTACGTGGCTCTTTCCTCCCAAAGAGTTCCCAAGGAACGAACTCTTTTAGCACACAGTAGAGCTCCCTAATTATGTTGCCAGATAATCCCTAGAGACAGGTGACACAGGTGCATCTAGAATGCTGCTTTCTGGCAAATCAGTAGAGTTTACAGAATACCATGTGCACCCATGGCAATAACTCCAAGAGAAAGCAAGAGAACCTCTGGAAGATCATTAATTACTGTTTTATATCTGGCCTTAGATAAGAAAATCACTGAATTCGAATTAATTATTACTTGTATAACTTTGTATCCTTGTTCTTCTCAAGCAGTTCATGTCATGCCAGGAAAAAAAAAAATAGGGGCATTATACTCAAAAACAGCTCCTTATGAAAATTCATTATAGGTAAAAATTATTTTTTAAAATAATAAAACCACTTTTTCTCTTCTATTTCTAAGAGGTTTCAACTTTATTTAAATCTTATTTACATCAACCTTGTGTTAGAGTAAGTCTAATAAGGTAGCACAACAGCCTACATTCTAGGCCAAAATATATTTTAAGACTGTGCTTTACTCATTTCTGTAACTTTGAGTCATCTGAGTACCACCCCAAGTTTCAACAGTACCCGCAGTTCTTAAGATTAATCACAGTAGGGTGATGGCATTTTACTAGATTTAGGACCACAAAATTGGCATATCAAATTACCCCATCAGTCCAGCACTGAAATAATGCCCATTTCTGAGAATTAGGTTTAAGCCTTGTTAGCAGGGGCTAAACCTCATCAAATTCCAATGTTGGGGTTGGGAAAGTGTTCACTGATTACCTCTCTCCCTTTTGGAACTTACTCGAAAATGAACATGGGAAGTTAGATGTGAATTAAACAATTGTTTTTAAATTGAGATATAATTGACATATAACACATTAGCTTCAAGTGTACAAGGTAATAATTCAATATGTGTATATATTATGAAATGATCACAAGAAATCTAGCTAACATCCATCACCAGTTTAAAATTTTTTTGTTATAATGAGGGTTTTAAAGATATACTCATTTAGCAACTTTCCAATATACAATAAATACAATATTATTAACTATAGACACCATGCTGTACATTACATCCCCAGGACTTATTTATTTAATAACAAGAATTTTTACCTTTTGGCTGCATTCATGTATTTTGCCCACCCCCCTTATCCCCCACCTATAGTAACCACCAATCTGTTCTTTGCATCCATGAGTTTGGTTTTGTTTTTGTTTGTTTGTTTGTTTGTTTGTTTAGATTCCACATGTCACTTAGATGATATGATATTTGTCTTTTTCTGTCTGGTTTATTTCACTTAACATAATGCCTTCAAGGTCCATCCATATGTGGCAATGGCAAAATTTTCTTTTTTTTATAGCTGAATAATATCCCATGTATATGTGTGTGTATGTGTGTATGTATCCATGCTTTCATTCATCAATGGACACAGGCTATTTCCATGTCTTGGCTATTGTAAATTGTGCTGCAATGAACATAGGGATGCACATTTTTTTTCAGGTTTTATCTTTGTTTCCACTGGATAAATACTCAGAAGTGGAATTGTGGAATCATATGGTAGTTCTATTTTTAACTTTTTGGGGAACCTCCATACACTATTTTCCATAGTGGCTGCACAAATTTGCATTCCCTACAACAGTGCAACAAAGGTTCCTTTTTCTTTACCTCCTCACCAACATTTGTTATTTCTTGTCTTTTTGATGATAGCCATTCTAACAGATGTTGAGATGATCTCATTATGGTTTTGATTTGCATTTCCTACAAATCAAAACCACACTGGGATTCACCTCACACCAGTCAGGGTGGCTAAAATGAACAAATCAGGAGACTATACATGCTGGAGAGGATGTGGAGAAACGGCAACCCTCTTGCACTGTTGGTGGGAATACAAACTGGTGCAGCTGCTCTGAAAAACAGTGTGGAGTTTCTCAAAAAATTAGGAATAGATCTACCCTACAACCCAGCAATTGCACTGCTAGGAATTTACCCAAGGGATACAGGAGTGCTGATGCATAGGGACACTTGTACCCCAATGTTTATAGCAGCACTTTCAACAGTAGCCAAATTATGGAAAGAGCCTAAATGTCCATCAACTGATGAATGGATAAAGAAGTTGTGGTTTATATATACAATGGAATACTACTTGGCGATGAGAAAGAATGAAATATGGCCTTTTGTAGCAACATGGATGGAACTGGAGAGTGTTATGCTAAGTGAAATAAGTCAGGCAGAGAAAGACAGATACCATATGTTTTCACTCTTATATGGCTCCTGAGAAACTTAACAGAAGACTATGGGGAAAGGGAAGGGGAAAAAAAAGTTAGAGAGGGAGGGAGCCAAACCATAAGAGACTCTTAAAAACTGAGAATAAACTGAGGGTTGATGGGGGGTGGGAGGGAGAGGAAATTGGGTGATGGGCATTGAGGAGGGCACCTGTTGGGATGAGCACTGGGTGTTGTATGGAAACCAATTTGACAATAAATTTCATATTAAAAAAATGATTTGCATTTCCCTGATGATTACTGATGTTAAGCATCTTTTCATGTACCTGTTAGCCATCTGTATGTCTTCTGTGGAAAAATATCTATTTAGATCCTCTGCCTGTTTTTTAATCAGATGGTTCTTCCTTCCTTCCCCTCTCTCTCTCCCCCTTCTGGTCTTCCTTCCTTCCTTCCTTCCTTCCTTCCTTCCTCTTTCTTTCTTTCTTTCTTTCTTTCTTTCTTTCTTTCTTTCCTATCGAGTTGTATGAGTTCTTTATATATTTTGGATTTTAACTACTTATTAGACATACGATTGACAAATATTTTCTCCCCTTCAGTTGGTTGCTTTTCATTTTATTATTTCTTTTGCTGTGCAGAAGTTTTTTGGCTTGATGTAGTCCTACTTTTTAAGTTTTCCTTTTGTTGGTGTACAATCCAGAAAATCATCATCAAGGATGAGGTCAGGAAGCTTACTGGTTGTTTTTTCTAATTTCAGTCTTTAATCCATTTTGAGTAGATTTTTGTGTGTGGTATGGTAGTCGTCAAATTTCATTCCTTTGCATGTGACTGTCCAGTTTTCTTAGCATCATTTATTGAAAAGACTGTCCTTTCCCCATTGTATATCTCTGCTTCCTTTGTAGTAAATTAATTGACCACATGTGCATGAGTTTATTTCTGAGTTCTCTGTTCTGTTTCACTGATCTTTGTGTCTGTTTATGCAAATACCATACAATTTTGATTCTATAGCTTTGTAATATAGTTTGAAATCAGGGACTGCGATGCGTCTAGCTTTGTTCTTTCTCAAAACTGTTTTGGCTATTTGGGGTCTTTTGTAGGTCCATACAGATTTTAGGTTTATTTGCTCTATTACTGTGAAAAATGCCATTGGAATTTTGACAGGGATTGCACTGAATCTGTAGACTACTTTGGATAGTATCGACATTTTCATGGTATTTATTCTTCCAAACCTTAAGCAGGGAATATCTTTCCACTTATTTGTGTCTTTTTCAGTTTCTTTCTTTTTTTTTTAACTTTATTTATTTTTGAGACAGAGAGAGAGAGGGAGAGAGAGAGAGGGGAGCACAGAGTAGGGGCAGAGAGACAGGGAGAGAGAGAATCCTAATCAGGCTCCACACCAATAGCACAGAGCCCAGTGCAGGGCTTGAATTCACAAACCATGAGATCATGTGAGATCATGACCTGAGTTGAAATCAAGAGTCTGAGTCTCACCTGACTGTGCCACCCAGATGCACCTTCTTTAGTTTCTTTCATCTATGTTTTATAATGTTCAATGTACAGGTCTTTCACCTCTTTGGTTAACTTTATTCCTAGGTATTTTATTCTTTTTGATGCAATTGTAAATGATATTGTTTTCTTAATTTCTCTTTCTGATAGTTTGTTAATAGTGTATAGAAATGCAACTGATTTTATATATTATTTCGTATTTTTTCACTTTACTAAATTTGTTTATTATTACTAACAGCTTTTAGTGGAGTCACTAGGGTTTTCTGTATATACTCTCATGTCATCTGTAAATAGAGATAGCTTTCTTTCTTTCCTATTGATTGCCTTTTATTTCTTTTTCTTCTTTGATTGCTATGACTACGTGCTCTAGTACTATGTTGAATTAAAATAGTGAGAGTGGGCATCCAAAAGCTTTCAGTTTTTCACCATTGAGTGTAATGTTAACTATGGGCTCGTCTTATTATTTTGAGGTATGTTCCCTCTATATCCACTTTGTTGAGAGTTTTTGTCATGAATGGATGTTAAATTTTGTCAACTGTTTCTTTTCCACCTATTGAGATGGTCGTGATTTTTTCCCCTTCATTTTGTTAATGTGGTGGATCACATTGATTTGTGGATGTTAAACCATCTTTCCATCACTGGAATAAATCCCACTTGGTCACGTTGTATGATCTTTTTAATATATTGTTTAATTCAGTTAATGAATATTGTGTTGAGGATTGTTACATACATGATTATTGGGGCTATTAGTCTATAATTTTCTGTTTTTGTATGTCCTTTTCTGGTTTTGGTATCACAGTAATGTTTGCCTTGTAAAATGAGTTTGGAAGTGCTCCCTCTTATTTTTTGAAAGAGTTTGAGAAGAATTGCTATTACTTCTTTTTTAAGTATTAGAATCCACCAGTGAAGTCATCTGATCCTGGACTTTTGTTTGTTGGGAGGTTTTTTAGATTACTGATTCAGTCTCCTTACTAGTGATCAGTCTGTTCAGATTTTCTGTTTTTCTCCATAACTCGGTCTTGGTACATTATGTTTCTACAAATTTATCCATTTCTCCTAGGTTGTTTAATTTTTTATGTATAATTGTTCAGATAGTCTTTCATGATCCTTTGTATTTCTGTGGTATCTGTTGAAATGTCTCCTCTTTCATTTCTGATTTTATTCATTTGAGTCCTTTATCTTTTTTTCTTGTTGAATCTAGCTAAAGATTTGTCTTTAGCTTAAAAACCAGCTTAGTTTCATTGGTATAAAATGCATCTTTCTTATGATAAAGCTAAGTTGTAGAATGCAATTTGGGCCTTAGGTTAAAATTATCCTTCGAGGGGCGCCTGGGTGGCGCAGTCGGTTAAGCGTCCGACTTCAGCCAGGTCACGATCTCGCGGTCCGTGAGTTCGAGCCCCGCGTCGGGCTCTGGGCTGATGGCTCGGAGCCTGGAGCCTGTTTCCGATTCTGTGTCTCCCTCTCTCTCTGCCCCTCCCCCGTTCATGCTCTGTCTCTCTCTGTCCCAAAAATAAATAAAAAACGTTGAAAAAAAAATTTAAAAAAAAAAAAAAAAAAAAATTATCCTTCTACTTCTCCCCCATTTCAGTTGTGCCTACCTTTGTAGGGCAAGTCTGTGTAGACTGCATAAGTGAACAGAATGTAGAACTTAAGCTCCAGTTTGTCCTTAGGACAATATTGATACCAATGTATTAGAGATGTCTCCATTCCAGTGATAGCTCCTATCAGGAAAACTAACCGTATCTAGGACCAACATATCAGGGTTCACTAAGTATACAAATCGAGGCACCTAGGGTGCTCAGTTTGTTGAGCATCCAACTTTGGCTCGGGTCATGATCTCACAGTTCATGAGTTCGAGCCCCACGTCAGGCTCTGTGCTGACAGCTCAGAGCTTCCAATTCTGTGTCTCCCTCTTCTCTGCCCCTCCCCAACTTGTGCTCTGTTTCTCTCTCAAAAATAAATAAATATTAAAAAAAATTTTTTTTAATCCTTGTTATTTAGAACTTGATGACATCTACTTCTGCTGCGTAGTATCTGCTGTCACTTTTATTTTCCTCTCCTATTGAAAGATCAAATCTCTGGGCAGAAGCTCTGAAAGTCAATGTGACAAAGGCCTGCATAGTGATTCCAATCCACAGTGATGGACTAGAGGGCCACTTGGAAGAGAGAGAGGTCCCTACCACAAAATGATTACTGGACCATCACAGACACACACCTAGAGGTTAAGAGGTGGCCTTCTATACCTACTACAAAGGTGTGTGTGTATGTGTGTGTGTGTGTGCGCGCACGTGTGGTGTTTGTTCATTTAAAAATGTAGTTTAGGTGGATTAGATAGTTTTATCTTGGATTTTTTTAATGTTGATTAATTCTACACTTACGTATTCCATAAATGGTTAATACTAAAATCTATATAAAATATTTGTTACGTGATGAATTTTGTCCCCCCAAAATCCATATGTTGAAGCCCTAACTTCCACTTTGGAGACAGCACATACACATAGAGGAAAGACCATGTGAAGACAGGGAGATTATCATCTGCAACCACTCTTACTGACACCTTCATCTTGGACTGCCAACCTCCAGAATTGTGAAAAAATAAATCACTGTGTTTAAGTCACCCAGCTTGTGGTTATATTTTTATGGCAGCCCTAGTAGACCAATATAATATTCTATGTTATTCTATAAATTTTATACTTATCATAATTTTAGAGTAGTATAATATAATAAATGTAAGCATAATATAGTAAGTCATTAACAGGACATATTATGTGTCATATTATATAATTATTTTGATGTGTTCTACATTATAGTATACATGTAGAATACTAAAATAAATGTAAATATAATATAATATGAATATAGGTATGACAAGTATAAATACATGCACATATTTGGTATTTATTATGCTAAAATAAATATAAGTAATATGAACACACTCTCTCTGGTTGATGTTTGCATTTTTATTTGTTTTTAACATTTATTTTTGAGAGACAGAGAGAGACAGAGCATGAGTAGGAGAGGGGCAGAGAGAGAGCGAGACACAGAATCCGAACCAGGCTCCAGGCTCTGAGCTGTCAGCATGGAGCCCGATGCAGGGCTCGGTCCCACAAACTGCAAGGTCATGACCTGAACCAAGTTGATGCTCAACTGACTGAGCCACCCAGGCACCCCGATGTTTGCATTTTTATATCAAAACCAGTGGAATATCTATAGTACAGTTCACCATAGGTCATAGAATCCCCCATAGTTTTACAACCTTGCGTTTCACTTCAACGCAAGTGGGCTTCTGGAATTCAAGAGCTAGAGCAAAGAAATAGATAGCATTCTGTTGTCAGCAGTCCTCAGCAAGAAAGAGCAAATGCAGTGTGTTGGGCCATGAGGAAGCAATGGCCTTCACTTCCATTTTTCGAATGCTACAGGGGAGAGATTCCTCACCAGAATGCCCTAAAGAAAGCAAGCTCTTGTTAAATGAGCCACTATATGAAGTGGGGTAAGATAGAGAATGGTTTCCCTCTACTCTCTTCAGCTTCTCATTCTATTATCTGGTTAGGTTTAACAATCACACCTATGGGGTGGCTGTCACACTTGAGAAGGGGCCACCAACAGCTTGATAAGGTAAACCTATAATTATCCTTGGGAATCTCCCCAACAACACACACTGCTACTTTGTTTATTTTATGCCCAGTGATGGGCAGTTTAGTTTTTATTCATAGTAATCTCTGAAATAGGTCATAATAGGTTGTTAATTCTAAAACACTCTATACCCTAGGTCAAAATTTCATCCCATTTATTATTTTAATCTCAAATTATGCCCAAGAAAGCACACTTGAGGTTGTACAGACAAATTTAGAAATCCATGATATGGGACCCAAGTTAGAATGTATGAACCCCCCCACCCGCCCTGCTACTTCTAGGAGGAGTTAAAGTGAAAAGAAATGCCCTTCCAAATTAGGTCAAAATTCACAAATTTTCCCTCTAGTTTCTTATTCCATTCAGTCTATTCAGTGGGATTTCACTGCCCTCTGGGTGAATAGGGTTCCCTTAAGTTTGGACTGTCTGGTCCTGAAGGGATGCTGGTACTTTCTTTGGCATCCTTCAAACTCAATCCCAGTCTCTCACGTGTCCCTTTAAAAAAACAGTCAACAGAACACATAAGAAGACAGACATACCTCATTCTATTGCACTTCACTTTATTGCACTTCACAGATACTATGTTTTTTAAAGATTGGAGATTTGTGGCAACCCCGCGCCAAGCAAGTCTATGGGTGCCGTTTTCCCAACAGCATCTGCTCGCTTTGTGTATCTGTGCCACATTGTAGTAATTCTTGCAATCTTTCCATTTTTTCCATTAATATTGTATTTGCTATGGTGATGTGTGGTAAATGATCTTTGATGTTATTATCAGAGACTGAAGATGTGAGTGAATTGCTGCAATCTCAGATGAGGAGTTGATTCTTATGGATGAGCAAAGAAAGTGTTTCTTAAGATGGAATCTACTCTGGTTGAAGATGCTGCGAAGATGGTTGAAATGACAACGAAGGATTTCAAATATTACATAAACTTAGTTGATAAAACAGTGGCAAGATTTGAGAGGACTGGCTTCAATTTTGGAACAAATTCTACTGTGGGTCAAATGCTATCAAACAGCATCACAAGATGCAGAGAAATCGTTTGTGAAAGGAAGAGTCAATCAGTGTGTCAAACTTCACTGGTGTCTTATTTTAAGAAACTGCCACAACTGTCCCAACCATCAGCGATCACCATCCTGATCAGCCAGAAGCTATAAACATCGAGGCAAGACACTCTGCCAACAAAATGATTATGTATGACTCACTGAAAGCTCGGATGATGGTTAGCATTTTTTGGCAATAAGGTATTTTTAAATTAAGGTATGTACATTGCTTTATTAGTCATAATGTTATTTCACACATAATAGACTACAGTATAACGTAAGCATAGGTTTTATATGCACTGGGAAACCAAAAAAATTATTTGACTCGCTTTATTGTGATATTCGCTTTATTGTGGTGGTCTGGAACTGAACCCACAATATCTCTGAGGTATACCTGTATTACATTTACACACATATACACCCCATACCCCCAACCCCTTAAAGACTTTAACCAAGCTGTTCTTAGGCCTTGGTGTATGAGGTGCATCAGTCAGTATTAGTTTCAGCTGCATGTAAAAGAAAACTCCTAGGTAACAGTAGCTAAAGCAAGATAGAAGTTATTTCTCTCCCAGATGAAAGACCAAAAAGAAATACTCCAGGGTTGGTGAAGTGACTCCATAGTATCAATAGAGACATAGACTCCATTCTGTTGTTCCACCATCTTCCAGTCTTAGATGACCACTGGCCAGAAGGAGGAAAGGCAGAAAAAAAAAAGGGGTCCTTCTCTGCTGAGTCATCTCCCTTTAAGCTAAATCCCACACATTTTTACTAATATTTCATTGGTCTGAACGTGGTTACATTTTGGGGTGAAGGTGTGGGAGGATAGAAAAACAATGTTTCATTCCACATGTTTCACCCCCAGCTAAAACTCTGGGATCTGCTTCTAAGGAAAAAGAAAATAACTGATGAAGTTAGAGTAGACAACTTAGTTTCTAACATATAGTACAATCCGGATCCACATTGCTTCTGATCTACTTGTAGTAAGAGAAGAGAGGTGCCTGGGTGGCTCAGTCATTTAAGTGTCCAACTTTCACTCAGGTCATGATCTCATAGTTGGTGAGTTTGAACCCTGTGTTGGGCTCTGTGCTGACAACTCAGCCTGGAGTCTGCTTTAGATTCTGTGTCTCCCTCTCTCTCTGCTCCTCCACTCTCTCTCTCTCTCTTTCTCTCTCTCTCTCTCTCTGTCTCTCTCTGTCTCTCTCAAAAATAAGTAAACATTAAAAAATTATAATAAAAAGAGAAGAAAGGTAAGCAAAGAGAATCATGAACAAAATAAGAGAAAACAGTTTGGTTTGAACCTTGCCTATATGGCAGTAGTTAATTCAGAACCAGCTATTCTGAGTCCAAAACCTATCAAATTCAACTCAATTAAAAGTAGTCTTCTATTAAGCTATTAATTCTACTGCCATGTTTTCAACATATTTGGGGGATAATATCCAGCTATGCACATGGTTTTATTGTCCAGAAATTTCATTTGACTCATTCTTGTCTTTGAAAAATTAAAAAATGTGCAATGTGGTCTCTTCATGTGGCCTATCATGAATAGTTAAAACACTTATTCCCAGCCCCCTCTTTTGTACTTTCTGCTGGCACCCAGGAATGAACTGAGCATGGGGTTTAAATCATGGCAATGTTCCATGCCGTGTTTTGAACATATTTCTCCACATCTGTATCAAGAAATTATTTAAGTACAATTCATTTCATGGCTTCCTTCATTCTCCAAATCTCCTACTGTCTGTATTTCTTCATTTCCTGCAAAGTCCCAAGGCATTTGTGGTTCTTTTTTTATTGCCCTGGAAATTCTTAAGCCTTTGAGTCTGGTGTTCTTACTTGTCTCATGTATATTCAACCAGAGAATCCATCTCAGAATTGTGAACTGTAGCTGCTGGTGATACATCCAAAGCCTATCCTCAAAGATCCAATAAGGATCAATATGATCTGTCCTCTGCACCCTTCTAAGCCTTACTTTTCCAGGCCTAGAGTAACTGTTGTTGCTTTGGTTGCATCAAAGATACTCCCTTTAAACACCCCTTTGCAGCATCAATTGGGATAAACTTTACTGATCCATTTTGTTTTCCCTGTCATTTACTCATTCTTTTTGACTGCCCTAGTTGAGTTTTTACATTTTTTACCTGCTTCTAAGTTTGCTCCATTTTCTTTTCTATCAAGAGGAAACCTAGCACTGATGGGTAAAGCTTAACATTTCTCTTCTAACATATTCATCTAGATTTTCTTGGTGGGGGCCCATGGCAGGAGACCCACAGTGAGGGACATGAAGTCAAAGATTCTGGGTCTTCAAAAAGCATCTATTGTTCAAAGAAATTTTGTGGAGTCTCATCAACTCAAGCTGAATAATTGCACAAAGGAAATATTTTCCCACCATTCCCAAACATAACCGAGGACTAAACTCAAACTATTGTCACCCAGCTTGTTTATGATGTTCTTTGTCTTCCCAGTGCTCTTCTTAAGAATCCTGACTCTTACATGTCATTTATGCCTTACACTCACAATAATTCTATCACCTTAAAACTCATATGCTCTTAACTTTGACGCTTTGAAGTATATTTTTTATGCTGGTCTTGTCTCCAATATGTTCAAATCTTATATAACCAGTTGGTATAATTGACTCAGTTCTCAAAGTATCAGTAGTAGAATTCCACTTGTTCATTGCTGGTAAAAAAAGAAAACTATTACCTTTTGTACATTAACCATGTATCTCAAAACCTTTCTATAATTGCATATTAGTGGCATGGGTCCTTTTGTCAATTCTTTCTAATTTTCCACATAGATGACTGTGTTATCTGTTAAGAAAAACAATTTTATTTCTTGCTTCCAAATCTGTATACATTGTATTTTCTTTTCATGTCTTATTTCATTAACTAGGAGGTTCAGTACAATGCTAAAAAAGAGTTGGGATAGGGGACAGCCTTGCTTTGTGCCTGATCTTAGTAGAAAAGCTTCAAGTTTCTTACCATGAAGTGTGATGTTAACTGTAGGATTTTTGTAGGTATTCTGTATCAAGTTGAGAATGTTCCCTTCTAATCCTATGTTGAAAGTTTTTGTCACAGATGCACTTTGGATTTTATCAAATACTTTTTCTACATCTATTGATATGATCATGTGACTTTTCTTTTTTAACCCATGGGTATCATGGATTACATTAATTGATTTTTGAATGTTAAACCAGACTTGCATAATTGGGATAAATCCGACTTGGTCATGGTGTATAATTCTTTCTATAAATTTTGTTGAGTTTTTTGCACCTATGTCCATGAGACAAATTTATAATTTCTTTTCTTGTAATGTCTTTGTCTGATTTTGATGTTAGAGTAATGCTAACATAAAACAAATTTAGAATTATTCTTTCTGCTTCTATCTTCTGAAAGAGAATGCAGAGAATTGGTATGCTTTTTTCTTTAAATGTTTGGTATAATTCACCAATGAACCCATCTGGACCTGGTGTATTCTGTTTGGGATGGAAAGTAATTAATTGTTGATAAAATTTCTTTAATAGATATAAATATTGTCTTTTCTTGTGTAAGTTTTGGCAAATTGTGTCTTCCAAGGAATTGGTGCATTTCATCTGAATTATCAAATTTATGAGCATAGAGTTTTTCATAGTATTCCTTTATTATCTTTTTAATGTCCATGGGATCTGTAGTGATGACCCCTCTTTTGTATCTGATGTTGATAATTTGTATCTCCTCTTTTTATTTTTCTTGTTTTAATTTTTTTAAATATTTATTTATTTTGAGAGAGAGAGAGAGAAAGACAGACGAGAGGCAGGGCCAAAGGAAAGAGAGAATCCCAAGCAGACTCCACGCTGTCAGTGCAGGCCCCATCTTTCAAAGAGGGAGATCATGACCCGAGCCAGACACTTAAGCAACTGAGCCACCCAGGCACCCCTTTTCTCTTTTTTCTTAGCCAACCTGGCCACAGCTTTATCAATTTATTAATTTTTTTAAGGCAACTTTTGGTTTTGCCAATTTGTCCTACTATTTTCTTCTTTCCAATGTCATTAATTTCTGTTTTAATTTTTATTTCCTTTCTTCTGCTTGTTTTAGGTATAAATTGTTCTTCTCTCTCTAGTTTCCTAAGCTAGATTATTGATTTTAGATTTTCTTCTTTGCTAATATAGACATTTAGTGCTATAAATTTCCTGCTAAGCACTGTTTTTCCTGCATTCCACAAATTTTGCTGTCATTTTTTTCATTTTCTTTCAGTTCAAAATTTTTATATTCTTATGGGGTTTCTTCATTGACCCATGTATTATATAGATGTATGTTGTTTAATCTCCAAATATTTGGGAATTTTTCAGATCTATAATTATATTGGTCTAACTTAATTCCATTGTGATCTGAGACCATACTTTGTATGATTTCTATTCTTTAAAAATTTTAAAGGTGACCTTTATGACCCAGAGTGTAGTCTACCTTCATGAATGCTCCAGGTGGACTTGAGAAGAATGTGCATTCAGCTCTTATTGTACAGAGTATTCTATAAATGTCAATTCAATCAAGTTGATTGATAGTACTGTTGTAGTCAATTATATTCTCATTGATTTTCTGCCTGTTTGATCTATGCATGACCTACAGAGGGGTGTTGAAGTCTCCACATATAATACTGGTTTTATCTATTTCCCCTAACAGTTCTATCAGTTTTGCTTCATGTGTTTTGAAGTCCTGTTGTTAGGTACACATACATCAATTGTTAGGTCTTCTTGGAGAACTGATATCTTTATCGTTATGTAATGTATGTCTTTATCCCTAAAAATTTTTTTTCTGATGTTTGCTTTTTTCTGAAATTAATACAGCTACTCCAGCTTTCTTTTTTATTAATGTTAGTATAGTATATGTCTCTCCATATCTTTATTTTTAATCCATTTGTGTATTTATATTTAAAGTGGCTTTTTTGTAAACAGCATATGTTTAGTTTGAATTTTTGTATCCACTCTGAAATCTCTGTCTTCTAATTGGTGTATTTAGGCTATTCACATTAAAGTGATTATTGATATAGTTTGATGAATATCTACTTTGTTTATAACTGTTTTCTATTCACTGAACTTGTTATTTTGTTCCCTTCTCCTTCCTCTTTTTCTGTTTTCTGTGTTTCAGCTGGGCATTTTGTGATTCCATTTATCTTTTAGCATATAAATTATGCCTCTTTAAAAAATAATTTAGCATAGTTTGCAGTATTCATTTTTATTAATCAAATTTTACCTTCAAATAACAAGGGAGGCTGGGAAAGAAAGTGGCTTCTGTCCTGGTGATGCTCATAAGGTGGGAAATTCCTCAAATATTGGAAGGTTGTTCAAAATTGCTGAGTAGTTAGAAAGAATTACAAATGGCTACTACATATTTTCTCATACTTTCCACCTCTTTGCTTAGTGCCTAAAACAGTGAATTTCTTCCTACTTTATCTTTCAGTTATTAGGTTGTTGTAAAAATATTTTATTGCCCTTCGGTCCTACAATAGAGTTTTCTTTTCTTTTTTCAAAATATCATAAGGCTTTTAAATTCCAAAAATCCTCTTATTCTGATAGTTTCAGTTTTTGACTGCAATAACCTTTCAAATCTATTTGAAGGTATGAATTATAAATTTTTAGAAGATTATCTTTTTTCTCAATATTTGTGTACTGATTTTGGTGTCACTTTTACTATTCATTTTCCTCAAAATGCCTTGTAACTCATTTTTTTTGGTATTCATTATTTATAAATGAAAGATTTGGTTCATCAGTATAGTAGTCATGAACCTTGGCCATTTTCAAGCTTTCTATTCTGTTGAGAACTGCCACCCAGGAAGAAGTGATTTAGGTTCCATAAATGTGGTAGAGAAAAGCTTAAGGAATGCTTCTTTCCAGGAGATAAAAGGCAACTTTTCTGAAGGGCCTGTAGATAACCAGACAACCTACTGAATTACCTGAGATGGTGAGATAAAGAAAGGATCACGTGGTCCAACTCATTTTAACTTAAAGCTACATGTCCTTGTTGTTTTCTTCATGTCCACTCATGCCCATTTGAAGGTCAGATTTTGCTTTTTTGCCTTATTCGAGCCACGAGGCTCATAGTAGATTTTCATTTCCCATAAGTCAGAATTTCCACCTTAGTTAGCTCTTCTAACGGGAATTAGCCTGTGAGATAAAGATCATTCAAGTTGGGACCCCAACTATTGCACAATTCTTTAATGAATTGGTTTACTAACTGGCCTGTGGCCAGCTCACATTACCAACCCTGCTGGCTCAGTGCTTTGCATTCCTCTGAGGTTTCTAGCACTCACCCCACTATCTACTGTATATTTGCAAGAAATTCCTCAAATTTTCTGTATGATAAGGACACCCTGCTTTGTCTTCAGTTCTGTTAGATTTGTTCCTTTTCTGATATAACTCCTATTTTTCAAGGAGACTTTACAGATGAAAATAAAATGTCCGTCATCTCAGTGTGGTGGTGGCATTTGGTTTTTTCCACTTCACATGGGTAAATATATCAATGGATAAAATCAGAATGAACAGGTTAGCTTAGACTAAATATGCATTGGTCTGATTAAAAATTCAGCTTTAAAAAAAAGAAAGAAAATTTAGCTTTTCCATTGGTACTTTGGAATTTGTACTTGTGCCAAAATTCTTAGACTTAGGCTTTTTTACTATATTACTGTAAAATGCAAAGTATTACTTGATGTTTTACAATTCATTTCAATACTTCAGAGAATTTTTTCTTAGCTCTTTTCTGAGCCATAGATATGTCTGTTAACATAAATATATTTTCCATACACTGATTAAAATATTTATTATGGTTATTCTAGAAAGTGGAATTTTGAGTGATGCCATTTTTGCTTTTAGATTGTGTTTTGCAAATTTTCTACAATAAACACATATATAATTAAAAAGGGACGTTAAAAATAAGTGTATTTCTTTCATTTTCCTTCAGTTTGCTAGAAGAATGTTATACCATGCCTGTGGCTACATAGAGAACTGATCACATTTTTGAGCAGTATATTTAAGGTATGGAAAAATCTAAAAGCATGAACAGTCTTATCTGTACCAGTTGCATAGAGATTTTTGGGTATACTATGAAGTTTAAAATTTCATGCATTATTTCTTTTCTACTTTTTCCTGCCAGCTGCTGTCCTTCAAAACAACATATTATTGAGATGACTCATGAGAATCAGTGTGAAATAGAACGTGTTATCGCTGGAAGTTTCTTCCTCCAGAGACTGGTTAGAACTGCTTCAGAGCATTGTATTAAGGAAGAACAAAGTTTTAAAAACTGAGATTGGAAATTAGTCTTGTCAGCACACCTAAAAAGAACTATAATTTTGTTAGGAATGTGCAACAAAAGAATCAATGTTAACTATTCATTTAACAATAACATTTATTATGCAGAAGAACTAATACATTACCAACCTTATAACATGAGATTTCTTCTAAGGTCTACTGTGGCAAATACAAAGCTTTGTAAATTTCATTATAATTTGGCTAACAACCCATATCTCTCAAATTTTCCCATAAATTATATGAAATTATGTGCACAAAGATTATTTTATTTAAATATTATAACATTAGCCTTTCACTTTATTTAATATTTGGGCCTCATCCTATAAAAAGCTCTGAGGAGTAAGAGACAGAAGATGACCCTAAATGTGAAAGTGACATTGGGAGGCATTTTCAAAACCTCAGAAAAGTAAAGAGTACAAAGTATTAACATTTTTATTTGCTATGAAAAAAATAGGCAAAATTTGAAAGTGAGGTGAAAAGTTGGGTACAATGTCCCTTCAGTGTCATACTGAGGTGACAACCACCAAAGCATTATCTAGCGAAAAGCTTCTCATATCTCAGTGTCTGTCAAAATCGTCCAAAGGGTTTTGTAAAAATACTTTAATACAGATAAATGAATCAATTTCGCCTGAATTTTGGTGCTTTTCTGGACTTTATTACATAATTTTAATCAAGCACTGTACACACACCATCTTTTAAATTGAAAGTTACGGGGACATCCGGGTGGCTTAGTCGGTTAAGTGTCCAACCGACTCTTGGTTTGGGCTCAGATGGTGATCTCATGGTTCATGATCTCACGGTTTGTGAGCTTGCCCCATGGGCGAGAGCCTGCTTGGGATTTCTCTCTCTCTCTCAAAAAGTAAATAAATAAACATAAAAATGTTTAAATTGAAAATTACATATTTTGTGAAACATAAAACTACTTCAAAATTTCTTGTGTTATTTTAACAGATTTCCTTTTGTTGCCTCAGATTTATGTGCTTTTACATTTTCTTAAAGCTGTATCAAAAAGTTGTGTCAGGGGTGCCTGGCTGGCTCAGTCGGTGGAGTATGTGACTCTTGATTTCAGGGTTGTGAACCTCTGTAGAAATTACTTAAAAGTAAAATCTTTTTTTATTTTATTTTATTTTTTTAATTTACATCCAAGTTAGCATATGGTGCAACAATGACTTCAGGAGTAGATTCCTTAATGCCCCTTACCCATTTAGCCCATCCCACCTCCCACAATCCCTCCAGTAGCCCTCTGTTTGTTCTCCATATTTAAGAGTCTCATGTTTTGTCACCCTCCCTGTTTTTGTATTATTTTTGCTTCCCTTCCCTTATGTTCATCTGTTCTGTGTCTTAAAGTCCTCATATGAGTGAAGTCATATGATATTTGTCTTTCTCTGACTAATTTCACTTAACATAATACCCTCTAGTTCCATCCACGTAGCTGGAAGTGACAAGATTTCATTCTTTTTGATTGCTGAGTAATACTCCACTGTATATATATATACCACATCTTCTTTATCCATTCACCCATCAGTGGACATTGGGGCACTTTCCATACTTTGGCTATTGTTGATAGTGCTGCTATAAACATTGGGGTGCATGTGTCCCTTCAAAACAGCATACTTATATCTCTTGAATAAATACCTAGTAGTGAAATTTCTGGGTCGTAGGGTAGTTCTATTTTTAATTTTCTGAGGAACTTCCATACTTTTTCCCAGAGTGGCTGCACCAGCTTCCATTTCCACCAGCAATGCAAAAGAGATCCTCTTTCTCCACATCCTCACCAACATCTATTGTTGCCTGAGTTGTTCATGTTAGCCATTCTGACAGATGTGAGATGGTATCTCATTGTGGTTTTGATTTGTATTTCCCTGATGACGAGTGATGTTGAACATTTCTTCAGGTGTCCGTTGGCCATCTGGATGCCTTCTTTAGAGAAGTGTCTGTTCATGTCTTTTGCCCATTTCTTCACTGGATTCTTTGTTTTTTGGGTGTTGAGTTTGGTAAATTCTTTATAGATTTTGGATACTAACCCTTAATCTGATATGTCATTTGCAAATATCTTCTCCCATTATGTCGGTTGCCTATTATTTGCCGATTGTTTCCTTTTTATTTTGATGAGGTCCCAGTAGTTCATTTTTGCTATTGTTTCCCTTGCCTCCGGAGACATGTTGAGTAAGAAATTGCTGCAGGCAAGATCAAAGAGGTTTTTGCCTGCTTTCTCCTCCAGGATTTTGATGGCTTCCTGTCTTACATTTAGGTCTTTCATCCATTTTGAGTTTATTTTTGTGTACGGTGTAAAAAAGTGGTCCAGGCTCATTCTTCTGCATGTTGCTGTCCAGACCTCCCAGCACCACTTGCTGAAGAGACTGCCTCTATTCTATTGGATATTTTTCCTGCTTTGTCAAAGATTAGTTGGCCATAAGTGTGTGGGTCAATTTCTAGGTTCTCTATTCTGTTCTACTGATTTGAGTGTCTGTTCTTGTGCCAGTACCATACTGTCTTGATGATGACAGCTTTGTAGTATAGCTTAAAGTCTGCGATTGTGATGCCTCCTGCTTTGGTTTTTGTTTTCAAGATCACTTTGGCTATTCGGGGTCTTTTCTGGTTCCATACAAATTTTAGGATTCTTTGTTCTAGCTCTGTGAAGAATGCTGGTGTTACTTTGATAGGGATTGCATTGAATATGTAGATTGCTTTGGGTAGTGTCAACATTTTAACAATATTTCTTCTTCCTATCCAGGAGCATGGAATCTTTTTCCATTTTTTTTTTTGTGTGTGTTCTTCAATTTCTTTCAAAGCTTTCTTGCGTGTTCAGTGTATAGATTTTTCACCCCTTTGGTTAGATTTATTCCTAGGTATTTTATGGTTTTTGGTGCAACTGTAGATAGGATCTATTCCTTGATTTCTCTTTCTGTTGCTTCATTTTGGTGTCTAAGAATGCAACCGATTTCTGTGCATTGATCTTATATCCTGCAACTTTGCTGAATTCATGAATCAATTCTAGCAATTTTTTGGTGGAATTTTTTGGGTTTTCCATATAGAGTATCATATGATCTGGGAAGAGTGAAAGTTTGACCTCCTCCTGGCCGATTTGGATGCCTTTTATTTCTTTGTGTTGTCTGATTGCAGAGGCTAAGACTTCCAATACTATGTTGAATAACACTGGCAACAGTGGACATCCCTGTCTTGTTCCTGACTTTAGGGGGAAAGCTCTCAGTTTTTCCCCATTGAGGATGGTATTAGTATTTTGTCTTTCATATATGGTTTTTATGATCTTGAGGTATGCTCCTTCTATCCCTACTTTCTTGAGGGTTTTTATCAAGAAAGGATGCTGTATTTTGTCAAATACTTTCTCTGCATCTATTGAGAGGATCATGTGGTTCTTGTCCTTTCTTTTATTGATGTGAAGAATCACATTGATTGTTTTGCAGATATTGAACCAGCCCTGCATCCCAAGTAAATCCCGCTTGGTCATGGTGAATAATTTTTTAATGCATTGTTGGATCCAGTTGGCTAATATCTTGTTGAGGATTTTTGCATCCATGTTCATCAGGGAAATTGGTCTGTAGTTCTCCTTTTTAGTGGGGTCTTTTTCTGGTTTTGGAATGAAGGTAATGCTGGCTTCCTAGAAAGAGTTTGGAAGTTTTCCTTCTATTTCTATTTTTTGGAACAGCTTCAAGAGAATAGGTGTTAACTCTTCCTTAAATGTTTGGTAGAATTCCCCTGGAAAGCATCTGGCCCAGGACTCTTGTTTTTTGGGAGATTTTTGATTACTAATTCAATTTCTTTATTGGTTATGGGTATTCAAGTTTTCTGTTTCTTCCTATTTCAGTTTTGGTCATGTATGTTTCTAGGAATTTGTCCATTTCTTCCAGATTGCCCATTTTATGGGCATAGAATTGCTCATAATATTCTCTTATTATTGTTTTTATTTCTGTTGTGTTGGTTGTGATCTCTCTTCCTTCATTCTTGATTTTATTTATTTGGGTCCTTTCCTTTTTCTTTTTGATCAAACTGGCTAGTGGTTTATTAATTTTGTTAATTCTTTCAAAGAACCAGCTTCTGGTTTCATTTGTCTGTTCTACTGTTTTTTTTGGTTTCGATAGCATTAATTTCTGCTCTAATCTTTATTATTTCCTGTCTTCTGCTGGTTTTGGGTTTTATTTGCTGTTCTTTTTCCAGCTCCTTAAGACGTAAGGTTAGGTTGTGAATCTGAGATCTTTCTTCCTTCTTTAGGAAGGCCTGGATTGCTATATACTCTCCTCTTATGACTGCCTTTGCTGCATCCCAGAGGTGTTGGGTTGTGATGTTATCATTTTCATTGACTTCCATATACTTTTTAATTTCCTCTTTAACTGCTTGGTTAGCCCATTCATTCTTTAGTAGGATGTTCTTCAGTCTCCAAGTATTTGTTACCTTTCCAAATTTTTTCTTGCGATTGATTTCGAGTTTCATAGTGTTGTGGTCTGAAAATATGCATGGTATGATCTCGATCTTTTTGTACTTACTTAGGGCTGATTTGTGTCCCAGTATATGGTCTATTCTGGATAATGTTACATGTGCACTGGAGAAAAATGTATATTCTGCTGCTTTAGGATGAAATGTTCTGAATATATCTGTTAAGTCCATCTGGTCCAGTGTGTCCTTCAAAGCCATTGTTTCTGATTGATTTTTTTTTTGATTAGATGATCTGTCAGTTGTAATTGGAGTGTTAAAGTCTCTTACTATTGTGGTATTACTATTGATACGTTTCTTTATGTTTGTGATTAATTGATTTAAATGTTTGGGTACTGATTTAAACATTTGGCACATAAATGTTTACAATTGTTAGGTCTTCTTGGTGGATAGACCCCTTAAGTATGATATAATCCCTTTCTGCATCTCTTGTTACAGTCTTTTGATTGGAGCAATGAGTCCATTGGCATTTAGAATGAGTACTGAAAGCTATGAATTTATTGCCATTATGTTGCTTGTAGAGTTGGAATTTCTGGTGGTGTCCTCTGGTCCTTTGTGGTCTTTGTTGCCTTTGGTCTTTGTTTATTTATTTTTTGTTTTTTTATCTTTTCCCCCCACAGAGAGTCCCCCTTAAAATTTCTTGCAGGGCTGGTTTAGTGGTCACAAACTCCTTTAATTTTTGTTTGTTGGAAAAATTTCTATCTCTCCTTCTATTTTGAATGACAGCCTTGCTGGATAAAGAATTCTTGGCTGCATATTTTTCCCATTCAGCACATTGAATATTTCCTGCCACTCCTTTCTGGCCTGCCAAGTTTCTGTGGATAGGTCTGCTGAAAACCTGATCTGCCTTGCTTTGTAGGTTAAGGAATTTTTTTCCCCTTGCTGCTTTCATGATTCTCTCCTTGCCTGAGTAGTTTGTGAATTTGACTATGATATGCCTTGTTGATGGTCAATTTTTGTGTAATCTAATGGGAGTCCTCTGTGTTTCCTGGGATTTTGATGTCTGTGTCTTTCCCCAGGTTAGGAAAGTTTTCTGCTATGATATGGTCACACAACCCTTCTACCCATATTTCTCTCTCTTCCTCTTCTGGAACCCCTATGATTCTGATGTTCTTCCTTTTCAATGAGTCACTGATTTCTCTAATTCTTAAATCGTGCTCTTTTGCCTTAACCTCTCTCTTTTTTACTGCTTCATTATTTTGCATAACTTTGTCCTCTATATTACTGATTCTCCGTTCTGCCTCATCTATCCTTACTGCCGCATCCATTCAAGATTGAAGCTCAGTTATAGCATTTTTTATTTCATCCTGACTAGCTTTACTTCTTTTATCTCCACAGAAAGGGATACTAATCTTTTTTCAACTCCAGCTAGTATTCTCATTATCAGGATTCTAAATTCTGGTTCAGACATCTTGCTTGTATTTGTGTTGGTTAAGTCCCTGGCAGTTGTTTCTTCCTGTTCTTTCTTTTGGGTGAATTCCTTTGTTTCATCATTTTGAAGGCAGAAAAGGAATTAATGAGGTAAAAAATTAAAATTAAAAAAATTAAAATTAAAAAACATTAAAATTAAAAATTAAAAACAAATACACACACACAAAATCGCATAAGTGATGCTAGATCCTAGGTGTGTTTTGGTCTGAGTGTTGAAAGGGGCTTGATGGTTTAGAGAAAAAAGGGGAAGGAAAAAAAGAAAACAAAAAAAGGAAATTGTTTGAAAATTTGAAAAAATGAATACACTGAAGTAGACTAAAATGAAATGATGGAAGTAAAATAGGATTTTTTAAAAATTACACAAAAGTAAAAAGTATAGTAGAAAAAAATTAAAGAGAAATATTTTTTATAAAAATTGAAGATAAAAATGAAGTTTTTCTCTTTCTGTATTCAACAAAAAGAAAAGAAACAAAAAAGAGTAGAAAGAAAAAAGAAAGAAAGAAAATTGAATAGATGGACCAGCGAACAAACTGAAATATGACTGAAATTACTTCGTTTTCCCCTAGAAGTCAAACTATGAAGCGCTTTATAGTCCATAAACTAAGCAAGCAGAGAGACTGTGTTCCTGAAGAGGGAGGTTGGCCCAGTTGGGTGGGACTTAGTGTAACGGCTCTGTACTCCACTAGATGGAGCTGCTTAGCTTACTGGGGTGGATTGTTGTGGTGCATGTAGGTGCGAATGTACAGGTGGGGGAGCGGTGAAAATGGCGTCATCCATCTACTCAGTCTCTATTATCAGAACTCTGCTCTCCCCAATCAGCAATCGCACACCTGGTCTTTGTCTTTGGACTCTGTCCACTCCCTGCTTTCACACAGTTCATGACCAAGCCCCAGGCAGCACCTCCCTCCTGAGTTTTGTCTCCAATGCGGCTGTTTTCCCGACCCCTTACTTCTAAGGGACTACAGCTTTGACCCGTTCTGCGCCTCTGTGGAAGACCTCACTGAGCAATGGCTGGGTGCCGGCTGCACCCAGGAACATTTGCAGGTCCATGCTGCTGCCAACACCCAGAGAATGCGGCTGGGTGCCAGCCCGCCCCAGAGAAAGTTCACAAGATAGTGTAGCCACAGCATTTCAGGGATTATGGAAAATCACAACACCCATCTGGCACCAGGCTTCACCTTCAACGACTTTGTTCCAGCACCAGCAAAGTGGTTGTTCTCCCATGTCCACTGGGGCCTTGTCTTTGGGGGACCCACACAGCCTCTACCAGGCGTCCTTGCAGCAGGGAAACCGCCTCTCTCCTGTGAGGCTTGAAGAAACCCAGACTCCACTCTGCTCCCGGGGATTCGCCCCTCCCAGCAGAGCACCACCAGGTATTGAGCTGCAGAGTTTCAGACTCTCCACTCCCGCTGTTTGTAGTCTTAATGGAATTTAAACCCTCTCGTTTCTCCTTTCTTCCCTTTTAGTTCAGTCCCTGGGGCTGTTTCCACTTTTCCACTTTCTCTCCAGCTGCTTTTGGTGGGGGGTTGGGAGTGCTTTTCCCATATTCTCTCCTCTTTCCCCCACCCCCCTTCACGCAAAAGCAGCTCCCTGCCCTCTGTAGTTACTCTCTCCCCCAGTTTACCTCTCCACGCCATGTGCCTGCTGAATTCTGTAGTTCAGGTTGTGCAGATTGTGTTAATCCTCAGAAGAATTTTTTTTAGGTGCACAGAATGGTTTAGTGTTGGTCTGGCTATATTTCATGGATTCGAGACACACAAAAAACTTCCATGCTGTTCTACCATCTTGGCTTCTCCCCCAAAAGTAAAATCTTAAAAAAAAAAGTTGTGTTATGGTTACTATTAATCAGAAATAATTTTCTCTTCATTTTCATGTAAATAATTTATTGAAAAGAGTCCTTTTTATGTTAACATGTAGAAAAATACATAACTTTGTGTATGTTCTTCATAAAAATTTGGTGGCACCAATATTAATGTAAAAAAGTACATATTTAACAAAGAGAAATAATACCAGAACATAGAAACCAGAAGTTTATGTATACCTTCAGGAATTAAGTAAATAACTGGGGGATTTATAATTTCAAGTTCAACTCCCAAATTATCACCAATTTCTTGTGAGTATTGCAAAATCACAAAGCTTTTAAATTCTTGTGTATCATTACTTGCCAAGTATTGTAATATTTGCAGGCTCACAATATTATAATTTAGTGAAATTATAGGCAACGTTTATAAATTGGAAAAAAAGTAGTATCAAAAATACAAGTCTTCAAAACCACCATGAGATATTATTTTACTCTTACTAAGACGGCTACTCTAAGAAACCCCAGAAAATAACAAGTGTTGGCAAGAATGTTGGAACCTCTGTACACCATTTGTGGAAATGCAAAATGTTGCATTTGCTATAGAAAACAGTATGGAGGTGCCTCAAAATATTAAAAATAGAGTTAACATATGATCCAGCAATCCCACTTTGGGGCAGGTATCTAAAGAATTGAAAGAGGATCTTGAAGAGCTATTTGCCCACCCATGTTCATAGTAGTGTTATTCATAATAGCAAGGAGGTGGTATATGCCTAACAATGGAATATGATTCAGCCCTAACAAGGAAGGAAATCATGTCACAAGCTACAACATGGGTGAAACTTGAAGACATTGTGCTAAGTGAAATTAGCCAGTCATAAAAAGACACTGTGTGATTCCACTTATAGAAAGTATCTAAAGTAGTCAAATTCATAGAACAGTAGAATAGTGGTTGCCAAGGGATGTGAGCAGGGAGAAATGGGGAGTTTTTGTGTAATGGGTATAGAATTTGTTCTGCAGCATAAAAAGTTCTGAAGATGCATTGCACCACAATGTGAATATACTTAACCCTACTGCACTGTATTCTTCCAAAAGGTTAAGATAATAAATTGTATGTGTTTTTTATTTCAATTAAGAATAAGAAATACATAAATCTTTCTGGATAGGCCTAATTTTATGGCTTTATAAGAAGGCAGCTATAGGAATGTAATTTAAGGCTCACCGGAGGATTCTTTTCTCTCTAACCTGCGTTTATGTCTTAGATGCCAACCTTAGAGCATCATTCCTTGTGTTTTTGAACATATTTCCTATTGTGAGTAAATACCTCAAATAATGACCTACAATTAAATGTTTACTTTTTATTTATTTATTTATTTATTTATTTATTATTTTTTTTTGTAACGTTTATTTATTTTTGAGACAGAGAGAGACAGAGCATGAACGGGGGAGGGTCAGACAGAGGGAGACACAGAGTCCGAAACAGGCTCCAGGCTCTGAGCTGTCAGCACAGAGCCCAACGCGGGGCTCAAACTCACGGACCGTGATATCATGACCTGAGCCGAAGTCGGCCGCTTAACCGACTGAGCCACCCAGGCGCCCCTTAAATATTTACTTTTTAAAGAACATTTATCCAGATTATAAAGAGTAAGCTTTGATACAATAAGGGAGGAAGACAGCATACAATACAATAAAAAAAGATACAATAAAAAAAGAGCAAGACAGCATAGGGTCCTTGGTGGCAAGAGAGTTGGAGCTGGTGAATTCTGATTATTTACTAAAAAATTATATTTAACTTCACCTCAGACCTGCAGAAACATTTTCCTTTCCTATTTCCTGTTGCCCTGGGGAAAGTTGCTGTTACCATAGAAAAAGGGGTTTTATGTGCATAACCTATGCATTCCTTTCTGGGGGCCAGCAGAAAAACATTGTGAGGGACTCACTTTCACAGCCCATTAGCATGCTCTCTTAAGCAGTATTTTTTTTCCTGTTTTTGAAGTTAAATCCCTATTGATTGTTTCTTCTCTTTTCCACATCTTCTTTTAGTTTGACGGAGGAGAATTATGTTATGATCCTTACAAAGGGACCAGAAGTGCCGATCTATTTTAAGGTCCATTCAAACACAGACCACCCTCCTCTCCTCTTGGTGCTGTGGAAGTTTCTGGAAGAAACTCCATTCTTAATTTTGTGATTCTTACACATGTACCAAAAAAAAAGGAGTTACAATGGAAACTGGGGGAGTAAGTAAGTTGGTAACTTTAACAGAAGTGCTCACTTGATATTGCTAAAGCTGGAATAACAAGTGTGCATTTACCAGGGGAATACAGAACTTTCTATCATAAAGTTGGCTACTTTTCTTTGCCAGGTGCTCCATACCTCTTCAAGTGTATTCCCAATACAGGAGCAATATTTTCTGTATTAACGATGTAGGGAAATGTTCGTTATTGGCATAGCAGTATGGCAGTTAGTAAAAAAAATAAAATAAAATAATTAAGACAATTTATATTACTTTCTGTGTCTATGTTTCTCCCTTCTCTTCTGTCTGAGGCTTCAAAAGGGCATCCTTGAGGGTTTTGTGGGTCTTGGTTTCCTTTACTTTTAAACATTGAAGTGATTCATTATATAAAATTTGGATAGCAAATTAAAATGTAAACTAAGTTAAAAAAAAGGCAATGAACTCCTTATCCTGACTCAATTTTAGCTAATAATTTGATGCGTGTTCTTCCAGGATTTTTTCCCTAAGCATTTTTTTTAAACATAGCTGCAATTATTGAAGGCTTTACTTGAAATTATAAAAGGTAATTGGGGAGTCCTTGTTTAAGTGGCTGGGGCACATGTGTAACACTGCTTTGCTCAGTATTTATTTTCCTTTATTTTCTAGCAGTAGGATTTATCCAAGCCACCCGTCATTCAGCCTTTCCTACTAATATGTCTTACTTTTGCTTTAGAATGCTTATTTTACCTAGTTGACATGTACGGTTTATATAATTTGGGAATTTTTAACCTGATTAAAAACAACTTATTTGATTGATGAATACTTGCTATGGGGAAAGATACCACGCAATAGTTTTGGGGCCACAGTATTAGAGTTTGGATTTATCTGCAAAATACTCACTGCTGACAGGTGAGTACCATGGGACTTTAGATGCCCGGAGGACATTAGTGATGGTGGGATTGAGACTTTGTGGCTGTAGTCATGAAGTGATTGTTCCTTCCCTCTCTCATGATAATGCTCTTACCTGCATCTCATGGGGTTGGCTCTGAAGGTGATAGGGCTGAGGAGGTGTGTGAATGGAAATTTCAGGGAATTGGAAAATGCTGTAATCAGAGAAAGGATTTTGAACTCATTTAAGTTTCCATCAAAATATACTCTTTATAAAAAGCCTGGTGATATTAATAGCCTTTCTCTCAGGATACTAATAGATAGCATTTACTGAGTGGTTACCATATGTCAGGTACATGACATTTATTATCTAATGAAATCTTCTCAACGGTCCTATAAATTAAATCTTGTTACTGTTCTCATTTAAGCAATGAAGAAGCTGAGTTATGGAGAAAATACATAACTTGCCCAAAGTCAGTAGCTAGTTAGTAATGAAGTCAGAACGTGAACTTTGGCAATCTAACCAGAGTCCATTTTCTTAACAGTGTTTTACTGTGATCCTTCTGATAGATTTAGATAAATAAACCTTCTCAAGAATATGAGTCTTGTTATTACTTTTTCCTGAAAAAGTAACACCAATTGCCAAATGCCAAATATAGAGAGCACTTGTCAGTATTTATTTTTAAGTCTCTGAAAAAGCTATATTCTTAAAAAATTTTTTTAAGTAAAATCATTACGTTTTGTCTTTTGAAATGGATGTCTTCAATGGAAACTTAAACAATTGTTTGGGGCATCTGGGTGGCTCAGTCATTTGGGTGTCTGATTCTTGATTTCGGTTCAGGTAACGATCCCAGAGTCATAAGATCAAGCCCCATGTCAGGTTCCTTGCTGAGCATGAAGCCTGCTTGGGATTCTCTCTCTCTCTTTCTCTCTCTCCCCCCACCCCAACTCCTCTCCACTTTTCACACGGTCTGTCTCTCTAAAAACACAAAACACACAAAAAAACAGTTGCCTAAGCACACCATTATTGGTATCTGATTCTATACGTTCTCTGTACTTTTCATTGTCTTTGAGCTTCTTTACCATTTTTATAAGTTGTAGATAACTAATAGCTAGTACAAATGATTGCTGTCCAAAATCATGCATATGAATTTCATCTGGAATAAATGCAACTGATTTCTCTCTACCTCCTGGGTAGAGAATAAAACTGGAATGAGCCAGTTTTGCAACTATTTGTGAATTAATTTTAGCATACTTAATCTTAATATATGTGTGATTCTGTAAATCTCATTTGCATCAATTGTAACATCTATGACTTCCTCATTAGTTAATGAATGAAATAAGATCTTGGGCAGGTGTCCAATTTACTTTTGTATGAGAGTCATGATTATATCCTCTTTTAAAATCTCAAACTTTCTGTGGCACCTGGGTGGCTCAGTCAGTTAAGCATCCAACTACAGCTCAGGTCATGATCTCACAGTTTGTGAGTTCGAGCCCAAATCAGGCTCTGTGCTGACAGCTCAGAGCCTGGAGCCTGCTTCAGATTCTGTGTCTCATTCTCTCTCTGCCCCTCTGCCACTCATGCTCAGTCTCTCTCTGTCTCTCAAAAATAAATAAATGTTAAAAAATTTTTAAAAATAAAATCTTAAACTTCCTTTTCTTATTTTATTCCAATCAGTCTCCATATTCTATACATTTTACCTCAAATGTATTTTAAGCCTCTCTTTCTGTTCCTTTTGCCTGATCTAGACCCTCATCTCATCAGTGCACTCTAGCAGCAGTAGAAGTGATATATAAATGTTTGCTGGATGAATGCATGAACACCCATGTTTGGAATTAGGATCTTAATATTATTGTGGATGATAAGAACAGCTGGAGTGGAAATAGCAAGAGATACCAACACTCTAGAAAGGCTGTTTTTTCAAAAATGTTTCTGAAGTATGGTTTTGTTGATACTCTTTTTTCTGATAAGGCATTTTAGTGCAATATGCACAATAATATAATTGTTCTTGCACTCAAAATTCAACCAGCTTTCTGGTGGCTTGATGCCTGGTTCTATTTCTTCTTCCATCTCTTCCATTTCTTTGAGCATGGCTAGGTAACACCAAATAGTTGTTCATCACCTAGAGCTTATACCATTGGGATATTCAAATTAACAATAATCCATTCAGTTGTTTCTTATATCTTAGGCTCAATAATAAGTTGGGTTTGACTGGTGGTAGTAGGAGATGGAAAAGGGGGCATCTTCAACATGCAAAATATCCTTTGTTATTCAGAGTATAAAATAGGTGATGGGAATGAAGGAGTGCACTTATCATGATGAGCACCAGGTGTTTATGGAACTGTTGAAACATCGTATGAGACACATGAAACGAATATTACACTGCATATTAACTAACTGGAATTTATTTTTTTATAATTTTTTTAATGTTTATTTTTGAGAGAGAGAGAGGGACAGGGTGTGAGCAGGAGGAAGGGCAGAGAGAGAGAGACACGCACAGAATCCGAAGTAGGCTCCAGGCTCTGAGTGTCAGTACAGAGCCCAACGTGGGGCCTGAACCCATGAACCATGAGATCACGACCTGAGCCAAAGTCGTACACTTAACCGACTGAGCCACTCAGGCGCCCTGAGAAGTATTCTTTAGAGGAAGAGGAGCTTAAGGAATTTTTTAAAGCTTTTATGCAAATTCCAGTTACTTAGTGGCACCTGGGTGGCTCAGTCCATTAAGCGTCAGACTTTAGCTCAGGTCATGATCTCACAGTTCATAAGTTGAGCCCCAAGTCAAGCTGTACAGATAGCTTGGGCCTGAAGCCTGCTTTGGATTCTGTGTCTCCCTCTTTCTCTACCCCTTCCCTGCTCATGCTCTGTATCTCTCTGTCTCTCTCTCTCTCAAAAGTATTAAACATTAAAAAAAAATTTTTTTTAATGTTTTTTCCATCGAAGAGGCAAAAATGGTGTTTTCAGACTATTTCTGAAAATCTTTCCACAAATAAAGTAACTACTTTGGGGTATAGTAATTATGTCACAGTTCATGGGTTACAAATTGTGCTTTTGAAGTCTTTCTCTTGAAGAACTGTTTAAGAACATGGCTTCTGGATCTGGTAAAGAATACTTTTTGTATTATAACTACCAAAGAAGCAGAACTGCCTGCTAATTGGACTATGATAAGATTGATATATTACAGTAATGAACAATAACAAAACTGAGGAGAGTAAACTTCTCCATTGCACTATAATACATAACTCTTTCAAAGAATTGTAACAAAACTTTTCTACAGTTAAGATCCTATCACAGACAATGAAAGCATTAACAAATCTCTTGAGGCTGTCAATTTGTTTGGTGCAATGTACAGTCTCAGAAAATTTTATATGGATAATATTTTATCTGTACAAAATTATCCTTTCACTTGACAGTTCTTCCCAGGAATTTTTTTATAATAGTGACAAGCTAATTCAGAAATATAAATTATATCAGGGCAACCTAAAATATTTCTGGCATCTCTGTTTTTATAAGGTAAATATATAAATCATTGTGATTTTCCAGGGGCTCCTTGAGAAATCTCAAAGATAATTTTAATTTTAATTTAAAAAGACATCTAGTGGTTATTTTGGGAGCACATACACTAAAATGGGAATGATATAGAGAAGATTAGCATGGCTTCTGTGCAAGGAGGACATGTGAATTTTTAAAGCATTCAATATTTACTCAGCAAATGGTGCTGGGAAAAGTAAACCTTCACATGCAAAGAATGAAGATGAACTCTAACATTATACTATCTACAAGAGGTTGGCTTAAAGTGAACCCAAACTCTTAAAAGAAAATATATGAGAAAAGCTTCATGACATTGGATTTGGCAATGGCTTCTTGGATATGACCTCAAAAGCACGGACAACAAAAGAAAAAATAAATAAATTGGACTATATCAAAATTAAAAACTTTTGTGCTTCAAAACACGCTATCAACAGAAACCCATGAAATGGGAGAAAATATTTGCAAATCATATATCTCATTAGGGTTTAATACACAGAAATATATAAAGATTCCTACTATTCAACAAAAAAATAAACAACCAGATTTTAAAATGGGCCAAGAGAGGCGCCTGGGTGGCTCAGTTGGTTAGGCATCCAACTCTTGATCTCAGCTCATGCTTTAATCTCAGAGTTGTTGAGTTCAAGCCCCACATTAGATTCCACACTAGGTGTGAAGGCTATTTAAAAAAATTTTTAAATAAATAAATAAATAATTACAACGAAATTGAATTAACAATTCTCTAAAGAAAATATACAGATGGCCAATAAGCACAAGAAAAAAATGTTCAAATCACTAATCAATAGAGAAAAATGAAAATTAAACCCACAATGAAATATCATCTCACAACCATTGGGACAACTGTTTTCAAAAAACACAAAGTAACAAGTGTTGTCAAGGATGTGGAGAAAATGGAACACTTGACATTTCTGGTATAAATATAAAATGGTGCAGCCACTATGAAGACTGGTATGGTGGCTCCTAAAAAAAAAATTAAACATAGAATTACCGTATGATTCAGCAATTCTACTTCTCAGTATATACCCCAAAGATTTCAAAGCAACTTCTCGAAAAAGTATTTGTACACCCATGTTCATAGCAGCATTATCCACAATAGCTGAATAATGAAAGCAATCCATGAGTCCATTGCAGGATGAAGGGGATAAAAACAAAACATGGAATTTACATGTAGTGGAACGTTATCCAACGTTAAAAAGCAAGAAAATTCTGGGGCACCTGGGTGGCTCAGTCAGCTGAGTATCTGAGTTCAGCTCAGGTCATGATCTCATGGTTCATGAGTTCAATCCCCATGTCAGGCTCTCTGCTGTCAGCTCAGAGCCCACTTTGGATCCTCTGTCTCCCTCTCTCTGCCCCTCCTCTGCTTGCACTCTCTCAAAAATAAATAAAGCATTTTTTAAAAAGCAAGAAAATTCTGATACGTGCTACACATGGATGAAGCTTAAAGACATTTTAAGTGAAATAAACCAGTCACAGTATGACAACTACTCAACGATTCCACTCACATGAGCTATTTAGAGTGGTGAAATTCATGGAGACAGAGAGCAGAATTGTGGTTGCCAGGAGCTGCAGGGGAGGGAGGAACAGGGAGATATTGTTTAATGGGTATGAGGTTTCAAGTGGGGAAGATGAAACAGTTCTGGATGGTGGTGATAGTTGCACAACGTGAAAGTACTTATTGTGCTTCATGCTACAGAACCGTCCACTTAAAAATGGTTATGATGGTGACTTTTATGTTATACATATTTTACCACAATTTAAAAAATGAAAAAGACATCCTAAACATTTATTTTCCTGAATTTAGGATCTGATCTTGAGGAAATAAAATAAAGAATTGTAAGAAAAAATTTGGTCATGGGCTCCTGGATGGCCCAGTCGTTAAGCATCTGACTTGGGCTCAGGTCATGATCTCAGGGTCTGTGAATTTGAGTCCCACATGGGGTGAGCACGAGCCCTGCTTCAGGTGAATATGAGCCCCAGGTAAGCCCCGCTTCCCTCTCTCTCTCTCTCTCTCTCTGTCCCTTGCTCAATTTCACCCCCCCCCCCCCAAAAAAAAAAGAACAAAACGATTTGGTCATTTGTTTGAGACAGGAGCACAGTTACCTATGGACAATGACAAGTTATAGCTTAACTATACATAAATAAAAGTTCCAACAATATACAATAAAAACAGAAGAAGGTAACAAACTTGTAAGGAACTGAATTTTAGCTGTTCTGAAAAGATGTACTTTTTTTGAAGTCATCAAGCATATAATAAAGTCAGCACAAATGACAGGAAATTATTCTGATGATACATGGAATTTCTGCTACATTTTCAGATTACACTGAAGATAAAGAAAAATCTTTTATTATGCTTGTTAAAAGCAGACTAAATATTTCAAGATCAATTTATATTTTTATAGGGAGAAAATAAAATTCTAATATTACATTAATTTAGTCTTGGGTAAAGAATATTAACATATCTTATTAAAAAACACATCAAAATTAAGCAAATTTTGCCAAAATCTTAATATATTTTGTCTGTTTTCCTTCAGACTCAGATATAAAGTATGGCAAATAAAATTCATTTTCCTCAAACCTCCTATAACTTGCTATACACACTCAAGTTTTATCCTTTACAATGTTCTTTAATATTCTGGAACAAACTCAACGTTACAATAAATCTATTCTGTTTTTCCTCAAAAAACATGCTAGGCTACCTGTCCTGATTGTCAAGGGTTGTATTTCTTTCCTTTTTTTTTTTTTTCATTTTGTATGATTTCATTTTTTCTTAGTTTTTTGAGGTTTGTTATATGACCCATAGTATGGTCTATTAGGAGAATGATTATTATATATCTTTCTTTATCCTGGGTAGTATTTCCTTGGTTTGAGGTTTCCATTATATGGTATTCATATACCACACTAAGTTTGTGGGGGGTTTTATTGTCTACATAGTATATCTTTCAAGTCATTTTAACCTACCTGTTGCAGGGAGGTAAGAAATTGCAAAAGAGCATGAGGAAACCTGGGGGTTGATGTAGTAATTCAACATGTTGCTTGGCAGTGATATCATGAGAGTTACAGATCTATTAAAACTCATCAAATTGTATACTTGAATTGAATGCAGTATTTGGTACAAAAATTATACCTCAACAAAGTTGATTAAAGGCAGAATATACTAACAAAAAATATCTAGGAACTCTCTAAGTATTTGGAAATTACACGTCTAAATAAACCATGGGTCAAAGAAGAAATCACAATAAAAATCTAAAATATTTTGAGCTGAATAATAATGAAAAGACCTCATATTAAAATATTCAAGATGCAACTAGAGCAATGTTTAGAGGGGAATCTATAATTTTAAATGTTTATATTAGACATGCAGAAATATTGAACAACATTGACTTAAGTTTCTACCTCAGAAGCCTTAAAACAAGAATTAAATCCAAAGTAAGTCAAACAAAAGAAACAATAAAGAGGAGATCAGAAATCAATGAAATTGAAAATGACCAACAATAGAGAAAAGTAACAAAGCAAAAAGTTTGTTCTTTGAAAATATTCATACAATTGATAAATCCCTGGATAGGAAACATGCTGTTTTTTTCCTTCTGGGATATGAGCAAACTTGTCAAGGAAAATTGGATATCTCAGTGTTCTAGATATTATATTTTACTCTGAATATTACCACGACAACTATGAGCATTAGTCTTTGTTAGCAACTTTGGGTAAGATTTTGAAGGATGCAAAAGTGTTTACTGTGTAAGCAGTGAAGGTAAGTATATCCTCAGTATCCATGCAAAGACATGAAATGATGAACAAGCAGGTTATGTTCACAGTTTATGAAAAATTATCCAGGGCTGGGAAATAAAGCCAAGAAAGTACAGATATATTTTCAATGTCATATTGGATCATTATTAAATTTTTAAAAATAAATATTATGTAATTCTTCAAGAAAATTAAACTAGCACTTTTACTTGTATTTTATTGTCCTTTTTGCTGTTTGATTAGAGCCTAGACACCATGAAATTCATGTTATCTTATAGATTTCTGTGTGAAAGAAGTTAACTTCCAAAGTTGTGTTGCATTTTTTTTGTTTCTTACTGTGACGTAACCAGTTTTATATCTAACCCAGCAATTTTATACTAACATTACTTTACTCAAGTGCCAATAAATAGTTTTTCAAAATGTTTTTTGAATTAGGTTTAGCATTTTAATTGTTAATGTTAGAAGACAATTCTCCGTGGGTCTGTCACATATCTGTGTGTCTTATGGGTAGAGGTACTAACTGCCTTTGTTCTGAATTATCATTCCAAAAATGATAATTCAGCCATAGCCTTGGATGATACATTTACTTGCTTCTAGGATGAAGTGCAGTTTTGCTTACAGCCTTGGAAGGTAGAGATAGACCCCCCTCCTGAGCTGGGGGTCACTCATGCTTAGTGTGTATACCTAAGCTCAGAGTTCCTCTCCTAGAATGCAACCCACTACATGTGGAAGTGGCACCTGGCCATCTTCATATCACTATGTAGAAATTAGGGTTTGAAGAACCGGCACCAAAAATGCTTATGCTCATACTGCTTGCTGTGCCGTAAGTAATAAATGTCTTTTTGCTTCTGTCCCAGGCAACTTGTGTCTTCTTCCAGCATCCACAAATCCACTGCAAGTAACTTTTTTGCCTGCAAATAGTGTAAACTCTCAGATCCTTCACAGTACTTTTTTTTTGAAAGAAAGAGAGAGAGAGAGTGTGTGCATGCACAAATGGGGAGGGGCAGAGAGAGAGAGAGAGAGAGAGAGGAGAAAGAATCACACGCAGGTTCCATGCTGCCAGCACAGAGCCCCATACGGGGCTAGATCTCACAAACTGTGAGTTCAGGACCTGAGCTAAAATTAAGAGTCGGACTCTTAACCAACTGAGCCACCCAGGTGGCCCAGACCCTTCACAATTCCTGACAATTTAATATTTTGAAAATGGACAAAATGGGTGCCTGGCGGGCTCAGTTGGCAGAGCATGTGACTTTTGATCTTGAGGTCATGTTGGGTATGGAGATTACTTTTTTAAAAATATAAATAAATAAACAGTTGGACAAAATATTTGACTTGTGTTCACTTTATATTTGTATGAGAACTATATTTCAATTCTGTGTTATACTGTACTTTAACATGTTGATAGGTCATCCACTGAGATACCCAAGTGGATTTATCTGCTGGATTCAATAGAATGGCATTGTCCAGGAAGTGAATTCAATGAGCCACTAAGCCAAGCCATGTTTTTTCTTGGCTCCCCAGGGTTTCCCAATCAACTGTGGAAACTTATCTTTGCTGACTCACAGTTTCTACTTTTTTCTTTCCTTTCCTTTTTTTCCCCCATTCTGAGTTTTGCTTTATTTTTGGTGTTTGGTCAAGTCTGTTGGTTGCTTTCTATAACCAAGAGCAGGGACGAATGATATAGTAGGCTATCTTGACTGTGCAGTCAGTTGAGCACCTTGTGTTTACGTGAACTTGGTTTGTGTGTGGCCAATAAATGTCTCCTAATTGATTGCAAAAACGACTGGTAGTCTGTTTGTATGGTCTTGCCATTTAGTAATCTTCAAGGGGTGATGGAGATCTGTTCCTTGTCAGGTAAGAGACAATAGAGAATCTAGCTTGTTTTTCTGTTTGACTATTTGTGAACTCATATCAATTAAGAAAATATTTTTCTGTTCATTGGAGAGGAGAATAGCCCTTTGATATCTGAACTCTGGAGTTTTTGTGTTGTGTTTACTTTTACTTGAGATTATAGACTCAAAGCTGCAAGCTCTCTCTGTGTTTTTGTGATTGAGGAAGGTCTTCAGCTTTTTTGGGGTGATTTTAAATATTTTCTTATTCCAGAGGATATTAATAAATTAGATTGTAAAGTCTTACAAAAGAAAAGAGCTCTATGCTGATTGGTTTATACAAGTTAATAAGTTACAATAATATAATATGTTCCCAGAATTTCTAGAAATTAAAGAAACTAAATTTTAATATTTTATACATACTAGTCTTTAAAAAAAACCTTTCTAGAGGACTTAGTTCAGAGGCACTTTTACATAAGAATCTACATCCACATTATCAAGGTGAAATCTTGGACAAATTAAACTAGATTCATAAAATTGGGTTTCTCCACTTTGGCACTGTTGACATTTTGGGCCAGAAAATAACAATTTCAAAGCTTAAGCTCTTTCCAAAGACATCTCTCATTACATTTTCATTGAAAAACAGCTTTATTTACTTTCTTAATCCTAAAAAATTTGTGGAAACAAAGATAACTTACTGGATTCATGGAACTAATGTAGGAAATCTTAAATATTTAAATGATTAAAAATTAAACTCATCTTGTACTAACTAAAATATTTTGCTAAATATTTTTACATGTTGATAAAATTAGTAAGAAGACAATGTTGATTTTAAGCTACAATTGTTCTGATTTGTCCAAAGAATTGTCTATTTAAGAAGAATATCATTTCCTGATTTTTCAAATATAAATAAATCTCCATATTAAAAATATCAAAAAATTTAAAGACTGGAGTTTTGCCAAAACATTTCAGTGTTGAATTTTTCTTTCTAGCTCTGAACCATGTCTATTACTTGAATTCACAGTTAACTTTTTTTCTGAGTTTCACTCTTGGCAAGGGAAAACATACAGAAGAAGCACAATTTAGTATCTCCCCTGCTCTTCCCTTTTTTTGGAAAGACTTCACTTTATAGCTGCACTATATAGTCCTAGTATTTGCGCATAATGACAGAGCATGTGCATGAACAGATTCATTTCCAAATTTCCAAAGGGGAAAAAAAAGTAAAAGAAAGGGGGGGGGGGTGGGGTTAGAAGCAAGGGGAAGCCAGCTTAAGACAGTTATAAAATTTCACTGTAAAAGTCTAATTACCTAAACTCTACAAGGAAAGGAGGATTAGATGACAGAAACCCTATTTTTACATGTATACACACCAGAGAAAAAGCATTACAGCTTATTGAAACAATAGCTAGGGTCTTTAATGATTCAGTCAAACCATATGACTAAAAAGTTGGAACCCACTCAACACCAAAGTAGGAAAATCTGAGAAGGTTATCTCTTATGAGAAAAAGTGATCTGTCATTTAGACAAACAAGTCAGAGAATGTCTTCCCAAGGTTTTCTTCCTACTTGTTCTAAATGGTCCCTTAAATGATTTATCCGGTTCATGTCAGAAATACCCCAAAGTGGTCACAAAACTTCTAAATTCTCCTTGGTGACATTAGGCCAGTTAAAGAAATATGCACCTGCATGAAAGTGTGAAGGTGGCACAGGTATTGTCCAGGGTGTCAAAGAAGACCCTGGAATTCCTGCAGCACCTGTAGGAATCTGGCTGATGAGCTAGTCTCACAGCTTTGAGACTTCTAGCTCCAAGCAAAAGAAACTAAATTAAGTAATTATCAAAGAACCCAAGGCGAGACAGAAGAAAGGTCTTACTAGGTTTGGATAGGTGGCCCATGGCAAAACTTATCCAGTAAGGATGCTGGTCTGATGGGACCCTCTGAACCTATCAGCCTTAGAGGATGCGTCGAAAGACAGACTATTGAAGTTATGTTCATCCCTTCCCCTCCAAACTTTCTCTCATGGACTCATGAAAAAAAGTGACAAGGACAAAAAAAGAACCAAGACATTGTTTTATTGATAACAAACAAGCTTTCCCTCCAAATATAAGAGTTTTCAAAGCTGACCGGATAACCGAAGTGTTCCTGAGAGGAATCCTCATTTCCAGGACACAAAAACTGTTTTAGAGAGGACTTCACGTAAATCTGATGGTCTTGAGCACCAATGCAGGACCTACCTCACTGCTGTGGTGGGAGAGACCCCTGAGCATGAAGTTCAAACCTCAAGGGTACATGTGGTTTCAGAGCTGAGGACCTTGGCCAGTGTCCGCCAGGGGCTCTCCATCAGATCTTTTCCTGGTCTCCAGGATTGTCAATGTCAATCCTCCAAAAGAACATCAGAAAAGACTGTTGATCAAGCAAAACTAAGTTTATTAGACTTAGTGTGATAAGGGAGAGTATCACTTTCAAAGAAAGTCCCATCTCAGAAGGGAGATTTCAAGAAACAGTATTTGTAGGGCTTAGGTGACTAGGTTTATAAGGTTTAGAGCCAATCTTTCATGGCAAGTAACTGACCGTGATAGTTTTGACACAATAATTTGTGGTGGATGGACACAGCAAGGTGTTTTAATGAGTAAACCATTAAAGGATAAACAAGCTGTTTGCTCAAGCCAGCTACCTACTGTCCTAAAAGGAGAGCCGTTTATCTGAATGAACCAAGTATTTCCTGGGACAAAATTAGTTCGCCGAAATTCTTGGACAAAGAGTAAACTTTACTGATTTATCAACTTCTCTCCCTGGACCAGACTTCTCTGGAACAAACAGTGTGTCGTGATGGCACAGGGAGTCTGAGGTCTCAGAACCTTTCTATTCTGTGACTTCTGCTACAGCTTGCCAAGGGGTATACCTGCAAGGCATCTTTGTCTTAAGATGATGTCCCACATAAAAATCAGTTAATATTTTTCAGAGGAATAATTTTCTTCTGTCTCCTTATAATATACCCTTTCTTCAGAATGGTATTATCTTTCATTTATCTAGTAATAGTTCTGTTCCCATTTTCTGGCAAGGAAGATACTGGTTGTTAATACATTAAAGTGGAAAGAGGTTTCATCAGAGTATGGATCTCAGGTTCTTTCAGGCTTCCTGGGCACACTGGTCTCTCCTTCCTGAACTTGCTCCCATTTGCATCTAGCAAAAATTCACCAAACTTCTTCTGTTTTTTTTCTTTTTTGAGAGAGAGAGAGAAAGAGAGAGAGAGTTTGTGAGTGGGTGGGGAGGTGCAGAGGGCCAGGGAGAGAGAGAATTTTAAGCAGACTCCACATGTAGCTTGGAGTCCATCACGAGGCTCAATCTCATGACTGTCAGATCATGACCTGAGCCGAAATCAAGAGTCGTATGCTTAACCAACTGAGCCATCCCAGGCGCCCTCAAAACATTCACCAAACTTCTTTTCTTTAAAAAAAATTTTTTTTTAATGTTTATTTATTATTGAGAGACAGAGAGACGTAGCATGAGCAGGAGAGGGGCAGAGAGAGGAGGAGGCACAGAATCTGAAACAGTTTCCAGGATCCGAGCTGTCAGCACAGAGCCCGACGCGGGGCTCGAACTCATAAACCACGAGATCATGACCTGAGCTGAAGTCGGACGCTCAACTGACTGAGCCATCCAGGTGCCCCAAAATTCACCGAACTTCTAAGGCTAGTAACAATTTCTTCTAACTTTAATATTTTCAGGTTTAAAATTTTTTTTTTAATGTTTATTTTTGAGAGAGAGACAGAGACAGTGGGTGAGTGGGGGAGGGGCACAGAGAGAGGGAGAGACAGAATCTTAAGCCGTCCCTAGACTCTGAGCTGTCAGTACAGACCCTGAGGTGGAGCTCAAATTCATGAACTATGATATCATGACCTGAGCAGAAGTCAGATGCTTAACTGACTGAGCCACCCAGGTGCCCCTATTTTGCAGTTGTTTACATAAAAAATTTAGGCTAAGAAAAATTAGCAGCTTGCCCTTATGACTCTTTTGTAAAGCAAACAGTTGGACATTTTCCTTCCAACATGACTGGTAAATTAAAAAATAAGATTATAGAGGACAGAATGACTCAGGTTACTTTGTAATAAGAACTCTTTCATCGTTTTGGACTAAAGCAAAAATGTCAATTGTAATTCAGAGAAGCAGTTTGGATTGGAAGCCTAATACACATATTTTACTGCTTACATTTATTAAAACAGAGAAATTAAAACATAATTTGATGCAGCAAATATCAAAAACATGTCTATAACCCATCCAAAAGAGCTTTTTAGTGTGACAACCAGATTAAGAGGCAGACTTAGGCAAGCAATATAGATCTATAAAGAAAATGATCATAGTGCACGTACAAATGTGACTAGAAAGATCTTAAAAGTCAGGAGTGTGCTCAGTGATCAAAAAGAATGAAATCTTGCCATGCAAGAATGTGGATGGAACTAGAGTATATTATGCAAGGCAAAATAGTCAGAGAAAGACAAATATCATGATTTCACTCATATGGGGTATTTAAGAAACACAACAGATGAACATAAGGGAAGGGAAGGAAAAATAAGATAAAAAACAGAGAGGGAGACAAACCACAGGAGACTCTTAAATAGAGCAAACTAAGGGTTGCTGACGGGGAGATGGGTGGGGGGATGGGCTAAATGGGTGATGGGCATTAGGGAGGGCACTCACTGGGATGAGCACTGGGTGTTACATGTAAGTGGTGAATCACTGGGTTCTACTCCTAAAACCAATGCTACATTGTATGTTAACTAACTTGAATTCAAATAAATAATTTTTTTAAATAGTCAAAAGTGTGGAAACCAGACAATGCCATAGGGATGCCTGGTTTTTAAAATTTATTTTATGGGGGAGCCTGGGTGGCTCAGTCAGTTAAGCATCCGACTTCGGCTCAGGTCATGATCTCACCATTCATGAGTTTGAACCCTGCGTGGGGCTCTGTGCTGACAGCTCAGAGCCTGGGGCCTGTTTCGGAATCTGCGTCTTCCTCTCTCTCTCTCCTCCCTCCTCCACTCACACTCTGTCTGTCTCTCTCTCTCTCTCAAAAATAAGTAAATATTAAAATTTATTTTATAAATATCCTCTAATATTTATAAAAATTATAGTCCTAGAAGATAAACCGTGAAAAGAATGCAAGATATGGTCAAGTCAAAGATTTATGAAAGTGGACAGGAAGATCTTTAAATATCCAAGGAGACGAAGAAGTGAAAATCCACCCGAAATGATGAAGCAAGGGGCAACAATCCTAGTGCGGCTGCACACTTCTAGAACAAAAGTTCAGGCATTACCTGACCAATGTCAGTGAACTGTTCCTGACAATCAGCACTTACACACACAATTGTTAACAGAGACCCATGCCCGATTATTTTAAACTGAAAACTTTTAATATGTTAACCATCAACTCAATGCCTCCAAACAATTTTTTTTTAAGTACAGGAAACCAATGCATATGAGTAACGGCCTCTATTATTAGGATGTGAAACTATTATAACTAAGTGTTGTATCATATGCAGTAATGCTGTAATGTCTCTCTTTACACTATAGATATGCTAAGAGTCACATCTCTTTTATTGGCATGATGTTATGCTTGTCAAGGCTTCTACATTGACCCTGTCATTCTGTCAATTGTGTTTGGATCTCAACCCAAGGCTTTTCCCTCTCATCATTTTGATTAAAAAAAATATTGCATTGAGTTTTGGGGACATAAATATACTCCCCCCCACCCTGTGAACAACAACTTAAAATATTGCTTTGAGAGAGAAAGTTCAGGGTATTACAAGCCAAGAGGCATCCTAGTGGAAAGATCTTAACTCAGGAAAGAATGGCAGCTTATGTCTATATTAGGAAATCTGTTACTTATTTGTGACTTAAGTTCACGGACATGAACTCTGTGAAACTCTTCGCCATCCTCCTTTAAAGGTATAGTGATTATAATTAAGACTTAGTTTGTCACTGTTGTCATTAAGAATTCTGCCTGAAAAAGGAAGGAAATTCTGACATACGGATGAGCCTCGAGGACATTATGCTAAGTAAAATAAGCCAGTCACACAAAGAGAAACACTGTAACTGTATGATGCTGCTTATGTGAGGTATCTAAAGTGGTTAAATCCATTGCAAGAGAAAGTAGAATGGTGGCTGTCAATAGTTGGGGGAGGGGAGAAATGGGGAATTATTTAACGGATACAGAATTTCAGCTTTTTCAAAATGAAAAGTTGTAGAGATTGGTTGTACAACAATATGAAAATACTTAACATTTCTGTAATGTACACTTAGAAAAGGTAAAGATGGTAAATTTTATGTTATGTATTTTTTACTGCAATAAGAAAGAACAAAAGAGGGGGGGAAAGAATCATTCTAGAACTTCACCTTATTCAGAAGGCATCTCCAACAATTTTTTGGTATGATATTACTATCTCTTTAGTGATGATGCATCTTTTCACCCAGGGAGAATAAGGAGTTTATATAAAACTCTTAACAGAATAAAATCCACGGTGTTGATATTTTGCATTAAGGAATCTTGCATATTTGCTACTATATTTTATTATAATGTTTGCTTATTAGCCTCATAATTCCATTTTCTAAAGTGTATCTGTGTAGTGATATTAAATTCAATTCCTAGTAAATTTGTGTACTTCAACAATTTAAGATAACTTAATGTATTTATAAGTCTAGTTTATGACACTATCAGAGTTAAGTCATGAGGAAGACTATTTAACTTGGACAATTGTATTACTGAAAAGAAAATTGAACATTTTAATGTAAAATGTTAAACATAAAAGGAAATTTAATAAGTTGCAATGTTTAAGGGAATTTAATAAGGTTCTAAAAACCCCCTTAAAAGTTAATTGTAAAAATTTGCTAAACTTTTAAAAAGAATTCAGGGAGATAAATTAAAAGCTTAAGAAAGAAGCAAATGAATAAAATAATCATTTAAAACATACCTAAGTAAACTTCTAAGTGGTCTTTTCCCCACATAAAAGTTGTTATTGAGGGCATCAAAGATTCACTTTCAAAAACAACAACAACAACAAAAACCCCAGCAAACCTCACTTTCATACTAGTAATGATATTTACTGTAAAGAAGAGAACTGGGTTGTAGCAAGTTAACAAGTAGTTAACTACCAGTGACAAAGCATAAGCAAGTCAGGCTGGTATCCTATAGAAGAGAAATAGAACTACATTCAATGATTGCAGAGAACCATGGCTAAAAATGTAGACGTGGAGTATTTGTCTTCCTATTTGAACTATAGCGAACCCTTCTTGGTAATTTTTAACCTCAGAACCTTTACTCAGTTCTTTATTCATTAACTGCCTCACCAGCAGGCAATTTGTGAGTTCCAGGGTCAGCCTGAACCTGTGGGGCCAAGACTACCAGGAGCCTTGATAATGAGCAACCTAATTCTCTCTTCCTCCCTGGGACAGAGTAACTTATAATTCTGCTCAGGTGCAAAAGCAGTTTGAAACTGACTATGTCTCCGATTCTCAAAGATTTTCTCACAATCAAAAATAGATTTTCTTTGCTTTTTAAGTAATCTGCAAAGCACCCTGCTCAGTAACATGTACATTTAATAATTTGGGGGGAAGATAATACAGATGACCTGGTGTGATACCATTTTAATGAGCCAGTTTTCTCTCTGAGCTGTGGGCTTCGGTGAATCCGAGGCACATTTTTAAATGACTCTGAACCACTTATTGATCACCCTCTGTGTGTAGATGACTATGTTAGCATTATTGACAATTTAAAAGAATAACAAAAGGAAAAGCCTTGGACTTCAAAGAGGTTCTAACAGCCTTTTTGGAATATGGAACACTTCTGGGCGGGCAAGGCCAGGGCAACATGCTGTAGCCATATGTCAGCTTCAGGGCACTAGGTCACACAGCAGGATAAGAGGAAAGGAAATGAGAACCAGAAGTACGCTACAAAAATGAAAGTGCCTCCAAAGAAATCCTCAGACCAATGGCCCAATGGAACATGTCAAGCAGGGGCTAGAGAAATCCGTCTCAAATTATACCTCTTAGTAACCACAAGACCTTCTCCTGTTCCAACTATCTGTTCAATGAAGATTTTTCAGATTAAAAAAAAAAAATCACTGCTCTCCTTGAGAGAGTGAAAAGACAAACGGGCAATGTCAGACCACGTATGACAATATAACTCTGCTCACAACCTCTGCAGCAATCAGACCCAAATGAACAGGACTTAATCAATGACTGCCAGCTTCCTCTAACTATTGCCCTAGCTCCTGGCTCAGGACCAACCAGAAAAATTCAGGTACATTTACCAAATCAAGCACGTCAAATACCCCACACCTAGCTAGCCCCTCTGGCTTCCCCATGCCAACAACTTCCAATCAGAGCATAGCTGACACCTACCCCATCTTTTTTTTTTTTTTTTTTAAGTTAAGCTTCCTTGTCATGGAGTCTCTGCCAAAGTCAAGTGATGGTGGCTGACCCACACACCCATCCCCATTTGGGTGGTATTCATTTATTTCCACAGTTTCATGGGGAGCCCCACCTGTATATGATCAGCACCACCTGTTGCCACAGACCCCGGGTTTTGACCACTTGCATTACCCATGGAGGCCCCTAGTGCCTTGCTGCCCTTGACCTACAGAATACCAGCCCACATGGTAAGTCAGCCCCGGGTCTGAACTCTGCTGTCTTCACAATGAGTTCCCCGCTATTCTTCCTCCATTTGATGCACAGACTTTGTTATTGGTTTCCATCTACTTGGCATTCTTGGAATCAGATCACCTGTTTTCACCCCTCGTGCTGTGTTTTATGCTTCTGCTTTGGGTTGTGCTGCCTGGAAGCGTTGTTTGTTTTAAGAAGGAAAATCATGGGTGAAAACACAGGCCCTATAAGCCTGTTGCTCCAGCTGACCTCACAGAGTCATGAATTTCCTGTTCTTACTGGACAGGTGTCCATTTGGACAAACTCTGCAGAGGGTCACCAAAAAACAAAAAGTTGCCGCTCCCGCCTTGACTTTTGGTCTTGAAAGCTTGCCCTTGATCCAGAGAGAGTGTTTCCTCTGGTTTTATCCTGCCAGTGGGGAGTTTTGGGGTGCAGATTAGTGACTCTACAGTTGAAGGCCAACCTTCAGGTTAGAGGCCTGAAATATTAAGTGCACGAGCATCATGTTTCTATTGACCACTGCCAGCTATCAAGGAGTCCTCTAAGCCGAAAACTTCTTCCGGGAACAGTCTTCTTATGTATTCCCTCATTGCAATCCTCACTCGTGTGTCTACCTTTCAAAATGGCATAATTGGGTCTTCAGTGGCTCTGCTTTGCAACATTTGATGTGAACAAAACCGTTCACTTGAGAGGTACATGAGAAAAGAGAGGTAATAAGATTTCTTGGGTCTAATAAGCAGCAAGTTTTTGGGTTTTTTGTTTTTAATTTTTATTTATTTCTATTTTTTTTAAATTTACACACAAATTAGTTAGCATATAGTGCAACAATGATTTCAGGAGTAGAATTCTTAGTGTCCTTACCCATTTAGCCCATTACCCCTCCCACAACCCCTCCAGTAACCTTCAGTTTGTTCTCCATATTTATGAGTCTCTTCTGTTTTGCCCCCTCCCTGTTTTTATTATCTTTGTTTCCCTTCCCTTATGTTCATCTCTTTTGTTTCTTAAAGTCTTCATATGAGTGAAGTCATATGACTTTTATCTTTCTCTGACTAATTTCACTTAGCATAATACCCTCCAGTTCCATGCACGTAGTTGCAAATGGCAAGATTTCATTCTTTTCCATTGCTGAGTAATACTCCATCGTATATATATGCCACATCTTCTTTATCCATTCATCCATCGATGGACATTTGGACTCTTTCCATACTTTGGCTATTGTTGATAGTGCTGCTATAAACATGGGGGTGCAAGTGTCCCTTCGAAATAGCACACCTGTATCCCGTGGATAAATGCCTAGTAGTGTAATGGCTGGGTCCTAGGGTAGTTCTATTTTTAGTTTTTTGAGGAACCTCCATACTGTTTTCCAGAGTGGCAGCACCAGCTTCCATTTCCACCAGCAATGCAAAAGAGATCCTCTTTCTCCACATTCTCTCCAACATCTGTTGTTGCCTGAGTTGTTCATGTTAGCCATTCTGACAGGTGTCAGGTGGTATCTCACTGTGGTTTTGATTTGTATTTCCCTGATGATGAGTGATGTTGAACATTTTTTCATGTGTCGTTTGGCCATCTGGATGTCTTGTTTGGAGAAGTGTCTATTCATCTCTTTTGCCCATTTCTTCACTGGATTATTTGTTTTTTGGGTATTGTGTTTGATCTTTATAGATTTTGGATACTAGCTCTTTATCTGATATGTCATTTGCAAATATCTTCTCCCATTCTGTCGGTTGCCTTTTAGTTTTGCTGATTGTTTCCTTCACTGTGCAGAAGGTTTTTATTTTGATGAGGTCCCAGTTGTTCATTTTTGCTATTGTTTCCCTTGCCTCCGGAGACATGTTGAGTAAGAAGTTGCTGCAGGCAAGATCAAAGAGGTTTTTGCCTGCTTTCTCCTCCAGGATTTTGATGGCTTCCTGTCTTACATTTAGGTCTTTCAACCATTTTGAGTTTATTTTTGTGTACGGTGTAAAAAAGTGGTCCAGGTTCATTCTTCTGCATGTTGCTGTCCAGTTTTCCCGACACCACTTGCTGAAGAGACTGTCTCTATTCTATTGGATATTTTTCCTGCTTTGTCAAAGATTAGTTGGCCATAAGTGTGTGGGTCAATTTCTAGGTTCTCTATTCTGTTCTACTGATTTGAGTATCTGTTCTTGTGCCAGTACCATACTGTCTTGATGATGACAGCTTTGTAGTATAGCTTAAAGTCTGCAATTGTGATGCCTCCTGCTTTGGTTTTCTTTTTCAAGATCACTTTGGCTATTCGGGGTCTTTTCTGGTTCCATACAAATTTTAGGATTCTTTGTTCTAGCTCTGTGAAGAATGCTGGTGTTACTTTGATAAGGATTGCATTGAATATGTAGATTGCTTTGGGTAATGTCAACATTTTAACAATATTTCTTCTTCCTATCAAGGAGCATGGAATCTTTTTCCATTTTTCTGTGTCTTCTTCGATTTCTTTCAAAGCTTTCTTGCGTGTTCAGTGTATAGATTTTTCACCCCTTTGGTTAGATTTATTCCTAGGTATTTTATGGTTTTTGGTGCAACTGTAAATAGGATCTATTCCTTGATTTCTCTTTCTGTTGCTTCATTGTTGGTGTCTAGGAATGCAACCGATTTCTGCGCATTGATTTTATATCCTGCAACTTTGCTGGATTCATGAATCAATTCTAGCAGTTTTTTGGTGGAATTTTTTGGGTTTTCCATATAGAGTATCATATGATCTGGGAAGAGTGAAACTTTGACCTCCTCCTGGCCAATTTGGATGCCTTTTATTTCTTTGTGTTGTCTGATTGCAGAGGCTAAGACTTCCAATACTATGTTGAATAACACTGGCAACAGTGGACATCCCTGTCTTGTTCCTGACTTTAGGGGGAAAGCTCTCAGTTTTTCCCCATTGAGGATGGTATTAGTATTTTGTCTTTCATATATGGTTTTTATGATCTTGAGGTATGTTCCTTCTATCCCTACTTTCTTGAGGGTTTTTATCAAGAAAGGATGCTGTATTTTGTCAAATACTTTCTCTGCATCTATTGAGAGGATCATGTGGTTCTTGTCCTTTCTTTTATTGATGTGAAGAATCACATTGATTGTTTTGCAGATATTGAACCAGCCCTGCATCCCAAGTAAATCCCGCTTGGTCATGGTGAATAATTTTTTAATGCATTGTTGGATCCAGTTGGCTAATATCTTGTTGAGGATTTTTGCATCCATGTTCGTCAGGGAAATTGGCCTATAGTTCTCCTTTTTAGTGTGGTCTCTGGTTTTGGAATGAAGGTAATGCTGGCTTCCTAGAAAGAGTTTGGAAGTTTTCCTTCTATTTCTATTTTTTGGAACAGCTTCAAGAGAATAGGTGTTAACTCTTCCTTAAATGTTTGGTAGAATTCCCCTGGAAAGCCATCTGGCCCTGTACTCTCATTTTTTGGGAGATTTTTGATTCCTAATCCATTTCCTTACTGGTTATAGGTCTGTTCAAATTTTCTGTTTCTTCCTGTTTCAGTTTTGGTAGTGTATATGTTTCTAGGAATTTGTCCATTTCTTCCAGATTGCCCATTTTATGGGCATAGAATTGCTCATAATATTCGTATTATTGTTTTTATTTCTGTTGTGTTGGTTGTGATCTCTCCTCCTTCATTCTTGATTTTATTTATTTGGGTCCTTTCCTTTTTCTTTTTGATCAAACTGGCTAGTGGTTTATTAATTTTGTTAATTCTTTCAAAGAACCAGCTTCTGGTTTCATTGATCTGTTCTACTGTTTTTTTTGGTTTCGATAGCATTAATTTCTGCTCTAATCTTTATTATTTCCTGTCTTCTGCTGGTTTTGGGTTTTATTTGCTGTTCTTTTTCCAGCTCCTTAAGACGTAAGGTTAGGTTGTGAATCTGAGACCTTTCTTCTTTCTTTAGGAAGGCGTGGATTGCTATATGCTTTCCTCTTATGACTGCCTTTGCTGCATCCCAGAGGTTTTGGGTTGTGGTGTTATCATTTTCATTGAGTTCTATATACTTTTTAATTTCCTCTTTAACTGCTTGGTTGGCCCATCGTTGGTTTTTTATTTTTTTTAATGTTTATTCATTTTTGAGAGAGACAGAGCATTAGCGGAGGAGGGGCAGAGAGAGAGAGAATATGAAGCAGGCTCCAAGCTCCGAGCTGCCAGCACAGAGCCTGATGTGGAGCTCGAGCCCACAGACTACAAGATCATGACCAGAAATCGGTCACTTAACCAGCTGAGCCACCCAGGTGCCCCACCTTTCATTCTTTAGTAGGATGTTCTTCAGTCTGCAAGTATTTGTTACCTTTCCAAATTTTTTCTTGTGGTTGATTTTGAGTTTCATAGCGTTGTGGTCTGAAAATATGCATGGTATGATCTCGATCTTTTGTACTTACTTAGGGCTGATTTGTGTCCCAGTATATGGTCTATTCTGGATAATGTTCCATGTGCACTGGAGAAGAATGTATATTCTGCTGCTTTAGGATGAAATGTTCTGAATATATCTGTTAAGTCCATCTGGTCCAGTGTGTCATTCAAAGCCATTGTTTCTGGTTGATTTTTTTTTTTTTTTTTGATTAGATGATCTGTCAGTTGCTGTAATTGGAGTGTTAAAGTCTCCTACTATTATGGTATTACTATTGATACGTTTCTTTATGTTTGTGATTAATTGATTTAAATGTTTGGGTACTCCCACATTTGGCACATAAGTGTTTACAATTGTTAGGTCTTCTTGGTGGATAGACCCCCTTAACTATGATATAATGCCCTTCTGCATTTCTTGATACAGTCTTTATTTTAAAGTCTAGATTATCTGATATAAGTATGGCTACTCCAGCTTTCTTTTGTTGACCACTAGCATGATAGATGGTTCTCTGTCCCCTTACTTTCAATCTGAAGGTGTCTTTAGGTCTAAAGTGGATCTCTTGTAAACAGCATATAGATGGATCTTGTTTTCTTATCCATTCTGTTACCATATGTCTTTTGATTGGAGCATCAAGTCCATTGACATTTACAGTGAGTACTGAAAGATATGAATTTATTGCCATTATGTTGCTTGCAGAGCTGGAGTTTCTGGTGGTGTTCTCTGGTCCTTTCTAATCTTTGTTGCTTTTGGTATTTATTTATTTATATATATATATATATTTTTCATCTTTTCTCCCCTCAGAGAGTCCCCCTTAAAATTTCTTGCAGGGCTGGTTTAGTGGTCACAAACTCCTTTAATTTTTGTTTGGGAAACTTTCTATCTCTCCTTCTATTTTGAATGACAGCCTTGCTGGATAAAGAATTCTTGGCTGCATATTTTTCTGATTCCGCACACTGAATATATCCTGCCACTCTTTTCTGGCCTGCCAAGTTTCTGTGGATAGGTCTGCTGCAAAACTGATCTGTCTTCCCTTATAGGTTAGGGACTTTTTTTCCCTTGCTGCTTTCATGATTCTCTCCTTGCCTGAGTAGTTTGTGAATTTGACTATGATATGCCTTGTTGATGGTCGGTTTTTGTGGAATCTAATGGGAGTGCTCTGTGTTTCCTGGATTTTGATGTCTGTGTCTTTCCCCAGGTTAGGAAAGTTTTCCGCTATGATTTGCTTACATAACCCTTCTACCCCTAAATCTCTCTCTTCCTCTTCTGGGACCCCTATGATTCTGATGTTCTTCCTTTTTAATGAGTCACTGATTTCTCTAATTCTTAAATGGTGGTCTTTTGCCTTAATCTGTCTCTTTTTTTCTGCTTCATTATTCTCTATAAGTTTGTCCTCTATATCACTGATTCTCTGTTCTGCCTCATCCATCCTTGCTGCGCTGCATCCATCCATCATTGCAGCTCAGTTTTTACTTCTTTTATCTCTGCAGAAAGGGATTCTAATCTACTTTCGACTCCAGCTAGTATTATTATTATCGTGATTCTAAATTTTGGTTCAGACATCTTGCTTGTATCTGTGTTGGTTAAATCCCTGGCTGTCATTTCTTCGTGCTCTTTCTTTTGGGGTTAATTCCTTCATTTTGTCATTTTGAAGGGAGAAAAGGAATTAATGAGGTAGAAAAATTGAAATTAAAGAAATATTAAAATTTAAAAAATATTAAAATTAAAAATTAAACACACACAGACACAAATCGAATAGATAATGCTAGATCCTAGGTGTGTTTTGGTCTAGGTGTTGAAAGTGGTTTGACAGATTAGCAAGAAAAGGGGGGGAAGGAAATCGTTTGAGAATTTGAAAAAATGAATAACTGAAGTAGACTAAAATGAGATGATGGGGGTAAAATAGAATTTTAAAAAATATACACAAAAATAAAGAATATAGTAGAAAAAAATTAAAGAAAAATATTTTTAATAAAAATTTAAAATAAATATGAATTTTTTCTTTTTATGTATTCAAGAAAAAAGAAAAGAAATGAAAAAGAGAAAAAAGATTAAAAAAATAAATAAAAAGAAGGAAATCATTTGAAAATTTGAAAAAGTGAATACACTGTAGTAGACTAAAATACAATGATAGAAGTAAAATAGATTTTGAAAAGTTTACATAAAAGCAAAAAATATAGTAAAAAAATTGAATAAAAATATTTTAATAGAAATTGAAAGTAAAAATGAAGTTTTTCTCTTTCTGCATTTAATAAAAGGAAAAGAAATGAAAAAGAGAAAAAAGAAAAAGAAAAAAAGAAAAAGGAAATTGTTTGAAAATTTGAAAAGGTGAATACACTGAAGTAGACTAAAATAAAATGATGGAAGTAAAATAGAATTTGAAAAAATTTACACAAAAGTATTTTTACTATGTTTTTATGTAGTAATAAAAATTAAAGAAAAATATTTTAATAAACATTGAAAATAAAAATGAATTTTTTCTCTTTCTGTATTCAAGAAAAAGAAATGTAAAAGAGAAAAAGAAAAAAAGAAAAAAGAAAGAAAGAAAGAAAGAAAATTGAATAGATGAACCTGCTGACAGATTGAAGTAGGACTGAAATTACTTCATTTTCCCCCAGAAGTCAGTCTATGTAGCTCTTTATAGTCCATAAACTAAGCCGGCGCTGAGACTTGTGTTCTTGAAGAGCAATTGGCCCAGTTGGGCGGGGCTCAGTGTAACAGCTTCGCTCTCCACTAGATGGCGCTGCTAGCCTACTGGGGTGAATTGTTGGGTGCTCCTGGGTGCTCCTAGGTGCGCATGCGCATGTGCGGTAGCGGTAAAAATGGCGCCACCCGGCTACTCAGCCTGTTCTCCCAGATCAGCAGTCTCGCACCCCGCCTCTCTCTTCAGCTTTCGACCACTCCCTGCTTTTTCATTGTCCGTGACCAGGCCCCAGGCACTACCTCTGTCCCAAGTTTTGTCTCAGATGCGGCTGTTTTCCCCGGCCCCTTACTTCCGAAGGACTGCGGCTTTGACACATTCCGCCCCTTACGGGAGGGTCTCACTGAGCAATGGCCGAAAGAGCAGTGGCCAAATGTCGGCTGTACCCAGGAACACTTGCTGGTGCGGCTACAGCCGGTGCCCCGAGACTGTGGCCAGGTGCCAGCCCGCCTTAGAAAAAGTTCGCGAGGTAGTGTAGCAGCAGCTTTTCAGGGATTGTGGAAAATCACAACACAACATCTGGCACCAGGCTTCACCCTTAACGACCTTGTTCCAGTACCAGCGAATGTGGCCGTTTTCTGGGGTCTGCTGGGACCAGGTGTCTTCAACAGTGTCTACCAAATGTCCTTCCAGCAATGGAACTGCATTTCCCCATGTGGCCTGAGAACTTCCCGGACCCCACTCTGTTCCTGGGGATTCGCCTTTCCCACCAGAGCACCGCCAGGTATCGAGCTGTGGAGTTGCAGCCTTTGTGCTCCCCTTGTTTATAGCCTTAATGGAATTTAAACCCTCTCCTTTCTCCTTTCTCCCTTTTTAGTTTAGTCCCTGTGGCTGTTTCCAATTTTCCACTTTCTCTCCAGCTGCTTTTGGGGAGGGGTGCTTTTCCTGTATTCTCCTCCTCTCTGCAATCTCTGTCCTCTCTCCCCTGCAAAAGTGGTTCCCTACTTTCAGCGGCTTCTTGCTCCCCAAATTCACCTCTCCGTGCTGCGTACCTGCTGAATTCTGTGGTTCAGGTTGTGCAGATTGTTGTGTTAATCCTCCAATCGGTTTTCTAGGTGTGTAGGATGGTTTAGTGTTGATCTGTCTGTATTTCATGGATGCGAGACACACAAAAACTTCCATGCTGTTCCTCCATCTTGGCTCCTCCTAATGAGCAGCAAGTTTTGATGGGAATAGAGAGACCTAAATGAAATTCTGAATAAAAAAATGTACTAAAAGTGTCTTTGGCCAAAGCAAGGAGCAATTTAACAAATTTAAGCAAAAACAAACTGGACTCATTTCCCTAGTAAATCCTTTCCCCCTTTGTCCTCCAGCTACCTTCTTATAGCCAACTTTCCCCCTTGCTCTTGTCCTCTGATCTCTCTCCTTCTGTACTTCCATGGACTCTTCCTCTTCTTCCCCTCGTCCAGAATTTCCCTAAACCCAGACAAAACCGACAGCTATTTGTAGATAAATTTAGAATTCTTTCAGGTACCTATACTCCAGGGTTACCTGGCTTACATGTACATGTACCTGTTGATCAGAACCTCAGACACTAAATTCTGGATGGCAAACGTTGGTTGGATCAACTCATAAAGAAACCTACAAAATCTCTCCTTTGACAGTAAATCTGAGAGTCAGAAAAAAGGCTCAAAAATGAGGTTAAAGTCTCCTAAAAGCCATGTCTGAAACATTTCCAATAAAATTTGATTGGACCATAATTGAATTATGGAAACAGAGAAAACATGAAACTATAGGAACAGGTCCTCAATCAACATTTAAAAAAATCTAAATTTCCCTTGTGATTTAGTTCTGCTACAATATGTAGATGATGTCATAGTTTGTTTAGAGAACAAGGAAGCCTGTAGAAAAGATTACTTGCTCTCAGCCATAGAAACAAGAAACATGAAGTTTCAAAAGATGTTACAATTTTACTAAAATATCCCTCATTGTTCAGGGCATGACCTAATTGAAAGGAAAAAACACTCTCTCCTAATAGACTAAAGATGACCCAAACATATTCTATGACCATTGTAAGAAGACAATTGAGGGGATTTTTAAGTTTAACTGGATATTGCAGACATTTGGTGCCAAATTTGTCTGAGCTTATAACATCTGTTTATGAATTGAAGAAGGTCTTTCAGTACAGGTGACTATAGAGGTGACTGAACAATCCCCAACTGGTGAAGATCTAGATCTCTAGCCATCCCTCAATTGGTCAACCTCTCACAAGTGAGAAAACTACCAAAGATTGGTGGGAGGGAGACTGGGAAGCCAAATATCAAACTGACAATGACCAGACCATAAATGTAATCCAACTCTGACCCACAACCCCTGCTCCAATCAGCCCAGGACGATCAGAATGGAGTCAATGACTGCCAGCTTCCTTAATTTTTGCCCTCAGTTCCAACTCAGGATGAACAAGAGAAAGCTAAATAATCTCCCCAAACCAATCAGATGAGATACCCTGTTTCTAGTTAGCCCTTTTTTCTACCATAAAGTTTTGTACGAACCTGTCTGCCTTTGAGTCTCTGCCAAATGCAAGTGATGGAGGCTGACTGTTTTGATAGAGCAAACTGAGTAAATAACTCCTGTCTATTCTCACTTGGGTTATCTTTGTTCATTCCACATCCTCCATTCAGAATTTTCCCATTTGAAAAATTTTGGTTTCTAGCTGTGAAAATTTCCTGAGCCCCATCAGTCATACCCAGAGCCATTATAAAGATTATGCTACCTGATATCCAACACCAGAGTGAACACATCTGAGTAAAAAGGCATGTTGCCTATATATATACATATATATATACATATATATATATATATATATATACATATATATATATATATATGTATATATATATATATAATCATTTGTATGTGCCCAAAGCTGCATGTGACTATGAGTTTATCCAAAAATGAATGAAGGTCTCAAATTCAATGGTCCTTGGAGTCAAGCTGACTTATCCATGCTTGCCTGTCTCTCTTTAATGAAACTGGGTTATGATCATCCCACTCTCCAAGTCACCTCTGAAAACTAACCCTGTAACCATAGATATGGATCCTGAGTAGTAAATTGCAAGTGACTTCCCAGTCATCTCCACTAGCTGGTCTATTAAAAGGGTTGCTGGTAATGGGGCGCCTGGGTGGCGCAGTCGGTTAAGCGTCCGACTTCAGCCAGGTCACGATCTCGTGGTCCGTGAGTTCGAGCCCCGCGTCAGGCTCTGGGCTGATGGCTCGGAGCCTGGAGCCTGTTTCCGATTCTGTGTCTCCCTCTCTCTCTCTGCCCCTCCCCCATTCATGCTCTGTCTCTCTCTCTGTCCCAAAAATAAAATAAATAAAAAACGTTGAAAAAAAAAAAAAATTAAAAAAAAAAAAAAAGGGTTGCTGGTAAGAAAGAAAGCATAGGGAACATATTTTCTAATCACATGGTATTACAGAAATGTCAAAATTACACTCATTAAGCACCAACCAGCCCAGGAAACGTAACATATCCTCACCAATGTGATAGAAAATTATTCAAAAACCAGAAATAAGCAAAAGTGAGTACTGTGTATTCTTTAAGCATGGTGCTGGCTTGCAGTTCTGATTAACTTCCTATTGCCTACATTATTTAGAACTCTATAAGGACAGAAATTAACATGCAGACTTTTATCCAGTAGAGATGCACATAACTTCTACCCTGTATCATTTATCATTCTGTAAAATATAAACCAGCTTAGTATCTACCCCAGGAATCTAATACTAATATTCTTTCATGAAATTACCTCTAGATTCCTGGCTCCTTAAATGCTCTCTGAACTAGTTTTAACATCTTATTGATTCCCTCATTAACTGATGAGTTGAACAAAATCTTTGACATATGTTTAGTTGATATTTTCATGAGACATGATTTTACCTTTTTGAAAATTATACTTTAACCATTAAAAATTTCAGCTGCTAAAGGAAAGATATGGGGGGGGCACCTGGGTGGCTTAGTCGGTTAAGCATCCAACTTTGGATCAAGTCATGATCTCATGGTTTGTGAGTTCAAGCCCTACGTTAGGCTCTGTCCTGACAGCTCAGAGCCTAGAGACTACTTCGGATTCTGTGTCTTCCTCTCTGCCCCTCTCCCACTCATGATCTGTCTCTCTCTCTCTCTCTCTCTCTCTCTCTCTCAAAAATAAACATTAAAAAAATTAAGATATGACTTCTCTTTAAATATTATAATTTGATAATATATAGTAATAGCTATCTTCATATTCTATCGACCTTGCATTCTTGAGATATAATATATATGATATTGTGGTACCAAATTCTATTTGCAAGTATTTGTTTTTAGAATATTTACATTTATAATTATTAACAAATAATTTTCAGCAAAAGGGAAAATCGTGACGCTTGTACAAATATAAAAATATATACATGTTAAAGAATTTATTTTATTCATACCATATAAGAGAACCAAAGAAATGTTATAACTAGTTCACAGAAAAAGTCAAATAACAGGAAAAAATTATATGAAATAAAGGAATGTGGAGAGGAATTGCAAATGGAGGCAACGCTATTTTTTCCAAAGAGGAGAGGAAATCAATTAATATCATTGCTGAACAAAATAGTATTTACATATTTATCAGTTACCTAAACATAAAATGAGATGCAAAATAGCTCAAAGACAATGAACAGGGCTAGAATCTGATAACCTGGAAGGATATGATATAAATAATGCATAGTTTCCAGAGAAACACACAAAAATTTTTGACATAATTGCTGATAAAATTGGTCTGTAATTTGAACTTTTTATTTTTATTTTGTTTTAATTTAAACTTTTTTTAATTAAAAAATATTTTTAAATGTTTATTTATTTTAGAGATAGAGACAGAGTGTGAGCGGGAGAGGGGCAGAGAGAGAGGGAGACAGAATATGAAGCAGGCTCCAGGCTCTCAGCACAGAGCCTGACATGGGGCGCAAACCCATGAACTGAGCCGAAGTCGGACGCTTAACCAACTGAGCCACCCAGGTGCACCTGTAATTTAAATTTTTTATGCAACCTTCACTGTATTTTGGGATTGTAAAGGGGGAAAACATTTCTCCATCCCTTCCATTAAAGAAGAAATTCAAGACACGTGGATGTCAGTGGAAATGGTGTAGTACAAACCACCAGGGTCCCGTGTCTCCCAAAGAACAACAAAAAACCTGGCAAAAACATTCAGAATCGACCTCATAAGAACCATGAAAGACAGTCAAGGGTTTGCAGCAACCAGGAGAAAGGCTACAGATACAGGGTAAGAGAATTTTGGAACATTAACTTTGCTTTGCCCTGTCCCTGTCCTCAGCACAACAGCTGTACTGATGTGGAAACATGGTTCCACAACGAGCCAAGCAGATCTTCCTCCTAGGAATGGCGTTTTTCTCTTTTGACCTGTCTGTAGGTTTCCTGAGAGACTGATGCAAGAGCCCTGCCTTTGTTTCACCTGACTTGAAACTCTCTGGGTGGAGAAGCAGCTACATGGAGGATGTTCCTCTAAAAGATGGAAGGTCAAAAGAATGGGCTCCCATCAGCCGGACCAGAAAAGAACAATTGGGACAAAGGATGGAAACACGGAAGTGGGGATAACAGCTTGGAGAGTGAGAATCTTTGGGGACTAAAGGCTTTGCAAAACTCCTGCCTGTAAAGAAGAACCTAGAAAACCACACACATGCCCAGGGCAGGATGCCTGCTCTGAAGAGAACTAAAAAGAGCATTACCTCTCACCTCTGGGTGATCTTTAGGTTCATTGAAAGCAGGAGGTGAAAGTTAAGTGAGAGCTGTGGTAAACAGACCAGCTAAGCAATGAGGAGCACCTCAATCCTTCACCAGTCCTCAAAGACCTGGAGAGTACTGTTTTCTTCTTTCCTCTTTTCTTTCTTTTGGGTCCAGAAGTTTGAGGAAATCTCTGTCAACTATTAGCAAACAACTAAACTAGAGGAACAGAAACTTCAGAGTCAGACATGACAAAAAAGTCTTTACAGAAATATTTAGGGGCATCTGCGTGGCTCAGTCAATTAAATGTCCAACTTGGGCTCAGATCATGATCTCACAGTTCGTGGGTTCAAGCCCCTCATTGGGCTCTGTGCTGACAGCTCAAGGCCTAGAGCCTGCTTCAGATTCTGTGTCTCCCTCTCTCCCTGCCCCTGCCCCACTTGCACTCTGTCTCTCTCCCTCTCTCAAAAATAAAAATAAAACATTAAAAAAAAACAAAAATAGTTTAGAAAAATCACAAACACAAACAATGACAACCCAGAGCAAACAAAAAGAGCAAAACTGGAGCGAGGGGAGAATTTAATTTCCAGAGTTCTCGCATCATAATATTCAAAATGTCCGGTCTTCTGGGCACTTGGATGGCTCAGTCGGTTAAGCATCCGACTCTTGATATCAGCTCAGGTCATGATCTCACAGTTCGTGGATTCAAGCCCCACATCAGGCTCTGCACTGATGGCGTGGAATGTGCTTGGGATTCTCTCTGTCTCTCTCTCTCCATGGCTCTCTCTCTCTCTCTCAAAATAAATAAATAAACATTTTTTAAAATGTCCAATTTTCAATAAAAGATTATGAGGCACACAAAGAAAGAAAACAGCAAGGCTCTTTCCCAGGAAGAAAAAGCAAAATGGACAAGAATTGTCCCTGTGGAAGCACAAACATTATACTTAAGTTGACAAAGACTTCAATAAATGGTCTTAACATGTAGTCAAAGAGCTGAAGGAAACCATGGACAAAGAAATGAAGGAAAATAGGAAAATGATATTTCAATAAATTGAGGATATCAACAAAGAGAAATCATAAAAAAAAAAAGGGACCAAGTGGAATATTTGAAGCTGAAAAATAAAATAACTGAAATGAAAAATTCACTGGATTCAGTGGTAGATTTGAGCAGAGAAAAGAAAGAATGAAAGAACTTAAAGGTAAGTCAAATGAAATTATACAGTCTGAGGAACAGAAAGAAAAAAAGGATGAAGAACAATGAACAGAGTCTAAGAGAACTGTGGAACACCATCAAGCATATCAACAAACACAAAATGAATATCTCAGAAGAGGAGGGTGGGGAGGCAAGAGGAATATTGAAAAATACTCAATATTTCAAGAAAAAAATGGCTGAAATTTTTCCAAGAAAGACACAAATCTATTCATGCAAGAGACTCAATAAACTCTCAGATTGAGCAACTTTTTATATTCTTAGTAGTCACTTTTGTTTTTTCTTCTAACTGCGTGTAGATTTTTGCTCATTCTCTGATTTTTCTAATATTTTTTTTTACGTATACATGTCTATATCATCCATGTGTGTCTTGTGTCTTATTGGCATGTGTCTTATTGACAGATAATTTCATTTTTATATGAGCAATTCTGTCCCTTTTGTTTATTTATATCCTGGGTTTCCTGTATTGCTTAGTAGTACTTTCTTCACCTCAAGATTATACAATTATTCTGTCATATTTTCTTCTAATCCCATCAAAAATTTACATTTTCTGTGTGAGAGATTGAGGGACCTAAAACCTTTCTCTTTTAAATGTTTAACCAGTTGCACTGACATAATTATTGAATAATATATTCTTTCTCTCACTAACTTTTAATGCTACATTTCTCTCCCCCGCTTTCCACAATCTCTCTTTAGGATTCAATATATACATGGATACATTTGCAGATTCTCTTGATATATTTCTATTTCTATACCAGTTTCCAACCATTTTCATCAAGCAGCCTCAAGAAAAGTTTTCACATCTAGGAGCACAATTTCTGCAATGCTATTCTTTTTCACAAACTTCTTGGCACATTTCATGTGTTTATTCTTTTATATTAATGTGAGAATGATTTTATTGAGTGCAAAAGTTAAATATCTTTGGGATTCCAATTGGCATTACATAGATGTATATATTATTCTGGGAAGACTGGACATGAAGTCTTCTCATCCTGGAAAACGATGTCTTTCAATTTAATCAGATTTGTTTTATGGTACTTACCATTTTCTCAGAAGTTCTTTTCATAAAATCTTATTTTTCTTGCTAAACATATTCTTACATATCATATAATTTTTCACTGATAGGGATGCAAGACATTTTTCTACTTTAATTTCTATCTGATTTTTAATATAAGAATTATTGATTTTATAGCATTATTATTAGCCATTTATCACATTATCAATTATTATAGTTTATAATAACTATAAATAATAATAATTCTAGTCTTTCAACAGTGGTACTCGTTCCTTGTACTTCTTGCAGTAGCTAGAATCTTTAGGAAAAAATTGAATAGTGTCAATAGCAGATATTCCTGCCTTTTTTCTGGTTTCAATGGCAATGCCTTCAGATTTTTCTATTTTGTGTGATTTTTGTTGTTGTTGGTTTCTGGTAAAGACTCTGTCTTTAAGAAATTGCTTTCTGTTCCTCTTTGGTTAGAGTTGTAATCAGGAAAGGGTGGTGAATTTTACCAAATTAAAAAAAAAAAACTATCATTTAAATGTCACTACATATTTTTGCTTTTTATAGTTGTAAATATTACATTGATGGATCACCTAACTATAATTATCTTTCTACAGTAAATTCTACTGCTGAGTAGAATCCAGTCTTCTTCTGCTCTGCAGGATCTGTTTCTTACCTTGGCCCTCGCTTACTACTATTCCATCCCCTTAGCCTACCTTCTATTTCCTGAGATCGTTAGTCTTTCTTACATATTGTTATCTCTGCTAGGAATGCTCTCTCCCTAGTTCTTCACATGTCAGACATAGTCTCATCCTACAGACTTCTTTATCTCCTCAGGCTAGCTTTCCCTGACCAATCTATCTAAAGATGACTCTTTTGGGTACTCTCCATCTCATTAATTGATTTATTTGCTTTACATCAGTTTTTTAAAACTGTAATTCTCTTGCTATTTCTATTTTAGGATCAATGGATTTTTTCCATAAAGGGCTATTCTATCATATTTCTGCTTTTTCTAATATTTTTTTACACATATGTGTCTCTGTCATCCATGTGTGGATGATCTGCATGTCCATGACTTTGCATATGTGTCTTATTGGATAAGGTAGTGGATATTTTAGGCTTTGTGGTCCCTATGGCCTCTGTTTCAACTACTCAGTTCTGGCACTGCTGTGTAAAGCAATTGTAGGCAATACACACAGAAATAAACGTGGCTACGTTCCAATGAAACTATTTATAAAACAGGCAGCAAGCCAGATTTGGTCCATAGGCTGGAGTTTGCTGACTCTTGGTTGTTACTTTAGTTACTCTTGTTTTTTTCTCAGTTTACCAAAATGAATACCATGAACTTCTACTTGAAGCATTTATTCAAGTAGAATTTTAGCTGTGTTGTTTTAGGTTTTTATCTAATATGTTATGTTTTCCATGAATTTCCTAATGATTTTACACTTCATTATAAAATTCATAGTTCTTCTTGGGATTATATTAAAGAGTATTTTCAGTTACAAAGCTGATATTGTTGATATTGTTTTTTTGTTACTGATTTTAGTTTTTTTGCATTTTATTTTATTTTTTTAAATAATTTTTTTAATGTTTATATTTGTTTTTGAGACAGTGAGAGACAGAGCATGTGCAGGGGAGGGGCAGAGAGAGAGGGAGACACAGAATCGGAAGCAGGCTCCAGGATCTGAGCTGTCAGCACAGAGCCTGACACGGGGCTTGAACTCATGGACTGTGAGATCATGACCTGAGCCGAAGTCTGATGCTCAACAGACTGAGCCACCCAGACACACCTAGTTTTTTTGCATTTTAATGAAAGAGCATTACTTACTCTCTTCATTTCAAGTTTTCCCAAGTATTTTAGCTGCCCAATCTCAGATAATTTTTTTACAATTGTTTTATGAATATAATGAAATAAAAAATAAATATGGGTCATAATAGAGATAGCTAGTTACAAAATACAGTATACATATACATATGTTGGTGATTGTTTTCAAAATCTCTGTATACTTAGCTATTTGGTAAATAGATATTAGTGACATCATATCAATTTCTATTATATTTTTTATCATTATAAATATCACTTTTGTTGAATACCTTTTAATTTTACCATATCTGATATTGATAATATCATTGTCTGATTTTTTAATTTATCTTTGCCTGATGTATCTTTCTCTATTTCCTTATTTTCATTATTTATTTGTTTCTTGTTTCTAGATTTTATTTCTTAAACCAATCTGAACGTCTGTCTTTTTATGAGGGAATTTAACCAAATCAATTATTCAGTTTGATTTTTTTTTAAGTTTATTGATCTATTTTTGAGAGGATATAAACACGTGCTGGAGCAGGGAAGGGGCAGAGAGAGAGGGAGACAGAGAATCCTAAGCAGGCTCCCCACTGCCAGCGCAGAGCCCGACATGGGGGCTCTAATTCACAAATCATGAGATAATGACCTGAGCTGAAATCAAGAGTCACATGCTTAACCTACTGAGCCACCCAGGCACCCCAAGTTTGATTTTGTTTTATTCAACTTGTTTTATATTTTCTCCTTAGTTTATTTTGATATAAACTAGTTTTCCCTTCATGTATTTCTTATACTGAACTTTAAAAAAATTTTTTTAGTAAATTATTCCATTATATAGCTTTTTTTTAATGTTTTAATCAATCATATTTAAACCTCTAAGTTTCTCTACTGAGCTGCCAAAATGGAATAATAATCATTGTATTGCTCTGCCTCGACTCTCTTTTCTAGTCTCTTTTACTCTTTTCTACTCTCTTTTCTTCTCTTTTCTGTGTTTTTTTTATCTTTTGATTTATTTCTCTCACATGAATTTCTTTTCCAGTTTTCTTGAGAAATAATTGACATACATCAATGTATGAGTTTAAGGTATATAAGGCATGATGGTGTGACTCACAGGTACTGTAAAATAATTACCACTGTGGATTCCACCTACATCCATCTTCTCCTATAGTTACAATAGAATAAAAAGAAAGAAAAGAAGAAAAAGGGGAAAAAAGAAAAAAGGAAAAATATTTTCTCATTGTGATGAGAATTCTTAGGATTTGCTCTCTTCAGAACTTTCCTATATGTCACACAGCCGTGTTAGTAATAGTCATCATGCTGTACATTCCATCCCTCATATTTATTGAACTTATAACTGGGAGTATGTACCTTTTGATCACCTTCCATTGGTTGTTCAAGAAAATATTTAGTTTTCATGTGCTTGTGAATTTTCCAGTTCTCCATTTATTACTGATTTCTAGTTTCATGTTATTGTGGACAGAGAAGATACTTGATATGATGTCAATCTTCTTGAGATTGCTTAGACTAGTTTTGTGGCGTGATATATGCTCTATCCTAGAAAATGTTCCATGTGTGCTTGAGAAGAAGGTATGTACCACTGTTGTTGGATAGAATGTCCTGTATATGTCTTTGCCCATTTGGTCTATAGTGTTATTGATTTTTTTAAAGTTTATTTATTTATTTTGAGAGAGAGAGCATGGGTGCTCACATGTGTGTGAGAAGGACGAGGGGCAGAGAGAGGTGGAGAGAGAGAGATAATCCCAAGCAGGCTCTGCACTGTCAGCACAGAACCCAATGTGGGGCTCGAATCCACAAACAATGAGACCATGACCTGACCTGAAATCAAGAGTCAGATGCTTAACTGACCGAGCCACCTAGGCATCCCTGATTTATAGTGTTATTCAAGCCCACTGTTTCATTATTGATTCTTTGTCTGGATGATCTTATACTTACATTCCAAGCACTCCCTTTAGCACTTTTTATAAGACTGGTGATAATAAACTCTTTCAGCTTTTGTTTGTCTAAGTCTTTATCTCTTCTACATTTCTGAAGAATAGGTTCTCCAGCTGTTGAATTCTTGGTTGACAATTATTTTCTTTCAATATTTTAAATATATCATCCCATCCTTTCCTGGCCTGAAAGTTTTCTGTTGAGAAATCTGCTGATGGTCTTATGGGGATTCCCTTGTATATAACTTTTCTTTTGCTGCTATTAAAATTCTTTTTTTGTCCTTGGCTTTTGACAAGTATAATATGTATCAGTGTAGCCCTATTCATGTTCAACATATTTGGAATTCTTTGGGCCTTGTTGATCTGGATGTCCATTTATCCTCCCAGGTTTGAGACGTTTTCAGTCATTATTGCTTTAAATATACTTTCTGTGCCTGTATAGATTGTTTAGGAACCCAAATCAGGCCAGAATGTACACTGAATTCTCTGGTCAGGTAAGACCACTAGTTTGCTCTACAGACAGGATAAGGCACAGGTTGTGCTCTCTGTTGAAGGGCGACTATGTATAGGGCTGTTGAATGGGCTATGCAGCTTCCTCTGTCTTCTGGTTCTGTTCCTTGGTCAGACAGGCTAAAGGCTGTATTCAATAATGAGTGGGGCTATGAATTAGATTCCCTGCTTGGGTGCAGTGGGAGAAGCAGCTCTAAAACCAATAAAGCTCTTTGCTCATTGTCTTAACTGAAGCCAACGTGCTCTCCAAGTTCCCTGACCAAAAAGGGCCACTGGTTTTGTTCTACAAACTACTGGCTGTGCCCACCCTCTTCTTGACTTGAATGCCTCTGGGCCACACAGCATCTGGGAGTTATTGCTAGCCCTCCCTGTCAGAAGGGGCTAGAAGATACTCTTCACCATGGGTGGGGCTGTGATTTAGCTCCTTGCCTGACTGGGAGGGAAAAGGGCTGCGCCAGGATACTCTCAAACTGGCTTGGGAGGTTCTGGGAGCTATTTTCAGTCTTTGGCAATGAATTAATACCAAACCTTTGCACAGCACAGGAATATTCCACACCTGGTATTGGGGGCTTTGCTCTGGGGGCAATCAGTTCTGCTCACCCACCTATTGGCTTGAGCATCACTGGGCTGCACAGATTCCAAGAGTTGTCACCAGCCCTTCTGGTCAGATGGAGACAGAAGACACTGTCCACAGAGGCTGGAGCTGTGATTCACCTCCTTACCTGCGTGTGTCCAAACTGGGTCCTAGGGCCAGTAAAACTTCTTTGAGGACCTGAATCAGGTAGATCTACATCCAGACAAGTTCCCTGGTCAGAGTGCACTCCTAACTTGGCTCTGTGGATGACCCAAACTGCTGGTTAAGATTACTACATGGGCACTGCAGATATGAACTCAGTCAAGATACATGTGCTAGTTGCTGCAAGCCCTTCCCCCCTTTTTTGTCACTGTCAGATTCCCTATGGCTGCACCCTATACCCTGACATTTCTCCTACAATCTCATGGTCTAAGAGCAGAGTGGGGCTCCCATAAAATATCCCACAATGCTAGGAAGCTGGTTTATCCCCTGGGTTCTCCTTTCCCACTGGAGGACCTGGAGGCTTAGGGAAAACCTCTCCACATAGTGCTTCTTTAGCCTGGGGGAGGGGCAACATGGTCAATGCATAGTCACTTTTCTTATGCTTCTAAGGCAGACTGTCTTGGTCTCTGTGATGCAAGGGGGGTGCTTCAGCCTCACCCCCATGTTCTAGGATTCTTTCAGTGGTGTCTTGTTCTTGAGTAGTTGTTAGTTGTTCTTGTGACAGAGAGCAAAGTCAGGAGTGACCTATATCCCTGTCTTGATGTCACTCTCTCTGCTTTTTCTGATGCTGGGATTGCTGGTCTTTGACAGAGCTTATTACAAAGCAGAGCTGTGGAGGCAAAATATCCACTCTGATAATTCTCAAGGTCTCTAAGATATTCTAAACAAATGTAGAAAGAATGAGCTAATGAGGGGCTGGGTACAGGGAGAAGAATCTGCTCCCTCAGAAAATATCTGCAATGAGAAGATGGTGTCCAGCCAATTTCCGTGTTGTTGACCCTCTTCCTGTTAGAGGACTGCATCCGTTCCCTATTGCATTGTTCCAGGGCAAAAGGTCAAGCATTCATTGGCTATGATTAGACTAGTTTAAACCTTAACATCTGCTTGTAATTAGTATACATCCTTCCAAAATTCTGATATATGATAAATTCTAATCCTTCGTTTCCAGGGCCATTGCACATGTTTTTCTAATGTGTGTTTTCGTAGATATTTCATAAATTTTTTGAGGGTCTTGTGAAAGTAGTTCTTGTGAAAGTAGCACACAATATTGCCTAACATTTGGAAAATGCAAAAAGACCTCCCAAAAGAAAATACCCATAATCAATTTATAAAGAGGTAACCTCTGTTATCAGATTGTTTTTTATATATTATTCTAATTCTGATTTTGTATCTATTTTTGTAATGAGAGAGTCAATCTATTTGCAAACTGTTCTTTATTTTTAGATGTGTATATCACAAGTATTTCTCATTCTATTTAGTGTTCTTCAACAGCATAATTTTTGTTGCTACTTAGTATTCCATTTTTCTCCATAATTTCTGGAGAATTATTTTCAAATGCATCGTAGAGTTGTGCCAATATTCTCTTTTCACCTTTTAGTATCCTCTGGATTATGTATTTATCTACTTCTTCATTCTTAAATTTGTTTATTTGTGTTTACCTTCTATTTATTTTTTATTAGGGTATTTAATGGTTATTATATTTATCTCCTGTTTCTTTAATCCATAGTTGTAAAAACTTTCTTGGTAAAATTTTATTTTTAACATATTCAATTTCAAAAAAATATATTTAATTTCAAACTCGTTCAAAAGCTGATAAGTAGGACTGGAGACTCCCATGTATGCCCATTACCCAAATGCACCAATTGTTTACATTTTGCCCATTTTCTGTATTATTTTATGTAAGTATGTTATATACAAAATGTATATCATATATGTATTTCTGGTGCTATTCTACATTATACTAATTTTTTCTGAAGTGTTTTGGGAATAAGTTGAAGATATACCTATATTTCTCTAAATATTAGAGAACTTAAATATGTCAATTTCCTAAGGACAAGGATATTTTCTTGTAAACATAGTGCAGTTGTTAAAATTAGGAAGTTAGACATTGATAAACTATTGTTGAACCATAGTCTGTATTCAAAATTTATCTGTGCTGTAATAATGTCCTTTATAGCATTGTTTCAGTTAGCACATCTCTTAGTTTTTCCTTAGTCTGGAAGAACTTCTCTGTCTCTCCTTATCTTTCTTGGCTTGAAATTTTGAAGAGGTCTGAGCAATTATTTTGTAAAATGTCTCTCAATGTGACTTTGTCTGATCTTTCCTTGTGATAAGATGTGGATCATACATTTTGGAGGAAATATCACAGAAAAGATATTGTGTTATGGTCAGTGCATGACATATGGGGTAAAGTGACATTAGTTTGGATCACTTGGTTAAGGGGGTGTCTGAAGCTTTCTACACTTTGGAGTAATTGTGCGTCCTTTGTCATTAATAAGTAATTTGTGAAGAGATAATCTGAGGCTATGAAAATGTCCTGATCCTTCTTATTCACTAATTTTAGCATCTCTTGATGATTTTTAACTCAATTATTCCTTCTGCATTTACTGACATTCTATTATAAGAAAGACTATGTATTTTCTCCTAGTTACTTATACCTGCATGAGGTCATGGATTTCCTATGTTATTAAATTTGTTGTAATCCATTACTATATTTTGATTACAACTCATTCCAAAATTACCCACTGTGAGTCCCTTGAAGTTGCCTTCTTTCTTCTTTGTTTTTTAACCTTAAAACTATGTTGTTTTTTTCATTAGAGCTTCAACTGTTTCCTATTGCTAAGTTTGTTTCTATGTGTACTCAAGTGTATACTGAATTGTTGATGTATAGGAGATGCCTCATTAAATTTCAACCTTTTACTCGAAAGTCTTGAAACAGCATAATCTTGACCTGGTAAGAAAGTTTCTACATTGGAAAATAATTTACAGGTAAAACAGAACATCCTATTAGATGTCAAACACATCAACGTTCTCTCTTGTTTTTCACCATCTTAGTTTTTAATGCAGCACTTTTTGGAAAGGCATCTGTTGGTTTTTATCTTTAGGATAACCGTCTTGTTATGACATGGGAAGAGAACCTCATGAGATTTATAAATGTTCTAAACCCACCTATTTTCATGTTTAAGCCATGAGTCTGTATCATCCATCTCAAACTTTTGATTTTCAGGAACCACTTTACTCTCACTTATAAGAGTTTGTAGATCTTTATATACTCCATGCTTTCATTTTTTAAATGTTGACACGATTATTTTTGAGTTCATCAATGTATTTGTAAATGTACAAAGGCAATGTAATTTCTTTCTAGATTTCTGTCCCAGGTATACAAAAAGAAAGAGGAGTTCAGATCTGCTTTTATGCATTTGTAAAGATGAATTCTCTGTTGCTTAACATTCTCTTTGTCTTGAATTTTTTAAATCCTCTTTGCATGTACACTGGGATTCTTTCTCCTGTGGCCTCTGGTTCTTGACTTGTAATGGTGGGTTTTTTTAATTAGTTACCTAAATGTCATTGTGAATGAGCCTACTGAAAATGCCAAAGAGCCAGCATTTGTTGGGGACTCTGCTCTCTATGGAGTCATTCCCAACCAATGTCCCTGGTTGTTCTTTTCTCTCCCCAGAAAAAGAAAAATTCCCTCATGGCCAGGAGTTACAGTCCATGTTTCCACCTAGGCTCTTCATTCTGATATATCTCCATGATTCTTTGAACAGTTACTTCCATTTTCTCGAGGTAACCTGACTGTTTTCAGTCAAGAATGGCATTTTGATACTGGGGTCTGCGTTCTTATCATTGCTGCTGATGTTCCTCTAGTTCCTGTCAGCAGAGAGCTAGGAAATATCTTAATTTATATCTACATACTATATCTGTATGTATTGCAATATCTGTGTTTCTATTTCTATATCTTAATAACTACATTTTCATTTTTAATTCAATACCACAGTCACATATGGTTCTCCTCTTTCTATATTATTTTCCCTCTTTCACTGTTTCTGAGTAGTGAGAAATCTGGATTCCATTATCCTCAATACTTTTACCCATTTGCACAAGTCTATAATACATAGATGTTAATTGCAGAATTGTTAATTCATACCACTGAGAAAAGTAAGCCTACTAACAAGAACCTTGTTCACAGATTTGATTTGAGGCAAAATGTATATACAGTTAGCTGCACAAAAACCTAAATCTATAATTGATGAATTTTGACAAGTGCATACATACACGTAATCCACATTCAGGGCTTTAGAGAGATGTCTGATTTTAGGACCAGGACAGGAAATAGAAAAGATGAGCTGGAGCATCTTGTAATGCCAAAAGTGTGGAAGTGTTGGGGAAAAAAAAATCATAGAGGCATATCAAAAGGCCACATAAGCAAAATGATATTCCAATGGTCAGAGCTACAGCAATTTGAGAAAAGAAAACAGTATTAGATTGTAAGACAAAGTATAAAATAAGTATTTAAGTGTCTATCCTGATAGTACTTGATTGAATAAATAAATAGACCTGAAGAGACAAATTTCCCATGCAGAGAGTTCCAAATCATTTGTGTAGATACTCTGCTGGCAAGAAATAGGGAGCGGGGCATGTCAGTGGCTCAGTTGGTTAAGCATCCCACTTTGGCTCAGGTCATGATCTCATGGTTTGTGAGTTCAAGCCCTGCATCAGGCTCTGCACTGACAGTGCAGAGCCTGCTTGCGATTCCCTCTCTCTCTCCCTCTCTGCCCCTCCCTCACTTGCACACACTCTCTCTCAAAATAAGTAAATAAGCTTAAAAAAAAAAGAAATGGGGGCATAACCCCCACTTTAATGTGGATTGTGCATAGCAACTTGCTCCTAAAAGATACAGTATCAAAAAGAGGGGGAAAAGTTACTTTACAGTGGAAAAATCCACCTCAGCCCATTGGTCAAGGTTAATGTCAATAGTGAGGAATCATATTAATAGTAAGTATGCTTGGTAGAAAGTAATGGAAATGGCACTTTATCTCCGTTGTCTTCCTTCCAAAAATCTATAGCCCCCATCTAATGATGAGAAAAATATCAGACAAATTCCAACAGAAGAGACTTCTCCAAAATACCTAACCAGCACTCCTCAAAACTGTCAAGGTCCTCAAAAATGAGGGAAGTCTGAACAATTGTCACAGTCTAGAAGAGTATAAGGAGACATGGTGAATAAATGTAATATGTTATCCTGGATAAAATCCTACAACAGAATCTGGGTTATAACTAAGAGAATCTGAATAATATATAGACTTTAGATAATAATAATATATCAATATCAGTTTATTGTGACAAATATACTGATGTAAGATGTCAACAAAGGAAACTGTGAGATATTAGGGAAATTTGTAGTATAATCTCAATTTTTCTGTAAGTCTAAAACCTATAAAATGAGGTCCATATTTTTAAAAGAATATGTTGAATTATAAAAAGCCCACATGGTTTGGGATTGTGTGTAAAAACTCTTAGCAGTCTAAAGGTCAATTGTATTGAGTTATGATTTATTATTCTTTCCTTGGTTTACAATGTTAACTGCATTCTTTTAATAAAATAATTCAGAGTTATTTACTTCCACTCCCTCAGGTGAAAACTTCCACATATGCTCTCCAATACGCTGTTTTGTAACCTCTTATTGCAATATTTTTTAATAAAAATTCTTCTCTGCAACAATACATTATGGAGTTGGTTTTTCAGCTTTATTAAGTGAAGGACATTTGTTCTTCCCATGATAGGTTCAAATAAATCTTGCATTCAAAACGCAGATCTCACATATATTACTTTTGCTCTGGAAAGGAAGATGTGCCTTGTGTGATAAACAAAATACAGTGCAATATGTGACAACTGTGGATCTTGAGGGCTGAACATGACCCTGAAATGAGGAACGCCAAGTACAGCATTGTGCAAGTTATTCCAACAATGCTAAATTGTAGCAGCCAGGGCAAAAAGAAAGTACAATAAATAAGCAAAGCAAAACAAAATAAGCAAACAAAAAAGCACATCACTAATTGAAAATATTCATAAACATGTATGTAATAAAGCTTATCAGTTTTTTTCAGAATTTCTCAACATGTCATAAGGAACTATTTGTGGGCCTATTTGCCATATTTATCTAAATATACAGCCAATTCCGGTTTCTCTGTTTGGGGGATACCTATTAAGATCAAAGACTTTTCCCAGATATTAAAGTTCTGCATAACCTCAGCCAAATTCCGAAAAGAAAATTATTTTTCCGTTTGGGCAGACATTCATATTCTATGATGCTAAAGGGGGATAATTCAGTTCAAAATAGGGGGCTTTCACTAGAGTATGATGCTGTTAGAACTACAGACAACAGCCTTTAGACACTAGAAGAAATTGGTATCACTAAAGAAAATCATACTAATTCAAAATAGGACAAAAGCATAAATATACGCCCTTTGAGTATCCTATCAGAACATTGTCCAACACGACTGCCCAAGGATTATCTAATTCTCTAGGGGATTATCTAGGGGATTATCTAATTCTCTGTGTTTGACTTACTAGTTATATTTGATTAGGCCCAGGTTCTGTGAATTATGTGTCAATGATATGGATTTTTTTTCCAGTAGAGGTGCAAATGATTTCTCTTTGGTAGAAAAGATAACCCAAAAGGTTGTAGTTTTTATTGCCCTGTACAATACTAATCAGTTCTTTCACTGAGTATACTTATTTCAACAAGTCTTTTTTTCCTCACTGACTTAATATAAATCAATTTCAATCTCATTCTCTCTATCTCTGTCTCTTTCTGTATATATGTACACACACGTGCACAGATAGATATACACACGTAGATACATAATATGTATGTATAACATACATTATTATATATCACAAACATTCTTTAGATTAGCTTCACCATTCTGCTGGCCTCCTTAATGATAGATCAAATACATCTCTGACACACGTTGATTCTACATTTGTATGAGAGTCCTGCTATAATAAAATAATTTGAAGTTATTTACTTCTTCCCCAGGTGAGATCTTCCACATGTACTCTTCAACCCGCTAAACAGGTCACTGAAAAAAGATTTATGCATAGATTCATTGGTTTAGAGCTACATAATGGCCACCAGAGTTCACCTCTTCCCTGCTGCCCCATATGCTCTCATGTATTTATGATTATGAGGTGGCTCAAGACAGTGTTTGTGAGCTCCATGAGTGCTGACAGAACACAGGTGGGCTTGACTTTTGCAAAGTTGAATAGATGCGTGAACAAGTTGAATGTACTAGAAGCTTGCAGAGCTTTTAAGCAAGTAGAGAAAATGCTTTTGCTTATTTAACATTTTACACTTTAAAAGAAAACCACTTCTTAAGGAAAATCAGTATTTACTCATTTCTTTAAATAAATATTTTTAATGTTTGTTTATTTTTGAGAGAGAGAGAGACAGAGTACAAGTGGGGGAGAGGCAGAGAGAGAGGGAGACACAGAATCCAAAGCAGGCTAGTATTTACTAATTTCTAATCAAATATTATCCTCAAGGTTAATGAGATAGATTTAATCTGTCAATTATACAGGGAGAATTAACATAATTAATTAACATTATTATTTATCAAGTAGTCAATTTTATAAATTGTCCCTTTTGTGATATAGTGACCACAGAATCAAAATATATTAAATAGTTAAAATACATAAAACAGGGACAGAGTAAGTACAATGTTAAATTTTATTAAATAGTCATCTAGACAAATTCATGAACAAATGTTTTGCTACTCTGTCAGCCTAGGAATAAAGTTCCATAAGGTGATGGTCATCCTTGAAACTCTCTTATGTGTAGCTTCTGGGACAAAATAAAGAATGTCAGTAAAATACCTGTGCTGGTGTAGCCAGTATTGAGGATGAGAAGGCCCTAATTGTTAGACTTTTACATAATACAGTCAGCATCTTACAAATAAATGGTCATAGAAGTACAAATCTTGTCCCAGGAAAAATCCCTTGTTTTATCTGCTTTAGTTCACTTGTTAGGTTCTCACAGAATCTAATTTACAAGTCACTTTCAAGAACCAGTAAAGTGTCATGGTTAAAATTTGAATTAAAGACTTTTAACTCTACATTCAGTATTTTCTCCAAAAGATGATAGTATCCATATTCTGACTTTTGATTATTTTAGGTCAGGGTTTATTAAAACTTCATTTCGTGTTTTAGCATGGGCAACAATATTTTCAGGGTTTAATTCCACAGGAACAGGATGTACGCATATAAAGTAAACTGTGAATTAGCCATGTCAATGAACACATTAGCATGAGAAATGAAAACTTCATAACTAGTGTAGCACTTGAAATGGAGTTAGGTACCACCTGCAAAGAAGTGAATGTGTGTTTCCATGTCCATTCACATTTATATGTTTCATGACAAACCTTAACTTCTGTCTCCCACATAGTTTCAGTTAAAACTATTTAGTGCCAGCCACACTGGGGTTTCCCAAAGCATACGTAGTCAGAAAACTTGAGGGGTTATTATTTTTTTACTAAAGTATTGTCTTTATTACAGAGACAAATATTGCTTTTGACCAAAAGGCCAAAAAAATCTAGTAAGCTTTTGGGTTTTCAACTACTTTAATAGACATACATAACACTATCACTTGGACAGTCTTCAAATAAAAAGATGACTTATGAAATAAGTCACATTGAAAGGCCAGACACACTGGATTGGAGACTAAGAACCTCAGGTTCCAACAGAATTCACACTACAGGTGTGTGTGACATGACGAAACTAACAAATCACCAGGGACTGTTTTTTCCTCAAGTGGAACATCAGAGGGCTGGATTGACTTCTAGAAAATGTCTAGGTTCCTCGCTTCCATTTCACAATTCATTGACTTCTCTAAGTTTTCCCATCTGTCATGAAAAATAAATTCCAAAAAAAATTCATGTATTTATGAAAACATAAACAAGCATCTAAAGTTTAAATAGAATTTCTACCGGGGGGAAAAAAGAAAATGGTTGTCATAATTGTACCTAGTTTTTACATTACTAAAAAAGCTAAAATAACCTTTATAATACAACTATGAATGTCTATTATTGGAGAAATGTTCAATTTATTGTACATTACCTGTAACCGTACCAAATAAAACAAAATTCTAAATATCTCTTACACTTGGAAATGCTGCAATATTTTTGATGTACTGGCTAAAAGTACAACTATATTAAGTGACAAAGATTATAAAATAATTTCTAAAAATAAGCATCTCACAGATTATCACTTATTTATCTGAGAACATGCAAATACAAATGAATATGAAATCAATAGTAAAACCTGCGTAGGTGAAATGCCCAACTTTGAAAACTAAAATTTATGTTCATCAGTATGAATTCTGTCAGCTTTGTTTTCCAATCCTCTCACTCTTTCCCTATCAAATCAAATTTTTGCTCAAGTATTGTCTTCAGAATCATTTATAGCCAAGTCATTGTGTTCTAGCTGAATAATTTGGTACCTCGGCTAAGACCAAAAAAAAAAAAAAAAAAAAGGCAAATAATATCCAGAAGAATTAAAACATGGCTCTTTCGATTAGTGTTGGCATTTCAGTTCTGTTCAGAGACCCTCTCAAATCTAGCTGGAGATAGTTTCCATGGTAACTGAAGAATGTGCTCTGATGAGTCTTGAAACAGACAAATAAGAATCTTTGCTTCTTACAAGTGGGCAAAAAATTAATGTTTAAAGCTTAATGCTCTCTAATGCTTAATGGAAGACATTTGAATCTATTTTGGTTTAGACAAAAGCTGAAAAAAAGCTAGTTCTGTCAATTACACAAAGTCCAAAAGGTAGACATTAGTAAAGTTGAGAGTAATAGAAGATATTGATATACATCCCAACTGTTTTAGCCTTTTCAAGATATTGTTTTTCAAAAGAAGGAATATATTACTATCTGATATTAAATATTTTACACTATCATGAAGAATTTTAAAAACCAATTTTCTTAATCCAAGCAAATATACCACTTTCCATTGTTATTGTCAATGTTTTAGTTACTTCCTAAAGAATTCAAATGCAGTTTATAAACACTGCAAAAAAGTCAAAATGGTGTTTAATTTTTTATGTGTGTATGGAGAATTTATTTGGTTTTGGTAGAGAAAAATTGGGGATCGGTTAATGGAAATGTGAAGTCAGTCTGTGAAGGAATGAAACACTAGCAAACTATTGAGTTGAAAAATAGGTCCGCCTTTCAAAGTCTAAAAAAAAAATACCCATGAACATAAAAAAGAAAATTAGTATTATTCAAGACAAATTATGACCCTACTTGAAAGTATCTCTGCAAAAATTTGTATAACAGAGATAATGAAAATAGATAAATCTACTCTAATCCCCAAAACAAAATCAACAAAAAGGACAGTTAACTCCCTAAAGAGGAATCTGTGTCTTTCTTGGTTGTGACTGTAGTTACCAAGGTAGTGATTATATTTGAGAGGCCCCTGGCTACAAATCCAATCTCTTGAAGACCTTCAGTAGAATCTAAATCAAACAGACTTTTATAAAGGATTAACTTGTGCTCCCTAGTGCTCAAACACCTGACCTTGGCAAATGAAACTTGTTGCAAAGCAAGACAAAAATCAAGGTAATTGTTGAAAAATGTGCTTTAAAATTGCTTTCATGGCAACTCTCCAAAACAGAACTTAGAACATGTCCAGCTGGCCTTATTTAGAACCCTGAGACCCAGGCATTGTAACTTACAGCATAGCCACTAGCCCATATGATGTATTTGTGTGATTTAGAGTGTATGAATGCTAATATTAGGGCTCACAGCAAATAAAGCACAAGTTGGATTTAAGCTACCTTAAACTCCTTCATCTAGACATATTTGTGCAGTATATTAACTGTACAAGGCAGCCCTAGCATAAGGTCTTGAGTATGCAGTGATGTGTAGAACTGGCCAGTGAATACCAACAGAAAAAGAAAAAAAAAAGATTGGGATCTGGCTATTTTATAGGACTATTAGTATTTAAACAAATTTGGTCAACATTCTTTAAGAACCTACTATGTGCCAGAAATACTGTGTAAATATGATAGGGAAAGATAGGTTAAAATAGGCAGAGAGGGAAAGGTTAGGACCTGAGGTCCCTGGGTGAGGAAAAACACATATTTTGGAACAATGCTGGGAGCATTTGACTACAGCAAACCCTCTCGAGTGGAAGGTCCCTCTTAAGAATGTAACAGACACCATCTACTCCCCTTCAGATTTCCCTCAGGAGTTTGACAATCAAAATACCTAACTAAAAAAAGTAAACCGTAAAACTTATGTTATATAGGAAGAACAGTATGACTAGTCTGACCCCTCACACAATGGAGTCGAGTCAATTAGGAATGGACAACCCAGAACTTAGAGTTATCCAGCCAGTAAGGGCAGAACCTGAGAAGGAAGGAGGAGGAAGGGAAAGGAATGCTGACCAGAACCTTATAAAACCAGAACCCTTGCCTATAGTCCATGGGTATTCACCTTCGAATGCCCACTTTTTATAAAGAGAGCTTTCCTACTATTCTTACTTTCTAATCTTATACTGTAATAAACTTTTGCGTGTTGCCCATTCTGTGTCCACCTCTTCATTCTTCAAAGTGGTGAGACAACAAATCCTTGACATTGAGGTAAAAATCCTGCAACATAAGGGATACAAGGATGGGATTTCAGAAGTACAAAAGAACTCTGAGTACATAGCTACTTCTTCAAATCACTACACTAAGAGACTTTACCAAACCAATCATGATTCTTGGCAGCCTAAGACCACATTTCTGGGACTACCCAGTCTTTCTGTGAGTTCCTGCCTGAAAAAGCTCAAGGCTGTCAAAGGAATTTACTGTTTGTTCTATCCAAAGCCTGATAATAGGCACCTGCCCCCACATTCTTAGAACACTTACTAAAAATAAATAAATAAGTAAAGCTTACAATTGTAAATCCTTCTCTATCCCTTTGAGATATATGTTTATCTCCTACAATATAGGAGGGTCTTTCTCAAGAATCTGAAGCCATCCCTTTGAAATGTAAACTTCAGGAAGGATAGCATTTTTATCTCCCAGTCTCTGTGGGAGGACATAATCCTAACCTCAATAATTGCTAGCTAGGAGACACAGCTGACCTAATTGCATTTACACTGATGACCCTCTTACCTACTTTTTGTAATTTTTGACTCCCCTGACACTGCTTGGATACTCCCTTTCCCTAATCCGTCATTCTTCAAGACATTCGGTCACCTCTGACCCAATTAGAAGAGGGCTCAGTCTTTCCCCTACTGTCAGTATTTACTCAATAAAATCTGTTTTCACCACTTTAACTAATGTTTGACTATATTTATCTTTGACAGATCTAAAGAAACTATTTTAGTGTGGAAAAAAAAGTTTAAAAATGACCACTGGAGATTAATATTACACTGTATGTTAAATAAGTGGAATTTAAATAAAAACTTTTTTAAAAGACCATAAAAATACAGAATAAAAAAATGCTATCATAGTACATTTAATTAATTAAGTTGAAAGTGTGTGATATTAGGTCTCCACATTGATACAAATGATAATAAAATACGTGAGAAGAAGGGAGACATCTATTGGGCACAAGAGGAAGGCAATGTGGTTGGAGTGGAACTTTAACTAGGCTCTATGAGTTTGGATTTGGATAAGGGAAATAAAGAGAATTTAACTTAGTATTGACATATGTTCATTTTATTCCAGAAGACAGAAGAATTGTCATAACCATATTAATAAATGCCAAGATCCATATGGGGAGAGTTCTTGTCTGATTGCTGTTTGTACCTGCATCAACAATGTGTAAAATACAATGGTCTCAACAAAAATTCATTGAATTAACAATTTATTTAGATAAAGAGAGACTAAATATGTGAACTAAGAGGCAGCTTACGGAAACAACCAGAAATGAAAGAAGAGACACTACAACTGATGTCACAGAAATAAAGAGAATCATAAGAGACTAGCATGAACAGTATACCAACAAACAGAATAACCTAGAAGCAATGGATAAATTCTAGAAGTATACAACCTGATAAGAAGGAATCACAAAAACCAGAAAGTCTAAACAGACCTATAACTACTATGGAGATGGAGTCAATAATAAAAAACCTTCCAACAAAGAAAAGCCTAGGACCAGATGACTTCACTGGTGAATTCTAGCAAACATTTAACAAAGAATTAACACCAATAATTATCAAACTCTTCTAAAAAACTGAAGGGGAAATAAACTCATTTTATGAAACCAGCATTACTCCAATACCAAAGCCAGACAAAGACACTATGAGAAAAGAAAGCTATAAGCCAATATTCCTGATGAATATGGATGCCAAAATCCTCAGCAAAATAATAGCGCATTCATCAGCGCATTAAAAGCATCATATATCTTGATCAGGTAGGATTTATCCCTGGGATACAAGGATGGTTCAACATAGAAAATCAATTAATATCATATATCCCATTAACAAAGTGTACAATTGTATAATTATCTCAAGAAATCAGGAAAAAGCATTGAAAAAAATTTATACCCTTTCATGATGAAAACTCTCACCAAACTAGGAAAATACCTCAGTCTTCTAAGATTGAGAATGTAGCAAGGATGTACACTCTTGCCATGTCTATTTAACATAGTACCAGAAATCTAGTCAGAGAAATTAAGCCAAATAAATAAACAAATAAATGGTATAACTGTCAGAAAATCAAAAGTAAAATGGTCCCTGTCTGCAGATGACATTATCTTATATATAGGAAACCCCACCAGAAAACTGAATAGAATAAATGAATTCAGTAAAGTTGTAGAATAAAAAACCAACAAATAAAGTCAGTTGCATTTCTATACACTAACAATGAACTATCTGCAAAGGAAGTTAGGAAAACGATATCTCAATAGCCAATTTACAATTAACAAAAGTAAAATACTTTGGAATAAACCTAACTAAGAAGGTGAAAAACTTGTATATTGAAAACTACAAAGCATTGATGAAAGACATTAAAGAAGACACAAACAAATGAAAAGACATCTCATGTCATCGGTTGGGAGATTTAATATTGTTATATAGGTCAATGGAACAGAATAAAGATCCCAGAAATAAATCCACGTGTATATGGCCAATTGATCTTTAACAAGGGTGGCAAGAATGCACAATGGAGAAAGGACAGTGTCTTCAACAAATGGTCTTGGAGAAATTGAATATCCATATGCAAAAGAATGAAATTGGACCCTTCTCTTATACCATAAAAAAAAAAAAAAAAACAAAAACAAAAAACCTGCAAAATGGATTAAAGACTTAAATGTAAGGCCTGAGACTGTAAACATCCTAAAAAACTACATCAAACTAAATAGCTTCTGTTCATCAAAAGAAATAATCAACAGAGTAAACAAACAACCTACAGAATGGGAGAGAATGTCTGCAAACCACATATCTGACATGGGATTGATCTCCAAAATATATAAAGAATTCCTACAACTCAATAGCAAAAAAACCTAGAAAACTGATTTTCAAAAGGGCAAAAAGTCTGAATAGCCATTTTTTCCAAGGAAGACATACATATGGCCAACAGGTACATGAAACAATGCCCAAGGTCATTGATTATCAGGGAAATGCAAATCAAAACCACACTGAAGTGTCACCTCACACCTATCTGGATGTCTATTATTAAAAAAAAACCAAAAGATAGTAAATGTCAGCAAGTTATGTGGAGACATTGGAACCCTTACCCACTGTTGGTGGGAATGCAAAATGATGCAGCCGCTATGGAAAACAGCATGAAGGTTTATCAAAAAATTAAAAATAGAACTGCCATATTATCCATTAATTCCATTGCTGGGTTTTTATCCAAACAAACTTGAAATCAGGACCTCAAAGCAATATTAGCACTCCCATGTTCACTGAAGCAGTTATTAACAGTGGCCAATAGGTAGGAACAACTTAACGCTCATCAACAAAAGAATGAATAAAGAAACTGTGGTACATACATACAATGAAATACTATCCAACCTTCTTATATAAAAGGAAATTCTTCAATATGCAACAACAAGGATGAACTTGAGGACATTATGCTAAGTAAAATAAGCTGGTCACCAAAAGACAAACTGCATGATTTCACTTATATGAAATTTCTAAAATAGTCTAATTCATAAATCAAAGAACTGAATGGTAGTTGCCAGGAACTAGGAGGAGGGGGAAATGGGGCATTACTAATCAATATGCATAAAGTGTCAATGAAGCAAGACAAATAACTTGCTTTATAACATTGCACCTCTTGTCAACAGTTATGTGTTATACACTTTAAAATGAATTTAGAGGGTAGATCTCATGTTAAGTGTTCTTACCACAGTAAAATAAAATAAAACAAACAAACAAAAAAGATTTGAAGGAATGTCTTATGGTGCATCTAGTTAAGTTCCTTGAATTCAGTGTGATCTTTTTTCAGTTTTGATTTTTAAGTTTCATGAATTAACATCATTGTCCTTTAGTCAAAGCCTGTTTGGCTCTACTGCAGAGGCAATTCATTTCTGAGATCTCTGTTTGATGCCTCCCTCATTAGGAAGACATCGGACTTCCGGTGGTTAGAACATAACATGTTCCCACTTCCCTGTGAGCTCCAGGAGTTGTTATGTCCAGTTTGTTCTGACATTTCTTCAGAGTCTATAGTTTCCTCTTGTGCATGCACAGATCAGTATTTAGTCAAAGACAGGAAGACTCTCCTGCAGAGCAACAGAACTCTTCCCTGATAGTTTCAATCTCTTTAGTATTATGTCCTGAAAATTGTAGCTCCCTTGGCCTCTACAAAGTTTGAACCATATCCTTTACTCACCAACACTACTCATGTTCAGCTTTGTTTGGACTTAGCCCCAGTGCACTGCTGAGCAAACACTGTCTCCAGGCAATAAGCTAGCTATAGGGCTTACCTTCTTTGTACCTCTCCTTTTAAGACTATGAAATAAGAATGAACACAGACCACTAGTCATAAATAAAGTAAGTTGGAAATCAATGAAATGACATATTTTAAATATTGCAAGAAAAATATTGTCAACCTGAAATTATCTTCCAAAATGAAGACAAACTAAAGACTTTATCTTAGACAAACAAAAGCTGAGAGAATTAGTTACCAGAAGACATGCACTACAAGAAACAGTTTTCAGACTTTATAGAACAGGGGAGCCTGAGTGGCTCAGATGGCTGAACATCTGGCTCTTGATTTCAGTTCAGGTTATGATCTCTCGGTCGTGGGATCAAGCCCTGCATTGGGCTCCACACAGAGCATGGAGCCTACTTACAATTCTCTCTCTCTCTCTGCCCCCTGGCTCCATCTCTTTCTCTAAAATAAATAAATAAATAAATAAATAAATAAATAAATAAATAAGTGTGTGTGTATCTTAAAAAATATATAAGATGCAACTAAAGCAATTATTTATAGGGAAATTTATAGCTTTGAATCCTTATATTAGGGAAAAAAAAGGGACATTCTAAAGTCTATATTCCAAGTTTCCCCATTATGAAACTATAAAAAGAAGTATTAAACCTAACATAAGTAAAAATAATGATAAGAGCAGAAATCAATAAAAAAGAACAGAAAAAATTGAGAAAATTAATGAAACACAAATCTGTTCTCTGAAGCTGAACTGAACAGTAACAAAACAAAGAGAACTCAGATTACCGGTATCAGGAACAAAAGAAGAGAAATGGCTAAAAATATGACAGTCATTAAAAGAATAAGAAATTACTTTAAAAATGTATGCTGGTAGTCTGAATAACCTAGATGAAATGAACAAGTTCCTCGAAAAACAAAAATTACAAAATAGACTCAAGAAGAAATAGAAAAGCCCAACTGGTTGAGGACTTTTCTAAGAAAAACACATATTTATAAAACAGACTCTTGAAGTCAAATAGCCAGAAAGTCCTAAATTTATTAATAAAATTAAAAATTTTAAGTTTATTTATGTCTTTTGAGAGAGAGAAAGAGAGTCCACACATGCACACACGCAGAGAATGGCAAAGAGAGAGAGACAGAGAGAATCTCAAGTAGGCTCTGCATTGTCAGTGTGGAGCCCAATGTGGGGCTTGATCCCATGAACTGTGAGACTATGACCTGAGCCGAAATTAAGAGTCGGACACTTACCTGATTGAGGTATCCAGGCACCCCTAATGAAATTAAATTTCTAATTAAATATCTGTCCGCAAAGAAACTACACAGTGCAAAAAGGCAAGAAAATGAAATAAAAGGGCAAAGAGACTAGTGATGAAGAAGTAAGTCTGTCTTCTTTCACAGATAACATGATCATTTATGTAAAAAATGCTAAGGAATCTACATAAAGCTACTAGAGCTAATCAGTGAAATCAGCAACATTAGTAGAACTCAAGTCAAGATACAACCAATCATATTTCTCTATGCTATAAATAATTAATAAATTGTGTAAAATGATACCATTTACCACACCATCCCAAAGCATGAAATGCTTAGGAATAAATTTAGCAAAGTAACTGAAAGGAGTGTAACTGAAACTTACCAAACATTGGTGAGAAAAATCAAAGAAGACTGAAATAAATAGATGTTTGTTAATGGATTGGAAAACTAAATATTTAGAGTCAGTTTTCCACAAACTGATAAATAGATTTGATTTGACAAATAAACAAATAGATTGAGAACCACAGCAAGACTTTTTGTAGGAATTACTAAGATGATTTAAAAATGTAAATGAAAGAGCAAAGACCTAGAAGAGCCAAATTAATTTTTTTAATTATGAAGTTGGAAGAATTAAGCTGCCTGATATCAAGACACATTATAAAGCTATAGTACATAAGTAGATATAAATAGACCAATGGAACTGGTAGAGAATTCAAAAATAAACCCAAGAATCCACAGTCCTTTAACTACTACAAAGCTGCCAAGATAATTCAGAGGAAAAGAAGAGTCTTTACAAAAATGACGCTAGAACAACTAGATTTCAATATTTTTTAAGTGAAAGAATGTGTACTTTATTTATTATTATTATTTTTTTAATGTTTATTCACTTTTTGAGGGACAGAGACAGAGTGTGAGCAGAGCAGGGGCAAAAAGAGAGGGAGACACAGAATCCGAAACAAGCTCCAGGCTCTGAGCTGCCAGCACAGAGCCCGACACGGGGCTCAAACTCACGAACCATGAGATCATGACCCGAGCTGAAATCAGACGCTTAACCGACTGAGCTACCCAGGCGCCCCCAAGAATGTGTACTTTATAACCTACACAAAAATTGAAATAGATTGTTGACCAAAATGTAAAACCTACACTACAAAATTTTAGAAGAAAATATTAGGAATCTTGGGATATGTTTCTTTAACAGAACAGCAAACAAAAAAAGCATGAACTACGAAAGGAAAAATTGGCAAAATATACTTCATCAAAATTCAAAATGTCTTTTACCAAGAACTATGAAAGAACTGATGTTTCATCTAATTTGCAAACCAATAAGTTAGCCTGCCATAGTTCCATAGATGCTGTCACACAAGACTCTTGCATCAGCACTTAATTACTCATGGAAAGGAAGAAGCATGACCATTAGTCTATTTCCACCAATTCTCTTTGTCCCCAAATCCCACTGGACTGAGGCAGATGGGCCCAGATGGATGCCTGAACATGCATCGAGTTGCATTGCTGAGGAAGAACCCTGAGCTTAGGGAACTCAAATCTTTTATGATGTGCAGTATGCATAACTGCCCTTTGCTCCTGAAGGAAACATTACCTTTATTATCCTGGACAGTCAGCATACCCATCCTCTGCTCTGGAGAGAGACACCATCTCTTTCTTTCAAGTCTGAGTGCTCTACAAACATCCACTAAAAGATCGTCCAGAGAAAGTTTCAATTAGCAACTTGCTCACAATAAATGTAGAAACACGAGGGGCACCTGGGTGGCATAGTCGGTTAAGCATCTGATTTCGGCTCAGGTCATGATCTCATGGTCTGTGGGTTCAAGCCCCGAGCCCTGTGTCGGGCTCTGTGCTGACAGCTCGAAGCCTGGAGCCTGCTTCCAATTCTGTCTCCCTCTCTCTCTGCACTTCCCCAACTCATGCTCTGTTTCTCTCTGTCTCAAAAATAAGTAAACATTAAAAAAAAATTAGAAACACGAGAAACCTATGAAGAATTGTCTCCTCAAACTGTTCTTCCAGAGATACTGTAAAGTACATGCATAAGAAGGGCACACCCATGAAAACATTTACAACATATATATGTGACATGTTCTGCGACTCAAAATGTATACATAACTTCCACTAATTGATAAAAATACAAACAATTTAAAAATAGACAAAAGATTTAAATATTTTACAAAATATATCTGAATGACCACTCAGTATATGAAAAGATGTTGAACGTCTACCACTTGGCAATTTAAAAAATCACAACAGTAGTACCAATATGCACAATAACATAGATGAATTGCAGAAATACTGTGTTGAGCAAAAGAAACCAGATGCAAAAGAGCATACTGTATGATTCTAATTTTACCAAATTCTAGAAGGGACAGAAACAATCTATTGTGACAAGAAGGAGATCAATATATGCTTTTGGGTTTAGAATAGAGTTTGACTTCACAGAGCTAAAGGATCCTTTTAGAGTAATTGAAACATTCTGTATCTTGATTATAGTGGTGGTTATCCAGTTGTATACATTTGTCAAAACTCATTAAACTGTACACTTAAACTCTGGGTACTTTATTGCATATAAATTATGCCTGCATAGAGTTTATTGAGGAGATAGTCCAGTGACATAAAAGATGACTTGAAATAACAAACTCATAGGTAAAGATACAATGCACATGGTGCATGAAAAATACGGTGTTGGATTTGAATACAGTGAAACATAGACTTAAATATAATCATCTAGTATCTATACAAAATAGAATGCAGGGTTGTTTTTTTTTTTAATGTTTATTTTAGAAAGAGAGAGAGACAGAGCATGAGCAGGGGAAGGGCAGAGAGAGAGAGAGAGAGAGAGAGAGAGAAACAGAATCAGAAACAGGTTCCAGGCTCCAAGCTGTCAGCACAGAGCCCGACGCGGGGCTCAAACTCACGAACCGCAAGATCATGACCTAAGCCAAAGTCGAACGCTTAACCAACTAAGCCACCCAGGTGCCCCTAGAATGCAGCTTTTTGTAGTCAATATTGAAAAGGTATTAGTAATTATAAAACAATTCAGTAAGGTATGTGGACACAGAATTAATATTTAAATCTTAATTGCTTTTCTACTTACAATTTTAAAATACAACAATGAATATTTCAAAGTAAGAATGTGTAAGCAAAACCTAAGGTATATACTTGAAAGGAAATATATAGGACATATATGAAAAATATTTTTCATTTCCACTGTGGAACACAAGATAGACTTTAATAAAATAAGACTGTTTTTGGTTGACTGTTGCTGCATTAAAAAACCACCCAAAAAGTAAGTGGCTTAAAATATTTACTTCTTTGTAGAAGAAGTGCTGGGGTGTAGCTGGCCTGTGAGGAGCTTGGCTGGGCAGCTCTGCTTTTCCCTATAATTCTGCAAACTGGCTGGGGTACTGCTTTTTCAGATTGTGACAACTGGGACAGATCTGCTCTACACATGTTTCGTCCACTCTTGGGACTCTAGTAAACATGGACAATGTTCCTCTAGTGGCAGTGGCAGTGGCAGTGGCAGAGGCTCAGAAAGGCAGACCCGTGACTCAAGAGCATTTCAAAGTCTGCTTATATCACTTGTGCTAATACATCATTGGCCAACGCAAGTCTGCATGTTCAAGGACAGTCAATGGACAGGAAAACATTTCTCCTATGGAAGGGTAGAAGGGACTGCAAAGTCACATTGAAGAATTGCACTATGGACTAAATGTTTCTGTTCCCACAAAAATTCATATGTTAAAGCCCTAACTCCCAACATAATAGTATTAGGATATGGGCCCTTTGGGGGATAATTAGCTTCAGATAAGGTCATGAGGGTGGAGTACCCATGATGAGATATGTGCTTTTATATGAAGAGAAAGAGACACCAAAGCTTCATCTCCCTGCCATGTGAGGATACAGTAAAAGGGCAGCTTCCTGGGATGCCTGGGTGGCTCACTAGGGTAAGCGTCCAACTTCGACTCAGGTCATGATCTTAAAATTCATGGATTTGAGCCCCAAGTCAGGCTCTATGCTGAAAACTCAGAGCCTGGAGCCTGCTTCAGATTCTGTGTCGCCCTCTCTCTCTGCCCCTCCCCCACTCACACTCTGTCTCTCTCTCAGAAAATAAACATAAAAAAAATTAAAAACAAAAAACAAAAAAAGGCAGCTTCTTGCAAGCCAGAAAGAGAGCCTTTACAATTACCAAATCTCTTAGCGCCTTGGACTTCCAAGTTCCAGAACTATGAGAAACAAATGTCTGCTGGTTGAAGCCACAGTCTCTAGTATTTTGTTACAGCAGGTGGAGCTAAGACAGATTGTCATTAAAGGGATAGGTGAAGAACTGGGCCAATAATGCAATCTACCAAAAAAAAAAAAAAATCTGGATTTTGGACAGAATCTTCAATTGTGGTGATTATTAAGCATTTGCACAAATTCTTCGACATAAGTGAATTCTTTGACTTCTCCCATGAAGAGGGATCTATGATTCTTCCACTTAAACCTGGGGAAGGCTTTGTCTACGAATAGAATGTGCCAGGAAAGATGCTACATGACTGCTGAGGCTTCTGAGTCAGCAAAGGCTGTGTTTAAAAAAAAAAAAAAAACCCTCATATTTCAGAATGATGATTATTGTGCTAAATAAGTTTGTAAATTTGCATAATGTGTCAGCACACACGTTTTGGCTGGAGTAACTAAAATGTATCCAATAATTAACCAATACAATTGTGCTTACCTTTACAATTTAAAAATTGTTTTATGTAAAATTCAACAAATTCATAAAATAGACAAATAGACATTTCGTTCTGCTCCCAGCACTCAGCTTTCAAACCATACAAATCACAATAGTTAAGAATAAAAATAAAACAATTGCGTAAGACCAATTTTTCCTGATTCTTCTACAAAGAAGTTGTGAGGGGCTGGCGAGTGGCCACACTGTTGTTATAAGACAAAGTTAGGGGTGATGAAGTTAAGAAGGCCACGTCCAAGCCAACACAGTAAGGTACACAGAGATGAGTTCCCTAAATCATAGAGAGCTAAAGGGAGTCAGTGTGGTACCATGGAACTGAAGTTGCCCATCCTAGACTAAAGCCCTCCCAAAGTTCTTCATCTTTACTGCCTTAAGAAAGAACTACATTGAGGTCCACAAATGCAGTCAATCTGCTCACACTGAAAAGCTGAATTCACGGCACTACAAGTCAGCTGGCCGGGACATATACGAAAACAAATGAGAGAAATATTGCTGAATGGTGCCTGTGTGTTGTACAGAATTAGGGCAGCAGCATGCACAGCATCCAAATTAAATTGATAGAACACACAAGCAAAGCTTGAAGTAAAACTGCTTAGCAAAAAAATGTGAGATAGGTGGGTAGAAGTTGATAACAGCAATTGAATTTGCAGGAATTGGTGTAAACATATTGGGTTTTTTTCAGCAGGACAAAGGTATGCTGTCCATGAAATGAAGATCGGTAATACCTAAGTCATGTTTGCAGAGACTACCATATCCCAGGAGAACAGCATGAACTTTCTGGTCTGCTTGTTCCTTTAAAACAAGACACAAGAATATATCTGCCTCCTATTCTCTCTCTTCTTCCAGTTGAAAATAACTTCTTCACTCCTGCTATCACTACAAGGTCTTCCTCTACTTTAACATCTGGTCCAAACCTCCTTGATTTGAGTCCTGCTCAATTTAATCAATCTCTCGCCTGCTTTAACATTTTTCACCAATTAGCACCCTTTTTGATGTTGCTTTGTAAGTATGCCTGAGGGTTATAGAATGTGTGGTTCTATCATTTTGACTAGATTGTAAACTCCTAGAGGTGAGCCTCTAAATTTTTTCCAGCTTTATTGAGATATAATTGACATTGTACAAGTTTATGGTGTACAATGTGTTGATTTGATGCCAGTTATATATTGCAGTATGATTACTTCTGTAGCATTAGCTAACATGTCCATCATGTCACATAATTACAACTTATTTTGGGAGGTGAGAACATTTAAGATCTACTCTTTTTGCAATTTTTAAGTATATAATACAGTAGTGCCAATTCTAATTACAATGCTATGCACTAGTTCCCCAGAACTTACTCATCTTCTAACCAGAAGTTTGTACTCTTTGACCAATATCTCCCTAATTCCTCCACCCCAAAGCCCTTGACAACCACCATTGTACCCTCTGTTTCTATCAGTTCAGCTTTTTTAGATTTTACGGATAAATGGTGTCAGTATATGTCTTTCAATGTCTGACTTATTTCACTTAGCACTATGCCCTCAAGTTTCGTCCAAGTTGCCACAAATGGCAGGATTTCTTTCTCTACCATGGCTGTGTGTGTGTGTGTGTGTGTATGTATATATACATCTTTATCTATTCATCCACTGACACAGATTGTTTCCATATCTCTGCTATTGTGAATAATGCTGCAATAAACGTGGAAGTGCAGATATCTTTTCAATATCCTGTTTTCATTCTTTTGGATATATACCCAGAAGTAGGATTACTGGATCACATGGTAGATCTACTTTTAATTTTTTTTTAAGGAAACTTCATACTGTTTTCCACTGTGGCTGCACCAATTTACATTGTCACCAACAGTGCACAAGGCTTCCCTTTCCTCCACATCCGCATCAACATTTGTTATCCCTTGTCTTTCTGACGCTAGTCATTCTAACAGATGTGAAGTGATATCTCATTGCATTTATCTGATGATTAGTAATGTTGAATGTCTTCTCATGTACCTGCTGGCCATTTATATGGTTTCTTTGGAAAAAAAACTTTTAGCAAATTGAATCCAACGGCACGTTAAAAGGATCATCATCATGGTATTTATCCTTGAGGTGAAAGAATAGTTAACATACTCAAACCAATAAATGTGATTTACCACATTAATAGAATGAAAGATAAAAATATGACCTTTCAATAAATGCAGTAAAAGCATTGGACAAAATACAATATCCTTTCATAAATTTCAATTCCAATTTCAAAAACTTGGGCATACAAGGAGCATACCTGAGCATAATAAAGGCCATCTACGACAAGCCACAGCTACCATCATACGGAATGGCCAAAGCTTGAAAGCTTTTCCTCTAAGATCAGGAACAAGACAAGGTGCCCACTCTCACTAATCCTATTCAACAAAGTACTGGAAGTCTTAGCTAGAGCAACCGGGGAAGGTAAAACAAAACAAAACAAAACAAAACAAAACAAAACAAAACAAAACAAAACAAGGGGCGCCTGGGTGGCTCAGTCGGTTAAGCGTCTGACTTCAGCTCAGGTCATGATCTCACGGTTCGTGGGTTCGAGCCTCATGTCGGGTTCTGTGCTGACAGCTCAGAGCCTGAAGCCTGCTTCGGATTCTGTGTCTCCCTCTCTCTCTGCCCATCCCCCAGTCACACTCTGTCTCTTTCTCTCTCTCTCAAAAATAAACATTTAAAACAAAACAAAACTAGGGACACCTGGGTGGCTCAGTTGGTTAAGCGTCTAACTCTTGATTTCGGATCAGGTCATGATCTCCCAGTTTTGTGTGTTTGAGACCTGTGTTGGGCTTTGCTCACTGACTGCACAGAGCTTACTTGGGATTGTCCCTCTATCTTTCTCTCTCTGCCCCTCCCCTGCTCATGTCTGTCTCTCTCAAAATAAAGACAATTTATTTTATTTTATTTATTTATTTTTGTTTATTTTATTTGTTTTTAATGTTTATTTTGTTTTTGAGAGAGAGAGAGAGAGAGAAACAGAGCATGAGCCAGAGACGGGCAGAGATTGCAGAGACACAGAATCCAAAGCAGGCTCCAGTCTCTGAGCTATCAGCACAGAGACTGATGTGGAGCTCGAACCCACCAACTGTGAGATCATGACCTGAGCTGAAGCTTAACTGACTGAGCCACCCAGGAGCTTCGAAATACATCTAAAAAACTTAAAAAAAAAAAATTAAATCATCCAAATTGGAAAGAAGTAAATTTGTCTTTATTTGCAGATGATTATGATCTTATATATAGAAAATTCTAAAGACTCAACCCCAAAACTGTTAAAACTAATTAACAAATTCAGTAAAGTTGCAGAATACAAAATCAACACACAAAAGTCAGTTGCATTTCTATGCACTAACAGCAAAATATTCAAAAAAGAAATAAAAAACTAAATGAAAATGGGCTCAAATGGTTTATTTTAAGTGTAATTGGGGACCCAGATGGAAGAGAGAAGGAGAGGGAAAATGAGGCAGAAACAATCTTGGAGACGATATTCAGGAATTTCCTTAAACTAATGAAACATAATAAACACAGAGATTCAAGAACTTCAAGAAACTCTAAGCAGGATAAATAAAGAAAACCACATATTAGACTCATTATAGTAGAGCTGCTAACAATAAAAATGAAGAAATTCTCATAAAAACAGGCAGAGAAAAAGATCTATTACATTATAGTAATAGAAATAAAGTTGACAGATAACTTTTCAAAAGAAACACTGGAAGCAGAAGATAAGTAAGTGAATGATCTCTTAACACACTGAAAGAAAAAACCCCACCAGATTACAATCTTATACTCAGCAAAAACATCATTTAAAATGAAAGTGAAGTAAAGATGGTTATAGACACACAAAAGCTGAAATAATTGTCAACACACCCACAGTACAAGAAATACTAAAATAGATTATGCAGGCTGACATAAACTGACATCAGATGGAGGCATAAAACTGCAGAAAGGAATAAAAAATATTGGAAATGTAAACATGTAGGTGAACACAAAAGAGTTATCTGTTTAAATCTGTTTAAGACAATAATCAATATCTTCTAGGGCTTATAACAAATTAGAAGTGAAATATATGTTGGTAATAGAATGAGGGCAGGAGATTGGTAAATGTAATTAGGCTGTCAAAAGATTTCTGAATGGTAAAACTACTAATAGGACAGTCTGAAATAAGTTCAAGGATGACTCCTAACAGGCAACATAACCACTTAAAGATTAATACAAAGCTATAGCTAAAATGTTAGAAGAGATAAAATACAATAACTTTTAAAATATTTGTTTAATACAACAAAAAGGCAGAGAAGAGGAAAAGTGGAACAAAATAGATGGAACAAAAATGGAAAATAAACAAGATGGCAGATTAAATCCAACTATACCAGTAATCACACTGTGATGGAATGTGATGAAAAAAAAATCTTTTTTTTAGTGTTTATTTTTGAGACAGAGAGAGACAGAGCACAAACGGGAGAGTGGCAGAGAGAGAGAGGGAGACAAAATCTGAAGCAGGCTCCAGACTGAGCCATCAGCACAGAGCCTAATGTGGGGCTTGAACTCACGAACCCACGAGATCAAGACCTGAGCCGAAGTCGGAAGTTTAACCTACTAAGACACCCAGGCACCCCGGAATGTGATGACAACTAAGAGAAGATGGTAAGACAGATTATTTTAATGGCTCAACATATTCTATTCACAATAAACACCACTTAAAATATGAACATTGATAGGCTGAAAAAAAAATGAAAAAATATATACCATGCAAATATTAGCCTATGTGGCTACATTATTATAAGACAAAACTTCGATGCAGGTGTTATTACTACAGTTAAAGATAGACATCTGATGATAAGAGTCAATCCACCAGGAAGCATAAAAATACTAATGATGTTAATACAACTAAGATACTAGCGTAACTCTCTCAGCAATTATTAAAACAAGCAGTACAAGGATAGAAAAGACATGGATAAGACTATTAACCAACATGATCTAAATAACATGTTTGGATTGCTTCATAGTACAATTGCTGAATAACTGTTTTCTGTAAGTACACAAGAATCTTTATCAAAAATTGACCACATACTGGACCGTTAAAGCATGTCTCCAAAAATTACAAAAGACTGAAAAATGGAATAATAAATTGAAAATCTAAAGCAGAAACAAAAGCAGAAAATCCTCCAAATGTATTAACACCATTCTAAACATCTTAATGGGTAAGAAAAAAATCACAATGAAAAGTAGAAAGCATTTGAACTGAACATAATGTAAGTATATGACTAAATTTGAGGAGTAGAGTTAAGTAAGTGCATAGAGAGAAACTACTTGCTTGAAATTCATATATTAGAAAAAAATGAAAAATGTAGAAATTAAGTTTTTATCTCAAGAAGGTGGAAAAAGAAAAATAAGTTAAACCTAAAAAGCATAAAAAGAAGGAAATAATAAAAGTAAGAATACAAGATAAATAAAAAATAGACATATAATAATCAATAGAACCTTGTGACTTTTTTGAAAATGTTTTTCAAAAAATTTCAATTTTAAAAATTGATAATCCCTCGGAAGATTGATCCAGAAATTATAAAAAAAAAAAAAAAAAGAAAAGAAAATGCAAATTACACTATCCAGAATGGAAAGGAGACATCACTACTAAAAGGAAGAAAGATATTCTATGTGCATTAAAAAAAAATCATAGAATATTGTAAATTTAACAGATTGAATAAAATAAAAACACTTTCTTGAAAAATATAACAAAATTAATACGAAAAGAAATTGAAATTCTGAATAATCTTTTTCTTATTAATGTAACTGAAACCTTCCCACAATGAAAACTCCAGGCAAGGATGACTTCCAAATTTTTTTCAAACATTTAAGGAAGAAATAATGTGAATTTTATGCAAAATCTTTGACACAATAGAGGAAAATGAAAGACTCTCCAATCAGTTCCATGAATCTACCATAACCCTGATACCAAACCACCAAATTCTTACAAGGACATTATAAGAAGGAAATATAACAGGCAATATCTCTCACAAGTGCAAATTTTAAAATCCTCAACAAAATATTACCAAATAAATCTAGCAATGAATATGAATATGTTATACATAACCATTATACATATCATATTAGAGATAGATATATATGCTATTGTTTTACATTAGAAACAATTGATTTTTATTTCAGGAATACAGATTTAGTTTAATATTTGAAAAACAATGTTAATTTGCCATTTTAATTTGCCATATTAATAAAACAAATTTCAATAAATGGAAAAAACAGCATTTAAAAAAAGATTAAAATTCTGTTCATGTTATGAAAATGTATTCTACTCAGGAAACTAGGAGTAGAATGTCCTTAATCTATAAAAGGGTACCTAGTAAGATCTATTTCTATCATCATATTTAATGGGGATATATTGAATACTTTCTCCCTAAAATCCAGAACAAGACAAAATGGATATAAAGAGAAGTCTATCCAGTATTGTGTTGGAGGTCTTTGTCAATACACCAAGACAATAAATAAATAAATTAATTAATTAACATAAGTTTTTAAAAAATCATAAAATCAAAAGAAAAAGATGGGAAAGAAAAGAAAGAGACTGACCTATATTATTTTATACATAGAAAGCCCCCACAATAATCTACAAAGAAACCCAATAAATTAATAAGTAAATTTAGCAAGATTGATACAGGTTAAATATACAAAAAAAAAAATCATTTGAATTTCTATATACTAGCAACAAACTATTGGAAAAAGAAACTTACAGGTACCATTTATATTAGAATTTTAAAAACATTAAATTCTCAGATATAATCTTTCGAAGATGTGAATAGCTTCTTCTCTAAAAAGTATAAATACTGGGAAGTTCATAGTATCTCTATTTACTTGTATTGTCTGAAAGTTAAAATGAGCCTTCTAGGGCAGGGACAGATTACATACTCATAGCAATAAACATTAATTCTCCTCTGCCCCAATTCTTTTCTCTTCTGAGAAGAGATGAAAAGAGTCAGATTGGATGTCACCTTACCAGTACTGGGCTGAGGTCTATACTGTGGCCTAGGAACCATAAAAATATGAACACGAACTTTAAATAGAAGAAGGATAGCAGCCTGACTTTCCTTTCTGAGAAAAGGAGAGAAAACTTTGCTCCCTAAGGTAAAAATTCCTGGAGAAGAGAAAGGGAATGAAACTGGACTCTTACCTTTCAGAATGTAAATAGATATCTTTAGGGGAAGATAAGAAAAGCACTTTTGAGTTTACCATCAAGGTTTTATCTCCTGGGCTTCAGGACTCATCCCCTTGAAATGAAAACTCAGACCTGTGTGAAAGTAAATCTCTTCAATTCTCACTGCTTCATTATTATGTAATTTCCAAGGCTTGTGTTTTACCCCAGGTTTTATTTTCCTTTCCTTCAGAAAGCCTTATCCATACAAAAAAAAAAAAAAAAAAAAAAGTTCTCTATAGCTCCATCACTACTTCTCTTTTTTTTTTTTTTTTTTTTTTTTTTTTAATTTTTTTTTTTTTCAACGTTTTTTATTTATTTTTGGGACAGAGAGAGACACAGCATGAACGGGGGAGGGGCAGAGAGAGAGGGAGACACAGAATTGGAAACAGGCTCCAGGCTCCGGGCCATCAGCCCAGAGCCCGACGCGGGGCTCGAACTCACGGACCGCGAGATCGTGACCTGGCTGAAGTCGGACGCTTAACCGACTGCGCCACCCAGGCGCCCCCCATCACTACTTCTCAAATGAAATTTTAATATATCTTAATAAATATCCATGAACAATATTTTCAAGATCTTAGTTATTGATAATGTATGTGATGATAAATGATCGGTATGTGTGATACAATTCCAGTTCAAATCTCAGAAGGTTATTTCCAGAGGAAATTGAAAGGTTGATTTAAAAATATATATAACATGGGGATACAGCACGGGGAATGTAATTAACAATATGTAGCAACTTTGTATGGTGACAGATGGTGGCTAGATTTATTATGGTGATCACTTCGTGGTGTATATAAATGTTGAATCACTATGTTGTATCCCTGAACCTAATATAATACTGTATGATGACTACACTTCAAAAAAAAAAAAAATGTATAGGAAACTACAAAGATGTAGAATACTCAAGAAAACTTTGAAAAAGACCCATGTAGTGCATATGGCACTGGGTTTTAAGACTTACTATAAAACTGTAAAAATTAAAGCAGTATGATATTAGTGCAAGGGATAGACAAATAATCCAACATAATAGAAAACTGTATGGAAATAGATCATATATACACGACCAGTTGATTTAAGACATTAATTTTATTTAAATTTCAAAAGCTAATGGATTGTTTAAAAAAAAATAGTGCTGAAACAATTGGATATTCATATGTGTACTGAAAACCATAAATTTAAAAGATAAAACATTAAAGCATCTGGAACATAACATAGAATACTTTCATGGAAAACAAACAAAAAAAACTTTCATGGCATTGGAATAAACAATATTTCTTAAACAGAAAACGAAAGAACAGCAAACTATTTTAATCAATAAATACCATTAAATGACCAATATTAGTAGTCATCAAGGAAATATAAACTAAAACCACAATGACATAGCATTTCATACTCAATAGAATGACTAAAACATAAAAAGAAAAAAACCCCGCAAAAACTGTATAGCAAATGTCGGTGAATATAGAGCAACTGGAACTCTCATACATTCTTGAGTAGTGAGAGCCATTTAACAATTTAGGAAAACTGGCAATATCTAGTAAAGCTAAACCAAAATCTATCCCATGATGTAGGAACATCCATCATTCTAATCCTAGCTGTATATTCACAAAAATTGTCTACATGTCTATGAAAATACATGCACAAGAATGTTCAAAGCAATTTTGTTCATCATAGCCTAAAACTGGAAGTAACCCAAATGTCTATCAACTGGAGAATGGATAGATATATTTTGGTTAATTCATACAATAGAATACTACACAGTGATATTTAATGAATGCACTACCAATAAATACAATTGTTACACAGATATTATGTTGACAAAATGTGATAGGCGCCCAAGGGTACATATGTGATTCTATTTAAACACGGTTTAAAAAACAGACAAAATACATAGTAATAGATGTCAGAAGAATGCTTACCTCAGGATGGGGATGTTGACTGGGAAGGAATATGAAGGAAATTTATTGGAATGTTCTATATCTTGATTCAACTGGTAGTTTCACAGTGTGTATGTGTATTTAAAAAATCATTTAACTCTTCATTTAAGATTACCATATTTTAGGGACACCTGGGTGGCTCAGTTGGTTAAGCATCCAACTTTGGCTCAGGTCATGATCTCACAGTTTGTGGGTTCAAGCCCCATGTCAGGCTCTGCACTGACAGCTCAGAGCCTAGAGTCTGTTTTGGATTCTGTGTCTCCCTCTCTCTCTGCCCCTCCCCCATTCTGTCTGTCTGTCTGTTTGTCTGTCTGTCTGTCTGTCTCTTTCACACACACACACACACAAATAAATATACATTAAAAAAAGATTACTGTACTTTATGAACATTATTGAATATATGTTACTATGTTACAAGCCAAATGTGAAAAATGAGTATTTTTATCTGTTAAGAAGTGTGTGAGCTCTTTTTCAAACATGTTTTCTGAGAGACACAATAAGATTCTTAGAAGGAAATACAGTTGTTTCTTGTTATGCATAGTAGTTATATTCTATAAACTCCCTATGAATATTGCAATAGCAAATACTGAACCATTGCTCATAGAATAAATACAAGGTTAGATTCCTGCTAGCACCTGTTCACAACATTTTTGTCAACTGATAAATCTACAACCTTGTTTTATGTGTATTTCTGTTTAAAGACACCTTGTTTACTATATATTGTTAATTCATTAACATTGAACTCACAGCTGTTAAAAAAAAACAAAATTAATTTGAAGATTGAATGGGTTTTGTTAAAGGATTCATGAATTAGGCAGAATCCCATCTAGCAAATAGAGGGAAGTGTGGAGAAGTTATAGCAATGGAAGCCTTCCAGAAGAATGAGGATGGATCAAGAAGTTATTAGCAAAAGAAAAGAAAGAATTCTTCCAGGCAAGATCACCTTCCCTTAGGGGGCAGGGCAGGGCACCGTATCTATATCTTATTAGGTGGATTACCTCATCTTTTGGGGGATGAAGAGGGCCCATGTGACATATTCCTCATTGGAGTTGAGCAGAAAATTCCTGACTCACCAATTAAGAATACATTTCTGAAGGAGGTTGAAATTGCAGTTAGGTTAGGTACTAAGTCCAGATTTGGTGACTTGACTTAAGTAATGCCATTTTGAGCCTGTGATTTTCTTTATAACACAGACAACAGCGCTATTACTCCTCCTGAACAAAGCTTATCTGAAACATATTTGTTCTGTATAAAACACATCACAGCCTTTTTGTTCTTAGAAACACTAGGTAGCACTTCAACACTATGCTGAGGGACCATTTGGAACAGCAAAATCACCAACAAAAATCACAAAAGAGGAAAAACTGTGGCTCTAAATGGACCCCAAAAATGATGGTATGAGAGCTGAAATGAGACAGCATTACCTTGTTCAACCTCAGCTGGGAACATGCATGTCAAACTCAAAATTTTCCCCATTCCATGCATGTCCACAAATTACCACAAAAATGACACAAGTATTGTTTTGGGGGAGGGGGGTCACAAATACATTTTAGTGAATAGGCATATATGCAAATACAAAATCCATGAATAATTATTTGAGTATAACATGATGCTATAAAGTACATAAATCTTTCATCAGTTCTCAAATTCAGGAATAGTGTCCCTTATGGGGAAATTGATTTGGAAGACATCTAGGTTGACACATAAGGAAGTGTGTAGAAATCAGTAAAATATCAAGGCAGTAATGAGAGTGAGAATAATAAAGCAAAATTGGATCTCTGGGCAATGGTTACACAAGGCAGTCAGAAAGAACAAGAGGAATCACTAAAAGAAATACTTAGGAGGTAACTGGACTGTGTAGTCTCCTAGAATCAACTAAAAACCCAAACTCATCATTTTTGCTCCCTTCTAAGCTTTTTCAACACATCTTCTGGGGGTCCTGATCCAGAATGATCTCATGTTTTATTAGTTTGTAGAAATTTATTTAAAATTTATTAATCCCATGATAACATACCACAACAACATTAAATAGATATTACAAAATTGATATTTAGAACGAACATACATGCACATCCCATAGCTTATCAGTCAGGATAGTATAAGTTTTGCTGTATGAACAGAGAATTCCAAAATCTCAGTGGCTGTACACAGTAAAGCTGTTTTTTTTTTTTTATTTATTTTTGGGACAGAGAGAGACATAGCATGAACGGGGGAGGGGCAGAGAGAGAGGGAGACACAGAATCGGAAACAGGCTCCAGGCTCCGAGCCATCAGCCCAGAGCCTGACGCGGGGCTCGAACTCACGGAGCGCGAGATCGTGACCTGGCTGAAGTCGGACGCTTAACCGACTGCGCCACCCAGGCGCCCCTAAAGCTGTTTTGGTTTGGTTGGTTGGATGGTTTTTGTTTTTGTTTTTGTCACACAATAAGCCCTTTGCAGGTCAACTGGAGGTTCTGCTTTAGCTACAACCTCATTCTAGGGAATAGCTACTATCTCAAAAATTGCCTCTGGAGTGTAGCAAAAGGAAAGAAATAGTTTGGAGAGTTTTATATCAGCAATAAACGCTTCAACAGAGAAGTGATACATACAGATTCTACCCATAATCATTGACCAAACATAGTTAAATAAACTCATCTAAACAAAAGGGACCTTAATATTTTGGTAAAGATATTTGTGACTGTGTTCATGAAGAATATTGATTTGTAGTTTCCTTTTCTTGTAATATTTTCACATGGTTTTGGAATGAGGGTCATGCTAGCCTTATAAAATGAGTTGACAAGAGTTGCGTCCTTCTCTATTTTCCAAAATGTTTATTAATTTTGGGGCGCCTGGGTGGCGCAGTCGGTTAAGCGTCCAACTTCAGCCAGGTCACGATCTCGCGGTCTGTGAGTTCGAGCCCCGCGTCAGGCTCTGGGCTGATGGCTCAGAGCCTGGAGCCTGTTTCCGATTCTGTGTCTCCCTCTCTCTCTGCCCCTCCCCCGTTCATGCTCTGTCTCTCTCTGTCCCAAAAATAAATAAAAAACGTTGAAAAAGAAAATGTTTATTAATTTTACCATTCTGAGCCTGGAGGGTTTTTTCATACTTAAAAGGGATAAGAGCTATTAGATTTTCTAATTTTTCTCAAATCAGTCTTGGTATGTTATGCCTTTTAAGGAACTTGTCCATTTAATTTATTACATGTATCAGCATAAAGTTGTTCATAATATTCCCTCATCACCTTCTACATCTGCAGGATGTGTAGGTAATGCCCCCTTTTGCATTCCTGATATGGCTAATTTTTATATTCTTCTCTTTTTTTCTTTAGACCACTATGAATAGAATTTTATAATTTTATTGTTCCTTTCAAAAGAGTTTTTGCTTTTACTTTCTCTATTATTTGTCTATTATTCTAAGATTTAGAATGAGTATGAGAGAGGTGACATTTGGAGTCACAGTGACCCCACTATTGAGTCCAGTGTTTGGGGTGGGGGTTGAATTGTAAAATAAGGAGTTAGTTCAAGGGGTAGTTTCCCATAGATCTGGGACCCAGATGCTAGAATTGCAGTGTAAACTGGAACTGAGAACATCAGTTAGATTTTAAAAATTCCTAAAACTTCTCTTGTAAATATCTAAGGTGCTTAGTGGCCTGGCAAATATTAACGTTCATGAGTAACGTTTGTTACATAAATCCCTCAAAGATAGCGGATGCCTAAGAGAAGGCATGACCAGGAAATGTTGGGCTGACCAGCAGAGGACAGTAGAGCCAACAGGGATTCTACAATGACTGTCACCAGGGTGACAGTGGAGACGGTGGAGGTGGGATATTGCCATCACATCACACCAAAGGGACCTGGAAAGCCAGAGGTCATTGCAGCTAGTTAAATGAGGCATACTCTGGAACCTGCTGAAGATTCCTTATTCTGTGACCGAAACATTGCAACAACAGACTATTGTTTTACCTACTTAATCTTTTTAACTTTTCGTGAAACTCCACTCAAACTCTGTGGGCATGTGCTTGCAAGGGAGGCCATTGATAACGAAACTTTGCTATCAATGCAGATACATCAGCAGAGAGATTTTATGAGGATTCTTGAAATTCAAATCAAGTGATTGAATCACGTGCTTGATAATTTTTCCTGTTTGTATTTTATCTCCCTAGCCAGAGTCCAGAATATTTGTATCCCAAATGATGTATATCATATCTGTATCCCCTGATTTATCATGTTCTGGGCAAGTGTAATATTAATACATACAAATACTCAGACACACAATATGCATCATCCTCATACCTTTCAACCAAGATCACAAATTATCTCTTTCATTTCATCATTGTCTTGGATATTTCCCCTACAGGGTGCTGTAAGGCAAAGCCAGAAGAGCATTAATGTTGGGTAAAGGTGGATGCTATGTGTGGGTTTGAGGTTGAAATGTGACAATATGACAGTAAATGATACTCTTAGTCACCCCTGGGTCCTCTTTTGTTTTAAGATACCAGTGTTCTCTCTCTTAAGCATTAGTGTAGATAATGTGAGTTGACTACATTTGTGAAATAAAAGAGAAACTAAGCAAATGCTGCAAGGGAGATAATTTAACAAATTCACAAAAATCAACATTGTAATAAAACTGTGCAAATATTTAGCTAAATTGCAAAACTGTTATGAGTGTTCCCAGCATGCAATTTGGCAGTATAACAAATCAGAAGAAAAAACATGTCTTTGTGAAATAAGCAAACATGAAATCAATAAAGCTATACAAGGTTGTTTGCTATCTCTAAAACAATTGCTTATTTGAATTTTTCATGAAGGCTATTTAATTAAATATGCTTGATATCTTGAGTTGCATGTCATCTCCAATTTCCTAGTGCTGTGCATGCTTCATATTTGAGAACTGTGTACAACTTATTCCAAAAGTATAGCTTCAGAGATCATTTGGACTGTTCGGGAATGATTAATTTTATTGCCAATACTATTTGGCCAATTACCAAATGTTCTTCTGTCCAGTCACCTCTATCCTTCTAAACCATTTTTGGGACCTCCACAATTTTTTGGACTGAAGATTACAAAAAAACTTGGCAATTTAATAATATATCTTGAATGCATAATACTGCTTATGCTGATATAGCGCTTAGGAGGATGGGGAGGAAAAAAAAGGTTAACTAGAATGTTTATGTTCTAATAGCAAGATGATGATATTAAAAGTAAAGAACTAATTAATTTAGCTTTTATTTTTTTTTTAAGCTTTTCCTTATCATGACTGTACATAGCCAGAGCAAGCCTGGGAAGTCTCTTACTCTCACTGTGATCAGTTTTAATTTGGAACCCTGGTTATATCTGTCAGCATCTGTCATTCTGAGCCAATTTTTTTCCAGCCTTAATTAAATTCCCACTTTCTTTGTTCTTTCACTCAGCTTTTAATTAATATATGCTACGTTGCTATAGGCGCTTATAAGTTTTGTGTTGTTGTCATCCATGATATCTTAACTTCTTCAAACTAGTCACATAGACATGTAGACTCACAGCTGTATGAAACATGTAAATCTTACCATTTCTCTCTTTCAGTTCCCTAACAGCCAATTCCAGTTCTATTTTGTTAGAATTGTCTAAAACTCACTCTAAATAGCAGTCTGGACATATTTGCTTTGTGCACATTAATGTATTACATATTTCACTCAGTTTACTGGCAACATAAATAGTGAGAATCTATCACGCTTACTCATTTTACATCCTGAGGGATGCAAACAAGAGTGATATTCTAAAATCTGGACAGGGTGAGAGATTATACACAGAAAAAGTCATCATTCCATATTAAATATACAATGAGGGCCACAGACAATGCTATAAGAATATTAGTCACGGGTTGCTGAATTAGTCAGAAAACACTGTTTTTGCAATTCAGAGTAATAATGTTATTTTTAATTGTCATAATTATGGAATTCAATACATTTCTGAATTATTAGCATAGTGTCAGGAAATAATTTTGGAAAAATTTAAAAGTGATTCTTATACACATATGTAATAAATACTTGTCATAGATATAGTAGGTTAAACTTGTTCAAAGATCATTTTGAGAAACTGGTTACTTAAAGGCATTTTGGGAGTGGTAGGGGAAGAATGTTAATGCCCTATAGGACAATTAAACCATAACCTTCATCGTTACCATGTTTGACAAATAGAAATCTATAAGGTAACATGTCATTCATAGTATCTATGTTCTAATCAAGCAGGAAAATAGCAAAGTCCAGCATAGGTACATTTTCTTAGAGAATTAAATACTCTTTGAGTGGGCCTTTAATACAGTGGCCTATATTATATTGAAAAGTCATACTGTTCATGCCCCCTCTCCCTCATTTCCAAGTTTTGGTAAATTCTTTTTGACGTTAGTTTACCTTTTGGTTACTATAATTAAAGCACAAAATTGGCCTCTTCTTTCTTGCTATTAAAAGGAATTCAAGATTTATTTTTCTCACAGCAGGGCTAATAAGCTAATGTGCAGAGGGTCTTGAAAAGATAATATACTTCATAGTTACTAATTATTAGTATTATCTCACTTTTGATATTGTTGAAGAAATATTTACATATTTACATGGGATTCTATTTTCTCTTTTTCCTGGCATTAGAGGTTAGGAACCTGTCTCTTTCCTATCTGAATTTCAAGTGTTCTTGTACATTCTAACTCATGGTAGACATCAAACAAATAGTTTCTGAATGAATACCTAGTTTTTGTGAACACTGCTCTTTGTGAATAATGAATACATGGTGTTCAAATCCACGTACGCATGCATTTTTTTATTATGGCCATTAATGCTATGGTTTTCCTCCTTAAGCAAGGACCCCTTTTCTTTATTCCAACAATGCTACGTCTCCTTTGTAGAAACATTAAGTTAGGGGCGCCTGGGTGGCGTAGTCGGTTAAGCGTCCGACTTCAGCCAGGTCACGATCTCGCGGTCCGTGAGTTCGAGCCCCGCGTCGGGCTCTGGGCTGATGGCTCGGAGCCTGGAGCCTGTTTCGGATTCTGTGTCTCCCTCTCTCTCTGCCCCTCCCCCGTTCATGCTCTGTCTCTCTCTGTCCCAAAAATAAATAAAAAACGTTGAAAAAAAAATTAAAAAAAAAAAAAAAAAAAAAAAAAGAAACATTAAGTTAGCCTTGAGAAGTATTTTTGATTTGTCTGTCACACTTATCTTGATAGTAGACTGCGGGTGTTGTTCACTTTTTTATTAATAGTTTTTTGATATATTTTTTTAGCCAAAAATAAGTAATAGTCCACCCTCCTATCTTTTTCATTAGCCTTTTATGGCAACGAAGTGTCAACACTTTTCATGACTAAGCATCAGATTATTAATCTTTTCTTTTCCTCATCTGTAAAGTAAGAAGATCATATTTTATTATTTTAAAGAATCTTTGTAATCTGTAATCGTATATTGAAATATTGAAACATTGAAGCAAATTTTTTTTATACTTTTCTCGCTTAAATCACAAGCAACAGGAGCAACAACAACTTCATGGACCTTCATGGTTGCAGTGGTTCTTAATTCAATACTGTAACACTATCTTTATGTGGCATAAATTGTGTAATGTATTCACTATTGTTAGAGATGGTATCATACAGACAGAAATAAAAAGTAACAAGTCAGGATTGAGTTTAAATTCTGGCTATGCCCCTTACCAAGTTGAAAAGACCACACATGATTAATTTTCAGGAGTATGTATGAACCTCCTAAAACTTAAAATCAACAGGCACGGGTCTTACAAATCCCAAATGCCTATTATTCTTGCAAAATCTGAACATTCTCTCACTGATAAAACTAGAAATATGTGAAACAAGAAATTCATCTTATGGCAATCATCTTATAGACACCTGATAGAAGAAGAAAGGGAAAAACATGTTCTAGTTACAGAAAATCACATAGAAGACAAGTTTGGGGTGAGTGTCTTCCCTGGGCTGTATCACAAAACACCATAGACTGAGTGGCTTAAACAACAGACTTTTATTCCTTGCAGTTCTGGAGGCTGGGAAGTCTGAAATCAACATGCCTGCAGATTCAGTTCTCCCTTGCTTACAGTTGGCCACCTTATTGCTGAGTCTTCATGAGGGAGAGGGAGGAAGTTATGGTCTCATTTTCTTATAAGGTCACAAATCCCATCTTAGTGACTGTAGCCACCCTTGTGACCTCATCTAAACCTAATTCCAAACCTAATTACACTGTGATGCCTCACTTCCTAATGTCATCAAATGGAGGGGAGGTTTCAACATTTGAATTTGTGGGGGACACAAACATTCAGTGCATAACAGTGGGTATTCAAACCAAATCCTATGAACTTGGGGGAAATATGGGGAATGGAGGGCCATGGGCATTCCTCTATGAGTCCCCCATGATGTCTGTGAATAAAGAAAACATTGTATATATTCTAAGTTAGCAAGCTTCTCTCCAGGAGAGATTTTGATTTAGTGTTTGGTGTGATTTCTTGGAATATGCATTTTTATTAATCATTCCAATTGATTTTGATTCAGGTAGTCTCTGGACAACAATACTATTACACATTGGATTAGATTATCTGTGAGGTCATTTAAATATCTAAAATGCTGATTACAAAAACCTAGGAATTCATTAAAATTCCATATGATTTTTCTGTGTGCTGGCACAGATTGTCAAAGAAAAAGAATACTACCTGTAAGTTATCATGACAATTACCAAGGAAGATTCACACATCACCTCTGAGATTGTTTTTCTAAGAAATCTAAACTAAAAGAGATAAATAAGACTTTTTTTTTTTTTGTCCTTTGCTTGGCACAAGACATTTATTTTGCCTCGGTAAGAAGAGATATTCAATATTAGTAAATCTTCCTTTTCATAATTATTCTTTTTTCTTCATTTCCTTATTTATTCATATTTTCTCTGGAACACTAAAAATGCAACTTTGTATAATTTCTATGTAACCATTATCATTGGTAAGTACTCATGTGCCCCTATAACACATGGCGAGTTATTATTTTCCCTTTTATTTTTTTAATATTTTTTTTTGTTTATTTTTGAGAAAGAGAGAAACAGAGAACAAACAGGGGGTAGGGGCAGAGAGAGAGGAAGACATAGAATCCAAAACACAGAGCCCACCGGACATGGGGCTCAAACTTACGAACTGTGAGATCATGACTTGAACTGAAGTCAGATACTTAACCAACTGAGCCACTCAGGCACCCTTCCCTTTAATTTTTTTATTCAATTTTATGAAGGAGTCTAGGCCACAGTGTCCATTCTGTACTTCAAATTGTTTCTAGTTAGAGTTGTCAGCCTCATTTGCTTTTTTATAATGCCCCTGAGCTGTCAATTCCATTAGTGTTAGAGGAGCGGGCAATATAGAGGAAGAAGTCACAGCTTCTGATTTCTACAGTCTTGTGGAGTCTGTAAAGTTACTTTGTGTCTCAAGGATTCTTTTTGTTTGTGTTGTTTTCTACTTTTATGGTAATCTGTGCCTACCATTAATAATTTACAGGACATATAAGTTGGACCAATAGAGCAATATGTATCCAGTGATAGTCTTCTTTTTGCTCTGGTTCTTAATAGTACAAGAAATGAGTTTTCTTGGTGTAGTGGCCAACTCTACTGTCAAGAGTTCTTGGCCAATTTCCAGGTCAGGGCCTATTAAATGAAGCTTCTGAGAAGCCAGAAGACTTAAATACCCCGGAGTGAAATGCAGTAGCTCTATTCAAGTAGACATCAGCAAAGGTGACAGAACTTTCACAGTCCCATTAACAATTCCTGAGTTCTCAGCAAATGTTGATGAGTTAATTCAATCACCCTGCTTAAAACAAATGGAGCTTAGATTCTGTTGGTTTTTCTTCTTCATCCACAAGACTTTAATTTGCTTTTTTATTTGTAATGGAAGATATTAAGTAGGAAAGAGGGCTTTGAAATTGTACTAGTTTGGTTCATATTCTAGCCCCACTACATATTAGTTACTTTAGGGAGATTAAACTCTCTGAGTTTTAGAGATTTTTTCCCCAACAAAGTAGGAAAATACAGCCTATCGCATAGAGGTCTTATAGAAATTGATATGAATTAATGAAATATGCTTAATACAGTGCCTAGCATACACATTGCTCTAGTAAATGGTGGTTATTATTCAGCAAAATGCCAAATATTGATGTAGGTGAAGGTGCATGCCTTTCTTTACTCACTATTTCCTAATCTTTTTTTATTGTTTTCATCTAAACTACAACAGATGCTTACCTATGTGCTCATTCTCTTACCCTACGACTTCCACATCCATCTCTTCCCCCAGGTGTCTGATGGAGCCCTGTATTTTCCACTCTGGCCTCGCTTTTCTTGTTGGTGTGCTATTTTTTAGAACATCTTGACTCCATTGTTATCAAAATATAACTTACTTTTTATTTGGATTCCATTGCTTTACTTCCATATCCTGTATATTTTATAGTAAATGTACCAACCAAAAGTGGTGGATAAAAATGACAATGACTTTCAGGTAACATACTGGGGAAAAGATCCCATCTTTAGGAGTGAGTCCAAAGTGGAAACTATCATCACAATAACAAGTCCATGTGGAACATTGTGGGGTGGCACATCCTGATTTTCTTCAACTTCACACGACATCATATAGATAGATGGCCACCCAAGCACTTATTGACTCAGCCAGTTCTATTTTCATGGTATGCTCACCATAATCTCACAAATGATGTTAGTATAAACTGTGCATCTCCTTAAAAATGCAGACTACTGGGGCAGCTGGGTGACTCAGTTGGTTGAGTGTCCAACTTCAGCTCAGGTCATGATCTCACAGCTCGTGGGTTTGAGCCTCACAGTGGGCTCTGTGCTGACAGCTCAGAGCCTGGGACCTGCTTCAGGTTTTGTGTCTCCCTCTCTCTCTGCCTCTAACTCACTCGCATTCTGTCTCTGTCTCTCTCAAAAAGAAATAAAACATTAAAAAAAAACTTTTTTAAATGCAGACTACTAAGCTCTCTTTCCAAACCTGTCTCTGCATCACCAACAACCATCCCAAGTGATTGTTATGCAGTTTAAAATTTAAGGACTCCACTAGTGTATCCTTAGACATACATGTCATACAACAAGCAATAATGTTCTTACAAATAACATTTACCAGATTTTCAATAAGGCCTGCATAATGAGTCATAAATTATGTCTTGGAAGCAAATGGAATCCTTTTCCCTTAGGTGAAAGAAATTGCTAAGCCTCCTGCTGTTTTACTTTGACCAATTCTGGAAACTGGGTTATATATATATATTATATATATATTTTATATAATATATATATATATTATGTATATATATAATATATATTTTATATAATATATATATATATTATGTATATATATAATATATATTTTATATAATATATATATATTATGTATATATATAATATATATTATATATATTTAATATATTATATATATATATATTTTTTTTTTTTTTTACACGTTTTGTCCATTACATATGTTGCAAGTATCTTCTCCAAGTGTATGGCTAAAGTGTGCTCTTGGTTTTTGGGGTAGGTTCCCGTGGTTCATCGCTTATGTACAATACCCAGTGCTCATCCCAACAAGTGCCCTCCTCAATGCCCATCACCCATTTTCCCCTCTCCACCCCCCCATCAACCCTCAGATTGTTCTCTGTATTTAAGAGTTTCTTATGGTTTGCCTCCCTCCCTCTCTGTTTGTAACTTTCTTTTCCCCTTCCCCTTCCCCATGGTCTTCTGTTAAGTTTCTCAAGATCTACATGTGAGTAAAAACATATGATATCTGTCTTTCTCTGACTGATTTATTTCACTCAGCATAATACCTTCCAGTTCCATCCATGTTGCTGCAAATGGCATGATTTCATTCTTTCTCATTGCCAAGTAGTATTCCATTGTATATATAAGCCACATCTTCTTTATCCACTCATCAGTCGATGGACATTGAGGTTCTTTCCATAGTTTGGCTATTGTTGAAAGCACTGCTGTAAACATTGGGGTACACGTGCCTCTATGCATAGTCACTCCTGTATCCTTTGGATAAATTCCTAGTAGTACTATTGCTGGGTCGTAGGGTAGTTCTATTTTAATTTTTGAAGAACCTCCACACTGTTTTCCAGAGTGGCTGTACCAGTTTGCATTCCCACCAACAGTGCAAGAGGGTTCCCTTTTCTCCACATTTTTGCCATCATCTGTTGTTTCCTGGGTTATTAATTTTAGCCACTCTGACTGGTATGAGGTGGTATCTCAGTGTGATTTTGATTTGCATTTCCCTGATGAGTGATATTGAGCATCTTTTCATGTGTCTGTTGGCCATCTGGATTATTCTTTGGAAAAGTGTCTATTCATGTCTTCTGCCCATTTCTTCACTGCATTATTTGTTTTTTGGGTGTGAAGTTTGGTGAGTTCTTTATAGATTTTGGATACTAATCCTTTTTTTGATATGTCATTTGCAAATATCTTTTCCCATTCCATCAGTTGCCTTTTAGTTTTGTTGATTGTTTCCTTTGCAGTGAAGAAGATTTTATCTTGATGAGGTTCCAATAGTTCATTTTGCTTTTAATTCCCTTATCTTTGGAGACATGTTGAGCAAGAAATCACTGCAGCTGAGGTCAAAGAGGTTGTTGCCTGCTTTCTCCTTTAGGGTTTTGATAGTTTCCTGTCTCACATTTAGGTCTTTAATCCATTTTGAGTTTATTTTTGTGTATGGTGTAAGAAAGTGGTCTAGTTTCATTCTTCTGCATGTTGCTGTCCAGTTCTCCCAGCACCATTTGCTAAAGAGACTGTCTTTTTTCCATTTGATGCTCTTTCCTGCTTTGTCAAAGATTAGTTGGCCATACATTTGTGGGTCCACTTCTGGGTTCTCTATTCTATTCCATTGGTCCATGTGTCTGTTTTTGTGCCAATACCATACTGTCTTCATGATTACAGCTTTGTAGTAGAGGCTAAAGTCTGGGATTGTGATGCCTCCCTCTTTGGTTTTCTTTTTCTTTTTTTTTTTTTTTTTTTTAATTTTTTTTTTTTTTCAACATTTTTTATTTATTTTTGGGACAGAGAGAGACAGAGCATGAACGGGGGAGGGGCAAAGAGAGAGGGAGACACAGAATCGGAAACAGGCTCCAGGCTCCGAGCCATCAGCCCAGAGCCTGACGCGGGGCTCGAACTCACGGACCGCGAGATCGTGACCTGGCTGAAGTCGGACGCTTAACCGACTGCGCCACCCAGGCGCCCCTGGTTTTCTTTTTCAATATTACTTTGGCTATTCTGGATCTTTCATGGTTCCATACAAGTTTAGGACTATTTCTTTTAGCTTTGAGAAGAATGTCGGTGCAATTTTGACTGGGATTGCATTGAATGTGTAGATTGCTTTGGGTAGTATTGACATTTTAACAATATTTATTCTTCCAATCCATGAGCATGGAATGTTTTTCCATTTCTTTGTGTCTTCAATTTTCTTCATAAATTTTCTATAGTTTTCATCATACAGATCTTTTATATCTTTGGTTAGGTTTATTCTTAGATATTTTATGGTTCTTGGTGCAACTGTAAATGAGATCAATTTATTGATTTCTCTTTCTGTTGCTTCATTATTGGTGTATAGAAACACAACTGATTTCTGTACATTGATTTTGTATCCTGTGATTTTGCTGAATTCATTTATCATTTCTAGCAGCCTTTTGGGGGAGTCTTTGGGTTTTCCATGTAGAGTATCATGTCATCCAAGAAAAGTGAAAGTTTGACTTCTTTGCCAATTTTGATGCCTTTTATTTCATTTAGTTGTCTGCTGATGCTAAGACTTCCAACACTATGCTATACAACAGTGGTGAGAATGGACATCCCTGTCGTGTTCCTGATCTCAGGGGGGAAGCTCTCAGTTTTTCCCCATTGAGGATGATATTAGCTGTGGGCTTTTCATATATAGCTTTTATGATGTTTAGGTATGTTCCTTCTATCCCGACTTTCTTGAGGGTTTTTATTAAGTATGGATGCTGTATTTTGTCAAATGCTTTTTCTGCATCTATTGACAGGATCATATGGTTCTTATCCTTTCTTTTATTAACATGATGTATCACATTGATTGATTTGCAAATATTGAACCAGCCCTGCAGACCAGGAATTAATCCCACTTGATCATGGTGAATAATTCTTTTTATATGCTATTGAATTCGATTTGCTAGTATCTTGTTGAGAATTTTTGCATCCATGTTCATCAGGAATATTGGCCTGTAATTCTCCTTTTTTGTGGGGTCTCTGCCTGGTTTGGGAATCAAGGTAATGCTGGCATGGAAACTGGGGTTATAAATGGAACCAAGCTGAGTTCTCTTCTGAGACATATTAGCATCCCCTGGAGAGCTCTTATAAATCCTAATGCTCAGGCCACACTCAGGAACAATGAAGTCAAGACCTTTTGGAGTGGGACCCAAGTATTTTTTAAAAGCTCCTCAAGGGATTACAACATGTAACCACGTTTAAGAATCCCCATTTGCTAGAGTCCTGATTCTCAACCCTTGGCTGCATATTAGAATCATAGGGATAGTTCACAAAAACAGCTACCTGGAGATCCATTTCCAGAAACTCTCACTGAATTGTTCTAAGGTTACCCAGTTTATACAATGGGCAGCCAGGGTTGAGAGCAAAGATATTAGAGCCATAATCTAAACTGGGAATGAGGAAGGGTAGTAAGGAAGAAAACTTAACTTTCAGATTTGACACAAAGAAGAAAAGGAAAGAGGCAAGGGGAGGATTAAATTTAGAGTTTCAGAGCAGGAAAGAGCCTAGTTTCCATCAAATGACCCAGCATAAGCACGGTAATAGAGAAGTAAGCTAGTATTTCAAGCACTCTAATCCTGAATGCACAGCCCTGGGAGAGGTTGTTTCTATTTGAAAGGCTAAGCAATTCTATACTCTAGACTTGAGAGAGGCAGCTATTCTAACTACTATCAACACAGGTATGTTTAAAAATAGCATAAGAAATACCAGAAATTTTTCATTGGTGTCCAAGACATGTGGTTGGCTAGGAAGACTATGTAGACCCTCCTGCCCCTGCATGAACAGGGTTTTAAATTTACCAGATCAATGGTCTGTACCCTTGGTACTCAAAGTGTAGTCTAGACTATCAGCACCAGCAACAGGAGGTTTTTTAATTAGAAATGTACGATCTCAGGCCCCATTCTAGATCTACTGACGGTAGATTTAGGTTTTTAACAAGATACGCATTTGAACAAGATTTGTATGCACTTTAAAGTTTGAAATGCAGTGAATGGCATCCTAGATTTAATATTTGGAACTAGTTCCATATTCAACCATGAAACTTAAGAATTTGTCCTCTCCCTCCTAAAATGTTAGTTGGATCCTGCTGCTATAATATTGTACAGTATCCCAAAATGAAACTTCCATACAAGGAGCTTGTTGGAGTGCCTAAAAGTACGGAACAGAGAATTGGAACTTCCATGAGCTCACAGAACACCTTGTGTTTGCTTCCTGATAAGTGTGTGCATGTGTGGAGGAATGTTGTCTGAGATTTCCTTCATTGTAATACGTCTCACCTAATCGATTGTGCTAGTTTTTCCTTCTAAATATTGGTGGCTACATATAGTAGCTATTTAAAAAAAATGTTCTGATTAACCATAAATGATAAAATCAAGTCAAGTTGGTCACAAGACTAGTCCAATCTCTACATTTGATGGATTAGAATATTGGGGTGCAAAGAGTCTAGGGACTTATTCAGGATCTGTTGATTAATGATAGCTACGACTAGAACTCAAAACTTCTCACTCTAAAGTTTAGCCTTTTTTTTTTTTTAACTTCTACTGAAAGAGGACTTCTAGGACCTCAAACTTTCTACCTGGGTTCTTCTTTCTAGCTTGTCTCTAGGCTCAGGTGGAATACCCTGAGGGCAAAGCATCCCCTGAGGGGAACTGAAACTAGCCCCTCAAGCAATAAGGACTACCTTGAACTATCAAGACCCCACCCATAATGGACTCTAAGACAATGATGGATTTGACCTTCACTGCCTACCTGCACTTACCCACCCACCTTTGCCCCCCATTTTCCTTGTATAAACCTGGAGGTATTTTGGGGATGTTGGAGATAGTCTCTGAGACATTAGTCCACTGACTTTCCAGTGTTGGCCTCATTGATATAAGTTCCTTTCTTGTTTCAACACCACTCATTTCTCTGCCTTTGGTTTTTGTCAGCAGTGAGTGTTCAAACCTGTTGGAGACCCCTGAAGGTAGGTGCTCTTGCACCCTTTCACCCCTGCACCCTGGCTATAATGCCACCCTATTTCTTTAGAAAACCACTATGTCCTTTTCTATTTGCCTAGGATTAGAGGAATGGAAACAAAATTGAGGGAATGAAAGCCATGGTCATCACACTGAAAAAAAGCAACCTCAGGATCACTTGCTCAAGCATCTCTTATAGATAAGCTGACCAGAGGCCACTATAAGATATGCTTTAAGATAAATGAAGGGCTTCTTCAGATACCTGGGTAGCTCAGTTGGTTAAGTGTCCAACTCTTGATCTTGGCTCAGGTCTTGGCTCTTGATCTTGCAGTTCATGGGTTTGAGCCCCACATCTGGCTCGTGCTGACAGTGCAGAGCCTGCTTGGGATTCTGTCTCTCCTTCTCTCTGCCTCTCCCCATGCTCTCTCTCTCAAAATTAATAAACTTAAAAAAAAAAAAAGATCAACAAAGGGCTTCCTCCTTATATATAACTATATAAGCATAGTTATATTAATGTCACATCTCAAGAATCATTTCATGGCACTTTTAAATCTGTAAGAAGTTGTTGGCTAGCTAATATGTCACGAATAATTGTTTTGTGTTAAAAGAGAATTCTCAGAAGAAAGTAAAATGATGACTGTCATAAAGATATAAAAAAAAGTTCTCATATAGTGTTAAAGATTTTATTTTACTGATTAATAAATGGGAGAACCAGAAAGATGTTAAAACTGGTTCAAAGGAAAAGTCAAAAAGCACATATTTATATGAAATAAAGGAATTAGGTTAGAAAGGAAGGCAAAACTGGTTTTTCTACAGGAGTTACCGAAGTGCAAACAAAACTCTACTGGACAAAAGAGTTTGCATTTAAACTGTTCATTATCTGCAATTTAAAAAGAGGGGTAAAATAGCCAAAGACAATGAACAGGGTTATTATTAGACAACCTAGAAGGTTGTATTATAGACAATGCATAGTTTTTGTTGAAGTACAAAATATTTTTTTCTGCAGCTGATTAAATAACTCATTATTCCTTATTTTTTCATAGCTATTACAATGAATATGTGGTAATTTCCCATAAAAATAATCCACAATTATGAAACATGATCACTACCTAACACTACAAAAAAGCAGACTCCAAATGGATGAAAGACCTAAATGTGAAAAGTAAAACAATCAAGTTAAAAAAAGATAACATAAGAGAATCTCTTTGTGGTATTGAGATAAGGAAGGATTTCTTAAAGAAGACCCAAAAGGCATAGATTGCAGGGCAAAAAAAGAGATGAATATGAGTACGTTAAAATTAAAGATCAAAGTTAGAGACATGACATATTGGGACATATGATATTTACAATGTCTAGAACCAGAAAGGGCCTAATATGTAATGTTGTAGGAACTCCTGCATATTGACAAGGAAAAAGCATGAACCCCAATAAAATAACAGACCAAGAATTTTATGCAAGACTTTCTTTCATTATAACATACCACTTGGTCCCAAGGTCCAGCCACTTGCCTTTAATTGATGAGAACCACTAATATTTTTTAAAATGAATTCAATAATTGTTGAATGGCCAACTAGGCTTAGTTGGCAACAACAGTCAAAAGTTGCTGTGATGAAACACCAGCCTGGAAAGTTTTGACATTGGAGAAGAGGAAGTCAAGAAATGAAACACTGCATTAAGAGATTCCGCTGGGGAAAGGAAATGTTTGTGGCTGGAGAAAACAAGGTGACTAGTTTCCAAGGTGCCTTGGGAGTTGAAGACCATTAACAGAACCAGCCAGACATTTATGTTGATGAACTAGAGACACAGTTTGCCATCTGGACTGGTCTATTACTGCTTCTCACTCCCTCTACTCATCAACCTTAAACTTGAGAAGCTACTGCACTTACAGACTTACAGACTAAGAAAACCAAGTCTAAAATTGTGCGTATGCATCTATGTACTTATATTTGTGGATTTGATCATTTGTGTAAGTTTAGTATACTCATACATGATATAGTTTGCTTTATGCGATAAACATAAATACTCAGGAGATAGAGCTAAATTAAAATCTGTATTTTGATAAGGCCTATTGAGTATATATGTCTAAGAATAGGTGTATCACAAAGATCAGAGAAAGTATACTAACTAAACAACTAATGATTTGAGGGCTCCTGGCTGGCTCAGTTGGTAGTGCATGTAACTCTTGATCTCAGGGCCATGAGTTCAAGCCCCACATTGGGCGTGGAGCCTACTTAAAAAAAATTAATGACTTGGTACAATTTATGGGTGACAGTTCCTAGTGTTTAGCATGATGCCTCATATATGGTAAATGTTTTACAAGTCATTGTTGACCGAAGGGGCATAAATATGAGTATTCTACATCCTGATTAAGTACATTTATTGTCAATGAATGAATTATTACCACAAAAAACTACTCATTATCTTATTACTAAATTATTCTCAGAAAGAAAGATTTAAGAGCAGCCAGTATTAAATGTAAGTCATCATTTGGGGTAGATATTTGCCAATATTTGATAAACTTATATCTAATGATATAGCATTGATCCTATATAGGAGATTAACTTTATATACATAGGAGGTCTATTTTACAACTACTTCATCTTGGAAGTTTCACTAGAATATCGTATTTTTAAAAATCCAATATTTTATGGGTGCTTTATTGAGTTATTTTATGTGTCATTTCCTATAAATATTCTCCAGGCAAAAATAATTATGGTAATGTACTGTTGCTCTCCAAAGTAGGACACTGAGGTCTCCCTCATACATTTATCTAAGTACTAAGAAGATCCAGAATTACTTTTGGAAGAAAACCTTGGCTGTGTCTAAAAATAGATTCTTGGCCCAACTCTGTTGGAAGTACTGTGGCCCTCTATTCAAATATGTGCCTCCTTGGTGGCCTTAATTTTTATAAGAAGGGATCTTCTTACTTCAACAATCAGTTGATTGTCAGAGCATATCAGTCTGTTTTTATTTGGCAAAATACAAGATGTTCATTTCAAATTCCTACCAAAGAATATGTCTTAGACTACTTATTGCCCAATTCTTACAATCCCTGTAGGGAGAAAAACTATTGGAAGGTTGGTAGGAATTTTTCAAGTACATTTCTTCATTTGTGTTAATCAAGCCTTTTTATTTTCTGGGTTTTGACATCTGGAGCGCTGCTGACCCTGGAGGGACTGCTTCTTCCAAGCCACTGCCTAGAGATTATCATTAACAATGTACCTGTGAGAGCACCTTTCAAAAGCAAACCAACCAACCCAGAGCCCATACCCAGAAAGGTCCCCTTTACTGCGCTTTCACACCCAGGGCCACTACCCCCTGCCCTAATCACCTGAAGGCCAGGTATCAGGCAGCTAGAGACAGTCTTTATACCCCAGAGACTGCTGAGATTATTCAAACTAGCCAATCCTAAACCTGCTTACCTTTTCACCTGTTCTTCCCACAGAAAACAGAGCCTCTTACCATGTTTCTCTCTCATTCCATCTGCTTCCTGACTGGTGCTTCCCTGTGTGGTCCTGTGTGGCATGGTGTGCCCCCTTCCTTGCTGTGAATCACAAACCATCTTTACAGTGGCAATCACTTCCTGATTTGTTGATTTCACCAAACCTGAATAATAATAAACCTATATTTTGAAACACCTTTGGAGCAGACTGGACATTCACAATTAAGCCAAGTCTCAAATCTAACTGTTTGAATCTCTCAGTGACTGGCTTTTATTGAATAATCTTTTACACTCACACCATCCACCTATGTCTCAGGATTTTAAAAGAAGTAACAGTGCAAATCATGTTAATAAAAGTGAAGTTGTTGCTGACGACACAACGCACTATTGCCAAACAATGGCAATGTGTAAATTTATACAAAAGGAATATAGTCTCAAACATACTCTAAATCTTATATTTTAATTTGAGCAATATATTGCTTAAAATTTACTGAAATGTATATGCACAAATATATTTTCTTACTGAAAAAATATTCTTTTTGATAATATATGGATTGTATCCAATGATGAATGAGTTGGAACTGGATTCTATTGGCTTGAGAGCTGACTGTTAAATTTTCAGGAATTATATGTTGGTAGTTTGAAACTAGCCATGGTTGGAATAATGACACCATGGAAATTGGCAAATACTGCAATCCCCCGGGCCCCCCTAATCCCTGTGCAAAGCCTGTTGTTAAGCATTATCAGTACACCATTGACATGGTAACCTGTTTTCTCACATTTGTTTTATAAACGAGTGTATACTGGGGCACCTGTGTGGCTCAGTTGGTTGGTTAAGTGTCCAACTCTTGATTTCAGCTCAGGTCATGATCTCACGGTTTGTGGGTTTGAGCCCCACCCACATCAGGCTCTGCACTTACAGTGCAGAGCCTGCTTGGGATTCTCTTTTTCTCTCTCTCTCTCTCTCTACCACTCTCCCCGTTCACCCTCTCCCTCTCTCTCTCTCAAAAATAAATTAACATTAAAAAAATCTGTTTAAAGGGGTGCCTGGGTGGCTTAGTCGGTTGAGCGTCCGACTTCGGCTCAGGTCATGATCTCACAGTCCGTGAGTTCGAGCCCCGCGTCGGGCTCTGTGCTGACCACTCAGAGCCTGGAGCTTGTTTCGGATTCTGTGTCTCCCTCTCTCTCTGACCCTCCCCCGTTCATGCTCTTTCTCTGTCTCAAAAATAAATAAATGTTAAAAAAAAAAAAAAGAAAAAATCTGTTTAAAAAAGCTAGTATACACCTAAATATACAGGAAAAGTTTTAACACATTTAGAATTTCAGTCTAGTTTACAAGAAATATTTTAAAATTTTTAATATTTAATGAAACTAAATGTAAAGTTTCAGGCCAATAACCAAGCTGCCTGATATGCATTAGACCTATAAAATGTATTATTAATTTGCTTTTCAAAAAAGTAAATAAATGCAACTTGATTCCTTAGGTTAAAGTCAAACAGTGAAATGAACATGTATTTGGCATTTATAGATGTTCAAATTTAACTAGATACACAGTTCCTACTGTTATTTTCTGGTAAGAATGATGAGAGAAAGAGTCTCAAGATAGGGAGAGGTAAGGCCCAATGACATAAGAACTCCAGAGTTCAACATGATCAGAGACCTCTGTGGCTCAAGTTTAGGGGATTAACTTTATGGAAGAAATACCAGAGAACTGACAATATCTCATTCATCAGAGTAAAGATAAATCTGAGTTTATTCGACCAGCTGAAATCATTCCTTATGAGACTGGACACAGTGTCTCCACCTAATTCACTACCCTGAAGAGGAATCAGAATCAAAATGGCATCTGGATTTATGAGGAAATAGTTGTTTGACGTTTTGTTCTGCATTAGTGTAGTCAGACCTGAAATTACAAGTACAAAAGTCAAGGTTACAAGAGCTTAAGCATTTATATACTTGCAAAGTATTTGGAACTTAGGTTTTATAACCCAGCTGTGTAATAAAGTCCCTGAAAAGTAAGGAAGTAATTTCCATAGCTTCTGAGGCATTTGTGAAGCTAGAAATGTGGAACCTGGCAAAATACACTTGTGTATGAATTACCTTCTCCTGCCAATTAACCTTGATTTTGATGATTCTCCAGGGACTGTCATACATGTAAAATTGGTTTTCTTTGTTATAGGTTCACCTTGCAGACAGAATCACACTTCTTTCTATTGTGGTCAAAAAGACGTAACATAAATTTATTATCAGCTTTTAAAAATTGTGCAATGCAGTAGTATTAACTGCATACACATTGTGGTGCAACAGAACTCTAGAACTTTTTCATTTTGTAAAACTGAAACTCTGTCCATTGAACCATTCCTCTTTTGCCTCTCCTCCCCAACTCCTGGCAACCATTATTCTACTCTCTTTGTTTCTAAGAGTTTGACTATTTCAGATACCTCCTATGGGTAGAATCATGCAGCGTTTATCATTTTGTGACTGGCTTATTTCACTTAGCATAATGCAATTAAGGTTGTAGCAGATGACAAGATTTCCTTCTTTTTATTATTTTTTTAATATTTATTTATTTCTGAGACAGAGAGACAGAGCATGAGTGGGGGAGGAGCAGAGAGAGAGGGAGACACAGAATCCGAAGCAGGCTCCATACTATGAGCTGTCAGCACAGAGTCCTACTCGGGGCTCGAACTTACAAACCATGAGTTCATGACCTGAGCTGAAGTCGGTCGCTCAACTGACTGAGCCACCCAGGCGCCCCTGTTTCCTTCTTTTTAAAGGCTGAACATTGTACGCATATACCACATTTTCTCCATCCATTCTTCTGTTGATGGACATTTAGGTTGTTTCCACATCTTGGCTATTATGAATAACACTGCAACGAACATTGGTGTGCAAATATCTCTTCAAGATTCTATTTTCAATTATTTTGGGTAAATACCCAGAAGTGGGATTACCGAAAGATTTGGTAATTCTATCTAAAAATTTTTGAGGGTCAACAATAGCCAAACTATGGAGAGAGCCAAAATGTTCATTGACTGATGGACAAAGAAGATGTGGTATATATATAAAATGGAGTATTACTCAGCTGCCAAAAAAGATGAAAGCTTGCTATTTGCCATGACATGGCAGCTAGAATGTATTATGCTAAGCGAAATAAATCAATCAGAGAAAGAAAAATACCATGTGATTTCACTCATATGTGGAATTTAAGAAACAAAACAGATGAGCATATGGGAAGTGGGGAAGGGGGGAAGAGAAGAGACAGAAACCAACCACACGAGACTCTTAATGATAGAGGACAAACTATGGGTTGACAGAGGGAGAGGGGTGGGAGATAGGCTAGATAGGTGATGGTTACTAAGGAGGGCACTTGTTATGATGAGCAATGGGTGTTGTATGTAAGTGGTAAATCACTGAATTCTACTCCTGAAGCCAATATCCCACTGTATGTTAACTAAAATTTAAATTTAAAAAATAATAAATTTTTCCTACATAATAATAAAAAAACTATCTTTGAGAAGCCTCCATACTGTTTTCCATAGTGGCTGTGCCAATTTATGTTCCCACCAACTGTGCACAAGGGTTTCAATTTCTTCACATCCTCATTGCCAGTGAGAATTTTGTTTTTGATTTTGTTTTGATAATAGCCATTCTAATTGGCATGAGGTGATATCTCATTGCAGTTTTGATTTGCATTTCCCTGATGATTAGTGATATTGAGCATCTTTTAATATGCTCGCTGGTCATTTGTATATCTTCTTTGGAGAAATGTCTGAGTCATTTGTTCCTCTTAAAATTAATTATTATTATTTTTTATTATTGAGTTGTAGGAGTTCTTTACATATTCTGGATAGTAACCTCTTGTCAGATGCATGGTTTGCAAGTATTTTCTCCAATTTTGTAGGTTGCCTTTTCACTCTGATGTTTCCTTTGCTTCACGAAACTTTCCAGTTAATACAGTTATATCTGCCTGCTTTTGCTTTTGTCACCTGTGTTTTTGGTTTCATATCCAATAAATCATTGCCAATTCCAATGTCATGAAATGTTTCCCATATGTTTTCTTCTAGGAGTTTTATAGATTCAGGTCTTACATTTAGGTCTTTAATCCATTGAGTTCATTTTTGTATATGGTGTAACATAAGGGTCCAACTTCCTTCTTTTGAAGCTTTATATTCTATTTTCCCCACACCATTAATTAGAGAAACTGTCCTTTCCCCCTTGTATAGCCTTGGCACTTTCATTGAAGATCATTTGGTCATATGTGTAAGAGCTTATTTCTGGATTCTCTATTCTGTCCTATTGGTCTATATATCTTCTTGCCAGTATCATAGTATTTTGATTACTATAGCTTCATAATATGTTTTAAAATCAGAAGGTGTGAGGCCTCCAGCTTTGCTTTTCTTTCTCAAGATGAAATCACACTATAAAAAATTTTTTTTAAAGTTTTTATTTATTTATTTTGAGAGAGAGAGAGAGGGAGAGAGAGCACAAGTGGGGGGAGGGTCAGAGAGAAGGAGAGACAGAATCTCAAGGAGGCTCCGCACCATCAGCACTAAGCCCAATGTAGGGCTTGAACTCACGAGTCGTGAGATCATGACCTGAGCTGAGATCAAGAGTCGGACGCTTGACCCACTGCACCACCCAGGTGCCCCTTAAAAAAATTTTTTTAAAGTTTTTATTTATGGAGTCACACTTACAATAAGGAAAATGAAACAATGAAAATTGACTAGGAGACAATCACACTTTTAACAATGAAAACTGGCTTTGAGATAATACTCTGTGTTAGCCTCTTATACATTTTTATCCAGTGTGGTAAGGTCAAAAAGAATTTTTAAGCAAGGAATAGTTAACTTTAGCTTAAGTCACAGATTCTGTAAATTTCAACACAGAATGAAATTATTGATCTAATGTTTTGATACTTTGATGAAACACATTTTTTATTTCCAATTTTGTTTACGTATGGTGTATAGGCTCTCATATAACTGTGGAAGTTAAATTATTCCACTTAGTTTTAGCTTAGCAATTCCTTTTTATTTTAATTTTTTTAATGTTTATTTGGGAGAGAGAGTGAGAGAGAGCATGAGCAAGGGAGGGGCAGAGAGAGAGAGAGAGAGAGAGAGAGACATAGAATCTGAAGCAGGCTCCAGGCTCTGAGCTGTCAGCACAGAGCCCAATGTGGGGCTCGAACCCACAAACTGTGAGATCATGACCTGAGCCAAAGTGGGATGCTTACCCAAATGAGCCACCCAGGTGCCCCATAGCTTAGCAATTCTTAAGCTATAATAAGAATTAGCCCTGGCTGACATATCTAGTACCTTAAGAGAACCATTCAGTGAAAGACAATAGCATTAATCAATAAAATAACTCAGTTTGAAATATGGAGATCATACTAAATCTAGGCAGTTGATTGGGGGGCTGTGGAGTTCATTATAGATTAGCCAAAGAGTTTTTCTTACAGCTTTAATATAGATAGATACATAGATAGATAGATAGATAGATCTATCCACACACACAGATATAATATACATACATTTGGCCCATCTAAAGTGTACAAATCGATGTGTTTTAGTATATTCACAAGATTGTGCAACCACCACCACAAAGTTTAGAACACTTTTTTTTTTTTAAACGTTTATTTATTTATTTATTTATTTATTTTAATGTTTATTTAATTTTGAGATAGAGAGAGACAGAGCATGAACGGGGGAGGGTCAGAGAGAGGGAGACACAGAATCTGAAACAGGCTCCAGGCTCTGAGCTGTCAGCACAGAGCCCGACGTGGGGCTCGAACTCACGGACCGTGAGATCATGACCTGAGCCGAAGTCGGCTACTTAACCGACTGAGCCACCCAGGCGCCCCAAACGTTTATTTATTTTTGAGACAGAGAGAGACAGAACATGAACAGGGGAGGGTCAGAGAGAGAGGGAGACACAGAATCTGAAGCAGGCTCCAGGCTCTGAGCTGTCAGCACAGAGCCCCACACGGGGCTCAAACTCAGGAACTGTGAGATCATGACCTGGGCCGAAGTCGGACGCTTAACCGACTGAGCCACCCAGATGCCCCTAGAACACTTTTTAATCCCCTAAAAGAAACTCCATACACATTAGCTGTCCCAGCTCCATACCTCTAGTCCCAGCCTTAAGCAAGAGCTAATCTAATTTCTGTCTACAGGTTTACCTATTCTGACATTTTGTGTAAATGGAATCATACAGTATGTGGCCGTTTGTAATCAACTTCTTTAATTTTGCTTAATGTTTGCAAGCTTTATTCATGTTATAGCATGCATCGGTACTCCATTTCTTTTTGTTGCCAAATATATTCCATTGTATAGATATGCAATATTTTATTTATTCATCATTTGATGGACACTTGTGTTGCTTTCCTTCTTTGGCTATTTGTTAATAATGCTGTTGCAAACATTTCTGTGTATAGGCCAAAGATTGCTAATGTAAGTGTTTGAAAATAAAGAAGGGAAACCTTGTGGATGTCTGACATTGTAAAAAGAACATTATGCTTCAACAGAAAACTATGCATTGCTTAGATCACATTCCTTCAGGGATCTGATTCTGGTTTCTCATTGTCTTTGAGCTATTTTACAACTCTTTAAAGTATAGGTAGCTGATAGCAATGCAAAATAATTCCCATCTCTAGACCTACCACTTTTGTTTTCATGTATACATGAATTTCCATATTTCTGATCTATATATGTGTGTTTTTTAAAAATACTCTCCCTTGAACTGGTTGTAATATCTTGCCAGTTTCCTCATTAACGAATGAAAATCGTGAACATGTTTTTATTTTTAAATCTGCATGGGAGTCATGATTTTACCTGTTTAAAAAAGTTCTTCAACAACATGCTCAATATTTGTCTGCCTCCAAAACTTCTGCATTTTCTGATGGAATTAGAGGTTCAGTGGCTCTGAGAAGTATTCACCAGTTGGTCCAAAAAATTCTGAAATCTCAACAAAGGTAGCTAACATATCACTGTACTCTCAGATTTAAATACATTCTTTTTTTTTTTTTTTAAGTTTATTTCTTTTGAGAGAGAGAGAGAAAGAGACAGAGAGAACGCAAGCAGGGGAGGGGCAGAGAGGGAGAGAGAGAATCTTAAGCAGGCTCTGCACTGTCAGCACAGAGCCCAATGTAAGGCTCAAACTCATGAACTGCGAGATCATGACCTGAACCGAAATCAAGAGATGGACACTCAATTGACTGAGCCCCCCAGGTGCCCCTCAAATTTAAATGCATTCTGTCTAAGAGATTAAAATTTTCATGGATAGTTTTGAAGTTAGAGGAAAGTTTTGAGCAGAAGGACTCAAGGAGACCTCATAATTCTTAGAAATGTTGAGTACCACATTTATAAATTTTTCTAGCCTGCTTGAATCAGTGTAGAGAGCCAATCAAAACAGTACTTTAAGCAATGGTTGCCATTATGTTAACCAAAATAATGTTATAGCTTAACATTAAGCTAAGAGGAGAACTCCACAACCAAAAACATAGCAGAGAAGATGGTGTAGCATGGCTTCTGATACCTCCTATTCATGGTCCCAGAAGCTTCCCCACATAGATGACAACCCTCTATACTGTGGTCACCAAATAGTGATTCAAGAATAAGAACTGTAGGGACACGCTAGACATTAGCAACTTATTAGATTCTAATATCAGTTATATCATCTAGTGTTTCCCAAACATCCATCCTCAGTCCAGCTGTACAACAGAATCACCTTTGGGACATTTTGGAATTTACTAGATTCCACGCCAGAGATTCTTATTAGGAGGGCTGGCATAGGATCCAGGTGTTTGAATCTGATCAAGCTCTCTAGGTGATTCCGATTTTCACACAAGGTTTGGATATAGTGGATACAATACCACTAACAAAGGGAAATATTTTCTAAATATTGCAATATAATTTATGTGTTTTCTTATATTATTATCCAAGCATTCTTTACCAAGCCAAGGGTAGCTAACATTTGTCTTTCATGCCTCACACTATGCCAGGGAATTAAATCCAGAGAGTCAAATTTTCTATGAGCAAAGAATATAGCAGAGTTTTATTATTTAATAAAGTTTCTAGGAGCACCTGGGTGGCTCAGTCCGTTAAGCATCCAACTTCGGCTCAGGTCATGATCTCGCAGTCCGTGAGTCCTGGTCCGTGAGTATAAGCCAGTGTTGGGCCCTGTGCTGACAGCTCAGAGCTGAAGATTGCTTCAGATTCTAGGGCTCTTTCTCTGCTCCTCCCCCGCTTGCACTCTGTCTCTGTCTCTCAAAAATGAATAAACGTTGAAAAAATTAAAAAAAAATTCTATAAATCACATAACTGTTTTCTTTTGAACTTAACTAATATACAAGGCATTTATGTTTTTTCTTTTAATTTCTAAGTCCTACCAAGAACTATTCAAAATCAATTGTGTATCTGATTTCTGCATGGTGAGCCTAAAAGATAGTGATTTCTAAGAAACATTTTGTGTCAGTTCTGAGTGGTTTGCTTCTTGTATTTCTTAGGTTTACATCCCCAAACACATGGTTAGAATCTTGCAGAGAAGTCAAATCTTCCATAGTTGGAGAAAATTTCAGTGAAAGCAAAATAAAAGTCATAATAGTACGCATTGACCTTGTGATCAGAAAGGTTTCAGTGAGGTGACGATTATGTACAAATATTTTGGAAACTGTGTCTCTATGTAAATATGTAAATTTCTGGGTCAGCACTCATCTGAGAGTATCTCAGCGTCAATTTTAATCTTAGTGCTAGATTTTTAAAGGTGCACTGGCTTTCAGAAAATAAAGCTACATCACATAATAACTATTTATACACCTAAATGCCTCATTTGGCCTTGGTCCAACTCTACTCTGGGTGAGCATGTGGTAGTCTGTCATTTGGTTGTGTGTCGTTGGCTTTGCTTAATCTCTGAGGCTCTTGAGATGAGCTCAACTTATGAATTTGCAAAATATGTATACTTTGCTAAATTGTATCATAGTACATTGTACTTAAATACATGTAATTTATTATAAGAAAATTATTCAGGCAGTCTTCACAAAATCATGGCAGAGTAGCTTGTTAAATTCTAGAGAAATGCAAAAATTCTTTTAAAATCCTTGAAACTTGGTTCCCTTCCCTTTAAAGCTACAACAGGTCAAATATACATTCCTGGCAAAGATGATATCTTGTTTTTGTTTTGTTGAAACTGTAGTATTGAACTCCCTTCTAAAATTTTAATTAATATCAGCTCAATTTCATTTCACATTAATGTGTTTGTTTCTATTCTCAGTATCATAAAATATGAATTTCATTTCCTTTGAGGATTCAGCTAGGTGTTAGGCTGTTTTCAACTGTTCACTATGCTGTTTCTGTATTCATAAAATAAATAAGATGTTTACATTCTTATTTCAGTTTTGGTCACAATTCAATATGGGAAATAAATAGCATATTGACTTTTTGCATGGACATATACCACTGTGTCCATGGTGTCCATGGCTTTCTTTTAAAAGTAACTTGGTAGGGGTGCCTGGGCAGCTCAGTCGGTTAAGCATTGGACTTTGCCTGAGGTCATAATCTTGCAGTTCGAAGATTTGAGCCCCGCATTGGGCTCTGTGCTGACAGCTCAGAGCCTGGAGCCTGCTTAGAATTCTGTGTCTCCCTCTCTCTCTGCCCCTCCCCTGCTCACACTCTCTCTCTCTCTCTCTCTCTGAACAATAAACATTAAAAAAAAAAATAACTTGGTAAGGGAGTAAACACTTGGTTTGTAGGGCAGAGCATTATTAATGTAGAATTTAACAGTGTTTTGTTCTATTAAACGAAAATCAAGAGCAGGATTAAGACACAAGATTTTCTGGACTAACTGCTTTATTTTAACTTATACAAATACATTTTTAGAAAGCTATAGTCTTATAATTTCAGTTTGGAAGTATTTTCTTCTAACAATACCAAGAAAGCCCAGAAAGTATGTGATCCATCCACACATTTAGAATCTAATCAAACACACTAGTTGAGTGAAGAAATTTGTAATGGCTTAATCAAGAAACAAAGATCAGCAACACTTCCAAATACAATTACAGTGCTGGGTACTGTCCTAGGACATGAATAAGAGTATTGGTTTCTCTAGATCTGCCCAGTGATTAGCGTAAATATTTGTTTATTATTCATCCAATTCCAAAATTAATGGTATAGAAACATGTAAGGCATTATGATATATTTTCAAACTTTATGTTAAAATAATGCTAATTGATAAAAGTCTATGCTGGACATCAGGATTATGGCTAAGAACCTATGGAAAATGTAAGAACAACTTCAGTGCAAATTTTTTATTTTTTCTAAAAGTAGATAATCAATCACAGGTGCAGTTCAAATACTAGGTTTTTTTTTTTATTTTTTTTAAATGTTTATTTATTTTTGAGACAGAGACAGAGCATGAAGGGGGCGGGTCAGAGAGATAGGGAGACACAGAATCTGAAGCAGGCTCCAGGCTCTGAGCTGTCAGCAGAGAGCATGACGTGGGACTCCAACTCACAGACCGTGAGATCATGACCTGAGCCAAAGTCGGAAGCTCAACCGACTGAGCCACCCAGGCGCCCCTAGGGTTTTTTTTTTTTTAAGTGCAGTTTATTATAACTTGGATTTTATACCAAATGGGTCTGTAATGGACCTCCTCATGGTCTAGTTCTGTTATGAGAACTAGACTGGAAATGGAAATAAAGTCAGAGAAATTTCCTGCTTAATTGTAAACAAACTTTATTTACTTTAATAATTAATTCACCAAGACTAATGCCATGGAATAGAGAAGCTACCGACACACCTTTGTTATTCTTCGTTTCCTTTCTCCATATTTTACAATAAGAGTGTTTGGGACAACTATTTCCTCCAACAGTTGTGTGCAAAGAGCTATGCTATCATATGGCTTGAGAAATTCGCTTAGCATTTCTAAGGTAAAAGAATAGTGAATATGAATTCCAGTAAAATGTTTTCAATTTGAATTTCAATTTGACACTTTGCTAACTTCTTTCAGTGAAGGATTACGTTGCTTCTCCCTTTTTGTTTCTGTCTTGAAATATAAAGTTATTCTGAGGCAGAGTAGACAACACGTCAATCCCATGGATGCCAGAGTTCAGGTGCACCCTGTGGGTGGAGGATTGGCAGATAGAGTACCACCACCAGAATCCTTCTGCCAGAGGGGCTAATCTGCTGAAAGTAAAATGGGCTTCTGTAGAAATAGATAAAGACCTCACATTTGTTTTTAACATGCATTTTATACCATTATAAAACTGAAAACTGAGAAGAATGATTGGAATAGCTATTGTTTCAAGCTTAGAAGCAGTGACAGTAATGAAAACATCTTACCAATGTAGAGTCCAATAAAACTCTTGGTTTACTGTGTTTTGTGTGGGCAACCGTAAAGGAAAAAAAGGGAAAAAAGAGAAGATGCATCACTTCGGCCTAATCACACTGTGTAAATCTATTATTCTTTATTTGTAGAACTAAGGTATTAATAGGAATCCCAAGAAGTTCTATGGTTTATTACTTGTAGCAAATAAAAGTAAGTAGCCAAACCTACCATGAGCCTACTTTTAGGCTGAAAAGCCAAGATAGTGGATGTATTATAGAATGAGAAATGGATCAAAATAATGGTATAAATTTTCAATGGCATGCTCAAGCCATGAATGTAGGTAGAAAGCAATGCTGAATCATTATCACTTTATCTAGGAAGCAATGACACCTTCTAGATAGAAAATTTATTGATTTAAGCTTAATTTTATAGTTAGTATCATAAAATCAGACTGATAATAGAGATCTCTGATGTATTCTGAACGTAAGCCTGAAGACTCTCACTATTTTACAGAAATAATATTTCACCTCTACAGTGGAGTGTGTGTGAAATATCAAAAGACTGAAATACTTATTGTAAGATAGAGGCGTCTGGGTGGCTCATTGGCTCAGGTCCTGATTTTAGGGTTCTGGGTTTGAGCCCATGACCTGCTCTGTGCTGACAGCGTTGGGCCTGCTTGGAGCCTCTGTCTCCCTCTCTCTCTCTGCCCCTCCCCTGCTTGTGCACCTCTCTTTCTCTCTCAAAAATAAATAAACATTAAAAAAAAATAAAGAAAAAATACAGTACATGGTTATTTTAAATGGTGGACCTTTAAGATAACTGAATACCAACATTTACATCTGAAGGGGACAAAGCACCCTGATATTTGCAAATGTGAAATAAGCAGTTATAAACTTTTGGTAGAAAAGTTGCTTCATTATTTCATTACTATCAATACTTTCTTTCTTTCTTTCTTTTTTTTTTTTAAGTGTATTTATTTTGAGAGAGAACTTAGATGAGAGTGAGAGCACAAGGGGTCAGATGGTGGTGATGGCCGGGAGGGCCAGAGAGAGGAGAGACAGAATTCCACGCAGGCTCCTCATGCTGTCAGCACAAAGCCCGAGGTAGGGCTCAAATTCACAAACCTTGAGATCTTGACCTGCACTGAAATCAGGGTCAGACGCTTAACCTACTGAGCCACCCAGGCACCTCTGAACACATTTTTCTTATTAGTATTGGTAAAGAAACAGTAGTAAAAGTAAAATATCCTTTTATGCTAAAGTTATGTGTAAACTTACCTATACAAATTGCTCTTCCATTACTTTGCCTATTCCATAAAGAAACTGTAGACACCTTAACTTTGCTCTATTCTTTTCTCTCTGTGACCCTCTGTTAACATACAAATTAGCCCGGGGCCTTCCTGCTTTAAGGAGTGATAGGCAGTCTTCCGGTTTAGCTTAATTTAACCTAGTCTTAACATTTGATTCAGGCTTGATTTAGGCTTAATTTTATAACTGCACCCGATGTTTCACTTACACACATGAATAATTTAATATTTGACCAGTTACTCAGAGTACCAATTATGAAAACTTAAAGAATACATTGAGCAAACCCCTGAAGCAACATAAAATACATTTTATACTTAAAAATTTTTTAAATTAATTAATTTAAATTAAATTAATTTTTTTAATTAAAAAAATTTTTAAGTAGGTTCTATGCCCAAGATGGGGCTTGAACTCATAACCCTGAGATCAAGAGCTGCGTGCTCTATTGACTGAGCCATCCAGGCATCCCACCTTTTGTACTTTTATTGACAAATCTTATGGTCCATTTTTACTAGTCATGGGTTACTCGTTACAAAGGAAATAAGAATAATAGCTCACAATATTCTCCAGGATTTATGAAAGAAATTATATGTGAAAATCACTCCCCCTCCAAAGTGTACTTTGTATATCTCACATATCAATACTAAATATCATCTTTTACACCCTAATACTCCTCCAGCCCCTTTCCAATTGGAACATGCAAAATTTATGACCTTGAATCCTCAATACACTAATGATCTATTGATCATTATAACCCTTATAAAGTCAGTATATCTTTTCTAATTTATAGAAATACAAATGTTGTCCAGGATAGCGCTGTCTGAAAGACATTTCTGTGATGGAAATGTTCTGTATCTACACCATGTAACATGGTAGCCACTAACCACTTATAGCTACTGAGTCCTTCAAATGTGACTAGTGGGACCAAGAAACTGAATTTTTAATTGTATTTAATTTTAGTTAATTTAAATAGCCACATTTAAATGAGCTAGTAGACCCTTGAAACATTCAGAAATGTGTTAGAAATGTAAAATAGATTATGGGCAATCCAGAAATCTTAAAATTATCAGCATGATGTTTTAAAAACTGTCATTCATTCCTTCAGTATTATGAATTTTTCCAGAAGGTTCACATAAAAAAAAAAAAAGAAAGAAAGAAAGAAAAGAAAAGAAACCCAAAGCAACCAAATTCTTTAGGCTGCTTTTCTGTATGAATCATCTTTTTGCAAAGAGGTGTAAGACTGATTTTATTGCCAACTCTGCCCCCTCTTCTACAGACAGAACTCAGTGATTAGGTTCTTGCATTTATTTAGGTTATTCTCCTAAAAAACATGGTTTCCATACTGCAAATAAGTGACAGGAACTTTTCCACTAAATTATCCCAGACAGCACAAATGTTCTTTCCAAAAGTGGAGACTAGAACCACAGCCCCCTCACGTTGCCTGCTACATCTGTTTATGCTTATAGAAGTGACATCCACTTGTAGACAGAGAGTGCCAATTTCTTGGGAAAGCACCCAGAATTTGGTGAAACTTGAAAAAATTTCACTGTTCAAAATGAAAGATACATAGAATTGAGTAGCTACAAAGGCCTTTTGAAATTAAGCAAGAGATTTTGCTCCCAGAGTAGAGATTCTGTATACAGACTTGCTGGAGTTCATATCGGACTTTAATTATTTACTAGTTGATAAAGCTGTGGGTAAGTTATAAAACCTAAACCTCAGTTTTCCCATCCGGAAAATGCAGACAATAACAGCTCTGTTGGGAAAACTGGTGTAAGACTTTGAAATGGGCGAATATCACTGGGTGTCCTTTCAATGGAAGGCTGGATGTTATCTACGGGACTTTGAGTTTTTGTTTCTACACCTTTGGTCTGCACCTTTGGCCTTTGACAAAGCCATTTTACTATTCTGTAGGCTGTAGAAACTTATGGTAATGTAAATGTTCTTATCTATAGGAATGCAAAATTATTTTGTTTAGAGATACAATTGATTACTGCCCTGTAGAACAGATAATTCAAAACATTAAATTTTTGTGCCTTATATAATATTAACCAGTCTTCTCTCTTTGCTGTTTGTCCCTAAAGGTCTCTTTTCCACATCCTTGTTTGAATGGGTTGCAATATCTTGCGATTCCCTCCCTAATTAATGTGCCAAATGGCATTTTGGACACACTTTCATTTTATATTTCTATGAGAGTTATGGTTTACCCTCTTGAAAAATTGTCCTTTAGTCGTTTTTACTCTATGGAGGTTTTGGAGGATTGGCTTAAAGATCTACATTGACAGACATGATCAGTTTCATAAACATTGCCACAAAAAAGTCACTTGGGGTATCTTTTTAGGGAGGAGGTAGGAGTGGGCACTGAGCATTTATAAAAGAGGAGGGTGGGGGGCTGAGCAAGTCAGAAGACCTCCTAATCCTTTTCCTTTTAACAATGGAGACTTGAGGTCAAGGTGGGTGTTAGGCCAGGCAAGGCGGCCTAGGTGAGGGCCAAACCGGCCTGGAGAGTAGCCTGGGGTTTTAGATGCCCTGGGGTCATGAAGTTAACTGCATACTTTGTGCAGGCCCAGTAGCAAGCGGACCTAGAGCCCAGTTTCTGCCGAACCAACCCCCGTAGCAGAAAGGCGGACGGGCCCCAGAAGGGCAGGCCTTGCCCTAGGCCGGGGAGGCCCCTAGCCCACGGCCGAGGGGGTGGGGCGGCCTCGCCTCGGGCCGGTGCTTTTCGCCCTCGGTTGGCCGCCAGAGGCTCCCTCTCGCTCCCTCTCCTGGGATTTTGCTGCCGGGCTCCCTCTCTCTGCGGCCCTAGAGTTAATCCCATCAGCCGAGGTGAGGCACCTGTTACCCTGGGCCTTCCTCACCCCTGCGGCCTCTCTCCCACTACACCCTGGCTCCCGGGCGGCCCAAACGGCCCGCAGCGGGTGACCGCACGTGGGCCAAGCCCCTTCCGCGCCCCGAGCCCCCTCCCCGGGCCGGCCCGAGTGGGCGAGCGTGTCGCGGCCCGGGCCGCCGCCCGCCCGCAATGGCGTTGGGGAGCGCAGCGCGCCTCCCGGGGCCGCCCGCCGCGGGCAGGGCGCGCGTGGGGGCCGCGGCGCGAGTGGAAGCGGCCGCCGCAGCCGCCCTCCGCGCTGCGCCGTGAGCGGCGGGTGGAGGGGCGCCGTGCGGGCCGGCGCGGATAGAGCCGCGGCCACAGTGGGGCGGGGGGCGCCTCTGAGGAGGGGGTGGGAGCCGCGGCCGTCCGACCCTCCCCGCCGGCGGCGGCTCCCGCTCGGGTAAGGGGGAGGCTGTGCGCGGGGCGAGGAGTTGGGGAGGGTGGAGATGAAGAGGAAAAAAATCGGGATGTACAAAGGCTGAGTTGCAGGCTGGGGGTGGGGGTGGGTTGTGGTTGGGGAGCGATAGGTTGAGGATCGGAGGCATTATCAGTGGGATCTATTGTTTCCTGGCACATTGGGAGGAAAAACAAAGGGATTTATTATCATTACCCTGTAATTTTTTTTTTCTTTTTCTTTTTTTAATGTGGCCAAGGAGCTCGGCTCTCTCGGTGCCACACTGGGATCCGCCTGGCAGCCGCCGGGAGCCGCAGCCAATGTGTTAGGACTTCAGGTGCTTTTTGGCACAAAGCTAGACTGCGACCTCCTACCATAGCGCTTGGCGTCACCTGCTCTCCCGGCCCTGCCCCGGGGCCGAGGGATTGCGTCCCGAACCAGGCTTGGGAACCGGCTGCCTCTCAAGTTGGTGTTATTTATGTTTGTCTTTTGTGAGGGCAGGTTTTGAGTCCCCCGGCGGCCTCATCTCCCCCGCCCCCGCCCCCTCGGGTTCGAATTGGCCGGGGAGGGAGTGGGGTGTATGTGTAGGGGGGGGGAGGGTGTGTAAGGCTTAAACAAATGTCAGGGTACAAGGAGATTGTCGATGCTTTACCAAAAAACAGGCACCACACTCTCAAGCCTTTCTTGTTTGTCTGCATGGGCCATGCATGCGTGCTGGGCCAGGAGCCGAGTTTGGAGGCGGTTTCAGTGAAAGTGTGTGCTTCCTCAGCTGATTGTGCGTGAGGGTGATATGGCTCGGCCTAATATTAAAAGACAAAACAAAGCAAAACAAAATGAAAAATCTTTAGCACGACATTGTCTGCGCCTCAGCAGCTCTTGAAGTATTTGATTACTGGCATATTGATATAAAATCCAGCTGTGGGCTAGTGGAGACCAGCAAGCATGCATTGCGTTGCATTTTGAGCTTGTAGGAAGTTAGAGGCAAGTAGGAATAAACAAATCAGGGTTATGAGAAGAGGTTTCATGTTATGTTTGCTTTCTGATCGTCACGTTCTCCTACATTTATTCCCATGATATTCTACACCTCACTCTATAATGAATACTATCCACTCTTAGGAAACTTCCAAATATTAGATGTAACTGAACTTAGAGTGAAAGTTACTTTCATGTGAGAACTTTCTTCTGCTTGTTTTGGTCTGAAATGTACTAATGTTGTTTTGGGGATGCTGCAAATCAGAATATTGGACCAGAAAGAGTGAAATAAGCCTCTGTAGGCATATTATGGACTTTGTAAACATAGAATCCAAACTTTGAATTGTGCTTACCCAGAAAGAATAAATTCTACCTGATGTGGAGCATCCCAAATGAAATTCGTTTTTTTTTTTTTTTCCTGGACAGTTTGATGATATCTTAAAGATCTAGGGACTGCTGTTTTGTTTTTTTTTTTAAGACCATTCACAAAAGCAACCAAAACTTAGTCTAAAGTAGTGTGCTTATGTGTAACTCGTGTGTGTATTAGTGTGTGATTTCGGTAGGGACCTCCAAATTGTGTTTGAAACATTTTTGTTACCAAGGACCAATCAGAGTTATAACTTTTAAATTCTTGGCTTTTAAATGACCATTTCAATAAGTAATTTTTTTTTCTGTTTGATATATGACTGAGTCACTTTGAAAAGTGTATTCTTGGTTGACTAAACGTAAATTTTCAAATAAGTAAATGAATGCAGAAATTCATTCTTTTCTATTACAGATGAACCTCTAGTCTTGCTTTGAAAAAGCCATTTTGTGTAACTGTTGACTGAATAATTTCCTAATACACCTGTTGGGAGGATCACTGATACAGTATGCCATTTGAGAGGTACTTTTTCTTGACCAAATACTCTCTTGGTGATTAGAGAAGAGAGGTGTTTTGTTTTTTTGTTTGTGTTTTCCTGGTCATTATGAACATTGGCTTTTCACCCCTGAAGTAAAAATGTTGAAAACCGAGTCTTCAGGTGAACGAACCACTCTCAGAAGTGCCTCTCCTCACAGGAATGCATATAGAACTGAGTTCCAGGCACTGAAAAGTACCTTTGACAAACCCAAGTCAGATGGGGAACAAAAAACAAAAGAAGGTGAGGGCTCCCAGCAGAGCAGGGGGAGGAAATATGGCTCCAATGTCAACAGAATTAAAAATCTATTTATGCAGATGGGTATGGAACCCAGTGAAAATGCTGCGGTCATTGCCAAAACAAGGGGGAAAGGTGGACCTTCATCTCCACAGAGAAGAATGAGGCCCAAAGAATTCCTGGAAAAAACAGATGGCTCAGTTGTTAAGTTGGAGTCCTCTGTTTCAGAACGAATTAGTAGATTTGACACAATGTACGATGGCCCTTCATATTCTAAGTTCACAGAAACTCGGAAGATGTTTGAGAGAAGTGTGCATGAGTCAGGACAAAACAGCCGCTATTCCCCAAAGAAAGAGAAAGCTGGAGGGAATGAACCTCAGGACGAATGGGGTGGCTCCAAGTCCAACAGAGGCAGTACTGATTCCTTGGACAGCCTTAGCTCCCGGACGGAGGCTGTTTCCCCAACTGTGAGTCAACTGAGTGCAGTATTTGAGAACACTGATTCCCCCAGTGCCATGGTTTCTGAGAAGCCTGAAAACGAATACTCAGTGACTGGGCATTATCCCCTGAATCTACCATCTGTTACTGTTACAAATCTTGACACCTTTGGTCACCTTAAGGATTCAGATTCTTGGTCTCCTCCAAGCAAACACGGTGATGATGCAGAGGATGCTCAGAAGAGTAATACAAGTCCGGTACCAGAAGTGGCTTCGAAAAGTACCTCTCTAGCTTCAGTGCTTGGTGAAGAAACACAGCAGAGCAAGGAAGCCGAGGACTCCACATCTAACCAAGAGACTCCTGACAGAATTGACAGAGATCTTCCTGAGGAACCTTGTGCTGCAAATAAGGCGATGCCAGAGTCTGAAATCCTTTCACCACAAAATGTACCTTTAGAAGATGCCGAAGCTAATTTAGTTGGGAGTGAGGCAGCAATGCATCAGAAGAAAGAACTTGCAGGTGGTGATTTTACCTCTGCTGATGCTCCTGGATCCAGTTGTGGAAAGGAAGTACCCGAAGATTCAAATAATTTTGAGAGTTCCCATGTTTACATGCACAGTGACTATAATGTGTATAGGGTAAGATCCAGGTATAATTCAGACTGGGGAGAGACAGGCACTGAACAGGATGAGCAGGAAGATAGTGATGAAAACAATTACTATCAACCAGATATGGAATACTCGGAAATTGTTGGATTGCCAGAAGAAGAAGACATCCCAGCAAATAGGAAAATTAAATTTAGTAGTGCTCCAATTAAGGTAAGTATGTTTTCTCAGTTTGGTTTTGAAGTTTTTCCTAAGTTTGTTTGTGTTTGGTTTTGTCTTTTTTTTTTTTTTTTTTCTTCTAATATTTGGGCCTAAATGTTTGCAGCAAAGATTTGACAGCTCTAAGGATTTTGAGGTTGTTGAGATACCCGTGTTGTCAGGTGATTTTAAAAGTTTGGGAGAGATCCACATATTTCCTTAATATGCTTTATGGTTGCATAAACCAGTATTGGCTAAGAGTAAAGTTGAAGAAGTTTGGGGATTGTGAGATACATTCCAATGGACTGGAGTATGAATGACACATACACTGAAAACCAGGAGGGTTAGTTTGAAACAGAATTACCTCTTTAACTGATTTTACCTAAAATTAGCCAGAAGTAAGAAAATTTCCTGAATCCGAACACTCTAGGATATGAGGTATAATGTACAATGGGAGAGTTATGGTGACCTTGAAATAATAGTCTTATTTACTTGCTTAAAACATCTGAGTTATCTCTTACTTGAGTGTAAGTGGATTGTGAGGGATGTTCAAACTTATCTCTTTTTTTTGTACTGCTACTTGGTAGTGAAAGTTTGATTCATGGAAATATATTAGCGGACTTAAATGCTTTAATTGGAAAGCTATGACTGTAAGTAGCTTTGAGTTCAGGATTTGTGATGTAGCACTGAAATGAAATTTTATGAAAGGAAATTAAATTGATTTGTCATTCCGGGATATATTTTTACCTCTTAAAAACTGAATAAATGCCAGTTGAATTCAGATTCTCTATTCTAATGACTTCACTTAGTTAACATTCGGTATAGAAGAAATAGCACAATGTACATCAGTAGCGGGTAGTGAAACATTATTAGCTGATAACGGCAATAGGGGCAGGAGGTAGTGGGTTGAATATCACAGTCTCCTTGGAGTGGTTTTTCAAAGTGTACTTGCGCACCAGCTCTGTCCTAAGATTGTGGCATGCCCTCCTAGGGGAATCTGGAAGGTTGTGGTGGTAGAATGTGTAGTCTGAAACCACTTCCTAGGGACTTCTAGCTTATCCAATATGTATGTGTCATAGATTTGGAATTTGATACGGTATCTTTTAAAAGAATCTAAAATCACTGTCTGTTGTTATTTCCACCTTATGAAACTTCCATATAAGGCTGTAAGATCTGTAGATTTACAGAGCAAAGAGAAATTTGACTTTGTCTTAATTATGAAATACTATTTTGAAATAAAGTGATAACCTGTGAAATTATTTATGGATGTTAGCAGGCAAACTTTCATCTCATTAGTGTAAGACAAAAGCTCTGGGTCAGAATGGGCCATGTCAAATTAAACTATGTTTAAAATAACTGTAGATGTGTTATAAAATAACTAATATAGTGTGGTTTCAGAGTAAGCCAAGTTTCTTTGCTGTGCTTTTCCACTTTCCTTTGTGAGCCTTTCCCCTACTCCCTGCCCCCCCACCCCCCCAATTCTAGGCTCTCTCTTTAGAGGTGTCTTTCCCTCGGGCCTAACCAGAGAGCTCCAAAATTTCACCATGCGTGTTTCCTTCCCAAGTGTTCTCCTTTGAACATCATCTTTTTACCCCTTAGGAAGAAAGCAATAAGATTAAATTGTTTCACATTGAGCAAGGCAGGAATAACTGAAATGAACTCTTCAAGGAGTTTGTTAAAACCAGTGACTAACTCCCTAATGGGGATAGCAGCTTATGAAAATTTATCAAGTCCAGCACTACCTACTCAACCAAAAGAGGCACCAGCCTTGTATTTGGGTCCTGTGCTGCCCCAAACGTAACTGCACAGTAATAGATGTAATGAATTTTAAAGGATTTCTCTTTGAAATATGGCTGTTTATATGTGAACAAATCAGGTTTGGGGTATGATATTCTGAAATTCAAGTGATTTTTTCCCCCCTACTATTGCTTATAAAAAAAGCATTTTGCCTCTTAACTGTCATGTAATAAAGAAACTATGTATTTCATGCAACAAAGAATGAAATAGATTACATGCATAAAAGTTTAGCACATTTTATCAAGAACATAGATCAAGATTAAGGTTTGTGAAGCAAAAATAATGCACTGCATTTTAGTGGGCAGTTAACAGTACTAGTTGGAGTGGATTAAGTTTGCAAACAAAAGATTCATTCTTAGCCCTTTGTAATGAATAAGACAATTGCTCTTTGTTGTTGTTCTGATTGTTTAGCATGTGAGTGGATTCACTTGGGAATTTTGAGAGCTACTTTTCTACTGGTGGTGGTGATGGTAGAGTTTAGATTATTCTCCAATTAAGATTTTTGCCTCAGAGGGTGGTAATAATTAAATTCAATAAGTATTTATTGAAGGCTTGTCATGTGTCTGTTTTCATGCTGTTAGCTGCAGAAGACACACAAATCTGTAATGTTACCTCTTTCTTATGTGAGCTGGTGGAGTCAATTCTTAAACTTGATATTTAAAACCCACATAACAGTCTGAAAACCTGTGCTGAAATGTCTAATGTCCTATGAGGACTTTAACTGTCCTTGGCTGTGCTAAATGCATGGACTGAACAGGATTTGATAGACCATTTGGAAGGGAGAAAATGCTGAGCCATTCCCTATGTATGTTTCCTTATTCTTTTTATAAAGATTCACTTATGGGATGGTAGATTATGATTTCCAACTTAAATCTTTTTCCTTTGAAATTTAAACATACTTCCTCTTTTAGCAACAATAAGTGGACATATTCCTTATAAAAATGATCTTTAGAACTTTTACATTCTTTTCCTGATAGTCTCATCTTAAGTCTTCACCAGGGTAGAATTTCTCAACACTTTCAGACTCTTGTTTTACGTCTTGTTTATGATCTTTGTATGTGTGATCATGTCCTCAGTTTTTATTTCAATTCTTCTATAGATGCCTTGAGTCTGTATTTTCCTAAGATACCTTAAATCTGGACCTAGAAAAACATCAGAGTAATAGCTGATCTTCCCTGTGTAGCATATTACTTATAAATAATTGTTGGTAAAATTTAGAAATGCATTGTTTCTTAATGGATTGGTTGATGTGTTTCATAGTGTTGTCAAAAATGGGATTAATAATGGAAAATATAAAATCCAAGTTTGAGATATGGAATGAGAGTGTTATGAACCATGCTAATTTGAGATGTGGAATTATGCCTTCATTCTCAGGAATTTCTCAAAACCAAGAGATCCAATTCATTGAATTTGCTTTAAATGAATCCAGGATAGAAAAGGTGACATTTTTCATTGTCCCCCCCCCCCCCCCCCATTATTTCAGAACATTTACTGAGCCCTTACTATGTGTCAGGAACAATGCAATATACAATAAAATGTAATAAATGCATAAAATGACCGGAGCTGATCAGGTCAGCGAGTGCTGGTAGATGGAAATGTATAGCCCATTAAGGACGCTTCTCAGGCTATTCTGCTCAACTGTTCTTCGATATTCTTTCTTAGGTCACTGCAACCTTCTTAAGGAAGTCCTAACCCTTTCTCTGTTTCCGGTAGCCTTTTGTCCTTTGGATAGGTGTTCTTGAAACACAGCAGAGATGAAAAAGGTTATTTTCCTAGTTTCCAGCAAGAGGGAGATTATAGGGTTAATGATAGGGTAAGATATATTGTGCTGTACTTTTCTGAGTGTTTTCTCAAACTGGAGCTTTACAGAGCTGAGATTCAAAGGAGAATCACCAAGGGCAGTATTGCTTCTCTAAACCTTACATGATACTTGTTGAAAGTGGGTCTCAGCATTCTCTGTCTCTTCTGGAACTCTGAGTTGGTACACAGGGCATATATGAGACTTTATATTCAGGATACTGTTCAGAATGTAGTGCTGAGATCCAAATTTCTGTCTTTTTCTTTCTTCAGATAGTCTCCCTCGGTGCTCTTAAACTTTAATATGCTTATAAATCACCTGGGGATCTTTTAAAATGCAGATTTCCAATTCAGTAGGTATTTTGTGGGAAATTATCTGGATGCAATGGTTAGCCTCCAAGTACACTACCAGCGTTCCTACAGGTTGTGGAATAGATAGGCTCAGCAACCAAATTAAATGTTTGAATCACACTGTTTCAAACACACAGCCAGTAGCAAGAGGAAAGCCATGGGGTAAGTTAGCACACTTAAGGTGCAAAGGTTGAAAGGACCACACTATGGGAGGCCTGGGTACACAATATTCACGTGTCCTGACTCTCTTTCACATCACTCTTCCCATTGAGGGTGTGGTTATGAGGGTCAGAGTTGATTTTTGAGTAAGGGCTCTACGTACTCGAATACTCTGGGCTCTTGATAATTCTTGCTCTATAGAAGAGAGTAGGTACAAGTACACTTACATACAACTGTAGTTTTGCCAGTTTCCCTGGTTTTATTTGTGTTTCTTGGGTAAAGCACCTGTGGGTCTGGAATAAGACCAGGATGGGCATCCTCGGTGGGTGGCTGATATGGAGATGATACAGCTGCCAGTCCAGAGATAGAATGATGATGATTTAGTCTTTCCATGTCTTTCTTTCTACAAGTGAACCTCTCGTTTGTTCCATCATATTTTCTATTTGGGGATGTCTTATGGCTTACTAACTTAACTATTTTTAACACATCTTATGAATTTTGCCTTTGTTTTAGAAGTTCATAGGCTTTTATTATCTATACCTAATTGGGTCTCTTGAGTGTTGCCTTTACCTCATAAGCTATTAGCTTCCTTACCATCAGTGACTATCACTTCTTAGGAGTTTCATCCATCCCATTTATTTTCTTGACCTTTATAACAGAATTTAATATTCTTGAATAATACAGCAGATTCACAGAACATTAGGTCTCAGGTGAGACTGTGCATTCTCAAGTGGGTGCTGAGGCTGCCGGTCAACAGATCACTCTTTGGAATCTGATTGTGAAGTACAGTCTTTTGGCTTCTGAAAGGAGCCGGTCACAAAATGTTGGGGAAGCCCATTTAACACATTTGCTTTCCAGATCCATCTGCTGTGGCTGTTTGTGTAAAGTAATATCCTTTGCAGCTGAAACAGGTGTAAAGTAGTAATGTGCATGATGTTTCTGGATACCAGAGTGGATTATGATTCCTAAAAAGTTTGGGTCATTAAAATGTCACATCCTAGACTCTTGTGTGGTCTAAGTTTTTAATTATGAAAGAACAGGAGAAAGAAGTTCTTGATAGACTCAGAAATTCCATTTTCTTCTTTTTTTTTGGAAGCCCAAATTAATAAACAAGAGAGAATATAAGGATTGTCATCTTATTTAGTTTTTTTTTTTTTTTAATTTGGATAACTTGGATGTCATAATATTTAAGTTGGACTTCTTTAAAATTTTGATGTCTTGTACCTGTGGCTTATAACTAGGTAAATATATAAAACATTTTAGTGTACTCTGTAAATCCAATAATGAGTATTTACTGAATGAACCCCTTTTCTAATATTGAGTGTGTACACAAATACCTCTTTTCTATTTCACTAAATGTTGGTCATTTGGTATATAGAAAGGGATTCTTTACTACAGCAAACTATTAATAGATGTTTGCTGGCATTTCTTTTAGTAGAAAGGTTTAGTTTTTCGGTTTTTGTATCATCCATAATGTTTTGTCTTCCCATGTAAACTTACCTACAAAGGATGCTAGTTGTTGCGTTAATGGGTTTTAAAGGTAAGAGTAGCTGAATTTCGGGGAAAATAATTTTCTGTTATGTTATCCATACCTTGTTTACCTTATTAACCCAGTTACATGCCCATCAATAGTAATTTGATTTAAATCTCATCTTCACTAGATTTTTTTTTCTTCTTCACTACTCAAGGACAGAAAAAGTATTGGAATTTCTTTAGAGAAATACAGTTAGATATGGGATAAATTCTGTACGAGCAAAACAAATATTGGTATATTAAACTCTGAATATCATTTGGTTTTTGTGAGGTTATTTAATTTACTTAATATTTTTTTCATAATTTTCTGTGCCCTTCCTTTTTGGATCTGTTTCGTTTTTATTCTTTTGCTTCATTATATTCTACAGTTCTCATTTTGAATGGGAATAAATGATTCATACTTTTTCTTCCTGGTCACTTAAAAATTTTCCTCCTGGTTCTCATTTTTTTCATTTTGGCTTGTGACATAGAAACTTAAAGATGAAAAATACTTCAAGGTAATCTAGTGTAATTTTCCACTCAGTTCAGTTAGCTCTTCAATAGCACATTGCTGACAGATGATCATTCGGCCTCTGCTTTAATAATTCCACCTTTGGGGAGTTTATTATTTTTCAAGGTGAAAGGAAAGTTAGAAGAAGTGTGTGTATGTGTGTGCGTGTGTGTGTGGAGTTGTAAAACATTGTGAATGTGCTTATTTTCATTTATTTTTAATTTGCAATTGTTTTATTGAGATAAAATTCAAATAGCATAAAATTCACCATTTTACAGTGCGCAATTCACTGGTTTTCCGTATATTCACAGTGCTGTGCAACCATCACTATTATCTAATTGTAGAACATTTCCGTCACCCTAGAACAAAACCCTGTGCCTGTTAGCAGTCACTCCTAATTTCCCTTTTTCCTGTATCCTCTAGCAAACACTAATCTACTTTCTGTCTCTATGGATTTGCCTCTTTTGGACATTCATATAAATGGAATCATGGGCATGCTTTTTAAAAGGGATGGCGGGGGGGGGGACGCTCCTGGATGGCTCAATCGGTTGTGTCCGACTTCGGCTCCGGTCATGATCTCATGGTTTGTGGGTTCGAGCCGTGCATTGGGTTCTGTGCTGACAGTTTGTTTAGAGCCTGGAGCCTGCTTCAGATTCTGTGTGTCCCTCGCTCTCTGCCCCTCCCCACACACTCTTCCTCTCTCTCTCTCTCTTTCTCTGTCTCAAGAATAAATAAACATAAACAAATTAAAAAATAAAGGATGTAGGAGACACCAGGAGTTTGGCTTGCGATATGTTCAAATTTAAGATATCCTGAGGACAGCAGACTATGGGAAAGTCTAAAGGGCAGGGGCAAGAGAATTTTCTGGGTGCTGACATGGTCTAAAAATTAAGTGACAAGAGGTGGGAGCAACAGATCCTGTCTGCCCCTTATGCAATTTCATGGAGAGAGGAGAAAAAAAAAACAAAAAATAAAAAACGGAGGAGACAGCAGGATCCAGGAAGGGATGAGGGTATTTGTAGGGATGAGGAAGAATGGTGTCTGTGGCAAAGAGGATGGTTGGAGCAACTCCCTTGTGGGACACTGCGCTTCTATTCGCGTTATCTGAAATTGCTACTGATGAAGCCCAAGTGTTTGCTTCAGCATGAGGTATCTTTAAAAGCACAAATAGTACTAATGCTGATTCCATCTTTATGTTGGTTTTAGCACAAGGGACCCTTGTCCTTTTCTGATGATCTGGTCAGCTTATTTCCATCCTCCTGCTCTTACATTGTTGCTTTCATTATCCTTTTATGTTGATTGAAATTGTTCATAGACTCTTTATATTTAAAATTCTCCTCACTCTCCAATATTTTAATAAAGATTTCATATGCCATACTTGCTGTTATCTGTAATATAACCATTTAGGAGATGAGTAATTTGGGGCAGGCATTTATTTAGTTAATTGCACATTGTTTACTGAAGCATAGTATATATATTGCTATTAAATATTATTAGCTGGTAATGAAAGTAACACCAAGAGTGACTTGGTATTCTGTAAACTAGACAAATCTGCCTCTTGAGGCCTTGGTTTTCTTATTGATAATTGAGACTGTCTTACTTGTAAAAGACCCCTTCTCAGCTTTAACATCTTGTGGTTCTCTAATTATCTCTTATACATATTTGTATAATAAGTACTATTATCATAAATGTGCTATTATTTCAAAGGGAAAATTTTGGACATCTTTTGTTGGAATGTGGAAGTGAATTTATATTGCTCTTGAGAATGATATTTATGCTATAGATTATAGTAAAAACTTTAAAATGGTTAAAGTTTTAAATCCAAGGGAGTACATTTTTATAGAGTGGCTTTTTAGAGCCACTCAACTTTTGAAAGTATGGGTTGAACTATATATTAAACACCCTGCTGAAGAACCTAAGAATAAAGAAATGTTTTGTAATATGGTTGCTGACATATTAATTGCTTCACTCACTTTTGTTCTGGAAATAGCTTCATAGCACAGTTCAACATGAGTGAGATATTGATAAAAATTCCTAATTTTCCAGTCTAACTTTCTCTCATGCATCTATTCTTACAAAAAGGACAATGAAACAGGCAGAATATAAAGATCTTTTATAAAATAAAAATTTTATTTTTCAGGAGGAGGAAAGTTTTTCTCTTCACTTACATCTGTTTTCAGAGAGATTTAAGAAAAGCATTTGTAGAATTAAAACTTTCCTCCAGATATTTATGTCTCAGGAAAAGTGGTTTTAAGTGAAATGGCTCATAGACCTGTTAGTCTCCTCCCTTTTTTAAGTCAGATAATGAATTTTATTTTGTGGGAAGATGATCTTCCAAGTTAGTTTCTACACCAACTGAAATACAGTGGCTATATTGGAACACATATAGGTTGACAAGGGTCAAAAAAGATAAACAATCATGATTATGGAGCCTTCTTTCCTGGAGTGACCAGGTGAGAGGCTGCCAGAGTAACTCTGTGGAGTTTTCCCCTTGATGCTTTTGGACTGGCCTCGCCCTAAGAACCCGGGTGACTCACTGCCTTCAATCTGTCACTGTACAGCGAGGGGGACCCTTGTCCACTTCAGAGCTCTCCTCTAAAAATTACTTTCTACTTCTACTCCTCTTTCAAAGTATGTCAGGATAGAGTTGTGGGGAGGGTACATTCATGCTGGAAAATTTGTCTAATCTTGAATACAAGGATTTTAAATAGTACTGAGTCAGAGGTCCCTGTTCAGGGTTTTGAAGAGTTTTCTTTCCTGTGTAAAGGACCTCCACAGAGGAGACGGAAAAGCAGGCTTATTGGTTGGCATTTAAAATCCACTTGTGAGTCACTGCGGTATTGATGGGTTCTTTTACTAAGCACTTGTTTCAGATAAAATGGATGTGCAAAGTTGTTTTGTGGAAAGAAAAAGACATAAATTCACACTGTTCACTTTGAACCTATCTATCTGTCTATCTATCTGTATCTATCTATATTGATGTTAGAAAGTTTAAGATTGAGCACTAAACATTAAACACACAAACAAGCCTTATGAAAAATAAAAACTGGATCAGAAATGAGAGTCTATAACAGCAGAACACAAGAATGATGACAATATAGATTAAGTCTTCATTAACTTTTGATATATGTGCATAACGTTAAATTAGCATTAAAAGGGAATGCTATTTACAGTTTTTTTTCTTGGGATCTAGAATTATCTATGATTGTTTAGGATAGATTTCTGAAAATTGGCTAAAATATACTGCCTGAATTATTATTTAGAAAGGTTGTATCAGTGTATAACTAGCATTGCATTGGAATGGTTTTCTCATAATCCCCACACCAGCACTTGGTGTTATTTATATATTTTATAGTTTTCAGTTTGGTGGGTGAGAAATGTCTCCCATAATTCCCATGTATTATGTTGATTTATTGATGAGATGAAGTGTTTTCGTGTGTTTACAGGCCATTTTTGGATATGAGTTGTGAATATTGTGTTTTTGGTCAATGTGTTTTCTTGGCCCATGATTATTAGTAAGGAGTACATCAGAGTTGTTATTTGTCTTGGTAGAAAGTTAAAAGAACTCACATGCCTAGTAATAGGGGAATGGCTAAATTCATTATGATATATACATTTGGGTAATAGGACAAAGCTATTGTAAGTCATGTTTTCTAAAATTTTAAAGATAAGAAATATTACTATACCCAGTATGTTACAGGGTAAAAACACTGGTTGAATACTTAATACGCATTTTTATCACAATTTTATTTTTAATGTACGTATATTTGTACCTAGAACAAAGATTAAAAGCACATACATCGACGGGGTGCCTGGATGGCTCAGTTGGTTAAGTGTCTGACTTTGGTTCAGCTTCGAGCCCTACATCAGGCTCTCCGCTGTCAGAGCAGAGCCCGCTTCGGGTTCTCTGTCCCCCTCTTTCTCTGCCCCTTCCCTGCTTGCATGCATGTGTGCTCTCTTTTTCTCTCTTTAAAAAAATAAATAAATATCAAAAAAAAAAGCACATATGTTAAAATGTTAACTCTGGTAATTTCTGGGTGAGAGAATACAGTTGATGTTAAAAAATTATATTTTTATAGATTTACTAAATTTTCTATAATGAGCATATGTTACTTCTTTAATTATATGTAAAAAAGTAACGGAAGCACAATTGGAATGATCAGTAATAACAACTTAAGAAGTTGACAAAAAAATTGTTTAATATTGACCAAGATTCAAATAATTAACCCTTATGTCACAGAAAATTTTGGTTGAAGAGTATAAATTAATGGAATACTGAAGAAAGTGTTGGTTTAAGAAAATGGGTGGACTTTTGGCAGTTGAATTCATTAAGTGCATATACTTTTTATTCCAGGTAAAATTGATCCCACATTTGTGGGTAAGCTTGTGAATATTATGGGGGAAGATCTTCCAATGTATTTTAAATTATGATGATAACACTTGCATAGATGTTAGATATCTTCCTTCAGTTGCTGGTTGTGTGAGTGATACCCTAATGTGTAACCTCAAGTATGCTTTTAATAAAAAAAAAAACAAAACTGGGCATATATCCTGGATTTGAAGTGAAAAATATTTTGATGAGTAGTCTTACCAAAAATAATAAATATTTGTTTTTAAAAAAGAGTCTAACGGTTCTCCCACATGAAACCATGGCTTTGTTTTTAATCTGTTAAATTATTGAGCTTCAGGGGTGCCTGGGTGGCTCAGTCGGTTAAGTGTCCGACTCTTGGTTTCAGCTCAGGTCATGATCTCATGGTTTCATGGGTTTGAGCCCGTATCCAACTCCACTCTAGCAGTGTGGAGGCTGCTTGGGTTTCTCTGTCTTCCTCTCACTCTGCCATTTCCCACTAGCGCCGTCTCTGTCTCTCTCAAAATAAATAAACTTTTTAAAAAAACTAGAAAAAAAATATTATTGAGCGTCAACAGATTTTCACTCTCAGGAGTTGAGAGTGTGGAGATGTCAAGTTTAGTATCTTGACTATATGTAATCCTATGAAAACACTGGCATACTCTCAGTTAAAAACAGGAATTTGAATTCTAGGACTCCACGGTGTCCTTTTGAATATGTTTCCTGTTCCAAAACACCAGCCAATATGTCGTTTCCTGTTGTTCTTTTTAACAAAAGTTTTAGCCGTAAAGAGATTCATTTGATGTATGATTAAACTATATGGTAGTATATAGTATTTTTAGTTAGAGTCAAAGGGTCAGTTCCTCTCATGAATTGGATAGCATTTCACCTTTGAAAAGCTTTGGTAGATAATGCTGGAGCATGTAAATGATTAGAAAAATATTTTTGTCAGGTAGCAGAGTTTTCTGAAATTAGAAGTTTAAAGTCTTGCTTCTGGTCTAATTAGATCAATTGATAACTCAACTCTTACAGTTTTAAGCAATTCTGGCATTTTGTAAGCTCTGGTGAAGTCCTAATTAAATTCCCTTGCTGTATACTCTGGTGCTGCATTACCATTTTTCATTAGGTATACTTTACTTACACCTTATTACAATGTGGCTAATAAATTCTATTTGTATTTTATTGAATACTGATTTTATAGTAATAATACTTATATGATTGTATATAATTATAAGGATTATTTAAAGGAAAAAAGGCAACATTATTATGCACCCAGCTAACTTTGAGATGAAACTTGTGTTTTTCCATTGGAGATTCTGATGCTTGTGGAATTTTTATGTTGCTGGTTCCTTCTCTGAATAATGAGTTCTGTGAGTAGTATTTTTAAGGAACTAGAGAGCTCTCAGGAGATTGCCCCATCTGCAGATACAGCAATCAGAAGTTTTAGTTTTTTTTTTTTTAATTAAAACAATTTTTTTAATGTTTATGTATTTTTGAGAGAGAGAGAGAGAGAGACAGAGTGGGAGCAGGGGAGTGGCAGAGAGAGAGGGAGACACAGAATCTGAAGCAGGCTCCAGGATCTGAGCGCTCAGCACAGAGCCTAACCAACAAGGGACTCGAATTCACGAATGGTAAGATCATGACCTGAGCTGAAGTTGGACGCTTAACCGACTGAGCCCCAAGCAGGTTGTTTTATGGCTGTGTCTCTGGAACTGTCACACTGCCTGGCACACAGTAGGTACACAATTGGTGGTAGTAACCTTTGATGTCCCTCACCTACGCCCCTTCCCCTTTCCTGTTCCCTCCCCCACCTGAAGGATGATGGTGATAAAATTTGTACATGTATAATGATTGTATAATTTCTTTGTAAGTAAAATTCTTCAAGTTAGCAGTTATAAATGAAAGCCGAGCGATTCCATTATAGATGGTAATCTTTTCTGGTCCCTGTTCTGGCTTGCTGAAGCTGTTGTGCTCTTTCATTTGGGAAATCTCAATCTATTGCCCTGTAAGATAATGACAGTTTATAAGTAACCAGAAACAGTCATTAAAGTATGGTTGCATGAGATATAGCTGTGAGGGTTGAAGGGGGAGAGTATTCATTTTGCTTTAACTTTATTTCTGCTTTGAGTGATCAACCAAGCTTGTAATTAGTTGCCAGAAAATACAAAAATTGAGGCTCCATACTAAAGTTGTAAAGCTACTTAGAAATTTCAGTCATTTGCCACAACTATGGTAAATTGTATATGTGAGTATATCTGTATTCTTACATGAAAATTATTGAAAATTTAATTAAAGAAGGCAATTGAATTATTTTTTACCATTTAGTCTCTTCCCCACATTTTATTTCCTGAGCTATTTATTAAAATGTGTTTTCTTTTGTACTTTTCTGTGATTAGAGAGGAAATACTTTTTTTGGGGGGGGGGTCATTTCTGGCCCCACTCACCTTGATAACTGATTTTAGAGATGTCTTTGGTTTTAATTCCAGACCTAAGTTTTAGCTCTGTAATTATTTTGGTAGCCAGTTGTCTCATTCTCTAATCAGATTCTTTCTGAGTATGACTTAGTTTATCCAGAAAACAGCTTTCCATTTTTCTCTGTGACTTGTAAGTAATTAGTAATAAACTGCATGGGAACAAATAATCCAAGGTCTTCAAATCATATTTTTTGTCTGTATGTTTCTTCCACGAATTATATTATCTGGGAGAAGTCTGACAATTGTTATTAGGCTAAAATATGACATCCTTTGTTTACTCATGTAAATTTGCTTAGGTACAAAATGTATGTCATTTTCCCCAGACAGAAATAGCCTTTAATAATGGCACTCTAAGGAAGAGAATTGCCAGGCTGTTTTCTGCATTTTTATTAAATAAAAATACAATAACTTTTTTGGGGGTTTACATATATTCCTGGTGACATAAAAAAGTGTTCTTTAAAAAAAAGAATTACATTTTGGGTGGTAGTGGTGTTGGTAAGAATATGTGACAGTATATTATGTTCATGTTGTTTGAATGAATTGAGCCAGTATGTGAAATACTGTTATGTACTGTATGTTATTACTGCTAACGATATTTTCATTTTGAGATTAATATGATTATAACATTTCACAATTACTGTCTGGGCATTAGTCAAGGTTGATAGATCACTTATTATTCAGGTGTTTATAAATAACTGGTTATGCTGCAGCTATTTAGAGAAGTGTTGTCTTCTAATTGATTGATAAGTCAACAGACATTACTGAATATACTTAATATGTGTTGAACATTGAGCTCTGATGTGTGGATATTAAGATAAATAAGACAAGCCCTTGCTTATCAAGAAATTTCTAGTCTTGTGAAGGAGATGGAGAATAAAACATTTATAGGATAGTTCCATAAGTATTGTGACATAGTTATATTCAAGAAGTGACTGTATGTGTTTTATTCTCCAAACTGGGACACTTTTCACAATAAAAAAGAGGTGAATAATAATAATACATATTTGAGAAAGTAGATGATCTGAGTGTGTGTACATCTTTATTTATTTTTATTTTATATTTTATTTATTTATTTTTAAGTAATCTCTACACCCAACATGGGGCTCAAACCCACGACCCCGAGAACAAGAGTTGCACACTACACTGACTGAGCTCGCCAGGCACCTCTATTCATTTTTTAAATAAGAGCATAGGCAAGTTGCTTAGTCTTCTTTATATCCTACAGTGTCTAAGGTGACTATATGATTTATTGTCAAACTGGGACACTTTCTGATAGTGAAAGGACTATTCTTAACACGTAGGCAGCAACAACAGGCATAACCTAGGACTGACCCAGCGTGGCCAGTTCACGTGGTCACGTGCATATTAACAGGGCGCAGAGGTGTCCCCCTTCATTAGGAGGAGGGGAATCATCAGGAAGGGCTTCTTAGAGGAAATGGTACTTCACTTTATTTATTTTTAATGTTTATTTATTTATCTTGAGAGAGAGAGCGAGAGTGTGCATATGAGCAGGGGAGGGGCAGAGAGAGGGAGAGAGAGAGAGAATCCCAAACAGGCTCTGCACTGTCAGCGCACAGCCTGATGTGGCGCTCGAACTCATGAACCCTGAGGTCATGACCTGAGCCAAAATCAAGAGTTGGAGGCTTAACCAGCTGAGCCACCCAGGCACTCTGGCACTTGACTTTAAAGATGAATAAGAGTTCATCAGGTAAAGTAGGATATCCTAAATCGAAGAAAAGTATGTTAGAGGTAACTGTACGTAAATCAGAACTAAGGAACATTAGGGGTGTGTGTGTGCGTGTGCGTGTGCGTGGTGTAAGAATGTAGGCAGGTAATATTTCAAGGAGAGACTTATATACTAAGTGGTTGGAATTAAATGCAAACTCTGGGGAGTCATTGAAGAATTTAAAGGGATAGTTGACCTCATCATTTTGCTATAGTGCTTCCCTCTTAATTGTTGCTGGTTCTGGAAAGCTGGAGGAAGTTCATCAGTTCTCCATTCTTTCTTTCATTCCCACTGTTCTTGCAGAAACGTTTATCTTAGATGCTTTCTACCAACTTATTTAACCAACTTATCAGATTAACTGATATTTTCCATACTGATGGGGCCCATCTGACTGATTCTGGCTTACTTACAGTCTGCTATTTAGTATGCCCTCACTTTTCATCCTGCTAAGTTGAGTTGTAGGCTAACTATGAGTTGGTTATGTACCTTTCTAAACCTGTTTTTGCTGGTTTCTTATCTTTCTAGGTATGTGTTTAATTAAATATTAGGTATATCAATGAAATATGAGTGTTAAAAGAAATTTTTTTTCTATAAAACCCTATATTGAAATCTTCAGAAAGGTCTGATAAAGAGGTTACCTAAAAATCTTGCTGTTGAATTAAATGAAGGTGAAATGGATTAATAAAACTGCTTGAACAAATATCTAAAATGATCAACTACTCCAGTTATCTTTCAAGTGCCTTTCAAGATTTTGGCCCACTCTAAGAAAGTCAAACTGGTCATTATAGCCGGTGCATAATGCCAGTTGTTACTTTGTAGACTTAAACTCAAAGCAAAGGTCCTGGCGTGATATCCAGAGATCAGTGAATGAATGTACTTATAGATGTCTTGTGTTAATATAGACCTGATGAAATGTAAATCAGATTTTATGATTCTTTAACTGCTTTTTTCAATTAGTTGACAAATTCTTAGTCCAAATTGCTTCTGCTAAGAGGGCATCTTCTTGTAAAGAATGTCTGCTGTAAGCCAGAACTCAGCCCATCTCCTGAACTACATACTGGAACGTATCCTCTTTCAAGGCGTCTGAATTCTAGTGGGAAAGATGGACGGGTAAGTCAGTAGTTATAATGCTGTGAGAGATGCACTGTGTTAGAGGTTTTCACAGGACACTGAGCTCAGAGAAAGAGCACCTGGGTTCTGGACATAAGTTAGGGGAAGCTTCTGGGAGAAGGTGAAGATCTAGCTAAGTTTTTTTTTTTTTTTTTTTTTTTTTAACGTTTTTTATTTATTTTTGGGACAGAGAGAGACAGAGCATGAACGGGGGAGGGGCAGAGAGAGAGGGAGACACAGAATCGGAAACAGGCTCCAGGCTCCGAGCCATCAGCCCAGAGCCTGACGCGGGGCTCGAACTCACAGACCGCGAGATCGTGAGATCGTGACCTGGCTGAAGTCGGTCGCTTAACCGACTGCGCCACCCAGGCGCCCCAAGATCTAGCTAAGTTTTGAGGGTTTAGTAAGTGTTTGCAGAGAAAGGGGCAGGTGTGCAAAGTAGTAAGAAGGCACAGAGGAAAGAAAAACACATTATCTGTTGCAGATCTTTTTTTTTTTTAGTTTATTTATTTATTTTGAGAGAGTGTGTGTGAGAAGGGCAGGGGAAGACAGAGGGAGAGAGAGAATCCCAAGCAGGCTTCACACTGTCAGTGCAGAGCCTGACACAGGACTCAAACTCACGAACTATGAGATCATGACCTGAGCTGAAATCAAGACTTGGATGCTTAACCGACTGAACCACCTAGGCACCTCTCTGTTGCAGATCTTAAAGTAGTTTAATATTGTTAGTGCATAGTAAGGCAAGTTTAGATCATGAGGGTTCCTTTGTGCTAGACTCAGGAATTTGCACACTTTTCTGAAAACTTACCAGTCATGAGAAGGGATTTTGAGCATAGAAAAAGGCATGATTGGATTTGTATATTAGAAAGGTCACTCTGATGGAGTGTGGAAGATGGATTGCAGGAACAGGTCTGGAGATGGGGATGGAGTGGATATGCAGGAGTTCAAATTAACAGGGCTAAGACTGGTAAATATTTATAAGAATGGGGATCAAGACAGGCAAAGGTCAAGCTGGGGCAAGACATAAAGGCAGAAGATGATGAGAGGTGCAGTTTTTTATGAAGTTAACTTTTAAGTACAAAAATCATATGCAACTATTTCTTATTCATCTCCTGGATTTCTCCTTCCCTCCCCAAAAAGCACCTTGGCCTAGTGCTTGGTTTATAACAGGTAGTTAGTAAATGGGAGATAGTGGAGGAATTAGCTGGATATAAAGAGAGAGTTGATTGTCTTTGATCCACCAGTTGCAAAATCGGATGGGTGAACTAATGGGGCCCTCAGGGGAAGGCAGCGGGGTCTGAGAGCTAGATCCAGGTATCTATGGCATTGGGGTACTGTGAGGAGAAGAAACACGAGGATAAGGAAGTGGGACCTGGGGATATGGGGAGGCAGCATGATGGGTCAGGCCCACATTTTGGAGGAATAAAGTTTGAGAAATAGCGCTTTGGAGAAACTTCCAAAGAGGAGAAGATTTAGGAAGATTTTAAGAAGTATAAAGGTTTAACAGCCTTGTTGGTGGGTTGGTAGGTGAAGTAGGGTTCTCTGAGTAATTCTTCTGAGCAGAGCTGGTGGTATTTATGGATTGAGACTAGGGAAGAGCACTTCTATTCAGGGGAGGCCAAAGAGGTACAGAGATGTAAAGATACTGACTCACATTTATTTCTGTTAGAATAAGTTAGTACTGCTGGGCCATTTAAAAACTGTAAGAGTAACTCAGGGCTGTGTACAAGCTTGGTGGCAGATTTGGAAGAGAGTTCAGGGCCAAGAAGAACCAGTGCTGTACTTAGCTGTCAGGGTCTTGCAGGGTAAGCCTGGATTGTTAATGCACCCATCCAAAATAGTCAGGTATGCAGATGGTGGACACCTTCTGTGGAATTACTTTGCCTGGTCAGCTGGAAGTTTTTCTTTTTCCTTTGTAGATTTTTCTAGCTGTGTTTTGCCCTCTGATACTGGATCTGCAGTGATCCTAAATAAAGGCTCCAAAGTGACAAACATGAATATTATTCTAAAGCATCAGTAGACTGAAATAGTACTTCTTTCAGTCTTAATTTGCATTGCAAAAATAAGTGCTCATCAGTAAGATATTGTGTTTGTTTTCTTTTCTGAAGGCACGGTGAACTTCAGATGATATTCCAGTACTTCCTAATTTGATTTCAGGCAGTAGCCTTTTGACAGGTCATTGTAAATTAAAATCTTTTTCCTATCGGCCTGATGTCATACAAGGAGATATTGTTTCTACAAAGGGATGCCACCTCATAAAAATACTAAAATTAGTCATGAAAGAAAACATACAGTGCAAGTTAATGCAAATAGAGGAAGTATACTAACCAATACAATAATAACGGAAATGTTGCTTTTAGGGATTTTTCTGCACGAATTAGACTGGCCGTGGGTTCTTAAAATACCACTTCTATGTGTATGAATGTGTGCCTCTAAAAGTATTTGAATGGGAGTGGCTGTTTCCATGGCTATTTCTTCTTCAGTGAATTTTTGCTGCTGAAGACACCCTGACCTGGCTCTTGGCATTTATTTCACTTGAGGTATGTGTTGGGCTGGGCATTACCCCTTTTTAAAGACAAGTTCAGTTTTCTTTGTTGTTATGTAAAATTACCTAGCAAATGCTTGTGCTTAGTCCATTCTGTCTCAGGGGTGGCTGGAAATAGATCTACTCAGTATTGCCCTTCTTGAGAAAGAATGGATTGTAATGATTATTATTTTTAAGCAAATCTGTGTCTACCAGCTGAAAGGGACTTTGGATTTTGTGTTGTATTTTGCTTACTGATTCTGTAAATGGTGTCAAACAGATTGAACTGGTACCAACTCCATAGCCGAATTCTCTAAAATGAAGGTGCTGGATTAGAGGATCTTTAGATCTAGAAGTATCTTGTAGACATAAAATTTCAAGCCTTCATTATAGAATTCTTAATTAGTTACATGAATATTCAGACCCCTTACTTTCATGAATGTTGTCTGGAGGTGTGAATTTAGTGTTTGCTAAGTCTATGAGAATGGAGGTAAGGTTTTGGAGAGTTAGTTCTGGCAGTTAAATTTAGCTCTGTTAAAATTGAGAAAATATATATTCACAGCATTTGACCTTGGAATTATAGGTAGGAGTGCTTGAGAGGAAGGGAAAGGGGGATGGTGGAGCTCATCATGACAGTTCATGAATTAAAATGAACCACCTACTCTACCAATAATAATTATGATACATCTTTTTTTATGCTGCTCTTCATTTACAAAGATGGAGACGGAGATTCCAGTCTACCTGGGGCATATACCTTTTTTTTTTTTTTTTGGTCAGGAAAGGTAGTATTGTTTTGATTCATCTACATTCTATCACGTGATCTCCTGTGTGACTGGTATCGTATAATGTTGAAACAGATGGTCAGGAAACAGTATGTATCTGCTGAGTAGCGCTATGTGACAAAATATGTGACTATATGATTGAAAGTCAGGAAAGAATTAGCTTTCACTCTGAAACATACACACATACACAAGTTGTCTTTGGCTGTATATGTATACCCACGTGTCTATGGATATATAGATTTATAGCATATATAGTGTCCCGCCACCATGTAGGAAAATTTCAGTGCTTTATTATTAAATTTTTTTAAACTTTTTTTAAATTTTATTTTTGAGACAGGGAGAGACAGAGCATGAACAGGGGAGGGTCAGAGAGAGGGAGACACAGAATCTGAAACAGGCTCCAGGCTCTGAGCTGTCAGCACACAGCCCGACGCGGGGCTCGAACTCACGGACCGCAAGATCATGACCTGAGCCGAAGTCGGCCGCTTAACCTACTGAGCCACCCAGGCGCCCCAGTCCTTTATTATTAAGAACAGTTACATTATCAAACTACAAAGCTCAAGGAAATTCTCTGGGAACATAGTTTGCCATGAGTCGACTGGAAATGTGCACATCTATAAGGAGATTAACAGAGAAATTTATTATGGTTCAGTTTTTAACTGAAGCTGCTTCTCTGAAAAGTCTAAAATACAACAAGGTGAAGTTAAAATATTCTGAACTATTTGCAGAAATGCCACTGAAGCATGTAAAGTATCAAAGTGCTTCTTAAGTCATCACTGAATTCAGGTAGACAGGCAGAGAGATCAGAATAGAAGGTGCAGTGGGAGTCATTCTCCTCCCTGCTCTCAGCTGTACTGGAGACACTTCCAGTGTAGTTAAAGCTCTGTGCCTATATTTAAAAATCAGTGTGGTCAGGGCCTCTCACCTGTCGAACTTGGATGAGCTGAAGAACGGCATCATAGGGCAAAAAGCAGTGAGATGTAGATTAGGCTGCTTACACCCGCCCAGGTAAAGTCACCTGAGTAAATTGTTAGTTTAATTACTTTGTCTCTATTCGGTGACCACTGAGGGATTTCTTCATAATTGAAGGAATTTTCCTAACCACATGAACACTTCACAGTAATAGAATAACAGGAAACAGTCGTGATTCCAGAGCTACGAATCTCTGTAGGTTTGTGAGTATAGGTGTGCTATCCATTACCAGTGGACCAACAGTCGAAAAGTATTTGAGTGCCCAGCCATCCTAGATCTCCAGGAAATTCGTCTGTACTCTATCTCACAAACTTTCCCTTTAAAAATCCGTTTGTTACTCTGCTTCAACCAGATGATCCACATGACTGTGAGTTCTTTCAGGGCAGGGAGCTCTTTGTCTTTGTAATTTTTGTGTCCCCTTTGTGGCACAAATCGAGTGTTCAATAATTAATTGTGAATGAATGAAATTTTACAGCCGTCTACCAATATTAGTTATATGAGCATATGTCCTGTTTTCCAGAGTACTTAGGCATTAGAGTAATGAACCCTGTGAATTCTAAGTATATGGTGATAAGTGGTTTGGTTTAATAAAGAACTATATGCATCTCATGTAAACTGCCTTTCAGGGAAAAATTGGAGAACTAAAACATTTCTTTTTTCTCTTTTCTATTTGACTTTTGAGGTGAAGATATTCAAGATATCTAATGGCCTGGTTCCTCAGCCAGGCCGTTAGATAGGTGGCCCTGTGATTGATATTGGCCTTTCCTATAAGGGGTGATATAAGTAAAAACTGGTATAGCATTGTGGATAGATTGCCAAGCCATCTCATTTCTTAGTTTAATTTGGAATAACTTTGAATTAGTTTTCTTTTATAAGTTTGCAGTATTGCATATACTTATTTGTTGAGGGTTTGCTTTGGGTATGATGATACTGTAGACATCTCTCCGTAGGCTCATGGAAGGATTTAGTTTTTACCTTGCCATTATCCCAGCAAATTTATGATGGTACTTATGGAACGGGAACAGATACTTGAAATATTATTTATTTAAAGGACATGGTTAATTCCTTTTCTAGTGGAGGAGATGCTTTGTGAAATTCGGGCATCTTACTGTATCCTTGTCTAAGTCTGGTAGTGTACAAATGTGGCGTTTCAGTATTTTATTTATTTGGGCTTTGCTTTTGTTTAAAAATGTTTATTGTGAAATTATATGCTTAGGTTTTTATATTATTATAATTATTTTATGTATAACTTTGATTTTTTCTTACTGCATTTCTATTTTCGATGTTTTCCTTTTATATGGTTTAATTTTTCTTCTGTGAGAAAGTAATTAGAGCCCTGGAATCTGCTGTCTTTGTCTTTTGTAGCTTGCTATGCATAAACATCATATGGTTGGAGTTGATATGATCAAATAATTTTTTTTCTTTTAGTTAACAAAATTAAATTGCGATTCTGTTTCAGCAACAGAAATTTAAATCTGGTTTTATTTCAGATGTATTTTGGTTATAGTTTCCATAATAAGATCCAGACTCCCTAGTTAAGTTGATACGTATCATTTTGTTATTAAATTGCCATTTTGAGGCTGCATTTTCACCCATAAACCTCTTCATAGAATCCCTCCACTGCCATCTACTTAATATTCAAAATTTTGTCCTCATTTCTAGGGTTTTCCCTCTATGCTTTTTTTCATTAGCTCCCTTTTTTACTAACATTTCCTGCTGTTTTCCATTTCATTTTGCTTACATAAACAAATTAGTTTCTTACTTGAAAAGCTTCAGTTTATATATACATACATATATATATATATATATATATATATATATATATATATACATACATAAGACATTTTGTGGATGGTATTTCCCAAAGGATTCCAAGTAATTCGCAACAAGAAAACACAATGAAAACAAATAAATTAAATAGAGAATCAGGATTAAAATGAAGAGGAGCCCAACTGTGGAGACTGTAAATCAGCAGAAATGGTTGCTCTGTTTGTGCTTCACATGTGATCTTAAATATCCTGTAAATCATAATGAAAAGGAGGTATACTCAGTTACATATTTCTTTTTTTTTTAATTTTTTATTTTTAACATTTATTTGTTTTTGAGAGACAGAGAGAGCACAAGTGGGGAGGGACAGAGAGAGAAGGAGACAGAACCTGAAGCAGGCTCCAGGCTCTGAGCTGTCAGCACAGAGCCCCACGCAGGGCTCAAACTCACAAACCGTGAGATAGATCTTGACCTGAGCCGAAGTCCGACGCTCAACCAACTGAGCCACCCAGGCGTCCCTCAGTTACACGTTTCTAACACTGAGGACAAGCGGCATTTTTTTTTTTTTTTTAACCTCAGAAGCAACAAAGCTTTTGTTTTGTTCCTAAAGTTTTTGCATGGGACATTATTATGTTGATGATAATAATAAAAAGAGCTAACATTTACCATGCTAGACACTACTTAAGAGTTTTATTTGTATTCATCTGTTTAGTGTTTAGGATAGCCAGTCGCTTTACAGCAGCAGAAACCCACACCCAAGGTACTTGAGCATGGAGTGAGCCCACAGTTTATGGGTGGACCCAGCGTGTAGCTGAGGCGATCTGGCCCAAGAGCCTGTGCTCTATCCTAATGTAAGATAATTTTTTTCTCTTTCTTTTTTCAGTTGAAATAGATGTTGACATACAATGTTATATTAGTTTCAAGAGTACCACATAGTGATTGGACATTTATATAGATTGCAAAATGCTCACCATGACAAATGTAATTACTGTAATAAGTGTCAGTCTTTAGAATAGGCTCTTCGTGATAAGCTGGCTATTTAATTTTTTAAAAGTAATCTCTATGCCCAACGTGGGGCTTGCGTTTATGGCCCTGAGATTGAGAGTTGCATGCTCTACTGAGCCAATGAAGTGACCCTCATCTTTCTATGTTTTATCCCATTTGGAAGATAGTTTTTCTGTCAATGCTCTTAACTGAGTTCAGAACTGATTGCCATTGCGTAGTATGATTAAAGTAAAGTCACATTCTCAATTTGAGACATATAAAACTCTAACATTTTTAGTTTTTCTTTGTTAATGTTATTTTATTGACTAGTCTTTGAAAAATTTGAAATAGTGAAATAATGCACACTGACAAATGGGGAACCAGAGGCAGAGTGTCAAATCCACAAGATCAGGGTGAATTAAGAGATGATCCAGGAGTAATTTGAATGTAGAACTCTGTTTAGGCCACATTTTTGCCTTTTCCTGGATTTATTTATTTATTTTTTGTCCAGAATAGAGTACTGGACCATCAGTCAGTTAATGTGTTTTTCCTGTATTGGATTCACTGACAGCTCAGCAAGTATAATTGAGTCACAGCAGCATACCCTTAACAATTTAGACATCAAACACTTGCTTTGAACATATTGTCCGTTGTTTAATATCCCCTAATATGACTGTTCAAGATCCCTAACATGTGGTATAAATTTGAAAGCTTCTCAACCTTAAATGCTGACATCTATCCTGAGTTTTATCATCCAGTTATTACAATACCCTTATGTTTACAAATTATTATTATTTTTGTTAAAAAGATCTGGCCTTTGAATTCAGAACAGATTCAGTGCAGTTAAGGAAATACTTCAAAAAGAGTATAATCAGCAATTCACACTACCTTTGTATTCTGTTTAGTCTTTATCTGATCCTTTGTCCTTTTTTTGCCCTTTGTTTTGTACATTATTCTTTTAAAAAATACATACATGTTTCTGGCATAATGAATATAATCTGTTGATTAGCAACAATTCTAGCAGTTTTATATAATAAAACGTGACAGTAATAGATGCGGTGGCTTAAGCCTTCAGACATGTAGACTGTATGCTCGTGAATGATGTACTTTATGTTTTCATACATTATCTATAAAGAGGTCATTTTCACTGCCTGAAATTGGAGCACCTTAGTTTTTTCTTTTCTCTCTTCCAAGGAAAGCGAGGATGGTAGACATTGATTCCTTTCCAAAGCTCTACTTAGAGCACCAGAAAGCAAGGGCTTTGTAAGGTCTTGAGTCAAATGACAAGATGTAGTGTGTCCCAAAGATGTATTTTACTGGATATTAGGTCTTTAGGGAGCACTTTGAAAATATGGTTGTGTAGTTAATTACGTTTGGGAAACGTTATGCTAGAGCGTCTTCTGTCACGGGACTATTAGTAGCCTATCCAAGGCTCCAAAAGAGACCACACTGTTTTATTTTTTGAAAAAATGCTCTTCCCACCTTATTCTTTTTCATTTAGCATCCCCTGACATCAATTAGCATTCCATGGCTCATGGACATACTTTGGGATAAATTGTTGGACAGTTTTCAAAGCAGAATTTTTCTTTTAAATTGCATTTTAAAAGTTTAGTTGCTCTTACTGCCTTCCCCTCCCTCATTGATTATCCCTGAAATCTTTATTTTTATAATTGTTAGTGTTGGGTGATGATAAAGTGGTTTCAATTCACGAAAGCACCGCTGCTTTTAACCTGCAGTAAACCTTGTTGATTGAAAGGAGTAGTCCATTTTTGCCATTTCCTTGTAGAAACCAGAGATTCCGGATTTACAATTTTCTGTTTATCTCTGGAATCAGCCCGGAGTATAGCATGCTATATTTTCTATCTAATGATAACCATATTGCTGTAAAATATAAGAAAATTAAAAACATTGTTTTATTATTGTTTAAATAATCAGTGAGAGTGAAGTAAATATTTTCAGCTATGTTTGCACTTGGAGATTTGAGCAGTAATCTCACCCCCTCGAGATAGCCCATTTGGATAATTAAGCCTAAATTAAGGTAGTTTTCTTCAATAACTAGGTTTAAATGTTGCTGTGGGTACCAGAGAACGCAATAGGCTTGCAGTGAGGATACTTTCAGACTTTCCTTGCTGTATTCTCCTGTTGGTAATCATTAGCTATGATGATCTTTTTCTAAAGGGCCTTGGTTTCCTCTTCTGCAAAATGAAAGATTGCTATTAGGTGATCTTTTTAAGATCTCTTCCAGCTCTTAAAATCAGTTTTCTGTACTTCTGTATCTAAACGAAAATTGCAGTTCTTACTCCTGTTTTTTGTTTTTGTTTTTGTTTTTGTTTTTTTTGGCCTGGAAAGCTTTTAACACCAAATGAAGCATAAGCCAGTAACACTCTCTGTTCTTTTTTTTTTTAATTAAAAAAATGTTTATTTATTTTTGAGAGAGAGCGCGAGCCCGACGCAGGGCTCGAACTCATGAACTGTGAGATCATGACCTGAGCCGAACTCGGACACTTAACTGACTGAGCCACCCAGGTGCCCCTCTTTGTTCTTTAATGATACTGGATGTCTAGGAAAAAGGACTTCTCTGTTTTCATCTGACTCTTCTCTGTCTTATTTCATGTACTGGCTTCTTTACTCTGTGGATTTGAATAGACCTATAGTATCTTATTTGTGTGGGACATATTTACGTAGGATTGTAAATAAGGAAACCTGAGCAAAGATCAGATTGAAAAAAATTTTGGAAATGCTTTACCCTGTGATAATATTTAAGTTGTTTAGATTGATATATTAATAAAACCTTCTACTACGTATGGGGACAATGAAAAACATATATACATATATATTTATTCATTTCCACGAATAACCTAACTTAAAATAATTAAGAATTCTAGAATTACTAAGGGGAAATGGCAAAACGTTAATTCTGTAATGTGTTCAGTTTAATGAATGACCAGCTTATAGTCATTAATTGCTTCTTTGACTTTGGGAAAGTCATTTCTCCAGTTCTTAGATTCCTCGGTTCAATGTATGTACTTAGAATTCTCTGAATAAATTTACACATATAAAAGTAAAAATAGGACCACATTTTTTTTGTCTTTATGATGCTTTTTTCATTTTTCAGTTAATAGTCTGACAGTTAAAGCTGTTGTAAGGTCATTCCACATGTATCTGTATATAAGGTCTGTGTATAATTTTAAATAGCTCCTTAGTATAAATATGATTTATTATGTAATATTTACCTATGGATGGATATTTGGTTATTTCCAAACTCTGTTTTACTTCTGTGAACAGTGTTGCAGTTGACATATTGATATATTTTGTGCACATATGTGAGTGTTGTTGTGGGATGGAATCCTAGAAGCACTGTTACCCAGAGTCCTTTCCCGCCCTCCAAACTGGGTTACATCTGTCTCTCCTAAGTTCCCAAAGTTCCCTGTGCATCCCTCTAGCACAGTACTGAACCACTGGATGTCCTTAAGGAATATAGTCTGTGATTTATTTATTGTATCCCCAACACTGAGCACATTGTAGTTAAAAATAAAGTTGAATTTCCAACTAGAAAATCAGCATCCAACTACTCCATTTTATTTACTTAAATTTTTTAGATGTTTATTTATTTTTGAGAGAGAGAGAGAGAATGAGCAGGGGAGGAGCAGACAGAAACAGAGACACAGTATCCAAAGCAGGCTCCTAGCTGCACAGTGTCAGCACAGAGCCAGATGTGGGGCTCGAACCCACGAACCTCGAGATCATGACCTGAACCAAAGTCAGAAACTTCACTGACTGAACCACCCAGGTGCCCCTAACTACTCCATTTTAAAGTCTTGGCCTGTACTTTTTTTCTCAGTGTATTTGGAATCATGGCAACATAGCTCTCCTGAAATCTAGAGTTGTCAACATGTAGAGTAGCTCCTCTGATCTTTGCAACTTAAATTTCAGAAGTTTGGCATGACCCAGTTACATAGGTGTGGTTTCTTACAGAATGAAATGTTTTACAAGTCTCTTGAGATAATTCTCCTAATTAGAAATCGGGATGGGAACTCTTATGTAATGAGCATTGTGGTAGAGTGAAAAGAATCCGGGTTTGGGAGTCATGTTTGAAAGCATCTTCTCTGTGGCATAGGGCAAGTTTATTGATCTCTTTGAGGCCCAGTGTCCTCATCTGTAAAATGAGATAGTATTCTATATTAAGATAGCGTGTTAGAAGGACCAAAGGAGGTCTTAAGTGTGAAATGCCCAACATGGGCCTTGGTACATGGTAGGTACCTGGGAAATGTTAGTTCCCTTTTCCAGGTACCTTCAGAAATTTTCATCCTTGAGGGAATACAGCCTCACGAGGCATCCACAGTAGTTTTCCAGACTGCTGAGGGACTCTGGTAGAGTAGAAGGTTGTTATAATTGACAGGTGTTTCAGAGATTTTAGACAATTGCTGTTCAGTTTTTTTCATTCACGCATATCTGCTACCTCCCTCTTTTTTTCCCCCTTGGGATTGAGCGTATTGACTGTGGCATTGCTCTCTTTACCAGGGGAAAAGTGCCCCTAATTTAGCACTGTTAAAGATACCATGTTTTTATTGCAAGTTCTTGTCTTTTTTTTCCCTGACATCCACCTTAATGTAGTTTATTAGAAAAATTTCCTTGATTGATCCTTCTTCCAAGTGGTTAGGTTACACTTGTCAAAAGATCAGAAATGGCCCTGGTTCTCATCTTTCTTCATCAAACCCATTTTAAAACTAATCTGTAAATTTCATCATACCATTCTATAAACAAACACATACTTTTAAAAGCATAAACTACCAGAGATGGAATCAGTTGGTTCTTTAAGTAGGTTCTCCTTTTTGGGGGCATAGAACTGAAACGTGCCATGTTGTATGTAGCTTTGAGGATTGAATGAGTTTTTGTAGTATTTTCTTGGATACCCTTTGGCAAGGGTACACAGATATGCTACTACTGTGTCTTGTAAGGGAGAAATAAATGGTGACTTTTCTTCCCCAAACTGTGAAAGAAATGTATATGAACTTTATAAGCAAATGCATTATTAATTGTTTAAAGGTACAGGGATGCTAAACCAGGAATTCACTGATGTGTGATGTACGGCTGTGGAGACCATGAGGCATAGTAGAGAGGATGACAGTTTTGGAGGGAGAAGATCCAGGTTTGGGGCTAACTGGTTGTGTAACAGCACATCTCCCTTCCTAGTTGCAATTTTTTTCATACAGGAGAAGGGATAATAATACTTTTTCATAATGTTGTTTTGGGAATTAAGTAAGTGAATATCTGGAAGCACTTTCTAAACTTAAAGTGTTGTCTATATTGATTAACCGAATTGTTACTATGCCAGTACCTAGCACAGTGCTGGTAGACCATGAGTACACAGTAAATACTTGCTGAATAAAATGAACCAGGAGGAAATTAAGCTGGGACAATTTGCTTCTTAAAAGAACATTCAGGTTACTGCTTTTTATTTCCTTCTTTCTTATTTTCCAAATCAAGAAATAGCAATCTTCTAATACATTTCTGGCAGAGATAAGATTTGGTAATGATAATGGGCTGCTCCATATCCCATTGGGCATGTTAGGTAAGAAAAAAGACTGAATGTACAAATTATTTATATTGCTAAACACTGTAATAATAAGCATTTATCAAACATATACTATGCACTTATTATTTAATCAGTTAGGTAAACAATACCTTGTGTTCAAACCCAGGGCAATGTATAGTAGCATTGTGGCTAACTCACCCGACCGTACAAGCCCATCAAATATGCTGTCTTTTTCTTTCCTCCCTTGACCTGTCCTGATTGGTGATTGCTAGCCCTGTAAGTACAGGGTTGTGTCTTGTTCACTCCTGTACCACCAGCACTTGGTACAGTGCCTAGGACGTAACAACTGATTAATAAATATTTGTTGAATCGTGAATACGTATAGATCCTGATTTAGCAGTGTTTGTACAGAGAAGAACTTGAGTCATAACAATCATAATGGCTAACCTTAATTAAACAACACACTGTGTCATTTCCTCTGCTAAGTGATTTACAGGCAGTAACTCATTTAATCTTCTCAATACTTTGAGAGGCTACTGTTAGTATTCACATTTTACCGATGAAATATTGGCATGTCAGAAAGCCTTGATAATTTGCCTGGTATCTTAATAGCCATCTCCCATTTCTTTATTTCTTCTACTTAGAAAGATCCAGCATAGCATAGCCTCTTGTTTTTTTCTTTTCCGTTTGCCACAGTGGAGTTAACTTGAGTTTAGTCTGTTTCATCCAGATGTCCAGCATCCTCCCTAACACTGTTTCTTTTCCCTTGTACCTTATTCCTAGTTACTCCAAAGAGTCTGTCCCTCATGTGAGCTGTGAGCCAAAGATGATGCTAATCATAGTTCCTAAACATTAGCTTGGTAGGAATATGTGTTTAAATAAGGGAAAAAGAAAACTTCGAGCTTAAAAGTAAAATGAACCAGTGCTGTTAGCTTCTAGAGTCCTTGAAAATAATTAAAAGTTTATTCTGAATTCCTCCAATATCTTCCTCTACTTTGTTAACTTTCTCTGCTTACGAACCTGTTTCTCTTTCAAGATCAGAATTCAATATCAAAAAATAAAGTATTATATATATAAGGTTTTGGTAGATTCATAGAATTTGAAAACTGGAACAGGCTTATTTTTTAAAATGTTTATTTATTTCTGACAGAGTGTGTGCCTATGGGGGATGCATAGAGAGAGAGAGGGAGAGAGAGAGGGAGAGAGAGAGACAGAGAGAGAGAGAGAGGGAGAGAGAAAGTGACAGAGAATCCCAAGCAGGCACCACACCGCTGTCAGCACAGAGCCCCATATGGGGCTCAAACTCATGAACTGTGAGATCACTACCTGAGTCAAAATCAAGAGTCAGATAGTTAACCAACTGAGTCACCCAGGTGCCCTGAAACAGGCTTATTTTATTTTTTAAATTGGGAAAAATCTTTTATAAACTAGAAGACTTAAAAAAAAGTTGGGATACTGAAAATCTTAGTGTTAAGTCTTCCAAAAAGCACCTTGCCCAACTCTCACCTTTCTGTAAGCCATAAAAAGTTTTTTGTAATGAAGAAACAGACCTCTTCAAGCAACAGTAAAATCAGAGAAGAGCTGAAAATTTGAAGATTACATTGTATACACTGTCATTGTGATTCTTCATTTTGCCAGAAAGAATGAAAGACAAGTAGCTTTTACTTGGTTTTGATATTTTCTGTGAAAGACCAACATTAAAAAAAAAGTTGAGAAACAGCAGGGCAGATGGTCACATACAAGAGACGATGATAAAATGGAAGTAGAGAGAGGAAGAAATTTTTTAAAAACTGTCTTTAGAAGCTATTGCAGAGATCAGATGGGACAAATAGAGTTGGTAACAAAGGGACCAAACAGAGCTAGGTTTTGCCATGAACAGGTACTATGGTGAGAGTACGTTGTGGGCAGGGTTGCCTCGACTTCAGTGAAGATATGGACACGAACTGCATCTTTACATGTATCTTTAGCCCCACTGACTAGTGTATGTGAGGGCATGATTCAGTGATGATTTGAGCCTCTGCAGTGTGCCCTCTTTAAAAATGCCTGACTCTATGTTTGCGTATTTCAGAAAGGAGTCTATTTAAAGGTTTCCAAAATACGATTTCATACCTAAATGGTCAAACCTCAGTTAATTGTCAACTTTTTTTCCCCATGCCTTTTTTTCCCTAGGCTGACCCATTTCCCAAAATTAAAAGCCACTTGTATTTGGGGGGTCTGATAGGCTTTTGTTGCCTGGCAAGTGTGGGAACCTAGTTTCCATTTAAATCTTGATTTTTAAACAAGTTTTAATTTTTATGCATTTAAAAATCTTTAAAAAATCATCTTGATAATAAGAGTTGGGGTGCTTTTTTAAAAAGTAGTCCAGGAAATGAGAACAAAATCATTGAATTTTTAGCTTGGGAATATGGCTCATTAGAAAGAGGATGGATTTGGTTATGTAACTTTCAGGTTTTACATGTTTGTTGTAACCTTTGGGCTAAAATTACTTTGATTCTCAGTTTCCTCACCTGAAAATAGGAATCATTTCTGCCTTATACGGTTTTGTAGATTACATGAAATGCATATAAATGGCCTAGTTTATTGTGTCTGATGTATAGACTCACTCAATAAATGTTACTTTGGGGCATCTGGGTGGCTCATTCAGTTAAGCATCTGACTTCAGGCGCAGGTCATGATTTCACGGTTTGTGGGTTCAAGCCCTGGGTCAGGCTCTGTGCTGACAGCTCAGAGCCCGGAGCCTGCTTTGTATTCTGTGTCTCCTTCTCTCTCTGCCTCTCCTCCACTTGTGCTCTGTCTCTGTCTCTCAAAAATAAATAAATGTAAAAAAATTTTTTTTTAAATAAATGTTATTTTTCCCTCTTCCATCTTTCCTTCAGTCAGATAGAACATTTCTCTCTAATTCTTAGTCTCTGGGCCAGTCACTCAGAAGCCATAAGAGTACAAACATTCGTTTCCTTAGGCTATAGACTTCCCTTGGAGTTTAATTTCAACTTCAAATTTGTTCTCCTTCTGTGTTCTATGGTGGGAAACAGCCACTTCCTAGATGTGGTGGTTGGGGGTGGGGGGTGGTATGGACCCATCTAGGAATAAGTCAGCCATCTCAATTAAAAGGCAATCATCATAATTGAATAATTCAGAGCAGAGGTTGACAAACTATGACCTCTGAGACAAATCTAGACCTCTATTTGTTTTTGTAAATAAAGTTTTATAGGAAACAGACCCATTCCTTTAAGTAATGTCTGTGCTATAGAAGCAGAATGAATGATTGCAGAAGAGATTGCATAGCCAGCAGAGTCTACTCCCTGCCCTTTTCAGAATAAGTTTGCCAACTGCTGATTTAGAAGATTGTGACAGTTTCTTTAGGTGAATATTTCCTGACAAACTTTGGTTATTCATGTTTGAACAACTGTGTTGATTTTCTCATTAAAAAACCCATCTTACACCTTCTGAGAGTTTGCTACACTGAAACTATGTAAGCTACAATATGATCTGGAATTCATAGATCTCATTAGTTCACTATTTTTGAGCTAGTTAGGGGTTTTGGGCAGAACGTGTAGTCTTCATTATTACTATTTCATGTATTTTTTCCGAAAATTTCTGGAAAACTGTTTCAAGGTTATTAAAACTTAGTAAACTGCTGATTAAAATAATTTAATAAGCATTTCTTTTGTGTTATGTGGACATCTGTTTTTGAAAGTAAAGCTTTTGTCTGCATGTACTTCATCTGATGATATATTTTGAACCATTACAGTTCAAGGCAGTTATTGAGTATGTTTCAGACACAAAGGTAGGCTCCTTGTTTATATTTACATTTTAAAAGATAGGTCTATGAGGGGTGCCTGGGTGGCACCGTCAGTGGAGCATGGGACTCTTGATCTCAGGGTTATGAATTTCAGCCCCATGTTGGGTGTAGAGATACTTTAAAATACAATCTTTAAAAAAAGTCAAAGATAGGTCTAAGAATTATCATCATTTCTGTGCTTGGCAGGTAGTGATAGCTTATAAAAGAGGTTAGAAACATGTATTGAGAATTCAGCATCAAGGAAGGTCAAATTGTGACTTACATTTTAGCGAAACTGGAATAGTGATTTCTTAATAAGTTGTGAGCTTGCTCATTTCTGAGTTTGTTCCTTTGTTTATAAAATGCTACCTCCTTCTATTTATGTGAGTGTCCTGCCTTTACTCCCAGTCTATTTCTAGTAACATGTCCTGGCTGAGGCTGTCCTTCCTTCCCTGCTTTCCCACCCCAACACATATAGCCCACTTTGATCACCTGCCTCTTTACACCTCTCATATATTTAGATGAAATAGTGCACAGATGTTGTTACCAGTAGTGCTAAGCATCATGTCCTCTACACATTTATTAAACATATAACTAGTGTAGTTTGTGACTCCAGTAGAAATATGCTCCATTAAAAAAAATAAATAAAGATCATTACTACTGTTCCTTGGAGTTGATTCATGATTCTTTAAATCAGCTATTTAGTACTTGAGAGGGAAGAGGGCCCCTCATTTCCTAAACATGCAATTAAAGTGAAGCTTGGAGGAAAACCATTGTGATGATCAGAATGATCAAATACAGTCCTTTGATAGATTTGTTCATTTGTAGAAATCCCAATCCCTTTTCCAGTGCCGTTTCTATAGCCACTTTTTGTATACTTTGTTTGACCCTCTTTATTTATTTATTTATTTATTTATTTATTTATTTATTTATTTTCTTTATCAAAATAGCAGTTTGCCTGGATTTGGGATTCCGGTTACTTCTGAGAAGGATTTTGAGAGAGATGCTACTCTAGAATCTTAATTGAATTCCATCATTGTAGGGATGGATGAATGAATTCCATCATTTTCAGATGCATATGGATACTTAGATTCCAAGGATTCAAAAAATTGAAATTCTTAACCAAACTTTGGAGTCTAAGTCCAGCTTCTCCACCCAGTTCCAATGGGTTTGAGGGAGGATGGTCTGTGTTGTCTGTGTTAGTAAAACTGCTTAAGAAAATACTTTTTGAAAGCACATGGTAGCCAAGAAGCAGACTTTTGTTACTAAAGATCCATTGATAGCCTTGATTGCCTTTCCTTACATAAGGTACGTACCGTTACTTAACTTTCACAAGATATACATGTATATTAAAAAAAGAGCGGTTTGGTAGTAAAAGCATTTAGGGTAGATCCCTCAGCTCTTTGCAAGCTTGAGTAACCTTATGTTAGCTACTTAACCTCTGGTACTTATCTTTCCTCTTACAAAATGAGCTTGATTATATGTTCTTAAGTGGAGATTGTAAGGCTTATTTTCATGACATATACAAAAGACAGGGATGCTTAAGGTCAGATGAACATAGTGAGGGTTATCTGGATAATTAAGTTTGAAACCTTGAGGAAAAACGTTTTATGGGGGTGGAGGGACATATTTTAGGGAGGATGTCTAAATAATTTAAATTGATTCATTGTACTTGTCCTAGTTCACTGAAAAATTGCCAATCTTTTGTTTTGTTTTGTATGAAATTCGCATAAAACTGCCATTTTAGTCACTTCATATTTATGCCCAGTTCCACAAACCTCCTCTTGCTGTTCTGTCACAGTGAGAAGACAATAACATTCTATTAAAGTATATCAGTTGAAGTAGGCTAAAATATTTATGAACATATGTTTTGAAATTTGGAAATGTTGGAGGAAGAGAATCAATAAAGATGTAAATTTGTTTTGTTAAAACAATTTGAATCTGTTAAATATTTTCTTAGTAATCTGCTTGACATGCACAAAGCACTATAAATAGAGATAAAAGAGCTTGTTAACAACGCTTGTGCAAGTACAGAATTTATTTTTTGGATTTTGTTTCATTAGTCTGAATATTAATTTCAATTTATTTTACTAGATCAATGTCCTGGGATTAGTCCTGGGTACTTAATAGTCATCAGAAAGTTAATATGATGCTAAGAATGTAGACAGATTCTTAATAAAGCTTAAAATTACATAATGAAAAAGATGTATTAAGACTCCTCTCAAGTAATGTAACATCTGGACTACGGCAGAGGTTCTGAAAGTTTCTTTTCCTCTCTATAACTAGCACTTTAAAGCTCTCTGGGAATACCCTGGGTAAGTTACACCTTAATGCTCCTTAGAAACCTGTGGCCTTAAGGTTGTGGTCCAAGTATGGTCCAATTTTTTTGGTTCTTTAAGCTGAGATAGTTTAGTATTTTCAAAAAGTTCTTAATTACTAAGGGAGGAATGGTCAGAAATTATGACAAGATTTGCCCAGATATGTTCCAGTTTTGGCTAGAGTGAGTGAAACCAACTTAAACCATTGAGGCTATACGAGCACTTTGCTGGGTTTACCTGGGGCAAAATCCAGGGCTAGCATTTACCTCTGGGAGTGTAGTGTCTGATTCTCCTGAAATGTTTGCCTTTGTTTCTACCCACCCAAACTTCCATTATTCCCCACTGATAGAAAAAGGAAGAGAAGCAATAACAGGTGAATTTCATGAAGACCATTTGGTTCAGTAGTTATATTAATAAGGATAGTACTCAGATTTCTTGCTGGTTCGGACTCTAGCAGGGAATGGGACACCTAGCCCATTAGTTCAAGGAGGCTCCTCAGAATTGGGGGCAAATGCTGTGACTCCCAAATAGAACAAGAAAGGGATTTACCTAAAATAAAAGACTACTTACTTTATGGACTTTGAGACTGCTATTAGGCCAGTTAGTGGCTCATACTGTGGTAGGAATTCATGAAAGTGTGGTGATGTCTGCTGTGACAGCGGTGTTAACAAGGATACACAGCTCTAGAAATCTTCTTAATAGTGCAGGAGCCTCACCTATGGGCAGGTGGGGTGATGATGGGGGAAACAAGTTAGAGAGCCTTAAGGAAAGGTTAATTGTGGCTTATCATGTTGAGATCATTCACTCCTCTCCACTGGAACATTTCTCTACTGAGATTATGTCCTCTGGCAAGTAGAGTGGGCATTTCAAAATGACATATGTTACCTTTCCCAAAAGTCCCATTCTTTTAAGAGGTAACTTTTTTCTTTCCTTTTTAGAACAGCAATTTTCAAACTTTTTGGTGTCAGGACTCCTTAACACAAAAACTATTGAGGACCTCAAAACATTTTTTTTCTAGGCGGATTATATCTGTTGTACAGTGAAGAGTACATTAAGTTTCTGTGGAAAGTATTTGTCTCTGTTCACTTGTCTGCAGTAATTTATACCTCTCCCCACCAAACTTCACTTAAGAAGACAGAATAGTTTCTACTTGTCATTCTTGGAGTACAAATAGTGGATGTCGCAAGTTTTACATTTCTATAGTACAGTGTATATATATATATTAGTATAGTTCAGAGAGCCTGGATTAAGCCAGACATAATGGACTAGCCCCCTCTTTCTGATGGGCATTTCCATGTAAACAGAGTTCTGTTTTGGGATCTCTTTACTGTTCTGATGATGGATTTGTCTTTATTTCTACATCACTCACAAACTCATTTTGTCAATTGTTGTGTAAGTTTTGGTATCAGATCATGTAAAATTCCCTCATCTTGTTCTTCATTAAGAATGGCTTTGCTTGTTTTAGCCCTTTGCTTTTCTGTGTTTTAGAATCAACTTGTGAAATTCTTAAAAAATCTTTTTTTTTTTCCACTTTGGTTGGAACTTCTTTGTTCATGAAGTTGGGAGAATTTTTATGTTTTCTAATCCTTGGCTATGAAAAGGTATATGGCTATCCCTTCTGTTTCTTTGGATCTTGTTTAATATCTTTATTTTGTAAGTTGTATAATTTTTAAAAAAAGTAAACGTTCAGTTTTATTTTTTAATTTATAAGTTATATAACTTTTGCTTAAATTTTTTTCTGTTGCTAATGTAAATGGTCTCTTTGTTTTTTTTATCCATGAATTGAAAGGTAATTAATTTTTAATATTATTGTGACTGATGACTTTATGATACTATTTCTAAAATTCTTGTAGATTTTTTGGGTTTTCTAAAAATGATGATCATATAATAGCTTAATAATTATAATTTATTTCTTTTCTAAGCCAATGCCTTTGTCTTCTTTTTCTTGTCTTATTAGGACCTCCCTTAAAATATTAAAAAAAAAATTTTTTTAATGTTTATTTATTTTGGGAGAGAAAGAGACAGAGCATGAGTGGGAGAGGGACAGAGAGAGAGGGAGACACAGAATCAAAAGCAGGCTCCAGGCTCCGAGTCATCAGCACAGAGCCTGATGTGGGGCTCAAACATGGGTTCAAACCATAAGATCATGACCTGAGCCAACGTCGGACACTTAACTGACTGAGCCACCCAGGTACCCCAGGACCTCCCTTAAAATATTGACTAGAGGTGGTTGTAGTGGGCTTTTTTGTCTTGTTCTTCATTTTAATGGAAGTTATTTTAATATTTTTTTTTATTATATGTGACATTTGCTATTATGTTTTGGTAGATACCCTTTTCAGGTTAAGGAGGGTCTATTCAATTGTCATTTATTTGGTGTTTTGTTTTTTAAATTTTGAATGGATATTGAATTTCATTGAACTTTTTTCTGGATCTATTTAGATGATCACATAGGATTTCTCCTTTGATTATCTTAATAGATTTTTTTTTTATTAAAAAAATTTTTTTTAACGTTTATTTATTTTTGAGACAGAGAGAGACAGAGCGTGAACGGGGGAGGGTCAGAGAGAGGGAGACACAGAATCTGAAACAGGCTCCAGGCTCTGAGCTGTCAGCACAGAGCCCGACGCGGGGCTCGAACTCACGGACCGTGAGATCATGACCTGAGCCGAAGTCGGCCGCTTAACCGACTGAGCCACCCAGGCGCCCCTAATAGGTGTTTTTGATGTTAAGGTGCTTTTGAATTTTTGGGTTAAATCTAACTTTGTTACATTTTAAATAAACTGATTGCTTTTATTTACTAACATTTTCTTCAGGAGGCTTGCACCATTCAGTCTTTGTGAGTGAGAGAGGCCCATGATTTCTCTTCCTTCTACTGTCCTTGCTTGGTTTTGGTATAAGGGTTATATCATTCTCATGCAAAGGACCCAGGCAGCGGTCCTCTCCTATTTTTGAAATAGTTTGTGTAACACTAGATTGATATCTTTCTTGAGTGTAGATAGACATTTTTTTTGTTTGTGAGATTTAAAGTTTTCATTCAATATCTTTAAAGATTATAGGCACTCTTAATTTAAAAGCTATGTTTTGGTCAATGTGATAGGTTATATTTTCCAGGAAATTGTGCACTTTGTCCAGTTTTCAAAATTATTAGCGTAAAGTTGTTTATAATATTCTCTCATTTTTAAATTTCTGCTGCGTCTGTAGTTTTTAATATTACTAACTTGTCTTATTAATTTATCCCAGATATGCCATATTTAGTCTTTTCAACAAAACTAACTTGTGTCTCTCTTGATCTTCTCTGTTATTTTTTGTTTTATTAATTTCTGCTGTTTATTTTTTCTTCCATTTTCCTTGTTTTTTTGGTGTGTTTATTTTTGTAAATTCTTAATTTGATCCTTTAGCTCATTAATTTTCAGTCTTCCTTTCTAATAAGAGATTTTAGGACTGAATTTTACTCTATGTACTGCTTTAGCTAACTCTAATTTGTATATTAATATGTTTTTATCCACTTTTAAGTATTTCCTGGCTTTTATTGTGATTACTCCTTTACCCCTAAGTTATTTAGAAGTGTGTTCTAAAAATTTCGAATTCATATCCCCCTATTTGGGTCTTTATTATTTATTTTGAACTTAGCCTTCATTATGATCAGAGAATATGGTCTATATGATACTGATTTTTCTTTTTTGAAGTTAAGACTGGCTTTAAAACAGTTAGCATGACCAGTTTTTGTAGCTATTCTCTATGCTAGAAAGGAGTTGGTAGTCTCTGGTTCATGACAGCAGTTTTCTGTATGTGCACATTAACTCAAGTTTGATACTTATGTTTGTTGAGTGTTTTGTTAGCTTTATATATTAATAGTGAGAGAATTGGGTGGCTCAGTCGGTTAAATATCCAACCTCAGCTCAGGTCATGATCTTGCGGTTTGTGGGTTCAAGCCCCGCATAGGGCTCCCTGCTGACAGCTTGAAGCCTGGAACCTGCTTTGGACTCTGTGTCTCCCTCTGTCTCCATCCCTCCCCCGCTCATGCTCTCTCTCTCTCTCTCTCTCTCTCTCTCTTTCTGAAAAATAAACATTAAAAAATTTTTTTAAAAAGTGAGAGAATTGTATTTCTCTCTGACATTTTTTTATTTATGTATTTTGAAGCTATTTGTTAAGTATATAAAAGGTTTGAGTTGTTACGTTTTCCTTTATATTTTCTTTAAGTCAACCTTTCCTTATATATTATTATATGTCATTGCATTATTTCTGCTTAAGGTCTATTAAGTTTGATACAAATATAGCTCTATCAGCCTTGTTTTGTAGTCCTTGTATATCTTTTTAAAAAGTTTTTTGGTTGCAAACTTTTTGTGTCCTTATGTTTTAGGCATTTCTTAGGAACAATGTACCACTGAATTTTTAAAAAGTCAAACTTTTCTTTTAAATAGGGGGTTTGGTCTACTTAGATTTATTATGATTACTAATGCATTTGTGTTTATTTTGAGCACTTTTTGAGTATACCCCCACTTTTGCTGTTTTTCCTTTTTTCTTCTCGTTTTTAATTTTTTCTTCTGACTTGTGTTGTATTCTCCACCAGTTTGTAAGTTATAGGGTCATTTTTAATTGGTTACTCTAGAAATATATGTTTTTATGTGTTTATGTACGTATACATGCATATGTGTGTATATATATATATATATATATATATATATATATATACATTAAAGTCTAACGTTATTCAATGGTTTTACTCCCCTCTGAACCACAAAAATAATTTTTATTACGCTTTATGTTTATAAAGTTGTCCATATTTAAGGTCTTTTAAAAAACTTATCATTAGGCAATTATTATTAACACTGTCATTATTTATTTTTGTACAATTTACATACCTATTTTTCATTTTATTTTTTCCACAATTTATTTATGTATTCCAGATTTTCCTTTGGGATTAATTTCCTTTTTTCCTGAAGTGTACCTCCTTTAATAAAGGACTATTGGTATTAAGGATTTTTACCTGAAAATTTATGCTTATTTTAAGCAACATTAAAAGCATACTACCTGATTCATATTGTAATAAAACAAATATAGTGTAAAATGTTTGCTTCTTAAAATGTATGTCAAAGTGTAATGATTTTTGTAATATCTGTTGCTTCATTTTATCCATACCCCTGTATTCTTCCTGTGGCATGGATAATCAAGAATAGCCTGTAGGAGATTCAGAATCTTTTTCTATTACAAAATGCCCAGAATAGTCCTCCTTTTTTTTTTATTTTTTATTCCCACTGGATAGTACTTTCTTTTTTGCTCTAATTTCTGTCCTATAAAAATATCTGAACCCGACTTGTGTTAGTTTTCTTAGTTCCTCTGTCTTGGCAGCAAATTTCCTCATAAAAGAGGAATAGATGTTCTCATTCTCATTTGTTGCAAATACGTTGTTTCTGCTGGTTTTAAAAACCAATGCTTATTTGAGGGAGAAACGGGACTTAGGATATTTTTATTTGTGTATTTGTAGTTCTGACATCATGATAACGGGCTTGACTAAGTGTTTCCAGATTCTACCAGATTCCCATAAACATGCCCCACTTTTGAACCAGTCCTGACTTAGGCTTTGGGGCTATATTGAATTGAGTTGGGGAAGATTAGGTGTTCGTGCTGCTGTTGGAGGATGAAACTTTCTGTCTTACCTCCTGTGCTTGGTTATCTGCCTTCCTGGTACCTTGGCAACCTGAGCTGGGATCTCGCTATCTGCTGCCAGGCCTGACTGTCTACCTGCCAGCCTGTAACTGTCACAATGTTGCTCACTCTATCCTTCCTGATGCTGTGTTCTCCAGTTACTTCTGGCCCCCAGCTTGGTTGGATTCCTTCCATCTGTGAATGCTGCTGGATAAACTTCTAAGCCAGTCATTTCAGTAGGCATGTCTAATTTTCCAGGATAGTCCATTTTGTTGCTATGTGAACCCTTGTTCTAAAGTACCTGTGGGTATTTCAGAAAGGACAAAGTTGGTTTGTTACACAAGCTTTCAAGGGAAATTAGCTGCAAGTAAGAAACCTTCTTATTGGAAACATATTGAGTGTTAATATTCTTGGGTTGCAGTTTATTTCCAAACAAAAATATAACCTCCACCTGGTGCCCTAAGAGTAGAATTTTAAATCTTTCATTTTGTGTGCATATTTCGATTTCTTAATTTAATTCTTCATTTTGCATATCATTATTTTGTCATATTCAATTTGACTAAACAAATGGATTATTTTTGTACAGTACTGAAATATTACCTAATTGAGTTCTTTCATGTTTTAGTTGTTACCAAGTGATTAATATTGGCAAGTCAAGAGAAGTTGCAGTGTAGTATGACTGGTTAAAATTTATAGTAGGAAATTTTATCAATTTGATGCAGCAGTGGTAAAAAAAGTGTTTTCCAGAACGTGGATTTTGTCCCTATGAGTTACACTTCCAGGTACAAAGGCAAATGAGCCTAGTAAGTGTATCAGAGTTTTTTTCTCAAATAATTCTGTCATCATACTGCTATCTTTAAGTAATTTTTCTTTCTTCTTGATTCTCATGCCTAATGGCTTTATGTTAACTTTTTTTTATGAATACTCACTTTTTTACTTAAAATATAAAAGTAGTGTATATATAGATTGCCAGCCCCCTGAGAACAAGGCTTATCTTTCATTATTCCACAGTCCCTTGCTCAGTGTGTGTTCAGAGTGTGTAGTAGGGCTTTAACCAATGTTTCAGTAAAAATCAATCAAATGAGTTAGTGTGAAAATTTAGATTCAAAATTTCATTTGTCAGTATTTGCAAAGATGTGGGTTATTAGAAGATAACTACTTTCCTGTAGTTTCTTATACCCAGATATCAGTGTACATAAGTTTTTCTTTTCATAAATTGTTTAACATCAGAGTGGTTTCCATTATATTTAAATATATGTTTCAAAATAGAATTATCATTGTATTTCTTTATTTTTTTAGCATGTATGAGACTTATTAAATCACAGAATTCTCAAGTTTTGTGTCTTATTTTGGAATAAGTAGATAATTTGATTCCTTATGTCTATTGTTTTAAAAGCATACTGCAGCAGATTTATCTGTTAATAGTGGACTTGTTCTTGGCAGTGCATAAGATGGCTGAAGGGGAAGATAGTTTCTGCCTCAGTCATTCATAGCATAAAGGGATAGGACAGCTCAGATTCCAGCCAAGCTACTCAGCCATCATCCCTGACCAGGGTCGACCCCAGAGTTCCTCATCCCTTAAAAATTTTTGTGTTTCTGAGTACAACCCTGTCAATATTACTGATAACATTCTTGGAAGACTGTGTCTGAAGGAAGGGAGAGTCTTGTAAAAAAGTGATTCTGCGGGGGGCACCTGGGCGCCTCAGTTGGTTAAGCATCTGACTTCGGCTCGGGTCATGATCTCACGGTTTGTGGGTCTGAGCCCAGATCAGATTCTGTGCTGACAGCTCCGAGCCTGAAGCCTGCTTCAGATTCTGTTGCCCCTCTCTCTCTGCCCCTCCCCCACTCGTGTTGTGTCTCTCTTTTTCTTTCTCTCAAAAATAAATAAATACTTTTTAAAAAGTGATTCTGCTGAATAGAAAAGGAAAAATGAATGTTCTTGGGGAATGTTGATGGAAGGATGAAGGCCATAACTGTAGGCAGTTGGAAGTGTGATTAGCTGCTATTGTCGTGTGGGTAGTGCTGGGTTCCAAAGGTTAGGGTGTTAATAAAACTACATTATCTTTAATTCATTTTCTGTATATTATCTGTTACCTTTGACATTATCTGTGTAAAATTCAGGGGCAAACTTTTGTCCTTGAACAAATAAAGGAATCTGGATTATTATTCTTTCTGTTGCTGTCAAAGGGACATATAGTGATTAGCTTTGGTGCAGGTAAAAATTGGTATCTGGGTTACCACACTTAGCCAACTTTGCTGGAACCCATTCACCATACCTCTTTTTGTAGGAACAACAGTAATAGTAGGAAGTAAGCCATACTAAGTGAAACAATTTAAATTTTTCTTGCTACCTTTGGCCAAGTTATTATGAGAAAGCATCTGTAGATTTGATAGGTCTGCTATCATGATTTCTAGAAATTTTATAAGCCACTAATAATTTTTTTGATGTTAAGAAGTGCCTTAGTGGGTGAGGCATTGATATTTTATTAATCATTAATCAGCTGTAAGTGTGACTTATAAGTACCCACCAAAGGTAAGACATAATGTGTGCTTTGTACATAATGTGTGAAAATGCCTAAAATGTGGTTGCTGGTCTCAGTAGACCCCACTCCCCCCCAACACTTGCCAAGAACACAGTAGAAGCTAGGTAAAATTTGTGAATCAGGTACCTACTGTAAGTAGTTTATAAATTTGGCAGCTGACACTGTGGCCTCCATTCTTGCATCTGTCTTCTGGCCTTGAACTAGATGTCTCTGTAGCCTGAACCTCCCCCTTCTTCCAGACATCTGTGTGGCTGCTTCCTGATATCCCGGTCACAGGCCTTCTCTGTTCTCCAGTTCACATTAGCCTCTCAGCCTCTGTCAAATCACACTTTTTGTTTCCACAGTAGAACTTATCAATACCTGATGTTATCTTCTTCAGCTGTTTCTCTCCTTTTAGAATTTATGCTCCAGGGGCTCCTGGGTGGCTCAGTTGGTTAAGTGTCTGACTTTTGATTTCAGTTCAGGTCATGATCTCACAGTTGTGAGGTTGAGCCCCATGTTGGGCTCCGCGCTGACAGTGTGGAGCCTGCTTGGGATCCTCTCTCTTTGCCCCTCCCCTCCCCTGCTCTCTCTCTGTCTCTTTTTCAAAATAAATAAATAAACATTAAAAACATACTTAGCATTTACCCCTTTAAAAATATGCTCCAGGACACTGTCTCTCTCATTCACCTCTTTATCCCCAGGGCATAGGCACAAGACAGGTGCTCAAAAATGTTCATTCACTGAATGCACACATTTTCTCGTTCAGACATTTTGTTGGTTGTTGTTATTTGTTATGGAGGTACTGTGGGAGTTATTACAGGAATAAATGAGAGTTGAGCCCTAAAACTTAACAAATGTCTGTATCAAATTAAGGCTCTGAGGCTATTAAACTGTAGCTTCATTAAGTCATCAGCAAAATTAAGCTTTGTGATTGCATTTGCATTTTTGTTACATTGATTATACATTTATGCCCATTCATAAAAATTAAAACCTGGCTAAAATCCCAGATTATATAGACAATTTCTTTTTTAAATTGACTTGGTTATTTTCAAAGAAAAGAAACATTTTCTGTATGGCTGCCCAAATTCCATTTAAGGGCTTTTGTAATAGTAGTATGGTTTAAAAATACCAAAGATGAATGTAGTTATATATTTTACAGATTACAAAGTTGGGAAAATATTTAATGAATGACTACAAAGTTAATGAAAATAGTTAATGAACAACCAGTAGAAAGTAGAATAAAAGTTTTCATTTATATCTAAACTAAATCTAGAGTGTTCTTTCTTTATCACATTCTAGACTTAGTTTGGATATAATAGAGCAAAGAAAGTGTCAAAATTGGTAAGTTTTTCATTTTACTTTTAGAAGGAGTCATTTACTTATACTTTCAATATTTAGTAACCACCGATAGCTGTAGGGATTAAATGAATTCCTATTCTGTAGAAGTGGCCACTTTTAAGACTGTCATTAAATTTGCCTTGTTTAATATAATGTTTTTAGCACCCCTGAGCATAGTGGTTGTGTGCAGAAAAAATTATCCAGATGTCATATGGATGTTAAAAATTAATATTTAAAGTTAAGATTCAAATTCCTAGTTTTACCTTTGATGTGTAAGTTCAGTTTATATAAATCATATTATTCTTGTTACAGGTCTATCAAATTTTAACACTTTAAAGGTTTTGAATGATACTTAGTCCGTTTGCAAACTTAAACACCTTAAACCATTTGGGGCGCCTAGTTGGTTGAGCATCCGACTCTTGGTTTTGGCTCAGGTTTGGATCCCAGGGTTGTGGGATTGAACCTCGTGTTGGCCACTGCACTGGGCATGCAGCCAGCTTAAGATTCTCTCTCTTTCTCTGTCTGCCCCTCTCCTGCTTGCACCTTTGCTCTCTCTCTGAAAAAAATAAAAATAATTATTAAAACACTTTAAACCATTTAAAAGTCTATATAAAATTTATTATATTTGACTTAAATATGTTTCTGAGAACCAGCATATTTCTTACACATCTCACAAGTTAAACTTATAAATATGGTGACTCCAAAGTTCCCCTAATATGTCAACACTATGTATACAGTTAGAAGACTTCCGATCATTGATTTAAATCAGTTACTCAATTTTGTATTTTGATTGAAATAACAAGGTGACCTATCACTCTAATAGACAAAATTCTCTTATAAGTTATAAATCTTTGGGGCACCTGGGTGGCTCAGTCGGTTAAGTGTCTGACTCTTGATTTGGCTCAGGTCATGATCCCATGGTTAATGGGATCGAGCCTGCACTGGGCTCTGCACTGACAGTGCGGACCCTGCTTGGGATTCTCTTCCTCTCTCCCTGCCCTTCCTCCCTCTCAAAATAAATAAATAAATGTTAAAAAAAGTTATAAATCCTTAGGACATAATTGAACTTATTATCATAAAATAGTAATGATAGGAGTTTGATTCTCCTAAATATTTTTACATTTAATTATAAATCTCCTTACGATTATGTCATTGCAAGTAATTTTCTCAGTCTTTGAGACTGCATAAGGAATTTGAGCAGGATGCTTGTCAGATTCTTGTCAGTTCATTTCATAGATACATTAAACTTCATTTATAGGTAACAGGGACATACCAAGTTGGTCCTTTCTTAACCATATAGACCACAACCCTATTCTACTCAAGTAGAAAAAGTAATCTATAATGCGAAGTTGGATTTTGTATTTCTTTGGATCATAAGATAATTAAATATCTTTTCCCCAAACTTTAAAGACCTTTTAAATTGATGGAATTAACTTTTTTTTTTTTTTAAATGTTCTTTATGTCTGGCTGGAGCACAGAAATCTTACTGATATTAAAAATATCTGATAGAGTGCTGGCATTCTCTTAAGACTTTGTTCAGGAACAACTACCAAAGTCATTGTACAGATACTAGGGGCGCCTGGGTGGCTCAGTCGGTTAGGCTTCTGACTTCAGCTCAGGTCATGAGTTCCAGCCCCACATCGGGCTCTGCGCTGACAGCTCAGAGCCTGGAGCCTGCTTCAGATTCTGTGTCTCCCTCTCTCTCTTCCCCTCCCCTGCTTACACTCTGTCTCTCTCTCTCTCTCTCAAAAATAAAATAAAACATTAAAAAATTTTTTTTCAAAGTCATTGTACAGATATTAAGTAAAAATGGTTAAAAATGATCACTGACCTCTGTTAGTCTCTTGACCGTTCTTCAAGGGTTTGTGTATGTTCTCTCTACTGGGGGATAGAAGTGGGGGGGTGTAGAAAGTGCTCTCAAAGGTGTGCTGTCGCTAGTCCTAAAGCGTCTTCATATTATAAATGATAGTGCCTGTTCCTTTTGGCTTAGGTCTAAAATAAAATGAAAAGAGAATTCTAAAATCTTTTTAGAAAATAGGGGAAGATAAAGGAAATAGCACGAAGTCCTACATTTTGCCAGGTGTTGTACATTTATTATCCAACTTAAATTTTATTTCATTCTTACCATATACCTGCCAGGTAGGTGTTATTAGTTCCTCATAAAGTGTCTTTATTTATAGCTAGATAGTGGTTCAGTGATGATAAGAACTTGCCAAAGGTCATAAACCTGTGAAATGGTGGAGCCAGAATTTGAGTCTAGATCTGTGTCCAGATCTCTTTCTCTGCCTTGTCAGAAGACACATGACAATAAAATGGATATTGTGGTCATTTAAAAAATACGTTTCTTCTGGTTGATGCTTCCTCATATTTGCTTGCTTTCCCTGCTAGTGTGTTAGTAGAAAAGCCAAGTGTAATGCATTTCCTGAATTGCTCCTGTTGGTTTTATAGACTCACTTGTTGGCAGGGGAAGATGCGTGTTCTGTAGAGCGGGCATCCACTTGCAGGATGCATCCATAGGTTTGCATCCGTAGGTTTTTCACTATATACGTTTGTTTTAATAGGTAAAGGGGAGAGTTGAATAATGATATGATACAGTCTGGAAGGAAGACTCCTAAGGTCACTACCTTTCCGTTTCTGGTTTGTCTTCTGCTTCATAAAAAGGAAACAAAAGTGTCCAATAAAGTGATAGACTTGCCCTTGAGGCGGATTAGGATATGCTACCCCAAAATACGCTACACTGCTTTGGTGTAAGGATTATTTTGAGCTGAAGGAAATTCAGTCAGAAGATGCATGAAGAGTTCTCTGTCCCTCCCGTATCTGCCTAAAAAGCAGGGTGTAAATCCCCATGGAGAAGAAAGAGGGTGACACCTATCACTGGATTTGGGGAGTTGGTACTGAGATGAGTCTGCATAAATAAACTTTATTAAAATAGCCCTTCTGTTAGTTTCCCCCATATATTTTCTAGCTGCTTACCCACAAATTGTCGCTTAGTCTCAATCCCCTTTTCTTTGTTAAAATGTTATATAAGCCCCTGAGTCTACTTCCTCGTTTTACTTCTTTTCTGTGACCTCCCATGCACCTAAGATATTAATAAAAATTGGATGCCTTGTCTCCTGTTAATCTCTTTTGTTAATTTAATTTGCAGGCTAATCATTACTGAACCTACGAGAGTAGAAGAAAAGTTTTTTTCTCCTCTACACCTAAAAGGGAAACTTGAGCCTTATGAGGGGTGGCTTGTTTTTCATATAACTGGGTTATCTTGTGGCTCTATCAAATGTTATGCTTTTCAAAATGGTATCATGACTAGTAATATTAGTGTATTATTCTGATTACCCAGTGGGTTGGGTAGGACAGGTTATTATTATTTTTTTAATGAGTAAATTTAAAAAATGAATAACCTGAGTCCTTACCTCAGGCTAATTGAGAGTAGAAAAACTATAATCTTTTAAACAAAACAGAAGACTATGAGGTTCCTTATTCATAGAAAATTAGGTTTAGGAGTTCCAGCTGGTTATCCATGGGACATTTGAGCATCTAAGGAGTTAAGGTTTATTTTAGAAACAACGGGTGCCCCCTTTGCAGAAACTACTTAGAAATATTTTACCCACTGTGGTAGCAAATAGGGCCAAATTTGGATGTAAATGGTTTCTTAGGCAGCAAATTACTATTTAAAGTTTGAGTTGAAGTATTTGGAAAATGCTTGCCTTAGCCCTGTAACACACTCTTGTTTTACTTGTGATTTGAGCACATCTCCTAGAACAAATTTTTGTTGGTTTAACCCATGTATTTGGGCTGATCCCAAGGATCCGCATGTCAGAGAATGCTCATTTTGCCTCAATTTATGAATTTCGTCGATTGTTACAGAAACACCTGAATGCTCCATGTGTGCCTAATATGCATCTTGTGATAGATACATTGAATCTACCTTTTGAATCTTCAGTGTGTTTTAGGATGCAAACTTAACAATTTTAGATTCAAATTAATTTCCTGGGATTCATTGCAGCTCAATGAATCCCCTCCTCTTAACTGAAATCTAATCAACTATCGGGAGTGTCAGTACTCATTCTCCTAGAATCCTCCTCCGTCTTTTTCTTACAGTCCACCTGGGTATCCATCCTTTGTATAGAATGGGTGTTTAAAGAATACTTATTTAGGGGCGCCTGGGTGGCTCAGTCGGTTGAGCGTTCGACTTCAGCTCGGGTCGTGATCTCGCAGTTTATGGGTTCGAGCTCTGCTTTGGGCTCTGTGCTGACAGCTCGGAGCCTGTAGCTTGCTTTAGATTCTGTGTTTCTCCATCTCTCGGCCCCTCCCCTGCTCATGCTCTGTGTCTCTGTCTCTCAATAATAAATAAAAACGTTAAAAAAAAGTACTCATTTATATCCAGCTCATCTTACATAAGACCATGCTGTATTTCTGTGTGATTTATTGTTCCTAAAATTTATAAGTCACAAAAATGTGCTACCGCTCAGATGTGTTATTAATTAATTTCATCAAATATATACTGTCAGTTCTAGTGGCTTAGCTGTTCTTAGGTTTTTAAAGAAATTCATGATAAAGCAGGATTGTTTGATATTATTATATTGGGTTGTCAGTTGAAACTAGTAGGTTTCAAAAAAAAATCCACTCAATAGTTTTACAAACATTCAAAAAGAGTTTTCCCTTATGTTGGGGGTTTATGACATAGGCCCCTAAATTGGATTTCTTTAACCTTTTTGTCATAAGAAAACTTCACTTTTCTGTTTGAAGAAACATAGAGGTCATTCCATACAAGGAGAAAATCTAGAGTTCTATCTATAAGCATATAGTATTCAAGTTAAAAAAAAAAAACCCTCAAGTTGAAGATTCAGATAAATAGCTAGCAAAATCATCTTGCATTAAAAAAATACATTGAGGGGCGCCTGGGTGACTGAGTCGGTTAAGTGTCCTACCCTCAACTTTGGCTTAGGTCCTGATCTCATGGTTTGTAGGATTGAGCCCTGCGTTGGGCTCTGGGCTGACAGCATGGAGTATGCTTGGTATTCTGTCTCTCTTTCTCTCTCTGCCCCTCCCCAACGCACGCACACATGTGCTCTCTCTCTCTCAAAATAAATATTTAAAAAAATACATTGAGATTATGCATGTGGATTCTGAAAAATAAATATACCTTCAGTGCAATGAAATCCACCTTAATTTTAGACTTGTTCTTGGGACTCTGACTAATTACACTGTCATTGACTTGAGTATGAAGGGACTGAGTATATTCCCACTGGAGTCAGTCTAGCATATTAACACCATTCCTTTGAATTTCTGTGTCTGTGAATTTCCATGGAGGCCGAAGACTTGCCACAGAATAATGGGATAATACATAGTACCTCTTAGAGAAAGAAATTTTCTTTCCTGGATTTGCTTCCTCTTCATGTATGGTTTCTTACTGCAACAATTTACTTTTGAATATATGAAGTCATATCATTTAACATTCCAAATAAAAATCTTTTAAATATAGCAAACATCTCTATTCAAGATCCTTGAGGAATCAAGCATCCAGGTTTATAGACTCACATAGCCTTTACATGGACAACCAACTCTCCAAATATGAAAATAAAATATCTTTAATATAAAACATTTTTAAATATAGTGTTTTTGTGCATGTGTGATGTAAATATGACATTTTAGGCATTTGAAATGAATTTTAGATTTTTATCAATTAAGCAACACTCACTCTGCATTAGGGAAGCATGGAATGAAAGTTTGTGGATGAGAATTTCAAAATTCTGTTATGCCAGATAAATCAGTTTCCAACTATAATTACTATTTTTATAATAATTTCATTGAGATACAAGTCACATACCATGAAATTGTTTCTAGTATGTTCACAGAATTACTCAACCATCACCACAAGCAATTTTCAAAATTTTCATCACTCTTAAAAGGAATGCTATACCAAGTGACTCCCCTTGTCCCTATCACCCCATCCCTAGGCAACTTCTAATCTACTTTCTGTGTCTCAGTCTTCCTGTTCTGCACATATTATATAAACAGTTGTAAGGAATGTGGTCTTTTGTGTCTGGCTTCTTTCACATACTAAAATGTTTTCAAGGTTTATCCATGTTGTAGTATGTATCAATACTTTATTCCTTCCTATGGCTAAACAATATTCCCTTCTGCAGAAATACCATATTTACTTATCCATTCATTAGTTGATGGCCATTGTTTTACCTTCTTGGGTATTATGAATAATGCTGCTATGAATCTTTATGTATAAATTTTTGTAGGGACATAGATTTTCATTTCTTTTGGATGTATGCCTAGAAGTGTAGTGGAAATGGGTTTTTTAATCCTGGCTCTAGCATTTAAACCTTTTATATCTCTGATTTCTTATATGGCAAGTGAGATTTAGACTGGACGATCTCTGTCCATTTAAACTCTAAGGTGTGTGTGTGTGTGTGTGTGTGTGTTCTCATTCAGCAAATGTTTGCTACGTATCTAATCTGTGGCAGATTTGTGCAAAGATTTGGGGATAGTGCATCTTCAGAGGAGCTCGGAGACTAGTAGGAAGGTAGGGAGAAGGGGAAAAAAGCAGAATCGTAAGTTAACAGATAGAAGCCAGAGTTGTGCATGCCCAGAGGGTGGTAATCGCTGAATGCTGGTGCACCACTGAGGGGTGGCATCTCACCCATTTTGGGCCAGGGTGTGGGTGAAAGGGAGGTCTGGGAAAATCTCATGGTGAAAATGACGCTTAAGCAACCCTCTGGAAGCCAGCCAACTAGATTAATGGGTAGATGACACTTTATAATCAAAGCTACTTGGTAATCATTTTACGTTTAAAATTTTGGCTAAATGGATTGTTAAAGTTGACTGAGCAAGAAAAGACTGCAACAGTTTTTTTTCTTTACTGTTCACTGTCAGACTTCCTAGTTCGTTTTTCTCATTGCAGAAGAATGTAAAACAAGCTGATTAAGCTTAAAAATAACTCTTAACTCTTACTCGAACTCTTACTTGAACTAGTCACTTTAAAAAGTATTTGGGATCATCATGAGCAAATTCAATTTTTTTCAAGAAGAAATTAAACTTAATTTATTTAAATTTATTTTATTTGTTTAATAATCATTTAAGTTTTGGGCACTTAAATACCTCCTCACAAGGAAATGCCTGGGAGTGGTCTAGGCTGAGGGTCTCTTGATGAGAAAGTCTCAGAATGGAGTTCTTTGGGGGTAGAGATGCAGATCTCTGTACTGCATAGTCATGGCCAGCTTCAGCCTGGGTATGGCTGGAAGGGGGGTTATGAGCTTGAATCTTGACCACAATTCCCATCAGACTATGATGCACTGGCTGAGCACCAAGTGTGTGGAGGGCAACTTTCCTCCAGGAGACATGCCAGGAGAGGCAGGTTTTTTTGTTATGTTTTTGTTTTTGATTTTGTTTTTGTTTTTGGTTACTTTTGAGGGTCTTGGCCTCGCCTTTTTCTTTCTTTTTTATTTGAGATATAATTGGCATATAACTTTGTGTCACGTTAAGGTGTGCCATGTTTTGATATGATACATTTATCCATTGCAGTATGATTACCACGGTGGCATTAGCTAACACATTTATCGGGTCCCATAATTATCATTTCTTTTTGTTAGCATATTTAAGATCTAGTCTCTTAGCAACTTTGAGGAATATAATACAGGATTGTTAACTGTAATCACAATGTATTAGATCTCCAGAACTTATTCATTTTACTGGAATTTTGTACCTTTTGACCCATACCTCCTTAATTCCTCCACCCCTCTGACCTTTGTAACCACCATTCTGCACTCTGTTTCTTTGAGTTTGATTTTTTTTTTTCCAAGTGTAAGTGATATCATATAGTATTTTTCTCTCTCTGCCTGACTTACCTTACTTATACTGTCTTCATGGTCCATCCATGTTGTCATAAATGGCAGAATTTCCTTCTTTCTCATGGTGAATAATATTCCATGGTGTGTGTGTGTGTGTGTGTGTGTGTGTGTGTGTGTGTCACAGTTTTGTCCATTCATCCACTGATGGATGGTTAGGTGTTTAGGTTGTTTTCATACCCTGGCTGTTGTGAATAATGCTGCGATACACACGGGAGTGCAGATACTTCTTCCAGATCCTGTTTTTATTTCCTTTGGATATTTACCCAGAAGTGGAGCTACTGGATCATATGGTAGTTCTATTTTTAATTTTTTTGAGGAACCTCCATGTTGTTTTTCATATGGCTGCACCAGTTTACATTCCTAGCAGTGTACAAGGGTTCCTTTTTTCCACATCCTTGCCAACTCTTGGTATCTCCTGCCTTTTTGATGATAGTCAGTCTGACAGACATGATGTAGTACTTTCATTGTGGTTTTGATTTGCATTTCTCTGATGATTAGTGATGTTAAGCACCTTTTCATGTATCCGTTGGCCATTGGTAGGTCTTCTTTGGAGAAATGTCTATTCAAATCCTGTGCCCATTTTAAAATGGAAATTTTTTTTTGTTATGGAATTGTATAAGTTATTTATATATTTTGGATGTTAACACTTATCAGAATATGATTTGCAAATATTTTCTCCCATTCTGTAGGTTGCCTTATCATTTTGTTGACTGTTTCCTTTGCTGTGCAAAAGCTTTTTAGTTTGATATAGTCCCACTTGTTGATTTTTGCTTTTGCTGTGAGAATGCACAGTTTTCTTTTTTTTTAAATTTTTTTTTAATGTTTATTTATTTTTGAGACAGAGAGAGACAGAGCATGAATGGGGGAGGGGAAGAGAGAGAGGGAGACACAGAATCTGAAGCAGGCTCCAGGCTCTGAGCTGTCAGCACAGAGCCCGACGCAGGGCTCGAACTCACGGACCGTGAGATCATGACCTGAGCCGAAGTCGAACGCTTAACCGACTGAGCCACCCAGGCGCCCCAGAATGCACAGTTTTCTATTCATCCTTTATAAGCAGGGGAAGTGTATGTAACTTTGGAATCTTTCATTTGTGGTAATCTGTAGTAATCATGGTGATGTTCCCATAGGAGTATTTGCAAGTGATTGCTGGTCACTGGAGAAACAAAACAACAACCAAAAAAGGTGATCTGAGAGTTATTCTAACTTGTAGAAGCAATAATCTAGTTGAAGTATAAAAATCTTATTTAGTGCTAGTAAAAAGGAAAATACAACAGTCTTTGTCCATAAATTGAAATATCCAGGTTTTTGAAATTGGTCAGGATATAAGAATTTTTTCTTCTCCTCTTAGTTTCTTTCTTGTCTTTTATAACCATCATTTCCTTTTCAGCTTGGTTTAAAGATCTGCCTTGAAAGAAGTCTTCCATTTTTAAAAACTCCACTTATGTTATTTTCTTACATATGGATCTATAGTTTATTACCTAGTTTGTAGTCTCATAGTGAATTGATTTAAAATAAAAGTACAGAGATATTTCTGCCCAGGCCAATGATAGAGGCATACATAGAAGGTGACTCTGGGACATGAAGACAACATTTAATTTTAATTCATAAATGTAGTTGTCTGTATTTTCATATGTCCTTGTTTTTGTACATATTATTTCAAGGTCTTGTTATTATAATTAGGCAGTTTGTCTCTTCTGCGTTTTAGTTCCATATCTGTAAGTGGGTAAGATTCATACTGACCTTAGCTTTCATGATTTATTACATCGATGCAAATCAAACATAGAACAGAGAGAAGGGAAATAACCTTTTGTAGATGAAGCAATGCATTCTTAACTTATGCTGTTAGGACATTTTTTTTTTTTTTTTTGCTACTAATGTGACAGGCTGCTCATTCTCTGGCAGTGACCTCCACCTTGGCCCTAAGTCAGCTCGTATGATGGCTCTTTGTGCAAATATTTTCTCAACCTTCAATTTGTCACAAGTAGCTGGGCATTATCCCATGAATAATAGATCTGTGATTTTTCTAGCATTACCAGAGTGGCTAGGATACTAACTTGTTCCAGCTGTGTTTCCTGGATTTGGTTTTTCTTCTCAGGAACTGGTTTTTCTGAGCAGGAAGAAAAGGAATGGCCAGTTAAATAGATTGCAGTAGGGGTGTACTGGCCTGGCCCTGAGGAAGATTAATCTGGGGATAGGTTGAGAGTGCCTGAAATACTGTAAGCTTTTGATGATCTGAATGTTCAGTGTCACCATGTCAAGGGATCAGGTAGCTACAATGTTACCAGCAGGAAGATTGAATCTTGGATAGAGGGACTTGCCCAAAAGTTGTTCCATTCTGAATTTAATACACACTTTGATTCCAAGTCGCATGCTCTTTCCAATTCACTATAGTATATAAAAACCAATGAAGTATTTAGATTTTTAATGGCAAAAAAAAAAAAAAATGATTATTTCCTGGACAGAGCAATTAAAAAAAAAAGAAGTAGAAATTACTACATTTCCTCAATGTTTCAGTTATTTAAAACACTGGTGAGATTTCAATTTCTTCAGTTTTTTGCCCTATGAGATTTTTGTCCGTTTACTTAAAAACTGTGAAAACAAGGAACCTTCACAAAACAAAGTGAAAAATATATCCACTTGCATCATAAAAATAATATATGTGTTTGTGTATTTTGGTTATTATTGTTATAACCAGTTATTTTGTGCCTTAGATTGTAAATGCCTATAGTTAAAAGGGCCAACCTGTTTATTTAATGATGCAGAGTCTTATACTGTGTATTGAAAGAACTATAGGCTTTTGGATTGGTAGAGTGGGAGGACAAGACCTTCCTAGATAAGAAGAGTAGCTTGAATAAAGTCATGTTTCAGGGAGAGCTGGAGTTATGTGATCTAGTGTAGTTGATGGGGCCTTTTATGCTAGCCCTGGGATGTGGACATAATTGAAGGGGTAATAAGGACCACTATTGCCTTTTGTTGAGAAAGGGAGGGATTTTTAAAAAGTGCTTTTAGTAAGATTGTTGTTTAGAGGATGTAGAGCAAATAGAAGGCCAAGAGAAGATCTGAAAACAATTGCAGTACTGTGATGTGTTGAGGGCCAGGAGGGTGTTTGGGACGTGAGCCTTCCTTTGAGGGATACGTCGATAAGAGAGGAGTGGATATTATAGATTTGGGGGGAATTCAGTTGTCCGTGGTGGAGTATGTCGGACTAAGATGAGTACAGTCACGGAAGTAGGAATTACCATTTTGAATCAGGGTTTGTGACGGGAGTAGAGAGTTCATGGGGGATAAGAGAGAGAGAGATCTTGGGATCCATCAGAGTATAAGAGGTCTCAAACATTAGGAAGATGAGTTTTAACTGTGGTGTGTAAGTCAAGACAAGTCATAGAGAAGGGAAAACAAAAAATGGTGTTTTAGAAATTTCAATGTGAGCAATTGTTGACACCATTTAAGAAATGGATTGTAGTTTCAGGTTCTTAGACTCTGACAGTAATAGGATTTGCAAGAGAAGGGATGTGATATTGGATGAACTGAATGAGTTAAAGGATGAATCAACCCTAGAGGTTCTCAAATTTGAATGTGCTTAAGAATCACCTGAGGAGCTTGTTAAAAAGTCCCCGATAACACTTTTTAAGGTTCTGATTTTGGAAGGATGGGTGGAGGGTGGACATCTGCATTTTAAAAAATTTTTATTAAAATTTTTTTTTAATGTTTATTTACTTTTGAGAGAGAGAGAGGGAGCACGCACGCGCGCGCGCGCACACACACACACACACACACACGTGCACGCAAGTTGGGGAGGGGCAGAAGAGAGGGAGACACAGAATCCAAAGCAGGCTCCAGGTTCTGAGCTGTCAACACAGAGCCTGACACGGGGCTCGAACTCAAGAACCACAAGATCATGGCCTGAACCAAAGTCAGATGCTCAGTCATTGAGCCACCCAGGCGCCCTGGAAATCTGCATTTTTTAAAGGTACTGTAGGTAATTCTGATGTAAATGGTAAACAAAAGTTTCTAGTTTGAGATACCGGGGTAATCATAAAGAATGGAAATTAGGGGAGTAATTCTGAGGCAGATGGTGGGTTTGGTTGTTGACAAATTGAGTGTGATATTTATATTCTACAGTGAGTTTGATGGCAGGACATCTGTGTGGAAAGAGCTGTCCTATAAAAATAGTTCCTTGCATTGCATAGAGTGGATTGTCTGGCTGTGAGAGTGGATGATGTATCCAGAGGAAGGGTGCTGGAGAAGGTTATGACCTTTTTTTCCTGATGAATTTACCCTAGAAACACCAGGGCACTGATGGATCATCCTTAGTTAAGTCATTTTAACACAACTTCATCCTTGTTTTTCTTCTAAAAGAACACTGACATTTCTTGTTTTGTTTTCTCGGGTTCTGGGGAATAGACATAAATGTCTTTGGCAGAGTCACGCTGGTCCTTGACATAGCTAACAGTATTTTCAACCAGCTTATCTTAGCTATTCAGTTGAGGCACATTAAAATAATTCATAAATAAATAAAACACTGTTAATAATTATAGTTCTGTGGTGATATGGCAGTGACTGTATACCCTCTACCTGCTTACCTGTTTCAATATAGGCATTGACGTTGTTGTTGGGTTGATAGTATCTGAGATATCCCTATTTACAAATAGTTCTTGATCCATATTTCTCAGGACCCTCAGAAAGTTTTCCAGGTAATTTTAGCTAGTCTCAAACATTAATTCTTACTTCTTTTAATTTGGAAAGCAAATACTATGTTGCACTGTTTAAATTCCGCTGGGTATATAAATTGCTGTGGTCTCTAAATCAAATAAGTAGTGACATCGTACTTCAGTCCCTAAATTGATGTGAATCACTGTGATAAAGGAAGTTTAGTTGATTCATAGAAGAGAAAAAAAGTAGCTTGGTAGCTTGAAGCCCTTCTTTTGGCTTTGCTATAGATTTTTAAAATGTTAAGCAAGCTAATTCAGCTCTGGACAAGCTGGAGGTCTTTGAAATTGCACTATCTGAGTGGAAGAGGCCTAATACAAAGTGACTTATTCTTAAACATACTCAGAAATGCCATGGGCCAAATTGAATCCCATGAAACCTAACCTATATGCAGATAGTTTCCAGCACATGAGCCAATTGTGTTTCCAGAGTTTATGTGTAAGGCAGCTGTTTGGAACTCAGAACACATTTTTTTTTTCCCTCTTACTGAAACAGTATAAAAAAGTATTGGCTGTGTTCCCAGGCCAGCTCACAAATCTTTTTAACCCCAAATGTACCTTAAGTTTTAACTGTACAGTTTAGTTTCATTTTATTAAGCTAATATTTTTTTGCTTGTGTGAGAAATGAAAATACATCCCAAATTAGTTTGAAAGAAATAGGTTATCTTTACTTAGCTGGGTTAAGAGTCTTCTCAGAAGACGTCACTGGGTTAAGCTGGGAACCAGTAATTTATTAACCGTACATTTGTAGATAGCTATCCTCTCCCCATTATAAAGACACATTTCTAGGTTATTCATTCCTTTGGTGATGACTGTTTCAGAAAGATGGCTTCAGTTTCTCACTATTTACTTTCTCTCCTTTCTCCTCTTCTCTCCCCAAATATGGTTCATTATTAAGTGCATGTGTGTAAATCAGGGTTGCCTATAACAGATTTGGCTGTGAAATATCTAGTGCACCTGTATTTCATAACCAGAATTAATTAATAGGTTCAGTCACTTTCTGTCTTAAACGAGGCTGGTGAGGTCTTATGATAGAAAGCTTGTTTGGGAAATTATCTGTTATCTGTCAAGGATGGTGATGTTTGGTGTTGTCCAGGGCAAAAAACTGAAATACTCACTAAATTATCAGTGACATAAAATTAGCATATGAAATATTATTATAGTATTGTTTATTATGTTGGATTGTAATGATTTGAACTTTAGTGAGCCGTGCATAATAAATTATCTCTATTACAAACAACACGTTTTATTCTTAATCCATATTTCGTTTTGACTGGTCATGTTGGTGTATATGTATGTATTCAATGAAAGGGGTTCTGCGAAACAATGGTTAAGGCTCTTTTAAGTCAGCCTTAAGGAATGTTTTACCTTGATGGGATTGCTGTTGTCTTGAGTGGACTTGAAGATATGGAACCTCTCATTCATTCCATTATTTCACATGTATTTACTGAGTGTCTACCATGTGTCATGTTCAATTCTAAGTACTGGGAATACTGCAGTGACCAAAACAGATATGATTCCTTCCCATGTGTAGCTTATATTCTTGCTGGGAGTACAGAGAGAAAACAGTAACCGATAAGTAAATACATAGCATGTCTGGATACATTGTGAAGGTAGATCCCATTTGGCTAACAGATTGGCTGTGGTGTGTATGAGAGTCAAGGATATCATCAGCAGAGATTTTGGCTTAAGCAAGCAGAAGTATGTAATTGCCTTTCCTTACTTTGAGAAAGACAGCAGGAGATGGGGGGTTGGAGGTACTGGTGTAGATCAAGAATTGTTATTATGTATTAAAGTTGAGCTACTTGTTAAGTATTGAAATTGAGATATTCAATAGGCAGTTCAGGGAAGAAGTCTGGGTTGAAGATAGAAATTTGGCAGTTTTCACTAGAGAGTGGATATAAAAAAAGAGGTCCAAAGTATGAGCCTGGAGCACTCCAAAACTGAGGGATTGGGTAGATGAGGAATCAGTAGATAAGACAAAGAAGAGTAGCCAGTGAACTTCGAGAAGAACCAGGATAGTCAGTACCAAGTTAAACAATGTTTTAAGAAAAAGGGGATGATCAGTTCTGTTAAATGTTATGTATAGTTCAACTAATACAAGAACTGACCACTGATTGAGCAACATTGAAGAACAAGTCCTTTTCATGTGAGATGGAGACAGAAGCCTGAGTGAGGTGGGTTCAGGAGAGAGTTTAAAGGAAAGAAACGAAAGCCAGATATACAGACAATTGACAGTAAATTCCAGAGGGCACAGAGGCAGCATTTCAGGAGCTGAGGAAAAATGGAGGAAGGGACAAAATCTGGCAATACAGAGTGCATCATGGGGATGAGAGACCAGGTGGAGAAGAACAGCTGGGTTCCTTGGGATTCTTGTAAGGGTGATTGATGTGAAGTGGAACACAGGGCAGGATGTGTTCAGCTTGATTGTCTTCTAAGTAGATTGTGATGCAAAGCCACAGAATGTGGAGGGGTAGGGAAGGGTGGGTGTTTGGCCAAGATCACCTAGACCTCTGGGTTACAGCCTTGATCTTGGCCAATAAAATGTTTTCTTATAGAGCTCTAGCTTACCTGAGATTGAATTGTGCCAAAAAGACAAACTGTGGCTATCTAGTAGATAAAGAGCCTGTATGTTTTAAATCAAGTTATATTATAAAATAGACTAGATTTTTGTATGGCATGTTACTAGCTGTTGAAAGAATAAATCCTTGAACGAATGAATAAATGTTATGGGCTCTCCTTTCAGTAAATTTCTTATTTACTGATAAATAAGTTTAGGTGGGAATAGTATTTTTCTTATACATTTACTCTTTTTCTCAGAAGTTGCTTAAAAATCCTACATTGCCACTTTACTCCTCAATATTTTTTCTGTCTCGGTCTTTTTTACTCATTTTAATTCAGTGAATGTATGCTGAGTACTTCTCTCTGAAATGCACATATTTACAGGGAAATCATGGCCCAGTGTCAGTATTCTGAGTACTATTTCAACTTTTAAGTTGAATTCTAAAATTTCTATAAATTCTAGACTAATTCATTTTTCAGTATACATTTGATTTAGGTGTTGAGAGTAGGGAGGGGTTCCTCTAAAACATCAAAATTTGTAATGATAGAATTTGAGTTATGTTAAGTTTATGGAGCTTTCTGGCAAATTTCTGCAGGAAAAAAACGATTCTTTTACTATTAGAATTTGCTTATTTGAGTAAACTCCTACTATTTCCTAAGTCAAATCTCTCACTTTTTTTTTTTTAGTTTTTCAGCCATAAATTGCATTAATTCCTATTTAATAATGGCCAGGCATATTCTTTATGTCTCCATCAGCAAGTGTTTGTAGGACGCCATGGCCACGAATCAGTGCTGTCTCATGTGAATTCTGTCAGAGGTCTCTCAATGGGATGTGTGGTTTGAGTGTGTCACCCTTATGTTTTCACTGAAGATAATAAGCACTGATGCTAAATGCTATTTAGCAAGTGGATACATAGGGTTGACAGTAATTTTAGGTTACCTAAAGATAATGTCTTAAAAATTTTTTTTTAGAAAGCTGTTTTCAGTTGACTTGCAGTTACTTGTGATCTGTTATTATCAAGGTCATCTCATGGAGGATTCCCAAATACTCACCGAACCATGTATAGTTGTTATCTCTTAATTGTCTACAGAGGAAATATAAAATTCGGTTGTGTCTTAGGTGGAAGGGTGAGGGTCATCACTCGGTTTTGTTTTGAATGGTAATTGTGCAGCTGTCTTCCATATCCTATGGCCAGTCATTTAACATAGGGGAAGCCAAATTCTAGCTTGTTGTTATGTAGTCATAACTATCAATTATCTAATAACAGGAAGACAGTAGTAGTTGGGTGTAATTTATACTGGTTGACAGTGTAAAAATTATTATCTTTTGGCTTTGGAAGACCTTTTAGTACCTACCAGTGAAGATTGAAGTATTAGATCTGAAAATTAATACTTGTAAAGAGCCACTGGTGTAATTGTTTAGATCAGTGTATTTTCAAAAAATTTGACCACAACTCATAACTCATAGTAAGAGTTCATTCAATGTTCTAACCTGGTGCACCATCTCACGCATTTCTGTGTGTGTATATGTATGTTGCGTGCATGTATGCAACTGTTGTATGTGTGCATATAGTGTTGAAAGTTACAATATGTGATAGGTGATATGTATACTAATACATATAAAGTTTATATATAAAATATATATATGTATGTGTGCATATAAGTGTTAACAGTTACAATATATGATTGGTGATAAAAGTTTATATATATATAACATATATATAAAAGTTTTGTGAAATATTTAATCTTCACACCATGCAGTATGTTAGAATATTTTCATTCTAATTAATTTTTGAAAAACATACTGTACATGAACTAAGTTGATTTCATAACCCGTTACCAGGTCATGTCTTGTCTATTGGAATAATCCTGGCCAAACTGATCTGTTGAACTGTGACAGTGTACGTAAAAATAACTTTGTTTCCGGTTCTTATGAGAAAGGTGGTAGAAGGATTAAATGTTTGCTAGAAGTTTACCGATCTTATGGAAGTAATCTTCACCATCAGATAATTTAAGAAACACTTCGGACAAAGTTATTTATTCATGCAACTGATCTTACTGAGTGGCAGCTGTGTGTCAGGCCCTGAACTAATCACCTCATATTCTGAGGTGAGGAAACAAAGGCTGTCTCTAGCTCGGAGGAGATTGCTGTGTAGTGGAAGAGAAAATAGACACATATAAATTGCCATGGAGCTCTGAGAGAGAATGATGGAAGACAGTTGCCTGCTCATAGTTTTACTTGCCTTATTTATGTACAGTTGCAAGAAGGAAAATGTCAGCTAGAAGCTGAGGTTTTTGGTCCCAGAGTTCTGATCCTATTTGTCAGGTCGGGGGTACTCTCCTCTCTAGATGGCCTCTGAGGCAGGAGCTCTAATGTGCGCTTTTTAAAAAAACTTATGCTATTAAAAAATATTTTTATTTTTGAGAGAGAGAGAGAGAACTAGTGGGGAAGGGGCAGAGAAGGTGGGGGACAGGATCCAAAGCGGGCTCCTTGCTGACAGCAGAGAGCCTGATGCGGGGCTCGAGCCTGAGAACAGATAGATCATGACCTGAGCCAAAGTCCAACACTTAAGGCACTGAGCCATCCAGTGCCATATATGATCTTTAAAAATATGTTCTCCCAAAAATAAATATAAACGTGAAAAACAATTAAAATAAAGTAAAATAAAAGTATACATTCTATACAAAAGTCAGAATCATGAATCCCTTCTGTGAATAATATTTTAATCCACCTGTGACAATAATTTTAGTATTTTACTGGAAGAGAGAATGAAATCAGGTAGGTAAACGTGAAATATTGGAGAAGTGAGAGAAAACAGACCAGGTCCTTCTAGAACTTGAGCAATGGAACAACAGGTTTAACTAAAAAGAGAGTAACAGTAGTGGTAAAGGTGGGGCACAAACTTGAAAGAACCTATGTAACATATCCAATATTACTCAACTACAAAAAGGTTATTAGTTTCCTCTCTATCTACCTATTTTCCCTGTTGTATTTTTTATCTGTTGACCTCACGTCAGTTTCCATAGCTTCAAAAAATTCCAGGGGCACCTGGGTGGCTCAGTCCGGTTAAGGGTCCAACTTCAGCTCAGGTCATAATCTCACTGTTTGTGAGTTTGAGCCCAGCGTCAGGCTCTGTGCTGACAGCTTAGAGCCTGGAGCCTGCTTCAGATTTTGTGTCTCCTTCTCCCCCTGCCCCTCTCCCACTCACACTCTGTCTCTCTCTGTCTCTCAAAAATAAATGAACGTAAAAAAAACTTTTTTTAAAAGATTTTATAGTCCCTCTTCCATTGAAAACTTAAAAAGGGCTCTCCCTTCCCCTCCTCCACCTGCCAAATCTTATTTAATATTATTTTTCTCAAAACTTTCTCATAGACATCCACATATAGTAGAATTAAATTGGAAAATAGGAAAATTTTATGATTCCATTTCATATATAAAAGAAGAGTATAGGGAAACACTCTCATTCATGAGAAATCCTCTTCTATAATAGCTATCATTTGTAACAACCTCAGTTTTACTTCATGTCTGCTATGGAAATATGGTTAGTAGTATGAAAATATTAAAAGCAGAAAAGGTGTCTGCATTAGAATATATAAACACATGTATATACATATAATTACAAATATGTTAACCATGGTAAACCACCTAACAGGATTTTATGTGAAAATGATAAACAGAAGGGGTGCCTTGGGTAGCTCAGTCGGTTAAGCATCCGCCGTCAGCTCAGGTTATGATCTCTTGGTTTGTGGGTTCGAGCTCCGCCATCCAGCTCTCTGCTGACAGCTCAGAGCCTGGAGCCTGCTTCAAATTCTGTGTCTCCGTCTCTCTGCCCCTCTCCCTGCCCCTCTCTCTCTAGCATTCTGTGAGTGTGTCTCTCAAAAATAAACCTTAAAAAAATTATAGGGGCGCTCGGTTAAGCGTCCAACTTCAACTCAGGTCATGATCTCACCATTCCCGAGTTCAAGCCCCATGTCAGGCACTGTGCTGACAGCTCAGAGCCTGGAGACTGTTTCAGATTCTATGTCTCCCTCTCTGTCTCTGCCCCTCCCTCACTTATGCTCTGTCTCTCTCAAAAATAAATAAACATTAAAATTTTTTTTAATTATAAAAAAAGAAAATACTCAACAGAAAAGGAAATTATTTGTCACACAAAGCAAGAAAATCCCCAAAAGAAAATGATCTTTAAAAATATGTTCTTTATATGATCTCTCTTCATATGAGAGAGAGAGAGAGCGTGAGAAAGGGAGGGGAAGACGCAGAATTCAAAGCAAGCTCCAGGCCTCGAGCTGTCAGCTCAGAGCCTGACGTGGGGCTAGAACTCACGAACTGCGAGATCATGACCTAAGCTGAGGTCAGACGCTCAACCAACAGAGCCACCCAGGCACCCCTAGAATGCATACCTTTAAAAAGCTGAGGTTTCTACACCCCAAGCACCCATTGATAGATGCATGGATAAAGAAGATGCGGTACACACACACACACACAGACACACACACACACAATGGGATATTAAAAAGAATAAAAAGCCATAAAAAAGCATGATATCTGGTCATTTGTGACAACATTGATGGACGTAGAGGGTATCATGCTAAGTGAAATAAGACAGAGAAAGACAAATGCCTTATGGTTCACTTACATGTGGAATCTAAAAACCAAAACAAATGAACACACACTGCACAAGTTAAATAATGGACCAGATTTATAAATACAAACTGGTGGTTGCTAGAAGGGAGGAGGTGGGGGAGGATTGAAATAGATGAGGGAAAGGTATGGACTTCCAGTTATAAAAGAAATAGGTCATGAGGATGAAAAGTACAGCCTAGAGAATATAGTCAATAATACCGTAATAACATTGTATAGTGACAGGTGGCAACTACACGTATGTGAACTTTGCATAATGTATAGAATTGTTGAGTCACTGTGTTGTACATCTGAAACTAATATAACATTGTATGTCAAACATACTTCAATTTAAAATGAGCTAATGCTTCTAGTTTTAGATAATTCTGATTTGTCTTTCTAGAAATTGCATTGCCTTATATGTAATCTTTAATTACATATAATTAAAAAGCATTTTTAGTTATATGTATCAGTTACTAAAAGTATCAGTTACTTTCCAGCCAGATGTAAGAGGACCAGTAGGGTTTGAGCATCAGCCTTTGACTTTGAGTTGTTTTCTTGGCTGGATATCACTTGAGCCACCTTCCTTTTATCCATGAATTATAATAACTGGCATTAATAGTCTGGTTCCTTGGTGACTTCAAACTGAGAAGCCAGTGAGATTTAGTTGTATAAGTAAAATATCTGCAAATGGGTAGGACTTGATAAGATATCAACCAGAAGACAGTATCATGTAGTTGATAAAGTAAGGAATTTTGAATTTTGAATTTTTTTCTCTTTTAAACCTAGATCTGACTGTGCCTCTGCTGTTTGTGTTAAATAAAATAGCTCATTTTCTTCAGCAGAGCAATAGGATTTCACTTTGTTTAAAAAATTGTAGGAGCACCTGGGTGGCTTAGTCAGCTAACAAGCGCCCGACTTCAGCTCAGGTCATGATCTTGCAGTCCATGGGTTCGAGCCCTGCATTGGGTTCTGTGCTGACAGCTCAGAGCCTGGAGCCTGCTTTCAGATTCTGTGTCTCCCTCTCTCTCTGCTCCTCCCCTGCTCATGCACTCTCTCTCTCTCTCTCTGTCTCTCAAAAGTAAATAAAAATGTTAAATTTTTTTTTAAATTGTAAATTCAGTGAAACTATAAAAGTAGTTGAGGATTTGGAAATTAAAACTTATTAAGAAAAAAGTATCTTAGCTATAGAAAAAGTAATACTCTTTTTGTATTAAGTATGAGAACAGGAGAAGAGATTTTTCTCCAGTAAAAATGAAGACAGGTTCCTATCCTTTGAGCTGGCAGTCGTCTATTTATACTATGTAAATAATCCAAAAGAAGAATATTCTTTGTAGCATTATTTATACTAGTGAACATATATATCTTACCCTTTATATGCATCCTTATCCTAAAGCGTGACATTTACATATCTTTTCTAAATGCTATATTTTATAATCAGCAAAAGGGATATGTATGGAATTACCATAGCAACATGGGTCATGTAAAAATGTTTCACACAATAAAACTCATACCACTTATGTATGAACCATTTTTAAATTCTCAAATAATGCCCTTACCTTCTGAAAACATGTTTAGGATAACTTTTTTCCCTTTTGACTTATTTGCTACCTTTTTACCAATTGCTTCTTATTACATACCTTTGTGTTGTTATTCAGAGTGCTAGGTTTACTCTTGTAAAATATTAATTGTCTCTTGAAGTACAGCTCTCTCATATTCTAAATTATTTAATATTTTAGCTTAAAGGTGAGGAAACCCATCCTTACATGTATAAGTTTTTGCGTGTTGGATTTAAAAAATTGCTAACAGTAAATACTTCAGTTGGGTCAGAGGTTCATTACCCTTGACACTTGCGGGCAAAAAGCCTAGGAATTTGTATTTCCAGATGGGATTCTTACCTTCTGATATTTGGTCTTCATAAGAACTAAACTGCCAGAAAATATTGTTAGAAGCAGATGTTGGGAATATGTAGATATAACTCAAATGTGTATGCAGTAATTCTGGAGGAAAATAGCTCAGTTAAAACGAACAAATAAAAATCAAGAATATTAGAGTCCCTTTATAATTTGATTATAGGACCTTCATATCTTTTCATATTCTAGTATTTATTTTAGATGTTTGTAATTTAGCTGTTTAAGAAGAAACTTATCTAGTTTTTTAAACATTGCTGGATAAGAGGCTACCTCAGTTTTGTAAAATTTTTTTTAATGTTTCTGAATGGTATGTATTTAAGTAGTGAATTGGAGAGATGAGCCCATTTTTAGCAGATCTTATCAGATTAGAAAGCCAGGCTAAATAATTCCTATTGAATATAAAAATGGGATTTGAGTATCTGAATTATGTGGGTAATTATTTGTTACATTTTCTTAACCATTGTTGTAAACAGTGGAAAAGTTAAATGAGAAACTCATATTTTATGAATTTTAAAAAACTTTTTTTTAACGTTCATTTATTTTTCTGAGACAGAGAGACAGAGCATGAGCCTGGGAGGGGCAGAGACAGGGGGAGACACAGAATCCAAAGCAGGCTCCAGGCTCTGAGCCGTCAGCACAGAGCCCAATGCGGGGCTCGAACTCACAAGCTGTGAGATCATGACCTGAACTGAAGTTGGACGCTTAGCCGACCGAGCTACCCTGAGAAAATTCTATTTTATAAAAAAATGAGGGGGAGAGGAGCGAGGTGAACAGAGAGAAGACAGAATTTTTAGGGCAGTGAAAATACTCTATGATATGATGGATCTGTGCGATTCTACATTTGTCCACATCCATCATATTCCAAGAGTAAGTAAGGTAAACTATGGACTTTGAGTGATCATTATGTGTAGGTTCATCCTTGGTAAAAAATTTACCATTCTGGTGAGTGATGTTGAGAATGGGGGAGGCTATGCATGTGTGGGGGCAGGGGGTTTATGGGAAATCTGAATACTGTCTTCTCAATTTTGTTGTAAACCTAAAACTGCTCTTTAAAAAAAGACTTTAAAAAATGAAAATAGGAAATTACGGGTCAAAATATATGTTGAGAGGAAACCATTCTTTAGGTATAAAGTAGAATAGTTGTAACTCAAATCCATGTACTTTTCCTTATCCTAACATCTTGGAGTGATTGACACTCTGCCTCTCCACCCTCACCCCCTTGGGTGCTGGGGTATGAACCCATATTTCTAATGTTGCATAACTCCTGATTTAGACGGGTATTTTCTGTGCTTAGCTGTTCAGTACTTTTAAATTTGCATTGCATCTTTTAGGTTATTTACTTCTTTGTAAAAACTAATGATTAAATATGGTGATCCCTTTGACTTTACAAGGGGAAAGAATCAAGATAAATATAACCCCCAAACAATGGTTATCTCAATTTTAAGGAATCTTTTAGTCCGAGTTTTCAAATTTTAGCTTGCATCCAAATCACCTAGAAGACTTGCTAGGAAAGATTGCTGGCTTATGGGGCACCTGGGTGGCTTAGTTGGTTAAGGGTCTGACTCTTGGTTTTGTCTCAGGTCATGATATCACGATTCGTGGATTTTGAGCTCTGTTTTGGGCTCTGCAATGACAGTGTGGGGCCTGCTTGGGATTCTCTCTCTCTCTCTCTCTCTCTCTCTCTCTCTCTCTCTTTCTTCTTGTGTCGTCTTCCTGTGCTCTCTATCTTTCTCAAAAATAAATAAATAAACATTAAAAAAAAAAAAAGAACAGATTGCTGGCCCTTCTTCTCAGATTTTCTTATTTAGTAGGCCTGAATGTGGCCTAGAATGTACATTTCTAACAATTTTTCAGGTGCTGCTTCTGCTACTGGTCTGGATGCTGTTCTGAAAAAGACCTCTGTATTAGCATATGTACTATACAACTCTAAGTTTCAAAAAAAGATAAAATCACCACTCTTATATGATGTACAACAATGAGTTTTCTATGTCTTGAACACATATGAAGACATATTTAAATCATAATGAAGAGGGAACGAGGCAGGTGTTATAACCAATTTAAAGGAGAGGTCAGAGAAATTAAGACTCGTATGATATAAGGGAACATTGACATGAATTTACAAATGGACAGGAAATTGGCCTTTTCTGTTTGGAGGAATCAACTGAACCTCTCCTGGACAGAATGTAGACAAGAATAATGTACGTTGCTCTCAGTTACCTATGACAATCAGTTATCAACAAGTTACTTGGAGTTATAAAATAGCTCAAAGTCAATAGAAGACTAGAGTCAGATACCAAGGCAGGGTGTGCCCAACAAAGTCCATTTTTCCATTGGAGCACACTGTGTTGTTTTTTCTCATCCTCAAATTCCTTATAGTGGTTTATTGTAAAACTTTCTCTTAAGGTAGCGTTCACCTATTTAACAAACCACCCAGGTGATTCTGAGGCTCTCTAAAACTTGTGAGCCGTTGGGGCGCCTGGGTGGCTCAGTCGGTTAAGCGTCCGACGTCGGTTCAGGTCACGATCTCACGGCTCGTGGGTTCGAGCCCCGCGTTGGGCTCTGTGCTGACAGCTCAGAGCCTGTGTTTCCCTCTCTTTCTGACCCTCCCCCGTTCATGCTCTGTCTCTCTCTGTCTCAAAAATAAGTAAACGTTAAAAAAATTAAAAATAAAATTGTGAGCCATTAACAAAGACTTAATATATTTATAACACTTATTTACTAAATCACATGTTTTCTCTCATTATACTAGTTATTTTGTATGTGGGCAATTCATTATTTGAAAAGTCTAGGTCAGGTTGCTCCCATTAGCTGAAAATTTTAACCTATTTATTGACTGTAAAGGACCTTAATACATGTTTATGTAATAAAGTAGTTATGACATGTTTGACTATAATTAGGAAAAGGCTCTGTTTTGATCCGTTATAAAATGTGTTTCACAAACCATTTGATTAATAAAAATATTAAACATTTTAGTTGAAGATCTTTAGTAGGGTGTATCTTAAATCAACATTTTTATACATGATAAAATGTGTCTCATAATTCTAAAAGGACCCAGTTATTTTAAGAGGCCAGGCAGTGTAATATAAAGAGTGCTGAATTTAGAAGGTCAGGCATGGTCTTTTCCCCTTTTGTAGCTAGTAAGTTATAGAACTTGTAATTAATGATCGTGGTGGGAACATAAAGATAAATGCATCAAGGCTCTTGTGATGAGGGAGTTTGTTTTATGGACCTCAGTTTTCTCAAGTACAAAATTGGGATGATAGATTGAAATAAGATTCAAGATCTTCTCAAACACTAACGTTGTGTGACACTTTGGATATTGTACAGTGGAAATCATTAAGTGTGTGCTAAACTATAGTTCACCAGTAGTCTTTTTCACTTTCCCCTTTGCTTTTCAAAGCCTGATTGGTTATATATGGTTCCTTTTTTAAGTAGTTTTGTTAAGTTATAGTCAATGTCCAATAAACTGTACATGTTTAAAGTATTCTATTTGGTAAGTTTCAACATAATGTATATAGCTATGAGATCATCACAACAATGAAGACAATGAGCATATCGCATCCAGAAGTTTCTTTGAGTCTCTCTATAATCTCCCCCCTCCCACTCCAGGCAACTACTGAAATGCTTTCTGCCATTTTAGACTAGTGTGTGTTTTCTAGAATTTTATATATTTTACATTTCCATATGAATTTTAGAATTAGCTCATCAGTTTCTACTTCTGTTTTGATTTGAATTATTTGAATTTATACATCCATTTGAGGGGAATTTAAATGTCATGTTACTGAGTTTTCATGAACAAGGTGTAACTCTTCATTTATGTAGGTCTTCTTTAATTTCTCTGGGCAGTGTTTTGTCATTTTCAGTGTACCTTCCTGCAGATCTTTTACCAGATTTACCTCTAAATATTTCATATTTATACTTAGCTTTTTGACCATTTGATACAGTTATAATGCTGGTTTCATGTCCTTATCTATCATTTCTAAAAATTGTGTCAGTTCTAGGTTGGTGTCGATTGGTAGACTTTTCTCAGCATCATGGTTCAAATTTTCCTGCTTTTGCATTTCTGGAATCTTTGGTTGGATAACAGACATTATTGGGTGCTAGATATTTCGGTATTCTTACAAATATTCTTGAGCTTTTTTTCTAGGATGCAGTTATTTGGAAACAATCTGATCCTTTTGGATCTCTCTTTTTAGGTGTCTGTTGGGTAGGAGAAGAACAGCAATTAGTGCATGGCTCATTATTCTTCACTACTGAGGCAAGGTCCTTCTCAGTACTCTACATGGTGCCCAGTAATTATGTTTTCCAGTCTGTCTGGGACACTGGATATCGTTGGGGAGAAAAATACCTTGATCTCATGATACATACAAATATTAATTTGTGATGGGCCATACGAGATTATAGAATATTTTCATTGTCTGAAGATAGGAAAAAAATTGATAAATTGGGTATGATAAAAATTAAAATCTCATACAAAAAGCATTGCTTAAAAATGAGAGTAATACTAGAGACTAGGAGAAAATATTTGCCATACATGTAACTTTTTTTCTCAAAAAAAATTTTTTAATGTTTATTTTTGAGAGAGAGAGCGAGAGCAAGTGAGAGAGAGAGAGAGAGAGAGAGAGAGAGAGAGAGGCTTTATGAGTTGGGGAGAGGCAGAGAGAGAGGGAGACACAGAATCCGAGGCAGGCTCTAGGCTCTGAGCTGTCAGCACAGAGCCTGACAAGGAGCTCGAACCCACACACTCCAAGATTGTGATCTGGGCCAAAGTTGGATGCTTAACCGACTGAGCTACCTAGGTGCCCCTGCCATACATGTATCTGATAAAAGACTTCTATGTAGACTATTTTAACAACTCCTACAGCTGCTTTAAGATTTTATCTTTATCACTGGTTTTCAGTCACGTGATGTTGTTGTACTCTGGTGTGCCTTTCGTTGTGCACATCCTAATTGAGCTTCTTCTATTTGTGAATTTATTATTTTTATAAGACTCTGGAAAATTATTGGCCAGTATTTCCTCAAATGCTTTTCCTCATCTTTCCCTTTTTTCTTCTTGATTCTAATTACACGTACATCAAGGCTGTTTAATATTGTTCCACAGGTTGCTTAGGGTCCATTTTTTTGCAGTCCTTTTTGTTTCTTTCTCTCATTTTGGTTAGTTTCTGTTGCTATGTTTTTAAATTTACTGTTATTTTTATTTCAGGTATTGTGCTTTTCATCTCCATGAGTTCCATTTTTTATGCCTTCCATTTTCCTTTTTATCATACTTTGTTTTTTTAAAAAAAAATTTTTTTTTAACGTTTACTTATTTTTGAGACAGAGAGAGACAGAGCATGAACGGGGGAGGGGCAGAGAGAGAGGGAGACAGAGAATCGGAAGCAGGCTCCAGGCTCTGAGCCATCAGCCCAGAGCCCGACGCGGGGCTCGAACTCACAGACCATGAGATCGTGACCTGAGCTGAAGTCGGACGCTCAACCGACTGAGCCACCCAGGCGCCCCTATCATACTTTGTTTTAAGTAAATACTTGAGCCTACTCATATACACTTTTAAAGCTTCCTTTTTTGCTAACTGAATTATCTTTTACATTTTGGGGTCTGTTCTGTTTTCTCTTTTTCCCACCTATTTACGGATCATAGTTTTATCATTTTACTCATGGTCATGCCTGGGATTTTTTGATTGAATGCTGGATATTGTGATGTTAAGCATCCAGATTTTATTGTGTTCTTTTAAATTTTTTGGAATTTGTTTCAGGTAGCAGCTGAATTGTGCTTTAGCTTGTATTTTTGAGTTTTTTTTCAAAAGCTTTGTTAGCATGGGTCTGGTGATGCCTTTATGTAAGCTAGTTAGCCCTACTTCTAAGTAGGGGTGTTCAGTGAGTCTCTACACTCATTGTCTCTCAGACCTGGAAGGTCTCCCGGCCCAGTGAGACCACTGGGAATTACTTAGTTTACAGCTCCCCGGTCCTTTGCCCAACCGCATGGTGTTTTCCTCCTACATATGAATAGCTTAATGGGCAGCCACAGACTCAAGGGGCCTTTGTGCAGATTTCTGGAGCTTTTTCTCTGCCAAGCTCCAAACTGTCTGGTACTCTGCCCCACAAACTCCCATCTTCTTTAGTCTCCCCAAATCTTCTTTCTATCTCTTCAGCTCAGTGAGACGGCCATTATTACTTTCAGTCAGTTCCCTTCCCTGCACTCTGTTATGGAGAGTCCTCCTGGAAGAGGAGTTTCACTCATTTGTCTCTTTTTCTTCACTCATGGATCATAGTCCTGGGCTAGCTGTTGTCTCCATGCCTGAAAAAATATCTTTTTTCCCCCAGTTTTCTAGTTGTTTATGAGAGGAGGGCATGATCAGTTCTACTTATTCCATTATGGCAGAAGCGTGACAGTTTCTGTTTTTACTAGGAGTATTTATTGCAATCATGATTTTGAATGAATGTGATCTGAGGTTATTTATTTTTGTTGTTTTCTGGGTAATTTTTTTTCAGCAGCAGAGCATCACCCCCACCCCTCTTTTTTTTTTTTTTTTCCTGAATGAAATTCTACACAGGATTCCAAACACAGAAAATAGTTAAAACTTCATCTGCTCTCATTTAAGCGAGGATTGGATCTGGCTTAGTTTCCACCTAACCCTGAAGCAGTCTTGTACTCCTGAAAATAAAATTTGAAGACCAGTGAACTATTTACCTCTCTCATTTTACATATTGAGGAAACTAACTTCTAGAAGGGTCAAATGTTTCGTCCTAAAGTAATGAATCTTAAACTACGTTGCTCATTTTTTTCCTAGCATTTGAAATAAGATCTCTTATATCCAAACTTAGTGTCTTATTCTCTTTAGGTCAGCCTGATTGAAAAAAACAATCCCTTTGACTTTGAGCTGTTTCAGCATGAGATTCTTAGAGAACTCCATTTTTTGTTAACCTTTGTGTAGTGCACTGAGCCCATATGGGCTCTATTGTAACTTCTAGCTGTTTAAACAGTCTTAGAATAGTTTATTTTAAAACCAATCCAGCGTTTTGGTTTATTCTGCTCTTTCAATCCTTGTGTATGTTAGATTTCTGCTTATCCATTTTGCAAGAAGTCCAGATGAAGATGGCCACGTACAGATGTTTTATTCTTCCCTACTCTTTCAATTATTGTGCTTATGTTATTTAATCTCCTGGAAACTACTTGGACTATATGCTAAAAAATGCTGTACTTTGAACTCTAAATAGTAGATCATTGGCTGTGACCTTGAATTGTTGGGGAAGTTTTCATATTGAAGGAAGCTGAGTGTCAACAGCTTGCACTGTATTTCTTGGCAGAAATCTGCTTTGTATGCACCTGGGGCTGCCTGCAATCAGAATCTAAGAGCTTACAGTTTTAATTATTTCATTCTGAAATCCACTCTGTGTGTCTTCACCGCTTTCTTAGTGGGGTCTATACTATAGAAATGGGACACCACCACAGATGGATGAGAAGTAGACAGGTAGAATAGATGTGACATTTGTCCATGCTTTCATCTGCCGGTTGTAGTTAATATTGAAGGATTGTGTTGCTGCTTTTCTCTTCTATTTTTTTCTTACTGAAAAGGAAATCAAAAGAAAACACCAAATAATTTATTTATGCATTATGTCCTTGTATAGTTTTAGAGTTAAGATTTCCTTTGAGACACATTTGTAAGTGACTATTTGGGGCTCAATGAATATTCGTCCAGTGACCAAATGAACCAAACCCAATAAACCCAGCGAACATCCCCAAAGAAATTGTTGATGATGTGTATGTAACTAGTTGAGTCGCATTACTTTACAGAGTAAGAAGAACATGATTAGTCTTTGGCAAAACCAGTTGAGTTGCCTTGTCTTTTTATGAAGGCTAATCATGCCATGTTGATATAGCTCTTCCATGAGAAGTGCAGGAAAATTTCCTTTCACTCCTCTTCGTGTACTCAGTACCCTGCATAGGGCTTTTGACACCATTGGTGTTCAGAAAGTGCTTATGGAATGAGACAGTAAATCTGTTCTGTCACATTTCAGTGCTCACATAGGCGGGCTTGGCAGATTTTGAGAAAACCTTTTTTTCACGACTGTAATAATCTCATGTTAATTTTTGTGTGTGCACTTCACATACACATATATTTATTTTCTAATTGTAGTATGTATCAGTAGCCATTTCCTTTCTAACACTGATTAGAAATTTTGATTAAAAATCATATTTTTTAATGTAGCATTTGATGCTTTTACTGTGTACTCTTCTTGTATTCTACATACCTTGGATTTATTTAGTTTTGTTTTCCTTTTCCCAGGTGATAACTTTACACCTATTGGAAATAACATTTGGTAGTGTTTTGACTGATAACTAACATTTATAAAAGAGCAATTTAGGAGGGATTTTCATGCATGTTCTCTTGTTTGCCATCTCAACTTCTTTATAAGATGGGTAGGTAGGTAAAGCAAGTGAGGCGGGTAGGTTAATTATGTGTTTCTCAGTTATACAACTAGTTAACTTGCAGGATTGAGACTTTGAGTCATTGTTTCTATAGATTCTAACTATCTCTGGATATTATGTTTTAAAAAGTACATAATCTATTTGTTTTACTTAACTTTTATTAGGATCAACTTATAATTTTGATTAAAAAATGATAAGGAGATGACACTCAGTGGAGATAATGTAATTTCAAAGGCTGATTCTGATATACATATATAATTACATACATATATATGTATATATTTTACATATGTAGTATATATTTAAATCTTATTATTGTAATTCTCTTGTTTCAGGCTCTGTGTATTTACAACCTCAGTTCAGTAATTTGTTTCTGATATAGGCAGATGGTGAGAAAACAGTGATTCCCAGATCTGTTATTACTGCTGTGGTAATTTGATGTTTTACAGATAAGAATTTTGACTAGTGGGAGGCTAGTCTGAAATTCACATCTCAGGGGGCCCATATTGTTTAGATTTGGAAGTGTACTTGCACTTGAATTCAGAAAGTCTGTTGTAAACAAAGATTTGGCCTGCATTATAATTAAAATTTAAATCTTTACGTAGCTATTCCTTTGAGCAATTAAAAATAAAAAAAAAATTTTATACTTTATTTTTGAGATTGAAAATTTGAAGCTTTTTAAAAATGGTCTTTTCCTCCCTCATACTGAATAAACCATCACAATGATAGGCATGCATTTATATATGAAGGCAGAAAAATTGGAAGTCAAAAGGTATTAAATTTTGCAGTGAGTAAGAGCCTCTGTGTCATATAATACATTGGAAATAATAAATTCTGAGATTCTTACCATATCTAATTGCCCTGTGACTCCCACAATGAATCCTTGTATAAGGGGATTAAATGATGCCTTGAGGAACTTTATCAACATTTAAAACCAGTTGAAACACAAATTTTAATTTGATTTATTAGCCTTATTTATTTATAGTTATCTTTGATTTTCCTTATTTCCCATATTTTTGATTAGTGTTTTTTGTTTACTGGTTTTACTGCCTTCTGAATACTAAAGTCTACCTATGTTGGAAGTTTTCTAAATGTATTAAAGACAAATTCATTAAAAAATTTATTACTACCATTAAAATCTTATATTAAGCTCTCATATTCCAGAGGCATATTTGAAAAATAAATAAACAAAGGACACTTTAGTGTTTGTTCTGAGTGACATTAATTCTTGTGTGTCTCCCCTAAAAGTTAATCATTGACAAAATTATTTGAAGTATTTTAGTATGTTTGTGAATGTCACAAGCTATGCTTTTTAGAGAAGAGAACTTTGTAGTAAGTGTCTTCTCTGCAGTGATTGTAAAGTGGTCTCATCTGTGGTAAATACTGAGGTTGATCTTTTAAGGGGGATATAGCTGACTCTTCAGAAAACTTTGTGGCGTGAAAATTAGCATTCATTCCCAACCTTACTAGCCCCCAGTGGTTAAGGAGAGGGCCCAAACTGTCAAAAAAAAAATGCGGTTAAAAATATATGACCTATAGTATCTTAAGTATATGAATACTACTACAAAATGACAATATTACAGAATAGGATTTCTTTATACAAGCATGCCTCATTTTATTGTGCTTCCTTTTATTGTACTTCACAGATATTGCGTGTTTTTTTTTTTTTTTTTTTTTTACAAATTGAGGGTTTGTGGCAACCCTGCATCAAGCAAGTCAGTTGGTACTATTTTCCAACAGCATCTGCTCACTTTGTGCCTCTGTGTCTCATTTTGGTAATTCTCACAGTATTGTATTGTATTGTATTGTATTGTATTGTATTGTATTGTATTGTAGTGTAGTGTAGTGTAGTGTAGTGTATTCTTTTAAGCTATTTATTTTTGAGAAAGAGGGTGTGGGAGAACAAGTCAGGAGGGGCAGAGAGTGAGAATCCCAAGGAAGTCCCACTGATAGTGCAGAGCCCAGTGCGGGGCTTGAACCCATGAACCATGAGATCATGACCTGAGCTGAAACCAAGAGTCAGACACTTAACCTACCGAGCCATCCGGGTGCCCCGATTCTTGTAGTATTTAAACTTTTTTATTGGTTATTATATTTGTTATGGTGATTTCTGGTCAGTGATCTTTGATGTTATTATTGTTATTGTTTGGGGGTTCATATTAGACTGTGAACTTAACTGATAAATGTGTTCTGACTGCTCTGCCAACTGGCTGTTCTTCCATCTCTTTCCCACTCCTCAGGCCTCTCTATTCCCTGGGACACAATATAGAAGTTAAGCCTATCAATAACCCTACAATGAGTTATTCCTTTCACTTGTATTCTGCATGTCCAAGTGAAAGGAACAGTCACATGTCTCTCACTTTAAATCAAAACTAGAAATGATTGTGCTTAGTGAGGAAGGCAGGCCAAAAGCTGAGAAGGGCCAAAAGCTAGCCCTCCTGTACCAAATAGAGATCCAAGTAGATGCAAACGAAGAGTTTTTGAAGGAAATGAAAAGTGCTACTCCAGTAAACACATGAATGATAAGAAAACAAAGTAGCTGATTTTGTTATTGCTCATATGGAGAATGTTTTCGTGGTCTGGGTAGATCAAACCAGCCATAACTTTGCCTTAAGCCAAAGCCTAATCGAGAGCAAGGCCCTGACTCTCTTCAGTTCTCTGAAGGTTGAGAGAAATGAGGAAGCTGCACAAGAAAGTTTGAAGCTGGTGGAGTTTGGTTCACAAGGTTTAAGGAAAGAAGTGTTCTCCTTAGCTTAAAAGTACAAGATGAAGCCCCTAGTGCTGATTGGAAGCTGCAGCAAATTATCTAAAAGTTACAGCTAAGATAATAAATGAAGGTGACTACCCTAACCAAGAGACTTTCAGTGTAGATGAAACAGCTTTATACTGGAAGAAGATGCCATCTAGGAGTTTCATAGCTAAAAAGTCAGTATCTGGCTTCAAAGCTTCAAAGGATAGGCTGATTGTCTTATTAGGGGCTAATGCAGGTGGTGACTTTAAGTTGAAGCCAAACTTCAATGGCCAAAAAGCCATTTCAAAGATCCTAGCGCCCTTAAAAAGTATGTTAAATCTGCTCTGCCTGTGCTCTGTAAATGGACCAGCAAAGCCTGATGATTACAACATGGTTTACTGAATATTTTAAGACCTAATGCTCAGAAAAAAAGATTCCATCTAAAATAGTACCACTTCTCATTGGCAATGCATCTGGTCACCCAAGAGCTCTGATGGAGATGTACACTGAGATGAATGTGGTGTTTATGGCTGCTAACAGCATCCATTCTGCAGCCCATGGATCAAGGAGTAATGTTGACTTTGAAGTCTTATTATTTAAATACATTTTGTAAGGGTATAGCTACAATGGTTAGTGATTCTTCTGATGGATTATAATACTCTCATTCTGGGAGGGTAGTAATTACAATATCTCTGGATGGGAGAGTAAATTGAAAACCTTCTGGAAAGGATTCATCATTCTAGATACCACTAAGAACATTTGTGATACATGGAAAGAGGTCAAAATATCAACATGAACAGGAGTTTGGAAGAAGGGGATTCCAGCCCTCAAGCATGACTCTGAGGGGCTCAGGACTTCAGTGGAGGAAGTAACTGCAGATAGAAATTGCCAGAGAACTAGAATTAGAAATGGAGCCTGAAGATGTGAGTGGCTGCAATCTTATGATAAAACTTAAATGGACACGGAGTTGCTTCTTATGGATGAACAAAATAGAAAGTGGTTTCTTGGGATGGAATCTGCTCCTGGTGAAGATGCTGTGAAGATTGTGACAAATGACAACAAAGGATTTAGAATCTTACATAAACTTAGTTGATTAAACATTGGCAGCCGTTTGAGAGGGTTGGCTCCAAATTTGAAAGAAGTTCTGCTGTGAGTAAAATCCCATTAAACAGCATCACATGCTACAGAGAATTGTTTTGTGTGAAAGGAAGACTAACAGTGCAGGAAGCTTCATTGTTGTCTTATTTTAATTGCCACAACCACACTAATCTTCAGCAATTATCATTCCGATTAGTTAGCAGCCATCAACATTGATGTAAGACCTACCTGCAAGAAGATTATGACTTGCAAAAGCCATCAGATGATGGTGAGCATTGTTTAACAGTAAAGTGTTTTTAAATTAAGGTTTGTAATTTTTTAAACATAATGCTTAGTATAGGCTACAGTATAGTATAAATAAAACTTTCATATGCACTAGGAAACCAGAAAGTTCATTAGACTCGCCTTACACACAATATTTGCTTTATTGTGGTGGTCTGAAACCAGACCCACAATATCTCCAAGGTATGCCTGTAACTTTGAGAGTCTTACATGTTGATGTGAATAATATTTCACTTAAGAGGGCTTTGGAGGCAGAAGTCAGGAGATCTGGTGGTTTATCCAAGTCCTGAAAGTCCTAGGAAAGAAAGGAAGCAAGGAGGAGTTGAGAGGTAACTGGGGTGGGTATCTAAGTAGGGCACCTGAAGATTGGAGTAAGCTTAGCCTTAGGGAACCTGAAAAAGGTGCTAGGTGCCTGAAATCAAAGGACAGTTTAGCTGGGGATTCCTGTTAGGGGGACACAGTGATCTTCAGTGAAAATTAGGAGTGCAGTTTAGACCTGAGAATGGATTTGTGGGCTCTGAACACAGAGTTAATAGGAAATATACAGAGTTGAAAGCTATTATGTGGCCTAAGATCAGAAGTAGAATGATCTAACAGGATTGAAAAGTGAAAGAGGAAATTCACATCTCCTAGGAAAAATAGAACAATGGGGGTCAGAAAGAAATCAGGGCAGATTTTCATCCTGAGTCAGCTAATTGAATGGCATTTGGGTGTCTAACTTACCTGTATATAGTTTATGCTCTTCTGATGTCCATACACTATAATGAAAGTGTTCATCTGAATTTACTCAGTATTCGTATTCCATTAGTGTTAGTTACAATGACTAGTAAAATGAGTCAGGCTCGTAACTCCTTGGATAGCCACATTGCAGTAGTATTCAGTGGTTATGTCTGTGGGAATCTGATCATGAGGCCTTTTGATTGGAGAGTTGCCTATGTTGCTTACAGAAACCCCATCAGATATATGTAACAAATAAATGTTTCAAAAAGTGTGTAAGAGTAATAAGCAGAAAATTGCATTTTAAAAATGTTGAATTATTCAAATTTCATTTTTCTCCTTAGGATTCATGAATAATTATATTAGTAAGGTGCTATTCTTAATTATTCTTAAAACAATTGTTTTCTTCTGTTTTCAGTAGTCAGATTCAATCCTTTATGAAAAACAAGTAATTATTTTTATGTCTCAATTAATTTGAAGAGTCGTACATAAAATGTAGGTCCACAATTGTCTCTAAAATGAACAAGGATATACAATTTCCTGGTTCTGTTAGTTGTTACAAAACATGGTTACTCAGCTGTTATTCTGCTTCCTTATTGATTTAAGTGAAATCATTTAGAAATTAAGGTCTACCATGTGAATGAAAAAACATGATACTTTTAAGGATATATCCCTTCAATTTGAAAACTCTGATGCAGAAACAAAAATATAACATCTGTTTATTCCCTCGATACTCGAACAAAAATCTTCTCTTTTGATGAGAAATTCTGGCTTTAATCTTTATATAGATTTTTATAGCAATAATTTAAAGTAGGGAGAGGCAACTCTCAATTCCAAACATAGGTCAGATACTTCCTGATTTGCTTGACTTATGACATTACTTTTCTTTTTTTTTTTAATTTTTTTTTATTAACGTTTATTTATTTTTGAGACAGAGAGAGACAGAGCATGAACGGGGGAGGGTCAGAGAGAGGGAGACACAGAATCTGAAACAGGCTCCAGGCTCTGAGCGGTCAGCACAGAGCCCGACGTGGGGCTCGAACTCACGGACTGTGAGATCATGACCTGAGCCGAAGTTGGCCGCTTAACCGACTAAGCCACCCAGGCACCCCTGACATTACTTTTCAACCTTGGCTGCTCTTTAAAATCACTTGGAGAGCTTCTTAAAATTATTATTTAGTCTCATCCCCCAGAAGTTGTGATCTATTATTAGTCCGGAGGGGGCTTTGAGATGTTTGAGTTCTACAGGTAATTCTGATGTATAGTCAGAGTTGAGAACCACTGCCTTGGAAACATTCAGTTGAACTTTCTTTTGTCTTTATATGAAGGGGACAGAACAAGGAAAGGAGTGACCTGTAGCATGAGCTTCACATCTATGCTTCTTCCAAGATCTCAAAATAAAGCAGCAGGTGAAGAAGCCCTGGGGTTTACATCCTGTGCACCAGGGCACATAGGCTAGTATGTGGTTCTGGAAGTAATGTTTTTGAATGTTGCAGCATGGTGGCATGTCTTGCCAAGAGTGATGGGAATGATAGATTATTTTTGCTTTTCTGGTTCTGTTTGACTTTGAGTAAAAAGTTGACCATCTTTTGCTTTTTTAGCATTTTAGGAAAAAAAAAAATTATTGTGCCAAGAGTATCAGGTAGTCTGTCAGAAAAATATATGAATAGAACAGAGATGTGTATATCATTTCAAACCAAAGAAATTTAAAAGCATTCCTTTTCGCTTTTTGGCTAAGTTATGGCAGGGCAATCACTGGTAGTTTTGTAAAGAAATTTATTTTAACACAGCATGAGAGCCAAAAAAAGCTACCCTTGGAGGGAGAGGGAGAGAGGACACACCTGGGTTATAGTGTATCTCTTTTAAAATCTGTGAGAAGGGTTTAAAATCTTTAAAGAAAGCTTACTTTGCCATCATTATATTTGTGCTATACTTCTTATCTAAACTTAATTATAGGCATTTCTAAATTAACTAATCTTATGAATACACATTTATTGAATGAGCTCCCTATATTTGTAACTGTTTAAAGACTCTGAAAAGAAGAATAGAGATCCGTGTTGTTAATAGCAATTCTGGACACTATATGCCTAAATTAACTTTTTTTTCCCCAATCCAGAGCAGTACATAGTATAACTGGTGTCATATTCATACACATACACACACACACACACACACACACACACACTCTTATACAACATGGTATTGCCGCCTGTGGTCATTATTTAAACATCCAACATTGGCTTCTGCGCACTGCCATGTTGAAGTTAGGGACACACTGGAAGTGAGTCTTTCCCAATGATGGCAGTACATACCCTACCAGAAATCTGATGGTTTTTCCCTCTGGAAAAGAAGGAATGTATCTTTCTGACAATCAATTAGAGATTTTTGATAATCCCGAAACAGAGGTGATGGAAGTAATTTTGGTGGAAATGTATACTCTTGTTAGGGGAGTATGCTAGAATTTGCATTTTGTTGGTTGGGAACCAAGCTACTAGACTCTAAGCTCTATTTGGGCAGGGATTTTTGTCTGTTTTGCTCACTATTGTATCCTCAATAAAAGTAAAATGTTTTAGATTTTGATGAAGTCATTCATTTACTTTTTGGCTTTTTTATTCTTCTTGCTTGTTATTTGACTTTGTGATTATATGATATGATCCACTTAAGTTTTCTCCACAGGGCTAATTTGGTAACATTTTACAGCTTATTAAGGACAACTTAGTAAAACTGATGATTTGTGAATAATTTATGAATTAATTTTATAGGGAATAACAGTTTAAAAACTAATGACTTCAATATTAGTCTTTAGCCTTTCTCTTATAGTAAGCTTTTATAAGAGTTGAAATAAGATTATAAAACTTTCCCAGGATTGTAATCACAGATATGAACTGTATTAAAGAATTCCATTCAGAATCATACTGGATTATTCACATTTCAAAAAACTGTGTAAAATTTTCTACAGAATAGTTTTAAATTACTTACCTAGTAAGTTTAAACCTAATTTTATTGTCAAAAACTCAAATTTCACATCATTTTAGGACCATATATATTGTAAAATATGATATACGCTAGCATCTGGTTATGGTCAACATCTACCAGAAAAGTGAATATAGAATTTCTTTAAGATCTCTGGTTCAGAAAAATGTCCTGGCTATATTTATAGCAGCCAGTAAAATAATTGCTATAAACTTACTAGCACAATATTTGTGAATCTCCCCCCCACCCCGCCCACCGCTGCTACCATGAACAGACACTAATAGAAAAATTAATTAGCTTTTTTCTATTATCTGGCATAAATTATTCTCATCTAAAAATACACAAAACATTGATGATGTACAAATTTGGCATCATCATTTTAGAGATGGGGAGGGTCTTAGAAATGATGTATACCTACTTTTAGCATTTTGATTATAGATAATTTTGTAACAAGTCTGGTGATATTTCTGTGGAGGGGTGTTTTTAGTAAGCTTTTGGTGCCTTAATATTCTTGCAGCAGCCTTATTTGTTAAGTTTTGCCAAGAGTACCATTTGAGAGATCTAAACCGCTTGCTCCAATTTAAAATTCACATAAGATTGAAAATAAATTGAGGTCTTACAAACATTTTTTTATGCCTTTTGATTTTTGAAAAGAAAGCCCTAAATAAGGTGCACAACCTGTTGTAACCGGTGCTTAAAAATATTTTTACAACACAAGAAACTGTTTGTTCAGTAGGTAATGCCTTCTGGTACTCTGGAGAAAAAAGAAAAGTTACTTCATTTTAATTCTAAAGAGCACCCTGCCAGAACCCTCCCTCTTCTCAGTTCTGACAAGGTCAGCCTGAGGTCAGATAGGGTTTGTTTGCTTCTCCAGCAATTCAGTTATCTCCCCACTGTCCCTTTCTCTCATCCTTGAGAAACACAGTCTCAAGGTCTAATTTGTGTGTGTGTGTGTGTGTGTGTGTGTGTGTGTATTTTAAACATATGATCTACCTTTCCATCTTTTTGCAACTTTTTTTCTTTGAATGGTCATCCTACATTTTGAACATTTCTTTTTTTAAAAAATTTTTTAAATGTTTATTTTTGAGACAGAGAGAGACAGATCATGAGCAGAGGAGGGGCAGAGAGAGGGAGACACAGAATCAGAAACGGGCTCCAGGCTCCAAGCCTTCAGCACAGAGCCTGACATGGGGCTCGAACTCACAAACCATGAGATCATGACCTGAGCTGAAATCGGACGCTTAACTGACGGAGCCACCCAGGCGACCCAATTTTGAACATTTCTTTGGAGTATAGAGTTTTTTGCTCTAGATTGTTAATTATTCTAGGCAGGATTTCTCAATCTGTGTACTATGACACTTGAACTAGATAACTCTTTGTTCTGCGAGGCTGTCTTGTGTGATGTAACCTAGTCAGCAGTGTTCCTGGTCTCTACCCATTAGATGTCAGTGGTACTTTCTCCCTTCTCTTGTGACAACCAAAAATGTTCCCACATGTTCCTAAATGTCCTCTGGGGGACAAAATTCTGGTTGAGAACCACATGTGTCCCTCCTAATCATATATGTAGGTTAAAAAATACAATACATTTTTACTAAATTGAAATAATAACTTTATTTCAAGGTCTGATTACACTGGGTTGAAATGGCAATTTTTATTTTATAGCTTGTGTGTACCAATAAATATATAAGAAGTTAGAGAGTAAATATATAGAAAACAATTTGATTATAAGAAAAACAGAACACCTTTGTATTAAACCACCCATTTAATGAATGATGTATGCTATTAAGAACCTTTCCATGCTAGAGAGCTTATTTAAAAAAAACAGCATTTTTGGTACTATATGTACTATTCAGAGGGTACAAACTGTCAATAGTTCAGAGAATGTTGATATCAAAGACTGTTTGCAGGTAGTAAATTTCATACCTTCTTCTAAATGCAATCTAATTCCTGAACTTCTCCCACTCTTTCTTTTTAAGTTTGATAGTTATCTTTGCTTTTTATTTTATTTTATTTTTTTTTTACTTTTCTTTTAACGTTTATTTATTTTTGAGACAGAGAGAGACAGAGCATGAACGGGGGAGGGTCAGAGAGAGAGGGAGACACAGAATCTGAAACAGGCTCCAGGCTCTGAGCTGTCAGCACAGAGCCCGACACGGGGCTCGAACTCACGGACCGTGAGATCATGACCTGAGCCGAAGTTGGACGCTTAACCGACCGAGCCACCCAGGCGCCCCTATCTCTGCTTTTTAAATGAAAGGGATTTGTTCTCTTAATTTTACTCTGTCTTTTTGGTTTCTCACTGAATCCTCCTTACAGTGAATTTGTAGCAAGAAGCAGGAGGGTCAAGTTATATGATATTTAGGTTGAAGTTTGTGGCTTTTAGTATTGTGCTACTCAGTATTGACAGTGTATTATGAGCAACGCAGATCAGTATCTTCCGTAGTTAGTAGGTCTTGGAGCAGTTTTTTTCTTGTCCTGTCCTTTGGCTTGCTTTATAATATATAATCAAAGCATGTGGTGTTTTTAAAATTTTGAAATGCTGCTCTTTTAAAAAATTAAAACTATTTCAACCAGGAAGAAATACTTCATATTGAGTTATATCTTAAATGCCTCTCATTGGTAGAAATAAAAAATATTAAATGTTTCAGATTTGTTTCATGCTGTGCTTCTATTTTCTGTTGCTATAATGGATAACATTTTCAAAATTTGAAGATAAACAGGAAGATTTGTTAAGGGAACAATATTCTCATATTGATATTTTGTGTTTAATTGTACGTGTTATTGTCCATAAAAATACACAAGTTCCACTGATATCAGTGTTGCATATAGCAAGTGGATAGAAATGGTGAATTGGATGATGTGCCTGACAGAAATGCGGTCTGAGAAGAGAATTTTCCTCTTTGAATAGAACTCTCTTTACACTTGGCCTGGATTTCTTTAAGATAACAATAGTGCCTTTCAGAATTTAGCCTTTCTTTAAAGATATTTTTCATATCAGCATATTCCATCTAAAATACCTCATGGTAAATATGTTAAATTTAAAATGAGAAGCATTCAAACATTAATATCTGAATTAAACACACCAAAATTAATTTTATACTTTTAAATGTGGAAATTATAATACAGCATTCTTTTACAAGGTAGTTTTTTAGATTATCTTACAAGTAAAAGCAACTTGAAAATTTTGGCAAGCTTGGTCTTTTTCAGAGTGAGTATGACTTTCTTTTTATAGGAGAGTCCTGGCAGATTGTGGTCTATTTTGTGAAGTACTGATTGTAAGGGGAAACAAAGATGCTATTTATTTTTTTTAATTTTCTTTAAACTGAGCAATCAGATTAAAATATATGATAATGTTTCAAAAGTACTCATCATATATATATATATATATATATATATATATATTTTAAGTTTATTTATTTGAGAGAGACAGAGATAGTGCGAGTGGGGAAAGGGCAGAGAGAAGGGGCAGAGAGAATCTTAAGCAGGCTCCATGCTGCCAGTGCAGAGCCTGATATGGGACTCAAATCCATGAAACCGTGAGATCATGACCTGAGCCCAAACCAGGAATTGGACGCTTAACTGACTGAGCCACCCAGGTGCCCCTGTGTTTTTATACTTTTATGTTTATTTTCTCCATAAACTATTTCTCTTCCTTAATTCCTTAATATTTTTTTACTTTATTCAATTAAAATTTATCCATCACACATTTACTACTAGCCAGGAATTATCATGAGGACTAACATTTAAAAACAACTAGAGGGAACAACTGTTCAGTTAAAATAATTCACAGCTGGGTGGCTAAATATTCTGAAAGAGAGCAGACTAGATGAATCAGTATCAGCTTGGAAAGAGAACTCTTTTTTTAAACTCTGTTCCACTTTTTATTTGAATGACTTTAGATGACTCCCAAATCATAAAGTCTAAGTCATATTCCACTTACTACATGAAGTTCAACTTTGCAACATCATGTAAAGTTGAAAGAAACAGCTAATGGGTTGAGTGGGTAAATTAGAACTGAAAATTATCTCCATGGGCTGATATGCTATCATAGCAAAAAAATATAATTTAATATGGATACATGTGTATGCCTGCACTTAAGGATGCGCAGAATAGCCACTTAAGTTCAAGAAAACACAACAAAATGTTTTTTGTTGACTACCTATTTTATAAGAACCAACAATATGATAAAGCAGCTAAAATTGCCACAATAATAATGGGCCATAGTAGTTAGTTTTAAAATCAGGTTTTCCAAGGGGCTCCGCTGGGTCATCAGCTCTTCAAAAGTACTTGTTCTATTTTGGACATCATTTCTTAAGGAATAGTAGGACATGCATCCATGTGAGTGAACAAGACATGCTTTGAGGAAGAGGAATTTTATTTGGAGGAATGGCATGAGAAGTCTGGTGAAGGGGAATAGTGGGGAACTTGATTTGAAGGAAAGATTTCTGTCAATGGCCATAATCCTTACAGAAGGCAGAACTAGGGTCATTGAGCTGGTAGAAGCTTTAGGGAGGTTGGTTAATAATAGTTTCAAAACTTAGAGCCATTCAGTATTGGATTGATTGGACTGATTCACAAAGTGACCAGAGGTAAAAAGTGGATCTCCATGATTGCAGTCTCCAAAGTTAAAAAAAAAAAAAAAAAAAAATTAGTGTTCATTTATTTCTGAGACCGAGAGAGACAGAGCATGAGTGGGGGAGGGGCAGAGAGAGAGGGAGATACAGAATCCAAAACAGGCTCTGGGCTCTCAGCTGTCAGCACAGAGCCCGACGCGGGGCTGAAACTCAAACCGTGAGATCATGACCTGAGCTGAAGTTGGTCACTCAACCAACTGAGCCACCCAGGCATCCCACAGGCTCCAAAGTTAGTATAGTAACATCAGTTGTATTCTTATATCCTAATAGCAAATGATTGAGAAATGAAATTAAAAGGGATTCTATTGATGGTAGTGCCAAAACTCATAAAATACTTAGGTGTAAATACAACAGAAGACTAAGACCTCTACAGTGAAGAATATAAAATATTGCTAAAAGAAACTAAAGAAGCCTAAGTGAATGGAGAGATTAAACCATGTTCAATATTATGTCTTCAGAGATTGGAAGACACGATGTTCTTCATTTTATTTATTTACTTTTTTATTTGAGAAAGAGAGAGATCTCAAGCAGGGGAGAGGAAGAGAGCGGGAGAGCATGACCCAGGGCTTGATCCCATGATCCTGGGATCATAACCTGAGCTGAAATCAGGAGTCAGACACTCATCGACTGAGCCACCCAGGCACCCCAGGAAGACACAATATTTTTTTTTAATTTTTTTAAATATTTTATTTATTTTTGATAGACAAAGAGAGGCAGAGCACAAGTGGGGGAGGGGCAGAGAGAGAAGGAGACACAGAATCTGAAGCAGGCTCCCGGCTCTGAGCTGTCAGCACAGAGCCCGATGCAGGGCTCGAACTCACAGACCATGAGATCATGACCTGAGCCGAAGTCGGACGCTCAACCAACTGAACCACCCAGGCGCCCCGACACAATATTCTTAAGATGGAAATCTTCCTCGTACTGATTTATAGATTCAGTGTAATCCCACAGTTTCAGCAGGCTTTTTTTGGTTGAAACTAACAAGCTGATTATAAAATTTATATGGAAGCTAAAAAACAGAATAGCCAAAGCAGTTTTTAAAAGAATGAAGTTGGATAACTTACTGTACTAGATTTGAAAACTTAACTATGTGAGAGCCACAGTAATCAATACACTTTGGTGTGGTAAAGTTCTATAGAACAGAGAATTCAGAAATAGACCCACCTGTATATGATCAATTGATTTTTAATAGAGGTGCCTTTTGTGAGACAGTTTCTTATGATTCTCTGAAAGTTCTAATTATCTTCTAAGCAAGAGGCATTGGCGGCTTTGTTCCAGATCATCTTTACAAAGATGTTTATGTAACAAATAGCTTTGGGAGATTGAGAAAGTGCCTTTCTGTGCAACAGAGACTGGATTTGTTTTCTCCCACGATAATAAACATAATGTCTCCCACTTAGGCAGAAGCTGGGCAGGTTTGCTAGCTGCCCCTTTATAGGAGTTGTTGGAGTCTCCTGAGTTTGTGGTTCCTCAGCCCTGATCAAGACCCACTGTGTGTGCAGCCATCTTCACCTGAATTTATCTGTACATTTCCCCCGTGGCACTTGGGGGACAAAAGGAGCCGATGTAAACATGAAGCTCATGCTGCCTGCTATGACAGGAGTTATAAGGTACTTTGACCCAGGAGTTTTGGGTCTCCTTTTAGCATCAAGGAAGCCATGGCAGGGCTAACTTATAGCTTACCAGTAGGATCATGTCAAACCTTTCATAGTTCTTAACAGTACCGCGGGAATTAAAAGGGGAGAGGAAAGTTGTTTCAGCCGTTTCAGCCAATGGCACTGGATCAACCGATTATAAATCTGGAAAAAAGTGAACATCAACCTTTATCTCATACTAGATGTAAAAATTAACATGAGAGGACTCATGGACCCACATACACAACATGAAACTACACTGCTGAGAAAAGCACGGACCTTAACTCATGCAACCTTGGGGGAAGACACAGCAAGTCATATCATAAAGGAAAATATTGACTAATGGGATTTTACCAAAATAATAAACTTTGTCTCTTAAAAAATCCACTAGGGAAGAACAAAGTGAGACTGGCAGAACACAGTGACAAAGCATGTATTAGACAAAGGACTTGTATCCAGAATATGTACAATACTTTTTCAATTTAATGATGAGACGAATAATCCAATTAAAAAATCATAGACAAATGTCTGGACACTTCACAAAAGACAATCTATGCATGATCAATAAGGAATTAAAAAGATGACCAGCATAATATGTCGTCAGAGAAACACAAAGTGAAATCACAATTTCATCCTACTACCTGCCCATTAGAATGTGAGCCTGTTGGAGCAACAGGAACTTTTATCCATCACTGAACTTATGAGCATAATGTAACATTGTGTGACTGCATTGGTAGGCAATTTTTTAAGAAGTTAAATATACAGGTACCATTAAAACAAAAACTTTAAAAATGTGTGTACATATACTGTATAAGCCAGCCATTCCACTCCTAGTTATTTACACAAGAGAAATGAAAACATATACCCACACAAAGATTTATACATGAATGTTTAGAGTGGTTGCATTTGTAACAGTCCAAGCTGGAAACAACCCAAATGTCATCAATAGATGAATGGATAAACAAACTGTGTCATACCCATGCAGTGGACTGCACTATTCATCAGTAAAAAGGACACACAAACAGCTGATAAATGCAACTTTATGGATGAGTCTCAAAATAATCACACTTAAAGAAGCCAAACAAAGAATATATAGTATGTAATTCCATTCATATGTGGTTCTAGAAAGCCCAAATGAATCTATAATGACCGAAAGCATATCAATCTTAATCTTATAACAGAAGTAGAGTGGAGCATGGATTACAAAGGGTCACAAGGAAGTTCTTGGGGCTGGTTGGAATGTTTGTTTTCTTTTCTTTTTAAATTTTTTTTAATGTTTATTTATTTTTGAGAGAGAGAGACACACAGAGTGTGAGCAGGGGAGGGGCAGAGAGAGAGGGAGACACAGAATCCGAAGCAAGCTCCAGGCTCTGAGCTGTCAGCACAGAGCCCGACGTGGGACTTGAACTCACGAACTGTTACATCATGACCTGAGCCGAAGTCAGATGCTTAACCGACTGAGCCACCCAGGCACCCTGTTTTCTTGATTGTTATAATATTTGCATGGGTGGGTATATAGGTCAGAACTCATCAAATTGTATGTTTTAAATATATGTAGGTCATTGTATGCCAATTAAATCTCAATAAAATGGGAAAAGGAAGACAATGTTAAATATTTTATTAATTTTAGAATATTCAGTTTTCTAAGTTCAGCTTTCTCATACAAAAGAGGTACATTTTTATTTGCTTCATAGAGTTTTGATTGTGGTCTCATGAAAGATTTGCCTATGTATTTCAGGTCCATATAGTCCCATATCTTTAGGTTGGGGGATAACATAAAAGCAATTTAATTTCAGTTGGCCTCACTTTCCTCAACTAGTAAATTTAGGGTTATATCAGATCACCAAGGATTCTTCTGTCATTGAAAGTCTGTAATTGTAGTTACAGATCAATTGGTCTTTTGGGATTGAGTCACTTCATAAGAAAACATTATAGAGAGATCAGGAATATCTAGTTGTATAGATTGTGTTAATTCTTTTAGAGATTATTTTGAATAATTTTAGACTAATGCAGAGTTCACAACCAGAAACAGCTGCCCAGAGATGAAAACCCAGTCTTTGCCTGTATTAATTATTATTTAAAATCAGGAGTGCAGGGTACAGGGGCGCCTGGGTGGCTCAGTTAGTTAGTGTCTGACTCTTGATTTCAGCTCAGGTCATGATCCCAGGGCCATTGGATCAAGCCCTGCATCAGGCTCTGTGCTGAGTGTGGAGCCTGCTTAAGAGTCTCTCTCTCTGCCTGCCCCTCTCTTGTTCACACACTCTCTGTCTCTGAAAAATGAAATAAGATAAAATAAATAAAATAAATAAAATAAAATAAATAAAATAAAGAGTACAAATGCAGTGTAAGAAGTGAATTTTTATTGTATTAAAATGATTTCATATTGATTACCGTGTATTTGGAATGATTCAGAAGAGCAGTCTCATGCTTTGCTCAAGGAAATTTACAAATTAACACAACAAATTTTATTAAATATTATTCATATAATTGCACATGCAACATGTAGTAATCTAGTAAGTTTTTACTAGAAATTGTGTGATGGGACAAGTATTAGATAAACGTCTTAGGAGTAGGGGAAAGAATAGGTGTTCACTTGGCTAAATAGAATGTGGGGCAAGGATGTGGAAAAAAAAGGCATCTTTTTTTCATGTTCTGGAGAAAATGCCTTTTATGAAGTTTAATGCTCTCGAATATGCTTATAAGTTTTATTCTAGGATACTCATTACATCAAGAATATCCTGTGTAATACATACAAATTCCATAGACAGACGTTCCCTGGTGACAGAAACGAACACCTACAGAAGTTGTTTGTATCAGGGCCTGCCTTGATATAATAGCCCTCTTTGAGTGGAGCCTGAAGCAGGAAGATAGCTTTACTCACCAAACGTTGTGGTTTCACTCGTTAGGCCATGCTTGGACAAACAGGGAGATCAGTGTGAACAGTCAATTTGTGGGTTAGTCTCAGAAGAAATTCTCAGAAGTTATTTTTAAAAAGCCAAGGAAAATAGAGCTCCTGTTTTTGGTACATATGTCACAGCTGAGCCTCTTCGTTTGAAGAGCTTCATTGAATATTTTTTTGCCTTTTGGAGGGTAAGCTCTAGACTATATTCTAGACACTGTAGCATTGATAAAATGTTAATATACAGAGGCTCTGTGTATTCTTTGCACCAAATACTTTCCTTTCTCACACTGCTCTGCCATAAATCTTTTTCATAGAGTGAGGAAGTGTTTCATGGATGACCAAGCCAGTTTTTAAAAGATGGTATAAAAACATCAATTGAAATTTATTATCATTATTATTTGTTATTGTTAGTAAGTCCTGCATTAGTGGAACTTTCTAGTATTTTGGAAATGTAAGCAAGTTTTGGAAGTAGGCTTGATTTTGATTTAGAGAAAGTATCTGGAAAAAAATTAGGAAAATTGTGATTTAGATAATCAATTATCAAGCAATAGCTTATGATGTTAAAATTCTAAGCAGTTTGATAGAATGCAGGTTGAAATGATAATTAGGTGTCCAATCTTCGGTAGATGACGGGAGCCCAAAAGGTTTGCACAGTCTTAAGAAATTGCCAAAGAAGCCATGTATGTATGTAAAGTGAGAGGTTTTTTCCTTAATAAGTTCAAGTGAGAACTATTAAGTATAGTAGATTTATAACACTTTACTGCTGAAATTATTACAATTAATTTCAAATGAGAGTTTTATCTAACAAGTCTCAGGGAAGAAAATCTTATTTTGAAGCATATCTTTTCTATCTCACTCATTAGTTATTTGCTTTTTAGGAAATTATTTAGCTGTGTTTGATTTCTTATTTCTGACACAGGTTTTATTGAATCAGAACTGCCATACATTGCCATTTTAGTTGGTTCTTAGTGTATTAAATGATTGGTACACGTCTTACAGTTTTGTGTTACACTTTGAGTGACAGTAGGCCCAACCTGAGCATTGCGGCTGGTACCAGCCAGGGGGCTCTCTCCATTGCTCCTCAGAAGCCTGAGGAATAGGATGAATTTGGTAATGACAGTGTGAGAGAGGCTCCATAGTCTTCTGTCTCTTCTCAGACTCTATTTAATCCCTCTGAACTTGTCCTTTACTTAGAACGTTAAGTTTCTTTAAGGATCACTTCAGGCTGCCTTTGTTCTGTACACAGTGCCTAGCCCTGTGTTAGTGCTCTTTTTCCAAAACTTGGTGTTTCCAGATTCAGCTCTCTGACTTATGAAGCGAGTATTGATTGAGCAATCGTTTTCTTCATCTGTGAAAGAGATAATAACATATATCTCAAGATAAGTGGTCAGATCCAAATGAGATACTATTTAGAAAAGGCTTTTTCAGTGGGAGGGGAGATGGGCTAAATGAGTAAGGGGCTTAAGGAATCTACTCCTGAAATCACTGTTGCACCATGGGCTAACTAACTTGGATGTAAATTATAAAAAAATAAATAAATTATAGAAAGTAAAAAAATAAAAAAATAAATAATAAAAAAATTAATTCTGTTCACACACACACAAAAGAAAAGCTTTTTGAAAGCCCAGTTCAAATGTTATTTATCTTAACTCACTGCTTAGTCAGTGAATTGAATTGAATCCATAACCTTTTTGCATTTGATGGTATTCTAGATAGCCAGTAGTCACTACTCCATTAAGTTTCTTTGAGACTGTAGTGAAAGGAAAACTGTGTATCGCAACATGTTTTGTGAAAGCCATTTTTGTAAACTTTTTGGGGGGGGGGTGGGATGGTACAGATTGAGATTAGGGAATGAGACTGACGTATATTTTAGACATCTGGTTTCTTAGAGGGAAATGCTTTGTACTCGGTCTAGCAGAGTTTTCTTGTCCAGGTGTTAGTTCTGAACTTCTTAGTATATGATGACAACAAGGGAGAGAGATGTGGCGACCCACAAAGGGCCAAGAGTGACTCTGGCTGTCTCCCTACTTAAAGCTTCCAGTAATCAGACCAATTCGACCACCAAAGTAGTAAGATTTGGTAAGTCTGGCCCCCTTAACCCTTTGCTTTTACTTTAGAATGAAAAAAAGATTTACTTCTACTTTACCCAAGAGTGATTTTCTAAATATTTAACAACTAGAATAACATAGGCACCAAGGAGTTAGGACCGTCACGGCGTTCTGGGGACACCCTGTCCTCCCAGGGTTTTGATCTTTAGTTGTGGGTACTCAGGGGTCCTGGCTGTGGGGACCTGGAAGCTTGTATGGATAAGTGGTGCTCACACTCTCGGTGAAATGGCGACTGCTAGCCAAGTAGTTCAGGAACCTAATGTAGCTCTTGAGTTTCAGCCTCAAGTTTCCCTGAGTGTGGACATCTACTGGAGTCATTATACCTCATTTTCAATTTTGTTTTACAGAAATTTCTTCCTTTTTTTTCTTGAATCAGCTGTGGGAGATAGTTGTAGGTATAACCGAATATAACATTGATTGCCTTTTTAGGAACTTACATATAAAATGTTAGCTTTAACACTTTAGTTCTGGGAAAACTATTTAAAGAAACCTTATTTTGAATCTTTTCATAAAGTGATGATTTTTAGTTTATCTTAGTTATAATATTGAGGGTTTTTTTTTATTAAGTTTGTTATAAAAACAGAATTAAGAGAGCGTCGAACCCTAGATAGTATTATATAGTCGTGGAAGTTCTAGTTTATGTATAATCAGAATTGGGAAAAGAACCTAAATGATTTCAATTGGATTGGTCCCCCTCATCCTTGGTCAGCCACTCCGCTGGTAAATGCTCAAACCAGAACTTGATTCCTGTCTCCTGTTTTCCTGTAACCTGTTTGGGTGGAAAAGTGAGGGCCCTCTTTACAGTTTGTCTTCTTCAGATCACATTGGGAACAGTTATGACAGATGAGCCTCAAAATATGTAGCATGGTAGTTATTGTTTCTATTTTAAATTTAGGGTTAGCTGAGGCCCGGAATTTCTTGGTTCCTGATCTGTCTAATTTCCCTATTCACACTGGTTGAGTCAAAGATGCAGCTTGTCCCTTTTTCTGCACAGTCTTCCTCAGTCTGCTTCTGGTTGCTTAAGATCACAGTGAGAGTTAATAGATGGGGCAGATCTGTGGAATTTGCCTCAAATATGCAAGTTGTGAAACCTTATCACCAGGGAAATAAAACTAGATACTTACATTTTTACTCAGGCATAATCTTTTTTTTTTTTTTTTTTGTTAAATTGAATCAGGAAACTGAGATCTGGGAAAGCAAGCTCACTCAGGAAGATTTCCTCATCAACCTGACAGTGGGATTAGTAGGTCTGATTGGATCCCTTCCTCAATCTACCCACATCCAAATCTTATCCCTTAAGACCCAGACCATATGATACCTCATCCATGTAGCCTTCTCTGGAGAAAGTGATACGTGACCTACAATGGTTAGTCTGCTTCTAGAACAACAAAATGGGGACATCTGAATCCAGAAGTTACATTTTAAGGAGAATCTGTTTTGGTGAATATAGTCTTGGTTATCTGGAATGTTGTCGCCATCTGGTCTGTTTTTTTAGTATACTTTTTTAAAAAAATTTTTAATGTTTATTTATTATTGAGAGACAGAGAGAGACAGAGCATGAACATGGGAGGGGCAGAGAGAGGAGGAGACACAGAATCTGAAGCGGGCTCCAGGCTCTGAGCTGTCAGCACAGAGCCCTATGTGGGGCTTGAACTCACAAACTGCGAGATCACGACCTGAGCCAAAGTCAGACGCCCAACCAACGGAGCCACCCAGGCGCCCCTTAGTACACTTTTTAGTACACTTAAGTATTTTTTTAGTACACTTAAGAAAATCTGCTTTTATTACAAAATATAACGCATACACAAAAGTGTATAAAACAGTTGTGCAATATGTATAATTATGAATAAATTATAAAATAAACACCCATGAAACCACTCCGACATGAAAAGTCATTCTAACTTTGTTTTTTGTTTTTAATTTTTCAATGTTTATTTATTTTTTGAAAGAGAAAGATGCAGAGCATGAGCAGGGGAGGGGCAGAGAGAGAGGGAGACAGAATCCAAAGCAGGCTCCAGGCTCTGAGCTGTCAGCACAGAGCTCCATGGGGGGCTCAAACCCACAGACTGTTGAGATCATGACCTGAGCTAAAGTCGGACGCTTAACAGACTAAGCCACCCAGGTGCCCCTTAACTTTGGAAGGTCACCATGACCCCTGATTTAATGATAAGCACTTTGTTTTATTTAGTTGTTTGTTTTTATACTTTGTTCCTTTTAAAATAAAATCATTTTTTAATTCTTGTATGTATCCCTTGATAGTACTTTGCTCTTTACTTTTGCCTATTTTAAGTACATGCCCAAGTCCTTTATTCTTTTTTTCATTCTACAGGGCTGTCTTGTCTTATCAATTTTTAGAATTTCTGCATAGAGCTTGACTGCAATCCCTTTGTTGCTTACATGGGTTACAATATCTTGTCTCACTCTCCTTTTCTTTATTATGTTTTCATTGAATAACAGTTTATAATTTTAATTTAGTCATGTTTATCAGTTGTTCCCTTTATGGAAATAATGATTTCAGAATGCTATTTAAGAAATGTTTCCATGGGGCGCCTGGGTGGCTCAGTCGGTTAAGCAGCCGACTTCGGCTCAGGTCATGATCTCGCGGTCCATGAGTTCGAGCCCCGCGTCGGGCTCTGTGCTGACAGCTCAGAGCCTGGAGCCTGTTTCAGATTCTGTGTTTCCCTCTCTCTGACCCTCCCCATTCATGCTCTGTCTCTCTCTGTCTCAAAAATAAATAAACGTTAAAAAAAAAAATTAAAAAAAAAAAAAAGAAATGTTTCCTTCCCCCAAAATCATGAAGATATTCTCTTATATTTTAAAAACTTTACAGTTTTCTCTTTCACATGAAGGCCTGAAAATTTCATCTGAAGTCTGTATTTTTTTCCCTGGATAGTGTGAGGGAAGGACCTAATTTAATTTTTTTCCATATGGATATCCAATTGTCCCAACATTGTTTATTGAAATGACTGTTCTTTCTCTACTTTCATGAAGTGCTACTTTTGTCCTAAGTCGACTCTTTCATATGTTATGTATCTGTCCCAATTGTCTTTTGTTTCTGTACTGCTATAGCAATACTGTGTTGTCTTAATTTCTAGTTACTGATCGTAACTCTTAATATCTGTTGGAGTTCTCACACTTTCTTCTTCTTCTAGGTTGCCTTGTTTACTCTTGGCCTTTTGCATTTCCATATACATTTTAGAATTAGCTGGTCAATTTCCACACAGACCCTTTTGTCATTTTAGGTTGTGATTACATTAAACTCATAGAACATTCCAGGGGAAAACTGACTCTTTAATCCATTTGAATGGTGTATCTCTTCATTTATCTAGGTCTTCTTGCATGTCTCAGTAAAATTTTATAAAGCCATCTTTATGTATTTGCATACATCTTTTGATGGATGTATTGCCACTTAGCAAGATTTATGGTGTCTCGGATGAAAATAAAACTTAGTTGTATGTCTGTATAGCAGCAACAAGCAAAATAAGATTTAAAAAGATACAATTTGCAAAATCTTCTATTCCAGGGACGCCTGGGTGGCTCAGTTGGTTAAGCATCCAACTTCGGCTCAGGTCATGATCTCATGGTTCGTGGGTTTGAGGCCCACATCAGGCTCTGTGCTGACAGCTCAGAGCCTGGAGCCTGCTTTGAATTCTGTGTCTCCCTCTCTCTCTGCCCCTCCCCTGCTTGCACTCTATTTCTCTCTCTCTTGCTCTCTCAACAATAAATAAACATTAAAAAAATCATCTATTCTAAATATATTTCAACTTAAGGTTTAAGTTTACCACCTCATCTTGTGCTTTTAACTGTAAAACTTGACACTATTTGATTCTTCAAAGACAGTAGTGCCCATTTACCCACCAGTTGATTGTAAAATTGTGTCAGCTATTTAGAATTATGAAATATTCTGATTTGAGAAGTAATAGATACTTGATTTTATAGTGTCAATAGCATTACTATATTCTTTTGCATATACTCATTTAATCCTAACAACTTGATAAGAACAGCATATGGTTTCTGTTTGATAGCAGATGAAACCTAAATGTAGGGATGTTAATTAATTTGACTATTATAGTGCTAGAAAGTTGTGAGTACCTTGGTCTGAACCAGGTTGTAACCAACACCAGAGTTCATGACGTTTTCACCTCCAACATTTTGCCACATATCAGTAACTCCTGAGGACAGCACAGTACTTCAGAATGGGATGGTAATTGATTATGACAATGAAAAACCTGAAGCACCAAATGACTAATTAATATTCATTTTATTTTGTTTCACTAAGCAAGAAAGAAAATACTAAATTTTTGGAAATATTTCCATTCAAAACTTTAAAATCAAAGTTTAAGCCTACTGAGCTTTATGATACAAATGGATTCAAAGCATTTTTTTCCTGTCAAAGGGAGAATATATGATGCCTAAGTATAGTGCTCATTAATGTTATCTATTTGTTAAAGTAGGAAAAATATTTTATACTTAAGAACTCTGCTATTTTTTATAAAGCTCAATTTTTTTAGAATAGAAAAATATGAAACTTTAACTTATATTTATATATCTTTTCTCCTTCTGTCAGTGACTGTCACCTTGCCAAATCTGTGGGAGTTTTATGATCTGTTATCCTCTGAGATCTGTGGATTCATTTAACATTTTGCTGTGATTTTATTGGTTTTGGAATCAAGAACTAAAAACTGAATATAGTTCACTATTCATATATAAGATTTAAGGATGCTTAGCTTTTAAAAGTTCCTTTGGTCCCTATTAGATTTATTTCTGTTTGACTAATGAGTATATGGAGGAAAAAAAAATCAAACATTGCATATGGTTTCTGGAGGTATGTTTTAACAAAAAAAAAAAAAATCAACTCTGGTCAATGAAAGCTTTCAGAAAATGATTTTATGAAAAACTTTCATTCTTTTAAGTTAAGAGTAGTTTTTCCCTAATCCTGAATGTCAGTCATACCACTTTTTTCCTCTTCTCTGTTTTCCATTTTTGTTTGTTTCTTAAAAATACTTCTTAGCTAAAAGGAGACTTGCCTGAGAGTGGTCTCCTACTTAGGGTGGAGATCAATAAAATGGTAGCTGGCAAAACTCCAGATTGCCTACTATGTAGGCTAGGATGGAATAAGAGAAAAATAAGTAAATGCTGTTGTGATTTTGTACAATATACTCTCAGCTCTCTTAATAAGACTATGGCGCAAGCAGTGTCTTTTTAAAAAAAAATTTTTTAACATTTATTTATTTTTGAGAAGAGAGAGACAGAGCATGAGTTGGGGGAGGAGACAGAAAGAGGGAGACACAGAATCTGCAACAGGCTCCAGGCTCTGAGCTGTCAGCACAGAGCCTGACGCGGGGCTCGAAGTCACGGACAGCGAGATCATGACGTGAGCTGAAGTGGGACGCTTAACTGACTGAGCCACCCAGGCGCCCGCAAGCAGTATCTTTTACACCAAGGCTTGCAACCTGTTGGAAGGGCATGAAATAAATAAAGCATTGCAATCAGTTTTTTAGTTGAAGAATAGAGTGGACATTTTTATTTTGAAGTGAATATAAACCTAAGGGGATTTTAAATAGGACAGATGAAATAGACAAATTAGTGTATTGTGTAATGAAGTTAAGTATTTGTTCATGAAGATTTAGTATCAGTTCCACAGATAATATCAAATATTGTATGTCAAGATCTAGTCCAGGAAACAGAAACAAATGTTTTAAATAGGAAGATATTTAATGCAAGGGAATTAGGTGCTTATAAATTGACCGAAGATATAAAGAATGGGTACTAGGCTGATCCAACTGGAATGACTTCCAGACAGTATGGAACCAATTCACGTAAGAGCTGCATAGACCTGAGGCTGTTGCTCAAGCTGTGAGTTTATGAATGTAGCCTATAGCTGCAGTCAGGTATTTAGGAAGCCAGAATCAATCTGCTGCTGCTGTGGCCACAACTGCCTCTTGACACCCAGAAAATTGGAAAGTGCCATCATAGGCACTGCTGTAGAAAACCTCACATTTCCTTGTCTTTGTTTGCAATTGAAACAGCCAAAAGGGTGCAGGAAAATGGCCTCAGCTTCACTTCTGCTTTTATCATCTTAGACATGTTCCTTTTATTTGCAGAACTAATTCCCCTCTAGAATTCTAAGAGAAATGTTCTTAGCTTATGGTTCTTTCCAACTATGTAGATGAACATCCAACTCTGTTCACCCCTTTGATTGCTCAGTACTCACACATACTCTCCTATTCATCTTAGGTGTCCAGATGACAGTACTAGTGGCAAAACCATGCTGCTGTCACTCCTAGACAGGAAAAGAGCTCACTTCTCCCCAAATGGATTAGAACAGTCACTGTACCCAGTGAATGGACTTTCTTATCCAATAGAGATGCATACTGAAATAGTTGTATGTTGTCTGGGATTTGCCCTAAAATGTTCTGGGGAAAAAAAGTGGGAGGGAGAGCCAAGACAAGATTGGCAAAAATGTTGATAATTCTTGAGACTGGGTATGAATACATAGTGGTCGATTATTTTTCTCTATTTTTTTGTAATCTTTGAAAATTTTTGTAACTAGAAATTAAAAATACATAAGCGTAAATCTTTGCTCATACTTCTTTAGCCTAAAAATTGGCTGTTATAGTTGGGAAGAGTAACAGACAGAAGCAGGGAAACTAAGAAACTGAACCACAGCAATAAAGACCTCTACAGAGGGGAATATTGATTCTCCTCACTTTCTGAAATCTTTCATTAGTGATTGCATTCTTAAATACACAGCATTGTCACTCTCATCTTTTTATTTTAGAAAGAAAATACAACATAGGGTTATGATAATAATTAACACCCACATTTTTATGACCAAAAAGTAATTTCCTATCATTTGATTGAATTAGGAATTGAAGCATTAAAGGTAGAGATGATGTATTATATATGAGAAGTCTCAAGGCCAGATCTTCCAACCCCAAATATCAGGTTTGTACCACTGAAGTAATACTTAAGTTGCTATCAGACCACTAGCATCTTTGGACTTAATGCATGTATTTTCTTCCATAACCCTTTTTTTGAGAATAGGGATCTGAAAGAATGGTGTGTGTGTGTGTGTGTGCTCATATGTGAATGTGTGCATGGTATGTGTGTGCACGTGAGTGCATGTGTATGTGTGTGTGTATTTCGACACCAGATTAATATGAAAAGTGGATGTTGAAACTTCCAATCTCAGCTCTGACAACTAGAGATCTTAGTAGTTGTCACTTCCATCCTTCCAAACAAGAAAAAACTGGACAAATTAAAAAAAATCAATACCTCTCAGCATAGACCTAAGGTTGTAGGGCAAACCATTACCCCGAAATCTGGAGAGATGGGGGCATGCATGGGGTGTCAGCCACTATCTGCTTACCTGGAGCGGAAGCTTCTGAAGCGGTAACACTTAATGGTAATTTTGAGAAATTATTCAAGGCTGAGTACGCAGTAGTGTGCTCCAGTCTCAGGGGGGCTCCAGCCCTCGCACGTTCATGAGCCTTGCCTACGGGAACTCCGCCGAGTTCTCAGAGTGAAGATCTGAAAATGGTGCCAGTATGGCTCTGACTGGAGGACTGGATGAGTAATCATCATAAAATACACCCAGAGCCTTCTCCATAAAAAAGCTACTCTTTAGGGCGAAAGACTTTGTGAGAACCTTGCCCAAGAACCATGGGAGTCAGACATTCATCTCTAGTCCCGTGTAGCCTTCCTAACTTCTCAAAGGAGGTAAGGCAAATGCTATTCAAGAAGAAACACTTGTAATGGTCACAGGCCAGAGGCATGGGACTCTTAGAAGACTGACATTTAATCAGAAGATGATAGAATGGTACCTCTCACCACATTTTTCCACAATTCCAACTGGTCTCCAGTATAATAACAGTGAATTACAGCTGAAAGAACTAACTGCGAGACACAGACTCCCTCGGAGGAGGAATATGTAGGGAAGCCCAAAGTCAGGAGCTCGGGACAGAAAGAGTACTAGAGGAATGTGTCATCTCTGGCCCCTATAGCCACAGCAAACATTAAATGACCCAGAGCATAGCCAGATGAACGTAAATCTTCCATAAAGGCCTGTTTACTTAGTTCCTGTTTCCCAATACAGTACATGTGCTTTCAACAAAAAAAATTACAAGGCATCTCTGAAGAGATAAAGCAGTCATCAGATATGATACAGTTACCAGAATTATCAGGCAGGTAATTTAAAGTAACTATAATTAATACATAAAGTGCTCTAATCAGAAGTAGATGACGTGCAAGAATAGATGGCTTATATAAGAACGGAAATGGAAACTCAAAGAATCAGAAGAAAATACTAGAAATCAAAAGCATGGTAACAGAAATGAAGAATGCCTTCAGTGCTTTCATCAGTAGACTTGACATGGCTGAGGAAAGAATCAGTGAGTTTGAAATAGGTCAGTAGCAGCTTCCTAAATTGAAATCCAAAGAAAAGCAAAAATGCTAGCAAACAAAACAAAACAAAACAAAACAAAACAAAACAAAACAGAGCATTCAAGAACTGTGGGACAGTTTTTAAAGGTTTTACATACCTACCATTGGAATACCAGGAGGGGATAAAGAGAGAAAAGAACAGAAAAGATACTTGAATTGATAATGGCCAAGACTTTCCAAAATTAATTAATTAATTAATGAAAACCACAGACACAGGATGCTCAGGAAGTAGCAGGTAGCATAAATACCAAAAACAATCAGATAAACAAGTAAACTAAAAACAAAGACCAGCATCTCCCACATCGTACTTAAACTGCTGAAAACTAAAGGCAAAGAGAAAATCTTGAAATATGCCAGATGGGGAAAATACTTTACCTTTGGAGGATCAAGGATAGGAAAGGTGGATGTTAAAGTGAGGTTTCAAGTATTTAATGGTACACATATTCATATCTTCAGTTTAGCAATGATTTTTTAAATGCCCACCAGGTGTCATGGTTTACGCAAGGTGATGCAGGCAAAATAAGACGTGATAACCTCCCTTTCCCCCCACCCCCAACCAAGTAGTTACAATCTAGTAGAAGAAAATAAGAAAAATATAATAATAGTAATAGTAATAATGATAATAATAATAATACAAGATTTTAAAGTTATCATGAGGGAGGTACTGTACACACAAAGTGTCATGGGGACTTAGGGGAGGAAAAGCTAGCCCTGGCTGCCGGTGGGCCAGGGACAGCTCCGTGAATGATGGCGTGAAGCGGGCACTGTACTTACAGGTGGTCAGCTTCCTTTCCTGTTGCCCATAGGAGTTGACCCCAAACTTGACCTTCATCATTTTCCTTACACTTCTTTAAATTTTCACCTGCCCCTCACTCAGGCTATCTTGCCTTCTGTTCCATGGAGAAAATAGTGACAACAGAGAACTTAGGCTGTTGTTACTTCTACCCTTTTTCTCATGCTACGTTCAGTTTTCATGAGGCACTTTTCATTCTCTGCACAAGTTATTTAATGTGCTCTCACCTCTCTAATTCTACAGATACTGCCTCAATCCTGGCATATCTGTCATAATTATTTTGTTGCTCTCTCATTCTTCTTCCCAGTACCATCTTTCCAGCATTCTCTACGTTCTCCACAAAACTGTTTAATCATCTCTCCCCCATGCTTAACCTTTTCTACGCTTCTCGCATTGCCTACAGAATAAAATCTTCCTCTTTAGCCTGTCTTTCAAGGACCCTCCTGTTCTGCCACAAACTACGTTTTGTGATTTCGGAGAGGAGATATCCCGTGAAATGTTTTCCAAACTTATTTGACAGAAATATCCATTTAATGTCTCCTGGGTCTGTAATGTTTTTTAGAGTACACTTTGGGAAATGCTGGGATTGAATGAAGAATGTGAACTTCTGGGAATGGGAACAGGAGGAAGAAGCATGACTGAAGTCATCTTGGTAGTAATGAGCATAGAGAATCGGCCAGCTGCACACGAGGTCATGACATACATTAGTACATGATTCTCCAAATGCTGATGTCTCCTCCAAGATTTTTGGGAGTGAGCCTCTGTGTCTGTTTATAATCTGCAAAGACTCTGTCACGCAGAAAAATAGGAGGAAAAGCCTTTCCGCTCTTAATCTCAGGAGAAAATAGATTTTAACTGCGTTTCTGGAAACTTGCATTGGCAGAATTTAAAGTCTTCCAGAGAGCTCAGTTTTATTTCATTTGTAGCTATATTTCATTTTAACAATTCAAATGTAGGATTATTTGGCAAATTTGAGAATGATGCATTTTCTTTTCTTATGAGTTTTTGTGCTCTTCTTTTATAGCCTCCCTGAAATATGTGCATTATCCAATTGTCATCCAAATATCTGAACGTGTACTTGATAATATTCCTATCACAAAAGCTGTGGTTCTTTCATTTGCAATTTCTTGTAACTAGGAATCTCCCACTTTAGTACAATGGGGATAATTGACTGTCTTGTCTTTAAGGAGTACTAAACCATTCTGAAGTGACTTACATAAAAAATATTGGGGCGCCTGGGTGGCTCAGTCGGTTGAGCGACCGACTTCGGCTCAGGTCACGATCTCGCGGTCCATGAGTTCGAGCCCTGCATCAGGCTCTGTGCTGACTGCTCAGAGCCTGGAGCCTGTTTCAGATTCTGTGTCTCCCTCTCTCTCTGACCCTCCCCCGTTCATGCTCTGTCTCTCTCTGTCTCAAAAATAAATAAACGTTAAAAAAAATTAAAAAAAATATTAATTATAGTTTGTTATTACATATTATGTTTTTGTTACTATGATAATTTAAAAATTCGTTATTTCTTTAAACTGCTTTCAGTAAGAATTGCAGGACCTGGGCCGGAGAGCCAATTTGAGAGACTGACCACTCACTGAGTGTTGCAAATGTAAATTATAACTCATTACATAGGACCTTTGTATTGTTAGAGGGCGAAATGTGAGGCAAGTCATGTGGTTCATTCTTGGGAACAGAAGACTTAGGCCTCACTTACAGGTGGGGAGAAGGTCCTCATATCCATCTGGGCCTGACTGTCTCTGGTTGCAGGCCTGTGTGTGACAGAGCCTGGGGGAAGCAGTTATTACGTGGCTATCAGAAAAGGCAGGTAGCCTTTCAGCCTAATTGTATGTGAAACGTATGTACATGAAATATACCTATGCCTAAGCATTTAACTTTAGGATTATACTGTAAGTGTTGACTTTTTCAGGAGATGCAGAATTAAGAGTGGAGAAGGAAGAAAAGTGCTTAGGGAATATGTGATGCAAACACATTCTGGCAATGAAATGGGTCTCTTTCTGAAATTTTGGCTTAAAACCCTGAAATTCCTGCTTGTGCTACTACTTTTTGAAACTTAGAAGCTTCAGTAGGACAGGCAGAGGGCATAAACCGTATACTGTGATTCATTTCAGTTTTGGATCATTGACAATGTGTCTGTATTCTTTGTTGTATAATCTCTAAATATATGTGCCTGTACAACATACCTGTTCTCCAAGAGTACACAGTGATGGCATCCTTACGCTATGTTGATTTAAAGTAAAACTTCTTATTGATGGTGAATTTGGTCAGTAGATTGTCTAATGTTATTTTCATGATCAAGAAGAAGAAAAAGCTATCAGGCTGCCAAAATACAGTGCTTTTAGCATCATCCACATGTTGAAATAAATTCCAGTTATAGACTTTTAGGTGATAACTCTCATTTTGGAATTCTTATATTTCTACTACATATAAAAGTATATTCTTGCTGAAAAATGTTCCATTAAGAAATATTTTAGGTATTCCATTTGCTATCAGTTTTACTAACTTAGAACCATATTTTTTAAATGTTTTCCCTTTACACCTAAAGACATGGAAATCTTGCTACTGCGTAGCTACAGTAACGTGTGTAAAATTTGGGACTGCTAAATTAAGTCTTTTTTTCTCTAGTTTTTAAAAACTGTATTATTGTATTCCTTTGTGGTATTTCCATCACTTAAGGGGATGAGATTTCAAATTGAATTCTAGAGAGACTTAAATTCCCCTTGGGTTCTCTTTCACTGGAGGTATGTGTGTGCTATGAGGTGATTAGTGGCGCCTCATTGGGATAATTCCGGCAGAGTGGTAAGACTTCCTTCTGCCTTGAATAACTGCGGAGAAAAAACAAGACACCCACCACCAAATAAATACCCTTGCTTGTGCTTTCTATACGATTAAAGTACTTTGGACACTAATACATAACATATAGCACAAATGAATGGAAAACTTAGTGTAAGGTACTCCTCTACTAATAAACTATTAAAACATCCTTTCTAAACAAGGACTTAACTTCGACCTGTCTCAGGCTGCCTCAAGCCACTTGTTTTCTACTCCTAATTCTAACTTTTGTCTTAATGATTCTCTCCTGTTGTGTCCTTGAATACATCTAAGCCTATTGTTCAGTAATTTTGTTAGGCTTTGAAGTAATTCAGAGGTAAGATTTAGTGGCTCCCTCCTTAGCTTGGCCAACATGGATAGGCCACTTATCTTAGAAGCAAAGTAACACATTGGGGGCTCTTTGTTTCACAGTTTGACTGACAAGGAGACACGCCAAAAGAAGCCTTAGGCTAAGGGAGAGGGAAATGAGGCACTTACTGCTTTTTTAGTTGTTTGTAGTCAGTTTCCAGTCACCGTCCCCCAGTGGCTGCCCTCAACTGCTGCCTCTCTCCTCACGTTCTGAAAACCACACTGTATCCATCATTCGCATCTTCTGTGTACTGAAGAGACTGAGGCCACCCGAAGTGAATTCCTTCTCTTGCACCTAAATTTTTGCTCTACGTCGGCATGCGTGCTCTTTTCCCTTCTGTCTCTTCAGCAGTATGCAAGTCATTGAAGCTCAGAGAAACAAATGTGAGCATTTTGCCCCTGCAGTATATATATAACATCAGCAATATCATGTCCATTTTCTGTTTTCAACGTGAAAGGTTCTGGTGAGTCTAAAAGAAGAAGATAGATATGAAAATGGCTTGAAAACTATAAAGGGTGTACAGTAAATAAGTTGTTATTAGCAATCCTTTCCATTGGTTGGGCTTGATATAATTTTTTTCCAGTTTTTGTTAGCGGAATAGATTTGGTTTAAAAGGATGCAGCAAAATTTGAGTGGATTCGGTAAAGAGCGAGGGTGAAAAGAATAGAAAATGGGTCCTAAGAGTAAAACTGAAAACAGTTGGGACTTATTTTGTCCTTGTAAAATTAGGCAAGATGACTAACTCCTCCAAGCATATGAAAGATTATTGTATTGACCCATACTATTCTTTATCTCTTCAAAAATGAAATGGAGAAAATGGTCTTAAATTGAAGCAACAGAGAAGAGTATCATTTCTGAATTAAGGAGTTATTAAACACTGAAAAAGGCTATTAAAGGAAACTAGAATTCTCAGCATTGAGTATCATTAAGATTAGGTATTATTTCTATTAAATGTTTCAGACACTTTTTTCTAAAAGCAGGTGACCTGATGACCCCTTGTGTTGCATATAACCTTCTGGACCCTACTATTTAATAACATCAGAATTTAGTGCATGATATGGAGCACTTATTTTTCTCCTTTCTATTAAAAGTTTTCCTTAGGGGCGCCTGGATGGCTCAGTCGGTTGGGTGTCCGACTTCAGCTCAGGTCATGATCTCGCGGTCCGTGAATTCAAGCCCCGCGTTGGGCTCTGTGCTGACAGCTCAGAGCCAGGAGCCTGCTTCAGATTCTGTGTCTCCTCTCTCTGGCCCTCCCGCTTACACTGTCTCACTCTCTCTCTCTCTCTCAAAAATAAATAAACATTAAAAAAATTTTAAAAAGTTTTCCTTAATATGTTCATTGTCTAAGAAGATACTTTCTAGAGGGAAAAGATGGACGTCTACATGGGTAATTAGTTGGCTTGAGTCCCAGGGATTCTCTGTCATGGATTCCAGGTGATGGGGACATCAGCTGCTGTTGAACTACCAGCTTCTCACTTCCTTCTTCCTACTGCCAGTTCAAAATTGCTGGTTTGTAGATAATCCATCATATTTGATTAAATTATACCAGAAATAAAAGCCCACAGATCCTCAGGTAAAGAGCAGACTTTCAGATCATCCTGACCTTGCAATTCCAAAATTAATTATTTTTACTAAAAAAAAATTTTTTTTAATGTTTATTTATTTTTGAGAGAGAGAGAGAGACAGACTATGAGCCGGGTAGGGGCAAAGAGAGAGGGAGACAGAATCCTTGAAGCAGGCTCCAGGCTCTGAGCTGTCAGCACAGAGCCCGATGTGGGGCTCGAACCCACGAGCTGTGAGATCATGACCTGAGCTGAAGTAGAATGCCCAACCGACCGAGCCACCCAGTTGTCCCTCCAAAATTATTTTTACATGTGTATAACCAACTGGGTTGATCAAGTCTTCTTTCCTTGTTCTTTCTCAGAGAAACAGTGACCTGCAGCCGTCTGTGACCCCCCAGCCAAGTGCATTGTGATATTTATAATTGAAAGCTTTTTGCCTGTCTTGGTTTTGGTGCTGGCCTGTCTCCTGGATTTTTTGATTTCAACAATGGAGTGATTAAGTAAAGCGGAGAGGGACCAGTTGCAGCCCTCCAGGTGCTGTGTAATGTACACCATTGTCAGCAGCTGCTGAGTTCTGTCACTTGTACCTCCACTGGAGTTAGAGTCGTTCCCACCCCAAGGTTAAAGTCAGTATGTCATCTCTTTGCATTGCTTTTAGTGGCTCTTTACTTCTATAGTATAAATTAATAACTCATGTGAGTAAGGACATTAAGTGAGTATTTTGGAACAAATGTTTTAAAGTACATTTTTTTATTTGTTGTGCCTAAATACAGTTTCAGTTTTCAGTGACATGATCTTTAACTATATTTTTCCAACTCACTGTAAAGCTTTCCTTTTCAAAAATTCACTCCTTTAACCATAATTGCCTCAGTTCTCCAGGATCTTTTTGTGACTGCTTTGAATGAGGTCATTGTTTATTCACAGTAAAGAATGTTTCTAATACTGCTTTGTTGTAAATATAGTTGAGTGCTCAAGCTGACTTTCTTGTTGAGCCCAAAAGTCTTATTATGAGTACACTTCTCTCAGGTTTGACCTTTGCTGAAACCAAAGGAGATTTAGAAGAATTTTCCCAGCTTCACTAGGTTGTTTCAGCTACTTTGTTTTCCTTATGACTTTGCAATAACTTCTGCCAGTTAAGGAGATTGATTCATTGAGGACCTCTTTATCTTTTTGCATTGTGATATGAGGTGTAGATTTAAAGGGAGCATATTGTTGAGGCAGCTCATTCTTTTAGGTCTTGGCAGTTGGAAGTAACCCATCTAGAAATCTTGTCTAGAAGGTGTTTGAAGGATAGGGATGCCTGGGGGGTTCAGTTGGTTAAGCGTCTGACTCTTGATTTGGGCTCAGGTAGTGATCTCATGGTTTGTGCATTGTGCAGAGCCTGCTTGAGATTTTCTCTCTCCCCCACCCCTCAAATAAACAAACAAACAAACAAACAAACAAACAACAAACATTTTTTTTTAAAAAGGTGTTTGAAGGTTGAAAAATGTAATCTGTAGGCTAACCAGTTATAACAAAATGTAAGTATAAAGGCAAGCTGGTTAATCAATATTTCCTGTTTTTCCTTAGACAGAATACTTTTTATTTGAATAATCAAATTAAAGTAGGACTTTAGTTATATTTTTCCACATTGAATATTTATTTTAGAAAGGAACAGCTGTCAACAGAATTAGAAAGAAGACTTCATAGTGTTTTAATTCTGCATCTAATATACAGAAAATGTATATTAAACGATGGCACAAAAAGTCTAACATAAAACCAGCTGTATGTGGAAATATTGATGTTTGTCTTTCATTGACTAAGATGATAAAAATTCAGGAACACCTTTCTCCTTAATAGTTAGCATTCATTAAATCTATTTTATGACTTCTTGTATTATAACCCGTTCATTTATTTATCATTTTTTGAAGTATTCATTCAAAAAAATTACGTGAGTGGTAGGATTTTAAGATAAATCGGATAGTCTTTTCCTAGGAGCTAATTTGAGAAATTTGGGTGTGAAAGATAAACAAATATTATGTAAGAAGTACAATAGGTATATATTTTTTTTAATTTTTTAATGTTTATTTATTTTTGAGAGAGACAGAGACAGAATGCGAGTGGGTTGGGGCAGAGAGAGAGCGAGGCACAGAATTCGAAGCAGGCTCCAGGCTCTGAGCTGTCAGCACCGAGCCTGGTGCAGGGCTCAAACTCATGAGCTGTGAGGTCATGACCTGAGCCGAAGTCAGACGCTCAACCAACTGAGCTATCCAGGCGCCCCAGGAATATTATCATAGCAACTTATTTTATATCCTCTCTGCTTTTTAAGAAAACCTCTGGGATAAGCTTTACCAGTGATTTCGAACTTGCAAATGTGTACTGGGTGATCTAAGTTTCTACAAACCAGCATCGACTCCAGGTTTACTTAATAATATATGACTCACATATGTATTGCTCTTTTCCAAGCTGATGTAGAAGCGATCTTATTCAGTGAAGTGTGTGATTTCATTTATACAGTTATCAAATTCACAGAAGCTTTTTGGTCATTTATGCCCTTTTAGCTGATGCTAAATGAGTATCCACTCTCATAGGATGAGTGTGTGAAAGTTGTTGATTTTGAAAATCAACAATAAAAAAATCAACTGGATGAAAATCCAGAATCTTGCTATTGGATTCCAGGTTGTATTTTTTTTTCAGCTTAAGTAATAAAAATTTATTGAGAATTCCTAGGATGGTAGTTATTGCCTCCCAGCCTGGAAGGAGTAACCAACACTGTAGGAAATCACTCAGAAATCACACTGTCCCAACACCTCTGGCCAACACAGGGAGGGGCAAAATCATTCCCCTGAAAACTGGTCAGGCTTTGTTCATCCAAGAAGGGCTGGGAGGCCAGGTGCAGAAGGGATCATCACATGATACTGGGGGTGGGACGGCGGGTGTGCTGGACCCCAAGCTGGCTCCTCAAAAGATCCCTTTCTTCTTTGGGGTTAGAGTTCCTGGTCACCAGGCTCATCTCTTACCCTTGATGAGGCTGTCATTGCCCCGGGTAAAACTTCGATCCTGTCGGTTGTTGGCAGTGAGATAGATACAGTTTTGTGATGTGGCAGTCGTCTTGGAGATGTTCTGGGCTGCCCGGATCTTGCACAGTTTGATACAGCCAGGCTTCTTGCTCTGGGCTTCTCCAGGGTGAACAGGTTTGGGCTGTCATGTGCCATCAGTTCACACAAGGGCGGGTCTTGGTCTCAACCCGTGGCCCCATCCTTCCTACTCCAGCCCTTCCCTGGGCTGTGAGATCCAGATCCAGGATTCCAGGTTTTAAAGGGCACATGTGACCTCTCACAAGACTGCTGCTGTTTGAAAAAGAAGTTTGAGTCTTTGGTGAAAAAGCTCTTGGGTTTGGCCTCCTTTCTGTTGGTTACATCTTTAATTGGGTGATATTGTCAACTCTGTGCATAATATTTTGATTTGGATCCACTTTCTGCATTTCTATTAAACTCCCCCTAGAAAACTACTTGGAGAGTTTATCCTAACTGTTCTCACCTCATGGTCAGGATGTAATCTTTTCTAGAAGCCCTGTGTATTGACTTCCCTTTCAGAAGAAAAGTTTTTGGGCATTACTGTGGTGACCAGCTGTTTTTGACACAGGACCTTTCTGACTTTTTATTTTCATTAAAGGATTTTCATTTGCTATGTCAGAGCAATTTAAGTATGATTCTGGCCTGTGTCATCCTACTGACCCTAATTCTTGTTGCTTTAAATAGGTCAAGTCCTTTTTGAATGATGAAAAAATTAAACATTTGTGACTGACTCAAAGCAATACCAGTTTGCAAAACTATAACAGAAAACTTTTTTCTAAAATATGATTCTGGTTCATGTTTCTGAAAATTCTGCAGTCTTCTTCCATAGGTATCAGCATTTTTAAAACTTTTCAGTAAGTTTTAATTTTCTTTGTTTTATGTGACTGAGTTGGCATTTGGAGAATTAACAGTATTCATAAGAAATTTGGGGGGAAGCATTTGTCAGAATATATTATTTGGTGATGATGGGTGGTTATTAAGGAATTCATTTTTATTAAATGAATTCAATAAAATTTTTGGTAGAGAAGCCTCTTTAACTGCTGTACTGCTCCTTTAATAAAATACAGTGAATTTTTATTTCCTTCTTTGCCTAGGACAATGGAAGATGGTTCATAGTTTTTAATTATTTGATAAATAGCCAAATTAAAAATATTAAAACGAGTAAATACCTTTTTCTGAAAATTGCAGAACTCAGCTACCTTGCTAAGCATAGCAGGTCAGTGAAGAACATACCAAGGAATTTGTGTTTCAACTATTACATATTTTTTTCTATCTTGTTCTTTTTCTGTTGTAATATACTTGAGCCAGTAAAATGCCCAGACCACCGTGAAAGTCCTCATTCTTGGACTTACGCAGAAATTCTTAGATGTTTGTAACATTAATGTAGTTAATGCTCACAAGATGTGGCATCCATGTTTTTCTCACCTGTATTTTCAAAGTATTATGTTGTATATAATTTGCTAGCGTGGCTTTTGACTTTTGATTCTCAAACTAAGGCTGCTAGAAGCAGGTGAAGATGCGGATATATTTTATCCTGTATGTCATAGAATTATATTAAATCATTAAATTAGCCTCCTCCTGCTGGGTATCTCCACATGGGTGCCCTGTCAGTGCATCTTCTCTCCGGAGCTGCCTTTTTCTTGTGCATTCCCAATTTTAATTATTGGCCTCAACCAATTGTCAGGAACTCAGGACAGCAGTCTTGGAGTTATTTTTAGTTTTCCTTTATCCTCACTTCGGTGTCCGATCAGTTGCCATGTGCCATCAATTCTAAGTCTGCAATATCTCTTTTTCCTCTTCTCCTTTCTTTTGTCATGGCTCCTGCTGTATGTCATGCTCTCACGGGTTCTACTCAGGAAAAGTGCAAAGGCTGTTTGCCTCTGGTCCTGCCCTCTGCCAAGTCATTATTGACTAAACCCTCAGAGCAATCTCCATGCTTGATAAAACATACTGCCTTCATAGAAACTGTTTCATTGCTTCTTAGTAAGGTTGGAGGGACTATTCCTCCATTTGCCCCCATTAGAGTGCTTTTCATTGTTTGAGGCTCTGTGTGTTGAGATGGATGTGAAGGATCTTATTGTTGAAAGAAGACCAAACAAAACGATTAACATTTTCACAAATCAAATCTGAGGAAAGGTAATAGAAATGGGTCATGGCTGTTATCAAGAAGACTGGTATGTGTTTGCAGAGGGAATTGGGAGCCGAGTAAGTGGAACCTGGACCTCACACTAAGGTAGTATATTTATATTTTTCTCACAATACCTCTGGCTCTGGGGGAATCTCCTTTTTGTACATGGAAGAAAGACTGCAGCAAAATACGACACGTTTTTAAATTTCTCAAGACCAACAACGTAAAAATACTAGATAACAGTGCAAACAATATTAACAACTGCATAAAAAAGGCTCATTTTGTGTGTAACTTTGCTTTTAAACTCTGGTGGGAAAGAGAATGGGAAGAGTTCTTAATAACTTGGATCCCTGAAGTGGAGGAGAAGATGGCGGCTCAGAATCTCTGTGTGGGCCACTTGCCACACTGCTTTGTGTGGTGGTTTGTAGTGAGTATGGACCATAGGATCTTTCCTTATGTAGATTTCTGCTGCTCTTGCCGGACTTTGGAAGTCCTCATCAGCTGCGCTGTTCAGGCAGCAGGCAGTAGCATGGAGAAATGGAACCATACTGCTTTGGAAAGCACCCTAACAAAATACTTCATAGAGTGCTCTCTAGAAGCATAGATAGTTAATCTCATGTAGGTATATTGAAGATCAGAAAGATTTGAAGACCAATCACAAAACTAAACTGAACTAAATCTAAAATCACTAAAACTGAAAAGAGAAATCTAATGGAGAGAATGTTAAAAAAAGAACAGCTTCCAATAAGCATATATAGATAGCTTATGTTGGGTGACTGTGGAACCATGACATTTTAGAATGGATACGTTGATCATTGTAGGTTAGATTTTAGATTACAGTTTCCCCCAGTGGTTTCCCATTGTATTTGGAATTAATTCTCAGTCTTTACCATGCCTGGAACTAGGGTGACCGTTTGATTTATCATCGAAATCAGAGCTCTTTTGAGAGTGAAAGAAAGTGCTATTACTAACTGCACCTGAAGACCCAGGAGTACCTAGCCCTGTCCTAGGCGAGCTAAGATGTATAGTTACCTGAACTCTAAAGTCCTCTTCCCTGGTCCTTGGTCCTTGCTTGCTCCTCCCACCTCATCTACCACTTTTTCCCATATTCCACACTGGCCTTTTTTTCTCTTCTCGGACTGGTCTACGTTTGTACTTGTCTTAGAGCCTTTATAGTTTCTCTTCCTCTACCTGAAACACTTTGCCCCCAGACTCTCATTAACTTCTTGTCATTCAGGTCTTGGGCACAACTCTCATTTCATCAGTGAGGCCTCCCCTGTTCATCCGTCTAAAGTTGTCCGTCCCAGCACACCAGGCTTTGTTTTTCGTAGCACTTCATGCTATCTGAAATTTTGTGTGTGCGTATTTGTTCACTTATCTGTTCGTTTTTCCCCATAAAATAAATATCTTGTTCGTTACCCTACTTCCTGTGCTTAAGACAGTCCTGGTATGTAAGGTTCAAATACATTTGCTGAATGAGTAAAAGCAAGTGAATGATTACAACCTAACTGATCTATGCCTGATGTATTATATATCAGGACATTAAAACAAAAGTTTTTTGGGGGAAAAGAACCTTGGTATCAGAGACAGATAGGACTTTTCTTTGGATTACTTAAGCTTTCACTGACTGTCCTTCCTTCCCTGAACCTCAATTTCCAAATCTTTTAAGAGGGGATTATACCTGCAGTGTCCACCTCACCATTATCAGTGTGAAATAAATGTTTGAGAAAGGACTTTGCAAACTGTTAGAGGGCTTTTATAATTAGAAGGTATTACCACACATTTTTTCATTTCTCTGCCACTTAAAATACTGCTGTTTTCCAACTTCACCATTTCTACTAAGACCTCCAGGCTAGGAACCTTAGAAATACTCTTAACTGTACCCACCCTTTTGTTCTTGACGTGCAGTTCAGTCTCTAAGCTCCGTTAATTCTTCCTTGGAAACCTCTCCAATTTCAGTTTTTATTACCACTACTTAATGCCCAAAGTTAGTACCTCATCACTTTTTCCTAGATTACTAAGATAACATTTAACGTGTTTGTTTTCTCTTCCCCATCTGGTTTACCAAAGGCAGGTTAATCTTCCTTAAAAGAGATGTTTCAGTGATCTCCGTAGCCTATTTGAAAACACCTGCATTTCGAAGCCTGGCCTTTGAGGTTAAGGTCATACTCTGCATGCTAATTTCTGTCTCATATCCATCTCCTCAGTTTCTTATTAATACACTCATTTCTGTGTGTGTGTTTTTTTCCCCACTTGTTTCTCATTCATACATAAAATACCCTTTCCGTTCAAGTACTTTATCCTCCAGGAAGACTTCTCTGACAACACACCCCACATTTAATCTCAACACACTTCAAAAACTTCTCGCACTTTTTTGGTGCACCTATTCTAACTTACATTTATTGAGTCCTTACCGTATGCCAGGAATAATATTCTAAGTGTTTTCTTTAATAATTACAAAAATCAGTACAAAGCAACCTAAGAACGGTTAATGTAGTTATTTACTAACCTGTGTTGTTATTTAACTGTTGCATATAAATGTGTTTTCACCATAAAAAATTCATCTCCTACTTCTTCACTTTCATGTACTATTGACAATATTAAGTTTTCACTTATGCTGGTTAAAATTGCATATGTGTTTTATATTTCCTAAAGGCTGATTTTCTTATCATCAGCACACTTGATACCTATGAATAGTGTGCTAAAGAACTTCAGTGGCCCAAGAAATTCTTATCTAAACAATTAAATTAGAATGACGGAAGCTCAGTGAATTTGCTTATTAGCTTGTAGTCATTTGTTATCCAGGAACAAGTTTATAACCATGGGATTTATGTGGTATTCACTCTTCCCCACAAAACAAGCCAACACACTGGTTTTCACTCATGCCAAGATAATCTGAGCATAGTACTTTGAGCAGCATAGCAGATTCCCACCCCCCCCCCCCCACTTTCTTTTTAGTACTTGTTTCTTCAGACCCTGGAGTTTACAGTGGTCAGAGGTTAACAAAGTGTTGCATTCTTATTAACCGTAGTCAGCTTATAGTGTTATAAAACACCGAGGTTTTCTTGCCATACGATTTTGCTGCATTTTTCAGTTTGTGAATACTGCATGCATTATATTACCATGTTCCCAGAAGTTGCCTGGCAATATAGCCAGGTTTGGCTAAAGTAATGCTAATGGCATTTACACCTCATGAAACTTATCACTGATCTGTTTAAACCCAATATTTTAAGTAAGTATATTTTTTCAGGTAGTTGCTTTAACAGCAGCTTTTAAGAAAAATTGAATTTGTATACCATTGAATCTCAAAAAGGCCAAAATCTAAGTGAAATACTTATATTTGGACATTTAGTCAGGACAGTTCTAAAAATAATCACGGACACCATCACTAACATTTGTGAGACAACTTCACATTACATATAAACATTGATTAAATTATTAGTGTGTTTTACAGCTTTTTAAAAAAAATGTTGAATTTTGATCTGTCTTTATGACACCTATTGTTTGGAGACTTCACTTAGAAAAGAAAAAGAGTAATTTATGACTTCATCAAAAGCCACATCAGGGAATACGTTTGGCTTTCATGCTGAGTTTTATTTTTTCCTTTCTTCCTTTCTTCTTCCTTCTTTCCCTGACCCCTTCCTTCCTTTCTCTCTCTCTATCCTTTTCTTTTCTCCTTTCCTTTCCTTTCCTTTCCTTTCCTTTCCTTCCCTTCCCTTCCCTTCCCTTCCCTTCCCTTCCCTTCCCTTCCCTTCCCTTCCTTTCCCTTCCCTTCCCTTCCCTTCCTTTTTCTTTCTTTCTTTCTTTCTTTCTTTCTTTCTTTCTTTCTTTCTTCTGCTGTTTGTTCTTAAGAAATTCAGTATTTACACTCACATCATTTGGGGGACTTCAAACACTACGTCATTCAGCCACAGCTGTTTTATATATGCCACAAATTGTGGCTGTATGAAATTGATTTTGATTTTTTTTCTGACTATGGAGGAAAGCAAAGAATACAGAAAAGAAAACAAAACAGGGAGAATTTAAAGTCTCTATAGTAATAGAATAATTCATTCAGCCAAAATGCTATAGCTTAGTAAGCAACTACCTTACTTTTAGTGCAACATCAAATACTGGTGATTTGTTTCTCATTTAGTGCAGATGTGGACTATTCTACCTCTCTGGGGTGGTTTATAAGAAATTATGGTCATGGTAGAGAGGTTTAATTTGGGTTTGCTCCATGAACTTGAGGCATTTTTCCCAACGAGGAACTGGCAGATGAATTTTATGTACATTAAAGAAATAAGTACAGACAACTTGGACGACCTCTAAAACTTGGAAAACCACCCCTGTGTTTTATTTTTTCTAATCCTCCCTTAAAGACTCATTTGTTAATAATCTTCTTTACTTACTCATTTTTATGCCTTCCACTTACGCAATTTTCTACTTGGAATGACTTTCTTTGTAACAAAATCCATTTGATTCCATCTTCCTATACCTTTTTAGCATAACATTGAAGAAAAGTTAATTAAATCGAACAATTGTTCTTAAATTTGCTTCACTTACCTCCATTTTAATCATCCATTCTTCTCATTTTGTATGTTAGTTATGGGTGGTAGATCAGGAATTAGAAAGGCTTTGTTCTGAATAATTGGAGTGACCATATTTGCCAATTAGAGACATAGAGAAATGGTTTTGAACCTATCTGAGCACTAGAAATTTGTGGAGAACATTTGGAAACATGTATTCTCAAGTATGTACCCAGAGATTCTGACTATTAGTAAGCTCAAAGTGAATGTGAATAAGTGCTAGAAATAATTGACAACAGTTTTGTTCTTAAGTCACCTTAAATGAAACTCTAAGGATTTGTTTAAAAAGAAAGAAAAAAGATTTTTTTTCTTCTGGAGATTTATTTCTCCAAAGTTCTGTCTTTAGCTGGACTATTTAGTTGGCATATAAGTAAAGAAGAATGATTTAGGCTAAGTTAAAATAATGAACTGGACTACAAATGGATCCATTACTAGATATTAAATGTTATACTGAGTATGGTAGAAGATGCAAAGATGTTTTTCCTAGAAGGAGAACAGTATCTAAGATGATAGATACATTTGGGCTGGAGATGGATCCAGCCTTGTAAATGAGACTTTTCTCAAAGGCAGAGTGTAAATGGAGAACTGAAGAGGGCCTCCCACGGAGTTGTCAGAAATATGGTCTTTATTTAGCCTTTGGTTAGAACGGAGGTGTCTGAAAAAGAGATTGAAGCAGTTACCGGAGAAGTGGGAAGAAGACGGGAAGGTGTCATGACAGGGCAAAGGAACATTTCAAGGAGGGAATAGTCAAATGTGTTGAAGCTGCAGTAAGAGGTCAAGTAAAAGGATTAGAGAGTTGGCTTGACCAAGGTGGGGGGGGAGAAAAAGGATGGGGTCAAGGGAAGGTTCTCACAGCAAAGAGGCATTTTTCAAACTCTCGTTACTCATCTGTCAGCTCCATATTTTTTTCATTTCTAATTACCATCCTAACTATTTTTCACTCTTTTTCTTTACTTTTATAGGTGACATTGCATGGTTAAAAATAATCAACATTTTATAAAAAGGTATATTTAAGATTCATTTCACAATCATCCTAGCTGTCTTCTCTCCCTTTTACGTCACTTGTAAATAGCCATTCTTATTAGTTATTTGCTTATCCTTTCATTTTCTTTTTATAAAATGCCAGAGAAATCTAGCATGGTAACTTTTTTTTATTGACATGTAATTAACATACAGTGTTATAATAGTTTCAGGTGTACAACATAATGATTCACCAGTTGTATCCATTACTCAGTGCTCACCATGGTAAGTGTAGTCACCATTCATCACTAAACAACGTTATTACCATTTTATTGACTGTATTCCCTGTACTGTACTTTTCATCTCTGTGACTTACTTTTTTTTTTCTGTAATTTTCTTTTTTCTTTTTAAAAATTTACATCCAAATTAGTTAGCATATAGTGAAACAATGATTTCAGGAGTAGATTCCTTAATGCCCCTTACCCGTTTAGCCATCCCCCCTCCCACAACCCCTCCAGTAACCCTCCACTTGTTCTCCATATTTATGAGTCTCTTCTGTTTTGTGTGACTTACTTTTCTTGTAACTGGAAGTTTATACCTGTTAATCCCCTTCATCTATTTCACCCATCCTCCCACACGCCTCCCCTCTGGTGACCACCACTTTGTTCTGTGTATTTAAAAGTTTGGTTTTTTGTTTGTTTGTCTTTTTTTCTTTCTTTGTTTTGTTTCTTAAATTCCACATGGGTGGGCCTAGAGGGAATAATGCTAAGTGAAATAAGTCAGAGAAAGACACATACCATATGATTTCACAGCAGTTTTTTAATCCTTATGAAAATCCCACTCTCTCTAAAATACAAGAAAGTAACAATGTATAATGGGGACTAGGTTCTCAGCCCAGAATTTACAGAGCCTTGAGCCAGTATGCTATGTGACTATGATTAAACTGCCCAAGCATACATCCCCAGATAGACCATGGCCTGAGCACCCAAGTTCATATTTTATTAATTCATCTTTCTATATATGTTAATCCTAGAACATAACATAAACATAAGGCAATTTATATGTGGTTGAACATGACAGAATTTTTATACATCAAGTGTCGGTTTTGAGGACAAAATATTTTGTGATGTATTAGCCCCCACAAAATAATTTCGTAGCTCAAATACTTCACCACTTGAGGTACGCCTGGGTGGCTCAGTTTATTGAGTGTCCGACTCTTAATTTTGGTTCAGGTCATAATCTCATGGTTTCCAGTGTTTGAGCCCTGTGTCGGTTTCTGCACTGACCATGCGCAGAGCCTGCTTGGAATTCTTTCTCTCTGCCCCCTCCTGCTTGTGCTGTCTCTGTCTCTGTCTCTCTGTCTCTGTCTCTCTCTCAAAAACAAAAAAACAACAACAACAACAACAAAAAAAAAAAAAAAAACCCTCCACCACTTGAACTTGAATTTGAATTTTATTTGGTTTCCTTCATTCCCAATGTGCACTGTGTCCTTTTGAGATTGTGGAGATCTTGGATCCTGATGTCAATGCCCTTTTAGCCCTTTGGCTCTTGTCCTACAAGAGTGGGAGGGGATACAGGAACATCAAGGAGTTTCTGAACAGTGTGTGACTGAGACATTTGCCTCTGATGTGGGAAAGGGTTAAGGGGCAGGAAGAGCTACAGTCTGAGAGAGATCTAACAGACAAGTTGGAAATAGTCCTGGAAATGGAAAAAACCCAGCATATAGACTGATGATTCTCTAAAGCCCACCATCCCCAGTTTTCCCCTACAGTAGAGGGTATGAGTCTGACATTAAAACACCAGCTCTGTAAGTACCATGGTGCCTTCAGGCCTTATTAAGGCTAAAGCCTAGCCTGTTACACATCCAGGTTTACCTGAGAAACTGAAATCCACGTATCTGACTTGTTACCACACAAATATAAGACACATACATGCCCTGGGTCGGCAGAAGGTCTCATATAGGACACCTCCTGCTCTACAGTGGGATTTTGAGGCAGCTGCGCAGTTTGGCAAGAAAGTGGCACAGAGTTTTGGAGAGTTATACAAATTGGCCTTATGGAGCAAGGTTTAAGGTACACATTAGGAATTGAACTCGGTTGCTAACTAATAAAGAGTAGATACGTAAAAGAAAGGTGAAGCTGCCATGACCTGTTATCACCCAGGCCATGCCCCCTTCACCACTGCCTAATGAGAAGGTCTTTTGTGAGTAGTACTGTAAACTGAGATCAGGTGTTTACATGAATGAGATAGTGGAATCACTCAGTCTTGCTTTATTACGTACCACAATTAAGATATGAGGTACCATAGTTAAAGGTAGAAGGTCAGAAGCACCCAAACTTCCCCCACAAGCTATAGTTAGATTTAGATGCTGGCATCATCTAAGTGTGGTTCTGTACCCACAGAAAGTTGACACTTTTGCCCCATACAAACTTGACTGGTTCAGGTGCCCAGACTGGCCATAGGGGATTCGTATTCCAATTTAGATATAACTTTAACATAATACACTTGTACCATGTGGCAGCCCGCTCATACATACTGTATACTCTCCAGATGAGGCTTCTTAGTGAATGTGAATATCCATTAACCCCAGTGTAATTCAGACTATTAACGTACAGTGGTTAGGCTAGCAGATATTCCTAGTTTATGGGGTAGTTAACCCAGGAAGGTTGGGAGCCAGTAGGAGTCGCTGGGATATGGAGTAGTGATGAGGTGTACAGATAGAAATTTTACCTCCTGGGGGACACCTGGCTGGCTCAGTCAGTAGAGCATGCAACTTTTGATTTCGGGTCATGAGTTCAAGCCCCATGTTGGGTGTAGAGCTTACTTAAAAAAAAAAAAAAAGAAATTTTACCTCTTGCTTTAAGTATGTGATATATATTGAGATATAAACTTATTACAACAGAATCCTCTTATAACATGCAAATAAAAAAATAACTTGCCTTATAATGGGAGTGCCAGGTCCAGACAATGAAAACACTTGGGCCAAAACAAACAAACAAACAAAAAAACACCTGCAATTTTCTGGCCTTCTTTGCCTTCCTGGCCTTGTGTGCTGTGTTTAACACAAAATGCCACCAATGGGAAGTTCTCTGTGGAAATCTGTAAGAAGTTTTAAACATGTATGAAATATCTATAAAAATATGAAGTGAATAGGCAAAAATTCTGTGATATATTAATAACTACAGTTTGGAAGGCTATCAGTTATGTGATAAAGTAAGTAAAAAATACAACAGATCTTTAAAAATATGAGTTATCATTTTTGAATGGTGTTTAGTAAGTTGTGGCTTTGTCCTTATTAGCGACGTAATGTAGAGCAATCCGGCTGTTACTCAGGAGACAATAAAACTTTATTTATACAGAGCAGTGTACCTGAAAATGGCTTGTAATGTACCTTAAAATAAAAACAGTGGCGTACTAGGCTAATGAATATAGAATTTGATTAAAATACTTTCATGATTTGAACAAACCTGGATTATCGGGAAAATATGCTATGTTAAGACCCCAAATTCTTTTAAAATTAAACCACCAAGGCAATTTAATTGAAGAATGTCTTATTAGCTTGTGTTCTCTGATACTTGTTTTGGTTCTTATTTTCCTGTGAGAAGAAAATTCTCAAAAAAATTGGCAAGGGCAATTACGTATATCTTGAAGATAGAAGAGATCCTCCTTCACATAGCTGACCAGGGTGCTTGGAGTCAGGGGAACGAATTAGGTGACTTTTTAGGGTGAGTGGAGCATACTGCTTAAGACGCTTTTTTTTTTTAAGATTTTATTTTTAAGTAATCTCTACAACCCACATGGGGCTTGAACTTAACAACCCTAAGATCAAGAGTTGCATGCTCTACTGACAGATCCAGCCAAGTGCCCTAGACCCAGTGGCTTCTTAATTATAAATGAGTACTTTAGATTTTATTCAGACCTCCAGTTTTTTCCCATTCTAGTCTGAAAGTATTATTTCTCTAATATTTTCACTTCTCTCATACTTTGGTTAATACCACTAAAAGTGGTATAATGGTATTTTATAATTATTGCTATTTCTATTCTAATATATTTTTTGATTTTAAAAAAATTTAAATCTAAGTTAGTTAACATAGCACGTAGCAATGGTTTCAGGAATAGAACCCGGTGATTCATCACCTACATATAACACCCGGTGCCCATCCCAAGTACCCTCCTTAATGCCCATCAGCTGTTTAGCCCATTCCCCCACCCAATTCCCCTTGAACAACCCTTAGTTTGTTCTTGGTATTTAAGAGTCTCTTATGGTTTGCCTGCCTCTCTGTTTTTTATCTTATTTTTCCTTCTCTTCCCCTGTGTTCATCTGTTGTGTTTCTGAAATTCCACATATGAGTGAAATCATATATTTGTCTTTCTCTGACTGACTTATTTCACTTAGCATAATACACTCTAGATCCATCCATGTTGTTGCAAATGGCAAGATTTCATTCTTTTTGATCACTTAGTAATATTCCATAGTATATATGTACTATATCTTCATTATTTGTTCATTAGTCAATGGACATTTGGGCTCTTTCCATAATTTGACTATTGTTAGTAGTGCTGATATAAACATTGGGGTGCATGTGCCCCTTTGCATCAGCATTTTTGTATCCTTTGGATGAATACCGAGTAGTGCAATTCTTGGGTCATAGGGTAGTTTCTGTTTTTAAATTTTTGAGGAACCTCCATACTGTTTTTCCAGAGTGTTTGCATCAGTTTGCATTCATACCAACAGTGCAAAAATGTTCCCCTTTCTCTGCATCCTCTTAAACATCGGTTGTTTCTAGAGTTGTTCATTTTAGCCTTTCTGACAGGTATGAAGTAATATCTCATTGTGGTTTTGATTTGTATTTCCCTGATGATGAGTGATGTTGAGCATCCTTTCATGTGTCTGTTAGCCATCTGGATGTCTTTGGAAAAGTATCTGTTCACGTCTGCTGCCCATTTCTTCACTGGATTATTTGTGTTTTGGGTGTTGAGTTTGATTAGTTCTTTATATTTGAATACCAACCCTTTATCAATATGTCATTTGTAAATATCTTCTCCCATTCCGTAAGCTGCATTTTAGTTGTGTTGATTGTTTCCTTCATTGTGCAGACACTTTTTATCTTGATGAGGTCCCAATAGTTTATTTTTGCTTTTGTTTCCCTTGCCTCTGGAGACATTTCTAGTAAGGTGTTGCTCCGGCTGAGGTCAAAGATTTTGCCGCCTGTGTTCTCCTCTAGGATTTTGATGGTTTCCTGTCTCACATTTAGGTCTTTCATCCATTTTGAATTTATTTTTGTGTATGGTATAAGAAAGTGGCCCAGGTTCATTCTTCTGCATGTTACTGTCCAGTTTTTCCAACACCGTTTGCTGAAAAGACTATTTTTTTCCATTGGATATTCTTTCCTGCTTTGTTGAAGATTAGTTGACCATGCATTTGTGGGTCCATTTCTGGGTTTTCTATTCTGTTCTGTTGATCTCTGTGTCTGATTTTGTGCCAGTACCATACTGTCTTGATGATTACAGCTTTGTAATACAGCTTGAAGTCCAGAATTGTGATGCCTCCAGTTTTGGTTTTCTTTTTCAACATTACCTTGTCTGTTTGGGGTCTTTTCTGGTTCCATATAAATTTTCTAATTGTTTGTTCTAGCTCTGTGAATAATGTTGGTGGTATTTTGACAGGATTGCATTGGATATGTAGATTGCTTTGGGTAGTATTGACATTTTAATATTTGTTCTTCCAATCTGTGAGCATGGAATGTTTTTCCATTTCTTTGTGTCTTCTTCAATTTCTTTTGTAAGCTTTCTATAGTTTTCAGCATACAGATCTTTTGCCTCTTTGGTTAGGTTTATCTCTTGGTATTTTATGGGCTTTGGTGCAATTGTAGATGGGATCAATTCCTTGATATCTCTTTCTGCTGCTTCATTATTGGTGTATAGAAATGCAGCCGATTTCTGACATTGATTTTCTATCCTGCGACTGCTGAATTCATGTATCAGTTTTAGCAGTTTTTTGTTGGGATCTTTCAGGTTTTCCACATAGAGTATCATGTCATCTGAGTAGAGTGAAAGTTTGACTTCTTCCTTGACTATTTGGATGCTTTTAATTTGTTTTTATTATGTGGTTGCTGAGACTAGGACTTCTGGTACTATGTTGAACAACTGTGGTGAGAGTGGACATCCCTGTCGTGTTCCTGACCTTAGGCGGAAAGCTCTCAGTTTTTCCCCACTGAGGATGATATTTGCTGTGGGTCTTTTATGGCCTTTATGATGTTGAAGTATGTTCCTTCTATCCCTACTTTTTTGAGGGTTTTTATCACGAAAGGATGCTGTATTTTGTCAAATGCTTTTTCTGCATCTATTGAGAGGATCATGTGGGTCTTATCCATTCTTTTATTAATGTGATGTATCGCATTGAAAGATTTGCAGATATTGAACCAGCCCTGAATCCCAGGAATAAATCTCACTTGGTTGTGGCGAATAATTTTTTTAATGTACTGTTGAATTCGATTTGCTAGTATTGTGGAAACCAATGAAAATGAAAACACTTCAGTCCAAAACCTTTGGGATGCAGCAAAAGTGGTCATAAGAGGGAAGTATATAGCAATCCAGGCCTTCCTAAACAAGAAATAAATGTCTCAAATATACAGCCTGACCTTACACCCAAAGGAGCTGAAAAAGAACAGTAAATAAAGCCCAAAACCAGTAGAAGAAGGGAAATAATAAAGATTAGAGCAGAAATCAATGATCTAGAAAACAACAACAACAACAGTAGAGCAGATGAACAAAACTAGGAGCTGGTTCTTTGAAAGAATTAACAAAATTGATAAACCTCTAACCAGGCTGATCAAAAAGAAAAAGGAAAGGACCCAAATGAATTAAATCGCAAATGAAAGAAGAGAGATCACAACCCACACCATAGAAATACAAACAATAATAGAATGTTATGAGAAATTATATGCCAACAAATTGGGAAATCTGGAAGAAATGGACAAATTCCTAGAAACATATAAACTACCAAAACTGAAATAGGAAGAAATAGAAAATTTGAACAGACCCATAACCAGTAAAGAAATTGAGTCAGTAATCAAAAATCTCCCAACAAATTAGAGTCCAGGCCTGGATGACTTCCCAGGGGAATTCTACCAAACATTTAAAGAAGAGTTAATACTTATTCTTTTGAAGCTGTTCCAAAAAATAGAAATGAAAGGAAAACTTCCAAACTCATTGTATGAGGCCAGCATTACCTTGATTCCAAAAGCAGACAAAAGACTCCACTAAATAGGAGAATTACAGACCAATTTCCCTGATGAAACTGCTTAAGACTTTGTTACTGTACAGATTCAAAATCCAGTATCTTCAGACTCTTACCTTTTGTTTTGATGAAAAGCACATGGTAATTAACTTTTGAGAGGGTATGAGAAGGGAGTTGCAAACCCCAACTTCGCAGGTGCTGCTTGCTTCTACAAACAGAAGGTGCTCAGCTCCTAGATGGGTGAGGGTTTGCTTCACTTTCAGTTATGTCACAGTACAATTATAAAACTGTATGTTTTTTACCCCTCTCTGCCTTTTATTTTATTTTATGTTATTTTATTTTATTTTATTTTATTTTATTTATTTTTTTGCTTCTATCAGAGCTACTAATTGTTTCAAAGAAAAATAACCACAACAGGCTTTGCTGTCACAGAGCACTTATATCTCTGTTTCTCCATTTATGAAAGGGGGAGTGTTGCTTGGTAGCGGTAGTGACTGTGGGTGTTTGATGGCAGATGGGGGACTGCAGGGCTGCAGCTGCTGTCTTGCAAATATTGTTGAAATAAACTTCCATTGCAAACTGAGTGGTCAGATAGAGTGGCATTACGATGAAGCAGAGTTGAAAGTCTAATGTGAAAAAGAGCAAAAGTGGTTATCTGAGCCGTTGAAACTTCTATCCTGAGTCGTGTCAATGCACTTTCATAGTAGAAAATCAGTGGATTGTGACCCTAAGAGGCCTCCAGGGAGTGATTGGGAAAAGTGTCGCTGATAGAATATTTCGATGAAAGAGAAAGCAATTCCATTATTTATTCTAAGAAGGTCTCACTTCACAAACTAATTGTGTACAACCTTGAAATACATGCCTCACTCTGTTAAAGGTACATTTGACCTGTATTTGCTGATTCACCACAGATTCTCATGTGTGCATAAGATAAAGTTTGGTTTGATAAGTTTATATATTCAAAGTTACTTGGGCTTGCCATAGACATTATGATCACAGTTTTCTTAAAACTACAAAAGAGCCAAGTGCATAAATGAATGGTTGTTATCAGAAGAGTTGTGGAAACTTATGGAGATTTGTCTTCTAGTATACTTGAGTTTGATGTATATTTATAATGAAAGACAGTATTATTTTATCATAAATTATATTCTTATTTTTCCTTTATATTTTAAATAGGCATACTATTTATTTTGAAATTATGTGTAGGGGTAGGTTTTCTCATGTGAGTTCATTTCAAGAAAATAAAGAGGTCATTACAAAATTTAGTATAAAACGGGGACTTGAGATCTACTTATCTTTGGTAATAGTTAACTTGGACTTCTTACATTGTTTAACTTTATACATTCAACAGAATTTCTTCTTTTATTTATTTATTTTTAATTAAAAATTTTGTTTTTACACTGATTTATTTTTGAGAAACAGAGTGAGACAAAGCGTGACTGGGGGAGGGTCAGAGAGAGTAGGAGACACAGAATCTGAAGCAGGCTCCAGGCTCTGAGCAAGCTGTCAGCACAGAGCCTGATGCGGGGCTCAAACCCATGAACTGTGAGATCATGACCTGAGCCGAAGTCGGACACTCAACCGACTGAGCCACCCAGGCGCCCCTTAATTAAAATTTTTTAATGTTTATTTATTTTTGAAGGAGAGAGAGGCAGAGTGTGAACAGGGGAAGGGGAGGGAAAGAGGGAGACACAGAAACCAAAGCGGGTTCTAGGCTCTGAGTTGTTAGCACAGAGCCCGAGGGGGGGCTTGAACTCAAGAGCCATGAGATCATGACCTGAGCTGAGGTTGGACACTTAACCAACTGAGCCACCCAGGCACCCCAGAATTTCTTTTAAGGTAAAGTCTGTTATTATTATTTGTACTACTTATGTTTTATAAAGTTGTTGCAAACACAGTATTAGTTACTACTGAATCATTGCTCCATTGCATGGAGTAAGAAGAAATATTTGAAGAGATAATGGCCAGAACTTTCCAAAATTAACAAAATATATTAAATTGTGGTTCCAAGAGGCTCAGAGATTCCCAAATAGGATAAATATTAAGAAAATCCATGTAGGCACATCTTATTCTAATTGCCGAAAGTGAAAGGGTAAATGAAAATCTTGCAGATGGAAAAAAAGATAAATGACAAGACATAGCAACAAAGGTAAGAATTTCAGTAGAACTCTTTTCAGAGTTTTCTATGCAAAATATAAGACAAGGTATGAAACTTTTAAAAAAGTACTGGACAGAATACAACTTGGCAGACCCAAATTATACACTCAGTAAAGATATCTTTCAAAAACAGAGGTGGAAAAAACCTTTTAAGGAAAGTAAAAACTGAGAGAATTCATTACTGGTAGGCCTGTGGTGCAGTGTGTTAAAAGAAGTCCTTTAAACACAAGGAGCATGATACCAGAGGGAAACTTGGACCCACATAAAGAAATGAAGAGCCATTGAAAATATAAAAAATTGAGAGACTCTAGGTACCTCTTGAGATTGGAATGTGCAATGGCATAAGATCAGGAGATTTGTTTGAAGGTATGAAAGAGGAGTAGATCTTCTCCCTAACAGTGCGACTAGGCACTTAGTTCTATTCTTCCTTTTCATTCTTAGGAGAAGATAAGAATCTTCCCACCTAAAGAATTTGAGGAAAACCAAATATGTGCAGGCTGAATAGTAAGATTACAAGTCTCCTTCCCTCCTGTTGGGAACAACAGGATTCTCAGGATTCCTCTCTGAAAAACTTACTATGCCAAAGGAAAATTCTAGGTGATAATTGAAATCATCCAATTAGACAGCTGGGTTTTCACTTTGTAAATGCACCTTGAGATCACACTCCAGTCAGCTTTACATAAATATAGTGTTGTGGGCTGACATTGTGTCCCCTCTACCCCAATTAGTATGTTGAAGCCCTAACCCCCAGTGCTTCAGAATTTGACTCAATTTAGAGATAAGGCCTTTTAAGAGGTGATTATGTTAAAATGAGGCTATTAAGGTGGTTCCTAATCTAATCTGACTGGTGTCCTTAATGAAAAGAGGAAGTTTGGACACACAAAGAGATATACCAAGTATATGCATGTGCACATGTACACGTGTGTGTGCATGTGCTGGTGCGCGCACACACACACACTTGCACACACACACACACACACACACACACACAGAAAAGACTTTATGAAGACACGGATAGAAGGTGGCTGTGTAGAAGCTAAGGAGAGAGGCTTCAGATGAAACTAAACTGGCCAACACCTTGATCTTGGACTTCTAGTGTCCAAAACTGTGAGAAAATACATTTCTGTTGTTTTAAGTCACCAGTTCTAAGTGTGTAGAGCCAAACATCATGGGTAGATAATCAGTCAAAGAAACAAAAATTGGGAGTAGAAGAGAGTGGAGATAATGCAGGAAGGGGAAGGAAACTTAATTTAAAAATATGATAAGTAATATAAGACAGTGTGTCCATGAAACAAGAATAAAGTGTTCTAATTAAGTGACACAGGACAAGAAGGAGCTTTTGGACAGTAAAAATGATGGTGGAGACTTTAAAATTCAATAGGTTTTTGAAGATAGGGTTGAAGAAATCTCCCAAAGAAGTAGAAGAAGTAGATATGGAAGATAGGAGAGAAAAAATTGTAGAAGGTAATCCAGGAGGTCCAACATCCAACTAACAGGAGTTCAGAAAATTAGAGAACAGAGGAAAAGGAAGGAGAAATTATCAAATAAATAATACAAGGAGATTTTCCTAGAGTTACAACCTGTGAATATTGATACATAAAGGTTAATTAAATGCAGTAAAGAAAAAGCTTTCAACAAGGCTTATCATTGTGAAATTCTAAAGCACCAGAGATAAAAGAAGAACTTTGAGGGGTGCCTGGGTGGCTCAGTTGGTTGAGTGTACCACTTTGGCTCAGGTCATGATCTCACGGTTTGTGAGTTCAAGCCCCGTGTTGGGCTCTGTGCTGACAGCTCTGAACCTGGAGCCTGCTTTGGATTCTGTGTCTCCCCCTCTCTCTGTCCCTCCCCTGCTCATACTCTGTGTCTCTTAATAACAAATAAACATCAAAAAAATTTATAAAAAAATATTTGTAGAATATGTACAATTTTTGCCTCATTAAAAGGAAAATATATAGTTAATAATTTTGTCATTTCAGGGTTGGTATGAAATAATATTGTTATAATTATAGCTACATATAACGATAAAGACATATATAAAATATAAGATTAAATTTGGATTTGACTTTCTTTAAACATTTTCAGTATATGTATTTCAATGGCAGGCTTAATTCAAAACTTGGATTGCTTTTTCCCAATGAGAAGGTGACAGAATTCTTCCAAAATAACACAAGCCATTTTCTGTGTTTGACTTTGAACAGAATCTTGTGTACCAAAAACATTTGAAATTTCATTTAAAAATGATTACAAGGTAAAAAGGCTTATGAAATATATAGCCTTGTGTTACATGTTCTCATAGAATTTCTTTTGTACTTTAGTGTCAGAATAGGAACATTAATGTATTCATTGGGATTAATTAAAGAGATAACTTGGAGGATAAAGGCAAAATGACTAAAAATGTTTTTCAATCCTCCCCTGATTTTGGTGTTAACCATTGAAATTATAGATCAACAGAATTTCAGTGCCGTCTTTATGAAAGCTCCTGAAATGGTCTTCTGCCAGAACTACAAAGATATGTTCGTAAATAATTTCTTCCATCTTCAAAGTCCATTTTCTGTGAAAAGTAATAAAATAGAAACCATCATTAAAAGTTTTAAGGATATCATAATTAAGAGTGTCCAAATATTTTTCCTAATGCTTAGTACACTTCTTGTTTGGAGGGTCTACATGAAAACGTGACTTTTATGCTGCTTAAAGCAATTTGAGGGCTGAATGGGTTAAAGGTGGATTTCTAGGATCTACTGCATTTACCTGTTCCTTTTCACCATGGCCCAGAATGCCGTAATGACAGTGATGGGTAAGTGGACTGTTACATGCATAGGCCAGGCAGGAGGACATGAAAATATTTAGCTTTTCAAATCTTTTCAAATTTCAAAATATTTTGATAGCTCTACTCAAGGAAAAAACAAATAAATAAAACTAAACTAAAAACATAAACCCAGGATTATCAGAATATCTAGTCACTTGTTTGGTTAGAAATTCAGAAACATCACCAAAACCACATGGGGTCACAATTGTAAACTATTCCAAAAAATACGCTGGAATCAGAAACTGTTTGAAAGTGCAACTTAGTTCTGATACTGCTTATCAAGCTTCACACAGTGATTTTTTTTTTAGTCCGTAAAATTTTATGTCTTCTTATATAAAATTATGTCATTTCTGGAAGGCTACATGTAAGTGTCAGCACATGAAACTTCTTTTACAAATCGTATGGCAGGTAATTTAATTTGGTGCATCATCTTTTGGTGGCACCAGTTTCTCAGGGAAATTTATTGCCTTGCCTTTCAGTGGATAAGGGAAGGGCAGAGAACTCTTCCCTCACTGTTGATTTTCAGTTGCCTTCAGTTCAAAAGAAGGTATGACACCAACAGTGTGTCAAAGAAGCTATGACACCAACAGTGAAGCAACAGAAAGGAGTCGATCCCATTTACATTTGCACCAAAACCATAAAATACTTAGGAGTAAATATAACCAAAGAGGTGAAAAATCTATACACTGAACACTATAGAAAGCTTATGAAAGAAATTGAAGAAGACACATACACAAAAAAGGAAAAATTCCATGCTCCTGGATAGGAAGAACAAATATTGTTAAAATGTCAATACTACCCAAAGCAATCTACTTATTCAATGCAAAAGAATCCTTATGCCCATGTGGCATATTTTAGACTGGCATATCCTGAACCTCTTCAACCCTCTAACTCAGAGTACATGGTATAGTTTTTTAATACAGAAATCTTTTTTATTTGTTTATTTATTTTGTGTGTGTGTGTGTGTGTGAGAGAGAGAGAGAGAGAGAGTGAGAGAGAGAGAGAGAGAGAGAGAGAGAGAGAGTGTGTGTGTGTGTGTGTGTGTGTGTGTGTGTGTGAGCAGAGAGGGGCAGAGAGGGAGAGAGAGAGAATCCCAAGCAGGGTGTATGTTGTCAGTACAGAGCTCTACGTGGGGCTCAGTCCCACAAACTGTGAGATCATGACCTGAGCCAAAATCAAGGGTTGGCTGCTCAATCAACTGAGCCACCCAGGCGTCCCTTGAATACAGAAGTCTTTTAATCAAGGCCAGTGAAATCTTAGTTGAAGATTAACATGACGTATGTTTTGGATACCAGTTCAAAACTAATTACATACGAGGTCCCCTTGTGTAAATATATCTCAAATTCAGTAACAGTTTATTTTTATGGATCCTGATAAATCTCAAATTAAATAAAATTGAGATGTTATAAGTGAAAGCATGTATCTCTGTACTTTAGTATATAGCACTGTTTTATTTCTTTTTGTTCTTTCCTCTTTACTAATAAAAAATTAATCATGCCCTGGAGTGTCTGGGTGACTCAGTTGGTTAAGGGTCTCTTGGTTTAGGCTCAGGTCACAGTCTCACAGTTGTGAGATGGAGCCCCACATCGGGCTCCTCACTGGCAGCGTGGAACCTGCTTTGGAGTTTCTACTTCCCTCTCTCTCCGCCTCTCTACCACTCACTCTTGTGAATGTGCGTGCTCTCTCTCTCTCTCTCTCTCTCTCTCAAAATAACTTAAAAGAATTATTTATGCCCTTTTGATTTCTTTAGTGCCTTGATATTTCTAGACATTTAGTTTTCCTTTAGTTTTGAAATATAAAAATTAAAATTGTCTGATTAGGAAAACTAGTGGTAAAATAGATAAAACATTGATTTTTGAAAAAATCACACTTTTCAAACATTCAAACAATTCAGAAAACTATAAAGCAAAAAGAAATATTTTGTAGAGTCTCATTTTCCAGAAGAACTACTGATAAATTTCCTTTGTATTGTTTTATAAATTTTGTATATGTATATACTTTTTCATATAAAAATATTACACAGGCCTGTGCACACCCACACATAGTATTTGGCAACCTGAACTTTCACCTTAAGATATATTGTAATATTAGTTATTGTGGTTGAAAGCATAGTATCTCGACCGACCTATAGTGTGGAGGTGGAACCCCAGTTCCAGCATTTACTATTTGTGACACCTTGGGCAAGTTACTTAACATCTTAGTGTCTCACTTTCCCTATGCTTAAAATGTTGGACGATATTAATGTCTATCTCATAGAGTTGGTGTGATCATCAAATAAGTTAATTATATAAACGTGCTTTACTCTTGCTGTTATTTTCAGATTATCCTGTTTTAATATTACTATAATTTATCGATCTGTGTTCCATTATCGGCTATTGAACTGTTTACCCATTTTACATTATGGAAACAATGTGTCACACACTGTCTTTGTTCTTAAGATTTTGTCCACTTATAATGTAAGTATGTAGGATAAAGTCCTAGGAGCATAATTCTGGTGGCAAATTATTTGGGCCATAATTAGTCTAATTTATTATGTATTCAGATTTACATATTTTTATTTTGTTATTGCTTCTGAGTATTACATCATTTTTCAAAAGGTCTTTTGCAGAATAGGATTACATTTAAGAAGATTAATTTATTTGTTTAGTGCTTTTGTAATTTTAATTTTACCTTTAAATCTTGGATTCATTGCAAACTTAGCTGTGGTCTAAGAAATGAAATAAAGGGGAAAAAAAAAAAGAAATGAAATGAGGATCTAGCTTTATATTTTCCTCCTGATGGTATGTTTTACCAATACCATTTATTAAATAATCCATCCTCTCTTCACTAGTTTGAAGTATACTTCTCCTAAAGTTTCGTGTGTGTGTGTGTGTGTGTGTGTGTGTGTGTGTGTGTGTGTGTGTGTATGTGTGTGTGTGTGTGTATTTGAGTTGGATCCTTCTGGACTCTCCATTTTGTTTCATCAATCTTTTAGTCTACTATTACACTAGTAATAAGCAATCTTAATTACTGTGTATTTCTAATACTTTAAAATTTCTCTTACATCCAGCTACCCTACCCCAACACTATCTTTATCCAGAGATTTCTATTTTATTCTTCCTTGTGAAGTTAAACATTTTTGTCATATTTAAAAATAAAAGTACCATAATATATGTAGGTTATTCTAAGTGAGAATCCATTCAGTTTATAAATCCAGTGGGAATATCTTAATATTAAGTGGGACTTAACTTTTGAGATGATCATTAATAGGACATTTTCTTCCATTAGATATTTTTTGTCATTATGGTTTACATATGAGAAAGCTTTTAGTTTATGTACATTAATTTTATAGTCTGATGCCTTTCTTAATTATAATGTTGCTGACATTTTCCAGTTGATTTTTGTGTTTTAGTTATATCATTTGCAAATTATAGTCATGTCTCTTTCCTTTCAGTATTTATGCTGTTATTCCAATGTTTATACCTTTTATTTCTTTTTCTTGTCTCATTTCACTGGATGAATTTTTCCAAAAAGTGCCATTTTACTTTCAACTTTTTTGAGTGACTTTGTTCTAAATGAGCTTTTTTTGTGAATATATAGTTGGCTTTAGTTTTAAGCCATTTTGAAATTCTTATATTTTTTAAAAATATTTTTTTTTAACATTTATTTATTTTTGAGACAGAGAGAGAGCATGAACAGGGGAGGGTCAGAGAGAGAGGGAGACACAGAATCTGAAACAGGCTCCAGGCTCTGAGCTATCAGCACCGAGCCCGATGCGGGGCTTGAACTCACACACCGCGAGATCATGACCTGAGCTGAAGTCGGACGCTTAACCGACTGAGCCACCCAGGCGCCCCTGAAATTCTTATATTTTTAAGTGACTGACTGCTCAGTAAACAGTTACTGTTAGGAGAAAAATGTTTGATCTTAATTTTGCCAGTTTACTTTGTTATAGTTTTTGTTTCCAATCCTTCCTTGTTTGCAGGTTTTTGTTTTATGATGTATATCTTCGTTATTTATACTTAATAGTGATCTTTAAAAATTTAATTTATATAATATGTAATTATTTTTTAATCAGGTAGAGGTTATTAGTAAGTTGTTACTAAATGTGAGGGTATTAGTATACTTTGAAAGGGGTTAGAATACGCCACCCCAAAATATGCCACATTGGCATAAGGATTATTTTGAGCTGAAGGCAACTGAGAAACAGCAGGTGCAGGGGAACCCTTGCCTTTCCCCATTTTTGCCTAAAAGCAGGGCATGAATTTTCCTTTGTAAAGGTGAAATGAACATCCATTTGGAAAGGTGACCCTCCCTTTTTCTGACAGTTCTTGTCACAGGAGAGGGCTTGAGTCTGGATAGCAGACCTCACTAAACAGTCCTTGTCTGTCATCCATTTCTGTCATCATCCCACAATTTGCCACCCCTAGGAGCCCACCCCCCACCTTTCTTTTGTTTCGTCACTTCTCCACAATTTACTGCCTTTTGTTAAAATGATTTATAAGCCCCCCAGGTCAAATCAACTCTTTGGGTTTTCACTGCTTTTCTGTGAATCCCCTGTGCATTTTAAGGACCTCAAAAAAGAATTGTATGCCTTTTTCTCCTGTTAATATGTCTTTTGTCAGTTTAATTTGTAGTACCCAGGTCAAGAACCTAAGAGAACAGAGAAAAAGTTTTTCCTGTCCCACCATTTCCAATCCTTTTTACTTCATTTCCCTCTCATAGTTTAAATTTTTATTTGCTGTGTTAAAAGATAATTTTCAGGGTTGCCTGGGGTGGCTCAGTCGGTTAAGTGTCCGACTTTGGCTCAGGTCATGATCTCATGGTCTGTGAGTTCAAGCCCCATGTCGGGTGCTGACAGCTCGGAGCCTAGAGCCTGCTTTGGATCCTATGCCCCTCACCCCCATTTCTCTGCCCCTCCCCCACTCGTGCTCTGTTTCTAAAAAATAAATAAATGTTAAAAACAATTTTTAAAAATAATTTTCAGAGTAAAGGTAAAGTCATGTTTTTTTAAATAGATTTAAGAATGAACATGTGTTAACAAATTTAATTTACTCATATATGGGAACCAAATAATAGGTACAGAGGAAGTCAAAACCGCATAGATTTATATGAGGTAAAGAAATGTTGAATGATTTGCAAATGGAAGCAAAGCTAGTTTTCCACAGGGGGTAGGAAGTCAATTTAAAAACTATCTGTCAGCTCAGAATTTACATATCACTTAACTGTAATTTACAGAGAGTTGCAAAATAGCTGAAAGCCAGTAACAGAACTAGAACTCATTAACCCAGAAGAGTATGCTTTGTAAAATGCATGCTTTCCATTGAAACACAAAATTTTTTTCTCTGACTTTACACAGGAAATGTTTATGACATTTATTTTATATATTACTGTGTAATTTCAGGAGTTGTTTAGCCTTCATTCTCTATATCAAGGGTTAAGGCAATTTTTCTTAAAAGGGCCAGGCAGCAAATATTTTAGGTTATGTCGGACACATATATACATATTCTGTGTCTTATTATTTTAATTTTCTTCTACAATCCTTTACAAATTAAAAACCATTAGTCGCTTGTGGGTTGTACAGAAACAGGCCGTGGGTCGTATTTCGCTGACCTCTGCTCCGTGAAAATGATTAGAAGTTTACACTAGTCTTCTCATACCACCAATTTATGTTTCTTGAGATCTTTGTTTCGGTAAATCTCTTGGCTGACTGGCATTCATTATCAAGTATGATAAGCACAAACACCTATTTCCTGAGAAAGCTCATTAGTACAATGTAGTTATTTTCTATTAGTCTCTGCATGTTCCTCAGTGCTTTTATGTAGATCAGTGGCACACCAAGGGCAGGGCAGTGGGAGTGACGTACCCTGGGTACATGCTATTCAGAGTTGCACCATCTGCAGAAAGCTTTAAAATAACAAATGAAGTTGAATAAAAGTTGGTCTATCCAAGTGCATTTCAAGAGTAGACTTCTGCTTCCATTCATGATATACTAACAAAGATTGTATTTATGCTCCTTCTTGAGAAAAGAACAAAACTGGACAAATTGTATGAAACTGTGGTGGTGAAGATCAGTGATCCCTAAGAGGTGGGAACAAAACAGCTCTGCTTCACTTGAAGAGAGTGACCAGACCGTGGTGCAGTTAAGTGGAACCCTGGCAGAGCTCAGCCCTATCACTGAGGTGAAGGGCCAAAGCTGGGAGTCTGGGGAAGCTGAGGTAGCTAGAGTTCACTGGGCAGAATACTGATGAAGAAGAAATTGCTGCACATGGAGAGAACTCCAGAGGCTCCTCTGCAAAGATTGAGTTGAATACTGACAGGTCAGTGCATGCAAATGAGAAAAATATCCAAAGCACGGTTGGAGGGAACAGTGCCCAAATGTCACATCCAGTGTTGAATAGCACTTATTCCCAGCAGCTAGAGTGGAAAACCTCCTCTAATTCTATAGGTGTTGGTTAGAGTATTAAAGAAAGGGCCTTACCTTCTTGGTGGGTTAAAAAAAAATTAAACCTAGACTAAATAGAACCCATTTCTTCTTAAGAAAGCTTAAAATCAAGACCTGGATGGATCATTTTCCAGATAACCATATACCAGAAAAAAAAAAAAACCTCAAGAATTTTGTGGATATACAAAAATATCCAGCAACCAAGAACCTGATTCACAGTATCTGGCATTCAATTAGATATTTCCAAGCATACAAAAAGAAGCAGGAGAAAAAGCAGAAAGAGGAGAAAAAAAAAACCCAAAACAAAAACCAATCAGAACTCACTCTGAATTGATACAAATGGTAGAATTAGTGCACAAGTATATCAAAATAATTGTTTTGACTGTGTTCCCTATGTTTGAGATGCTAGAGGAAAAGACTGAAAGTATGAGGTAGAGACATGGAAGTTATGAAAAAACAAAGATCCACATTAAACTTCTAGACATAAACAATGTAATGTTTGAGATGAAAAATGCACTACATGGATTTAACTGCACATTATATAGTTGACAAATAAAGATGAGTGAAATAGAAGACATAGCAATAGAGACTCACCAAAATGAAACACAGAGAAAAAAGACTGGGGGAAAAAAACATCTGAAAGGTACATCAGTAAAGCAAGAAATAACTTCAGTGGCCAAATATATGTGTAATGACATCAGTCACTGGCAAAAATAGCCAGAGTCAGCTTTTTCAAAAATTAACAAAAGAAATAAACCAAAGAAAGGTTGCAGCAATCATAAAAGCATTTAATCAAGGAAAACAACTGAATCCAGGTAAGAACAGCAAACTTTGTGGTGTTTTAAGGTGCTCCCTTACCCTCCCTCCTCAAACTCCCCATCTCTATGGTGGCCTTGAAAACTACCACCCTGGCAACCACTGGAGGGAGCGAATAGCATTGAAATGCTCTTGAAACCCCATTCCCACAAAATTGTCATTATTTGACCTGTCCAGTGATCGTCTGGAAGACACTGCTCATGTAGATTGTCTTGATTTGATCTGACTCAGGCTCTTGGAGTGCTAACAGCTTTCTTTATTTTTTTTTTTTTTAAGTCGGGGGTGAGGGAGGGTTGGGTGGGTAGGGGTGGGGGAGGGAGGAATGTTTGTTACAGACAAAGGTTGTTAAACATTCCTGGGCCTGACGTGGTAGATTTCGTAGGAACAAACAATAGACTAACCAAAAAGGAATACCTGGGGAATAGGTTGCTCATAGGGTGCTTTGAAGAAGCTGTGACATAATCCTGGGGATCTAGAAGCCTGTGCAAATATGTAGGGCAGTGGGCATGCTCAGGAAATACCTGTGACAGGCATCTGCTCTTACCTTTGGCCGACCTTGAGGCTCTGTGCAAGCTGGAAGTGAAGGCTAAGGCAGAGTTGTCTGCTGCCTGGTGGATGTTGAAGATTCATTGCAAAAACTGGGAGACTTACTGGTTTCAGGTGGCTAAAGAAATCTTGTCTAAACTATCAGCTCCCTACTAAGCTAACCAAGCACAGAGCACAAAGAATATATCGACCTTTCACAATTAGTTCAGAAAAGCCACTAACCATCAACCACTGCCACCACAAATAGTAGCAAGAAATATATGTATAAGTGGATTCCAAAAACAAAGTGGGGAAGGAAAAATTTTTTTAAAAAATAATGCTGACAATTAGTTACCAAGCATTTTTATTCTTCCAAAACACATATGTAAATATGATATTTCATTTTATGTGTTTGCATTGTATGTAAATGGTATCAAAAGCACTCTTCGGTAACATTTTTCTCAATTAAAAAATTTTGAGATTTGTCTTCATCGATGCATTAACTAGTCTGTACAGTTAATTTGTGTTTATTTGTGTTCACTTAGTCTGCATAGTTAGTTTGTGTTTTCCAGAATGTATTCATTTTCTAGCTGTGAACATTGAGATTGTTTAGTTTATCACTGTCACAAACAGTGCTGCCGTGTATATCCTTGTACATATGTACATATGCACAGGAGCAAATGTTTCTCCATGTTGGCTTTCTCTGTGTGGACTGGTCAGGTTTTAAGAATTGTATCCTTAACTTTAGATCCAAAAGTAATCTGTCACCAGATTACTTTTCAGAGGGTTATACTGACTCTTCCAACATTCACCAGTTCCTGTTCCTCCACATTCTTAGCAATACTTGGCCTATCTGATGGATTTAAGCTGGAATTCATTGTATTAATATATATTTTTCTGATTGCTAGTAAAGTGGGACATCTTATGTCTTTGTTATCTGTTCAGTTTTCTTTTTCTGTGAGTTCTGTGTTTATATCTTCCCCCATTATTCTATTAGTTGATTTCTTAAAACTGTTTTCATGAGTTCTTAAAATATGTATTGAATACCAATTTTTCAGTATCCTTTCCCAGTTTATAACTTCTTTTTTTATTTTGTGTATGGTATCTCATAGTATAGGAATTTTGAATTTTAGTGTAGTCTTTTTTTAAAAAAAAAATTAATGTTTATTTTTGAGAGAGAGATAGAGACAGACTGTGAACAGGGGAAGGGCAGGGAGAGAGGGAAACAGAATCCAAAGCAGACTGTAGGCTGTGAGCTGTCAGCAACGTGCCGGCATGGGTCTCGAACCCATGAACTGCAAGTTCATGATATGAGCTGAAGTCAGATGCTTAACCGACTGAGCCATGCAGGCACCCCTGAATTTTAGTGTAGTCTGAATTACTGATATGCTATTTCTTCTTTCTCTGTCATTTTTAGAAGTCTTTCTCATGTCATAAATCTCTTCTTTTGTATTTTCACCTAAAAGTTTTAGGGGCACCTGGGTGGTTAAGCATCTGACTCTAGATTTCATCTCAGGTCATGATCTCATGGTTCGTGAGTTTGAATCCCCTGCTTGAGATTCTTTCTCTACTCCTCATCCTCATGTGCATGTGTGCATGAGCACACATGCTCTCTCTCTCTCAAGATAAATAATGAAATTTTAAAAAAAGCTTTAAAAGTTTGCTTTTCAGTTTATGTCTTTAATCCACTTGGGATTTTTGGAATTTATTTTACACATGATATTAGGTAGGGGTAGAATTTAATGTATTTTTTCTTTTTTTTTTTCTCTTTTTTTTCATCTAAGTAACCAAATGCTTTCCCCAACTTTTTTCTTCAAATAATCTTTTAAAATTTAGAATAGATAAGGGCCTTGTCTTTTACCAATTTATTACTGAAATGATAATGTAGCCTGTGTTTGCTATTTTAAGGCTGTGCTATATTTTCCTAGTGGTTTGGTTTTAAAAAATAAATAAAGGCTTAATTTCTCCTCCAAACAAATTTAGAAGAGATTTAGATTTTCAGGAAACTTGCAAAGATAGTGCAAAGAATTTCCCTGTGCCTCATACCTAGCTCTCAGGTTGTTAACATCTTAGTGTGGTTTTAAAGCATACTAAGGAACAGGTTGTCCCACACAGTCCAGACCTTATCTTTCCACAGCAGAAACATTACAGAGGTTCACTTTATGGTTCTTATCTTTTTAAAAGATGGGATACATATTTTAAAGGTGGTTCAAGTGAGAACAGGGTGATTGTGTCATAAATATGGACACAAATATAAATGTTTTTAAATATAATATTAAGTATCTCTTACACTATGTGTGAAACGGATTTGCAGTAATGTTCTTCAGATTGCATTCCACAGAACTATCCAGATTATTTTGTACTAACTCAGTGGGAGGACGGGGGCGGGGCGGGGGGGGGGGGGAGAAGAGGAAGGGATGGCAATTTGGACATCTGGGGATCATGCAAAGCTACAGACTGTAACAAAATTTAGAGATTGCTGGATGTATTCTCTGCTTTCTGCTTTCAGAAGGGGTATGGATCTGTTGATGGGGAGTCAGGCTCAAGAATACTCGTGCTCAGTATTTGTAAACATTCCCTTAAGTGGAAGCCTATCGGGTTGGTTGGTTGGTTGGTTTTGGTATGTATACTCTAAGTTTAAAAGAGTTGTGGTATAGCAAGAAATAGGTTTCTTGGTTCTAGTAGAACTCCATCCTGTATAAGCCCATGTGCCTACTGGTAGGAAACTTTGGGGTCAGTGAATCTTAACTGTGATATTTGGCATTTCTTTCTTTCTGTCACTTTGCTTCCAATAATAATCTACATTTTGGCCAAGTAAGTTTAAAACCTCATATAGGGGCACCTGGGTGGCTCAGTCGGTTAGGTGTCTGACTTCGGCTCAGGTCATGATCTCACAGCTCGTGAGTTCAAGCCCCACGTCGGGCTCTGTGCTGAGAGCTCAGAGCCTGGAGCCTGCTTCAGAATCTGTGTGTCTCCCTCTCTCTCTACCCCACCCCTGCTCACACTCTGTCTCTCTCTCAAGAATAAATAAACATTAAAAAAAAAAAACCCTCATATAATCATATGGCATTGTGACGTTTTTTTGGGTGGGTGTGGGGTTGTAGATTTTTTCTTCCTTTTGATACTGTAACTGAAATGACTTCTTCATGAACTATATTTGAGATATTACAAACGTCAGAAATAAAGATTAAGAAGACCAGACATGCTATTTGTCTATGTTACAATTACTTTCTTTTTGTGCTGGCTTGATTCTGTTTTATCTAAGAAGAGGTAACCGAATATTGGGTTATCTTTAATTAATTAGTGAAAAAGGAGCTTAACAATAAACCAATAACAACAACAATAACAACAATAATAATATTAAAAAGTAACAGGAGTTAACCTTAAGTCTGTAAGCCCATTTAAGACAACAAAAGAGTTCTATACTAGAATTCAGAAAAATGTAATCTTACAAAGATCAGTTATGGTATCCTTAATGCCTTTGAATGCTCCTCTCAGATTAGGCTTTTGTCACCATTGTACATGTATATGAGCAGGTTATACCTTCATTTTCTTATTGGTGGATATCTGCAGATCAGTTTGCAGAGAGGTAGAAGATGCTTATTCTAGGTTATAATTGGTTGCACATTAGAATTCCATAGATGGGAGGGATCTGTTGCCTAGAATCTGACATTTCCAAGGGGTTTGAATCCAGGAAGATGGAGAAGGTTCCTGGTCTTGGCAGTAATTCTCAATTGCATGCATTTGGAAATTAGCAAAAGACCTAGGATATTGTCATAGAAGGCTTGTCGTAGAAGCAATACATAGACAATAGCAATACATAGACAATACATAGAAGTATTGTCATAGAAGGCTTTCAGGAAACTGTTAGGACGTGTGGAATCATTTGGTAAAAATGGAAAATTTGGGGAAGAATTTTAGTCAACTTGGTAAGTGGTGGTTTGTTTCAGCCTGTTGTCTTCTCACTGCCAAAAGAATATTTAAATTATTTTGAGCACTTATAGCTGTACACTTTGTTGATATAAGAAGTCAATTGAGTATCCCCAAAGCCCTCCATTGAAGTTCTAAACACCAGAATGGGAAGTAAAGGTTTATCCTAAAACCTACCCCTAGTTCTGCTGCACTAGGCCAAACATTTCTTTTGCTTATCCTTACGCTTTTCTACTGCACTTCACTAATAAAATATATATACTAGTATTTGGATATTCAAGAAGGGGTATATAATACATTTGAACTTCAGCTCAAGAGCCGTGAAAAGAACATCAAGGAAAATAGTGAACATAACCCATAAAGTAGTTGACACTTGAGACAAGAAGTCAGTGAAATTCATGAAAATGCTATTTCAGTTCAGAAAAAAGAGTTTAGAATGCAGCAGGACCAAAAGCATAAAGCTGATCCACTGTAAGTTGAGCAAATTATTGTCATTCTGCTCTGTGGAGCCATCTAATGCCCTTATTGCAATTGTACTGAAATATGAATCTGCCTTCTGTAACAGTTCCTCACCCTTCAAGACATAGAAATAAACATAATTCAGATGTGAATGCATAGCACCCAGGTGTTTACTTTTATCTCATTGAGAATCTGGTGATGTGTTTGGATTTCTTTCTCTAATCAAGTATGCTCTCAATGTTTATTTAAAGATAAATATTTTGTTTTTTGAATTGTAACATTAATTGTAGCTCATTAGAAATTCTAGTGTTCTTTAATTTTATTTTAAACTACAAGTAAAATAAAATAAATTTTCTTTATTCATAGCGCTATTGAATCCCTAATGTGGGCAGTCTCTTTGCTACATCGTGGGCTATAATGCTTATGGGATTCATAGATTCATGGGAAAAGTAAAACATAATGAAATATTTATAGTAAAGGGATAGATGGTCTCATACATTTGTGTTTCTCATGGAATACTGTTCTTTAGGATGTCTATAAGTGTGTTGTAAAAAAAAATGTCCAAATAAGTTTAGCCAATTTTGAGCTTTGTAGTTTTGTTGTTGTTGTTGTTGTTATTGTTGCTTTGTAATCTCAGGTCTGATCTGTAGCTTTAATCTGATAATACTCACTTTAAATGTAATGTTTAATTTTTTCCCAGTGTATGAAGCCAAGGAGTCCTTTTTTTTAGGTAATAGCTATAGACATCTCTTGGAACTTTGTTAAGGCCACCAGGCTATGATATCGAGAAGACTAGAACTTGAATGGAAGAAGCTCCTGTTCCTAACTTCACCTATGTCAGTCGGGAAAGTTCACAAGTGAAGTCAGGTCTACATCTTGTTAAAGATGTTAAAGATGTTAAAGATGTTAAAGAACAATCTTTAAGTTGTTCGTAAGATGAATGAGAGGATCATGAAACGGAATTCTGGTCATTTTAAGTACTTTGAGATCTTGAGATTGTTGGAGATATTGATAAAGAGTATGTCAGGAAGAGGATGAGAAGTGAGGGTATTAAAAATTCTTATAAGATCTGTTATATTGTTGGAACTCTATCTGGTGGCTTACAAGAAGCTATTGGAGATCTTTAAGCAGAGCAGGGTTCTGATGAAATCTATGTTTTCAAAGAGTATTCTAGTGACAGTGCAGGGTGATTAGAGTGGTACCTGAGTAGTATTGAGAATTGATACATAACAGTCAATGTAATTTATCAACCAGAAGGGCATTTGTCTCTGGAAGAGAGGGAAGAAACTCCAGCTGTCTAAGGGGATGGAATACACTAGACCTGATCCTCTGATTTCTACTTTAAAAGAGACTTGAATGGATGGTGATGCCCTTACAAGAGCCTCCATTTTTTTAAGAGCATGGTATTCTGTATTATATGCTTTTTAACGTGAAATTTCAGAAGTCTCACTAAAGTTTGTATGTACTCAGAAAACACTGTTTAGGGAACCTTAAAGATCAAAGAGGAGGACCTACACCCTTGATCACCTGTGTTCTTGAGCCTCCTATTTTTTTTTTTTTTTTGGAGGTTTAGAGTTTGAGAAGCCTAATGAACAATATTGCACTTCTGTGATACATTCTGAACCACTTGAGAGATAGCCTGATAAAAGGTATAGTGGTGGAGATCAGAGGATCCCCTTTTAAAGACTGAATATGAGGGTGCCACTTAGGTTTGTTGGAACAGTGGCCTTCCTGAATTTTGAACTCCAAAATTAGACTAAGCCACTTAGTGTCTGCTGGCATGGAAAACAACAGGTATCTCCATCCAAGAGAAGTTTTTAAGTGACAGCACTGAGGCGACGAGCAGAAAGTGTGCTCTCTGTAGCAGCCTGCTCCCAAAGAGAAGAGCAGACAAGTGTAGTTTCTTACCCTAAAGTACGAGCTGGAGAAGTAGATCATTCTTACCTGCGTGGTGTCAGTGAGTAAGGGGGCCTAGAGGCATACGCTCCTTGATGTCCCTTCCCGTGAAATAAAGCCAGGGGAAAGTGGTCCCTTTTCTCCTAAGTAGTCAGTGGCACTGCTAAGACCGGAAACCAGTAATTGAACTATAGGATACTCCTTTCAAATAACAGATTTATTGTAGGTATAGTTTTGGGCCTAAAAAGGTCAACTTAATATAACACAAGTGGAAGAGCAGATCTTCTGAGTCACCATGCTGACACTGTTTATAATCGAGAATGCTAACGTATTGCTTTGTCTATAGAAAATTAAGTGAATTTCCTCACTTCCCGTTTTGTGTGTGTGTGTGTGTGTGTGTGTGTGTGTGTGCAGTAAACCAAAATATGAGACTATTGAAGATAATAAAGTTCATAATCCAGCTGTCTTAAAACAATGATCACTTTTACATATTTTCTCTTCAAATGCCTTTCAACACATGCAACTCAAATGTGAAGGATATCTGTGTCCTCCAAATTGGAATTATTTTCTGAGGGAGGGCTCACTTTGGTTCATGTGAAAGGACTTACTTTGCTACTTGCCTTTTATGTAGAGAACCATTCTGAAGGAATACAAGGTAGTATCAGGAATACTCTGTAACACATCTGGAAATTGTTCTAGCATCAGCTTCGGTTAGCTGTGATCTGGATGGGTTTGTCTGAAACTAAAATAAGAGATGAGACCAGATATGGCAAATACGTGTCTTTTGTCCTTCTCCTAACCTGATCAGTTAGCAGTGACTGCACTGAAGATGTCTGGAAGATGCTGGACTTGGCCAGCATTACTCACCTGGTTCATCCACCATAGGAAGGAGGAGGTGGGGAGTGGCTTGTGTGGAGTATATCTGCATCTGGATTTAGGTAGCTGCCAAGATCCTACCTGGTTGTAAAATTCTTTGATTGTGTACTTTAGAAGCTAATTTTTCTTCTGAGTGAAACTAATTTCTATTTTTACTGAGTTTTAACTAAAGTTGTATGTTTCAGACTGATGAGTATGTCGTACGTATCTATAGATGTAGCTCAGGGGACCAATCCTGTTTTCATATGATGACAAAATCATTCTATGTAGACACACACACACACACGCACACACACACGCATGCATGCACACACATGCACACACACAAAGGCATTGTGAACTAAGCCCAGAAAACTTCAACTGAAGCACAGTATTAGTTTTTTGCTGAGCGTGAGGGTGATTTTTCCACTGAATAAACCCTCAACCAGATGTCTGAAAGAAGAGAATATGCAGTTGACTTTCTTATAACATATTCTTAGACTTAAAGCCAGAGTATTCTCATAACTAACATCTCTCAAACCTCTAGATCTTTATTATTTTGTTTGAGGATCAAGACTTCGGTAGTGTTTTAGTATTTAAGGTCAAAACTCACAAATGTTTTTTTGGTCAGTGATACCTTAACTGTAAAACCATGGTTTCTACACTGCTTATTATATGCTTATTACATATATGCACATATATGCTTATTACATAAAAAACAAAACCAAACAAAAAACCAAACGAACATGATTGTGTTTTGCATTTAAGATTTATAAACACAAGGTCTTTTTGTTCTTTAGTGTTATCATTGCAAACATCAGTTACCGATATATAAATTAACACTGAAAGTGGTGTTAAAATACATTTAAAATAAATACAAAGCCAGGCAAACTTGCTTTTACAACAGTGTATTGGAAGACATGCTCGTTGATCATTCAAGATTTGGTAATGAGCGTTTTTAAAATAACACTTATTACTTCTCATTTATTTACCAAAGCTCTGTATTTTAAAAAAAAGTCCAGAAAAATATAAATAAAATAAAATAATTTATAATCCTAGTTCTCAGAAATTATTATGTCTACGCATAAACATGTAACGGGGATCGTTCATATTCTGTGTACGTATACACACATGGTTTTTATCATCTTTTTACATACCATACATTTGAACATTTTTTGTGTAATTAAATAATCTTGTAGAGCATGATTGTTACGGTACATCTGTGAGGATCAGTGAGTTCCATCTTACGGATATACCATTATTTATTCATCCTTCTTTTGGACGTTTAGATTGCTTTTCATTTTTTTCCTTTTTAAGATAATACTGTGATTAATGTTTTACATAAATACTTCTGTGCATCTATGATTTCATTAGATTAATCCTTAGAATTTATTAGGTCAATCGACTCTAAAGTTTTCAAGATTTTTAACCTTCTGCTCTCCAGAAAGTTATGCCAGTTTACTTTCTCCACAGTATATTAGATTGATTAGGTTGATAGTTTGTCTATCCCATTGCCTGGTTTTAATTCCTTGTAAATGAAAAATGACTTATGTAATTTAGTTTCTTTATTTTCTTTAGCTACTATTAAGTTTGAACGCCCCCCCCCCCCCAGCAATTTATTGGCCTTTGCAGTTGTGGTGTTGTGTGTGTGTGTGTGTGTGTGTGTGTGTGTGTGTGTGTGTGTGGTGTTTATTCTATATAGGGGTGCTTCTTTTATACTTTGGTGTTTTTAATAATGCTTCCTTTACTTAAAGCACTGTGGCATGGGGGAAAGAGCATGAAGTTTTAATACAGCCAGACCTGTGCTGGGATTTCAGTTGTCACATATATATTTTCCATGTGTCTTTGGGCAGACTGTCATTTATGAGCTGGAAGTCCACTGATCTGCAAAGTAGAAACATTATTGGATTGAAATGAGACCCTTAACTCAGAAGAGTCCCTCAGTGGTAGCTACAGTTATCCTCATCTTATCTCCTTCTTATCACCTACGTGTCATTTTCTTTTTAGGTATTTTTGAGTGAAATTGAAGGAAAAGGCCCACCTCAGTCTGATGTTTGCTTATTAACAGAGTGGGTGGGTTCGTCTCATGGTTCATCTAATGGGCGCTGTTGAAATCTTCTTAATTCCTATGATAGCAGGCTCATTGATAGACATTTATGATATGTATACAGTGAGAGAGCCAGCAGTGGAACAGCATGCATTTTTGTTTGTTTCTTCCAAAGTGAAAGGGAGAGGCGCAAATCTCTAATTCAGCTCATTCTCTAATACAACTTTTGTCTACATTAGGTTGACTCACAAGAGGCAAACAGCAGTTTGAATATATCAAATTTAGGACACATGACATACACATTTACCTTCCCTGGGGCCAGTGTGGCAGGTGGAGAAGATGTGGGGACAGGTTTCGGCAGCCTTGAGTTCTAACACTGGATGGTTTGTGTTTTCTTGGCTTGGGAGAGGACAGGCACCAGCAGATGCAGCCTCTCATGGATAGACCACCGTGGCCAAAAGGCAGAACTGTGAAAGTGACTGCTGGAATTTATTCAGCAAATCTGCCGCAGGTGTGCAGCATTAGGGCCTTAACTGACCCCTTATCATTTAGAGACAGATGCTGCACTCAGGGCTACAAGGGGAGCAAACCACTTTTATATATTTACATATTTAAATCCACACACTTTAACCACCTGCCGGCCCCTCATTTCAACCAGAGAACTCAATATTAGACATTATTATATCTCTCAAATGATACATTTTCATAACCAGTAAAGCCAATTACCCTTGACTACCCTATTCCTACCAATAAACTTTTTATAGTAGCATTTTGGAATACATTAAAAAAGTGTCAGTTCTACCAAATGACTTCTTTTGTCAGTCACACTACACTGACCAAAAAGGGAGCATTATAAAACTTCTTGCCAGGAGCTAACTGACCTTTAGAAAAGGAGGGTAGTGGTATTTTCTTGTATTATCTACAATAAGATACAATTAATTTTAATAATAAATACTCGTTCTTCCACAATACGTGATCCCTGACGTAAGTAATCATGAAGACCATTTCATTACATCATCTCTTCTAGAAAGTAGCCTTGCAAACGACAATGCTAATAACTGGGTATTGTAACAGGTTTATTCAGCTAATGGATGACCACCAAAGAACATCCCAAACTGTGCATATGTGAAGTCTTGTTTATTTTGTAGTTGTCTTATTTTAAAGCTTTTTATGATTGGGACTCCCTTTGTCTTTTGAATGTCACTTCTCTTTGGCTCCAAAGCAGTTCCGATTTAAGCTATTATCCACATATAGATCACTGACATTATAAAAGACATTTTACTGTTAACAGTAGATGATATTGATTCTGATAAAGGTTTCACAGTGTATGCATACCTCAAAATATCACGTTAAATAGATGCAATCTTTATTTTGTTAATTATATCTCAGTAAAGCTGGATAAAAACCAAAAGAACAAAACCAAAACCAGTTGGTTACAGGAAGATGGACAAGCCTATGCCACCTCTAAGGAGTTTATTTGAATAGAAAATGTGGTCACAGATAAATACAGTATATAACAGAATGTGATTAACTCTCTAGGAGAGACCCAAAATAGATGAAAGAATGCTTTGCAAACATATAACAAGATAGTAACTTAACAAGTTTTGCACGATAAGGTGAGTGAAAGGAAGTAGGGCAGGTAAAGGCTGGCCATGTAGGCTGGAGTCAGGTCTTGGAGAATTTTGATGTCTTTCTAAAACATTTGAACTTTATTCTTGAGGGAGTGGAGGACTTTGGGAGGCAAAAGAAATGCAAAATCACTCATTAATTCACCCTCTCTTTCTGTTCCCCACTGCAAACCTTTCTCCCAGGTCTGTTCCCGACCCATGGTGACATTATTAGAATCACACTTGAGAAATGGTACCTGAACTTATAGGAGAGCAGAATGCAGTAAATACATTACAGGGTAATTCATTATTAGGGATCTGAGCAGTCATGAAATAGGAAGGAGTGAGAACAAGAATCCTTTAAAAAATAGAATCAACAGGAGCTTTTGACTAATTTCAAGTGGGTGTGGGGTTAGGGGAGAGGAAGAAAAAGATATATTAATGACCAGTGCTTTTTCAAGCCCACCTGACCAAAAGGGTCCAGCTTTTGGGAGATTGCTGGCTGGAGGTGGAGAACAGAGGACACAACAGTTTTGCTTTGGGGCATTTTGAGTGTGAGGTGCTGTGAAGGCATCAGATTGGTCTGGGAGTGCGGACTATCGGTGTGGAATCAGGAGCCCAGGTAGCAGTGATTCCTATTCTCTGTCTACAGGGCATTCACCAATTTTTGACAAAATACTGCTTAACTTTGCTGGCCTCTTTTTTTTTTTTTTTTTGTATAGACAGTTTTGAGGTTATGGAGACAATTGATTTAAGAACCATTGTGGTTAACACAGTGTATACAATGCCATCATTTCTTTTTTTTATTATTAAAATTTTTTTTAATATTTATTTTTGAGAGACAGCGAAAGACAGACACAGAGCATGAGCAGGGGAAAAGCAGAGAGAGAGGGAGACACAGAATTCGAAGCAGGCTCCAATCGCTGAACTGTCAGCACAGAGCCTGATGTGGGACTCGAACCCACAAACCGTGAGATCATGACCTGAGCCAAAGTCGGAAGCTCAATCAACTGAGCCACACAGGTGCCCCAGCCATCATTTCTATTACAAGATTCATGAGGTCAAAGTTAGTGTGATTCAAGGCTTAGTGACCCCCAGATTTGACCATGAATCCTATGGCAAAGGATTCCTATGGAAGCAATGGCAACTTTCACCTCAAACACACCAATATGACAGCACTGTCCCCGTGTTTTGAGAAAGATTACTGATTGTCTTGTTTCCTGTCACTCCTGTCCTTTACATTTTGTCTGTAAGGAAAGCATGAGATAGATACCATTTGTCGACTTAGTGTATGTTGACATTTTCAACATCAATCCAGAATCAGTAGATTACATTTGACTTCAGTTCTTGGAGAAGTCTAAATGCAACGAACAGTTTGTTTATAAGAAAGCAATGTCTTTCCTGCTTTGTGAGGTAACAGGATTAATTTCAGCATTGGATCACAGCTGCCCAGAATATAATAAAGTTCCTTTTTCATCTAGTCTTAGGTTTACAAGCTCAGCCTTGTACCGTATCATCAGTGTCCTTGTGTATATATGCATTCCCTAACAATTGGTTGTTTGTACTTCAGTGTTGTTTTGTTTTTCCACTTTTTCCACCATGTGATGTCTGGCCCCAGATTGCAGTGTAAATATTAAGCATATTTTACTCATGACCTTTATAAAAATTAAAAATTTCAGTTGGCCCTGTAGGTCTCAGATGGTGCTAGAACAGTTGGTGCTAGCTAAAACAGGTTTTTTGTTTGTTTGTTTGTTTAGCTCTATCAGCATTTGAACCTGTTTGAGGTTTTAGAAAATTGTACCACCTTTGTTTTTATCATTTTACCCCCAGTATATGGTGATAGACCCCAAGAATGGATTCTCTCTTCCAGAGACCAGCACACTATTTAAATGCAGGATTTAAATAGGCCTTTACCTTGCATGATCTGTTTGGCAAAGGTAGGTCTTTTATTGCTGTTGTCACTCATGTGCCTCTGGTGTCCCGGCTGACCTTGGTAGAGGAACTTCAGTTCTTGTTCCTTCTGAGACTGGTGAAGCCTCTGTTGTTTTTGCTTCCCCGTCACTCTGCAAAGGCAGTGTGCCCATATCCCTGCCTTCCTTCCGTTGTAAGATCCACCGGCCATACCAGCAATGGCACTTTGGGGAAAGTCTCAGTACCTCCAGGGCCTCACCTGCCTCTAAGTCCCCCAAAGGGGTGAAGAGAGAGCTTCTAGCTCATCTCTCTCCTTCCAGCTCTGGCTGCCATTAATCCTCTTCATAAACTCCCATGCCCTTTCAGGGATGGAGCGTGTGGATTTTATTCACACAACTGACCATGTGCTACAAAGCTCTCCCTGCATACTCTTGTCCCATCTCTTACCAGGCATTTTCCACTCCAGCTTGGCCATATCCAATTACATCCTGTTCTACAATTCTGTTCTCTCTCATTCCTACCTTGTACCTGGTACTCTTTCTGCCATAATACCTTCTGCACACCTTCCCTCCTCCATTTGTTATTTGTTGATGCTAACTGCAGCTGGCCGAAGTGTGTGCTTTTAGGCTTTCTCTGAAATCCTTTATGCTTGCCTCTCCTCCTCTCCCCCAGGCAGGTGTAGATGTCTGTGGCATGTGCTCCCATAGTATCGGCGTCATCTCTCTGTTACACTCTTAGGCTGCTTATAGTCACAGGTCTGAGGCGAATAAGGTATCTCCAGTACTGACCACAGTGCTGACCTCGGTAAGAATTTGAAGTAATCAGTGGCTCAAAAGGAAAAGAAGTGTGAAGGGTAATTATTTCTGTTGTCATTATTCACGAGCTCAGTAGTTTGGCAAGTTTGTATTACCTGTTTTGACTTTTAGAATAGAATGTGAATTATATGGGAATTCTGTATCTCGATTCCATTTTTTAAAATTATTTTTAAAGTGTACTTTTTCTTTGATCTCTGAATCATTACCGTTTTATATCAAGACATGGCACACGCACATGTGTGTAGGTGTGTTTATTTGAAACTAAAAGTGTTAAATAATAACGCACACTCTACTTGTAATGAACACTGATGTTTTCTCTTCTTTCTTTTCTGTTTAGCTTTTCTCAGTGCTGTTCACAACCCATTAGATTGATTTCACAATAACTGCAGGACACAACACTTTGGAAGCCACTGCTCTAAATAACCATACTTTGCCTTGTGATGAAGACTTGAAGTATTTGGTGTCTCAGTCAGGGTTCGACGAGAGAAATTCAACCAGTAGGAGATACATATTAAAGGATGATTGCCAGGAATTGACTTACGTGAATAGAAGGGTTGATATGCAAGTCTGAAATCTGTAGGGCCGGCCATCAAGACAGGATGGAGGGTAGAACTCTGCAGCAGACTGAAAGTGCTGTCTATATGCAGCATTGCTTTCTTAGAATTTCTTCATTTCTACTCTTAAGACCTTTCAACTGATTGAATCAGTCCCATCCAGATTAATCTCCCTAACTCAAAGCCAACTGATTTGGGACTTTAATCACATCTACAGAATACCTTACCGTGATATCTAGGTTAGCATTTGATTAAATAAATGGGGGCTGTAGCCTAGTCAAGTTGACACATCAAAGACCATCACATTTGGTGTGAGGAGTCTGGTCTTCAACACATTTTATCTAAGGAGTACAAATCAATTTTCATACACCACCCCTAGGATGCTGTACCTCACATTCCTTTCCTTTGCTACACTAAAGTGAACTTTTTTGAGATTTCTCACCTACTTGCTTGGCCTTAGGTAAGTCAGCCTCCTCAGTGTTTTTGAAACTTCTTCTATCATCTAGGTAAATGCAGTTTCTGGGAATTCTATAGAGACCCATGTGTTAGGAGCCAGACTTTTAGTTTAAATTGGAAATATTAAAATTTTTTTTGGAGAGAGAGAGAGCACACAATCAGGGGAGGGACGGAGAGAGAGACACACACAGAATCTGAAGGTGGCTCCAGGCTCCGAGCTGTCAGCACAGAGCCCAACTGTGGGGCTCGAACTCACAAACTGCGAGATCATGACTTGAGCCAAAGTTGGATACTTAACTGACTGAGCCACCCAGGCGCCCCTTGAATTAGAGATGTTTAACCCATACTGTTACTTCTAATGATCTTCCAGGAGATCCTCCAGGGCCTTAAAAGGCCCTTATGCTCTGTCTCCAGGCACAATCTTGGGCCTGGGGTGCTCTTCCCAAGGTTCCCAAATCCTTCAGGCTTAGTGTTTAGTTCTCATGAGACCTCATAGCCCTTTTTTTAGAGGTGCAGTCACCCTTGGGGGCTTCACATGGGGGTTGTAAATTTTTATACTTGGGGAACTTCTATATCCTAGGAAAGCCTGGCTTCCCAGCTAGCCTCAAGAGAAGCCCTCACACCCCTTTTGGTGTAGCCAACTTCCTCCTTTTCTCCCCTTTAACCTCACCACCCACACAAACTCTAGTACTCCCCTCCATTGGCTGTCCTGTTTAGACAATTCATAATAATCTCCTTCCATGGACCTTGAGAAACAGAGCTGGCACTGGTAAGGGTAGAAGAAGCGAATACCAACTGCTAAGACAAATGCTAGAACAGATCCTGACTTACTAACTCATCTTGTTGCTTCTGTACAAGAGTGTTAACTTGTGTGAATGAGAGAGAAGTCAGCTATTTATCTTAGGAGATTACCCCATTGCCCCCAAAAAAGGTGCCAGTTGGTGCTAATTAGTTCAGTTTTTCCGTGATGAAGACACCTGTCCAGTGGGAACTAGACCAAGGCTACCAATTTATGTCATGCTGGCCACCAGTTGTCAGTTTGTAAAACATATGTCTCCAATTTAAACTAAGTCTGGCTGAGCTGAAAGAGAACATTGCTAATTTCTCATGGATATGTTTAATTGTTTATAATAATTTGGAAAATACTGTGAAAAACATGAACATCAGTGGAGTCACCGAGTTTTCTGTTAAGCTGTTGACTGGAAAAACACACTAATTTGGGCTTCATTGTCTTAGAGTTTGTCCAGATTTAGAATGAGCTAAATTTATATTTATTTATGACAGAATTTCTCTCTGATTACTTCAATAGTATAAACTGTCTTTGCAAGGAGATATTAAAACTTTTCAAGTACTTAAACAGTACATATTTGCAGATAAATGATACTAATTATAATTCAGTTCTCTTTTCTCAAAGTGGAGAAATATGGGACCTTATAGTCTTTTTGTTTCATTGATAATTTGAGTATATGTAGCCTTAATAAAACTCTATCTATTTTGAAATATTTTATTAAAGATCTTCTTATATATAGCTTTATCTTTCCAAAGAGTCAGCCATAGCTATTCTAAATTTAAAGAGTTAACATCCTCCATATTTGGTTGTTGATTATCTCTAAGTATGAAGTTTTTGGTGGTGCCACTGATGATAGAGAAATGTATATTTGATTTTATCATGGGTTTTATACACATTCTTTGACTATGTCTAGGGATATGAAGATTTACAACACTACAAGAGATATAAAAAAACATTATCAATATATGATTGTCTTATCAGATATCAAAAGACTAGTTTGGGAGCCAGAGAGTTTTCTGTTTTAAAGGCTTTGTGATGGTTAATTTTATGTGTCAACTTGACTGGGTCACAGTGCCTAGATATCTGGGTCAAACATTCTATTGTCTCTGAGGGTGTTTTTGAATGGGATTAACATTTCAATTATTATGTGTGTTGAGTAAAGCAAATTGCTCTCTAGATTGGGCAGTCCAAGCCCATTGGTGAATGGGCTTCATCCAACCAGTTGAAGGCCTGAATAGTGAGACACTGACTTCCTCTGAGGAAGAGGTACTTTTGCCAGTGAGCTGCCTTCACACTTGAACTACAGCATCAACTTTACCCTGGTTCTCGAGCCTGCTGCCTTACCCTGAAGATTTTGGACTTGTGAGCCTCTATAATTGGGTGAGCCAATTCCTTAAAATAAATCTAGTTTAACACAAATACAAATATTATATGTATATGATACCATATATCATACACACACACACACACACACACACACACACACACACACACACACACATACACACCTAGACACACACACACATCCTGTTGGTTCTGTTTGTCTGGGGAACCCTGACAAATATAGGGTTCTTTGTGTCACCTTTTGAGCTAGCCTACTCTGTACATATCATTATGTAGGGAATGCTTGTTTCTTCACTTCTTGTTATTTAGTTATCCATGAAAACACTTGGCTTACATTTAGTGAAATACACCTTTTGTTCTTATAGACTTTTCATTAATTATCCTTATGTATACCACGTATATTGTTCTCTGAGCTTCAGATTTCTCATATAAAAATAGGAAAAGTATGGACTGTCTTACTCTTTCCTGCTTTGTTTACTGGATCAGTTGGTACAAGGGTTAAAGATAATTTGTGTTAAGTTTATGCTGTCTGTAGTTTACTTGCAATTACTTCAACATATGCATTGCAATATTTACGGGTGTAACTTTGTTTTAGCAGCCTTTAGTTATCATTCCAGGTATACTGATCACAAATCTTCACCCTAGGATTAGTTAGTATTTGAAAAACCCTAATGAGAAGTCGACTCTATAGACTTGGGCACATTAAATCTACACAAGAAGGCTTATTAGTGTTATTTATTAATGTTAAGGATGTTACAAGTAATTAGTGAAATGAATGATGTTGAAAATATATGGATTGGCCTTAGAAATATTTTGTGTTAATGGACTTTGACTTGGGCAAGGCAAGCAAGCTGGCAGCTTTTGGAGTAGCACCTAACGCCAGTACTCATGGGGCTCTATTTTCTGATATGTAGGATTCTGTTGAGTGGTCCTAACAGAAGGTTAGATAGACAATACTCTATCCCACTGTAGAGTATTGTCACAGCTGCTTTAGTACACCTTCATGCAGGTTACTTGTCAGAGAAACTTGAGAACAGAAACCTGGGACTTTACTGTGTTTACAAGATAGGTCTTGGTCTGTTTTTTCACCTTCCTGGTCGTTAATGTATTTGTGTGCAGCAGAAAGCCCTCACCTATTTAGAATCTTTGGAGACTACCGGTGTCTGCCTCCAAATACCTGATAATTGTGAACTCCAGTTTGGCTTACATTACTTTGCAACAAAAACCTAACATACTCTGGCATGTACTAGGCAGTCAAGAAACAAGAATTCTCACTGTCATAAATCAATGAACTGCCTTCTGGGGGAAGAAAGAGAAAGCCGAGTTTGTATATTGCCCGAAAGCCATTAGGATGCTCCTTTCTGTAGATGGTTTGTCACCAAATTTGTTTTCAAAACTTTTATATGTGGATTATCTGCTCCATGCTTTCTTTTAGCTTCTATTTAGAGTCACTTTCGCTGAGGTGCTAAAATCATGTGAAGGTGAGTTCGAGTGCTGCTGAGGAAGCTGGTGATAAGTGGGGCCTGTTTGTGGAAGCATGTGAATGCTTGGCTGATTCTTGGGAGCATGCTGTGCCAAGCCCTCATCTGAAACGCAGTGTGCTAGAACCTGGAACGTTTTCCATCTTTGATGTGTCAGGAAGATGAAGCGGAACCCAGACAGCAGGTGGAACTGAGACCTTGTGGAAGCATTGCGGGAGATTCCTTCCAGTCAATATTTACATGAAATTCTGAATTTATTTTGACCTGCATTGATTAGAGAAAATGTGTCATAAGGAAATATTTTTTTTCTTATTGTTCAAAAAGTGTTGCTGTTGTTTTTGAAAAAGTGCTGTAGCTCAAACCACCAGAAATGTGAAAAAGAATGATCTTAGTTAAAATCTTACAATAAGCTAATTTTAACTTTATTTGTTTTTTATAGCCTTGGGTTACTGGGTCAGAAATGTCATTGCTAACTGTATTTGTGAACTTGTTACCCCTAAAAGCCTGCGTCTGCTGCAAAGCAAGGGATGGGGTCTTGTTTTGTTTCCTTTGATGAAGGAACAGAATATCACTTGTTGGCTCTGAAACAAGAAGTCAGACTTAAACATCCTTTTGTTTGCTTTTCTCAGTGAAATAACACAGGAACAATATGAAGGTGACTGAACTAAATATGTATAGTGGTGAACTATATATATAGAACTATACAGTATATATATGTAGTGATGGTATTGAAAATTAGGGCCCAAGGTGCTATTAGCCTTTAGAGTTTTTGGCATTCTAGTAATAATCATAGTTGGGTTCTGATTATTACTTGACTATCCATATTTTTGCAAAGCAGTTATGGTAATATAAATAGAAATGATAGAACCATTTTAAGAATATTGAAAGAATCAAGATCATATTGATGAAAGGGGAAGTATTTACCTAAGTCAACATCCTTTTATCTCTGAGGTTTTTCCTGGTCAAGGCAAACAAAGCCAGTCAAGTGAGGAGCCATTGTGTAGAGGTAGTGCCGTTGTTCTGGACCTAGGTAGGGATTTTGGCAGACCAATCTGTATAATAATATCCAAATAGTTATGTAGATTTTGGTTTCAGGGACATTAAGTATCATTGTGGATGAAATATTCAAAATGTAGTTATGAACAACAATGTGAGATGAGTGTGGGTATCTGGGGACGTAGTGTTACCTCTTACATTGCCCTGGGCAAGCTTTCCCTCCTCCACACTGGACCAGCAGGCATGGTTACATGGATTTTCTCATTTCATTTTCATAACTTTATGGGGTAGGTATACTTATAATAACAGCCATTTTGTAAATAAGGAAACTGAGACGAGCTACATAGCTAGAGAATTTAGGAAGTCTTTAAATTAGATTAAAATTGGGCTCATACCAATTGGGACTATATATATACATATATATATATATATGTATATATATATATGTAGATAAAGATATGAATGTGGGTATAGATAGACATATATACAGTGTGCTTTTTTGTTTTAATAGCATGTATTTCAGAGCCTTTCATGTCAACAGAGATCTTTTTAACCTTGCATAAAGTTACATATTCATATGTATCATAATTCAGTAAGACATTTTCTTTATCAGTGGGCATTTAGGCAATTTCCACCTTTGGGCTATTACAGATAGTGCTGTAATGAACTTGCTTGCATGAACATCTTTGTATACATTTGCAAATATCTCTCTAAATACATAGATGTAGCATTATTAGGTCAAAGGATTTACATTTAAAATCTTGATAGTTGTTCTTAAATTATGTTTTTATCCCCCCCCTACTTTACAAGAGTATTCTTTTTCCTGTATTCTCGCAAACAGTAGACGTCACAGTCTTTTTTTTTAAACCATTCGTTTGGGCAAATTCCTGGTATTTCCTTGTTGTACTTGACGTTTGCTTAATTTTTAGTGAAGCTGAGTGACTTTACGTCATTTATTGAGCATTAATGTTTCTTTGTTGAATTCTAATTAAAATTTTCCCTACTTATACATGCAGTTGTTTGAGGTGGTAAAGCTCTTTGTATATTATGCATATTCATATTTCATCTTGATATTTGGCAGTCTTTCCTCCTAATATTTAACTTTTCTTATAATTTCATTATGGTATATTTGTTGTCTAGAAATTTTTAGCATTGAATTTTAATCAAATAGTTTATTCATTTCTTTTAAGATTTCTAGGATCTGTGGCTTTGTAGCAACATCCTAAGAGGATCTAGTCAATTAAACATTGTCCATATTTTCTTTAGCCCTTTTATAGTTTATAATTTTTTTTGTTCTTAACCACTTTAAATTTTACTTTTGTTATTGATATGAAATAGGATTTTTATCAGATAGATATTTCATTCTTTCCCTACTATTTATTGAATATATTACCCTAACTAATTTGAATAGAGAAGTAGAGGAGTAGAACAGAAGAGAATACAAAAATAGATCTACCTTGGGGCCAAAACTTCATTGCCTGAATAAATGAAGTTTTATTGTATGTTCGATGTCTCATAGGGTCTGTTTCCATCCTATTCTTCTTTTCAAGCAGCTTGTTAGTTTTTCCATGAAAAATGTGAGTGGGATTTTAATTTTGACTGCTCTGTATTCATAAATTAAGTTGGGACAAACTAACATTTATAGTAATTTAGGAGTGTAGATGCCTTTGCAATATTAAGAATTTTATCCAGGATATAGTATGCCATTACACATATTTAGGGTTTTTATATTTTTCAGTTAAATTTTATAGAGAAGGATATCCTTGCACATTTATAATTAGTAATTCCTTGGTATTTTATAGTTTCTGATCTTTTCTGTTATATTTTCTAAATTATTTTTTGTGTTTTTGTGTGTGTATTTTTTATTATGTTTCTTTAGTGAACTCTTTTTAGTCCTAATCATGTTTATGTTAAATCTTTTGGATTCTTCAAGTAAATGATAGCTTAATCTGTACGTAATGAATTCTGGCTTTTTTTTTTCAGTTTATAGGTTTTTCCTATATACCCACATAATTTACCACACTATGAGTAAGTTGAAGATGAAAAGTGTCTTACATTATTTTTTTTCTACAGAATGAAATAGTGATATAGTCATAGGATTGCTAGATGCCTCAAAAATTATTTAAAATACCATTTTCCAATGTGGAGTCATACAGTTATTTATTTAGTTTCAGGATACCCCCAAATGAACTTTTTAAACCAGCTTGATTGAAGAAGAACAGTTGATAGCAGAGTGTTTTGGGATCCTGAAAAATGTTAGGAACGTGTTAATTTATTTGAAACAGTTCTCCCATACTTATATTTTACACACACACACACACACACACACACACACACACACACACACACACTTACTTATTAACTTAATTACTATGTGGTAGCAAAATTGAGCCATGTTTCAGAATGGATATCATTTAAATCCAAGTTCTGCAATCATATATATATTCTTGGATCTTTAGCAGATTTTGAGAAGTAGCAAACATTAATGGAATAATTTCCAGTCATATCTGCCAGTAGTTTCCAGGACATGTAAGCTCCAGATCCAGGTAACTTTTTGTGTGTTGTTAAAGTTTGCTGCCCTAAGCATGTTCCATTGTAGTCCACTCAACTCTCTGTATTTCTAAAAATATAGATATAGATAAGGATTATTTTGTCTAGGACCTTATATTTGAAGTAAACAGTCTACATCTTCTACACTCGAATATATGAATCCTTGTTTATTCTTTAAGACTCAACCTAAAGGCACCTGGGTGTCTCAGTCGGTTAAGCGTCTGACTTCGGCTCAGGTCATGATCTCGTGGTTTGTGAGTTCGAGCTCCGCATCGGGCTCTGTGCTAACAGCTCAGAACCTGGAGCCTGCTTCAGATTCTGTGTCTCCTCCTCTCTCTGCCCCTCCCACGCTCATGCTCTGTCTCTCTCTGTCTCTCAATAATGAATAAACGTTAAAAAAAATTTAAAGAAAAGACTCAACGACTTATATATTTTCCCTTTCATGAAATTCTTCCCTTTCTCAGGCAAATGAGAAAGATTACTTGGTATAAACTTCTGTTACATCATTTTTCACATTATATTATAGCTGTTTACTTTGATTTCTGTGTCCCCACTAACCTGTGAGTTCTCTAGGGTCCAGCACAGTGTTTGGTATAGAGCTGGCACTCAGTAAATTGTTGATGGATGCATAAAATGTGAATAAGCAATTACCAAAACTTATGAGGGAAGTGAAAGATCAAAAGGGCTGTCTAAGAGAATGTTATCAATCTGACAACTTAAGAAAAAGATTAGAGGGTTCTGTGGAAGGGGCATAGGAAGCATAGTTTATGAAAAGATTAATAAAAAAGGTACAAACCCTGTAGTTTGGAAATATGCATTTTGATGCAGTGATGTTTATTATGGTGGAGAAATGTGGTAGAGACCAAACGAGTGGCACGAGGCCATGAAAACATGCTGAAAGTCGGGAAGAAAAACGGTATTCATTCTGGTACAAATATTATAAATGGCATGATTTTGATAAATTTAGACCATAGGAACCACGCATCTGCTTCTATATATACATGTATTTCTGGTTTATAGGTTACCATATATAGCATACAAGAGTTGCCAGTTTTCCAATAATATGAATGTAAAACACACCTAGACCAGCAAGGCCAACTTTCTAGGTGACATACTTGATTTCTTTCATCTCTGACCTTCTGTCCTGCTTTCTTTTTTGATTATGACTTTTTATGTATATATATTAAAAAAAAACCTTCTCCTAGATTTTAAGCTTTTGGGGACATTACAGAGTTTTTTTCAGGTATAGTTTAGATGCTTAATAATTATTAAATTTAATTGAAAATGTCAGTTTTTATAATACATATTAATTAGATTGATGAACATACATTTCTTTCTTTTAGATATTCCTCAGTGAAGTAAGTGAAGGATAGTATACCTATTTTCAGTTACTTTTCAAATAGAGTAAATAAGGACAATCAAGTTTCTTATGGCTACATCTGAAGACCATATTTAGTAATCTTTCAGATGATTTAGGTGAGAAAGAAAGAGCTGGCAATATCCTAGTTCTCTGCAGCTCTCGAGCAGTATTTTGATAGTTGTTTCATTGAAAGGCTCAATGAGAATCTAATTTTGATGTACATTCAAGTAAAATAAGAGATGAAAATGAGAGCTTAACCTCGCTCAGCACAGTATAGAATAGAAGTTGGTTTCAGTGATTCTGTGATTGAAATATAATTATAGTAGTGACGTACCACAACATCGGTGCTTGTATAGGTCATAGCATGAAACGGGTTCGGTGTGGGTATTTGCTTAGGTAGCTTCAAGGTCCTTCACCATAGTTTCTTCAGGAACCAGCAGAGCCTTGCAGCTAATATGATATACTCTGATTCTATAAAAAGCAATGAATTTTGCTATTCAGATAATACATCCTGTGGCTATTGTTGCCTCCCACATTATTAAAGGTGGTAGAATGATATACATTTTAAAATGTAAGTTATTTTTATTCTAATTCAATTTTCCTTTTCTTAACATCTCATTGTACAGAACTTTTAACTTACCTGGTTTTCAGTACTTAGCAGGGTTTCTTAAAAAAATTAAGAAAGCCATCTTTTCTGGATTACCATCTTCTTGTGACCTCTTACTACAGGTTTTCAGCACATACTCCAATGAAGACTATGACAGGAGAAACGATGAAGTGGACCCCGTGGCTGCTTCTGCCGAGTATGAACTTGAAAAGCGTGTAGAAAAGCTGGAACTTTTCCCAGTGGAACTAGAAAAAGGTATATGAGCTCTACAATGTTTGTAATGTCATTATATTGCTATTTTAATTATACAGAAATGACTTTATTTTCCTCACCTGTAGCCCTTCTACCCCCAAGGGTTGGATAAAGTTTTAATTCTCATGGAAGATTTAATTTATTTATTAAATTTCAAAAGTAGTTGAGATGAGCTCTGTATAGTTGGTAGACTCCTTCTTCCCTCCCACTCCCAGCAGAAACCCATCTGCTTTAGTTGGCTGGAATGGTGACTAGTGTAGGGAGGTGTGGGTAGGGCCTCATGTTTGGTTGGTACCCTTAAAAGGGTGAGAGTCCAGAGGGAGTGGGTGGATGTGAGCGCTTGGGGTGGGTGGTTGTTTTGTTTTTGTTTTTGAGTTCTTGACGGAGGGAGAGCGGTCATGGTTGGACTCTGAATGTGGTAGATGGGAGAGTGTTGGACTTTCAGAGTATGGATTTTGGAATGAAGGCAGTGGAATCTTATCTCTGAAGGGAGAGGGCTAAGAGAGAGCAGGGAGAATGGGAGCCAAGGGGCTTCCTCCCAATTTCTCCTCTTGGAAACCCAGCCTGCCTGCGGTGGGAAGTGAGGACCCATGGCCCCAGAGACTGCCATGTCTATCCTCGTGTAAGATGGGCACCCAGGAATGGAGGGGGACCCAGTGAACAGGGAGATAGCATATCTCAGAGAGTCTTGGAAAAAAGCAGAACAAACAGATGACAGCTTGAATAACAAAATGAAGCAAATGAAAAACCAAATGAGGATATCAAGTATGGCTTTAAAAAAGACATTCTTAAGCAAAGCAACAACCAAAACGATTTTTGTTTTAGTTTATTTATTTATTTTGAGAGAGAGAGCAAGTAGGGGAGGGGGAGAGAATGAGAGAGGGAGAGAGAGAATCCCAAGCAGGCTTCACACTTCAGTGCAGAGCCTGATGAGGGGCTTAAACCCACGAACCGTGAGATCATGACCTGAGTCAAAATCAAGAGTCAGCTGCTTAACCTACTGAGCCACCCAGGCACCCCCAAAAACGATTTTAAAATTAAAAATTTCAGTGGAGGAATTGAAGAGGAAAAGATGGTATTGTTGAGACTCAAACTGGTAGCCTAGGTCAAGTGGAAGAAATAAACCAAACTAATTCTTAAAATGATAGAAAAAGGTCCATGAGAAATCACGAAGGAGACCCAACATGCATATTGTAGGTGACAGAAGGGGAAAAGAAGGGGATGCGAGATATATTAGACAAAACAAGGAAGAAATTTTCCTGAGCTCAAAAAAAACCTGAGCCTCCTATTTGGAAGGGCCTAACCAATTGATGAGCAGTGAGAGGACCTAAAAAACATCCCACGCTTAAGCGTGGCTAAATCCTCATCTTCTTTTTTTTTTCTTTTATATATACACATATGTATATATGTATATATATGTATATGTAATATAATTATATTATATATTATATTTTAATAATACATATTATTTAATACTTATTTAATATATAATTATTAAATATAAATATATAAATCTAAATATAAATATATGTTAAATATAAATATATAAATTAAATAATATATTATTTAATTTGTATATTTAATATAATATATATTAAATATATAATATATAATATGTATGTATATATATAATATATATATAATTTATTGTCGAATTGGTTTCTGTACAACACCCAGTGCTCATCCCAACAGGTGCCCTCCTCAATGCCCATCACCCACTTTCTCCTTTCCCCCATCCCCCATCAACCCTCGGTTTGTTCTCAGTATTTAAGAGTCTCTTATGGTTTGCCTCCTTCCCTCTCTGTAACTTTTTTCCCCCCCTTCCCCTCCCCCCTGGTCCTCTGTTGAGTTTCTCAGGATCCATATATGAGTGAAAACATATGGTATCTGTCTTTCTCTGCCTGACTTATTTCACTTAGCATAATGCTCTCCAGTTCCATCCACGTTGCTACAAATGGCCAGATTTCATTCTTTCTCATTGCCAAGTAGTATTCCATTGTATATATAAACCACATCTTCTTTATCCGTTCGTCAATTGATGGACATTTAGGATCTTCCCATAATTTGGCTATTGTTGAAAGTGCTGCTATAAACATTGGGGTACAAGTGCCCCTATGCAATAGCACTCCTGTATCCCTTGGGTAAATTCCTAGCAGTGCTATTGCTGAGTCATAGGGATGCTACTGCTTAGCAGGGATGAAAAGAAACAAGGTGCAACTTGTAAACAGCAAAGGTCAGGGAAAAAGAGTTGAAAACTGTAACTATTAGGCATCAAATTATTTGCATTAAAAAAATGTAAAGAATACCTGTCATTGCACCAAACATGGCTGGCTAATTGTTCCCATTAAGAGACACTCTCATTTGAAGTTAACAAGGATGTAAGAGTGATACTTACATTTTTCATTCATTTACAAATGTAGAAACCAATCCTAGCTTATGGCCCATACAAAAATAGCTGGAACTGGCCGTGGGCCATTGTATTGCTTATAATATACCAAAAATGAGAACAATTCAAATATTCATTAATGATAGAAAAGAGTAAAATGAAGGAGCCTAAGTTCCATGCAGCAGTGTGTATGATTGTTACAAACATGAAATTGAAGTGGAGAAAAAGCAAATCACAGAAGAATCCATTCAGTGTAATTCCATTTATTTAAATGTCAGAGCCAGGAAAAATTAAACAGTGTGTTGTTTAGAGATACACAAATAAGTGGTTTTAAAAAGCAGTATTTAAAAAAGGAGGGAGTGAGGGGGTGCCTGAGTGGCTCAGTTGGTTAAGTGTCCAACTCTTGATTTTGGTTCAGGTCATGATCCCTGGGTCATTGGATCAAGCCCTGTGTCGGGTTCCATGCTTGAGCATGGAGCCTGCTTGAGATTCTCTCTCTCTCCCTTTGGTCCTCTCCCCGACTCATTCTCTTTCTCTATAAAATAAATAAAAATATAAAAATAAAAAAGGAGGGAATGATTGACACAATATTTAGGGTAATGGTTACCGAGGGAAGAGTTATGATATGAGGGAGGGGTGCATAGTGGGCTTTTTGTGTGTTGGTAATATTCTGTGTCTTTGTTAGTACGTGGACATTTGTTTTATTTTCTTCTTTAAACACAACGTTTTGTAGATAAATGTTTTCATAAACTCTCATTGTGTTTTTCATAATAAAAGTTAAATTAAGAAAAATTAAGCTAGAAGAGAACCAAATGAAGTACAATTATTTTTAATTTTTTGAGCAGCCTCCATACTGGTTCCTGAAGTGGCTGCACCAGTTTGCATTCCCAGTAACAGCACACAAGTGTTCCTTTTACACTGCATCCTTGTCAACACCTGTTATCTCTGGATTTTTGGCTGATAGCCATTCTAACATTCTAATAAGGTGGTTTCTCATTGTGGTCTTGATTTGCATTTCCCTGATGATTAGTGATGAGCACCTTTTGATGTACCTGATGGCCATTTGTATGTCTTCTTTGGAAAAGTGTCCATTCACTTCTTCCGCCTCTTTTTAATTGGATTTTTTTTTTTTTTGCTGTTAAGTTGCATGAGTTCTTTATATATTTTAGATATTAACCCCTTATCAAATATTTCCCCCCATTCTGCAGGCTGTCTTTCATTCTGTAATGGTTTCCTTTGCTGTGCAGAAGCTTTTAGTTTGATGTAGTCCCACTTACTTATTTTTGCTTTTGGTGTCAAATCCAAAAAGTCATTGCCAAGACTGATGTTAAGGAAGTTACCTGCTATCTTTTCTTCTAGGTGTTTTATGGTTTCAAGTCTTAAATGTAAGTCTTTAATCCATTTTTGAGTTGATTTTTGCATACAATATAAGATAGAGGTCCATTCTCTTATATGTGGCTGCCCAGTTTTCCCAGCACCATTTTTTGGAGTGGCTTTCCTTTCCCCATGGCATATTCTTGGCTTCTTTGTCATAAATTAATTGACCAAATATGCATAGGTTTATTTCAGGGCTCTCTATTCTGTTCCATGGATCTATGTGTCTTTTTTAAATGGCCGTACCATACTGTTTTGACCGCTAATGCTTTGAAATATAGTTTAAAACCAGCTTTGTTCTTACTCAAGTTTTCTTTAACTATTTGGAATTTTTGGTGGTGCCATACAAATTTTACAATTGTTTGTTCTATTTCTGTGAAAAATGTCACTGGAATTTTGATAGAGATTGCATTGAATTTGTAGATTGCTTTGGGTAGTATGGACATTTTAGCAATATTAATTCTTTGAATCCTGACTATGGACAATCTTTCCATTTATTTGTGTCTTCAGTTTCTTTCATCAATGTCTTATAGCTTTCAGTGTCTAGATCTTTCACCTCCTTAGTTAAGTTTATTTGTAAGTATTTAATTCTTTTTGCTGCAATTGTAAATGGAATTATTTTTTTAATCGCTCTTTCTGATAGTTCATTGTTAGTGTATAAATACCTAAATATGATATAAACTATAGATCATAATACCAACAGAGAATTATACTTTTAAATTCAAGAAACTCTTAAAAAATAAATAAATTGAGGAAACACAAAAAATATGACAGTTAAAGTTGGAATGCTCTTTAAATGTAGTAATTAGTATAAACAATAGAAAACAAAAGATGATAAATAATGTTTTGCTTATATATTTATATTATATATAATTATATAAAAATGAAAACTAAATGTAATGAAAAGCCAAACTGATTCTAATTTTAACATGTTAGAATTGATAATATTATATGTAAGAGGAGGTCAGGTGCCACATACATGTAAAAAAAATTAATAGTTTTTTCTTTATATTTACATTAAGAACATAAATATGAAAATGGGAACATTTCATTTACAATAGCATAAAAACAACAAAGTACTTATTAATCACTAAGGAAAAAGTATTTATCTGTTGAAAATCCATCTTTTTGAAAGATATAAGATGTAAGCAAATAGAAGGATACACCATATTCTTGGATTTTTGAAAAGATCAGTATGGAAAAGTCTCTCCTATTCTGCACCTCTGATACCTATAAATTAATATATAAATTTAATGCAGTTCAAGTTGGATTGAACTTGAGTTGGATTGAAAGTTGGATTGAAAGAGGATTGCATAATGTAAAACTAAATTTTATATGGGAAAATACAGACCTAAGGGAAGTATGAAAAAGAATGTGACAGGTTTTAATTTCTTAAATATCTGAATATAATGTAAAGCCTCTATAATCAGAACAAATCGTATTCATATAGCAATTGATCAGTGGAACAAAATAGAAAATCCAGAGAAAAATGTTAGTATGCATGAGAATTTAATACATGACATGTATGATTTGCTAATATGCCATTGAGGCCTGCGCAGGTCCCAACCTGTCTGTGGTTTGGGGTTGCTATCTGCCTCATAAAGCAAAGTAGAGGATTTGTCGTCTGGGAAGACAAAGTCGTCTTCTCTGGAAAAGCCTCCTACATAGTTGGCTTTGGCTTTGGCCTCTTCCGGGAATAGGGAAAGCAGGGATTGAGGCCTTATGAGTCTGGGTTTTCAACTGAGGTAGAGAGAAAAGACAGTGTTTATAACTAGACAGTCCAGAGTTGGGTATAGTTACCTCCAGGACTCGTTGTTGTTAGCCCAGCCTAGTCATTATGACATGATAGAAGTGGATTTCTTAACAATAAAATAGGGCATCTAGATGGCTCCACTGGTTAAGCATCCAACTTTTGATTTTGGCTCAAGTCATGATCTCATGGTTGTGAGACTCAGCCCCATGTCGGGCTCTGCCCTGAGCGTGGAGCCTGCTTGAGATTCTGTCTCTCTCTCTCCCTCTGTCCTTCCTCTGCTTGTGCTCTCTCTCTCTCAAAAGAAGAGAAAATCAATAAAATAATAATAATACAGTTAAAAAACAGCATAGGGTGTTTTACAAATGGTTCTGGCATAACTGAACATCTGAATGGAAGAATATAAAGTTGGGCACCTTCGTTTTCATTATATAAAAATAACTCTATATGAGTTAATTAGATATTAAAAATAAAGTAATAAGGATTTTGACAAAAACTTAAAATGTAATGCTTTCTTCAATTGCAAAAATACCTGCTTTCTTCTATTGCAAAAATCATGTAGGCATGTGGATGGAAAGGCTTAACCAAAAGAGGATCCAATCAAATCATCCAAAATTTTAAGCTTTTAAAGGCAATATTGTCAAACAGAGGCAATAGATAAGTGATGAGTGTGAGGGGGGAAATCTTCATTGTAGATGACATGGAGTTAATATGTATAATATGCTAAGAACCTTTGCAAATTATCAGAAAAGAAAGATAGGGAAAACTCAGTAGAAAAATTGGCAGTTTAGCAAAAAAAACATCTAATGACCCATGCTCCCATGAATACGAGCTGAAATTTCATGAGCAATGAGCGGAATGCTAAGCCAACATGAGCTTCTTTCCTGAGAGAAAAAAAAAAGCTCTGAGCTCCAGAGTATGGTGCCGGCGTCTTCCATGGAGACACATCCTCACAGTCTTTTCCATCTTTTCTCGGCTGCTTTGCCTGCTTACTTAGTGCTCTGCCTGTCCCTCTGCAGAGGAAGACCAGGTGGCTGCTGGGTTCTTGACAGCGACAGGAATTAGTGGCCTTCCAAGAATGTGGCTCTGGACTTGACCTATGCTTGACACATCTCCCAGAGAGCCGTACAGGGATGAAATCAGTCATCTGGTCGCTGTGGGTTGATTGTATTCTTCATTTAATTGTGTTTGAGTTATCATCTTGTCTTTCGGGTAGTCTGCACTGGAATTGAGGGTGGCTCAAGCTATTACCGCTTTTTCTACTATTGGGTTTACAGCTCTGCAAATCTGTGTAATTTTCCAGTGACAGCAACAAGGGCTGCTAAGGCAGGAAGATAATTTTACGAAAGCCTGAGTTCAGGCAGGGAAAATGCACTTAAAAACTAAGAAATCACTTTCATGCAGGATAGTGGCAGGAAGGAGCTGCTTAATGGCGTGATGGCACAGAGAATCTACATTTGAAAGGAGCTCTTTGAATGTACTGAGCATGGGAAAGTTTCACTTACAGCTCAACATTGGCTTGACAGTGTGATAATTCACAATGAAAAGAAACTCCTATAAATATAGTGAATGTGAGCAAGAATTTGGCTAAATGCTTAATATGTAGCAGCTTTCATATATGAGAGGAACTCTATGTATGGCATCATTTAATGTGGATGAGTCTACAGTGATCGGCTCTTAAAGCAAGAGCAGATGCTCTGGGGAGAAAATCTTGCATGTGTGTAAACACTGTGGGAAGGCTTTGGGTCACCATTCAGCCTCTCACCAACACGAACAAATTCCCACTGTAGCAAACCCTGTGAGTATGATGGATGTGAGCAAGAATTCAGCTGTGCAGCTCACCTTCGTACACACAGGAGAATTCCTGTGGGCGAGAAGAAACTTTGTCCACGTGACTAGTGAGGAAGGGCCTGTAGTACGGATGTAAGTTTCTCTTTCACGAAAAAACTCATTCTGGGGAGAGCCCCTAAAGCTGTAATGAATGTAGGAAAATTTTTAACCAGAGGCAGCCTCTGGATGAACTTGAGTATCTGTACCAGAGACATGACAAGAATAAAACCAGAATGGGAAATCACGTGTGGGCAAACATTCTAAACATAAGGGCTGAAGGAACGTCTACGGTGATTACTTGCGCACTAGTCACCACTGAAGCTCTACACTGGAGAGGTACCTGTGCCTCTAACCAACGTGGAAGTACCTTCATGTGGGGGTCACATCAAAGAGTTCCTCCAGGGAGAACTCTCTATGAATCTTTCTTTAGCACACAACTGAGTAAACAAATCACACTTGTGCTGAGTGGCATGATTTTGAAAAATGTAGAATAAAGATTAGGATTACTAATTGTACTTAGGAACACTTAAAGCAGAAGTCGGTGTCAAGGAGTAATAACCAGTGAGATGAACCCTACTGAAAAAATTGCTAATTAAGAATACTTACAGTATGGGGCGCCTGGGTGGCTCAGTCGGTTAAGTGTCTGACTTCGGCTCAGGTCATGATCTCACGGTTCGTGGGTTTGAGCCCCATGTCGGGCTCTGTGCTGACAGCTCGGAGCCTGGAGCCTGCTTCTGATTCTGTGTCTCCGTCTCTCTCTGCCCCTCTCCTGCTCATGCTGTCTGTCTCTGTTTCTCAAAAATAAATAAATGTAGAAAAAAATTTAAAAAAAAACAATACTTAACTGTATGAAATATTATTGCTAAAAAGTCTTCTGAAAGTGTCAAGCATTCTGTTGACTCTGTGAGCCAGTTTTCCTTTAACAATCCACGCTGCTGATTGATCGGTTAGTGTCAGTTTTTCTATGCAGCTAGCTAATACAACCATGGTTACAGAGACTTTGAGGCTATCAGAAAATAACTTTGAATGTTAACCCAAAAATGTGGAATGCGAAATAGTGTATCTTTTATTTCATTGATGTGAAAATATGTATGTTCACAGAAAAGACAAATGGAAATGTGGATAAACATACTATTGTCAATGAATTTAAAAACATATTTGTCAGTGTTGTTCACAAGGCAAGGAACATGGAAACAAAAGAGAATGCCTGTCAGTAGAGAAGTGGTTGGATAAGTGACGACACCATCTCACCAGGATATATTATACAATCATTAGAAGTGAGTTAAGGCTGTGTAAGTTGATATCCATGATATATCATTGAATTAGAGAATTAAGCTGCAGAGAGAACTAGGTATAATGTGATCTTATTTGTATAAAGCAAGTAGGAAGGAAAAATAAGCCATTTCATAGACGCACACATACATATATGTACGTGTACTTGTATTTATGCATATATATATACATATACGTTGTAGTTGTTGATACTTTTATATGCTTGTATAGTAGGACTAGGGAAAGTCATGAAAGACACATGCCACCTGATTAACATGAATGGGGATATGAAACAAGTAAAAGGGAAAAGACCACATGAATGAAGGGGAAATTTTAGATATACTAAGATCACATTTATTTAAAGTAATATATGTGTGTTTTGGTATGTATGCTTTTGTGTTTAAAATATTATTTAGAGAGGCTGTGTTTTAAGGCAGATCGATTACTCAGTAATCCAATTATTACTTTTTCTTGGGATGACAATGAATAGCCACTTGCAGTAATAAAATGAGATTAAACCCACAAGCCTTTTGGGGGGTCTTATTTGATATCTTTCCTCCGCAGCAATAGAAAAAAAATATTCTGCCAAGGCAAGCATGTCCTATAGTCCATAAAGAACAAAATTAAAGGCAATAAATAAGTCTCACCAGCTAATTTACATATAAAACTTAGGTTGTTGTGGTTTTTTTGCCCTTTTTCATAGATGAGGATGGACTTGGTATAAGCATTATTGGAATGGGTGTTGGAGCAGATGCCGGGCTTGAAAAGCTGGGAATATTTGTCAAAACAGTAACAGAAGGTGGTGCTGCCCAGAGGGATGGCAGGTAAGCTAACTACTATCATGAATAACTAAAATCTTCTAAGAAATTTTTTTGGGAATTTCTTTCAGTGGCTTCCTTCTTCTGATTTTTTAGGACAGAATTTTGGAGTGTGTCTCGTAAAAGGAAAATGTTAAAGCCTTTGAATTACTTTATGATTTGTAGGCAGAATACCTGCTTTCTTCAATGTATGTTAAATAAATAGGTGGTTGGATCTATCATCAGTATCTCTCTACCTTTGATATGTATTCATTCATCTGCCTGGTGGGAAGTGGGCAGAAGTATGGGTGTGTATTATAGAAGGATATGTACTGTGGAGATGAGCATTTAGTGTCATTTCAGAGATATCAAAACAAATGGCAATATTTTTGGCACTTTTGAGAATGACAGAGGTAGAAGGAAAAATAGGAACCCTAATTCTGCAGTGATGGTAATTCTGGAGCTAACATTTCTCAAAATGTATTCTGACTAAAAACAGGTTCTTGATTGCCAAGTAAACTTGTGGAATTAAAATCTCTCAGAGAGGAATCTGAGAGCCTTTACTTAAACACCCACTTTGGGTAATTTGGATGCATGCCAGCACATCAGATGATTGTTGTTTTATGTCTTAGCTTTCATCATCTCAAGCTACAAGTATCTCTAAAGATTTTGATTAAATCCTCACTCTAGGCTCCTGCTGCATCAAGTTGGGGCTGAAGCAGAGGTTGGCTATAGAAATAAAAGTTGATCCAAAAATATGAGTGCCAGGGGCGCCTGGGTGGCTCAGTCGGTTAAGCGGCCGACTTGGGCTCAGGTCATGATCTCGTGGTCCGTGAGTTCGAGCCCCGCGTCGGGCTCTGTGCTAACAGCTCAGAGCCTGGAGCCTGTTTCAGATTCTGTGTCTCCCTCTCTCTCTCTCTCTCTGACCCTCCCCCGTTCATGCTCTGTCTCTCTCTGTCTCAAAAATAAATAAACGTTTAAAAAAAATTAAAAAAAAAATGAGTGCCAGATTCAAAGAAATGTTAACTTATTTTTTTAGGAGCACTTTGATTTTTTTTCAAGGTTTAAGCATACATCACTTAACCATCTTATCAAGAAATGATAAAACATGTTGAAAATCATTTGCAAATCTCTGGTGAGACCCATGGTAGCATTATTTCTTTTGTAATCCTAAAAACACATTGATATACACAGATATTTTCCAAGTGGAACTAAATTGATTTATTTAAATAGAAACCCACACCAGTATCATCTCTTTTTCCGTGAGGCAAGGGACCACATCTCAGTCAATAGCCTCATTTGTATTCCCATAACACTTGAACAGAGAAGGTCTGAAATTAATCTTTTGCGTGAATGTTCAGTTGATTGAATGTGTATCACACTTAAAATAAAGAAAGTGAGATATTAATATTTTGTGTAAAAAAGTAATTTGTTAACATTTCCCCCTTTTCAAGTAGTTATGGAAATAACCCTTTACCCTTTGAAGGAATTATATGATGGTAGTAACAAATATTTCCCATTATTAATGAAGAAACTTTCTTCCAAGTGAGCTAAAAGTTGTTTGTAAGATCTGTATCTTTTCTCTTTAAGTGTCACCAAACCTTTAAAAGCTTTCTAAAATCAGAGGGAATAATTCTTATTGTTAGCATCCAAACAGTATGAAATTATTATGAACCATCTGTCTAAATGGGTCACAAAGCCAAACCAAAATACGAATTGATTAAAAACCAAAAAGGTAGAGGGGCGCCTGGGTGGCTCAGTCAGTTAAGCATACTCTTGGTTTTTGGCTCAGGTCATAATCTCAGGGTTTGTGAGTTTGAGCCCGCATCAGGCTCTGCACTGGCAGTGCAGAACTTGCTTGCGATTCTCTTTTCTACCTTTCTCCCTCTGCTCCTCCCCAGCTCGCTCTCTGTCTCCCTCTCAAAATAAATAAATAAACTTTTTTTTTTTAAAAAAAGAAAAGGTAGAAAATTTTGCATTTAGCACTTAGTCAGTTGCCATTGTTCTAAACTTAGATCTATTTGTTTTTCCATCACTCACTTTTAAAATTAGGTTTGTTTTTTCTTAACCTGTTTACTGATTTGTTGTCCTACATAGTTTCAGTATTTACACTGATGTGAGAAGTTTGCTTTATAGGTCCCAGTGTGTATTTTCTTAGTCCTTTTAAATGGATGTTTACCTAGTACAGTAATCCTGCTGTTGTTACAATAGATGCTTAATACATGCCTCAGTGAATATATTAAGAGAGGCAATTTGATGAAATGAACAGAATCTTTGGGATCATGTGACCAGCAGTCTTAATTCTATCCCTTCTACTTACCGGCTATGGGATATTGAACAAATTACTTAATTTTCATGTTAGCTACAACTGCAGCATTGTTGTAAGCATTAAATATGCTTATGTAAATTAAAGCCTTCCACAGTGCTGTTTGCATATGGAACTTTTCTTGAATGAAGTAGGAATAAAGTAGGAATTGAAATTTATTGAAAAATAGTTATTATGGGAAGCCTTATGAAAAACTATAGAAAGATGTATAAAATATGCACAGAATTGTTAAGTTTTAGAGTTCAGAGGAACTTTAGAGATCTTTAAATTCATACTTTTCATATTATATGTGTATAAAAATTGAGGAGATCTATATAGTCTCATTATTAGACCTATGGCAGTGTTCACAACTTTTCAATTATATTATTATTCCCACCATTAGTGGTATGCTCATTTGCACAGTATTTAAATATTCTTTGTTGTTTAAAATTTATCAATATAAAAATTTACAAAGGAACAGTTGGTTGCTGCCTACAGTTAATTTTAATAATTTTTTAAAAAGTTATGTGTACTCATGGATATAGAAAAATATTATATTAAGGACTTACAAATCACTGTGATTAGTGTGATGCCATTCTTGTGTGGATATGGTTTCTATTCATCCCACCCAACTTCTCTGTCTCTCTCTTGTTCTTTCTCTCACAAAATGTAGAATTAATATACACCAAAGTATTGAATGGCTCTAGTCTGTGTGAGATTTTTTAAAAATTTTAGTTAATATGGAATATTTAATTTTTCTATAGAGAATTTGTAATTCTTGTATATGTATTTTAAATATTTTCTTTTTTTAATGTTTATTTATTTTTGAGAGAGAGAGAGACAGAGCATGAGCAGGAGGAGGGCAGAGAGAGAGGGAGACACAGAATTGGAAGCAGGCTCCAGGCACTGAGATGTTAGCACAGAGGCCAACGTGGGGCTCAAAGTCAGGCACCCCTATATATATATTTTGATCTACAATTAAAAATAATAAAGTTATCACCATGTGGCTTCAGGAAAGTTGTTCTTTACACTCCAGTTATGGACAAAATTAATGTTCTGGATTAGATGTTCTTTGTAATTCCTTTTAGCTTTAAAAGTATAAAAAGTCTTTTTTTTTTTTTTAACCTTTCTAGCTTGCTTTAGCTTCTTAACTCTATTTAAGAAAATGATTTCAATTTATTCTCAGTTTTGTCACATTTCCTTCAAGGGATGTTAAATAAACAGACTTATAGACTTACATAGAACATTGTTTTCTCCCTCCTCCCTACTTACTGCCCCTACACAAGAAATCTTTTCTGTTGCGATTGCTTTTACCCCTTCTAAACATCTCATAAACACACCATATTTTGAGCACTTTAAAAATTTTGCCGTGGATATTTTATCTCCTGCATTACCCAGGATGCAGTTAAAAAGTTTTGAGTCTTCCTTACTTTTTGATACTATCTGTGTCCTACATTTGAAATTTCTCTTGTCAAGCTTTTCATGCCTATCTGTACCTTTTCATATGATGCCTGAAACGCAGGGGGTACTCAATAAATATTTGTTGAATGAGTTAATACTTGTGTGTTAATCACTTTCAAAACATTTACTTAGGCCTAACCTTTCTCTCCCTTCCCTTCTTTTGCTTTTCTCTCCCTCCTTGTCTTTTTTGTGCTGGCCTGCTTCTTGCAGAGTAACTTGCAATGTAGCTAAATGACATGACATGATAGCCATTTCCGCCATCTGTTTTAGTTTTAAAGTTTTAGTAAAATAATACTAATAATAAATATTAGTAATAAGTGATGTTCATTAAGATTAATTTTAGTAAACTAAAATTAATTTTTAGTGAAAATAATATTATGAATGATACCATTAGGTTTTGCTGCCATGAATTTTATGGTCGGTACACAGGACGCTAATTATTTCTCCAATCCTCTTTCATGAATCTATAAAGCAAAATCATCTTTATAACAACACAGGTGAAAGTGCTGTTAGTAGAATAAGTCATGTGGATGATAACTGACAAAAGATAGTAATAATGCTGTGCTAAAGAAGCAAATTAAAAATGCACTTGGGATCTGCTTTGTTTCTGGCTCCTGTGTTTGTTTCTCAGGCTTTTGCATATCAACATTTTAGAACACCGTCCTGTTCAGTTTTTTTGAAAAAGTTATCAAATGTGAAATGACGGTTGCTATGTAGTTTACCTTCATTCAAGCCTTTCAAGGTTTTCTAACCATTTTAATTGTTTTTGACCAGCTCTAGGGTAGCACCAACACGTAAAACAGACGAAGAGTTCTATTCTTAGCTTTCCCTGCAGTAGACACTCCCTCTTGCTCCCTCTGCTCCCTCAGGCAGGGCCCATCTGTGCCCCTGAGGCGCCCTCCAGCCTGGGACGACCTGAATGGAAACTGCCGTTTTAATTGTGTCCATCTGTCATAATTCCTTAGCTGATGGTTTCCTCTCGGTGCACACACTCTTGTGTCACTCTTCTCGTCAAATATTTTGCTTGTTCGCCCCTTAGAGAGTTGGGATATTACTGCTTTCATATGGATGTATTTTCACATACACTTACAACTTCAGTCTCTGGCATTTAGGGGAAAACTCCTTTGACCAGAGTTCATTAATGTTGCTCCAGCTGGTCTCTCTTTCACTCAGCGTTGGTTGCTGTGTTTACATAAGCCCTATGAGGTAGAATTTTTGTTTTTGCTTCCCCTTCCCAGATCTATCATGTCAACAGATAACCATCCGGTAACATTAAACAAACCCTACCATTGTCCAACTTCTATATTTTTGTTAGCCTTACCCCCACTGGTTCTGGGTGTTAGGTTCAGAGTGGAGGGATACCGGAAACAGCATTGAGGTTGAAGAGCAGGAGCTTGAACACTGTTGTTTATTAGCACATGGAAACGATTACCAACTAGCCAGGTACGTTCCCCTAAACTCCATTCCAGTAGGCAGTGTTTCCAGGGAAAAACAGGCTATTTCCTCTGCTATTCTGGAGAATTTTTGGAAAGCCCAGATTATCTGCCTTCTTTGGGCTCTGGGATGGTCTGATTCAGAGATCTGTCCATTTTAATTTTTACCACCAGGACTCCTCCCTTGTCTTTTTTTTGTGCTTCTAATTATGCACCAAGATTTGAGAGATTATCAGTGTTACTGTGCTGTGAGGAGAACCTTTTTCTCTAACATAATAACCATTTATGTATTAAATACTCTTCTGGCTTATGATCTAGTGGGTTGTAGGGTCAGTTTACGGCGGCAGTAAGTCTAAATTGCTACCCTTTCTTTTTAGCCAATAATTATTTCCCTCATCCCCTGTCCAGGCTTCTTTACGTCTCCTTTTTCTTCCGCTCATTTTTAGTTTCTTAGCTTTGTTTCCCACTTAATCACCACAGAGTCTACCCCTGTAAAAAGGTCAATTAAAATACCTCTCAAAATACCATACTCAACAGAACTTCCCTCTCTCTCTCTCTTTTTAAAATTAGAGGTAGTTTTTATTTCCTTGGTGTTTTTTATTTTATTTTATTTTTGTTATTTGTTTTCATTTTTTTTCTGTAATGAATGTATCACTTTTGAATGAAGAGTTTTTAAAACAGGTACTCTTTTAATGAAAATAATAATCAAACAGTACTGAGCTCTCTTCATTCCCTTAATGCTGCCTGTATTGAGGCAGGCATGAAGAATTATGTAGGATCAGGAACCTGCATTTTAATCATGGGATGCCTCTTCCCCACACTGGTGTGACTGCAGAGAGCAAATCTGTGCCAAATATCTGTTGTCACTGTCACTGATGCACGGAGTGCTTTATAGATAGCTTGGATCACTTCTGTCTTCTCAGAGACCATTTTCGGTACTCTTGATTCCTTTGTGAGATCCATATTTCCATCTCATATTATTTTCCTTCTCCCTGAGGGACTGCCTTTAACATATTATCACCAGATCTGGTGGTGGTGGATTCTTTCAGCTTTGTATGTCTGAAAAATTCTTTTTGTTTTCCTCTTGCTTTTTAGGATATTTTTTTCTTTGTGTATAGAATTTTAGATTAATAGGTATTTGTTTTGTTTTGTTTTACCTTTTAGTACTTTTCCTAGACTTTTTTGCTTTCTGATTTTAGGCACATGAGTGCATGAAGAAAAGTACATGTACACAGATGAATTAAGAAAATGAGAAAGTGCTATAAATGTTGTTTTATTTTCTGCTTATTTAAGTTAATTGTATATGACAAGCAGTGTAAAATTTCCGTTGACAAACAGAAGCTCAAAACTATGTGTGTTAAGTCCCCCTGTCCTTTACATTTTTTTAAAGAAAATGCCTTTTTTTTTGCCTTTGGGCCATAGGTTATAGATCATTGAGTCCAGAACCTTGAGTTATTTTATGGTTATGCACATATGTGTTTTTAATAAAGAACATGGACTATAATGCCTTCAATCTAAAGGAAAACTTTTTAGACTATCCACAGTCACTATAAAATGCTATCATTAGTTGTCAAATTAGCATTTGCTAATTTTAGAAAACACTTTAAAGTTTTAATATAGTACATGTTCATGGTTGAAAATTTAGAAAACACAGAAAAATATAAAGGAGAAAATAAAAATTTCAGTAATCCCACATCTAGAGTTGACCACTACTAAAATTCTGCCAGTGAATTTCCTTACAGATTTTTTTCTGTGCATATTCTGCTTTTGTTTACTTACTTAAAATTAGGATTGAGATACTATCTGTTGAGTACTTATTATATGTCAGGCAATCTCCTATGCTCTTTATATTTTGTAAATTATTTATTATTGCTAATAGCTTTGATTAAATACGTATCATTGTTATTTCTGTTGTATATATAAGGAAATTATGACTTTTCTTATACAGTCACAGCAAGTAAGTGGCAAAGCCTGGCTATAAATCTAGCTTATCTGACTTTAGAGGCTATACTTAAATAATACATTATGTTATATCACATCATTAAACACTTTTGTACAACAGACTTTAAGAGTGTATCATGCTATTGTATTATATATGGAAACCATTTACATATTGTTACACTAACATCTTGTTTCAAGGTGTTGATCAGGTTAGCATTTTTATATAAAAATCATAGTGAATATGTCTGATTATTTCTTTGAAATTACTTCCTTAGAGTGGAATTATTGTGTCAAGGCGCATTACTTTTTAAAAAAAAAATTTTTTAATTTTTATTCAGTTTTGAGAGCGAGAGAGAGGGAGGGAGGGAGGGAGAGAGATAACGTAAGCAGGGGAGGGGCAGAGAGAGAGGGAGACACAGAATCTGAAGCAGGCTCCAGGCTCTGAGCTGTCAGCACAGAGCCCCACTCGGGGCTCAAACTGAAGAATCATGAGATCATGACCTGAGCTGAAGTCAGATGCTTAACTGACTGACTCACCCAGGTGCCCTAAGGTGCCTTACATTTTAAATGCTTTAGAAACATGTTGCTAAGCTGCCCTTCAGAAAGGTTGCTCAGTTTGTACCTCCTTAGCAGTGTTAAGAGTAGTCTATTGCACTGAATCAAGACTGAGTATCGTTTTATAAAATCTTTAATACATTGATAAGCAAGATATTATCTTTAAATTTTAATTTCTTGTTTTTGAGCTTCTTAAGATGTTTACTAGACACATCTTTTTTCTGCAAATTATTTTCCATTTGCTTTTTCCCTGTTACATTTTTTACAATCGTGCTATCATCTGTTCTTTCAGTGCTAATCTTAACAACGGTCAAGTCCAATAAACAGAATTAAAGAGCAACTCTAAACTAAAACACAGTAAAATTCTGTATTTAGTTTATACCCTTAATTTTCTGTCCAATTTACTGCTTTGAAAATTATTTACCTGGTGTTTGAGACATCCAGTAACCTTTTCTTAGACCTAATCTTCTTAAACTTTTCAGTGTCATATCATAATCACTTATTTCTAATGAGATCCTTGGGTTTGTTTTTTGTTTTGTTTTGTTTTGTTTTTTGTTGGGGTGTGTGTGTGTGTGTGTGTGTAAGAGAGAGAGACAGACAGACAGCTGTATAGATCTTTTTCCTTATATTTTTCACCCCATATTATAATTCTCCCAAATTAGCTTCTTGAACTCATTTTTGTATTCAGTTGGTGAACTGATTTTTTTCCATGACTATAGAAATTACTTTCAAATTCATATCCCAATCTTGGTGGATATAGAACCTATTTATTATATCACTTGTATCTTGTTTTCATCTCAAACTTAACATAAATTGAATTCCTCTTTTCCTTTTTTTCCTTCCTTTCCCTTGATAAGAACAATCCATTTTTTCTGTGCTGACCCTATTTTTCATTACTTTAGATGTAAACCTTTCTAGTCATCCTTTATTGTTTTATTTATTTTACCTATATAATATCTTATTGTATTTTTTATTTCCCTGCCTTGGATCGTTCCTCAAATTCTTCTTTTGTGTTCATTCTTTGTGCCATATCTCTGTGTCAGGTCTTTCTCTTATTATGCCATATTTTCTGGGGCTTCATTTAGCTGATCTTTCCCAGTTTATCCTCACCTTGTTCCAAGATTATTCTTTCTACAATTATCACTTTTTGTAGCCTTTGCGAACAATAATGTATAGTTGCTCTCTATTTTTTGCCAATCAGGGGCCAAGGTCTTGTTAACATTGAATACCAATGTTATTTAAGTGCATATTCAATTCTCTACTTCAATCAGGAAGATTACATTATTGTCTGCACCAGTGTCCTTCCCCAACCTTCTTGCACATCTTAGTCAAAATAGTAATTACTGAAACTACAATGTATTAAGGCCATATAATACATCAATTACTCTGCTAACCCTTTCACACATATTTTTGCTAATCATTACAATCAGTATGGTAGTAATAGTGAACCTTCTTCATCTAAACTAAGGATTAATTCTTTCAGGAATTCATAGTTGAAGAAACCTAAGGTTTCATAGAAAATGGATTAAGAAAACTGTGTGCTGAGGTAAATGAATGAAAGCATCTAAATAAACTTTTGCTAAAATAAAGCAATCAAAATGCATTATAAAGAGACTGTTACACATTTTAAAGTTTTGCTATAAAAAATAAAGTTTTGCTGTAATAGGTACAGTACCATTCATTTACATTTAACATTTTGCATGCTATATACTTTTAAATAGGATACTTTTTTCCAACCCCCATCCGTCCAGCATTAGGAAAATGCTTGTGAATTTGTTTTATCCTGTTGGTGGTGATATGCATTTAAATGGTGATATGCATTTAATTTCCCATCCCCCAGTCTATCACCTTTTTTTCCCAAGAATTCATTGCTTTTCCAGTTTAGTAGATTGGGGATTGTTTGCCATGTGGGCCTGAGAGCTGTAACTTGAGTCTTTAGTCTCCTTCATTCATTCTTCACTTCCACAGTACTTGCAGGAAGGGTGGGTGGGTCTGGATTTACTTCACCTCAGGTTTCTTTCTCTCTTTCCAGGACTACTTTGTAGAAACTTTCACTCCCAGCCTGCCATCTGCTTTCTAGCTCTTTTCTTTTTCTATCTTCCAGTAGTTCCTTTTTCTATTTCTTTACATCTCACAAATTTAAAAAATATTCCTAAAACAACATACAGAGGGGGAAACAGCATTGGGGACTTTTAGATTATCAGTAAGTGAGAACTTTAGGATTGAAATTTTGGTCTCAGCAACTCTGAGACCCAGATTCTTTTCTTACTTCCATACTTCCTTTTATACTCTTCACCCTTCCCCAAGTCCTGTTTTTCTCAACATTCATTGTCTTTTACTTCAGGGTTAAACTTAGTGTCCTGTTCATCACTGAAACCATTTAAACGTCACTGGTTGAGACCAGCTGAACTCTTGGCCTCTGTACACGTGAATATAATGGTCTGTAGTACATCCATTTATGTTTGTTTGTCATCATATCATGTGTATTGAGTGTGTATCCATAGATTCATTGTTAAATCATTGAGAGCAGGGACCACATGCAACATACTGGTACTAGACTTTTGATAAGCACTCAAACCTGTGCATGAATGGATTGATTCCACTTCTAGTGTTCAGTCTTTTTTGGTCAAATTTCCTTATAACTTCAGTTTTTAATGTTTGTTCTGTTACTTTTCCTAAAGGTAATTTCCAGTAGTCTCTAGTTTTTGTGGGGGGTCACATCTCTGTTTGTTTATTTTGATAGCATTGTATATGGCTGGTGACTTTCTTGGCTTATTTGCAAGAACACCATGCCTTCATTGTGAATCCATCTATTCTCAGCTTTTTTCTTTGCTCTGGTTCCACTTGACCTTCACCTCACAAAGTCAATAGCCCTCTCCTCTTAATATCAATCTATTTTTTATACCTTTCTTAGCACACTTACTGTAATTTTTGTGTAGCTTAGCACACTCCAGGTCTCCAGTCTCTGCAGCATACACACATACCCCTGTACTGGCATACGTGTGTGTGTGTGTGTGTGTGTGTGTGTGTGTGTGTGTGTGATATTCTCACACAAGCCCCATACTTCAATCAGATTTGTATCCCAATAACTCTCATTGTTCTTGGAATACAGTCAAGATTGACTCACTCTTACTAAATTACTGACTGAATGAATCAATCAAATCAATGAAGCAGGCATATTATTTTCTCTACTTATATTTTTCTAGCACTTGTGCTATCTTCCTTCTGATTAGACTACTTAGAAATGTCCCTTTAATTGTATTTGTTTCATTGCATTTTATCTAAATTATTCTGTACAAGCATGTGTACTTTCAGAAATTTCTTTGACCTTGCTTGTACTCCTTTTATTCTTGTCCATTAAGATAATCATCACCCTGATTTTCTTTCACCTGTGATTACTCTGTCTATTGACGATGTAAAAACCTATATTTGCTTTTCCTTTTATTTCCCCTCACCAGTAGATGCCAGTCCTGTACATACTAGCTTAAAAAGAAAACCCGTTTTAAAATTTTGCAGTCCTTTATTTATTACTCCTTTCAGTCATCCTTAAACTTGTGTCTTTTCTTAAAATATCCTTCTTATCAAATGCTCTTGCCTAATTAAAGTCATGTTATCATCTTTTCATTTTATAAAAATATAACAATGATTTTCCTTTTGAGAATTTGAGCTTTTTAGCTTTACTTTATTTTTTCTGGAAGGCCAACTGTGTTCATCTTTCAGATTCTATAATTCAACTTTAATTTGGTTTTTCAAAATACGAAGTATACTTTAAATATTTGAATTAGCAATAATCACACCTCGGATAAACCTCATTGACTATGATACTGCCACTGCGCAAAGCTACTTTAAATATTGGAAAGAAAAAGAATTTTCTTCTTGCCTTTATCTTCCATAGATACTAGTAAATCAGGCACTTGAACTGCCATGAAAGGTTCTTGGAGAACTGCTGTACTTGTACAACTGTAGTCGTTGGTCACTCAGAAACATTGAGGAACTGTTGTCATCAAAGCATGTATTGAGCAATTGTTTCCATAGCATTATGCTTTATTTTATGCAAAGGTTAAGAAGAAATAAAGTCATAGTTTTAGCCATTAAAGTAGTTTAGAATCAACTTATAAAACAAAGTCCCCACCCTCAACACATCCCTACACAAGTTAACTTTTATAAAATAACACAAGGAAACGTTAAGTCATGTTACACAAATTATGTATACACATGCACAAAGGTAGAAAGTTAAAAAAAATGATACTTAGATTAAGTAACATTTAATCAGGAAGGATGTTTTCTAGAAAAATATTTAAATAACAAATGGCCAAGAGAAGATGTTGCCACAGAAAAGGGAATGGCATAAACAGAATAATGGGAAGGGAGCCAGTAAGTGGAACATTTGCATCTTTTGGGTCTTATCAACAGCAGTGTATAAAAAATGTTATCTTAAAAATGGACATTTAACTTTGTCCCATCCAGAGAATAAAACTGCATGTAACAGGAGTTCTTTCTTTTCCTTTATTCTCCAAAACTGGCTTAATAGGATTAGCAGTACATAATTACTGCTCCAGGCTCAGATGTAAGACGCAAGAAGTTTGCAATTTATCTGCTCAGGGAGACCTTATACCTCAAGAAATATTAAACAATTATCTGAAAACATGTAACATTAGGTGAAGGCGTAAAACGTAAGGTGTAGGAGAGGTTCAAAGGATAGAAAAAGACCGCTAGGCTCGAGTAAACAGGTTAATGCCGAAGGAGAAGTTAATATTTGAACTGGGCCTTTAGAAGAAGGCTTTCGAGAGGGCAGAGAAGGGATATATGGACAAATGTGTAAAAGATACAAAGGGAGGAATATGTACAGTCTTCTCAGGGTATGGCTTGCCTTACAGTTATTATTTTTGTGAGGGTGTTGTTTAAAAATGAAAATATAGCTGAGTTCATACTAGTTGTTGGTAATATGTTACTAAGATTAGGTAAACAAATAGAGATGTGACAATTTTTATAACAGTATTCTCAATATTGTTAAGATGTCACATGGCCTCATATTCATCTGTAGATTCAAATAAATCTCAATTAAAATCCCAGCAGGATTTTTTTTAAAGAAATTGATTAGCTGTTTCCAAAATGCATAGGAAAGGCAAGGTACCTAGAATAAAAGTTCTGAAAAAGAATAAAGTTAGAGACTGACCTTACCCAATTTGACAAGATTGATTATAGAGCCTCAGTATCCAAGACTAAGTAATATTGGTATAAAATAGAAATATTTAATATCTAATAAATATATAAAAATAGCAATATATGGAATAGAATAGAAAGTAAGGAATAGATGGAGACATATAGGGGCACCTGGGTAGCTCAGTTCATTGAGTATCTGAGTCTGATACCAGCTCAGATCGTGACCTCATGGTTCATGTGTTTGAGCCCCACATCGGGCTTTGTGCTGACCTGCTTGGGAGAAGCAGAGCCTGCTTGGGATTCTCTCTCTGTCTCTCCCTCTATCTCTGCCCCTTCCCTGCTAGCTCTCTCACTCTCAAAATAAATAAACATTTAGAAAACAATAAAAAAAGGATTGAGACATAGAGTCAGTTGACTTTCAGTATAAGTACCATGATAACTCAGTGCTAAAATATATAATATTTTTCTACAAATAGCAGTACAAGAATTAGATATCCATATGGGGAAAAAAACTGAGCCACAAATGTTACCATACCATAATTAATTACGTTGGATTAATTAATTAGCCAAAATTAATCATAGGTCTAGACCTAAGAGTTTAAACAATGAAACCTATAAAAAGAATGCATAGGTGAAAATCTTTGTATTGTCACATTTAACAGGTCACAAAACATGGACCATCAAAGAAAAAAACTGACACGTTGAACTTCATTAAAATCACAACTTTTATACTTTGAGAGGCACAGTTTTGAAATGAAAAGAGAAAGTATAGACAAGGACAATATATTTGCAAAACATATATACAAGGGCTTGTATCCAGAATGTGAAGAGCATTTACAACTCCGTAACAACAACCCAATTTAAAAAATATGGACGAAAGATTTTTTGATAGCTGTTTCACAGAGGAGGATATATGAATGGCCAGCAGCACATGAAAATATGTTCAACATCATTAGTCACTGGTGAATGCAGATTAAAACTGCATTGAGATACCACTGCACACCTGCTAGAATGGCTGAAGAACACTGACAATATAAAATGTTGGCAAGGATGTTGAGTAATGGAATACTTGTACGTGACTGGTGGGAATGTAAAATTTTACTGCCACTTAGGACAATAGTTTGGCAGTTCTTTTAATGTTAAACAGATACTTAACCTTTCAATTCAGCAGTTAAACTCTTTGGTATTTTCCAAGAGAAATGAAAGCATATATTTATGTAAAAACTTGTGTGTGAATGACAATTTTAGTCCTAATAGACAGAATCAGGAAACAGCTCAAATGTCTATCCTGTGCTTTACTCCACGTCTTATGAACAAGAATTTTAGAGGAGGTGCAACTCCAGGAATCTGTCATTTTCCATGTTCCTCCATTTTATTCTGTTGCAGTCAGGCAGCCTAGGAACTGGTGCTCTAGACTATCCTGTCCAGTATGGTAGGACTACTACTACCTCATACTGTACTTTTGTGCAAACGTGAAAAATGCACCTCTCACAGAAGTATGCCACCTTATGGATGCATGGCTTGACAGCTAGCATAAAGGCTGAATTTCAATTCTCCTAACTCCCTCAGGTGGGAGCTCTAGTTCAGTTTTATGTGTACACTACATAAAGGAAAATATGAAACAAATAACACAAAGTCATGACTCACAACCTCATCATGAGTAAATTAATCTGGCAGAGTGTTTAAGGTAGGTGAGTCTAGAGTTGGCTAAAGGACTTTATTGTTTTTGTTTTTGTTTCTTTTTTTTCCCCCTAAGACAAGTCTATAATGTTACCACCACAATGCTTCCTTAGACCTAGAGGAAGAGTAGAAAGAGGCTATATGGGCAAAAAGTATGAAGGATGGTTAAAATGGGTAAAGAACGTCTGAGCAAATCCCATGTTCTCCCTGCTTTGTAGAAGGAAGAGAAGGAATGAGAGTAGGGAGAGATAGTTGTGGATGCATCCATCTTTCCACTTACGGGGAGGAGAGAGTAAGCTCGGGAGAACTAAAGAGGAGCATGCTTTTCTAAAGTCCTGAGAAGAATGATTAACAAAAGGAAAAAGTGATCCTGGACCTGCTCTATGGGAGAAAAGAGTAATGGACTTAACCACATGGATCAAATGGGAAAAAGGGAGATACATGCTGCATACTAGAATTTTTAATTCGCTGTAATATTTAGTCTATTAATTAATTTTTAATGAACCCACCCTCTAGCACAATAGTCAACCAAAGATTCTTAAATACGAACACTTCCTATGTCTTATGCATACAGTAATCCAGTCTTGTGCATGGTGAAATGGGAAAGGGGGTAGAGGCAGATGGGGGACAGAGTGATAAAAGTTTAAATGTCAAGAAGGATAATGTGGGATAAAAATGTCAGAATTAGTTTAAGACCCAATGCTGAAGAAACTTGACAGCTACACTAAGTGATTTAGAAATATATTTTATTAGCATGATGAAGCTGGTAGTGCTTTGGATAAAGTTGTTCTTTAAGATTAATGTTTAACATTTGTATTGAGATGTAATTCACATGTCATCACTTATTTAATTATAGAATTCAGTCATTTCCAGAATATTCAAGATGTGTGTAACTATTACCTCAATTAATTGTAGCACATTTTGACCACTCCAGAAAGAAACCCCATGTCCATTAACAATCACTTTCCTTTTCTCCCAGCTCCCTCCCTTACCCCCACTTTAGGCACTGATCTACTTTCTGTCTGTAGATATTTGACTTTTCTGGACATTCCATATAAATGGAATCCTACAATACGTAGTTCTTGTGACTGGCTTTTTTTCACCAGTATGGTGTTTTCAAGGTTCATCCATGTTGTATCATGTATCACATTTAATTCCTTTATATTTCCAAATAATAGTCTATTGAATGGATATACCACATTTTGTTTATTCTGACGTCAGTTGATGGATATTTGGGTTGTTTCTTCTTTTTGGCTATTTTGAATACTGGTTTGAACATTCATGTACAGATTTTTGTGTGGACATGTTTTCATTTTTCTTGGGTATATACCTAGGAGAGGAATTTCTGGGTCATGTGATAACTCTAGGTTTAACCTTTTAAGGAACTTCTGGATGATTTTCCAAAGTAGCTGCATGCACCATGTTATATTGCCTCTGATAATGCATGAGGGTTACAATTTCTGCACATCCTCATGAACACTTGTTATTATCTGTATTTTGGCATAACCATCTCTGAGTGGGGGTGTGAAGAGGTATCTTATTTTAGTTTTGATTTGCATTTCCCTAATGGCTGTTGATGTTGAGCATCTTTTCCATGTGCTTATTGGCCATTTGGGTGTCTACTTTAGAGAAATGCCTATTCAGATCCTTTGCCCACTTTTTTTTCCTCTTAAGATATACTTGACGTATAACATTATATTTCAGGTGTATAACATAATGATTTGTATATGTTGTGAAATGAATACCACAGTAAGTCTAGTTAACATCCATCACTATACATAGTCACAAATTATTTTTTTTTCCTTGTGATGAGGACTTTTAAGGTACACTTTACATAACATCTTTCAAACATGCAATACAGTATTATTAACTATAGTCCCCATGCTATATGTTACATCCCCATGACTTATTTATTTTGTAGCTGGAGGTTTGTACCTTTTGACCCCTTCATCCATTCCATCCACCCCCACTTCTCACCCCCCCTACCTTCTGGCAACCACCAATCTGTTTTCTGTATATGTGAGCTTTGTTTTTGGTTTGTTTGTTGGTTTTGGATTCTAGTGTCTACATATAAGTGAGATCATATGATATTTGTCTTTTCCTGACTTAGTTTTAAATTAGGTTGTCTTTCACTTATTGGGTTATAACTATTATTTATAATACTGTAGATATAAGCCCCATATCAGATATATGATATATAAATGTTTTCTCCCAATATGAGTATTGCAAATTAAAACAATGATGAGATACCACTACATACGTATTAGAATGGCCCAAATCCAAAACACTAACAGCATCAAATGCTGGTGAGGATATGAAGTAAAAAGAACTCTCATTCATAATTTTGTGCTGTTATCATTTCAAGCTTTTTACAAATTGCACATGACTTCTTAACTGTCTTCCTGATTTTAATCTTTCTTTTCTATGTCATTCTCTTCTCATCCTTACTCCTAATGGAGGAATACAATAGCAGTTTTCAAATATATGAAGGGATATCATGAAAATCGGAACTGATTCACTCTGTGTAACCGTAGTAGTAAAAGAATTTTACTCTTTTCTTCTAAATTATATTATGAATAACTTCAAAACTGAATGCATTGCAGAAAAAATTCAGCTCATTCTGTAGCTTCTTTTTGGCCTCAGATGGTAGAAACCTAAGCAAATAAAAATCACTTCTTCAAACCTTCTTCAACTTGCTATACACACTCAATTTTTGGTCTTCATTATGCTCTCTCATATTCTAGAACGGGCTAACCTACTGTCTGTCCTTCCTTTCAAAAGAAATTCTTCCCATTACTTCACCTACACAATTATATTTTTTCTATCACTGTTGCTGCTGGCATAGCATCAATTATCCATATTACATTTAATTGACAGTTTACTTAACCAGCTTCTGGTTAACAACCTTTGCAAGTAGATAAGAACTTGATAATAATTGCCTATCATACACAAACAATACCAGACTAGCAGCCATAATTTCTGCAGCCACACGCACTATTTTTACATCTTCTTGAAGTGTAAAGATAAACACATTCATGAATACGATGCAAAGCTATAGTAACTTTATAACATTTTATTTTTTTAAGAATATTTATTTGAGAGAGAGGAGCAGAGATAGAGGGGGGGGAGAGAGAGAATCCTAAGAAGGCTTCATGCTGTCAGCACAGAGGCTCGAACTCACGAACCATGAGATCATGACCTGAGCCGAAACCAGGAGTCGGACACTTAACCGACTGAGCCACCCTATAACATTTTGATAGAAGCAGAGTTGTTTATATTAAAAGCTATGCTTTATGACTAAGGTTTTGGAGATCACTAAGAATCTTGGAAATCATGTTTTAAGCTGATACTTTTAAAACATAATTACTATTGATATAAAAGTCAGAATTATGGTTCAGTTTAAACACAATTTTTTTATGCTTGTGAAACTTTATGTAGGGATAATGTACATGGTGCCTGGTGTATCCATATCAGAATATTAGGAAGTTCAGATTAACTAGTCTCTTTATTTGGAAAATACAAACACACACCTTTACAAAATCATGGAGAAAACATAGGTATGTATTTTAAGCAAAAATTATTAAGTTATTCTTATTTGTCTAAAGATTCACTTTTATTACGTGAACTGGGCTCTCTATAAAAATTTTTCTGAGCTTCTAGAAGAATCTCTAAAGATTTTTTTTCTTTGTTAGATACTAGAAGAGAAGATTTCTGAAAGTGCTTACTATCCTCTATGAACCAGATTATCCTTCCTTTCAATTCCAAGACTTTATAATTTAATTTATTAATACCCTTCTATGTCAGGAACATATTTCACGCACACACGGTGAGAGATAACGGCTTTTCTCAATTACAGGAACACAGAGAATATGTAACTTCAGTTCTGCAACCTCAGAAATAGCTTTAAGTAATCAAAGAAACATAAAAACTCACCAGTCAGGATTTCAAAAGGCTATTTTCCTTTCTAGTGTCCATGAAATTTTATATGAAATAGCCTAAGCCCACAAATAGTCAAAAAACAAATTAAAGGAGAGCAACTCAAATTCTTTACCATCTCCCACAAGAGATAATAGATCCCCAGAATCCTGATAGCCGTCTCAAGAAGTCAGATTATAAAATTACAGTGGTACTCATTACTGCTACCAGTGGGGAATTATTTATTGTTGTTGCTGTCTAGTGCAAACTAGATGCAGAACCAAAATGACCAAAACCAGAAAAAATTCAAAAGTACTAAGTTAGAAAAAAACCATGTTAACAAACATAGCGCATTATTGCTGCTTTGGAATCACTGTGGAGACCAAGCAAATAGGTGCCTGGGCTTAAACAGCCCATGAAGTGCATTTCTGTGATGACAGTTGAATTGGCTTTGTGAATCCACTGTGGCATCTTGGTGGAACCTCCAAAGCTATTGTAGGCTAATATTCAGAGAGTTAAAAAATGACTTTGGTACATATAAAATGAACATGTATTAGACTTTACTAAACTCACTAATTAATGAGAGAACCAGTGAGATGGTAAATGTGATTCAAAGGACATTTTAGAAGAACATAGTTCAAGGCAATATTACTTAATAAAGTAGTATTAGAACATTAATAAAGTAACATTGCTAAGTTAGACATAAAACTAGTTAATATTCTACAGGGAAATAAACCATGGCCTATGAGATTATCTTTTTAACAGAAGAAAAGTATCTGAGTTTATTCAGGACAAAAATCTACAAATTAACATACAACTTAAGTATATCCAGGATTTTAATCAATTTTAAACAGTGGATCAATTAAAATACATTCCCCCAAATTATCCTTGGTTGGACCTGTTAAATAATGCACTACATCACATAAAAAAGATAGGTTGCTCTCCTTTTTGCCCTTGTTTTCAAGCTTTAAATAACTTAACACATGGCAGCAACACATGATACAACCAACACGTGCCCAGAGTAATTATATAGACAAGTTTTATTTATGGGAAGAGTCAATATGATAAAGATGTTAGTTTTCCCTGAAGTAATCTAAAAATCAGTATGATTTTATTCAAACTTCAACGAGTGTTTTTATAGAACTTGTCCAGTAAGTCCAAAATTAATTATGAAGAGAAAAAGCTCAAGAATAGTTCAGAAAAATTTGAGGACAATGAACTAAGTAGAGGGAATTGTCCTATGAAATGTCAAAACTTATTATGAAGCAATGGAGTATGCAGAGATAGACAAACAGATGAGTAGAAACTAATAGAAAACCCAAAACATGTTGATACACATTTGAAACCCTGACAGACGTAGCACTACAATCAATGGAGAAAAAGTGAACTCTTACTAAATGTTGTTAAGCAGATTGTTTATAACACTTGGAAAAAATAAAAATAGATTGCTAACACATATTATAATAAACATTAATTTCCAGGGCTGCCTGGGCGGCTCCATCAGTTAAGTGTCTGACTGTCAATTTTAGCTAAGGTCGTGATCTCACAGTTTGTGGGATAGAGCCCTGTGTCGAGCTCCATACTGATCAGCACAGAGCCTGCTTAGGATCCTCTCTCTCCCTCTGTCCACCCCTCCCATTCTCTCTTTCTGTGTCTTTCAAAAATTAATAAATAAACTTAAATAAAAAAAATAGCTGGGTAGATAACTAAATGCAGAAAAGCAAAATGTTAAAACTTGTAGAAGAAAATATAGAATGTTTGTATAACTTTGAGGCAGAAAGGGAGTCCTGAAAGAAAACACAGAAATACCTAATACAAAGCTGAAATTACAAATGTGATTATAGTTTTAAAATTTTTTTTTCCTCAAAATACCATTTTTCAGAGAAATGTGAAAGGACAAGCTACGGATTGGGCCAAAGGTATTTGCAGCGTATTTCATTGAAAAAGTGTTAGTACACAGGATGTATAAGAACATCTTCAATAAATCAATAAGGAACAAGATACTCAACCCAAAAACATCAACAAAAATGGTAAAAAAAAAAAAAAAAAAAAAAAAAAAAACAAACATGATCTAACAGTCTGCAGAAGTGGGCAAATAACTCGAAGATCTGAAAAGTACATGCAGCCACACTAGTAATCAAGGACATGCAATTAAAATCACAATGTGATATCTTTTTACACTTATAAGATCACCAGTATTTTTTAAATTTTCTTTTAATGTTTATTTATTTTTGAGAGAGAGACAGAGTGAGAGCGAGGGAGGGGCAGAGAGACAGAGACACACAAAATCCAAAGCAGGGTCCAGGCTCTGAGCTGTCAGCACAGAGCCCAACGCGGGGCTTGAACTCACGAACTGAGAGATCATGACCTGAGCCCAAGTCAGATGCTCAACCAACTGAGCCACCCAGGCGCCCCAAGATCGCCAATATTTAAAAGGTTCCAAATCTCACCAAGGTGAGATTGGTGAAAGTGTGGAAAGTCAGAACCTTTCATACAATGCTATTGAGAATATGGATTGGCATAGCATTTTGAACTAAAATTTGTCGGTCTGTTTAAGTTGAAAAAGCCTATGTTCCTTGATTCAGGAATTCTATTTCTAGCTATATATTGTAGAGAAATCCAACACGTGTGCATAAGGAGACATGTATGAGCTAAAATGGAAAACAATACAACTGTCCATCTGCAAAATAATGGGTGAATATATTTTGGTATATTCATAAAAGATAATGCTACACGGGTGTTAAAATGAACTAGTAGAGGAGCCCCTGGGTGGCTCAGTCGGTTAAGTGTCTGACTCTTGATTTCAGCTCGGATCATGATCTCACGGTTTCGTGAGTTTGAGCCCTGTGTCAGGCTTTGCACACTGACCTCATGGAACATAACTTGGGATTCTCTCTCTCCCTCTTTCATCTCTCTCTCCTTCCCTCTCTCTCTCCCTTTCTCTCTCAAAATACAAATAAATAAATAAATAAATAAATAAATAAATAAATAAATTTAAATGAACTAGTAGAATGGTTCTATAACCATGGATAAATCTCATACGTAACTCTGGGTGAAGCATATTGTGCATATCATATATATGTGTTATTTCTACATCTAAACACCAATAGGAAGACTAAGCATCAAAATTAGTATGATGGTTACCTCTAAGGAAGCAGTGAGCAGACTAGAATTAGAGGCAAATAATAAAGGGGCTTCAGCTTTTCCGTAATACATTCCTTTAGAAAAAAAATGACTCAAATATTGCACAGTGCTGAGATTTGATAAAGTTGGGTGTTTGGTACATGGGTTTTTATTAGCTAATTTTCTCTGCACTTCTCCATGATTGAAATACTTGAAAATACTTCAGAAAATAAAAAAGAAATACTTCATTTTGAGACCTAAAAAATGGTGTATATATAACATATATATATACACACACATATATGCATATATATATACACACAGACATGTATATATATATGTATATATGTGTGTGTATATATATGTGTGTGTATACAGACATGTATATATGTGTGTATATATATAAGTTTAAAAGCATTATATACTAAATAACACTAATACTGTGTGTTGCTCCTAAAGATAAATACATGCATTTATATACATGTGTCTGAACACATGCACATATATATGGTTATGAGCATTATATATTTCAAGCGTACAACTTGAATAGGAAGGATTCCCTGCAATTCCTTGAGGAGGAAAAGTGGAAGGCAGGACTAGGTATGAGGCTCACAGTGTATTTCAGCTGGCTGTATTATGTTTTATGTAATTTATTAAGGACAAAAAAAATGATGTAAGTATGCCATACATTAGCAGTTATGAATTCTTTGTGATAGGATTATGAATATTGAGTAAACTGAATCTCTCCATTTAGTATTGCTTCTATCTATTCTTTCAAAATAATCTTTTTAAAACATTAAGCATTTGGCTAAGATCTGGAACTTGTGTATAAAAAACAAATTATGGATCAATAAGAGTGTCTTAAATATCAAGTGTTTTGTCAACTCATGTATTGAAAATGGTAATGTATTATCAGAAAAGTTAATTATGGGTAATTTTTCCCCTCTTCCCAAAGAATACAAGTCAATGACCAGATTGTGGAAGTGGATGGAATCAGCTTGGTGGGTGTCACACAGAATTTTGCTGCAACAGTTCTCAGAAACACCAAGGGCAATGTCAGGTAAATATGTGGTTTCAGATATGTATAATTTCATTACTTAATATTATGTTGAATTTTAGCCTGCTAGAATTGTACCTATAGATGTATAATTTCAATGAGAATTTTATCTAAATACTTAAAACTTGCCTTTAGTTTTTAATGTTTCCTTCTTATTATAATTTGTTTATACAAATGTAATTTAGAACCAAAAATTGTGGTATTTTAGAAAGGCATGAAGATACGAAGTATACAGTGTGAATCAACATGGTCAATTACTGAACTATGTTAGTGTTCCTAACTAGATAGAATTTCTACTTACATCCTCAACAAATATGAATTTAGATTCTAAATCCTTTTAATAAAACCAGTTATACAATAAGTTGAAATTGAGCTGATTATACCTATATCCAGTGGTACATGGTTCTTAGAAAGACTGTCCTAATTATGTAAGGTTAATAAATGCATTTAAAAAATCTCTTCATAGACTTTATAGGACTAATCTTTGGTAAACTGTAACTTTGCCAATTTAAAGTACAGAGGGTACGTTCTTTTAGACCTTGAAATTTATATTTGATCCTGGGTTCTGAAAATTGTAGCTTGGAAAACAAATAAGAAAGTAGTCCTAAGCCAGCTAGGGTCAAGGTAAGAAATCCATTTTATTTGGTCATAGGGCATTTATGTATGTATGTATGTATTTTTTGTTTTGTTTTTAATTTTTAATAATTTTTTAAAATTACATCTAAGTTAGTTATGTATGTATGTATTTTTTAAAGTTTATTTATTTATTTTGAGAGAGAAAGAGAGTGAGCAAGCGAGCCGGGAAGGGGCAGAGAGAGAGAGGGAAAGAGAATCCCAGGAGGCTCTGTGCTGTTAGCACTCATGTGCTGTTAGAACTCATGAACTGTGAGATCGTGACCTGAGCTGAAACCAAGAGTTGGATGCTTAACCGACTGAACCACCCAGCTGCCCCATAGGGTATTTGTTTTTAAATACAATGTTTCTTATGTCTTAATACTTTTCCATCAATCCTATGAAGGAACGTATAGGGGACATTATTTAGTATGGGTAAGTCTCCAATGTTTTAGTGTTATCAGCAGAATAGAACTGCCAAATATTTTGAAAATACCAAGTGAGTTAATATTGCTGTAAAGACAGTAACATGAGGATTTTTTTGCAGCATGCTTTATGTTGCACAAACATGGGTTTAAGTTTTAGAATTTAGACTGTTTCATTTGGAAAATATCCTTTAATGCTGAAGGAAATGTTTAAGGAACACATCCGTGACTTTTATGGGTGCTGTGTTGATGCTCCAAGAATACCCATAGTCCTGAGAAAAGGATGTGAAATAATTGGAAAGAGCATAGATAAAAAACTGTCTGATGTTCCCTCAGGACAGGTGATTTGTCTTCCTGCAGATTGTTGTGTTTTTGAGACAGCACTTTCCTATGTCAGTATAGAACTTGGTTTAAAAGCTACCCCAATTAGGCTTTGAAGTGAATTTTAAAGTGAAGTGAGATATACATTAAACTTAGAAGACTATTTTTCTTTTTCTTTTTTTATAAGAACATTTTTTCAGTTGCAAAGAAGTTTACAGTTACATGAAATCCTAGCCATCCCTTTCCTTCAAGCCTTGTCCAAATTGCAAATGACTTCTTAACTCTACCCTGATTGGAGTCTTTCCCTTCTTCAGTCTGTCCCTCTCATTCTTCCTCCTAGTGGAGGAAAATAATAGTTTTCAAATCTAGGAAGGTCTGTCTATCATGGAAAAAGGAATTGATTCATTCTGTGTAACTCTGGCACTGGAAGGTCTAACACCTGTAGGTAGAAATAATAATTCTGCATCCATTATGTGCCTCTCTTCTTCAGAAACCTTCAATGGCCCTCCATTCTGTACAGAATCTAAGCTCTTTATCCAGATATTAAAATTTTTTCATCATACAGTCTTACCACTTACCTCTTTCTATGTTCATGCTTTGGTTCCGTTGGACTGGTGTAGTCATATTCCTTCAAATGTGCCTTGTGAGTTATTGTTTTATTATCGTACCTTTCTGTCTGCCATTTTTTTTCTGTTTAAAACACTGTCTTCTGTTTAGAACCTATTTATCTTAAGACACATATTTCAGCTCCTTTGCCCTGAAGAAGTCCTCCTTGACCTCTATATTACCTAGTGATCTCTTCTTCCTGGTAACACTCATCATTCATACTATTTTTTTGACCTTGAGGTGACAGCACATTCTACTTTCATATTTTAAAGGCATACATTTTATTTCCTCATTCACTTTGCACAAGTCTTGATACTGAAATGGGACCTTTGGCCCCCTTTGTTCCCCCAAATTATTTAACTCAGGACCTTAGTTAATTGAATATAAGGAAAAAGTCTTTTCTCAATTTTAATTTATTAAAAATATTTGAATCCTCTGAATATATTTTAGGTGGTAGTTCTTCATAAAGTATTAATACAAAAATAGGATCCAAAAACAAGATCTGTATTTTCATGAACTTTTTTAAAACTGAGAATTTAAAATATGTATGGTTTTATATTTCTTATTATTTGGTGACTTTGCTATCATATTTAGTGGTTACTAAAGTTTATTCTCAAAAAATGATATCTACAAAATTAGTCAGTTTAGTTTGATTTTTTCCTAACTAGTAGGCACAGATCTGGGAGGAATGTGTGAGAGCCGTGGGTCTAAAGATCCAAGTAGGAGAAAGATGTGAAGCTAGAGGTGATGAGAAAAACAAAACTGAGATTTGAATGGTGATTATTTCTTAAGTATTGGAGGTCAAGATTTTTACTTATTTCCTTGAAATGTCTATGAAATTGGTGTCACCATTTGGATGTGAATCAAAATTATACAGTGAAGTTCTGTGACTTCATCCACACTTACAGAGAATTATTTTCCATCTGACCTCAGTCTACTTTATTCTAGTAAAGTAAAAATTACGATACCTGAGTTCATGAACCAATACTACTAACAAAGACCCCATGAATATGACATTTTTAATGCTCTAGAGAAATTACAACTATTTTAATGTTGCAACTTTCAAGGATATATGTACGTTTTTCAACCCTACATCATTTATATGAATTAAAGCATACATTAGGCCATGGTTAACAAGTGGTTCTGGTAAATGAGTATTATTTCCTTCACTTAACTGATATCGCTTAAAACGAAGCACTCACTGTAAGTACTGTGTTTATATCATGTAATTATGTAATTGATTAGGAAAGGACCCACAGGATTCAAATAGTTTATACTCAGAAATGATGCAACACAGGAACAGCAGGAGAAAGATGAGCGTTAACAGGGTGGGCATAGAGGACTCAGGCTCATCCTTCCACTGGGCCTCACAAGACTTGGTCTCCAGATTCTAAACCACCACAGGCATGTGCATGAAGCATCTTGGTATCAAGAAGCGCAAAGTCTACGTATGGTAAGGATTTCTCACTGAAATCATTGACAGCCCCTAGATTCTACCAAATCCCGGTAGAAGTAACAAATCCGGTTATTACCAGTTTTGACAAGTTAGTCTGTCTTGCCTTCAAACAATTCATGGACCCATAGTTGCAAAGCATCATTTGTCCCTGGTTAGTACATTTCACAGCTCTGACCAGTGTTCAGTACCATGCTCTAGGTAGTTCTGAAGATGAGTACTTTGTCAATCCAGGTGGTCTCATGCTATATAATACATAGTACATATAACACATTTACTGCTCTCCTTTTGACTTTAGATTCTTACTATTTAGTATGTTTCTATTGTATGTTTCTTCTTCAAAAATTTTTTTATTTGAACATATTTATTATATATTTCAATTTTACCTGGTGAAAACCTAAAAAGAAAATGTTGTAAATTATTTAAAAACCTATAATCTTTTTGGTGGTCTATAGAATGTAACTTGACAAATGTAATATAGTTAAAAAGTTAGAAAAAAGTTCTATTCTTATTATCAGATCCTGCATTATGTGAAAAATAATTTAAAGAGTAGAGATTCAGATCATTTGAATCGGCAGGTTTATCCACTTATTCACAATTCCTTTTTATATCAGAACTTACTAAATGATGCTTTTCTTGGAGATCTTTAAAAGAGCCTTATGTCTGTTGGTCCATGAAAAGTTATGGGAAAAATACTTTTAAACTTGAAATTATAAGGTCATTAGAAAAATAATGATTAGTTTGAAAGACATAAAAATACTGGTTGCGTACCTATGGAAGGAAAGTAGGAATCTATAGATGCTAGGAGACTAATTCAAAGTTATACAAACTACCTTCCATTTATTTTTGGATATCTTTTATATTTGGATATTTTGGATATATATATATATATATATATATATATATATATATATATATTTGGATATTTTTTGTATTTGGATATATACATATGTATATATATATGTGTGTGTATATATATCCATATATACACATATATGTGTGTGTATATATATCCATATATACACATATATGTGTGTGTATATATATCCATATATACACATATATGTGTGTGTATATATATCCATATATACACATATATGTGTGTGTGTATATATATCCATATATACACACACACATATATATGTGTGTGTGTATATATATATCCATATGTAGTTTTGCTACAGATGTCCCAAATGTAGACAGTTGACTCAGTCTCTTATGTTACATCTCTGTGGACAATAAAAAAATGTATTTGAATTGTAGTGAAGCTAGAGGATAGGTAAAATCATACAGCTGATTCTGGTATTATTTAATTTATTCATTGATATTTCTTTATGCACTTAGTGCTAGGAATAATTATCTTTCTCTAGTAACTGCCTTTTTTAACATGAAGCCAGACCTCGTGGATTCAGATTCTGGTTTAACTACTTACATACGTGAGTTCATGGAAGTGTTTAAATCTCCCTGTGCTGTAGTTTCTTCACCTATAAAATGGGCATCATGATAGTACCTACCCCATACAATGGTGATGATTATTAAATGAATTAATACATGTAATAAATGCCTACAAAAAGTTGGACCTCAATGAAATATTGGTGATTATTATTTCCTTCTCAAAACTCTGATCCCTTCTTAGATGTTCATGTAGATTGCTGGAAAACTGAGGGTCAGTTGTATAGCCATTTCCAACAAAGGCACAGGGCCTTACAGTCTGCAGAGGAGACAGACCCTTGTTACCAGTTTCTCTTTAACTCTTTGGAAGTACCAATATAAATCATTTCTTCATATCTTGATTTTTCACTTTTAGATGAAAATTTAATAATTGCTTGTTGTAAAGCTTTCACCTAGCAGGGTTTTTTTTTTTTTTTTCAGTTAAAAACTTTTGCAAGAGTTTATAACATTTACTTTCTAATACATAGCTACAATTGTCATGGGTAGTTTTTCTATAAATTCATTCAAAAAGTTAAAACCAATAGGCAGTATTTATAATGTTATGCTTATGAAAATATTATTCAGTTTAGAATCAAGTAGTATGACTGAATTGATAGAAAATGAAATGTAATTTTATGTCATTCAATCTGTGTCACTGTAAGGGAGGGTTTCAAAGCATAAAGGTTCTAATGGAAACTGACTTAATTTATTTCTAGCCTTCTTGATTTCCTCTGGGTCATCCATAGCTGCCAGGGTGCTTGCATGTCTGAAAATGGATTATTTTGCCCTGAAATATGGCTAGGTATAGTATTTGAGGTTCAAAATATTTTTCTTTTAGTATTATGAAGACATTTTCCGTTGTATTTTAATATCTACAGTTGGTAAAGAGAATTTTAATATTAATCTGATTTGTAGTCTGGTTTTCTGTCTTGGATTTTTCCCCCTCTTAATTTTATTTTTGAAATTTTTATCAGGCTATAACTAGGTCTGTGTTTGTTTGTTTGGTGTAGTTCTACTTGGGAGTCAGTCTGAACACTTGAGTTTGAGAAATTTTTCTATTATTATTTTATTATTTTCTTTATTTATTTTTCATTGTCTTGGTTTTCTCTTCTCAAACCAGGATTAAATGGGGATTAGATATCTTGGCCGTATTGTCTAACATCTTCTTTCTGTCATCTCCATCTGTTTACGTTTTTGTTAATATATTCTAAGAGTTTTCTCAATTTTATCAACCATATTACCAATTTATTTGTAAGCCATGGCCCTTTTTTATCTGTTCTGACCCATTCTCTATTTCCTTTTTCTACTTAAAGTTTGTCCTCTCTTATCCAACCTTGAGAATTATTCACCTTGCTACTTGAGATCTTCATGTGGCTTTCAAATTTAATTAAGTTTCATGTGGCACATCAAATGTAATATGTTCAAATTATTATCCTTTGTACCATTCTCTGTCTCCTCCAAAAAAAACAATCATGTGATCTCTACTTGGCTAATTCTGTCTTGTCAGTTCTCAGCTCAAAAGTCACTTTTTCAGTAAATGAGTTCTTCTTGTATTAAGCTTTTTATGTTGTCCAAGTCAGTTTCTATCACATTACCATATTTTCTACATAGTATTCATCAAGTAATCCTCTGATGATCCACTCTTCCTAGTATTGCCTCTCTCATTCAGTCCTCCACCTCATTGTCTCCTGACTAGCCTTGATGATTAGAGTATAAAGAAAGTAGTGATGTGTGACTTCTGAGGGTATGGTATAAAAGGCATACCTATACCTTCTGCCTTGGATTTCTGGATCACCAGCTCTGGAGAAATCCAGCTACCATATCAGATAGCCTTCTGGAGAGGTTCACACAAGGAAGAATTTAGGCCTGTTAACAGCCAGCACCAAGTTGCCAGCCATGTGAGAGGGGCACCTTGGAATGAGATCCCTACCCTCAGTAAAGCCTTCAGGTGACTGCAGCCCCAGTCGACATTAGATTGAATTTAGTGAGAAGCTCCAAGCAGAACTGCCCAGTCGAGCATCTCCTGAATTCTTGGCTCAGAGAAACTAGGAAAGATAAACCATCTGTAAGTTTTGGGATAATTTATGTCAGAGAAGATATAAATTAGAACAAAAGAGAGGACATCATTACAGACCTCACATATAAGGATTAGTCAATATTATGAAGAACTCTATGCTGATAACTACAACTTAGAATAGTTAAGTTCTTTGAAGACAATACTATCAGAAAGTACCAAAGCTCACTCAAGAAAAAATAGTGTGTGTATGGGTGTGTTTGTACACATGAAGATGAATTCAGAGTTAAAGCTTTCCAGTAAAGAAAATTCCGGTTCCAGTTTGTTTCATTGGTGAATCTCACCAAACATTAGAGAGAGAAATAACATGAATTCTATACAAATTCTTCCAGAACGTAGAAGAGGGGACACATCTCAGCTATATTTATGAGGCCAGCATTACCATTTAAGTGAGAAAAAGACATTTAAAATAAAAATTATTACTGCCAATATTTTTCATGAATGTAGATACTAAAGTCCTTAATAAAATTTTAACAGGTTAAAGTCAGAAATATACAAAAAGGATAATACATTATGGCTAAGAGACATTTTTGGGGGGGAGGGGAATCATGTTTGATTTAATGTTTGAAATTCAACCTATGGAATTTTCCATACTGATAGAAATATGGAGAATAATCATATACTCATTTCAGCAGATGTAGGCCACAGAAAACTCTCAGGAAATTTGAAATATAAGGGAATTTCCTCATAGTAATAAATAGCATTTAAGTAAAACCTATAGTTAATATCATACTTAATGATGGGAGACAAATGCTTTCTCTTTAGTATAAGAACAATTTTTTTTTAATTTTTTTTAACGTTTATTTATTTTATTTTTGAGACAGAGAGAGGCAGCATGAACAGGGAAGGGTCAGAGAGAGGGAGACACAGAATCTGAAACTGGCTCCAGGCTCTGAGCTGTCAGCACAGAGCCCGACGCAGGGCTCGAACTCACGGACTGCGACATCATGACCTGAGCCGAAGTCAGCAGCTTAACTGACTGAGCCACCCAAGCGCCCCTAGTATAAGAACAATTTAAGAGTGTCCACTTTCACCACTTCTATTCAGCATTGTGCTATGGGTCATAGCTAGGTCACTGAGGCAACAGTAAGAAATGGCAAACATTTTTGATTGAAAAGGGAGAAGTAAAACCCTTTATTCATAGACAACATGTTCATCTCTGTAGAAAATACCAAGGAATCTATGAAGGATGCTGCTAATAAGTGAGTCAAACAAGATTACAGGGAATAGGTTGATGTACACAAATCAGTTCTGTTCTGTATACTAGCAACAACAACAAAAATGAAAATTCAGATTACAGCCAACTTTTGTGGGGTGCCTGGGTGGCTCAGTTGGTTAAACCTCCAACACTTGTTTTCAGCTCAGGTCATTATCTCATGGTTTTGTGAGTTCAAGCCTGATTTGGGACTCTGCACTGACAGCACAGAGCCTGTTTGGGATTCTTTCTCTCTCCCTCTCTCTCTGCTCCTCCCCCACTCACACTGTCTCTGTCTCTCTCAAAATAAATAAACTGAAAAAAAAACCCAACTTTTATGATAGCATCAAAACATGAAATATTTAATACCTGACATGATATGTTGATGACTTCAACAAAATGTTTCTGAGAGAAAATAAAGACAACCTCAATGAATGAATCAATAGACCATGTTCATGGATCAGAATACTCAGTGTTGTTAAAATTTCAATGTTTTCCAAATCTGCATACTAAGCACAATCTTAGTGAAAATCTCCATAAGATTTTTTGTAGAAGTTAATATTTTTGACAAAGAACAAATTTGGAGAACTTTCGCTGCCTCAAAGCTACACTAATCACAGCAGTCTTGTGTAGGCATAAGGATAGAAATATAGATTAATGGAACAGAAAAGAGAGTTCCAACATATACATGCATAGACACAAACAATTGAGTTTTGACAAATGTACCAAAGTAATTCAGTGGGGGAAATTATAGTCTTTTCAACAAATGGTGCTGGGACAATTGAATAACCACATTTATAAAAAACAAAAACACTTGACCTTTGCCCCACAGCATATACAAAAATTAATTCAAGATCGTAGATCTAAGTGCAACAGCTAAAACTATAAAATTTCTAGACAACAGGCAAAAAATCTTTATGACCTTGGGTTAATCAAAGATCTGTTAAGACACAAAAGCAAAAAATAGAAAAGAAAGACATGATAAATTAAACTGCATCAAAATTTAAAACATTTCTTCAAAAAATACCATTAAGAAAATGAAAAAGCAAGCCAAAGACAATATTTGCAACAACAATTATCTGATAAAGGGCTCTTATTTAGAAGATATGAAGAACTTTTATAATTCAATAAGATGATATATAGCCCTATTAAAAATGTGCAAATCAATTAAAGAGACACTTTACCAAGGAAGATCTACAGTTAGACACATGAAATACTGCTCAACATCATTAATCATTGGGGAAATGCAAATTAAATCCAGAATGAGGTGCTACTACACACCCACTAGTATGGCTGAAATTTAAAAGACTGATAATACTATGCATTGACAAGGATGTGGAGCCGATTTAACATTCATTCATTGCCAGCAGGAATGCAAAATAGCACAGCCACTTTGCAGAACAATTTGGCAGGTTCTTATAAAGCTAAGCTTGTACTTACCATACCAGCCAGCAATTCTATTCTTAGCTATGTATTCAAGAGCAATAAAAACATATATCTACCCAAACGACTCATACTTACATGTTCATAGGAGCCTTGTTCATAAGAGCTAGAAACAACTCAAATGTCCTTTAACTGATAAAGGATATACAAATTGTATTGTATTCCTGTGTAATGAAATATTTCTTTGCAATACAAAGAAACAAATTACCAATATATTCAACATAATATTTGACTGACAGAGCTATTATATTGACCAAAAGAAGGCAGACAGAAAAGCTTTTGTACTGTAAACTGCAAGCATTTAAGAGGGAATATTTTTGAGGCAATGAAATTGTGCTATACTGTGGTTATTGTATTTGTGACACAGCTGTGTGTGTGTGTGTGTGTGTGTGTGTGTGTGTGTGTGTGTATTTGTGAAAACTCATGCAAAATAAATTTGGTGACTTTTATTATATGTAAATTTGACTTCAATAAAACAGATTTTTTTAAACGTATGCTAACAGTTCTGATTAATTTAAAAAGCACCATGCTAACTAAGTATGTTGATGGTGATGGTGATTTGGAAAGGAGGACAGTGTCTACTTAGGAAAGGCAAATGCAATCAAACCGAACTTCCTCAGCAGTGCGTATGTATTATTGTGCTGTATACTTTTATGTAAAAAAACATTTTATTATTAATTTTTTACCAGAAAAAAAAATCTATATTAAGTTCTTGTCGGGACCCTTTTCCTTATTCAGTCATGGATTTGCGATATAATTTTAAGAACCCTTTTTTGGGGGTCTCCAGCTTTAAGTGGGACCTTTCGAATCTTGTGTACTATTATGTAAATGACTTAGTGTACCTATTCTTGTAAAACATATTGCCTCAAAATTTTGTGACTTGAAACAACACAGTTTCTGGGATCTATTTCCTAGTTTTTTCCTGAGAGCCTCCCTACAGGGATGCCTCCCAACATGGAGACTGGATTTCCCAGAGGAAGTGACCCGAGACAGTACCCAAGATGGAATCTGTCATCTTTTTATAACTTAATATCCAAAGGGACATTCCATTAGTTTTGTATTTTGTTTGATAAAAGTGAGTTAACAAGTCCCTCTTATACTCAAGGGGAGAGAATTACACAAGACTCGAACATCAGGAGCCAGAGATCACTTGGATCCATCTCGGAGGCTGCCTGTTACGTAGTGATCAATAACTGGTTGGATGGATGGACGGACGGACAGACTAATTAACGTTATACCACAATAAAATGTATTTGTTTAATGTTGCATACCCTATCTTCAGAAGAACCCTGAAACATTTGAGATTATTTAGGAAAGACTGACCAGGATAGTGAAAGGTCTAAACACTGTTTCCTTCTATATATAAAAATTAAAGATTCTGCCAACTTTTGCCTAAAACAGAAAATTTTAAGAAGACATAGTAACAATTGCAAAGCATTTGAAAGAGTAGACTCTAGGAAAAGACTTAGGTATTCTTTTTACTGCAGACAGCCATCCTAGTACTGGAGGACAGCAGTTATAGGAAATTGATGTTACAGGAGAGTGTGCTTCAGTATGAGAAATTTCTAATAATACATGGTGTATTTGTTTTTCAGGGCCATTTACGTTAAACTTTAAATGTTTTCTTCCAGGTACTGCTATATGATCAATAACTATGCATTCATCATGCTTTATCCCTAGCGTATGTTTTTTTTGTTTTTGTTTTTTTTTGCTTTAAAAATTTTTTTTTAATGTTTATTTTATTTTTGAGAGAGACAGAGCACAAGCAGGGGAGGGGCAGAGAGAGAGAGAGAGAGAGAGAGAGAGAGAGAGAGAGATACAGAATCTGAAGCAGGCTCCAGGCTCTGAGCTGTCAGCACAGAGCCCGACGTGGGGCATGAACCCACGAACTGTGAGATCATGACCTGAGCCGAAGTCAGACACTTAACTGACTGAACCACCCAGGCACCCCAGCATATGTTTTTAATGACTTTTTGACACTGAGCCATATGGCACTTTGGAGGTGAGGATTTTGGAGGAATTGTAGTCACACATAATAAAAAATGAATTAATCTGAAGGTCTTAAATATTGCCCTGTCCATTTTGGAAAGGTTAGAACACTCAAAAGAAAAATATAAATGATCAACCGACTGAGCCACCCAGGTGCCCCAAATGATGAGGTTTTTAAATAAATATGCACTTGATATTTTGGATTCATACCTGGACATGTAATTTCTTTTTTGTTTACTTGAGAGAGAGAGAGAGAGAGCAGGGAGAGGGACAGAAGGAAATAATTTTTTTTAATGTTTTTATTTTTTTTTTATTTTTGGGAGAGAGAGAGACAGAGAAACAGAGCATGAGCAGGGGAGGGGCAGAGGGAAAGGGAAACACAGAATCCAAAGCAGGCAGGCTCCAGGCTCTGAGCTGTCAGCACAGAGCCCGATATGGGTCCTGAACTCATGAGCCATGAGATTATGACCTGAACCCGAGGCAGATGTTTAACTTACTGAGCCCCTGAGGCACCCCTGAGTAAGAGAGAATCTTAAGCAGGCTCTGTGCTGAGCACAGAGCCTGAAGCAGGACTTGATCCCACGACCGTGGGATCATGGCCTGAGCTGAAATCAAGAGTTGACTCTCAACCAACTAAGCTACCCGGGTGCCCTCACGCCCCACCGCCTTTTTTTTTTTTTTTTACTGTTATTTGTTTAATGTTTTTATATTGTGAAAATAAGGCATACTTGTCCAAAAAAAAAAAAAAAAAATCAAGCAGTACTGAGTAGGTAAAGGTAAAAGTCTACTGTTTTCCTTGCCTGAGACCACCTCCCCACCTACACATACACACACACTCTCACACATGGATCCAATTCCCCAAAGAAATCACTATTAACAGTTTGGTGTATGTCATTCCAGATATTTCAGATACATGTACATTCTTACACATGTGGGATTATAATATCCTTATTGCTTTCCAATTTTGTCCTGTTGGATGAAGCTAAAAACTGGATTCTTTTATCATTCAGCTCCTATTTTTAGATTTATTATTTAGATAAAATAATCATTAATTTACCACTTTAAAAAGATAAGCAGGGGAGACTGGGTGACTCAGTCAGTTAAGCATCAGACTTCAGCTCAGGTCATGATCTCATGATTCGTGGGTTTGAGCCCCGCATCAGGCTCTGCACTGACAGCTCATAGCCTGGAGCCTGCTTCAGATTCTGTGTCTCCCTCTCTTTGCTTCTCCCCCACTCATGCTTTGTATCTGTCTTTCAAAAATAAATAAACATCAAATAAATTCTTAAATAATAAAACAATAAAAAGGTAAGCAAATTTAGCGCACTCATATTCTTAGCTACTTCCTATTCTTTCTGCCTTTCCTTTTTTGCTATATAATTTCTTATAACATTTACATTCTATTCTAGGACCAATATTCTCTGAGTTGTTTACCTTAGTTTGTATGTATGTATGTAATTATTTATTTATTTTTATATATGTTAGTTAACATATAGCGTACTATTGGTTTCAGGAGTAGAATTTAGTGACTTGTCGCTTGCATATAACACCCAGTGCTCAGCCCAACAAGTGCTCTCCTTAATGCCCATCACCCATGTAGCCCATCTTCCCACTCACCTCCCCTCCATTAGCCCTCAGTTTGTTCCTTATATGGAAGAGTCTATTATGGTTTGCCTCCCTATTTTTATCTTATTTTATTTTTCCTTCCTTTCCCCAATGTTTATCTGTTTTTTTTCTTAAATTCCACATATGAGTAAAATCATACTGTATTTGTCCTTCTCTGATTGACTTATTTCACTTAGCATATTACACCCTAGTTCTATCCACATTGTTGCAAATGGCAAGATTTCATTCTTTTTGATGACTGAGTAGTATTCCATGGTGTATGTATACCTCATCTTCTTTATCTGTTTGTCAGTCGATGGACATTTAGGCTCTTTCCATAGTTTGGCTATTGTTGATAATGCTGCTTTAAACATTGTGGTGCGTATGCCCCTTTGAATCAGCATTTTATATCCTTTAGAGTAGTGCAATGGACATGTAATTTCTAAATATGAAAACTAAAAAAAAATCTTTACTTAATTGGTATATCTGAGATTTCCATTTGAAATGCATTAAATCTTGAAATGTTTTGCTTCATTCACATCATTTTAAGATGAGGTTTTTGTTGCCATTATAGCACAAAGAGAAATTGAGAGTGTCACTTTTTCTCAGAGTCTTGATTTTATAATTGTGCGTAACGGAGTGTCATTTGTAATGGAGGGCAGTGAGGGCACCACCATGTTCATGGGAATTCTCAGTTCTTGTAGATTTTGTGTTTAAATTATTACTCCCTTGCAGTCAGACAAGAAGAGCAGCTACTATGTATTTGGGACCATAGATATTATAACTTCTAAATTATATGTATGTGTGTGTGTGTGTGTATAATATATAATATATAATTATAATATATAATATAAATATAATATAATATGTATTATAAATGTATATCTATAAATATAATATATACTATAAATACACTATAATATATATTATAAATGCATATCTATAAATATATTTTGTAAATGTGTATATACATATAAATATATGTTTGTGTGTATATATATATATATATATATATTATATATATATATATATGTAGTCAACAACCACTGGTGATAGAAAGAAGATTAAAAACAGTGGAGATTTCAGGACACCTGGGTGGCTCAGTTGGTTGAGTGTCTAACTTCGGCTCAGGTCATGATCACTCAGGTCATGATCTCCCAGGTCATGAGTTCAAACCCCACATTTGGTTCTGTGCTGACAGCTTGGAGCCTGGAGCCTGCTTCAGGTTCTATGTCTTCTCTTTCTCTGCCCTTCCCCTGCTCACATTCTGTCTCTCTCTCTCTCAAAAATAAATAAACATAAATAAATAAACAAACAAACATTTAAAACAAATTAAAAAAAAGAGTGGAGATATTAAAAAATTGTTTTAAAGGGGACTTTGGCTTAATGAGACATTTTCTGATGCCAATTTTTACAGATTAACACTTAAAATATTTTATTTTATTTATTTATTTTTTTAATTTTTTTTAACGTTTATTTATTTTTGAGACAGAGAGAGACAGAGCATGAACGGGGGAGGGTCAGAGAGAGGGAGACACAGAATCCGAAACAGGCTCCAGGCTCCGAGCTGTCAGCACAGAGCCCGACGCGGGGCTCGAACTCACGGACCGCGAGATCATGACCTGAGCCGAAGTCCGCCGCTTAACCGACTGAGCCACCCAGGCGCCCCTTAAAATATTTTATTTTAAATTGTTGTATGTGTAAATATTTAAACCTGAAATATCAAAGCTAACTTTAAAATAGAGAAACGTCACTTTTAGAACATATTTAAGTTTATACCTATTACATAGTGTATAGTCCTTGAAGTAGCATGGGTTAGGCAATGTTTTTTGTTTTTGTTTTTGTTTTTTTTTTAAGAATTCAACTACTTTTGAAATTCAACTACTATATTGAAATATAGTGGCAGAAAAAAGTTTTTATAATTAGAACTTGGTTAGATAGAACATTCATTTCAAGAAGTAATGCTTACACTTAAGTTTAAATATTTCAGATCTAGATATTTAAAGGCTAGCTTTTTAAAAAATATATATAATTTATTGTCAAGTTAGCTAATGTACAGTGTATACAGTGTGCTCTAGGCTTCGGGGGTAGATTCCCGGGATTCATCACTTACATACAAGACCCCGTGCTCATCCCAACAAGTGCCCTCCTCAATGCCCATCACCCATTTTCCCCTCTCCCAGCGCCCCCCCAGTCAACCCTCAGTTTGTTCTCTGTATTTAAGAGTCTCTTATGGGGGTGCCTGGGTGGCTCAGTCAGTTAAGCGTCCGACTTCAGCTCAGGTCACGATCTCGCAGTCCATGAGTTCAAGCCCCGCGTCGGGCTCTGCGCTGATAGCTCAGAGCCTGGAGCCTGTTTCAGATTCTGTGTCTCCCTCTCTCTCTGCCCCTCCCCTGTTCATGCTCTGTCTCTCTCTGTCTCAAAAATAAATAAAACGTTTAAAAAAAAAAAAAAAGAGTCTCTTATGGTTTGCCTCCCTCTCTGTTTGAAACTATTTTTTCTCCTTCCCTTTACCCCATGGTATTCTGGTAAGTTTCTCAAGTTCCACATATGAGTGAAAACATATGAAGGAGTGTTGATTTGTAGGGGCACATGTACCCCAATGTTTATAGTAGCACTTTCAACAATAACCAAATTATGAAAAGAGCCCAAATGTCCATCAACTGATGAATGGATAAAGAAGATGTGGTCTATATATACAGTGCAATACTACTTGGCAATGAGAAAGAATGAAATCCTGCCATTTGCAGCAACTTGGATGGAACTGGAGGGTATTGTGCTAAGTGAAATAAGTCAGAGAAAGGTCTAGCTTTTTTTTTTTTTTTTTTTTTTTTTTTTTTTTTGACGTTTATTTATTTTTGAGAGAGAGAGAGAGAAAGGTAGAGTGTGAGCAGGCAGGGGCAGAGACAGAGGGAGACACAGAAACCGAAGCAGGCTCTAGGATCTGAGCTGTCAACACAGAGCCCGACGAAGGGCTTAAACTCACAAACTGTAAGATCATGACCTGAGCCAAAGTCTGGTGCTTAACTGACTAAGCCACACAGGTGCCCCTGAGCAAGGTCTAGCTTTTAAGAGCAAACATTTTCCTAGATGAATTTAAAAAAATGTTAATGTTAAATCAAAAGTATTATTATATTAATCCAAATCCCAATATAGAAAGGAGAAATACGTAAGAGTATCCAAGTACAAAAAGAGTCAAAACCTTGGTTGTGTAGGACTTTTGCCTCTAGATAGTAACACAAATCTTAGTGAAAACAATTAAGTCAAGTATTTTCAAAGCTGTCAAGTTCAGAGTAAGGCCATAAAGTGTGATCAAACAGAAAAAAATGAGACATTTTCTACAAAAATGTTTAAAAGTATCATGTGACCTTGTGATCCAAGACTCCAGTATAATGAGAAGAGATGTTATGGATCTACTTTTCTTGTTTTTAAAATACATCTTGTAGGTTTTTGTTGTGTGCAAAATATATATTTGTTAAAAATCTTAATGAAAGGATTGATTATATGAAAACTAATAACTATATCCTATTATGGCTTTTCATTTTACCGACTTGCTTCATTCTACGTGAAAAATTTTTAAGTTTTGACATCAGTTAAGTGCCATTTTTGACTAGTATATCACTTTTATTGGAATAACATGTCTGAAAAACAAGACACTCACAACTCATCAGTTTTCAACATAACCTCTCACATCATTTACACTGAACATGTAGGATCTTTATGATTTCAATTCAGCAAATTGTAAATGCAATTTTATAGTTGTTTAGTTTTTGTTTGACAGCTCACCAGAGAATTCAATAAACTAATCAGATGAAACCTGTGTAATCTCGTCATCTGAACTCTAAGGGACAGTGCATGAACATGGCTTGGTCTGATAATAGATGAAAAGAAAAAGGAAACCTGATTTATCTGTCTTTACCTCTTGTATCTCAGCCTGAGGGGGAGAGGGGGCAGTTCTTACTAAAATAATTCACATCAAAACAAGATGATTGTTTGAAACACCAGATAAAAGCCATGCTGAACACATAAATCCTAATTCTATATTTTAGTTTTAGCCTTTATTTGTCAATTATAACCTTAGTAAATACCCAACTTTTAATTTAAATATCCATTACAGTTTGGCTTCCATTATCTCATGCTTTATAGCTAAAAATAAAAAGACCAAACATTTAATAACATATAGAAAGGTAATTTGAATGTTAAGCAAAGTAAACAAATTTAGATAGTAACAAGAAAAAATACAGATGATTTAACTGGATGATTTGACTACATGCCTGTCATTTCAGTTGGAGACAATATCTAAAATATAAACCAAAACTGTGGGTAAATATCAGTTGATTTGGTCACATGTTTAGAGGGACTGATTGTTGCTGACTTTATTAATTGTTACATTTTTGAAGACTGAAAAATTTCAATTTAAAGTGAGCATATAATGTATACTTTTATATTTCAGTGGTAACTGAAATTAAGTTTCTCAGAACACACTTTAGTGCAGATATTTTATCTTTACTGTGGTTGATTCTCAAAAAACTACTCTGTTTTCAAATCTAGTGTGATTCAAATAAGAGGTAACTGGGACAGGGTGCACAGATAGTACTTTTAAAGGTGTTCAACTCTATCTAGCTATTAATACATTATCCAGGTAAAAACAACAGTAAACATTTGTTAAATACTCTCTAGGCACCAGGTCCTTAGTTAATCTTTTTATATGTATTACATAATATTTGAGTTACATTCATTTTATTACAATATGGGAACAGAGGATTAGAAATGTTAATACATTCAAGGTCACAGAGCTGGTCATACTGTCATGTTTATGGCTTAGTGAATTTGTCTTGTCAAAACCTTTTCTCCCTTTTACAGACACTTTTAACCCCTAAACTATCACAGCATATCTATAGTGCAAACTCATAATTAAAATAATAACCTTACTTTAAAATTTGCATCTTCTGCCCAATTCTACATGTGCTATATTGTACACACACAGATACAGGAGTCCATATTTATAAAGACACCTTAAAAACGGACCAGATATTTAAGAACATATAGAAAGGTAATTTGAATGTTACACATTTTCCAAGTGGGAGATTTTATCACTTTCCTCAGAATAGTAATAGTGCCTAACATCCTTTCATGTCTGTACCACATTTTTAAAAAAAGTTTATTTATTGGGCGGCCTGGGTGGCTCAGTTTGTTAAGTGACCAACTTCAGCTCAGGTCATAACCCAGGGGTTCAAGCCCCTCATCGGGCTCTGTGCTGACAGCTCAGAGCCTAAGCCTACTTTGGATTCTCTCTCTCTCTCTCTCTCTCTCTCTTTCTCTCTCTCTCTGTTTCTCTCTCTGCCCCTCCCCTGCTCATGCTCTGTCTCTCTCAAAAGTAAATAAAACTTTAAAAAACATTTACTTTGAGAGGGAGAGAGAGAGAGCCTGGGGAGGGGCAGAGAGCAAAGAAGAGAGAGAATCCCAAGCAGGATCCGTGCTGTCATCTAGGAATTCCATGCAGGGCTCTGACTCACAAAATGTGAGATCATGACCTGAGCCAAAACCAAGAGTTGGATGTTTAACTGACTGAGCCACCCAAGCGCCCCTATACCATCTATTATTCTTTTATTGCTCCTTTAGACACATGGACTAGATGCCAGTTATCACATGAGGGAAAAATCAGGCATGCAGATTAGTTTAGTTCCACTTCTGGGTGCTTTCGCTCTGCACCATACTTATCAAGATGACATTCTTCTACTGCATATATGAATTATAAATTATACTAGATTATAAGGTTTTAAAGATGTGTGTAGCTAAGTGCTATAATGCTACCCCAAATAGCTGCCTGAATGAAGACATGTACTTTAATATAACACTTTAAAAAGTGTATTTCATGAGATGGATTGTCTATTTTATGTACAATTACAAATCACTTTTATTTTTTCAGACTGTAAAGTAATTTTGAATACAGACTAATATTGGGAAAATAGTGAATAATGTTAAATTGTAGGGCAAATTCAGAAAGCCATGCTGTGATTTGAGCAACTATGCCTTCTTGTTTAAAATGCTGGTTTCTTATGTAGTATGGAACGATTCTTATTTACTCTGAAACGTTGATTATACACATATTTGGGGGGGAGGTTTTTTGTTTTTTTTGTTTTAGTTTTAGTATCACAAATAATTCCAGGTTGGAATTAGAGATCATGTTTTGAGGATAGGAAAAAGCTTGCACATTGTATTGGAATTTTGATTTATTATATAATTATATAATTTAATATATATGATATACTCTAATATTGTAATTTGGGCCTTAAAAATAATTTTCTACTTTAAAATTTCTCACCAATGACTCCTTCATTCACCTCTAGAACCATCAGCACTGGTTCCAACTCATTGGCAAGTGAACCAAATCTTATCTGTTTCTCTCCCTGAATTGTGATCAGAGTAATTTTAAATACTTGCCTTGCAGAGGAAATAAACTCCTGCATTCTTAGGGAAAACTGTTCAACTGAAAGATCTGACAATGTAATTTTCAAATGAGTTTAAAGAGTTGATGACTTAAGTGAATGTGAATTCTTATTTACCTTTTACTTTGAGCTTGGCTACTATTCTCCATTAATAGCGTTTGGTACATTAATTGCTTCCTTCAAGCTCCTGTCAGCTTTCTAGTAGGTAAGTGATACTCCCTCAAACCCCACTTTGGTATGCATTTGAAGAAACATAAAGGGTCAATCTAGGTTTTCCTAAATCTATCATTTGAGGATATGAGTTTATTAATTGCTTTATGTTTATATATCATTTCTGACTTTTAACCAAAAATATAATGAATTCAAGATAGTCATTATATGTCTAGATTAGTTAGGCATATTAGAGACTTTATGTACCTTCCATCATAGAAACTGAATATCTCCAAAAGAAAGAAAGAAAGAAAGAAAGAAAGAAAGAAAGAAAGAAGAAATAAAAATGTCTTCATAGTGGGTATGATCTTATATATAGAAAAATTCTAAGGAATCTCTAAAAATCTATGATTAATAAGTGAGTTTAGCAAAGTCACAAAATACAAGGCCAAAATTCAAAAATCAATTTTATCTCCATTCTAGAAACAATCAGAAACAAATTTAAAAATCCATACCACTTACAATAACTTGAAAAAGCATGAATAGAGGTAGATTTAACAAACCATAGCCACAACCTTACACTGAGCACTGGAGCGTATTACTGAAAGAAAGTAAAGAAAACCTAAATAAATACAGACATGCACCATCTTCATGGATCAGCTCAATATTAGGATTTCAGTTTTCCACAAATGGATCTATAGATTCAAAGCAATCCCAAATCAAACACCAGTGGGCTTTTAAAAGAAATTGATAAGCTGACTATAACATTTATATTAAAATGCAGATAACTTATAAGAGTAGTCAAAATAATTTGGGAAAAGATACACAGAGTTGGAAAATTCACACCACCTAGTTTCAAGATTTACTATACAGTAATCGAGGCAGTGTGGTATTGGCACAAGGATAAATACACCAATAGAATAGATTGGAAAAGTCCAAAAATCAGCCCACAGGTATATAGTCAACCGATTTTCAACAAATGTGCTGAAGTAATTCAGTGGCAGTATTGAATAGTTTTTTTCAACAAATGGTGTTAAAACAGCTGGTTATCTATTTGGAAAATAATGAAACTCTACCTTTATCAAATATCATGCATGGAAATTAATTTGAAAGATAATAAAGACGTAAGATAAAATCAGAACATTAACACTTCTAGAAGAAAAATAGGAAAAATCTTAGCTATCTTAAATGAGGCAAAGATTTCTGAGGAAACAAAAGGGACAAATCTTTTAAAAAATGATAAATTGGACTTCCTTGAAAGACACAATTAAGAAAATTAAGAGGTAAACCACAGATTGGGAGAAGATAATAAATCAGACAGACAGATATACATGCATTATTTGTATGTATCTATGTGTATTTTGTTATTTAGAGTATAGATAGATGAGGATATGCATCCAGAATATATAAAGAACCATTACAGCTCAATAGTAAAAAGCCAGACAACCAGTTTTTTTTTTTTAATTGGCAAAAGATTTGAAAAGGTATTTCACTGGAAAAGATATATGAATGGTCAATAAGTGCATGAAAAGATACATTATAATTGGTCATCAAAGCATTGGAAATTAAAACCATTATAAGGTTTAAAGTGTAAGGTTAAAAGACGAAACTAAGTGTTGATGAGGATGTAAAGCAACTGTAATTTTCATGCTTTGCTAGTAGGAATATAAAATGGTGCCACGACTTCAAAAACGCATTTAGCTATTTCTTTAAAAGCTGAGCATATACTACCATACAACATTAATTCCACTATTAGTTATTTGTCTAAGGGAAATGAAAATCCATGTCCCCACAAAGGTTTGCACACACACAAATGTTTACAGTAACTTTGCCCATAATATCCAAAATGTAACTCAACTATCCATCAATAGAATAGGTAAGCCAAATGTAGTACATCTGGTACCAGGAATAATAAAAAGGAATGAATTACTGATACCTGAAACAGCATGGATAAGTCTCCAAAACATTATGGGGAGCCAAAGAAGTGAGACACTCTGTGATTCCATTTTTATGAAACTATAGAAAAAACAAATCTAATATGGGCCCAGGGTGAGGAGGATTTACCAGAAAAGGAAATGGGATATTTTAGGTTGATAGACATTTTCTATATCTTTGTTGATGTGGTGATTACAGTTTTATACATTAGTCAGACTTATCAAATTGCACATTTAAAATAGATGTATTTTATTATATGTAAATTATAGGATGAATAAGGATGGAAATTAGAGAAGTTACAAATTCTACTTATAGTTGATCCCCTAGGAAAAAAAGTCAAGTGATAAATGAGCACCTGAGCAAGATTTCAGAATCCTGTTTGAAACTACATAAAAATACTGCTATGAAGACAATTACTAACATCTAAGTATAAAAATTTTGACTTTTAGTGCATTTGTACAGAGAATGGTGGTATATTTCATTTAAACTTATGGTCAAACATAGCAATCTATTGTAATCAGAGGAAAGCATCAGTTCTAAGTATAGAAACAAGATTAAACAGACACATCCAAAATAATGAAATTAAATGATATCTAGAAACTAAATCTAAATCATGTGTACTACTCATATATTTTTAGAAAAATAGCCATATATTAGTGTGAAAAGATGTAAAGAAGTGAATATTAATTTGTTGAGCCAGACACATAGTATTGATAAGGATGTATCATAAGTAACTGTAGCTTGCGATAAGTAAATGACTTCCCTTCTTTTTACTTTATACTTTTTTTCTTACAGTAATTAATATGAACAGATATTTCCTTTGTCCCTTTATTTCTTGAAACCACACCCTTCCTCATTGCGCCTCTTTCTCCAAAAGTGAATTTTTAAATTTATCACCTCTCCTTTAGTTTTTCTTTTCTTTCCCCTTCTTTTTTGTATCTCCAAAGTTATAGTAACTTAGCAAAAGTTAATGCCCCTCTTCACTTACCCACCTAAGGCTTATTTTTGAAGCAGTTTTTGCATTGTAAAGAGGACAGTATTGTGGAAATGATTCTCAAGTCCAATTGTATGGGAAATTATGAGTTTGCTTCCGCTTTGTAGGGCATCAAAAATGTATGAAGTACTGTAGAATGGATTACATCTCTTTTGTCTTCTCCCAAAGTAATTTGTTTATTGTCCTTTACCTTTCCCCTTTCTTTTCCTTTGGGCTGTGTCTGGAGTAACCTGTTCAGTTGCTCAGCGAACCTCCCCTTCCCGCCCAGGCATACCATTTAGAGTGTGTTGTGATATTATGTTCTTGAGCCTTGATGGACCATGATGAACTATCAAGCTTAGTTACTTTTTCTTAGCGCTCCTTTCTGCCTGGAGAGTCTTACTGTATTAGTCTCCTTTCACCTTCCTACAGATTTGTTATTGGGCGAGAAAAGCCAGGACAAGTGAGTGAGGTTGCCCAGTTGATAAGCCAGACGCTGGAACAAGAAAGGCGCCAGAGAGAGCTGCTGGAACAGCACTATGCCCAGTACGACGCCGACGATGATGAGGTAAGCGGCGCTTGCAAACATCCTTCCTGCCTTTCTTCCCACCGTGTTCCTACTTTACAAAACTCTTTTCCCGGAAAAAGTAGGATAGGTTCTTTGCAGTTCCTCAAGGAGAACGTGTCTACATTCAACTCCACAGAAAATAAACATTACTTACATTTGTTATTAACTGATGAATCAAGTAACGGTATCCCATTTACAGCATGAAGACTTTGGAGTCAAGGAAGTCCTTTTTGTGCTATTAAAAGAAATTCACTGAAACAAAAAAGAGCGAAAAAACCAAGATGCGAATGGTAGCTGTCTTTATTGTTGGAATTTGGTGATGTTCTCTCTCTGCTTTGTATTTTTTTGATTTCCCCCCCAATTTTCTACAGTGAGTTTGTAATGCTTTTTGAAAAAAAATGAGTAAACATTTTGATTGAAAAAAGACACATGCATACATACACAAACATACACAGGAAAGTACTCAAAAATGCTGAGTGTTTTCAGGTTTCTTTTTTCCAGGAGAAGAAAGGTCTTTGGATCTGCTCACTGTGATTTGTGCTAACATAATGCAGAACAAAGCCTTTCCACCAGCATATATTCCTTAGAGTAGATACATATTGGAATAATTTTGCATCCTGCTCTCTGTAGAAGATCAAGTAAATGAATAGAAGCTAACCCCCAAGTGAAAATGGCTCTCTGGAACCCTTGTGCGTTATAATGTAATGCAGATGCTGGTCTATTTCTAATGTAAATGCCAAATGTACATTGATATAATGGGACAACATGCTTTATTATAAACATGTTTAAACATGCATGTGTTTCATATTGGCATGTCAAAAAAAATCCATCAATAATTTAATCATAGTATTTCGTACTCCATAAACATAGTAAATATTCAGGTAAAACATATATTATTTATACCAGCTGATGTAAGGACAGTGCAACTTCTTATATTCAACCTCTGCTCATCTGAATGTATTCTTTTTCCAGACCTTTTTTTGTTTTTGGTTTCTAGCCAGGACATAGTGAAGATTAATAAACAGACATTGAAATTTTACGTATTTTTAGTCTGGAATGTTTTAACCCAAATGTATATTAGTTTTTTATATGATTGTAATTTAATGAGGATGTATTCTCCATTTATTATAGTAGAAAAGTAAAAGTGGTGCATCAGTTAACTTTTGACCAAAGGATAAACATTACAAAGTCTTCATGTGAATGAATTAGTCTCTTAGAATCTTATATAGTTGATTTAACTTTTCACTTTCAGAGTGCATTTGAAATGGCAAGTATTTTTTTTATTCTGAGATATTACATATGAAAATGTTATTTTGGATTTAAAAATTAAAAAGCAAAAAACCAATTTTGTCAGATATTTAAATTTTCATCTTACCTATTAGTCTTCAGTTCTCTGTGCTAGTGTTTTGTGTTTTATCAGAGACACTGATTTGGTTTGGCTGCAAGCCTGTTTTAGGATTATAGAATCATTCTCTGCAGGTTTGGTTTTTACCTGCTCATTTTGCTAGAAAGAATTTGGAGGTGAGGTTCGGGGCAGTTCTGATGACATCAAGTGGGGGAAGACGAGGAAGCCAGGCTTCCCAGGCTGTGGGCTTCAGTATCTTTGGCTTTAAGAGATTGGGCTAAAATTCTGAATTCTTTCTAGCTTTTAATAGTCCATGAATCTGTGAAATAAAACATCAAGTCTAACAAGGAAAGAGGTAAAATAAGATAGCTCTTTAAGGCTCTCCTAGTGAAAATTTTAGATCATGTGCTACATATTACATACTTCCAGTTATTTTGAGGATCTGATTCCATTCAGCCCCAAAAGTTTTCAACTCAGGCCCCTAAAGCTGTTTGTTTGATGTTAGATTTTCTCCAATTTGAGTAAATGCAAAATGAGTATTTGTTACTCAACTTTTATACCTAAAAGCACATCATAAAGATTTTTTTGTTTGCCTAGTTTTTTTTTTTAAAGAAAGCAAAGTTGATTGTCACCTGAGCAGGTATTTTTCAGGACTAAGGAAGGTAAATAAATATTCAGTGCCTGGCACTTTGCAAGGTGCATTTCCCTGCATGATTTCATATAATCTTTTCAACACACAGAAGAGACTTTTTTTCTAAAAATGAGGCAAACAAAGTAAATGAGACTTTTTCTAGTCATACAGCCAGTAGTTGGCAGATTTAGTATGGGAATAGAGTCTTCCTGTCTCCAAAGTTGGGACTTTTTACAACACTTTGCTGTTTTTGAATGGAGTGGGCTGATGGGTCTGTCTTTGTTCAGGCACACACAGAATAACTGGGGAACAAGAGATGTTGGAAAGAGGATTCCTGTTTCGAGTGATGGAGTTTCTTGTAATACTTAGGTTATGTGATTCTTTATTCCGTATTTCTAATAATAGGGGAATCAAGTGCTTGGAGAATTAATCTTATTCTAGGTAGATAATCCCTAAGTATCCTGTGAAGACAGGACTTTAGAGAAGAATAATTGAGTATATGATTTTGTTTTTTAAATTAGAGTTTAGCTCTAGGTTAAACTTTTTCTTTTGTCTTCAAGTTGTAGAAATAGAAATCAGATGCTTGCTACTATGTTATTCCAAGTAACCTTCACTTTACTGAAAAGGTCAAGGAGTCTTTTTCTTTGTCTCTTTCTCATGCTCCTCTCTGACTTATAATTCTCCCTTTCTTGTGTGTTGCCAAAACATGCTCAGTTAAAACCAACTGTTAATTTTCTGTGCATAGGAGAAATGAAGCTGTACAAATAATGAAAATCCACTCTTGCATAAATATTTTATCTCCTTGATTTAATTTTTTTACTAATACTACCAAATAGTGTTAAATCAATTTAAGTGGTATGTCCCTATTTTTTATTTACTCTCTCCCTCTTTGTTAATGAAAAGTAAAATGGCCAACAGACATAATGAAGGTGAGAAGAACCAATATTGGTTATCCAGTGGGTAAATGGTCCTTGAATAACTGAGTTAATTTTATATGTAATTGAACAATGTATAGATTTACACATCATTGTTAATTCTGAATTGTGTAATCAATCACTTGGCTTCTCACTTTTCTTATCATTTATGGAATCATCTTGTGATTTCAAAGTTAGAATCATTTTTATTTCACAATATCCCCTGTGACATTCCCTGGGCCAGCCAGGAAAACCTCTAATTAAATGCAGGACGACCGAGTTCATCCAACTAATTTCCAGAGCCAGCGCTTAGATCAGCATTGTCTACTGAAGGATAGATAGCTTCTGGTTTGGGTCAAATCATCCAAGGTTGATTCTAACTTGGAACTTGTCACATTGACAGAGGGGAGTTGCTTGCTTGAATTGCCTATAGGGAAAACATTGCAATATATCTCACATATATATGTGAGAAATATATCCCGAAATTGTAAAAGTACAGTAGTTCTCTATCAAAACCATATTTAGGATTAAGAATACCTCAACATGTATAGTGTGTGCTTGCATATAGCTGTTTTAATGATTTAGGAAATTATAAGTGGTAATTCAGAATTCAAAATTTATAGATAATTCCAAAACTTTATTGAAATCTCTGCTCTTTATGATTTTTTCCCGAATATTTAAACCAGAAGAGTTTAAAGTAAGCAAACAACCAAATCAATTTAAATTTACATTCCTGTTTCTGTTTACTCTCTGTTAAACATTGTGATGAAAAAAATAAATAAATAAAAAGGGCTCTGCCCAAAGCCTGAAGAGCAAAGGGCAGGATCCTATAAAGAAGAGGAAGATTAAATCTGAATAATTGAAATATAGATCTGAATATATCTGTAATTAGCAACTGCATTTCTGAATAATAGAATTATTGTTCATTTCTTTTTCTTTCTTTCTTTCTTTCTTTAACAATCTGGAAGGTAACGATGGAGGATTTCAGTAAGCCCCTCACACAGTCAGCACTATCCCACGAAATTCTGGGGGTATGGTAAATTTTTCAACTAGATTTTAATTTTCAATAACAAATTTAATCTCCTGTCATACTCCACAACTGTCAATGTCTAGCCTTTCAATGGTGGGATGATGTAATTTTGATATATGTTTTGTGTAACATGGGTCATGTATGTAAATTGTAGGTAGATGTTTCTATCCAAGATCACTATGCAATGTGAAATACAGTTGGGCTCAGACTAGAAATGAAGTATGAACTGGTGCTGTACCACTTTTTTGAATTAAGAAATACATATGGTCGTTCACATTCAAATAAACTATTTTACATGCACTTTGCAATTATATGATTATTTTGGTTTGCTTCTTTAAATATACTCTTAAAATATTACGTTTATTACATTTTAAAATCTTAGATTATAGGTGTTATTTCAGAGTCTCTTCGGGCAGTAGTTTATAACAAGGTTAATCATCACTCTAGAAACCGAGGCTCCTTCTCTTAAAGCATAATTTAATCTCATTTCCATAATTTTTTTCATTACTGGAATTAATATCATTATAACTATATCATGAGAACAGTAGTTTAGTTTTTAGAATCTTTTAAAGTACTGAATATGATTTAGAGCAGCTGCCTACATGGATATGCATTTTTATTGCTTGTGTTAACATTAATAACATTAATAATTAGAGACAGAAATATAGTAGAAGCTATGGTTTGCATAAGTGTTGAATGATTTATAAGAATATAATTTTTAGGTGAAAAGTATTACAGGGATAACATTAAATTTGACTCCTGCTGTTTGCTGTTCCTGGTTGGAAACAGCTTATGTTGTGTGAAAGAGAGATTGCAATTACTATGGATGGCCTTTTAATAATGTGGATTGAGTTTATACTGTTCTTAATGTTGAGAACCTATGAGTGGGGGGCATTCTCTCAGTTCTCAAACGTTTGTGTTATAGCAGGCACCAGAACTTCAGTGTTTTTTCTGTCCTTTATCATTAGGCTGCTCTCTTCAGTAGGGAAAAAGCCTTCTTTAATTTTTGTTGTCAACTGTTTTAGAACACTGTGGCTGAATTGCAAGGAGTGTCTGGCAACTGCAATAACAATAACAACTATTTCCTTAAGGTTTGTTTTTTTTTGGTGGAAAATAATGCTTATCTGTACTTTTCTGCTTCCTGTGTGAAATTAAATATTCTATGTGTCTTATTAACTAGCTGTGTGCTCAGAACTCTAGAGCCGTGTGTTTTCTATGTTGAATGATAGTTGGAGAAATTATCATTTGAAAAATAATATTTAATTCTGAAATATAGCACATATTACAGGTACAGGTTCTGCAAGTTGGACTCAATCCTTAACGTTTAACCATGGATGTTTTTAACCCTTAACACTTTAAGTATTTTGTAATTTATATTAAAGGGGAAGAAAAAGATACCCAACAACAAAGCTGTATAATGTTTATACAATACAGTGTTTTTAAATCCAATGTTGTTATTTTAGAAAATAATCTTTGGATACAGAGTTTTTAATTTTTCAAAAAACTAAATGCACAGTATCTTTAAATTATACAAGTACTTATTTGCATGATTTACACAGTGGACATAGGAAAATGTCTAAAAACGTATTACACTTCAAGTGACAAAATAATTCTCACTATCTTTAGCTGCTAGTAACAGAAATGGGAGAGCTTAAAAATGGAAGTCAAGTATGTTTAAAGTGGAGATTGGATTATGGTGATAAGAGGAGCCTGAAGAATAGGAGAAATATAAGACCTTTTTAACAACTTGTTTATAGACTCCAATTTGGATCTTTAAAACCATTAAATTTAATTATACCCTTTAGTTTGTGATCCCCAAATCTACAGTACTGGTCGTTGTCATTGAAACCTAGAATCATAAGATGCTTAGACAACATTTAGATGAAGATTGTATCCATGCTTGATCTAGCCTAAGCAGTGTAAACGTATACACATACACACACACACACACACACACACACACACACCATCTCCTGGAGTTAGACATCCTCCTATACTTGAAAGATCTTCTTTAGAAATATATTCTTTGTATGTGAAAAAATTATTATTTATAGTATTGAGCACAGACAGGAAGATGGATAGTGTCAAGGGAAGACAGAGGTTAAAATAGAAAACTTTGCCTAAATATTGTCATCTTTTTTGTAGCTTATTTTCTTTATTTTATCATAATGCAAGTGATTTGAATATCTTCATGTTATTTTCTTTCCAACTGTCACATTGTGATGATATTTATTCATGAATGAGTTACAAAATACTAAATAAACTCTATCAAATTTTCTATGCCATTAAATTCCTCTGAGAATATAGGCTTTGTACATCCTAGAAATCATGCTAGAACAATTCTATAGTACAATGACGAACAGGCTTTGCAGTGTTAGAGATGTCACAGAAATAACAGGAATGACAATATTTTTCCAACTTTAAGAATATTTGTAAGTTGAATATCATTTTATACCAAAAAGTTATAGAATATAAAAAGGCACCACTGGAGATGGGCCTTATCAGCCTTACTGTCCAGTGGGCCCGAGGGATCCTGTGGCTTCGCCATGCCTCTGCTCCTTCTCTCTTCTCTTCCTGGAATGCCATTCCCTGCACTCATTCTTGGTTGCCCTTGTATGCCCGGTGATCCTGTTCACTTTTCAGGGCTCAGTTTAGGTTTCATGTGTCTTCTCTACAAAGCCTTCTTAGACTATCTCAGCTGGTCTGGGGCCCCTTTTCTGTATGAGTCAATAGTACTGCACATCTCTCTCTACCATTATTTACCCATAAATATCCCCCACTGGTTTATAATCTCTTCAGTGACAGGTTTCAGTAGCTCGTTGATTTTTAATACATACCAGCCTGAGCCTAGCGCTGGGCAGATTAGAAGAAGCCAAGAAATTGAACTGAATTGAATCACTCAAAGGACGTTAAGATGAAAATTGGAGAATAGAGTTAAATGAGGAGAATAAAATTTAGTTAGGAGCATAATCTGAAATAAGGAGGCAAGACTGGCATAGAGTACATGGGAAAAGGATTGTCAAACCTGGCAAGACTAGAGATTAGAGATAGGGACTGAGGAATAATCTGTACTTGTCCTTTGGTATTTGGGATTTAGCACCTTTCTGTGGGATTTTACCTCCACATTTTAATTATTTTGAAAGAATGTGAATTTGCAAGAAGACCTTGTCTCTATCACACTGCACCAAAATTGTTTGCACATAAAACCAGAAAAAAAATGAATATACATACTTCATTCCTTGAAAATCTTTGGACTTCAGCAATAAGAATTTGGTCACTCACATTGACATGACTTCTTTTTAGTCATAACTGCATAAACATACAATAGAAACAGAGTAGTTGAAATGGCCTAAGTGATGTCAAGATCAATATTGCATAGATAGCCATCTTCTCTTATTTTGCCCAATAGCCATCAATCATAGAAATCTCTTTTCTTCAGCAGTAAGAACTAAATGGTGACCTGACCAAAGACCGGTGTTTCGAAGCAGCTTTATTATGGAGTTTAGTAGGTCTGATAAGTATTACATTTATTTTAAACTGATACTGATGTTTGTAAGGGTAGTGGTAAAAACTCGTAATGGATCTGAAATTCCAGGTCTTAAAGAGATTAAAAAAATTATCTTATTGACATAAAATTGACAGAGTAAAATGTGGATGGATCTTTAGTATATAATTTGACTTTTTATCATTATATATTCATATTTCATATATTAACGTCAGTGTTAATGAGGGATAATTTATATACAATAAAATGCACCAATTGTAAATGTATTTATGTAGATAGACAGTTTCATGAATAACCACCACTACAGTCAAAATACAGAACATTTTCATGACCTCAAATAATTTTCTTATAGAACTTTGCAGTTACTCTCAGCCCAAACCAAATATCTATCTGTTTTCTAACATTATAGATTAATTTTGTCAATCCTAGAATGTCATTTGAACAGAATCATAAAGTACACACTTCTCAATATCTGGCTTCTTTCACTTTCATAATGTTATATTTATTGTAAGTATTCTGCATATTATGATGAGACTGTAATTGATACTGCTTTGAGTTACAGTAGACAAAGCCCAGGGCCTACCCAAAGTGGGATGTCCAATTGGAAACCCCCATCGTGAAGCTTGAGTCCCATGGGCTACACTACTATATAAGATGAAAATAAAATCTAAACTCCACTATGTGAGAAACTGCCTTGTTAAACCTTGGTTTTGGATAGAAGGGAAGAAAAATTTTTCCTGAGACATGTTGATCACAGCAACCTGAATTTATGCTACCTTTAAGAGAAAAAAAATACCCTTTATCGAGTATTCATCTTCAATCAAAGCCTAAATGTTAAAGTTTCCAAAAAATGAGCTTACAGTTTCAAAGTACAAATCACCATGAGTAACAGACAACATAAGAGGGTGGGTGCAGGGAGGAAGTAAAAAGGGAAGGGAGAAAAAAGGAGAAAGGAAAAAAAAGATAAGATCCCAATTATTTTATCAATTATACCAAACTGGAACTGGTGTCTCCGGTCCTGTATAACTTCTTCCAGAGGACAAAAATGAAAGTAGAACAACTCTGATACTAGGAATATAGTAAAACCTTGAGAGTGTGAGATGTATGAGGTAATGAGGTCTAACCTTGGTACCAAACCATATGATGATGATAAAGAAGACTTACAGGCCTATCCTATTCATAAAACAATGCAAAAAGAAAAAGCCTAAATAAGATATTAACAAATCGTATCCAAGAACATTTAAAAGAGAGATTATGGTGACATAGAGTTTAGCCAGTAATGCAAGTATGGTTTCATATTTGAACATCAGTCACTACTTGCATTTGACATCGTACTAGAAGGCAAGAAGTAAAAGAAATATATTGGAAAAAAAAGAAATATATTGGAGAAGAAAAAATAAAACTTTTTTTTAAGTTTTATTTATTTTTTGAGAGAGAGAGAGAGAGAGAGAGAGAGAGAGAGACAGTGTGAGTGGGGGAGGGGGAGAGAGCGAGGGAGACAGAGAATCCCAAGCAGGCTCCGTGCTGCCAATACAGAGCCCAATGTTTGGCTCAAACCCACGAAGCCACGAGATCATGACCTGAGCCGAAACGAAGACTCTGACATTTAACCAACTGAGCCACCCAGGTTGCCCCAAGAAATGAAACTGTTATTATTGCAGGTGATGTGATTATCTATTTGGAAAACCTCAAATATACCTAAAGATCAATTACTAAAATTATAAGATTTTAGCAAATTTGCTGGGCATATAAATTAATATAAAATATAGCATGTATTTCAATGTGTCTACAGAGAGAGGATATAACTTATAAATTATTAATTCCTTTGGTAAAAGGCAAGACGTTGCCTAATAAAACATAGGCAAGACCCTCAGGGAAAGAATTTTATTGAAATATATTAAAGAAGGCTTATATGAAAGGGAAAAGAAGCCTTATTCATGGATTAGAAGACTCAGTAGTTTAATTGAGTCAATTTTCTCTAAGTAGATTTATACATTCAATGCAATGCCAGTGAAAAGAATTGTAAAGAATTTAAAAATAGAATTTGGTAAGCTATTGCTACAATCCATAGGAAATCCGAACAATGCACCAGGAAAAAAAAAAAAGTAACATTTCACATGCCTTAGAAGAGAGATATTTATTACTAAGCTGTAGAAATTTAGTCCCTGGAGCAAAAGAAGGAACAAGTTGGTCAAGGAGTCCGGAAGCAGTCCCTCACATACATGAAAATTGGATTAGTCATGCAGATCACACTCCAGGTGAGCTGGGGAATGTTAGGCTTCTTAGTGAAGAGAAAACAGTGTAGTTGCAATCCCCAATCTCAGTCTGTATCTAAAATTCACTCCAGGTGGATCAACTATTTAGATGCAAAAAGAAAATTTAGAAGACACTGTAGAAGACTATCTTTATGACCTCATTGTAAGAAATGTTTCTACACAAAACACCTAAGAAAGCAAAACTATAAAGGAAAGGATTGAGAAAATTGTATTAAAATTAAGAACTTCTGTTCATCAGAAGAATACCTTTATGAAAGCAAAAAGGCAGACCAGAGGCTGGAAGAAAATGTTTGAAAAATAAATAACTGAAAGAGAGTCATATAAAAAGTACTTCTGTGAGCCAATAAGGAAAGAATAGCATTGGCTTTAATGATCATGTCATAGAAGAGGAAACCTCAGTGGCCAATGAACATATGAAAAGATGCCTGAACATATTAGCAATCAGGATGTAAAAATTAAAAACCAAAATGAAATACCATTTGATAGCTACTGAATTGATTTAAATGGAATATTTTAAGTTTTGGTGAGGATGTGGAGTAAAAGGAACTTTTATTCTCTGCACACAGGAATATTCATCGGCCCATCCACCTTGAAAAACAATTTGACATTATCTAGTAAGGTTGACTTCTTCTAAGCACTTAGTATAAGTCTTATATACATGAACTGTAAGAATTGTTCTAATACTTTTCTTATAAGAGAAAAAAATTGGACACAACTGCTATCTCTACCAAGAAAAGAATGGGCAAAAATACTGTGGTGTATTCTTACAATGGAATGATGTACAGAAGTGGTTTCAGCAATCCCATGGCAACTGGTAGAATCTCAGGGACATACCATTCAAAATGAAAAAGGCACAGAAGAATACAATAGAATTCCACTTATATGAAGTTTAGAACCATTAAAAACAAATGATACATTGTTTTGCTATACGTAAATATGATAAAACTGAAGAAAAACCAAGAATGATAAAATCCAGCAGGATTACTTTGAAGGGCAAGCATCTAAAACAGGAAAGCACACACAAGAGGACTCTACGATGTGGTGATACTGCTCCTTTTCTTGTACTAGGTTGTTCATTGGTAGTGGTTTTATCTTTATTCATATACTGTCTATATGTTTTGTAAATATTCTGTCACCTCAATATTTAATGAAAAATTAATATCTGCCATGGACAGTTCTTACATTTAGCCATTATATGGATACAAAATGACTCCGACCTGGTTCCTGCTCCCCAGCATTTACAAAATGACCCTACAACTCTGTCTCAAACTTGCCTCAATGTGACAATCTCATGGTACTTCTTTAAAATTACACATTTCCCCACCCAGCCTCAGACCTAGTGAAACAGAATATGCATTGTAGCAGGCCTCGGATTATGGGCGTTTGTGGGAAGGAGTTAGCTGCGATCATAGCTGGAGTTGTCCAGCCTAAAGATGCCAAGAAAACTGACCTTTGAGTCCTGGTGTTGCAGGGACTTTGTCAGAAAGAATTGCTGCCACGAACCACCAGACAGCCGTGAGGAAAGGAGTAGACTTATTCTCTCTCAAAGGAAATTGTAAAATCGAGATAGTGTTTATCATCAATTCATAGATAATCCATAGAAGTACCATCAATGATGTTTGTATTGATTTTACCTTTTCATTTCTATAACTTCTGGTTAGCATTTTTGCAATCATATGCATCACTTTGTATTTTCCAAGATTCAATTAGTTGTAGAATTATAGAATTATTAAAATAATCATATAACATGTGCCACTTTGGTTCCTGTAGTTGTTCTCTTCTGCAGATTATAAATTCAGGGAAATACAAATCTCTCTGTCCCTTCCCACAGTTCTGCTGGCATCAGAATAAGCGCTTCATTGTTTCCTTGGCAAGTAAAATGAAACTCAAGGAAGGCTGCCAATTTGAAATTGCAGTGTGACATTTGAATTACAGAGGTCTACTTTGGTCTGTTGACTGTTTAATTCTGGATCTCAGTGGGAAAAATAGGAATCTTTAGTTCCCTCCTCATATAGAATATATTTATCAGGGACTTAAAGACAGTGGCATTATATATTAGTGAGTAGGTAGCATTTGTTAAGAGGAATTGAATTAGGAATATTGACTCATGGAAAAATATAGTTTACACTCCCAAGAAGCTCACTATTTTGTTTTGGAAACAATAAATATATATGGTAAAGAATTTAAAGCACTTTCAAGGCAACCTGTCAAAAGGCTAGATAAGCATAGTGTAAAAGAATCATCACAGTGAAGGATGTACAAAATAAAAGTATGAATTTAGATTTGTGGTGTTAATTTTTATTTGCAAGAAGTTTTTTGTGGTTTTTGTTTGTTTTCTGTAACCTAGAAGTTGGGTCAATATTGGATATGTTCAAGAAGTAAAAAGACCAGTTTACCTGCAGGCAAAGTATGTGGAAAGGAATACTAGTTGGACCGTCTTTGAAAAGGTAAATTGGACAATATTTTAGGGACTTTAAAAATCAGCTGAATTTCTAGACTTTTTTTCCCATTAATAATTGGGAAACAATTTTCCATGAGACCTTCATATTTCTGAGGCACTGACTGCCCTTTGTTCTGGACTATCCAGTGTTTGTGTAGTGAACAGTCTTAGAAGGTACAGGTAGTCTTCTCCCCTGGAGCAAGAGTGGTAACGTTGCATATTGTAAAAGATGCAGGTTACCTAGCTCAGGGTTCCTCCCCACACGCGCCTGCTTATGCAGGTATCATCCAGCCTTCTTCTCAGCACTCTTTGGAAATTGGGGTTTGAGGAATCAGCACAAAAATATGTCTGTGTCAACTAGTACAAAGACCTATTCTGGGTTAGAAGAACGTTCTGACCTTGGTCGGACCACAGTCCTAGAGAAACACACTGACATCTAGCTTGAAAGGAAGGTATTTTCAATTGTCACACTCAGGAGCCTGGGAAATCCTTAGAGCTTTAGTGAGTTCAGTGTGGAGGTTATGGAGCAAGGCATATTATGCTAATTAAGGAGAAACAGCAACAGTCGGGCTGCCTTGTGACTCAGCCCCTCCTGCAATTTATTATGCCAGCTGTAGTCATTCAGACAGTACAAGGTCTCAAAGTATTTTGTGGTGCATCTTAGTTGCTATAAAGGAATATCAATATTGTCCCTGTCAGGGAGAGATCTTTGAGACAAACTCCTATGGAAAATCATCCATAAGTATTTGGATCCTAACTGGTCTACCATGCTGATGAAAGTAACCTGCTGGAGAATGAGAAAGTGTCCCACAACAATCTAGCTAAATTCTTTTTTTTTTTTAAATTTTTTTTTAACGTTTATTTATTTTTGAGACAGAGAGAGACAGAGCATGAACGGGGAGGGTCAAAGAGAAGGAGACACAGAATCTGAAACAGGCTCCAGGCTCTGAGCCCTCAGCCCAGAGTCCGACGCGGGGCTCGAACCCATGGACTGCGAGATCGTGACCTGAGTTAAAGTCGGACGCTTAACTGACTGAGCCACCCAGGCGCCCCAACTAAATTCTTACAGTCAGTCTCACCGCGTTGGAAACCTTCCCCATTCCTTATGTTCTAACCAAACCAAACTTAGGATTGGACTCCAGGTTGAGATAGCGCCCATAACAGTTCCTGCTATGGGAGTCAAAACTGTGACTGCTGGGTCAAAGACTCCCCAGAGCTAACTGGGTTGTATCAGTAATGATATACAGCGCTTTACATATTGCTTTAGGTGGTAGACATTGGAAGTTTGGTTAAAACAGGTGTAACCACCGCACTTCTCAAAACTGAAAATAAATGTGCTTTATTAGTGACACAGGGCTGCCCTCTGCCTCTACGCCCCTTGATACCTCCCCTTTCTAACACGAACTCAGCTGCTCTAAGGAGGAAGGTGATTAGGGATCAGGCTGAGATCTCTTTTGTCCTCCAGGGAGACTAAATGCTGTATGAACCCCTTGAGAATGCTGGGGAACTTTGGGAGGAGAGGCACTCTACCTCATGGTTCTGTGGATACTGGCTCACAAATCATCACCTCACCGATCCCATCATGAGAAAGGATGGCCAAATTCAACTGATGTGGTTTGGGCAGAGTTCACAGTGAGAAGGGAAACAAAACGGCCTTGTGGATGGAACCCATGCAACATAATACCACTGTGGCTTCCACTACTATATGTGTAATGGAACTGATATGTTACACATACACCTGCCCTTCTTTGTCCCATTAGTGCCAGTGGAGATTTTACTATTCTGGGATTGCCACATGGAGAACACTAATAGTAGCATATGTAGGTCACTCTCCCTGTTTCCTCCCAGACGGTCCAACAGGAACAGTGTAGAATCCCAGGCAAAGAAGGAGCAATCACAGCTTATTTAAACATGTAATGGCTGCCAGACTACTCAGCCATTTCCCAGTATAACAACACTGCACGTCCGATGCAGCAACCGAAAAAAGAAAAAAAAAAAAAAGTCAGTTATTAACCTTCTACTAAGCTCTTGTGGGAACTGAAACTACATGTCTGACCCATGGAGGCCTTGTGACCCTCTGGTCTAATAGTTTGAGTTTGAGATAGGTCAGCTTGAACTCCCTGATCGATAAAGTTGGAAAGACCCAACAAGCCTGGCTTGTCAAATGGGAATGATAGATTCAAGAAAGCTGCCAACCTGGCCCAGCAGCATCTTAGATTTACATGAACAAGTAGCAGCTTTCCAGTTTGTAGAAACAAGGCCTCTAGCTCAGTGAGGCCTTCAGTTCCTAGAAGTTTATTGAAATGCCTGGGCTTGGTTCACTAAGGGCTCAGCTAAGCTGTCCAAAGCTGTCTGCTAGGTTTTCCAGCCTCAGCACTAGTTATGCACACCCCAAAATGGACATGGTCACTTTGCTCAATGGGCATAACTCAAGGCCATTCTTTTGGCTCTGCCTAGTACTCTCCTTGATGAACGTTGTTATATATATATATATTTTTTTTTTTTTTTTACTGACTCTTGAGCTGTTGTCCATTACCTGATTAGTCTGCCACTTGGAAGATTACAGACTAACAGGTTAACTTTGAGATGGCAAATCATGGAAACAGATTGTGGCAATTGATCAGACTCTGAGTCTCACATAGCTTCACCACAAGGGTGGTCATAAGAGGCCTTATGTATTTAAAGAAACACCATCATTATATCACATAACCCTTAGATGATTCTAGAGATCCTTCTAAAATGAGACTGTTCTTGATTACTAAGGGTTGCTTTCCTGAGTGGTAGCTGACTTATTTGTTATATGCATTGTGCAGGCAATTATTCTTAGGGTTAGACTCATTTAATTAGATAAGGTGGTACAAAATTTGTTCCTGACTTTAGGTGATGTGATCAGGGACATGACCTCAGCCCTGGAAGGCATTCAGATCAATCTCAACTTGCTGGCCAGGGTTGTTATAAGATGATAGGATTTCCCTGAATCCTAGACTTTCTTCTGGGGGCCAATACCAAGTCTGGGCAATCACTGATACATCCTGTTATATCTGTACTAATACCTTAGGCCAAGTGAAATAAATAAAAAAGCTTAAGGATAGAGCCACCTGAGTTTCTAAGGTAAACACCAATGGTTTATAGGACTTATTTAGCCAGTAGGGTCTGAAAGCCTGGGGAATGTGTTTGATCTCAGTTACTATACATTGTACTCATTCTGCTGCTTGGAGTTCATTTAATAGTAGTCTTAATTATATGAAACGACTGAATGGATTTAGTCCCAACCACTTTGGGTCACACTGATCAGTGTAGCTGAGAGAGAATCATACTAATGGGAAAATTCACCAAAAGCCAAGATGGTATAGAAACAAGAATAGATATTATTGGGGACAGTTCCCCAGTGGGCCTGACTTCTCTGTGTGTCATGTGAGCAGAGGCACTGATAGCCTTTCTTTCATACTACCTTTTTAATGATGTTTGTGTAGTGAACAGCCTTGGAAAATAGATAGTCTCTCTTTAGGGCATGTGAAAGACTTGCTTATTACACATTATTAAAAAAATATATATGTGTTCCCTAAGTTCAGAATTCTTCTTTTGGGGGTTATATTTCATTTTTTTCAATAAATGTAATTATAGTTAGAAACTTAATTATTTTGGGGCACCTGGGTGGCTCAGTCAGTTAAGCGCCAGACTTCGGCTGAGGTCATGATCTCACGGTTTATGAGTTCAAGCCCCGTATTAGGCTCTGTGCTGACAGTTCAGAGCCTGGAGCCTGCTTCTGATTCTGTGTCTCCCTCTCTCTCTGCCCTCCCCTGCTCACACTCTGTCTCTTTCTCTCTCTCTCTCTCTCCCTCTCTCAAAAATAAACAGTAAAGAAGAGAAACGTAATTATTTTAAGAGAATTTCTTCCAAGAAAGAAAGAAAATAAAAGTCTTTTTAAAGATATTTGGTATTTGAATACTCATCAACAGATTCAATAGAGTAAAATCATTGAAGGGGGAAAGATTATAGGGCTTGAGATGGATAGAATTAGGATATTCCTAGAAAGTAACACTTTAGAAACTGTGGTTGAAAACTGCCTCAATAGTGGAATATGACAAATTGTAGTACATGTAACTGCTATTCCTCAGCCCTGTTTTTTTTTTTTTTTTAATTTAAGTGTAGTTGACACACAATGTTACATTAGTTTCAGGTGTAAAACACAGTGATTTGACGAGTTTATACATATTGCTATGCTCACAAATGTAGCTACCATCTGCCACCATGCAATGCTATTACAGTACCATTGACTATATTCCTTATGTTGTACCTTTCATCCCTGTGACGTATTCATTCCATAACTGGAAACCTGTATTTCCTACTCCCCTTTACCTATTTTTCCCATCTCCCTACCTCCCTCCCCTTTGGCAGCCATCAGTTTGTTATTTGTATTTATGGTCTGTTTCTGCTTATTGTTTGTTTGTTTATTAGTTTTATTTCTTATTTTGCACATACAAGTGAAATCATAGGGTATTTGTCTTTCTCTGACAGATTTCACTTAGCATAATATCCTCTCTGTCCATTCACGTTGTCACAAATGGAAAGATCTCATTCTTTTTAATGAATGAGGAATATTTTGTTATATATATAATTATACATATGTTCACACATATTCATACCACATCTTCTTTATCCGTTCATCTATCAATGGACGCTTGGGTTGCTTCCAAATCTTGACTGCTGTAAATTATGCTGCAGTAAACATAGGGGTGCATATATCATTTTGAATTAGTGTTTTTCTATTTTTGAGGTAAATACCCAGTAGTGGAATTTCTGTTTGTAATTTTTTGAGGAACCTCCATACCTAAGTTCAGAATTCTTAACAAAAGATTTTAGTTCCACCCTCTGCTTCATTTTTAGCCCATGTTCTCCTGGCAGTACCCTGGGTTTGAACTTTGGAAACTATTTCTTATTTTTAGAATCAAGATGTTAAAAACCATCAAGGTCTTAGTTCCTTTCTGTTTAATGGTCCTCTCAATTTCTCTCTTTGGTCACATTTTACCATAAGCAGCAAGAAGAAATCAAGCAGCACCTTCAACACTTGTTTGGAAATCTACTTAGCTTGATCACTCCGTTCACCGGGGACATTTCTTACTTTCTCCTTATAGAAGGTGATAATGTTGCTAAGCTTTCTGCCACTACACAAGATTTCCCCCCCCCCCCCCATTCCACCAGATTTCCACTTACAGTGTGTTCCAGACAATTTAGGCTTGCTTTAAGATACTCTTCAAAATCTTCCCAGCCTTCCTTCACTGCCTGTTTCCAAAGTCACTTCCACATTTTTCTGCATTTGTAATGGCAGTACCCCCTTTCTGTTGGTGTATAGCAAATTATGACCCAAACTCAGCAACTTAAAATAGGAAATATTTCTATATTACAGTATCTTTGAGTCCATTTAACTGGATGCCTCTGACTCAAGATCTGTCCCTGGCTGCAAATAAGGTGTCGGTCAGAGCCCCAGTCATCTCCATGCTCCGCTGGGGGAAGATCTGCTTCCAGGCCCACTTGCAGGTGTTGGCAGGACACAGAAGATGCACTTCCAAGCTCCCTTAGGTGACCACTGGCACACCTCAGGTCCTTGCTGGCTGCTGGCCAGAAACCTCAGTTCCTTACGATGTAGGCATCTCCATAGAGCCATGCACAACCTGGCAGCTCGTTTCTCAAGAGCAAGAGGACAAAAGAGACACAAGTCATGGTCTTTGTGTAAACTAATCTCAGAAAGGACATCCCATCGCTTTTGTTGCATTCTCGATTTTAGAAGCGAGTCACTAGGTCCAGCCCACATTCAAGGGAGAATGGATTATAGAAGAGCATGATTACCCAGGAAGAAGGATCCTTAGGGATCATTTTAGAGCCTGCCATAGTGGAAAATAGAGCCCCTGCTTTTCAGGAGTATACTTTATAAAAGGAAGGAAGAGAGGAAAAAATAAAACTAAAGAAGGCATTTAAAATACTGTAAAATCAGATGCTAACTTACAAACCGTCTACCACAATTGCTAGGAAATTTTAAGAAGGGAAAAGATGAGTTTGAGTTGTTACAAAAAAATTTATAGGCAAATCTTAAATTTACCTAGTCAGAATTTTAGGAAAAATAATTTGTCAGCAAATTATCTGAGAAGCTGAGTGCTTGAGGGCGGGGAATGTGGAACTTAGATATAGTTGTTAGATGTATCTTGCTTAAGAAACATTCTAGAAGGTAGAATGAAGTGAAATATCAGAAAACATTCTGAGAACAAAGACTGACAAGAAAATTTTGAATGACTTGAGAAATGAGAGGAGTAGGGAATATATATTTTGGGCCAGGCATCATGGTGGATGTTTTACGTACTTAATTTCTTTGAATCCTCTCAATATCCTATGAGATTGGTATCTTTGGGGCCATTTTATAGAAGAGGTGAGCATAAAAGATAGAAGTTAAATGGCTTGCCAACTACCGTGCAACTGTGAAATTATTTTTTCTCTTTTGGGGCCCTTGTCTCGCCAACCCCAGAGCCCATGCTTTTTTTGCTGTCATTGTCCTGGAGAAGCCAGGGATGGTGAAAATGATCATAGTCATAAAGTCATCTAGTCTTTAGGAAATTCTTGGCATTATGATTAATACTTTGAAGGTATCACTACTGGAAATTCTCCCAACAACCTTATGAAGAAGATGCTGTGATTCCCATTTTATAGATGAGCAAAGAGACCAAATGGCCTAACATTACAAAACTAGGACACACAGAAGTCAACTGACAGAAAATGGAAAGAGATGCCTTTGCAGAGAAGGAGCTACTTTTGCTGAAAGCCATCTGGATGACTGGCACAGATTTAGGAATTTTAAACATTAAAGTGTTAGTTTGAGGTCTTTCTCCTCCAGAGAAAAAGCAACTCTCTTCTATTCTCTAGCAGAACTGAGTCTGAAAATATATATAACCAAATTCAGATCCAGTAAACAAATTCCAACAGAAACTGCATAATCAAGGCTATTTTTATGATTAGCACCATTTAGTTTCCCGGAATTTACCAGAGCAAACATTGCTAGAGCAAAAATTACTGCTGATGGTTGAACCTGACAACAAGAGAAAATCCCCAAAAGGGTCATTTAGGCCTGAGCTGCAGCTGTGCTCCACCATATTTCTTACTTGAAAGCTGAGAATTAACAGGAAAATCAGGGCTCTGCTGTGCTGTGCAGATGCGGCTAAAACTGTATTAATTTATTCAGCAAACATTTGTTTAGTGCCTACTATATGCCAAGCGGTATGCTAGCCACACTGGGAGTGCAAGAATAAATCATACCTGATGCTCTCAAGGAGCTTACAGTTGAAAGCGGATAATAGGAGAAGGCAGATATAAAAAAAGGCCCAAGTTTTATGAGTGATGCAAGGATATAGTAGAAGCATAAGGGAGTGGATTAGAAGAGTCTTAAAGCAGCAGACTCATAGGAGGAGGGAAGTAGATGGGTCTTCATCTTGCATCACTAGGGCAGGAGGGGAGGGGCGAGGGGGCGGGGCATAAGTGAGGAGAACAGAGGCCTGATAGTTTTCTTGGTCTTGGGCAGAAGCTGATGCCTCCTCTGAAACTGAGAATATAAGAAGAGGGGCGGGTTTAGGGAAAAGAAAAACTTTGCTTCAGAAATGGCTAATTTGCTTATCAAAGATTCATGTGACACAGTAGCAGGGTCTTGTAGAGTATTGTATTTCTGAGACCAGAACTTAGCAAATATCTGGTTATAAGATGCAGACTTGGAGAAGCTTTAGTATATGTTGCTGTTGTAGGATTACCACCACGACTGGCAGCTATTGCTTGTTTTGAGCATCTACCACGTACCACACCTTGTACTGAACACCATGTAACTTAACCTCACAATAACCTTGTTACACTAAGGAGATGTTTTTATCCTCACTCTATAGATAAGGAAATTGAAACTTAGACCTGGAAGCTAACTTTACCAACACTGTAGAGCCAGGATTTGAATCCAGGCCTAAGTGACTTCAAAGTGAAGACTGTTTAGTTGGTCTCCACTTAACCAACTCACCAATATAACAGATCATGCCCCTTCCTTCTGTAAAACCTAAAATGAGGTCTACAGCTCTCCTGAGTGTTCAAAGCTCGAGAATGTCTACATGCTTTTGCTCCCACCAGTCAAAAGTTAGATACTCACCAAGAGGCAGAACCTGTCAGCTAGCTGCACTTATTACTGTTTTAATAAAATAAGTGCTCTGATGTAATACAAATATAATGGAAGTTGTCTAGGAATAGGAGAGGAAATGCTTTGGGAAGAGACAATAAAGATGGGTAGCTCAAGAAAGCCAGATGTGAGAAGGAAATGTAAGAGAGACAGACCATAAACATCTGAGGAATTTTGCATTCATTTTGCCTTGGAAGTTATCTTTTCCATCCATTTTAAGACACTGCAGTAGTTCTATAGATTGTATGCTGTGGTTCTGGTTTATATAAGAAAGAGTGGAGTATAGGCCGGGAGACTGGGTCTACGTCAAGAGGCACCACCAAGAGACTCTCGAGCCGCGCTGGAAGGGACCCTACATCGTGGTGTTGACAACCCCCACCACTCTCAAGGTAGACGGCATCGCGACCTGGGTCCATCACACCCACGCTCGGCCAGCGGACCCCTCCTCCATCCAGAAGGACGTAGTCACGCGATGGGCCATCAGTCGGGACCAACACAGCCTGCTCAAGCTCAAGCTACAGCGCATTCGGCCCACCTAATATTGCTTGTGTAAAAACGGCATTCCATGCCAGGCCTGAAATGTTCCAAAGCTCAGTTCGGTTTTGTTAGAACATTCTATCTGGTCTCGCTGGATCAAGCTCTCCTCTCCAGATCGGCCTATATGGGGAACTGAAAATAATCCTGTTTCAACATTTTAGGAGGTTCCGGAAGATGGCGGCGTAGGAGGACGCGGGACTCACAGCGCGTCCTGCCGATCACTTAGATTCCACCTACACCTGCCTAAAGAACCCAGAAAACCGCCAGAGGATTAGCAGAAGGGAGTCTCCAGAGTCAAGCGCAGACTAGAGGCCCACGGAAGAGGCACAGGGGAAGTGCCCTGCAGGTCCTCACCACGCCAGGGACTCTCCAAAATGACCAAACGGAAGAATTCCCCTCAGAAGAATCTCCAGGAAATAACAACAGCTAATGAACTGATCAAAAAGGATTTAAATAATATAACAGAAAGTGAATTTAGAATAATAGTCATAAAATTAATCGCTGGGCTTGAAAACAGTATACAGGACAGCAGAGAATCTCTTGCCACAAAGATCGAGGGACTAAGGAACAGTCACGAGGAGCTGAAAAACGCTTTAAACGAAATGCAAAACAAAATGGAAACCACGATGGCTCGGCTTGAAGAGGCAGAGGAGAGAATAGGTGAACTAGAAGATAAAGTTATGGAGAAAGAGGAAGCTGAAAGAAAGAGAGATAAAAAAATCCAGGAGTATGAGGGGAAAATTAGAGAACTAAGTGATACACTAAAAAAAAATAATATACGCATAATTGGTATCCCAGAGGAGGAAGAGAGAGGGAAAGGTGCTGAAGGGGTACTTGAACAAATTATAGCTGAGAACTTCCCTGAACTGGGGAAGGAAAAAGGCATTGAAATCCAAGAGGCACAGAGAACTCCCTTCAGACGTAACTTGAATCGATCTTCTGCACGACATATCATAGTGAAACTGGCAAAATACAAGGATAAAGAGAAAATTCTGAAAGCAGCAAGGGATAAACGTGCCCTCACATATAAAGGGAGACCTATAAGACTCGTGACTGATCTCTCCTTTGAAACTTGGCAGGCCAGAAAGGCTTGGCATGATATCTACAGTGTGCTAAACAGAAAAAATATGCAGCCGAGAATCCTTTATCCAGCAAGTCTGTCATTTAGAATAGAAGGAGAGATAAAGGTCTTCCCAAACAAACAAAAACTGAAGGAATTTGTCACCACGAAACCAGCCCTACAAGAGATCCTAAGGGGGATCCTGTGAGACAAAGTACCAGAGACATCACTACAAGCATAAAACATACAGACATCACAATGACTCTAAACCCATATCTTTCTATAATAACACTGAATGTAAATGGATTAAATGCGCCAACTAAAAGACATAGGGTATCAGAATGGATAAAAAAACAAGACCCATCTATTTGCTGTCTACAAGAGACTCATTTTAGATCTGAGGACACCTTTAGATTGAGAGTGAGGGGATGGAGAACTATTTATCATGCTCCTGGAAGCCAAAAGAAAGCTGGAGTAGCCATACTTATATCAGACAAACTAGACTTTAAATTAAAGGCTGTAACAAGAGATGAAGAAGGGCATTATATAATAATCACAGGGTCTATCCACCAGGAAGAGCTAACTATTATAAATGTCTATGCGCCAAATACCCGAGCCCCCAGATATATAAAACAATTACTCATAAACATAAGCAACCTTATTGATAAGAATGTGGTCATTGCAGGGGACTTTGACACCCCACTTACAGAAATGGATAGATCATCTAGACACACAGTCAATAAAGAAACAAGGGCCCTGAATGATACATTGGATCAGATGGACTTGACAGATATATTTAGAACTCTGCATCCCAAAGCAACAGAATATACTTTCTTCTCGAGTGCACATGGAACATTCTCCAAGATAGATCATATACTGGGTCACAAAACAGCCCTTCATAAGTTTACAAGAATTGAAATTATACCATGCATACTTTCAGACCACAATGCTATGAAGCTTGAAATCAACCACAGGAAAAAGTCTGGAAAACCTCCAAAAGCATGGAGGTTAAAGAACACCCTACTAACGAATGAGTGGGTCAACCAGGCAATTAGAGAAGAAATTAAAATATATATGGAAACAAACGAAAATGAAAATACAACAATCCAAACGCTTTGGGATGCAGCGAAGGCAGTCCTGAGAGGAAAATACATTGCAATCCAGGCCTATCTCAAGAAACAAGAAAAATCCCAAATACAAAATCTAACAGCACACCTAAAGGAAATAGAAGCAGAACAGCAAAGGCAGCCTAAACCCAGCAGAAGAAGAGAAATAATAAAGATCAGAGCAGAAATAAACAATATAGAATCTAAAAAAACTGTAGAGCAGATCAATGAAACCAAGAGTTGGTTTTTTGAAAAAATAAACAAAATTGACAAACCTCTAGCCAGGCTTCTCAAAAAGAAAAGGGAGATGACCCAAATAGATAAAATCATGAATGAAAATGGAATGATTACAACCAATCCCTCAGAGATACAAACAATTATCAGGGAATACTATGAAAAATTATATGCCAGCAAATTGGACAACCTGGAAGAAATGGACAAATTTCTAAACACCCACACTCTTCCAAAACTCAATCAGGAGGAAATAGAAAGCTTGAACAGACCCATAACCAGCGAAGAAATTGAATCGGTTATCAAAAATCTCCCAACAAATAAGAGTCCAGGACCAGACGGCTTCCCAGGGGAGTTCTACCAGACATTTAAAGCAGAGATAATACCTATCCTTCTCAAGCTATTCCAAGAAATAGAAAGGGAAGGAAAACTTCCAGACTCATTCTATGAAGCCAGTATTACTTTGATTCCTAAACCAGACAGAGACCCAGTAAAAAAAGAGAACTACAGGCCAATATCCCTGATGAATATGGATGCAAAAATTCTTAATAAGATACTAGCAAATCGAATTCAACAGCATATAAAAAGAATTATTCACCATGATCAAGTGGGATTCATTCCTGGGATGCAGGGCTGGTTCAACATTCGCAAATCGATCAACGTGATACATCACATTAACAAAAAAAAAGAGAAGAACCATATGATCCTGTCAATCGATGCAGAAAAGGCCTTTGACAAAATCCAGCACCCTTTCTTAATAATAACCCTTGAGAAAATCGGGATAGAAGGAACATACTTAAAGATCATAAAGGCCATTTATGAAAAGCCCACAGCTAACATCATCCTCAACGGGGAAAAACTGAGAGCTTTTTCCCTGAGATCAGGAACACGACAGGGATGCCCACTGTCACCGCTGTTGTTTAATATAGTGCTGGAAGTTCTAGCATCAGCAATCAGACAACAAAAGGAAATCAAAGGCATCCAAATTGGCAAAGATGAAGTCAAGCTTTCGCTTTTTGCAGATGACATGATATTATACATGGAAAATCCGATAGACTCCACCAAAAGTCTGCTAGAACTGATACATGAATTCAGCAAAGTTGCAGGATACAAAATCAATGTGCAGAAATCAGTTGCATTCTTATACACTAACAATGAAGCAACAGAAAGACAAATGAAGAAACTGATCCCATTCACAATTGCACCAAGAAGCATAAAATACCTAGGAATAAATCTAACCAAAGATGTAAAAGATCTGTATGCTGAAAACTATAGAAAGCTTATGCAGGTAATTGAAGAAGATATAAAGAAATGGAAAGACATTCCGTGCTCATGGATTGGAAGAATAAATATTGTCAAAATGTCAATACTACCCAAAGCTATCTACACATTCAATGCAATCCCAATCAAAATTGCACCAGCATTCTTCTCGAAACTAGAACAAGCAATCCTAAAATTCATATGGAACCACAAAAGGCCCCGAATAGCCAAAGTAATTTTGAAGAAGAAGACCAAAGCAGGAGGCATCACAATCCCAGACTTTAGCCTCTACTACAAAGCTGTCATCATCAAGACAGCATGGTATTGGCATAAAAACAGACACATAGACCAATGGAATAGAATAGAAACCCCAGAACTAGACCCACAAACATATGGCCAACTCATCTTTGACAAAGCAGGAAAGAACATCCAATGGAAAAAAGACAGTCTCTTTAACAAATGGTGCTGGGAGAACTGGACAGCAACATGCAGAAGGTTGAAACTAGACCACTTTCTCACACCATTCACAAAAATAAACTCAAAATGGATAAAGGACCTTAATGTGAGACAGGAAACCATCAAAACCTTAGAGGAGAAAGCAGGAAAAGACCTCTCTGACCTCAGCCGTAGCAATCTCTTACTCGGCACATCCCCAAAGGCAAGGGAATTAAAAGCAAAAGTGAACTACTGGGACCTTATGAAGATAAAAAGCTTCTGCACAGCAAAGGAAACAACCAACAAAACTAAAAGGCAACCAACGGAATGGGAAAAGATATTTGCAAATGACACATCGGACAAAGGGCTAGTATCCAAAATCTATAAAGAGCTCATCAAACTCCACACCCGAAAAACAAATAACCCAGTGAAGAAATGGGCAGAAAACATGAATAGACACTTCTCTAAAGAAGACATCCGGATGGCCAACAGGCACATGAAAAGATGTTCAACGTCGCTCCTTATCAGGGAAATACAAATCAAAACCACACTCAGATACCACCTCACGCCAGTCAGAGTGGCCAAAATGAAGAAATCAGGAGACTATAGATGCTGGAGAGGATGTGGAGAAACAGGAACCCTCTTGCACTGTTGGTGGGAATGCAAATTGGTGCAGCCGCTCTGGAAAGCAGTGTGGAGGTTCCTCAGAAAATTAAAAATAGACCTACCCTATGACCCAGCAATAGCACTGCTAGGAATTTATCCAAGGGATACAGGAGTACTGATGCATAGGGGCACCTGTACCCCAATGTTTATAGCGGCACTCTCAACAATAGCCAAATTATGGAAAGAGCCTAAATGTCCATCAACTGATGAATGGATAAAGAAATTGTGGTTTATATACACAATGGAATACTACGTGGCAATGAGAAAAAATGAAATATGGCCTTTTGTAGCAACATGGATGGAACTGGAGAGTGTGATGCTAAGTGAAATAAGCCATACAGAGAAAGACAGATACCATATGGTTTCACTCTTATGTGGATCCTGAGAAACGTAACAGAAACCCATGGGGGAGGGGAAGGAAAAAAAAAAAAAAAAAAAAAGAGGTTAGAGTGGGAGAGAGCCAAAGCATAAGAGACTGTTAAAAACTGAGAACAAACTGAGGGTTGATGGGGGGTGGGAGGGAGGGGAGGGTGGGTGATGGGTATTGAGGAGGGCACCTTTTGGGATGAGCACTGGGTGTTGTATGGAAACCAATTTGACAGTAAATTTCATATATTAAAAAAAAAAAAAAAAAAAAAAAAAAAGAAAGAGTGCATGTGGGGCGCCTGGGTGGCTCAGTCGGTTAAGCATCCGACTTCAGCTCAGGTCACGATCTCACGGTCCGTGAGTTCGAGCCCCGCGTCGGGCTCTGGGCTGATGGCTCGGAGCCTGGAGCCTGCTTCCAATTCTGTGGCTCCCTCTCTCTCTGCCCCTCCCCCTTTCATGCTCTGTCTCTCTCTGTCTCAAAAATAAAATAAACGTTAAAAAAAAAAATTTAAAAAAAAAAAAAAGAAAGAGTGCATGAAACATCAGTGAGCAGACCCATAGGCCAAACCCTTCAAAGGAGACTTCTATGCACTTGCCCAGAGTGAGCATGTTATGAGAGAAAAGAAGAGGACAAAAGGTTTGGAGCTCACTAGAGACAGGTGCAAGTCTTCAAAGTGAATTGGATGAAAATGTTTAGAGATGTGGAAGGTAAACCTCAACACAACAGGATTATGCACCAGCATTTTGGTTGGGGAAATATGAAAGGAATGTATTGCCATTTTTTATCCCAGAAAGCTTTACTTTATCTGTAGACTGAAAGCAGCACAGTACAGAAGAAAGAGCATGGGCTTTGGAATGTGTTGGATGTAGCATCAACAGCATAACAAATTGTCTATCATTGGGTATAGTCTTGAGTCTCAGTTTCTTCTAATTACAGTGACATAGTAATACCTATATCTTACAGTTTTAAGGAGTGTAGTATTGGGCACTCAGTAAGTTACCAAAGAATTGCTATTCATTTTTTGTGTCTTTGGGAGGGCGATAAGAAGGTATAAGAATAGAGGCACCTGGGTGGCTCAGCTGGTTAAGTGTCCGATTCTTGGTTTCGGCTCAGGTCATGAACTCACTGTTCTTGATTGAGCCCGGTATTGGAATTCTCTTTCTCTCCCTCCCCTGTTCATGCTCTCTCTCTCTTACTATCTCAAAATTAAAAAAAAAAAAAAAACAAAACACTTAAAAAAAGGGAAGTATAAGATATTAATCAAGAAGGTAGATGAGGATTTGTGAAAAGGAACCCTTACTATCTCTGTCAGTTCTTGTACTTCTTTTAAAGTGGATTTTCAAGTTGGGACAAAGGACTTTCAGGAGTCTCTGTTTACTTGAAAGATGTTGAATCTGGCCAGAAATAAGGAGAAGATGGATATCAATGGAAATACTTTGTTGTGGCATATTTTTTTTTTGATGCAGTATTTTCCGTCTTCCTCTGTAAATGGCAGATTCAATCCAATCTAATTTTGAGGTTTATGAAATTCTACTAACTTATCATTCCATGTAATTTATTTTCAGATTAACCATAAAAGTAATATCCATTTTCAGTAAAGATCAAAGAATCAGAACACATCATTCTTAGTCTACTAAATGTAACTTTTTAACTTCTAGAAGTTTATGAGGTTCTGTGGTAAATGCATCCTTTATTATAAAGTCTGTTTATGTTGGGAATGGTAAATGATCATCAAGAGAGAATGGCAAGATTTTTTTAAGTTCTTATTTAAATTCCAATTAGTTAACGTATAGTGTAAACCCAAGTGTGCCCCTTAAATCCCCATCACCTATTTAACCCATCCCCCTACCCAACTCCCGTCTGGCGACCATCAGTTTGTTCTCTGTAGTTAAGAGTCTATTTCTTGGTTGGCCTTCCTCTCTCTCTCTCTTTTTCTCCCTTTGCTCATTTGTTTTGTTAAATTCCACACGGCATGAGAGTTTTTAAACACCCTATCCAGAGCCTCTAATAAGTAACAGACACTAAAAAAAACCTATCTTGACCTTAGGATGCTTATAAGACTAATTAAAAAGACAAAACATTAGTAAATGGAAAGATGCAAAGAAAGATAAAAAGAATTTCAGCAGGGGTGCCTGGGTGGTTCAGTTAGTTAAGTCGGACGGACTTCAGCCCAGGTCATAATCACACAGTTCGTGGGTTCGAGCCCTGCGTTGGGCTCTGTGCTGACAGCTCGGAGCCTGGAGCCTGCTTCAGATTCTGTGTCTCCCTCTCTCTCTTCTCCTCCCCCACTTGTGCTCTGCCTCTCTTTCTCTCAAAAATAAATAAACATTAAAAAAAGATTTTTAATTAAAAAAAAGAATTTCAGCAGAATTGCAGATAATTTGGATACTGAGGAGAGAAGATTGGCAAAGTAAAAAAAAATGAGTCAAGAGGAAGAATTCTCTTAATAACTTACATTTATGATGGTAATTTTGATAACTAAAATGGATGACAAAGCCAGAACTATACTTAGAGATAAGAATTACATATATTGTATATACCCTAATCCTGTTATTCACTGTAAGAAGTATTAAAAAAAATAATAAATGTGACAGAATACTGCCTTCATAACAAATGACTTCGCAGGGTCTTCTTTTCTTTTATATGATTGAAAACCCCCTTAGGAGGTTATAGGTATTACCAAGCAAATGCAATTGGCATTCTTGAGTATATTCTTTTAAAAATATTTGTTGAGATCCTATTATATGTCAGGCCCCGTTCTAGGCACATGTTTATATTCTTTCCCTTACATGTAGTGAAAAAGTATCTATTTTCAAGCTGGCAAAGGGAAATCAAATTGTTCATTTCAACTTTATGTTTGTAATGTGTCACATTGTCATCAGATTTTAAATTTAGCTTAAGATTTTATTGAGTCATTCAGGAAATCCATCAAATCGATAATGTAGAAGTGAATTTTATATACCTGGTTTAGGCCTTTATATTTTCTTAATATTTATTTTATTTTTGAGAGAGACAGAGTACACGGGGGAGGGGCAGAGAGAGAGAGGGGACAGAGGATCGAAAGTGGGCTCTGCGCTGACAGCAGCGAGCCCAACGTGGGGCTTAAACTCATGACCCATGAGATCATGAGATCATGACCTGAGCTGAAGTTGGATGCTCAACCGACTGAGCCACCCAGGCGCCCCAGTTTAGGCCTTTGTAATAAAGGCATGGATTTGCTGCTAGTTGTAATTAGGTTTAAAAACAAGTCTAATGTCTCTAAACCAAAACTTCTGGCAAGGTGTCAGGATTGTGTACTTCCCAGCCTTACTACACTTCTGTTAATCAACATTACTGGGATTTACAAAGTACCTATTGGTTCTAAAAACATGAATAAATAGGAGATGAGTTAATTTACAGAATATCACAAAAAGTCACACCAAATCTGGATTTTTAGGATTTAGGGGCACCTGGGTGGCTTAGTTGATTGAGTGTCCAACCTCAGCTCAGGTCATGATCTCATGACTCGTGAATTCGAGCCCCGCCTCAGGCTCTCTGCTGACAGTGCAGAGGTTGGAGCCTCCTTCAGATTCTGTCTCCCTCTCTCTCTCTCTGCCCTTCATGCTCTGTCTCTCAGTCTCTCAAAAATAAATAAACGTTAAATTTTTTTTTTTTTTAAGTTTTCTATGATTTAATCTTACCAATAAGTGCAAGGTACGTGGAATCACCAGCCCCCACTGCTCAGCTACTGTCTCCTGCCAGTGCCAGAGACACTTGGAATGGTGTTTATGATTTACACAGTTTCAGACTGGTTTTAAAGAGCCCTGGGGTTCTGAGTACTGAGGCACTAGGTCATACAGAGATCACTTAAGTTTACTTTTCTATGCAAATGCCACCAAAATTGAGGCTGTCATAGCCTCCATGTGGAGAACTAGTGTCTGAAGGTTGCTGAGGCACTTTGTTTATCCTAGTGAATGGCCCTCAGATTCCTTACTGGGAATCGTACCTACTTCTGGGCCCCACAATTTAAAACAAGTGTGGAGTGGCACGTGGGTAGCTCAGTCAGTTAAGCCTCCTGCTCTTGATCTCAACTCAAGTCATGATCTCATGATTGGTGGGATCGAGCCCCATGTGGGGCTCTGCACTGACAGTGGGGAGCCTGCTTAGGATTCCCTCTCTCTCTGTTGCTCCTTCTGTCTCTCTCTCTCCCAATATAAAAAAATAAACATTAAAAAAAAAATAAAACAAGTGTGGAGGACTAGGAGAGAAGTCTGAGTACGGGCCCAAGACAAGAACAGAGAATGAGACCTATGAGGAAACCAGAGTTATTTTACTTGGAAAGGAGAAGTCAGAATGACAATTTAATAATGGTCTTTCAGACATTAAGAATTATTACATTGAAGTAAACGACCAGACTTTCTTCATGTGCAAAACAGTAAGAGAAATAGAATTTCAGTGTTAGCAAGAAGAAAATAGTAAAGATCCAAAAGAAAAAAAAACAGCAATCAGATGCTAAGCCTATTTAATCAAAGGAATAGATCATTCCACACACTTTATGAAAGTGTTTTTATAGGCAATATGAATTCCTGTCTGTTTCATGTATTAAATGTAATACTACCTGAAAGAACAGGGGCAAATTAAATGAACTTTGTTTTTCGACCCTGTGACTCAGTGATTTATCTTAAAGTTACATCATAAGGTATAGATTTCAAATAATTATTTTGAATTAGAGTCTCATATCCCAGTGCTGCCAGGAGAGAAGCTACTTTCTAATGATGTTAAGGAAGTTAGTGGTGTGGAGCAACATTTATTCCAGGGGTCATGAACTCACGTACTTACAGGGGTCTGCGGGTACCACGTGGTCTGCGGGTACCACGGAGTGAGCTAACAGCATGGAACAACACGGGGTGGTAAAAGTTGTGTATTTGAAGGTGTGGGACCCATCCAAAAGGGGACAGCCGCTGCTGACCAGCCAGTTGTTTTCATGTCGCAACATGCCCATTTTGCCAGATTTTTGGCTTTCTCCAGGAAAACTGGAACTCTAGAGTCTCATGTGAATCTTTTATTTAGCATTGACAAAATACTAAGGTTCATCAAAATACTGTTCAGGCAAAGCCGTACACGTCTGTGGGCTGTGAGTTAGAAACCTCTGGCTTTCTTTTCGGTCACTTGCTAACCAACACGTTTGTTAGCAAACAAACAAAACAACTGATTGAACTCTAAACCTTAGAAGAATTCATCTACTAAACCTTTGTAAGGCTTAATTAAGGTCCTTTCCAGCTCTGTGAATCTTTTGATCTTCTCTTCCTTCTTCCCTGCTCTCAGTAATGGGTGACTTATCCACTTAGTGGTGGGAATTTAAAGGAACTACTTATTTCCTTAGCAATATAATTTTATTTTGTAAAACCATCAAATGTTTAGACTGAAAACAACTTTTGTTGCTATACTAAAGATGCTACTGATGGCTATTACATTTTTAGGAATGCACTTATGTATGGCCTAGACATGTCACTTCAGATCTTTGAACTAACATCTGTTTCTAACATTGGCTGCATGAGGCATGCTTGACTTAAAAGCCTACTTACACTTCAGCATTTGGTGACATATTTTACTTCCCTTTTATAAAATATTTTCAAACAACCCACTTCCACCTGGGGTAAGGACGTCTCCATTTCTGAAATCCCCTTCCTTTCAGACAGGAGAATATGCCACAGATGAAGAAGAGGATGAGGTAGGACCTGTTCTTCCGGGCAGCGACATGGCCATTGAAGTCTTTGAGCTGCCTGAGAATGAGGACATGTTTTCCCCATCAGACCTGGACACCAGCAAGCTCAGTCACAAGTTCAAAGAGGTAAGCTGCTGATCTGCAAACTATTTTTTATGCATGTCCATTTCATTGTTAAATTTACATTTTTGTTTGAAAAATGTATTGAGAATCCGTTTTCAAAAGAAAACCTTTCGATAACAGGTTGTCTTGAATCTCATTGAATTTCAAGGTACAATTTAAGTAGATCTCATTCCACAGTCCTTAATTTTTAAATGCTTATTATCTGTCGTAGTGATAGCTTACAACTTGTCTGTTCCATATTTTTTAAGCTGTAGCTTAAATGTCTGGTTTTCATGATAAGTTCAGGTTGTATTTTTTAAATTTTTATAGAATTTGGGGGACTTGATGATAAGCTTTCCTCTAAGGCAGTGATTTCTAAGAAAGTTTTTTTTTCTTTTCTTAAAATAGACAAGGTCCCAAAAGGAATCAGACAACATACCTAAGGAGTTTAATTGAAGAAATTAAAGGTTAATGAATGAACCTTGAACAGAATTAATATAACTACCCAGGGACGGTGAGGTGCACAGGGACTGGCAACAGCAGGAAGTTGTTGTTCCAACTTCCTCCCAAAAGAAGGCTTTAGTGGGAAAAGAGGAAAACAGATTCCCTTTTTTTTTTTTTTTTTCGAAGAAGGGCATCTTTGTAAGATGCAGCCACTGCTAAAAACTACATCCTGAGGATAAGGGTGGGTCATATACACTCAGCCCCTTCTCTCCTGCAATTGCCTCCTATTGGCCAAACCCAGGCAGGAGTCTAAAGAGGTCAGCCTCCTGAGGCAGGAACTATTAGAAAAGGGCCAAAAATGGATCCTGAAAGGGCAAATGCAGGCAACCACATAAATTCTTCTTCTTTGAAATTAGCTACTCAGAACTCCAACATGTAAAACAGAGACAGTGATGAATGGGTCCCCAAGCATTTTATTCTTCATTGTTTCAGGGAACATCCTCCATTATTGAAGGCAAGTGTGTCATTATTTACAGCTTGCCCACAATAACCCTGAAGCACTGAGGCTTGAAAACCATTGTTCCTTCTTTCCAGCCTGTTAGGGACTTGACCTTTTGGAAGAAAAGGTTCTCCTATACATGAAAAACAATGTTGATAATTGCAAGTTTGTAATTTATGATTTTATTTCTAATTTCTAATTTTTTTTCATTCATAATTTCTAATTTTTTTAAATATAATTTCTGATGTATCGTCTAAGTACGTCAGTTTTATATGTTCTGATGTTATACCTATCCGTGTCCTATATATTGACTTACCTTTTTAATTCCTTATGATAAATTTATACTTGTGGGACCAATAACAAAGTGAATGTACTTTTAAAATGTAAATTTTTGGGGTCCCTGGGTGGCTCAGTCAGTTAAGCGTCAGACTTCAACTCAGGTCATGATCTCACAGTTCATGGGTTCAAGCCTCACGTCAGGCTCTGTGCTGACAGCTTGGAGCCTGGATCCTGCTTCAGACTCAGTGTCTCCCTCTCTCTCTGCCCCTTCCCCACTCATGCTCTGTCTCTCAAAAATAAAAAAAAAATTAAAGAAAATTTTTAAATAAAATGTAAATTTTTGTTCAGAAAAAAAGCCCTTAGGTTTATTATAGAATTTTGGAAAATGCACAGTTATATAAACACCAAAAAAAATCATTCATGATCCCAATTTTGTGGTATTTATGATTATACAGTATATACTATGTTAAATTCCTACTCCTGATACTTAAAATTGCATTATTAGGATTTTCCCATGTCATCAAATATTCATCCATAAATGATGTTTATTCACTATATGGATCTCTTACTGATCTACTTAATTTTTGTCTTGTAACATTTCCTTTGTTTTGAGTTTAAAAATGTTATTATTAAAAGTTACACTGCAATAAATATTTTTGTACTTATCCTTAGGATAATTTCTCACAGTGGAATTATTCAATCAAAGAATATCGGTATTTTGGGACCTTGTGGTACTTAATACCAAGTTGCCACCAAAATGGCTTTTCTCAGTGACACAGAAATTTATTTATGCCACCCAGTGTGTTGAGAGTGCCCATTTCTCTTCCACTTATTATTATTTGTCAGGTTGAACCATTTCCATTTGTATAGTACACAGAGTCCTTGAGGCAAAATATATGGGTTTTCCAGATGATTTATGACTGTTCCTAGTTCTAAATCAGATACAAACACCTTGGTGACAAATGAAGTACACTATTCTATAATGATCACAATACTCCTTTACATTAGGAGTAGCAATGCCTATCTTAGGGCCAATTCTTACAAAGGGTTTCTAAATTAACTGATATCTTCAAAGAGCAATGCAGAAAAAGAAAGTTCTGCTGGAAGCGGCTGAGTGGGAGGAAAAGGTAATCTAGGGACCTCTTTCTCTGAAGCTCCAATTTGGCCCAAGAATACAGATTATCTAGAAGTATAGTCTTTAAAAAAAAATCTTCGGGAATGTTGTAACTCTCAATCCTGGTTTGAGGCAGTGAAATCAAGGTAGTATATCTGGGCAAAGGCCTGTAATATAGTTTACCCATGTTGCCAGGTGAGTATGACCCTACTCTTTGGTAGATGATTGAGCTGGAAGTTGGGTCCGCATTCTTTTATGGGAGCTAAAGAGTATAAAAAGCAGAAATAGTATATGGAAGGTTATATCTCCCACTTTCTGAGTTGAGCCAAGGAGTCAATGCTCTGTAAATATTGTTTGAGGTGTGTACACCATTGTGCAGACAACCGCATGATCTAGACCTAGGGGTTGGTGAACTATGACCTGTTGGCCAAATCTAGCCCACTGCCTTGTGTTGTAAATAAAGTTTTATTCAACACTGCCATGGACATCTATTTATTTATTGCTTGTGGCTGTTTTCAGGCTATAAAAGCCAAGTTAAGTAGTTACACAGAGACCATGTGGCCTGCAAATCCTAAATTATTTGATATCTGGCTTTTTATGGAAAATGACTGCTGACTTTGGTGTATGCCACTGCATAATCTGGACCCATTATGTGTAACACAGCTGATTTATTTTTAGCCTGAGTAACTGAATCTGTAGTTTTCTTTTAATTTTGGTTCTTAAGAATTGGAGGTTTGTCCTCACCTCAAGATTAAGCAAATACCACATTGTTTCACTTCTAATTCTTGTATTCTTTTTTGTGATATATTTAACGGATTAATATATTCATTTCTTCAGGAGATGGCCACTGAATATCAGCTGTGTGGCATTCCATCTCAGCATTTGTGTCTTGTACACTGCCAGTCTCACAGTTTTAAATTTCCTTGTGTGATTAACATAAATGTCCAAGTAATTTACAGCACTAGATATTTTTCACAAGATTCCATACAAATGGGGTGGAGGTGGAGAGCCATGTGTATTGGAGTCTATACAAAGTCTTCTGTTACAGAGAGTTCTCTCGATTACATTGTATCAAACAGAAGCACATGCTGTACTCTTTGAGCAAAACATATTACAATGACATTATCTCAATCAGTCCTACTTTTGGCCAATTTCCTATCTTCTACCAGCCTCTATGCTCCTCTGTTTTTGCTTGCTCTTGTAGGTTTTCACATATTTCTTCATATATAATTAGTGGTTAAATATTTGGTGAATCAGTGGTATAAAGCATACACCGTAAGTTGTATAATTCAAGACAGGCACCTAATTTAATTTCTCCAAGTAGTTGACAAGATAGCTGGCACTTTTATTCAACACTCATTTATGCATTTCCCTCTGCTTGGAAGGCCAGCATTATTATCTACAGAATTGGTGCCTTTACACTCTGGACTACTTTTGGCCTTATAATCAGTTCTGTTTTCTCATTCTTTGGTACAATGCTGTTAGAATATATATTGAATTTTGATGGAGTAAATCAGATTCATCTAACTCTTCAAAATTCTGGTAGTGTTCAACCTATTCAAGAAAACATTTGAATCACTTTATTAGTTCCCTTGGAAAAACTTCTTTGCATTTTTATTGTAATTACATTAAACTACTAAATTAACTTGCAGAGAGCTGGCATTTTTATCACATTGACTCTTTTAATCCACATTTATGTAATGTATCTGTTTAATTGGAGTCTTTTTTTTCTGGCCCTCTCTAATATTGTATCGTACCCTCTATTAGTTACACAAGCTATAAGTAACAGAAGATCTTAACTAGAGTGGATTAATCAAAAGCTGCCACAAAGGTTCTCTATTAGCTTCAATATAAGTTAAGAAGTTTTCTCAATTTCTCTATTTTTAGAAATGACTTTTATAAGATAGACTTAATGACTTGCATAAAACTAATTTCTGTTCCCTGAAAGTTTGTTATTATTCAGCTATAAAACCATCTGTGCCTTTGTGGAGGAAGATTTTAAAAACCTTTTATAATAATAGCCATTACTGTCTTCAAGGTTTCAAGTTTTTCTTGGGCCAGTTTTGGTATTTTGCATCTCTCAAGAATTTTATATATTTCCTCTGGCATTCATATTTTCTAACATTTTGATCTATAATATACTTCTTAACTACAAATCTTTACTATCTATAATTATTCTTATTTTCTTCTTTTTTATTTGAATATTTTTCTTAGTTGTTTTATCTAGAATTTTTATCTATCTTGCTAGCCTTTACATGCCTAATTTTTTAATTAAAAATACTTATTTTGTTATTTCCTACCAGTATCTTACTTTTGCCCTTCTTTCTTGTTTTGGTATTGATCAATTGTAGTTAGTACTCTATTTTTGATAACTCTTGCACTCTGATAAATATATTTAAAGCTATACTTTATCTAAATAAAGTTTATTTTTAGTTACATGTTCCAATTTTTTTACATTTAGAATGCCATTGTCATTTAGATGTAATTTCTCTTTAATACTTTAATATAAAAGAGGGGTTTCCTCTTTAATATAAGAATGATTTAGTGGTATATTTTACTTTCCAGACATATGTAACTTTGTTTTGTTCTTCTTTTGTTATCAGGTTCTAACTTTATCACATTCTGGTCAGAAAACATGTTCCATATGATAGCTACTTAGAATTCTCAAGACTTCTTTTGTAGCTTAATTCATAAACAGTTTGTTTAAATAGTCCTCATGTATGCAAAAAAACAAGTATTCTGTGCTTGGGTATGAAATTTATATGCTTTTCATTTATGTAAATATTATTAATAGTAGAAATATACATTTCTTCTCTGTAGCATGGCTTAGATTTGTCTGCTTGATCTACAAATTCTGAAAAGCACATGTTAAAATCACAAACTATAGTTATTTTTCCTTCCTATAATTCTATCAGTTGTGGTTTCACATATTTTAAATCTTTGATATTAGCTGCATATATGTTCAGGATCGTTACAACCTTTTGATTTATTGTAACATCTGTTTTGTCCCTTATGATGCATTTTACCCCAAATTTTATTTGTCTGATAGTAAAAATTCAACACTGCCTTTCTCTTGCATCATATTTGCTTCACAGCATCTATTTTTTCCATCTTTGTTTTGGCCATTTCATACCCTTTTGTTCAAATGTGTTTCCTTTAGCCAACCTATTCTTAAATCTTACTCTTAATATTACTGTGGGAGTCTTTGTCAGTTAATTCATGAGTTTAACCCATTTACATTTACTGTAATCACTTTAATATTAGAACTTAGAGCTGCCACCTTATTTTATGTTTTTCAATTTTCATACTTTCTTCTTGTTTCTTTTTTAGCTTTTACCTACTTGCTATTACACATTCATCAAATTTTTATCTGTTACTTAAAAGTTATACATTTTCATTCTGTTCTAGAGATTACACATGAGTAGTTTTGACTCAGTCATAGGTTATTTTCCTCTAGTAACATAGAATGCAGATCAGTAGCTGTGCCTCCCATTTGACAAAATAATAGCCATAGAATACTCTCCTCTGCCTTTCCTTCTTTCTTCAATTTTTTTTTGTATTTCAGGAGTTTTAGTTACCTATTTTTATAGGCATGCCTTTTACAAAGTAATTAGTTCCACCTCACTTACACTTCTTCCTAACTCTAATGGGATTTCAGTGCTATCCTGATGTTAATTCACCATTATCCTGGTGCTACTATTTTACCACATGGCACCAAAGGTTAAGTTAGTGGCCAGGGTGTCTAAACTTCAGAAGAATGGAATAAAGTGTCCCTGCTTTATTTGCAGATGCAGGTTTACCCAGGTCATATATATAAGATTAAAGATTAACTAGATTGCTGTCTCTCATTCTTGGTTATAGACACTTGATTGCTTCATACTCATTTTTTCCAAACACATCTGGAAACACCTGTTTTCTGTTTCTTAAGTGTTTCTTACAAGTTTTCTTGTTAATTGATGACTGAGACCCTGACACCTATCAAGTCTCCTTTTTTTTTTTTTTTTTCTTTTTTCATTTTTGGCATCTTCAAAGTTGCATCCAGGAAAGGCAGCAAATAGCTTTTGTTAGTGTGTGATGTTGCACTACCCTGGCCATTTTGCCCCTACCTAATTCAGTCATTTTACCTTTATTTTTTTTATTAATTCCATCATTCTGTTATCCTTCGGAATGTTTGATTTCTCTTATTCTAACTTCTGACAATAAATGTTGAATTTACTTTAATTGTTAAATGTTAATTTACTTAATTGTTCAAACATGAAAGCACTTAAAACTATGAATCCCTCTTTGTTTAGCTGTCTTTGGCAACATCTTTCAGCCTCAGTGTGCATTCTTCTTGTTGCCATCATTTTGCAAATAGTCTATATTTTTTATTTTTATTGTTTTCATTTTCTCTTTTATTTCAATAATTGAGGAAACAGGTTTTAATTTATAACTTTTAATTATTAATCCAATGTTTCATTACATTGTGGTTAGATAATATTGTCTACAAGTTTTGATTTTTGTTAAAAAGTGGTGTTTTTGTTATAGATTGATATGCATATTTGTGATAAAAGTAATATTGTTTTCTACCCTCTGTATCCTTGTCATTTTTCCTATTTAACCTAGTAAATTGAGACCCATGTAGTAAAACTACACCTCATTATGTTTTGTGCCTAATAGCTTTGATTATCTATGTTAATGTTATGTTGAAAGCACATAAAATATGACTCAAAGGGTTTTTTGTGTTTAAGTATTCTTTGTTTGATGTTACTAATCTACTTTTGTTTGTAGTTGCTGGATAAACATACTTTTATATACATGTGTACTTTTGTCATGTAAATTTAATTGAAGTACTTTGTTTTATTGTAAATTTTGAAAATGTTATCTTGGAGTCTGCTCTTTTAATAAGAAACTTTAGCAATTTAAATTAATTGTTATAATTATCAAAGTTTAATTTATCTCATCTCATTTATGCTTCATGTTTCCTTTATGTTTATTGATTTTTAGGAAGGATTATCTTCAAGTTTTAAAAAAATAATCTCTATTTCTATGATTTTCAAAGTTAAGAAGAAAACTACCCTTTGAGTGTTCTAAAACAATATAATTTTAATATTTTTGATACAGTATTGGTTTCTAAGACAAGATTGTTATTGAAATATAATTGTCACATTTTAAAAACTTACATATTTTCAATTAGCTTTATAATGATACATACAATAAATAGTTACACTCTTAGCTTACTTAGTTTCAACTCTTAGTCTCTTTACATCAGAATTTCTCATTTCTCAGAGTATATCCTTAAGTAATTTATTAAGTATTTATGCAGGTATAGCTTTCATGAGCTTCCCATACTGAGAATGGAAAAAATCTAATTGTTATGACATAGAAATGATAATTAGTTAGGCTTAATATTTTGCTTCACAACATTTTTTTCCTGACAGTGTTGTAGGGCAGGCTTCACTATTTTGAGTTAGCATTGCATATTGTAAAGGAAAAGTGTAACACCAATCTGGCATTTAGATGCTTGTATTATTTTAGCCTTGTACTTTAAATTTTTATCATAATTTCTTAGAAATAGGCCTCCTTGGGGCGCCTGGGTGGCTCAGTCGGTTGGGCGTCCGACTTCGGCTCAGGTCACGATCTCAAGGTACGTGAGTTCGAGCCCTGTGTGGGGCTCTGGGCTGATGCCTCAGAGCCTGGAGCCTGCTTTCGATTCTGTGTCTCCCTCTCTCTCTGCCCCTCCCCCGTTCATGCTCTGTCTCTCTCTGTCTCAAAAATAAATAAACGTTAAAAAAAAAAAAATTAAAAAAAAAAAAGAAATAGGCCTCCTTTCATTGATTTTTTTTTTTCCTTGTAATCTGCTTTCCTTGTTTTATGTTTGTGTTTTGGTTTGGTTTTAGTTGATTAATATTTTCTTTAGTTCTGTTATTTTTTCTCTGTTGCTGTTTCTTTTCTAGAAACATTTTGTGTTCTATATTAATTATCTTGTTCATATTTTCTTTTCTTTTTTTTCTGTCTGAGGTTGTTCTCAAATGTGTTCTCTCATATCAATGATTCAGTTTTCTGTAGCATTAAATATGCTTTTTACTTCAAATTCCTTTATGCATTTTAGCATTTCTAACATGATTTAATTCTCTTACTACATTTTTGGTTTCCTTATTCTCCATCCATTCCTCATGGTTTTTCACTTTCTCTCCAGCCCAGTATTCTAGAGAGTTACCTTAAAATATTTTTACTTACGGGATACATCATTCTTCCAGTTTACTTACTTATTTGAGTTTTCAAGTTGATATTCTCTCTACCTGCACTTGAAATATTTAGTAATAGTATCAAGTTTGCCTTTTTCTCCTCTATTTATCTGGAAATGAGACAAAAGCCTTTCTGTATAGTCAGCAGCCATCTACTTCTTTAAATTAGGCATCCAGGGGCACTTGGGTGGCTCACTTGGTTAAGCGACTGACTCTTGGTTTCAGCTCAGGTTATGATCTCACAGTTCCTGGGTTCAAGCCCCACGTCGGGCCCCTTGCTGACAGTGCAGAGCCTGCTTGGGATTCTCTCCCTCTCCCTCTACCCCTCTCCCACTTGCTTGCGTATACTCACGTGCTGTCTTTCTCAAAATAAATAAATAACTTAAAAAAAATTATGCATCTCATTTTTAGTCCCACATCAAGAGGACATATCTGTGTGCCGTGTGCCTAGTTTCTGGCCTGGTTGCTATTTTCTGGCAGTCTATCATCTAATGTAGTTCTCTGAATTTAGGTGAGATATTTCTAAATCTTGCCACTCAGTTTTCTAAGTTAAAGGAAAAAAAGATTGTTCCCTGCTCTCAAAATGCTTACTTGACCACCTCTATCTGTACTGCTCCACTTTGGAGCATGTATATGCAGTGTGCCACTCTTCAGCCACCTTCCTGCATTCTCTTCCTATTCTAGTAGTTGTTTTCCGAATGGATGTGAAATACTGAGAGAGTTGGCAAACCTTGTTTGAGGACGATTCCTGGGAAAGGCAGTAGAGGTTGCCCAACTTTCTCATTGGATGGACTCCGGATCTCCAGCAGTCATTGAGGATGGACAAACCATCTTCCTTCCTTTGGATGGAAGCTTGGATAAGTTTTTCTAAATTCAGCTTTGTGACTCTTTCATATTCTAGTACCAGATGTTTTTAGGTTTAGTGTCCATTTGAAGCTGTGAGTTTTTCTTTTGTTTAATGTATTTCACTGGAAATTTAGTGGGAAGAAGGAAGGCGCTGAATCAGAAACTGCTGGTCAGGAGACATTTAAACTCCTTGTCCAGTGTTTTCCTTCACATTCCTCCTCAGAAGTCATGGGAGTCTTGAGGGAAAAATTGGAGTCTAAATATTGTACTATTTCACTTTATTTAAGGCACAGAGAATGTATGAAAAATAATCTAGAGAAAGTTGTAAATGCATTAGATAATAATATAAAGTTATCTCTATGGAACTTTCCATTATCATGTAGAGAAACTATAAAATACTTTATATAAAATAGTTTACTTAGTAGCCAACAGATATTTATTTAAAAAGAAACTGTAATTACATGCTTTCACCTACATCCATTTTCACCTACATCATTAATAACTAGTTTATGAATACCTACTCAGAGAGTGAGCTTGTTGGAGTAGCTCACCCTATGCTACATATGCTGCAATTAGTGTTATCATTCAGATTGGATTATTATACTATTCAATCACCCAACTTCAGCTAATTTTGCATCAGCTATTCCCTGAGAAAACACTTGTTAAAGTAAAGATAGGTACCATATGTAAAGCTTTGAGCAGAAATTATAGTTTCATTCTAATAGCACTCAAGTATAGGCAAAAACAGCTCTCATTCCTTCCTTTGTGGAGCCTACCCTGGCATAGATAAGACAGACTTCAATCAAATAATTACAAAGATAATTCTAAAAATTTTGCTTCTGGTGCTGAAACCACACTTATAAAGTACTGTGCAAATATCACTTATTATTTCACCCTTGTAAAATAAGAACAGAGAATATTGCTGTCATCTGATTATAAAATCTCTAGCACTAGAGATGCCTTAAAATCTTTGCTGCAAATATAGTATTTTGCACTTTTTAAAGACAAATGTTTTCTGTTCTTACACAGGATAGGTAAAGAAAGTACAGAAGTTTAGTCTTACCATTTCTATTTCTGTATGAGGATGTTTCTATTTCTAGCGCAATTATATTCAAATCATATTGATTCAGTGATACGGTTCATGCTCTGGATTCATCTTTTTGAAAGAAAGAAACAAAATATACACAGCAGGTACCCCTGCAGAATGTTATATAAGAGCTACTGTTCTCTGTAGGACGTATATGTTTATTTGTGACTTCCACGGTATTCATGTTAAAAGATGGCAGAAGAGATGAGATTGGTCTTGTAAGCTAAGACACTGATCTGCAATCCTTCACCTTTTCTTTTTACTGATATCCTCGCTTCCCAAGTGTTTTCTCCAAACCTAGATTCTCCGAAGCCCCAGAATTCCAACAGGTGTTTCAGGCTGGGTTTCTGTTAACCCGCCGTGTAGACTTCCTGTCCCTCCAGTCAGTCAGCCTGACCAGTCTCAGGCAGTGATGGACGAACCCCTGGACCTGTCTTTTGGAAAGGTTATTAAGCGCATGGAGAGAGACCTGCTCAAGAATAAGGAAACACCGCTGTCCACCAACTGTGCTTCTTTTGTCAAGTCACTTCATCTCTTTGAAAAGCGGTTTTCTCTTCCTCTGTCCATGAAACGGAGGTATCTCGGTCTCATCCTGCCCATGTGCCAAAGTGGGGATAAGACAAACAGGCCAAAGCCTAAGGTCATGTGACCTGGCTATGGGAATAAAAGATTGATCAGGCCATCTCGGAGCAGGGTCCCTGTGATGTTTCTCTCAGAGTGACCTGGGAACTGCTCTCAGGAGGTCGTGTTTATTAGTCTCCCTACAGTGTTTTGAGAGTAGATTCTGTGTCATGTTCTTGGGTCCTCAGAGACTAGCCCAGCACATAGTCTCATTAAGTAAATGCTAGTTGAATAATGAGAGAGCTGTTTCTTCCTAAGTTCCATGAATAATCACAGCAGCTGATTAAGCACCATTTTTGTATTTCCTGTCAGAACACTCAGAGACTACCAGCAGTGATCCATGGTTTCCAGCTGGAGTAGTACTTTCTCAACTGGGAGGTCACAGTGATGACACAAGCCTCCGAGTTTTTGTGAAGATTAAATGAAAAGTGTCTCCCAAAGCTGATTAGGTACCTGGTGAAAGGGGAAAGACAAGTAGGGAGAGTCAGACCTGAGATATTTTCCACTCCAGCACCTGCTTCTACTGGGAACTTGAAGAAGCCACGTAACTTCTCTGAGCCTCCGAGCCTCTGACCCCATCTGAACAATGAGGTGGACAGTGCCTGTCCTCCTTCCCTTTTATTATTTACAACAATAAAACAGATAAAGGGTCCCACAAATGTAAGAAATTCAGTGGAAAGAACCGTGGACTAAAATGTACAAAGCCTGGCCTTGACACTTACTAGCTCTGCAACTTGTGCTACTGGCCACAGTTTCTTCATGTATAAAAATGAAAGTTCAATTAGTTTGTTCTTCATGCTTTTCCTGTTAATAGAGATGGACTTGCAGAAGTTCTCTTAATACACATACAGGCTTAAAATAATCACGTTTATAATTTTAGGCCTTGTGAATACTAAGAAAACGTTGCACTAAAACTTTTGTCCATCTTCTGAATGATGTCTGAATTTACAGACTTCGTTCCGCTCTCCTGTATCGAAAGAATTCGACTGTACTCAGTAACAGTGCAAGCTTTAGTCAGTGTTCTCACTTTGTTGGTAATGAGTTGTACTCTCTTCTGTCAGTCTGTTTTGGTGAGATGGGAGGGTGGGGTAGCCAGAGATCAACCTGGCTGTTCACAGTTTTACCTGGGTTTGTCCTGCACACCAGTGGATTAAGCTAGTATATGCATTCATAGGAATAAAAAGACTCACTTGAGACAAGAATTACTAGACTCTGCAACCATGACAACCATCTCCAGGCTCTTTCATTTCGTAAATGTCATACCTGTAGTATTTGCAAGGGCCTTGGACTTCTTCCCATCTGGCCTTGGGAAAATGAAAAATGTTCATTTTTCATATGGGAAGCGAGGCCCCAGGGAAGCAGTTTACTAGCAGTCATAACAATTTGAACAAAGAAAATCCAAAGTCCCAAAGTTGCATGCCATATACTTGGTTACCCTACGCGGAAGGGAGTTTAACCACTGAGAAAATAAAATCTGGCACTTCCCCATGGTTGCGGTGTTTGTCGTAAAATCTGCCCTTTTGATTTCTTGCTACTCTTCAAACAGAGCCAGAGGTATTTGTTTTATTTCAGGTGTGACATTTTGTAGCTTTTAGCACTTTTAACTAAGAACTGGTGTTGGGGTAATGAAAAAAAAAAAAAACTAGGTTCTTAAAATCATGCTTGTCTTAGTCTTGGATCACTGTGGAGGTCTTATTCTCTTGTAACCACTGTGCTAAAAGCTTTGCATGGGTTATCTCATTTAATCTTCCAATAAGAAGGTTATGACCTATGAGGAACTGCATTTTCCAGCTGAGGAAAATGAAGGTAAGAGAGGTTCAGTGATTTTCCAGCATCAGGTAGCTAGTTCATGGTAGGCCTGAGATGAATCCCAGCAGTCTAACTTAACTACTCTTCACGCTTGGCCACAGTAGAAAGATCAAGGAGTTGTTCTTGTCACTAACAATTGCAGATCCTTCAAAATCACCTAGACACATGGATTTCCTGGATGCCCATGTGTGCACACTGAAGTATAAGATCTCCGTGGAAAAGAATTCTGATAGCGTGAGGCATGTCTAATATCTAAGTATTTTGCTACTTCTGGTTTTTAGTTTATATTGGTGAGGGAGATTAGCACTAATATTTATTAGAAGGGGAAAGCGTTATCCTCATAGCATAGCAGCTCTTCAATAAATGGATACTGAATTAATCCTATTTTCTAAGGAAAATGGCACTGGATCAGGAACCAGAGATCTAAGTTCTTAGTTGTGGTTTTAACAGCAGTTCACTGTAACAATGTCAGTTTGTATCTACACCCCTTAGCTTTCCACATCTTAAAGGGAGTCCAGAAATATAAGCGTCGGTGATTCTGCAGTGGCATTGTTCACTGTAGGGCTCACAGCTGGAGTATCCACTGGAGTATCTGAGCATTTGAGCTGGGCTGCCTGACACTGTCAGGTCCTGAGAGATTCATCCAGGCTAGGACTTTGGGTAAGCTCAGACCTCATGAACAAGGTGGAAGGGAGTTGCCATGATTTTGGAGCAGCACTTGCTAAGCACGTTGTTGCTCTGAGCAACTCCTAAAGGTTGGTAGGTTGAGCGTTTTGCCACTAGGTCTGTGGAGAGAAACTGAGAGAGCTAGGACTGCCTGTTTGGGGCCTCCTAAAAGAATGACTGCAGCACAGAGAATCCTTCCTCTTTAGAGACTGTTGGTGCACAGAAGCCCCTACGAACCAATAAGGATGAGAGGAGCAAGAGCCACATGGACAAGACTGCAGGAGTCTTCAGATCCGGAGATCAGATCTCCCCCAAGACGGAGAGCAGTGACAGAGCTATAGCAGTGTAGACCTTAGGGACTTCAATATAACAGGAGACCCGAGGAAGGAGCATCCCTCTCCATCCTTCCCATACGCCCTACTAGCTGGGTGAAAACTAGGAAAATGCAGGTTACACACCAAAGAGAGCTGAGGTTTATGAGGTGTCGTGACCTCCAAGGTGCACGTTTCTATCCCTCCATCAACTGACTCGCTTTTTCTGGTAATAAAACCTTAGATGTATTTGATTATGGTAATATTAGACATTTACAGTCCTTCTGGTACAATTCTAAATCCAAAATGCTCTGAAAACTGTTTAAAATAATTTTGTGGGTTGGGGCACCTGGGTGGGTCAGTCGGTTAAGCGTCGGACTTCGGCTCAGGTCATGATCTCACAGTTGGTGGGTTCGAGCCCTGCGTCGGGCTCTGTGCTGACAGCTCAGAGCCTGAAGCCTGTTTCACATTCTGTGTCTCCCTCTCTCTCTGCCCCTCCCCTGTTCACGCTCTGTCTCTGTCTCAAGAATAAATAAACATTAAAAAAAAATTTTTTAATAATTTTGTGGCAAGTTTAACTCATTTGGTAGTAAACCTGACTGAAACAGACAGGATGCTATTGTATACCACACTTAATGAGAAATACCTATGTTTGGTGGCAAAAATATTCGTGTATTTGATCACAGACTGCCTCCACAGACCAAGTTGTGAACAATATGCAATTTATGGAAAATGCATCTTACTGCCTTTCTGAAAGTGGGAGAATTCTGAATTCCAAAATCATCTGTCCTCGAGGATTTCAGAAAAAAAGACTTTCAACCCATAAATTGTTTTGGGGTTTTTTTTTGTAAATTTTGGTGCATTTCTTTATTCCTTAAAGAAATAAATATTTCGTTTGTTCTTCTCACCCTTACAGAGAAAACGAAGTAGGGGGAGGGGAGAAGCAAAACAAATGTAAATGGTGGTTCTCATGCTGATAAACTGTAGCCAAAGCTTTTGGGGGTGTGGGTTCCTCAGTAGGAGTCGGTTTTCGGAGGAGTGAAATCTGGATCTCTACCTTTCCAGCAGTCAAAAAAAAAAAAAAATCACCGATGTCGCTGTGGAACCGCGGCACCGTCGTCTACTGCCTCACAGCTGCCAGCCAGAGCGGTGTGGGAGCTGCTCAGCCTTCTGTGCGTGTGGCTCGCGGGACCATAGCGCCATCTTTCTTCCAGATTTGGAATCGGATCTTCACCCGGCCTCTGGCCGACTTGCCTGCTTGAACTGTGACATCCACAAGACTCTCCGCACCAAGACAATTCCTTGACACTCAGATCGGAAAGGAAGTGCTGCAAAGGGGGCTAGAAAATGTGTTTTCTTTTCTTTGGTCCCCGAGCAATTAAATTCGTAACCTAATCTGTTAGGGAATGTGGGCCATAAACCCTGTGTTTCGTTAGTTTGCACCTAGTGAGTCATTTTACACACCAGACATTTTAATTTACAACCTGCTGCATTGCAGCGCTTTCCTAGGCCTTCTGCTGTGTGATAAGGTATTCTTCTGGCCGCTGAGGCTTAAAAAATATAGATACACTCTCTTAGTTCAGATTTTTTTCTTTCTTTTCAATTTTCAGTTGCAAATCAAACATGCAGTTACAGAAGCAGAGATTCAAAAATTGAAGACCAAGGTAAGCACCATTAAATGGTGTTTGAATTGTACTTTTGAAACTTTGGATGCTATGACTACATTCAACCCTGGGACTAAAGGATTTGTTCCTGTGCATTTGAAAGAGTACAGATGTGAGAGGTTCATTTCCACTGTTAGATAGGTAGACAAACCTGCCAGCGAGAACACCTACCCCGAGGGGGCAAGTGCCACCATACTCCCTCCGTGAAAACAGCACAGTATTTTAAAAATACATATTTACATATTTGCACATATGTGGCCGGTTCCCTCTGAGATTTCCTCGAAGATTAAATATTGTTAAAGGTTCTAGCATCCGAATTACATTTGACCGCTAATTATACTGTTATCATCCAAGCTCTTAGGTTGTATCTCTCTTTATTTATCTTATTTTAAGTAGGTTTAATCATTTATTTATTTTTAGCTTATTCATCAGAGACAATGTATTTTAATGTAACACGTTCTTTTTCATGGAAAAAGATTCCAGTTCTATTAATTAAATATTATGGAATTTAATACAATATGTGAATAATTGACTTGAGGTGCCAGATGCTCCTGGAAATTTTTAGACAAGTTTAGTTTGTATTATTTAAATTTGTGGGAAAAAAACAGTTCATGATAAAGGGAGTATGTATTCTTAGTTTACATATGAAATAATACAAGATTCAAAAGGGCATGTTTAGTTGGTGAATTATAAGGTACTTGTAAATTACTAGAATTGTGTCTAATTTTATCAAATATGTCATTTCAAAGATTTAAAAATGTTTTTGAATTACTTTTAAAATAATATTCTTTATTGTTTTTATGGTCCTTTAAAAATTAAGACATGATTTCTCCCTCACCACTAATGATCTGTTTTCCTGTTCACACTGAACACTTATTTTGTTTTTTCCATGTGTTTTAAATGGAGATGAATTAGCAGGGCTATTTTGGTTAAATGGTATTCTCAGCTAATAACTCTGTAGCTCCTTAGTCAAAACATGTCTATACATCATTCATGGTGTCAGCCAAGCTCTGTGAATAATCATTTTTAAATTAGTAGTGGTTGATAAATAAACAACTTGAATACAAAACATTGCTTAATAAAAGATGCAGTAAAAACCTAGTCCTATTTTAAATTGCTATTGTTTCTTAGCACAGAATGGAAGAATAGACTTTTTTAAAATTGTCGGTTATAATGAGGGGGAAAGAAAGATTTCCCCTGTGGATTGTAAGTGCTTTAACAAAGCTTATATGTTAGACCAAAAACATTTAATTTAGAAAGTCCTATAAATAAGAAGTTTGTATTTTGTTCTTTATTATATTGGCATGTAATATTTATAATAGCTTATTTTACTATGACTCTTTATATCCATGTTGAAAATTGAATTCCTAATTTTGAAATATTTTTTTTTATTTTTGACTTTGTAATCTGTTTTGTCAATGCATTTAGTTTAAAATATACATATATATACATATATATGTATTTGCTGAATGTGGTATGGTTTGGGGATGTCTTAGATTTTGAAAATTGTTAGTTGATAATAACTCCGCATCCTTTTGAATTGGAAAAGAAGCATGTGAAATAGGTGAAGCACTAGTTTAAAGGTCAGTTATTGTGAATAAATGACCTTTGACCCCTCACCTAACTGATCAGACTTGAATTTCTGTAGAAATAAGGGGGTTGGACTAGTTTACTATCTTATTCCTAAGAGTCCCTGGAAGCAGAAACACAGAAAGCTTCCTTTCTGTTTCATGGGAGGGATTTAAAATAATTCAGCAATAATTTATATTTTTACTTTCAGTATCTTTTATACTTTCATGCAAATTGTAGCTTATAAGGCTCTGGAAATTCAGAACACTGTCAGCAGAATAATGAGCTACAGACTATGTTCATGTCAATTGAAATAAGGGATGCCATCATATTATTAAAAGGGATAAAAACGAAGTGAAGATAACTAACATTTATCAGATTATGGCCAGGAGCGGTTCCAAGTATGGCGTTGTGTTACATCACAGTTCTGTCTTATAGGTAATATGCTGGAGTCTTAGAGAACTTCAGTTAGCTGCTTAAGGTTTAAAGGCCAACAATAATGGCAGAGCTGGGATTCAACTCTAGACTGAATGACTCCAGAGACACCCCCTCCCCTCATAACTATTAGGCCAAACTGTACTTCTGCCCTTCTCTCCTTCTCAGCATGCCTCTCCTCCTTTCGCTTTTTAGTTATTTTTTTTGTATGTAATTATATGAAGAAAAAAACTCTAAAAGAAAGTACACTGAAGTTCATCGGATAGAATCAGTCAGACTCTAAAACATTATTTATTTACTGTTCATAGAATTTCAAACCACGTGGTGTGATGGAAAGATCATGGGAGTTGAAATCAAATCCAGGCTGTATTATTTATCAGATGTGTGACCTTGGGCAAGCATTTCAATTTTCAAGGCTACCATTTTATAATTTCTGAAATGCTGCAAATACGACTTGCTCTTCTCATCTCAAGGTTCTAGATGATTAAGTATATGTGACAACAGAACTTAATTTAAAACATACTATAAAGACATGAAGGATTTTTGCTACAGAATACCCAGATTATCCTTATCTTGACATTTGCTTTCTCCAGCTGCAAGCAGCAGAAAATGAGAAAGTGAGGTGGGAACTAGAAAAAACCCAACTCCAACAGAATATAGAAGAAAATAAAGAGAGAATGTTGAAGCTGGAGAGTTACTGGATTGAGGCTCAGACGTTATGCCACACGGTGAACGAGCACCTCAAAGAGACTCAAAGCCAGTATCAGGCCTTGGAGAAGAAATACAACAAGGCAAAGAAATTGATCAAGGATTTTCAACAAAAGTAAGCAGCTTCTAATGACTAAAGAATAGATGTGTGCATCTAAAGAAGGTGTATATCCCATCATTTTGTAACATTTAGTAGAACAGAAAAAATAATCTTGGTTATCCCTTTAAGAAGCATAGTTAGAAAGCATAGTTTTGGAAATCACTTCTATGGTGTTTTCATGTAAGATAATATTTTGTTTATTTTACAGTTTTTTGGCAGTCGGTTATCTCTGGATTTCTTTTTGATAGTCATTCCTAGTAACTATGAAAACATTTAAATTTCTGTCCTTTTCGAAACAACTCTGTGACCAAGAAGCAAGAAGCCCAGTTGAAGTCACGCACACCCACCGTACATACAGAGAGGGCAGCAATTGGGCCTTGATGAGGCTGCTTCTGTCTCTGTTAGAATCAGCAACTGCAGAATTTTCCCACTTCAGATGGTGTCAATACTGACTAGCAAGACCCCCTGCCCTGCCATTTTCTCTTTCTCAGCTGTCGAGAGAAAACACAAGGGCCTCAGTCCCCTGCAGAAGCAGAGTCCTGGCACTACACTCTGCTTTTGCATTTTAACAGCTCTTTCCACACTCATGCTGCTTTGCTTCCCTCTGTTGGATTTTGGTGTAATTTCAGGGAAATTTTTACTGCATTTTTTCATCAGTTTACTTCTGGCCAGTTAGAACAACAAAAAGCAGTGCCGGTACCCTTCCCCATGCCAAGCCTTAGAAGCTAAGTGTATGCATAAGATTCATAATGTCTCTGTCATTTCCTATCACAGAAAGAATGTTTTTAATATTTAAAGGAGATTGCTATAAAATGTTTGTTAAAAAGGGAGAAATTACCCTTTGTGATCATGAATTCAGTACATCACTATTTTAACCCTTCTTGCCAAAAATAGTATACCTAATTTTATTTCATGAAACAACCTTATAACAAGCATTGCCAAATTTTCAGGTTGTAGTCCAGGCTCTCAAAATGGAGATATTTTCTCCCTCTCCCCATATTATCCTCAGGTGTATAGGCGACAGCTCCCCTCCTCCCCCTTGCAGCGTTTCTGACCCACCCAACCCTTCACCACTGTCATTCACAGAAGGAAAATTATAATTATCTTTTGTAAACTCTTACCATCCAGTTCTATCAGCTTACTAAGCATATGACTTTGTTAAGTGTGGAATTATAACTACATGACGTGTAATTATCTCCACTAAACTTACCCAAGGTGGGTCATTAGTCCAGTAGCCTCTCTCTAGATCTGTCTGGGTGTTTTAGAGTCAGGAGTTACAAATGAAAATCACAGTAAGCAGATTCAAAGCATTTTTCCTTACTTTGAGATCCATTAAAATATTTTATTTGCTTTCATTACTAGATACCTTTTTTTTTCTAACTATGATTGAGTTTTGTCTATTTAAATAGCTGTCCAGTTATTTATCCCACTGTGCCATTTATTGCTTCAAATAAGAATGTTCACATGTCTCCTCATTTATTGGGTATCTGATGCAATCAGATCTTTTATTTTCTTCTTAAGAGAACTTGATTTCATCAAAAGACAGGAAGCAGAAAGAAAGAAAATAGAAGATTTGGAAAAAGCTCATCTTGTGGAAGTTCAAGGTCTGCAAGTACGGGTGAGTTATGTGCTTGGGACTACTAAGGAATAGGATGGTTTTGCTTAGTACTTGGAGAGGAGTGCTGGCTTAGAGTTTCATGGATGGATTTTTTTTTTCCCTTAGATTAGAGATTTGGAAGCTGAGGTGTTCAGACTACTGAAGCAAAATGGGACTCAAGTTAACAATAACAACAACATCTTTGAGAGAAGAACATCTCTTGGTGAAGTCTCTAAAGGAGATACCATGGAGAACTTGGATGTCAAGCAGACATCTTGTCAAGATGGCCTAAGTCAAGGTTTGTTTAACCTACCGCAAAAATTGTTTTTAATGACTGTAAAATTTGGCTTTATATTCTTCTTTTTCCTTCCCAGAGATTTAAAAGTTGAAAAATCTTTTCTGCCATGGGAAAGAAAAAAGGTTTATCAAAATAAGAACCTATTATTTCTTTCTTGTTTTATCAAAACTCAATGATTTCATGTAAGGAAATAACAAAATTGAAACTTAAGGCAAGCCAAGTGTTTTTAAGCCATCATAAAATTGATAGACTTAATAAACTACCTTAAAAAAATAAACTACCTTAAAATGATAGTTCGCCCCGTTGGGTGAAGCTATACTACTTATGTATTAATAAGTAAAGCTTCCGAGTTATTAGAATGAAGATCTTTTTCCTAACACCAGAAGGCTGATTACCTACTTCTGGTACTTGGAATTCATTGAGTTAAGAAGTTCTGTATCGTTTTATGCTTTTACCTTGGTGTCCTTATGTACACTTCCCATTCTTTCCTGTCAAAGACCAAATAAGATCGAAATGCTGGAAACATTTTCTGTTGTAAATGTTTGTCTTGTTTTACATATCTACCATAAATCAGTCACTTACTTTCTTGCACAGACACACATCCATACGTAGGTTGTGTGTATATGAATGTGAATGAATGTTTTAATATTTGTGGTATATTTATAAATTAGAAAATGTATAAGAATTTATCAAGATAAATACACAGGAGTATATAAAACCTTTGGTTTCATCTTTTAAAGTTTGTACCTAGTGGTCCTCGGAAAAAGCGAAAATAAAACAATGTTGTGAATTAGCATTGTCATCTTAGGACAGACAGCTTACAGTCGGTGATTTGCCATGCAGTAAAACTGTCACTAATGACCTATTTAATTCTTTGATGATCTTTCTCACATATTAAAAGTCTCCAACGAGACTTTCCTGATACACAAGGGCTCATTAACACAAGTTAATGAACTTTTAGAACTAAACTCGTAGCCATGAAAAATGAAAAGTGTTGGACATCTTCCTTCAGAGTGAGATCTAGAGATTTGAGACCAATTTACTGCATTTATATCTTTTTGTGAGGCTTTCCCTTGATAAAATATGACGTGCACACGACGCCTCTTGGGCAGCTCTAAGAGGAGTATTTGGCACCAGCATCACCGCTAACCGAAGACCTGTGTGTCTTCGGGAAGGTCACTCAGCGTCTCTGGGTTGGCTTTACTCTGTATAATATAAAAATAGTAACGCATCTTTTTTCTTCACACCAACATGTGTTCTGAGGTTATATGACTTAGTCCCTGAGGTGAATAAAAGCAAATTTATTAGAGCTTTTATAGGATTCTGGTTTTTGTATCTGGAACTCTATAAAGATTGATTTCTAAAGACAAATGCCAGAAAAAAATTAGTTTCTTTTTGAATATTTTAATTAAATTGTAGTTTGTAGTAAACATGTATTTCTACTGTGGCATGCACCAAGTATGATCAGTAACCAGTAGCTTTCCAATGTTCAATTCATTTCTGTTCATTTCTTTCAATTCAGAAATCTGTATCTTCTCAAACATATAATTAATGTTATTTATTAAATTATGTGAGTACAGAAGATAAACAAACTATACTATTAACACGCTGCTTTGGATCAAAACCTTATATTTCTTCTGAACCCTTTTCCTATTCTACACCCTCCATTTTGCCACATAATTATCAGTTTCCCTAGCAACACTGTCGGTTCACAGTGAGATGCAGAGACTACTAATTCTTACTGAAACCAATCCATGCTTGTGCGGTTGAGGTAGAATCAGTCATCTTAGACATTAGCAGCATACATATCAAGCGGCGCTCTTCCAGTTTTGCTGCCGAGGACAGTCAGTGATAAATCTCCTTGAATTTCAATTGCTTGATCACATAAACTAAAATGGCTTGGTCAGTAGCTAGATAGGAATGCTCTGGAAAGCACTTTTCTAAATTGATCCTTTGCGTCTGTTGCTAGGGAACGCTGAAGACCTAGAGGTTTGGAAAAGGAAGTAAACTGCGGACCTGACACAGGCCATTTGACATTTCAAGATCCACACTCCCCCCCTGCCCCCCCCCCTCCACCTTTCTGCAACAAGATAGGTACAGCAGTTGCTGTCAGTTCTGTTAGTTTCTGCCCCTTAAATACAGGGCCTTTTCTCCCCACTTCCTGTGGACTGTCCAGTTCTGACTTGCTTTCTGAGCACTGGAGTGTTTTATTGATAGGGTGAGTGCTTTAGCATATTTTTAGGCCTTGAGGCAGCTCAGTGAAGTAAAAGGATTATCATTTAAAGTCAATGAAAAATTATGTTAGAATGAAATAGTGAAAGAAGGAGAAAAGAAGGAGAGAGTGAAGGAGGCAGAAAGGGAGGAGGAGGAGGAAAGGAAGGACACATAAGCAGCCATTTCTTCACAGCACTCATGTTCTTCCAGGAATGGGCTTCCCAAATGAGGAGGGATTAATTACGTGACTCTCAACATTGAAGTATTGTAAGTTTTTAGAGTGATAAAATCGTTTTTAGGCCATGCAGAAGTTTACCACAGTTACAGTTCTATTTGAGCACCATTTGTGTGCTTCTCTCTATAAACCAAGCCTATCCAAGTATCTCATTAAAATTTTGATAGAATATATATACAAATCCATAACTTAATATCCTCTAATATATTTTTCTTATCATAATACATAAAAGAAATAGAACAGTTCTTTTCACCAGGAGCCATGACAAATCCTTATTAAGGATTATTACTTAATTATTAAGAGTTATTAATTAGCACTTATTTATTAAATAAACGCATTATTTTTCTTGTGTTCTGAGACATGAAAAGTAATTATTTTGCCCTCCTACCTTGTTTTATGTTAGTCATTTCTTTTTCTTTTTTTTTAAGTTTATTTATTTTGAGGTGGTGTGGGGGGAGGCAGAGAGGGGGGGAGAGAGAGAAAGAGAGAGGGAGAGAGAGAATCCCAAGCAGGCTCCTTGCCATCAGCACAGAGCCAGATGTGGGGCTTGAACTCATGACCCATGAGATTATGACCTGAGCTGAAGTCAAGAGTCAGATGCCTAACCAACTGAGCCACCCACGCACCTCTTGTATTTGTCATTTCTTAGTGCCTCAGTAGTGCTGGTCTATGTAAGAGTTCTCTACCGTGTATCCAAGGGCCCTTAGTGACTAGAAATGTCTGTGACTATCCAGGTTTTTAAGTCAGGATTAGAATAAGAGCAGAGAACAGTCATGTTAGAGAGATCTTGGTAGAAAAGGGTTGTATTCCTAGTTTGATTAAATTCCCTGGAGATCACTTTAACGACATGCGCTTCCTGCACTTTAGAAATTCCAGGATCCTTAAGATGAAACTGTTTTCATCTTCAAATATTTCAAAGGCTCTTTTGTGAAAGTTTATGCATATTCCATAGAGATAATGAAAGAAAGACTAAAACTAATTGATAAAAGTTACATATGAAGGCAGATTATGATTATCCTTCCTCGAGAGGTTAAAAGTAAGTTTGATACCTTTAGAAAAGTATTTTGAACCCTGAAAGCCTAGTGGCATACTGACTAGTAAGAAGAAAGATGGCTCCGGGGTAGAAAGAACAGTGTTTGTCCCTGCTAACTATACAACAAGGCATGTAACTTGCAGGATTAAGGATGGAGAAGATTAAGTATTTGGCATAGGACAAATACATACATGATACATTTTAAGAGATGAGAGGGAGTTTGAAGAAAAGGGAAAAAAATGAATAAAATTAGAATGATTTTTTTTTTCTGATTCATAGACTTTATGTTAAAGAATGAGACCTGATGTTAAAGGTATGCTACAGGGTATTCTTGGACTAAAAGTAGGCTTTGAATACCTGAAGAAGAATTCATACTTGTTTCTGTAAGCACCATGACCCATTGATACTTTGGAGGCTTAACAGGAACTGGGTCACTTATAGGTTTGTAAACGTAGTTCAAGTATCTCTGTGAATTTTGGGTATTACTACCAAATGCTTCTTCTTTCTCATACACACTTAGCCATTGGGCCACTAGAGAACACTGAATGTTATTTTCCCTAAAGTGTAAACATGGAAGATTATATAAAGCGTTTTATTCATAGTTCTTTAGTTACTTACCATTCCGTAGCTCTAATAAGAACTGTGCCAGAAGTCTTTTTCTTCACATGGAAGAAATGGACTGAAGGTGCAATATGGCAGATTGTAAGAAAGTCTAGACTTTCAGCATAAATTGTATCTGGAATTAATTACTGAAACCTGGGTGTCTTTAAAAAAAATATTTCTCAGCTACTCTCCAGGTAATTTAAGTATATCCTGGATAAAGGAGTATAAGGATATGAAAATAATACCTTCTCGCTTCCTCTCCTTTCCTTTACACTTTTTCCACAAAATGGTTTGACTGTTGCAATAAAGCTCTAGATTTCCTAAAAGTACATCCCTAAGATGGTAGTCTGCACCTGAATCATGGACCCAGGATGCTTGGTCTGAAACCTAGGCCTTGTGGACATGTCAGTGGAACTCTGAGCCTGCTTAGATATTCAAGCCAGTCAATTCTCTGATCATCAGGCCCCACCCACATATATTCGCTTATTGTGAAACAGCTGTTAGCTTATTGGTTTGCATGAAATCTGATTTCTCTGAATTCAATCACTTCTTTGAAATTTACTCTGATTTAAATAAAGTCTTTATCAGGAAGAACCATGTAACCAGATGCCATTAAGAGTGTCTACCTTTTTTACCCATGTGTTTTTATCCTTATACTTCATTCATTCATATATTGTCTAGAAGTAACTTGGGGAGACACCTTTATATGACAGGATTGGATAAATTGATAGTGGCAAGATAAGAAAAAACAATAAGGATGAGGAAAGAGTGGAACCAGAAATACTGCAAGTATTTATACCATGCTTATAGTATTTCTGAGGCAAGGCCTTTTATCTGGCTCTCAGCTTTCTAGTTGTCAGAAGGCGAGGGGGAAACCATTGTTCATTACATCATTCACAGTGTTCCTAAGATAAAAAAAACAAACCATTTGCTTAAGTGAAGTACAACCATTGGCACAAATAATGAATGATTTGGAGCAAAAGTGATATTAATATTAACATCCTTAATTGGTGATTGTTATTTGGACATTTTCACACAGTGGCCTTCAACGTTAGACTAATGGCATCACACAAATGTATAATGTAGCGTTGTGTAAAACTAGTTTAAATTATTGGGGAGAGGATGAATAAGACATGACAGTACTTAGCTGTTAATCTAGTTTGGTGCTCAGGTGCTCTTTCATGTATATCAGACAAATTTAGTAACCATGTTTAAAACTTCTAGAATGTATTACTGAGAGAGAATGTTAAAAAAAATCTCACCCTATAATTGTTTTGGTTTCTTTTGGTTTTGTCAGTTTTTGCTTTATATGTTTGAGGTGATGTTAGTAGGTACATATACTTTAGAATTGTCGTATCTTCTTTGGCAGATTGACCTTTGATCTTCAGAGAATGTCTCTATTTTTGGTAATTCACTTTAATGTCTACTTTGTCTTATATTTAAAGAGCTATATCGGCTGTCTTTTGGTTAGTGTTTGTATGGTATATAATTTTCTTCTACTGTGTACTTTCAGTGTCTTTTGTAAACAGCATATAGTTGGGTTTTTTTATTACAATTTCTCAATCTCTTTAAATTTTCCCAATTCTTTATTTTTAAGATGCGTTTAGAAAGTTGTTATTTAATTTATTTACTTATATGTTGAGTTTAAATCTAAGCTCTTACTATTTGTTTGTAATCTAACAAAAACATCCTTGTTATTTTTATCTGCTTTCTTGCTTTCTTTTGGGTTAGTCAAGTGCGGATGTTTTTCTCCAACTTACTCTTTTCTTATATTAACTTTTCTTCTTTTTGTGGATACCTACAGATATAGTTTAGAATATTTGCAGAAGAACATGTCCTGAATATTCATTAATATTTTTCCCATTCAACTGATTATTTTTTTAATCCTCAGACTTTATTGGTATGATTAAAAACATTCTCTTAAATGATGACAGAATTTATGAACATGAAAGAATATTGGTGACTCTCCCTTATAACCAGTATTTTAAATTTGAATATTTGATATTTGCCAGCTGTATTGCTAGTCCTTCCTTATTTTATTAAAAACAATCCATTTATTGGTTCCATGTGAAGTCCTAACAATTATTTTTTAGGGGAATGAGTCCCTACTGCAATTGGATATAAAAAAAATATCTTTCATAACACCTGAAACTAATATAACACTGTATGTTAATTATACTAGAATTAAAAAAAAAAAAAAAGTCTTCTGCAGTTGGAGTGTGACCTGCATTACTGAGTAAAGAGTTAATAAAATTCTTCAAAAAGTTGGGGTTTGGGTTTTTTTTTAAATTCTTTTTATACACTACAGGTGTTGTAGTTCTTAAATGAGCTTTTAATAAATACTGAGTGGCAATAAGTTAGAGTTTATACACCTTGGCAAATGCCTAGGGTATGGTTTTCTACGTAACTAATGGATTACAGGTCTGTATATTTAACAAACAGTTAAGCTGCAGATGGGGTTAATATATTTTTATAAGACTTAAGCTGTGTAACACAGTTTTGTTCTGGAATAGAGTTCCTTTTCTACTCTAAGGTAGGCAGAGTAAATACCCACTAGCTGGCCAGGATTCTCATCATTAAACAAACAAACAAACACCCTACTTATTCACAGAGATAAATACTGAATCCAGAAATGTATTTTATATACATTTGTGTGTGTGTATATATATATATATATATATATATATATATATATATAATGTATTTACAGGAGAAACATACATAATCATCTTCTTAGATGAAGACATTTAATGAAGTTGAACACTTATTCACAATCAAAAGTTTATTAAACTAGAAATACAAAAGTTTATTAAACTAGAACTTTCTTAACTTGATATGTGAAGCTAACAAGTCTATCAAGCATCAGATTAAGTGGTGAAATGTTAAAATCAAGAATTTCCTTTAAAAAAATGAAGAATACTGTTAACATTTCACCGCTTAATGTACTATGACCTCTTGTATTCAGTGTTGTCCTAGTAAGTACCAGACAAGCAAAAGAAGTAAAAGATATAAGGAATAAAAAGAAAGAAGCATAATTATTATTATTCACTGATAATAAAATTGAATACATAAAAAATGCTCAAGAATGCAGATTATTATAATTAATAAGAGTTTAGCAGGATGGATGGCTCCAAGAATCATTATATATATCCATTAATTCTAACAAACAGAACATGTTATTTTTGTACAAGCCATTTAAAATAGCAACAAAAAGTATAAGGTAGCTGGTATAAATTTAGCAAAAGAAGCTCAAGACCCACGATAAGACATTCAAGAAGACCTATATAAATTGGAAGAGGTAGGAAACCTCAATATTGTAAACATGCCATAATGCCATATTAACCTATAGGTTTCATTCAGTTCTGTTGAGAATTTGAACAGGGCTTTGTTTTTGATGTTTGGAACTTGGCAATTTTTTTGTTTTTTTTTTTTAATTTTTTTTTTAACATTTACTCATTCTTGAGAGAGAGAGAAACAGACAGAGTGTGAGCAGGGGAGGGGCAGAGAGAGAGGGAGACACAGAATCCTAAGCAGGCTGCAGGCTCTGAGCTGTCAGCAAGGAGCCTGATGCAGGACTCGAACTCATGAACCACAAGATCATGATCTGAGCTGCTTAACTGACTGAGGCACCCAGGCGCCCTGGTGAATTGTTTCTAAAATGTGTATGGAGGAAGAGCCTGGCCCAGAATAATCAGGATATACTTGAGGAAGGATAGTGTGAGGGAGCTTGTTCTCTCAGATGCTGAGATTCATTATAAAGTAAAAGTGATTAAGGTAGTGGTATAGTCTCAGTAATTGACAAGTAGACCAGTACAACAGAGTTGAGTCCAGAAACTGACCCATTCATGACAATTTGAGACTAATGTAGAACTGACACTGAAGAATAGTGGGGAAAGGATGGACTAATAAATGGTGCTAAGAATATCGACCATTTACATGGAAAAAAAATAAAATTGGATCCAACCTCCTATCATTCATGAAATAGATTCCAAATGGATTAAAGTCTCAAATATGAAAGGCAGTATTTCAAACTTTTTGAAGAAAATGTAGGAGAATGTGTATATGATTTAAGACACAAAAATTCCAAATCATAAGAAAAATTTATTAATTTGACCACAGTTATATTAAGAAAACCTGATCATTAAAAGACACTATAGTATCTTTATAAAGAACATGGAAAGAGATGCCAGAAAATGAGAGAATATATTTGTAGCCCATTTAAGGAAAAGATTGTTATCCAGAATATGCTCAGAACTCACAATGATCATAGGAGAACACAACTAACATAAAAGAAAAATGGACAACTACATAAGCAATCAATTCACAAAAAAGGAAAAGTAGACTTTGGTAAGCATTCAATCTCATTAGTAAAAAATAAAATGATTTGCGGGGCGCTTGGGTGGCTCAGTCGGTTAGGCGGCCGACTTCGGCTCAGGTCATGATCTTGCGGTCCGTGAGTTCTAGCCCTGCGTCGGGCTCTGTGCTGACAGCTCGGAGCCTGGAGCCTGCTTCATATTCTGTGTCTCCCTCTCTCTGACCCTCCCCTGTTCATGCTCTGTCTCTCCCTGTCTCAAAAATAAATAAACGTTAAAAAAAATTTTTTTTAAATAAAATGATTTGCAAATATAAAATTTCACGGTAATATGTGATAGCCAGCACAAAAGAAAACTCATACAACTATTTTGCTAAAGCAGTTTGGTATTATCCAGTAAAATGAAAGGTATGCCAAGTCTGTGGCCCACTAAGTTTACTTCTACATGTATATATGCTTTCAGAAGTTCTTGCAATGTGTACCAAAAGACAGGGGTGCCTGGGTGGCTCAATCAGTGAAATACTTTTGTGAAATAACTAGGAGAAAAAACAGGGGCTACAACTAGAAATGAGGCATAGAGAGGGCTTCAAAAATACTAATTTTACTTTTTAGGCTTGATGGTAGGAACATGGGTGTCTTTTTCCTTCTTTTTCTATATGACTTACATATATGGTATAATTTTTATGTAAATAAGATATTTTAAAGGAGAACTTTTTAAGTAGCATAATTGAAAGGTAAGAATGAGGAAAACCACAAAAGATTTTTGGGGACTTATAAAATTTAAGGCTTAATAAGGGGGAAAAATGCCAACACCAAGCAGACATTTACAACAATAAGGAGGTTCCTAAGGTCACTGGACTCCTCCAAGAAATCATTTTATCCTGAGGCTGTAATCATATGTTGTCTTTGTCCTTTTTGCCTTTCCCTGAGCCCTCAATGTTAGTGGCTCTTTTCAGATACCTGTGGATATGAATCCGGGCTAGACCCCTACCACATTTGATTTATTTTCTAACAGAGTCCGAGAGTACATTAAGCATTCACTTTTAGCATTGGAACCCAGGATTTTAAAATAAGGTTAAAGGCATGATTAAAGCCAGAATTCATTAAATGGAAAGTCATTAAAAGGAAAGTGAATGCTTGAACTACATTATCAGGAGTGTCTTCTACAAGAGCATTAGATACAGAGCAATGAGGTAATTATTCCATGCTGTCACATTGTTTAGTTCTAAATTGGAGCAGGAGAGAATTCTGGAGTGGATTCAAGCTTGTTTTTATCATGCATACAGATATAATTTCTTGGTAAACTTTCATCATTTTCATTTTTCCTGAACAAATCATTTTCAGCAACTTTTAATCCCTGATAAATAATTTTGACCATGAAATATTATTGAGTTGCACTAATTAAAGAGTGAACATTCCCGGTAAATCACTATGGAAAATTTTAATGAACAAGCCAAATGAATGAGAAATCAATACTTATTGATTGTTTTCTGGCATATCATTAGAGCCAAAATCTGTTCTCTTAATCAAAAAGCAAAGCACCTAAATTGCCTGTCTAGTTTTTTGCAAGTTTTGCATCTGTCTTTGTGTAAGTCATTAAGACTTTTGTTGCCAAATCAAGGAGGCATTCAGCAGGAGGTATTCAGTTGCAAAATGACAACTCTCCTTGGTTTCTATTTCTCACCGCCTCTCTATAAGTTCACAGAAGTCACCAGACCCTTCAATCCAGTGAGGTATGCATTCGTACTAGAAGATATCTGAAGTTGTTTTGATAGAAAACAAGTTATTTTGTCAGAAAGAGCTTAAGCTTAGTAGTTTTCTATCCATTGTAGGAAAAGCAGACTGCTTTATATTTTGACTTTTAAATTTTGTTTGCTTGGAATTAAACTATAGGGTAGATTATGATCTTCTGGAAGTAAAGGCCATTTTGTTTTGTTAATTTTTTAACGTTTATTCATTCCCCACCCCCCCCTCGAGACACAAAGCAAGCAAGCATGGGAGGAGCAGAGCGTGCACACACACACACACACACACACACACACACACACACACACACACAGAATCCAAAGTAGGTTCCAGGCCCTGAGCTGTCAGCACAGATCCTGATGCAGAGCTCGAACTCATGAACTGTGAGATCATGAACTGAACCAAAGTCTGCCGCTTAACCGACTGAGCCACCCAGGTGCCACATGATAGTTTTAACTCAAATGTGAGATATAGCACCTTTTCAAGGAAACTTGACAAGATAGTTGTATCCTGAAGTGTTTCTTACATTTTATAGACAGTGCTCTGGTTCACCATGAAATTCTAATCACACAGACTGGAAGATACTGTATAGTTATGCTGAGGTAAAAATAACTGTGAAAAACAGCCTGGGAAGTCCAGATGGGAGGATGCAAAAGAATATGCTGCCCGAGTGGTTTATGTATACAGTGCATGCTGGTGGGCTCCTGTGGTTTGTTCAGGGGGGCCACAGATTTCACTTAAGCCATCTACCAGCCAAGAGGGAGATGTGCTCAATCAGGGTGTCACAGCATCTTTAAAATTAAAATGAAACAATGAACAGAGATTTCTGGAATTAGGGCCAGAAGATTATCTTGCGTGTATGGCTCTGGACAACGTCCAGCCGTATTGTTTCAGCAGTTATTAAATCCTTAGGGTTTTTTCTGTTTAGGCAGGACACTGATGTCAAGACTGAATTCCAGTGGACATGAAATAATTTTCTCTCTCAATACTGTACACTAATTATGTCTGAGAACCTACAGGAAATGTGACATATGAGGAGGCTTAAGAAACATTAGAACGTAGGTACGTGGAAAACCCTATTGCCTGTGAGTTTTGTGATGACAGTAAAGGCCTTATGACCATCCAAAAAGTCACTTGGATATTTATTTTGGTTTTACAATTAATGTTTGATTTATTCAGGCTACATTATCAAAAATCTAGTTCTTTAAGTTTTTAAATTTGGTTTGCAAATCACTAAGGGATCTTTGAATAATATTTAGTTCTGTTTATAAACTTATCTAATTAAACACCTATAAACATTTTAAATTGCATTTACAAATTTGTTACATTTGATTTCCTTTTTAACTACTGTTCTTAGTGACTGAGAGTCTTTGCAAGTACTTAAATTCTCATGCATCTGTTACATTATGCTTACAAGTAGCATAACCTTTGAGTTTTCTTAAACCTTCTAATGCTGTACGCAATTAGTCTTCCTGTAGTTGAAAGATACTTTCCCATTAAGGAAGCCAACAACTGTCATTTCAAGTAATTGAGGTTATTTCCTACCAAAGGCATAAGATCTGAATTCTTACACTAATCAAGGAAACTATTATATCATGATATATAATTGGGGGGAGGTGTTGCCTATGTAGCATGCTTGGGATTACTAAGTATATCCAGAGATTTTTGACTGAGAAAACCGGTTAGATTTTTGTAGGCCACCCTGTGAGAACACAGAAGCTTGTTTATTGTTGCTATGTCAAAGATGCTATAATTTCAAGAAGAGGACATTTACATGTCCCACCTTCCTAGACCCAGCTTAATGCACATGACCTCATGGTTCTACTCACAGAAGGCCTCAGTTCCAACCAGTTTGCCCATTTGATTAAATTTTACAATTCTTTGAATTTCAGTACTTTTCTGTTGGATTCTAAAGATGTTTGACAGTAAAGGAATCCTAAGACAGTAAAGGAATGACTTTTCTTGTTACCTAAATATAAATTCTGGATCCTTTCGTAGTCTCGGAATCAATGACTCTTATAAGAGTTGCAGATGATATTTGATGGGATTTAGGTTATCTCACATAGTTGGTGGTGGTGCTTTTTTTTTTTTTTTTTTTGCTTTGTTTTGTTTTGTTTTTCTGAATTATAGCCACTATCTCTATGGGCAGTCTAGTGGCATTACTAAGGAGTCAGGGGCAACAGAATTTAGACTTCTTCTCTGCCCTCTTGAGAACAGGGAGCTAACTAAGTTAACTATAAGCTGAAGAAGGTAAAGTTGGATATCAGATTGCACTGGAGAAGCATTAAACTAAAACAGATAACTCAGTTATTATGTTTCAAAGGTCATACAGATGACCTGTCTAAAAAAGTAATTCTTTAATATTTTTCAAACATCAGCAAATGAAATGTACAGTTGATACAACAGTAAACTCGGACCTACTTAATAGATTAAGAAACAGCGTTAATCTTCTCCTACTTGTTCTGAAACTGGAAGAAATCAGCTTCCTAAAATTCATAAATAGTACTTGGGGTGTAAAATTTATCAACTTTTAGGCAACTATAAGGAAAGCAACTAAATTAATAGAGTCCGGGGTGAGAGTTGGCCATGGGTGGGTTCTTAAGTAAAGTGCTGTCATAAGAGATGAAGTTGGTCTTGTAACTTGGTCTCAAATTACCATATCCGATTCAATACATCTTCCCCTGTGCAATACTAAAACAAAGTAGCAACTGGAAGCTAAGCCACAGGGTCTTCATCTGGCCAAATCATCTGGCAGTTAGTAAAGGAGCAATGCAGGCAAACAGTCTCCATACATGTCATGAAAGACCAGCCTTCTCACACAGGGCAGGCTGATAATCACCCGGATTTTGACAGTTTCCTGGGCTAATAACAACATTTGGGAATATTAGGTCCTGAAACACTAGAGCTCTCAGATTAGAATGGAATGAAGATGGGGCACCTGGGTGGCTCAGTCAGTTAGGTTGTCCAACTCTTGAATTTGGCTCAGGTCATGGTCTCACCATTGATGAGTTTGAGCCCCATATCGGGCTCTGTGTTGACAACAGGGAGCCTGCTTGGGATTCTCTCTGCCTCCTCTCTCTGCCCCTAGCCCACTCACATTCTCTTGCCCTCTCTCAAAATAAACAAATAAACTTAAAAAAAATTAGAATGGAATTAAGATGTCTATAAAAAATGAATGTGTGTTTTTTTTACTAATTTTAAATGTGTAAGTAATATATAAATGCAAAAAATACATATGATACCAAACATTTTAACATTTACAAATAAGATTAAATTACGTATTGACCAGGCTCTCCAAATCTGACACCTTCTTTGGAGGTAACCACCATCATCAGTATGAAGTGTATTTTAACACTTCTTTTTCTGTTAAATCATATGCATATATTTACCATTGGAAAATTATTTTATGTTGTTCTGTTTAAAGTACTTAATATGAATGTACATATTGTTCTACAACTTGCTTTAGTCATGTAAGAATATCTTGCTAGCCTTTCCACGCCAGTAAAATACATTTATTGAGTGTTTATGTAGCAGTCCCTCTTCCAAGCACTGGCATATCTATTAATGCGTTTAGTTCTCATAACAACGCAATTATTATTGTTATGTTATTATCATGCCCATTTTGCACTTTGGGATTCTGAGGGACAGAGAGGTTAGGGAAATTGCCCAATTCGGTGCCAGAGAGCCACGGTTCTGGATTCTGTTCAAAGAAGACTAACTCCAGATCACTCTCATGGTAACTGTTGCACAGCACCTGAGACACATAAACCTACCTCTGAATGCAGTATGGATCAACCCCAAGCCCCATGGGCCCATCTTTTACGATCTTGCAGTGACTGTGAGTGATATGCATATACCATTCAAGTTTTAAAATGCCACCAAGTGTTTCATGATGTTCAGCGTTGTAGCTGATAATAGCGTTATGTGTGATAGTCAAAGGTAGCTCTTTTTTTGAGGAGAAGAATGCACGTAAGACTGCAGAGCAGACCCTATCATCGGGCTGCTCCGTTCCCCTCCTTCTCTTGCCATCTATATCTGATCTGTGGGCAGCATTCCATTTACGTCAAAAATAACGTCAATCTAGTGAAAAAAACTGAATGACTCATGGCATTACTGTAGGGAACCAATCACTGTGTAATATGATATATAACATCCTAATTTCACAGAACATTTTTCATAACAGCTGCTAAAATCATAATCAAATCCATTAAATCTTTTTAAAGAATCCAATTTGAAGCAATATTGAAACTAGTCTTAAAATGCAGGTATATTCAGGTGGAGTCCTACCCAAGCTTTATGGTTAACCTCTTCGTATCTTGTCTGTATTTGTCTATATTTATTAATCCATTTGAGTTTGCTCTTTTTTTGTATTTCTAGCTGCATTTGAGTCAGAGATAGGCTATTTTTTTTAAGAGACTAGAGGATCTGAAAAAAGAATAGAGAGAAAAAGAGAGATGAAAAGGAAATTTTCCTCTGATTCTTATGGACAGTAGAACTCGATAGATTAGAGAGAGGAGGTAGAGGAAGGACCCAGGGTCTTGGCATTATAAAAGCAGTGTTACGTTATTGATTAAGGTCTCTGCAGAGAGTGAAAAACCGCGAGAGAATGCAGCCACCTAAGCCCTTGCATTCAGGAGCGTGTAACTTAGAAAACGTTGAACCAGTTGGATTTCTTTGGCCACGGCGCCATCCGCAAAACTGACAGCTAATTTTTTGATGTAAGAATTTTATTCCTTGGATATATACAAAGCCAAATAAAATCCCTCAGGGTTTTTTTCTTCCTTCAATATTATATACTTATGGAAATTCGCAGAGTTAGCCCCTGACTTATATTTTTGTTTGGAACATAAAGCAAGACTAAACAATTCGATGAAGGCAAAAGATTACTTCTGAAGTTTACTTTCAGACTGGAAAGTGACCTTCCAGAAGGAGGAGAGGCTTCTGAGGACTGAGCTCTATCCAGTCTCTTCCACAGATTAATTGTGTGATGCAGTTAGTAAACAAGTTAGTAACCTTTGAACCTGGATTTCTGATCTGGGAAAGAAGACTGGGCTAGAATCCCTAAGTTTCTTCTGAGTTGTAATATTCTGGTTCTTATATGACATGGTAGCCAAAGCTAGCTTCTAGTTACCCAGCCACATAAGTCCTGTACACATTTTCCTTCTGTTCCACATACCTCTTCTAATACTCTTAAGGGGGATGTTAGTGATGTCTTTAGTAGTTGCTTCCTCTCGACCACTTTCTCTCCAGCTTTCTGCTGGCATAAAAGCTATTGAAGTGAAAGTTCTCCATTCCGTCCCATTTTTTCTGATTCTTTACTTCAAAAAAATGTGTGCTTAGAATGAAATATAAATTGCTGATTTGTAATTCATGAATCACTGTTATAAAGTGACCCCAAGACCTTTGTTTTCAGGTCCTCAAAAATTAATTGGATGCAGGTGTTTGTTGGCCACTTGGATAATGGACATAAGGCACGGTTTTTCCAGCTAACTTTAACAGATGTAATTCCAATAGTTTGCACCTAGTCAGTGCTGACATTAAAGCAGATATTCCAGATTGCTATCTGGGAGTTGTCTGATACCAGTACCAGGCAAATTGCTGAATAGTAAAGGAGCCAGAAGCCCCAGAATAAATTCTCTACACTCTAAACCCTGCTAAGTAGCTTTCATGTTCCCTTACTTTCTTTGTTCAGTACCTACCGATGGGGCAGCTATTGCAGTCCTAGATGGTGGGTGCTATGTTGGGTGTTCCCGGGCCAGGATTCTATTGCAGAGGGAGCCATTTTACAGCCATTTTACATTTAGAATGAGCTTCCTCCTTGGGTCTTCTTGTCACCAAGTAACTAAAGCTATTATTAAACCAACCAAATAAATCATCTGAGAAATGATTTTTTCCTTAGCTTTCAACAGGTCCTCCTTTTTATGCTTTCTTAACACATATGTGGAAGATTAATAATAATATTTCATATGTAGCCAATTGGAGAAATGAATTTCCTAGATTAGTCATGTTTTATGTGATTTTACAATCCCAAAACACTGAACATTAAATAAAATCTTTTTCTCGTAGCTTGTTCAACACTAGCTGAATTTGGAGGGCACAGGGTAGTAGCCTGGGGGTCAAAAAACTAGAAAAATCTTGGCTGCTCATCCATCAACTAGCCACGCAGAAGAGGGCAAGTTACTCAAGGTCTCTCAACTACAGGAGAGGACAAAATAAACATCCTCGGCTGCTCTTTTGTGTAGGGCTGTTGTGAAGAACACATGAGCTGGTGTGTGTGACTGTGCTTTGTTGTCATAGAAGGTACAGTCCAAATATGAGATAGATAAACTGTGAAACGTGCTTGTACGCCAATATATCTAATTATATTGTTGCTTTCATCTGGGTGGTGTTTCCATGTTTTATATGTAAACAAGAGCTTGTAAGGTTGATTATCTCCCAATTATCACAACTAATGAACTCTTAATCAGCAGCTGCAAGTTTAGATTCTATTGAAAGCAAGAAATTAAAGTGATCAAGGAGATTATTTTTTCTTCATTGACATGTAAACAATAGACTACTAATTAGAAAATATTTAGCTGTCCTTTATATATACCTGAATGATCTGACTTTTCTGAATATTCACTTTTCTTTCAAATACAGGAAATGAAAAGTCAGAACCTTCTGTAAATATTGTCATTCAAAGGATGTATCTCCTAGGAAAAATAGGTTTAATATTATTTGTTAGAACCATATGCTAGATGCTAAATTCCACATGTAAGAGAGGTATATCCTGAGATGCTTCCTTGTTTTGGTCTTATAATATATTTAGAGTACACCTTCATGCTAGTACTATGAAAAGGAGTTGCCTCAGGTAATGCTACTGTAAGAAACTGTGTTATTCCATTAATTCCAGTACATATTAATTTTCTACAACTCAGTTATTTGCTTTATTTTTAATAGTTTAAATCCAGAAGCACTTAATTATTAATTCTGTGAACATTATGACTTCATTTAATGACTGCCACTCTAAAAAGATAAAAAAGGATGGATGAGCAAACTACATTATTTCTAAGGAGCAATAACATTCCAGATAAATTCAACCAGAGAAGAGTTTTTCCTCAGCCAGTGCCTACATAGATCGATGGATGGGTGACATTTCCTCCTCCCCTTTATAATGGTGACTTTGAAGGGCACCTGGGTGGCTCAGTCGGTTGGGCGTCCTACTTTGGCTAAGGTCATGATCTCACGGTTTGTGAGTTCGGGCCCTGCGTTGGGCTCTGTGATGGCAGCCTGTTTCAGATTCTGTCTCGCTCCCTCGCTGCCCCTCCCCTGTTCATGCTCTGTCCTCTCTTTCTTTCAAAAATAAATAAACATTAAAAAAATTTTTAAAAATTTAAAAAGATGGTAACTTTGAGTCCTGACTTGGACTCCAGGCAGCAAGATTAGAGGTGGTGAGTTGGCCCACAGAGGATCATGCTGGCTCTTTGGATGTTAGATCTTTTGGTTGCCTTGGTCATCTTTGGTGTTTGTTTCTTCCATTATGCTTTGTACATTTCTCCAATACCTCACTGATTTATTTCTTACCTGCAGGGTATCAGGCCGGCATGGTTGTCACCTATATCTTGCCTAGTATTACTGATTACCTTGAGATTTTGTTATCAGCGTCTGTGGTCTCTTTGTCAATCCTGTCCAAAGTTCCCCTCACTGGTTATTTTGCAATATTATTCTCTTAGACTTGAATGAGGCAGTCCCTGAAACAGAGCGCCTGGATTCAAAAGCACTGAAAACCCGAGCCCAGCTCTCTGTGAAGAACAGACGCCAGAGGCCCTCTAGGACACGACTCTATGATAGTGTCAGTTCAACAGATGGGGAAGACAGTCTGGAACGAAAGGTGAGCACCTTTGACCAATTTCTGACTTTGCAGTGCTGAGCTGTATCCTTGTTCCTACAGCTTATTGAAGGTAATGATTTTTCTGCAACCAGATTCTATGCCCTAGATGGAAACAGCTGGAATAGTTCACTGCTTTGTCTCCTAAATTCTTACTCAACTCGTTATATTGTTGTAATTCAAATTCTGTCTGTACTCATTCAATGAACTACCCCAAGGGCATTACCCATTTTGTCATATTCGTGATGGTGCTTTTATATTCAGCTGTTGGTTTCACCTAGTGGGAAATAATGTACAAGTAACTGTTTCTGTATGTCTCAGGATCTGTGTTAGCCACAATGGTAATGTGATGAATTGTTGTAAACTATGCAGTCTCATCTGTAAACCAACCAACAAACATTGGTTTTCAAGGAATTTACTAAAAATGTTTGGTCTGATTTCAAAGTAAGTATTACATGGAGCTGATGTTCAGCGGCATAACCTCCTTTATAATCTCTTATACCAACAGCCTTCAAACAGTTTCTATAACCACACGCACATTACCAAATCACTTCTGCCCAAGGGTTTGAGAACTTCTCCAGAATCAGATTCTGGTGCTCCATCCCTCACTCCAGTGGCAGGCAATGTGCCCTTCTCGTCTGACCACATAACTGAATTTCAAGGAGGACCGCTGCACCCAGAACAGGAGCCTTCCTCCTCTACGTGGGGAGACACTTCACTCTCCTCTCCTTCAAAATCTGATCATGATACGGAAGAATCTCCTTGCCACCATCAAGCCACAGCCAAGCAAATATCACAAGAGAAAGGTACTGTTGATTTTTTTGTTGTTTTTGCTTTTGTCTGACTTAACTAACACCTTGATTTGTGCAGTATAAGGATGGCTTTTTTTCTCATAGTCATAAACCCTTTGTCTTCTTACAGCTAATAATTAATATTGCTGTTGTGGGATAAGAGCACATGGCTCTCCTATTTGTTTATTTATTTACTTACTTTTTTTTTTTTTTTCCTGCCTGGTTAGTGTTTTTACTTCTACAGCTCTCCATAAGTTTATTATTGAAGGAAATTCTTCAGGAAGCCTAATAGAGATTTTGTAGAATAGCAGCCTGGAGTTTCAATAAACATTAACATACACTGGAAAAAAATATATGTGTATGTAATATATATGTAAAAATATATATGTAACACATATAAAAATATATATACATACACATATACATATGTACATAGATATATGAAGCTGAAAGCAGTTATAGGTTTTAAGCCATTAATTGGTTTTTATTTAGAAGAAATCTCCACAGTAGTGATTTATATTGCAAAAATTATGACAGGAAAGGTATAATGGAGGGCGATTAATCAATTAAATTTTAAAATAGGCTCCTAGAATTAACACCAAAATTTCAGTCATACCAATAGACGTTTGTTGTTTTAATTTATAGAAGTAGAAGTAATGAATTCTCGTTAAACAAGTTACATGATGCACAGATGTATAAAGAATAGGTTCATTCTTTTCCTACTGTGTCTGATGTGCCCCTTTACAGTAACCAAGTAAATTTGGTCATATTATCTTTCACATCAGAAATACACATAAGTATATATTATGTATATATGTGTGTGTGTGTGTGTGTGTGTGTGTGTGTGTGTGTGTGTATGTAGATATAAAAACAAAAGCACTTTTTGGTATGTTTGCATTTTGTTTTGTATGCTTTTGTTCACAAAAATGAATCATACAAGTCACATGACTGCAGTTTTATTTTACATATAATAGTATTTTCAGAACATCAGCCTAGTGCAACATACACAAATTTAAATGACAAGAGAATTTTCTGTAGTGAGCCTATAATATAACTGAGGCAACCATTTTAATATTGATGGACATTTAGGCTGTATTCTGGAAGATTTCTTTTTGTATATTTACTTGTTTGCTTACCACTGTAAAAAAAAGTTATAACAAGCACCCGTATATTCTTGTATACTGATGCTTTTATTTCTGTAGAGTACATTTTCGAAAGTTGAATTGGTAGTCAGAGTATATTGTATTCAGAGAAAAATGTATAGCTTTAAACTCCTTTATTATTAAAAATAAAGACTGAAAATAAATAAAATAAATATTCAAAATAATAGGAACAGAGCAACCAAAAAACAGAAAAAGAAAGGAGAGGGTAAAAGATATAAGCAGAATTTAACTTTTATTGAAATGAAAAGCCTATTCTTAACCCCCCCTCTCCCCACAAAAATATAGTACAAGTGTAAATTATTCCAGCTAAAGGTAAATAGTCCTTTGGAATGACACATTAAGAAAAATATAGACAGACAAACAAAATAGCATTGGAAAAAAGAAAGGAGATACAAAGATTTTAAAAATTATTTTTTAAAGGTAGTATGCAAACTCAGTACATTTAAAAATCTAGAGAGGGGCACCTGGGTGGCTCAGTTGGTTCAGTGCCTGACTTCAGCTGAGGTCATGATCTCAAGGTTTGCAGGTTCTAGCCCTACGTAGGGCTCTGTGCTGACAGCTCAGAGCCTGGAGCTGTTTTGGGTTCTGTGTCTCCCTCTCTCTCTGCCCCTACCCCGCTCATGCTCTGTCTCTCTCTCAAAAATAAATAAACATTAAAAAAATTTTTTTTAAAGAAAAATCTAGAGGAAATGGAGTTTCCTACAAAATTGGTCTATTCCAATTGGTCTAAGAAGAAAACTTGGATAAACTAATAGTCACAGAAATATGAAATATGTTTTCACAAAAGTTTCCATTTAGAAAGTCACCAGACCCAGGTGGTTTTATAACTGAATTCTACTTAACCTATAAAAAAAAAATACGTAGGCTCTATTTGATGCTATGTTATTCCAGGTAGGGTGTTTTTCATTTATTTAAATAGCTGGAGTCCTAAAAACCAGTAAAGACTGTGTGGAGAAAGGAAATCTTATGCATGTTGATTCATTTTAAATATGATGCTAATCAATTGAATATAGGAGTGCAAGTTAATTATATTTCCACAATCAGGTAGCATTGATTCTGAAAATGTAAGAATATTTAAACATTAGAAGATCTAACTGTAAATCATCATACAACAAAGGAAAGGTAAAGTGTTATAACATTAATAGAAGTTGAGAAGAATTTGATGTAATTCGTCAGACATTTTCAGTAAAAACTTGTTACAGTAAAAATGGAATTAGAAAAACATTTCTGAATATGATTGGTTACTTACCAGTGATCAGTCACTAAAGAGTGAATCTTAAATCATTTGCACAAAAGTTAGGAATAAGACATGAGTGCCAACCATCATCACGATTTTCAAGTCTGTTTTTGAGAATTTTCTAGTTGCAGGAAGAACAGAACATCAAATAATCAGTATAAAATTGCAACAGAGAAAATAAAAGTATCTTTATTTGAAGATTATATGAATATGCATCTAGAAGATTAAGTGGCCAGATATAAAATAAATATACAAAATCAGCACCTTGATGTGTGTAAGGTTGAAGTGTGTTCAACTTACCTTGAAATGCATTTGAAAATTAATGGATTAATGGATGACTAGAGGCTATCTGATAAAGCAATGTGTAGTAAATGGAGATTGGAGGATATATGGTGGATATACATTTATCCACTCTAAAAACTTTTTATCTTTTGAAAAAAAAATTGAGTGGCAGAAAGATAGGTCATTTTTGTCTATACTGATATAAAGATTTAGAACAGTAGACATTTTGTGGAACGTGATAAGCTGATCCTAAATTTATAAGAAAGGAAAAAAGGCCAGAATACCTGAGACTCTTGAAGAAGAATGAAGTGGAAGATCCTGGCTTACCTGATACCTGGAATTATTAAAAAGCCACAGGATTAATTATGCATATTATTTGTACAGAGGTTTACAAACAGATTCAAGAATAGAATAAAGAGCATAGAAGCAGATTACACACAGATACACATTTCAGATATATATGAAGTTATTTTATGAAAACTGCATAAAAAAGGGTGGATCAGTGGAGAAAGAATAGAGTTTTTAATGAGTTTTTCTGGGACAATTGGTTATCCATATTTTTAAAAATTATATTAGACCCCCTCATCTCATACCTTGCAAAAAAATTCATTCAAGGTGGATTTAAGACTTAACTGGAAAATAAGTGGAAAATGGCAAACTTTAAAACTATTAAAGAGATTTTTAAAATGTTGATTTATTTTTGAGAGAGAGAGAGCAGGGAGAGGCAGAGACAGAGGGAGACAAAGAATCCCAACAGGATCTGCACTGTCAGTGCAGCACCCAGCATGGAGTTCGAACCCACGAACCATGAGATCGTGACCTGAGCCAAGATCAAGACGTCGGACACATGGCAACTGAGCCATGCAGGTGCCCCCAAACTATAAAACTTTAAAAAAAACTGTATGGAATATTTTTGTGACTTAAGGGTAGGGAAAGATTTCTTAAACAATATACAAAGGGAGGGGGGGAACATATATAAAAGATTAATAACATCAGATGATAGTAAAATTAGGAACTTCTATTTCTCAAAGACATAACAAAGAATCCCACAAAATTGGAGAAGATATTTGCTCCCTGTGTAACTAATGTAGAAGTAGTATCTAGATTATATAAATAACTTGTATAAATCACTAAGAAAGAAATAACACAAGAGAAAATATATAATGTCCTGAACAGGCATTTCTTAGAAAATGAAAACCAAAAGGCCAAGATATGTATGAAAGTTGTTCAGTGGTATTAGTAATCAGGAAAGTATGAAATAAACCAGATGAGATACCATTTTATACCCACCAGTTTGCCATAAATATTAAAAGTCTGATGTTACCAAATACTGGAAAATATGTGAAACAACCAGAGACTAAATAGTGCTGGTGGAATGTAAACTGAGGCAAGCTCTTTGGAAACCATTTGGCATTTACCTAGTAAAGTTGAAAATGTGCATGCCCTATGACCCAGCCAGGGTTTATATAGCCTACACTTGCCTACTAAGAATCATGTACAAGAGTATTCAGAGCAGCCCTACTGTGTGATAACAAAACCTGAGAAAACCTGAAAACTGGTTAAGTACTGGAATAATCACTAGTAACAAAAGTTAAATGAACTATAGTATATTCATATGATGAATCTGTGCAGCAAGGAAAATTTGAATAAACCACACTGAAACATAATACCAGGGCTGAATCTCTGGAACAAGACATTGAGAGGATAAACCAAATACCATAGGTATTATATTGCAAGGTCTTATATTGCAAGGGACCTAATACCATAGGTATTACAGAATACCTATGATTTTATTTCTATAATGCTAAAAAAAATTAGTGGATTACTTAGAGATATTAACAAAATGTGGAGGTTATAAGTGGGAATGACAAAGTCAGTTAATTGGCGGGGAGTGTCCAGGAACTGAAGGACATAATTCATAAGTATAAACTAGGTGGCAGGGGGGAATAAATGAAATGAGTGTTTTTTAATTGGTTTTTCTTTATACTCCACAACTATATTATAAATATTCTTGGTTACAGTAGTCAATATGCATAATAAAAGATCCCATATAGAAAGTTAATTGATAGACGTTAATACACAGTTACCTTCAAAGAGTTCTTGAAAGTTCAAAAATAGGCAAAAGAAATAGTTTCTTGAAGAGAAAATTCACATGACTTATAGAAAAAGATGATCAGAGAAATGATCATTTAAATTAAATACCCATCGGATTGCCAAAACTTTTAAAGAATTCCACCAACCAATGTCAGCCGTGGTGTGGGATACATTGCAGGTATCATTGTACATCACCACGTTTTTGAAAAGTGCATACTCATCTGTCTCTCCCAAATCAAAAATTGTAATCTTTCTAAAAATACATCATGAACATAGAAATACATTTGATTTGGGAGGCTCAATCTGTTACAACTCTTGGTAAGCACCAGAGCTTTATTCCTGATATTTTCCTCCTTGGTTTCCTTTCCTGAACCTATCGATTGCTAGAATTATCTTCCACAGACTAGTCCTAAGCACAGCTCTTCTAGAAGTTTTGGGGTAAAAAAATGGAGTACTTAGAAAGTAAAAAAATACCAGTAGAGGCAAAAGAAAATAGGTCGATCCTGCTAATTCATCATCAAAGGTAGTTCTCAAGTTGGTGGAGGGCTTGCATGGTGATTTTGGCCTACTTTCAAAATAATTAAAGACTTCAAAAACTCTCACTAATTAACTTAAACTGTGGATTATAATGGCACTTTTACAGATACACACTTGTGGCAATACCATCTCTTTAGAAAACTGCATATAGACCATATGACCAATAACCATGGTTATTGAAGACCATAAGAAGACAAAACAGCAGACGCATATATTTTGGAGCAATAGGTTAATACTTTTGGTCTACTGTATATCAGACATCACTGGTTATCTGTAAGAACTTACATTATAGTCAGGGAGTATGGATCACTCACACATGAAATATGACTCCTAAATTTTTTTGTGGCTAAATATTATTTAGATTATTTCTCTCTCTTATTTCTAATTTATTATGATTCTTTGAACTCAGCAGATGTTTCCTTTCAGATGGGAGGAGGAGAACATGGATTTAGATTGTGCTCCACAGTCCACTAGCAGTAATGTAGGATTAAAATGTGAGAATTCCATCCTTTCCCGAATGCCTCCCTGGTCTGCTGCTCTCTCTTCTTTGGGATTAAGCTCTCAGCTCAGGAAACAAGATGGGAGGTGGGTAGCTTCTTCTCCAGAGGCCAAGTACTTGGGCTTCCCCCGAAGCCTTCCTGAGCTGAAGGTGCTTCTGCGTAACAAGGAAGAAGCAGTTCATTGAACTTTGATAAAGTAGTAATTTTATAAATAGTTACTAGTACAATAACCACTGTTAGATACTATGAGCAGATAAAAGCGGTGAGTCAGATTTTTTTGTTCCCCTGATAAAAAATTTCCAACCTTCTGTGTTCATTGACATTCATCCATTCATTTATGTGTTTATTAAACAAATAGCTATTGAGCAGCTACTCTGTGTCAGGCATTGTGCTAACGGCTGAATATACAATAATTAACAAGATTCCATCTTTTCCCTCAAGGAGTTTGCAGACGAGATAGAGATAGAGATAGAGATAAAGATAGAGATAGAGAGATAGCGATCTTATTGTTAGTTTGTGTTATGACAGATCCTGTCTCTGACACCCCACAATCGCCACCTTCGGTGACTGGGAAGGCCCTATTCTCTCCTGCCTTCCCCTCTCAGGCTCTGTTATACCTGGAAAGATGTCAAAGAGGCCATCAGTCAGCTGACTCTCAGCCTATTACCAGTTGGTACCTTGAAAGTCAAAGGTCTAGTCTTCAGCGTTCTAAGTCCAGAAACTTAATAACACATTCAGATTTAATCAAGTTCAGAGTGACTGATTCTCGCTGTTCTAGCTTAGAAAACACTTATTTCTAGACCAGAATACTAATTTTCTGATTTACTTTGGGAGGTACAGCTGACATAATAACCAACATTATTCATATGTTCTGTTCTCTCTCCCCTGCTTGGTAGGTTCATAAATCAGAAAGTTGCTCAGTGAGCATAAAATGAGAGTAAAGTTAACTGGATGTGTATACGGAATATGCTCATTAGACTGGGCTGACTGATGAATGGCCTATTTCACCGTAGCGCCACTGTTACTTAAGCATTTTTGTGTCCCTCCAGGACTTTCCCTCCCCACTTCCCAAGAAACGGACCTCAGTATCATTAAAATGTTATGGCATTGCAGGGGCTGATACAATGTGGATTATCAGAGTGGGATCTACCTTTGTTGTCCTCAAAATCCAATTTGAGGAATAACATTCTGTAAAATTCTTAAGTCCCTTGCAATATAAGACTAATCTATTTAGGTATGGTTAACCCAATTTCCCTCCGTGTGTGTGTGTGTGTGTGTGTGTGTGTGTGTGTGTGTGTGTTCACATGTGAGGTTCTTACAACTCATTGGCTCATCAGAAAAAGAACTAGAATGAGGTTCGGCAAGACCTCAGGTCTACATTCTTATGTAACTCTCTAATCCTGAGAAATTGTGTTCTTCTTCAAACCCAGATTAAATCTCACCTCCTTTAGTGGACTCTTAGTATACTCTCCCCATTTCCGGGCACAGTGAATTATTCACTTCTCTCTGATCCCACAGAAATTTTCACACTGTTACCTGTGCTTCTATCACTTTGTGTATGATAAGTAATCTAGTTGTCAAGGATGAGCCAGTTTTCTCATTCATCTTTTTCATCTTTGTGTTCTTGGCCCCCAGCAAAGAGTGTGGCATATAATTGATGCTTCATAAGTTTCTTGAATAAATTAACAGGCATGCCTCTCCAGATAACCAATGCAGGTTATCAAACCAAATCTGGTCCCCACCTGTTTTTATAAATAAAGTCTTGTTGGAACACAGCCATACTCATTTGGCTATATACTGTCTACTCTGATGCTACAATAAGCAGAGTTGAGCATTTGTGACAGAGACTGTATAGCCCAAAACCTAAAATATTTGCTATCTGGCTCTTTACAGAAAAAGCATACTGGCCCCTGGTCTGGGCCTTTATGTGCTTCTACTCATCATTGCTGTATAAACTCTGAAAATATCTTAGTCTCTGGTTGCCATTTAGCTAGATTTTTTTTAAAGTAATATGCCATTATTTTTGGTCTATTAATTTACTGCAAGGTAATAATTAAGTTGCAGCTGTATTTCGCTACAGTTTCAAGGCTAACAACGTGCTGGAATTATTGAACAACTAATTGAAGTTGGATGTTTTCTAAATTATGTCAACACCACATTCACAAATCATCACTTTGCTGTATTTGAGGGACCTCAGTGGAAAATAGGGTATAGAGAGTCCCCATTGTAACTAGATAAATGATAAACATCTATCCCCACTTCAGTTAAAGCAAGAGGAAGTATAAGATTATTTGCAGAGATTTGTAAAACAAGTTATATGACAGTAGAAAGCATGAAAATATTTTCTTCATGCTCATTCTTTGAGTAGCCTAATAACATTTTGGTCTCTAAACTTCTGTAACAATGGACTTTTGTTCAGATAAGGTTAAAAAGAATAAATTAAGCACTATCAGTTTTCTACTTGTGATTTCTAGAGGTTATTATTCAAAATGTATATAGGGCTGTTAGCATATTGCCTGACACAGAACATGCCTTCAAAAATATTTGCTGAATTGGGGTGCCTGGGTGGTTCAGTATGTGAGGTGTCCAACTCTTGCTTTTGGCTCAGGTCATGATCTCATGGTTCGGGGGCTCCACACTGACAGTACAGAGCCTGCTTAGAATTCTCTGTCTCTATCCGTCCCTCCTCCCCCCCCCCAAAAAAAGAAAAAATAAAATAAACTTAAAAAAAAAGTTGGCTGAATTAATGTCCTGGCAAGTAGAACCTGGCTTTGCAAAATCTTTACAGGATTCATTTATTATTGATATAATGCATTAGGCTCTTATACATGTAGAAATTATAAATTTTATCACTGGTGAGAGGAGGGGCCAGGTTACATCTAGCTGAGATTGGTAAATAAGACATGACAAGGAATGTACAATTAGAGTGAGCATTGAACTATTTGGGTGGGGTGAGGGGAAGGATGGGAAAGGAAGGCAGATAAGGCAGGGCAGTGGCATTAGCAGAACAGGCACACAGGAGATGGCTTGAAAGGAATGGGGCTGCCCCAGCCTGCCTGAAGCAGTTTGTTTATGCAGTGTAGATGATTGCAATTAAATTGAACAGGAAGGTTAAGTCATTAGCTGTAGGATTTAAGTGCTGTAGATACCTCTCTATATTACTAGGCAACCACAGATGTTTGAACAGAGGGACAAAAAGGAAAAGACATTAGGTGTGGGCAAGATGAGTCAGGAGACCCTGGGAGGGATAACCTCTAAAGAGGAACAATAGACAATGGCAGAAAAGGGCCATGCAAGAACCCCTGAAGTGTAAGTTGCCCAGACACAGGGGAAGAAAGTGAGGAGGACAAAACTGATCACAGGGTTTCTAGCCTCAGAACATATGGCCCTGTCATCAATAGAAAATAAGGAATCAGAAATATTATGGGAGGAAGACAATGAACTTTTTTTTTTTTTTTTTTTTTAATAAAGAAGGTCAGGAGAGAAGCTGGTCGGGAGGAGCAGCTTTGGGAGTCCCCAGAGGAAAGGAAGAGGGAGTCAGGACTCTGACTCCAGTGAGAGGAAGGAGAATGCAGCACAAGACAAGAAAGAAAGGCCTTAGCATGTAGCCATGGGGAGATCATTTACTACCTTTAAGAATGAAGGCCAGGTTGCCAAAGTGAAAAGCTGCCGTGCCCAACCTGAGGGCTCAGACTTCCGATTGCTCTTGAAGGTAGTATTGGAGAGATTTCAAAAAGCCTGATGGAAATTTTACATAAACCTGAATCAATAAACAAAAACAAAATTGCTTTTTTTTTTTTCTTTTCCTGAAATCCAGCCAATCCAGTGTTGGTTTTTATGTAGACTGGAAGTCCTAATATGCATTAAAGATGTATTTGATTGATTTAAAACAGGGAAGTGCATTATTACTTAATCTTGCCTCTTCAGCCTTGTGAAAGCCTTCATTTAAGTGTTCCTTGGAACACAGTTTGGCAAATGTGTGAGATAATGACATGAGGTTGCCTAGCAGCAGGCTCTGTAATGGGCAGAATCAGGCTTTTAGTCCCAAGATGCCCAAATAACTGCAACACTAATAAGGTTACAGAGTGTTTCCATGTACATCGTCTCATCTGGTCCTCTCACTACTCGTTAAAACATCTCCCAGCTACCTCTAATTCAGAAAATAATTAGGCAGTCTCCTTTTAAACTTTGCACAGTCCTAGCCATTAAGAGTCGCCTTAGGATTGATCTGAAGGAATCTGGCACCTTTTTTTTTTTTCCTTTGGCTTCTATTAAGAAAATCGAAATCCTACTTTTTAAAAATTCTATGTCCATTAGCAAAATCACCTCAGAAGGTATTTGTGCCATGACCGTGGAGTTTCTTTATGTGTATATCTCACATCTGTGGCTATTTAATTCCGTTACCCTGGGTGATGATGCAAATATTCATAATAAATATTTGAGACAAGAAGTGGATTTTGATATGGACATATCTCTGACTCTTCTGTTCCATTAAGTACATTCCAAGGAATTATTATAATCTAAGGATCATTAAAAATATGAAGAGCTCATTGCTAAAAATCTTGAGAGTTTGTAAACATCTTGTGCTTCTTTAAGAGCTTTGAATGTAGACTCCTAAATAAAAACTGTGTGTGCACTTCATGTTTTGTGTGTGTGTTTAGAAATTTCTCCTGAAATACAATTATAAGCAAAATTAATTAGCAAGGTTAATTAAACACTTCTGTAGGAGCACTTTTCTGTCTATACTCCATACCAGAAAATTGCTGGAATATTTTTAATTTTACAAAGATAGAGACAGAGACCAACAGACAATTAGGAAAGAGTAGTTTCACACACCAATATGCATCAAATTTAAAACACCCTTTGTTAGTCATGTCAGATGACTAGATGTGCTAAAACTTAACACTGAACAACATCCTTTGCTAAATAGTTACAGATAGAACCTTATGAATTATCTACTATGTTTAAGGAGGAATAAATGCCACCCATGGAATCTAGCTCCTACATTTGACATTGAACGCCATTCTCAAAGCCTCTCCTCTGATTGGTTTTTGGCATCATTTTGAGTATTCCCATCCCCCAGCAGCTGCTGCCCTTGAGAGCCAGCATAACTCAAACAGGCAAAGATCATTCAGCTTCAAACACTGAGGAAATTTTGGCATCTTCCTCATCATAGGAGGCCAGCCAAGTGCTCCAACCCAGCTTCTAAGAGAAGCCTTTCAAAGATATAAATGTTTTATAGCTGAGCCCCAGCTTAAAAAGTCTCCCCCATAATCTGCCCTCCTCAGTTCCAGAACTGGCCACAGGCCATTAGCAAGGGAGAGACCAGAAAGGAAGGCTTTGACTCTCACTTTCTCCCTGAATCTCCCAGACTCTCAGGCCTGACTTTCTGTACTGGGCTTGGGAGAAATGGGGGAAGTGGTCTGGGTTCCTGTCAGAAGGCACCAAAACCCAAAGGCAGGAAAGGTATGAAGCACAGAGCCCAGGCATTATTTCTTTTTAAAGTTTATTTATTTATTTATTTTGAGAGAGAGAGAGAGAGAGAGAGAGAGAGAGAGAGAGAGAGAGAGAAGGAGAGAGAGGGCTCATGTGCTCCCTTGTGCATGAGGTGGGGTGGGATAGAGACAGAGGGAGAGAGAGAATCCCAAGCAGGCTCTGTACTGTCAGCATGGAGCCCAACATGAGACTCTATCTCATGAACTGTGAGATCATGACCTAAACTGAAATCAAGAGTCAACACTTAACCAACTGAGCCACCCAAGTGTCCCCAGAGCCTGGACATTTGAAACAGAGTTGAAGCCAGAGAAGGAACAAAAGGAAAGTCCTGCCAGTCCCCTGCTTTGAATGTAAAGAATTATGGGTGCCTGGGTGGCTCATCTGGTTAAGCGTCTAACTCTTGATTTCAGCTTAGGTCATGATCTCGAGGTTAGTGAGATCAAGCCCCATGTTGGGCTCTGTGCTGACAGCACAGGGCTTGCTTGGGATTCTCTCTCTCCCTTTCTTTCTGCCTCTCCCCCACTTGTGTGCTCTCTCTCTCTCTCTCAAAATAAATAAACTTAAAAAAAAAGAATTATTTGATAGTGTTTATTCTTGCTTACTTTGTTCATTCCAATATATCTGAAGCCAAAACTCTTTGTCATGAGTGTTGGGCTTCTGTCCAGCAGGACCTCTCCTGGCTTAATTGAATGTTCCTCAACATAGCTGTGTTTCCTCTGGCTTAAAAAAAAAAAAAAAAAAAAAAAAGGCATACATTATTTTCTTTTATACTTTGGAATTGGGGTAAACTCCTTAGATTCCGAGATGCACTGACTTTTGACTCATACCCTAAAAAAATAATAATAATTGGTCTTGTTCACATGTGTGTGTATCCTAGATGGTGCCAAAGATCCCAAATCACTAAGGGCATCCAGTTCACTGGTGGTGCAAGGAGGAAAAATTAAGCGCAAGTTTGTGGATCTGGGGTAAGCATTTCATGATGTAACACACAAACCCTCTGTGAAGGAAGGATTAAAAGAGAAAAATGTCAGTTTCCCCTTTCTGACTTTGTGCTGTCGTTATAGGGCACCTTTGCGAAGGAATTCCAACAAGGGAAAGAAATGGAAAGAAAAAGAAGCCAATAGGTTTTCTCCAGGTAGCAGGTATGGGTGGGTGATCTACACTTTCTGGCCCCCTCCCATTGTTCACCAAAATCAGTGGTCAGTATCCATGAGCTGAGGCAATCTACCAAGAAGTGAGATGAAAGAGAAATTGTACAATCAGCTTGTTTTTGTCTTGCCCCAGTTATAGCCTACACTGGCTTTGGGAATATCCACTGGCTTAGTTGCAGAATTACAGTCACATGTGCAGTTTCAGTAAATGTTTATCTAAATACAGCATCAATGTGATATGTCAACTGGGCACATTTCAGGTTGTTTGCCTGGCTACCCACAGTACTAGCGTCCTGTTTTTGTTAAGTCTGAAAGGGTAATTTTACATTTAAGAACCTTGTTGACTTTCAAGACTGTTCTGTCCCCATGCATGAAAGAAAAACCCTCGTCTCTTGCTGGACTTAGCTGTTTAGTTGATTTTTTTTCAGGCCCTACCAACTCTGCTTATTGTTCAATAAAGACTTCCCTGTAGAGCAGTAAGCTTTATACTGCATGCTGTCAACTTTTAACTTCAGATTTGTATCAGGAGACAATAAAGCCTGGAGCTTGACTGCCTGGGTTTGGATAAGAGCTCTTTGAGTTACCACCTTTAAAATCTTGGACAAGTTATTTAACCCGTTTGCCTCCACTTCCTCATGTGAAGTAAGGGTAAATAACAGTAGCTACCTAATTACTGTAGTGTAAGGATTAAATGAGTTTTCATACAAAGCATTTAAAATGCCTCTCTCTCTGTCCCCCTCCTGCTCGCACTGTCTCTCTCAAAAATAAACATTAAAAAAAAATTTAAGGGGCGCATGGGTGGCTCAGTCGGTTGAGAGCCCGACTTCGGTTCAGGTCATGATCTCACGGTTCATGGGTTCGAGCCCTGCATGGGGCTCTGTGCTGACAGCTCAGAGCCTGGAGCCTACTTCCGATACTGTCTCCCTCTCTCTCTGCCCCTCGCCTGCTTGTGCTCTGTCTCTCCCCTTCTCAAAAATAAATAAACATTTAAAAAAATTAAAAAAAAAAATTTAAACTCTCTCCGCCCCTCTCCTACTTGCACTCTGTCTCTCTCAAAAATAAATATTAAAAAAAAAGTGGGGGGGGGGCACCTGGGTGGCACAGTAGGTTGAGCATCCAACTTCGGCTCAGGTCATGATCTCACAGTTCGTGGGTTCAAAGCCCCGTGTCGGGCTCTGTGCTGGCAGCTCAGAGCCTGGAGCCTGCTTGGGATTCTGTGTCTCCCTCTCTCTCTGCCCCTCTCCCACTCACACTCTGTCTCTCTCAAAAATAAACATTAAAAAAATTAAAAAATAAATAAAATGGTACCTGGCACATAGGTATTTAAAGCTAATAATAAAGATAACAATTTTGTATAATTATTATTTGCAAGTTACAAAGCAGTTTTACATCTATCACTTTATTTGGTCCTTATAAAAAGATTGGGAGGGCAGATAATAAATAATACCATACTGTATTAAGAACTTCACCTTCATAGAATTTAATTGATTTGCCCACAATTATGCAATGGGCAATTAATGCAACAGGACTTGTGCTTCCTGTTGAGATGTCTTTCCAACACAACGCCTCACCTCCAGTTATTTATGTATCTAATGATGTGTAAATTTCTTTATGAAATTTGGGGATCATCTCATTAGTGTAGACTAGGTAGGAAACAGAATGCTAACAATAAAAAATCGTAAAATCACTTGGGGACCACTTTCCTGTTTTATAGGTTGTCCTCCACTCTTTCTTTTTTTTTTTTTCTTTTTCCTGGCATACAACTTGGTGAGAAATTGTACCTTCTTCCTGGGATTCTGGGACAGTAGGGTGGGGGAATGAGAAGAGATAATTCCCAAATTAATTGTATTAGTCCATTGTTGTTTTGTTTGTTTGTTTGTTTTTAACGTTGTGCACTGGAGAAAGGATAAAAAGCTCTGTTTACATTGAGGACACCAGTCTCAGGAAAAATAAGTCAATGATACAACACAAAAGCAATTTAACTTCATGTGATTTCAGAGTAAGAAATATGAAATAGTCTACTATGTGCCTTAAAATTAAGTTTAGAAAACTATAAATATACTCAGGATTAAAAAAAAGACAATAAATAATGAAACTATTTCAGGGAGAGAGAGATGCCAAGATACACAACAGGAAAGAAGCTGGGACACTTCTCTGGTAACACTGCAGTCCTTTTGGTCCCTGGACTTCTGAGACAGTCACTACCTGTCACCTTCAGGCTCCACCCTAAAAGGGATGTAAGTGAGGCATCCAGTAGTGGGGAGAAGGTTTGACTCAATTTCATCATAGTGGCCAGTGGGTATCACCCCCTTGTACAGAGTGAAAAGCAAGCAAATCTTGATTCTGTTGGTGAGTGCTCACCTTTCTCTAGGCAAACCCCAGGGAGTCAAGGGTGGGCTATCCCTACAGCTAATGCCAGCGTTTGCACCAGCAGCCAGCCAGCTCTGTTTTTAAAATATTAACTCTGGAGTCTTTCTGCTTCAGTGGTCACAAGTATTTACACACATACCAATGCTACAAAATCGTTTTCAATTAGAATCATAAATGTACAATTATCTGTAATTATAGTAAAGTTTTTTTTTTTTTTTTTTTTTCCAACGTTTTTTATTTTATTTTTGGGACAGAGAGAGACAGAGCATGAATGGGGGAGGGGCAGAGAGAGAGGGAGACACAGAATCGGAAACAGGCTCCAGGCTCCGAGCCATCAGCCCAGAGCCTGACGCGGGGCTCGAACTCACGGACTGCGAGATCGTGACCTGGCTGAAGTCGGACGCTTAACCGACTGCGCCACCCAGGCGCCCCTATAGTAAAGTTTTGACAAGACTGACAGGAATTCATAGAGTTGAAATCCTGAAAGAACAAAGGAAGAAGAGAGACTTTTTCTGTGTCACAAAAATGACTTTTTGAGCTGTCACAGTAATTGGTTAACGCTAATCAAATCTAATGACAGTCTGTGTTCTCCTATAGAGATTGATGATGGGCCCAGAACCTTTTAAAACATATGGCAGGAAGCAGAGTTACTGCCCTGTAGGAGCTTAATGCATTGAGTTGGTTTCACGGGGCCCCTGCAGGTAGGTGGCTGATAAGCACCGTGAGCTACAGGGTCCCCTTCCAGCTATGGAGGACTGGGAATAAACTCATCACCTCTATGCAGCATTCTCAGAAAAATGAGGGAATGATTCATGGATTGAGTTTGTAATCTTATCTCTTATGCTTTTCATTATTAGGCTGTAAAAATCTGATGAGGTCATTCAATCAGTTATAGCCTGAAGCTGTCGGACTCCAAAGAGGCAAGACAGTTTGCTAAGTTCCGTCTTGGTCTTAGTTTTTTCCTTCTTGGTCTTAGTTTTTTCCTTCTTCAGGAGTTAAGAGTTTACTTTATTGTATTCCTTGTGGAGGCGTAATGACTCAAATACATGAGCAACATGAAACAAATAGATAAGATTAAGTAATTATAATAATAAATAAGCCCTTCCAAAAATATGGCTTGGTTCTATCCTTTTCCAATATGTCCTCAGTGAATGTGGATTTAAATAGGCAGCATAGCAGATAACAAAAGCAGGAAGCATGTAGTTGTCAGAGCTTGTTCAGACCAAAGAGTAAAATAAAATACTATCCTAATTCTAGTGTCAGTAGCCACTGATGTCAGTGGAGATGCCTGCTTTGGAGCTCTGTGGAAGAAGCTCCCAGTTGAGTTGCTGAATGGGAAGATGGGAAGCCTTGTGAGCAATTACGTGTATCTTAGAACAAGGCTAGACATGTGGGAAAATGACAAGGGAGGGAGATGGCACTCCTTTGTGGAAGTGAATTTGCAGTCATCTTAAAAGTATGAACTGTGGGAAATCACGGTGCCGGAATCCAAGCATTCATCCTTGCTTTGCAAGGCTCTGAATTTCTTGGAGCTTCGTTTCCCACCAAAAAATAATTAGGTGGATTCAAACTCCGTAGTCTCTGATCCCCATCCATCTCTGTCTATGCTGTCCAATATGCTAGCCTCCAGTCAGATGTGGCTTTTGAGCACTAGAAATGTAGCTAGTCTATACTGAAATGTATTGTAGGAGAAAATGCATGCAGGATTTCAAAGACTTAGGATGAAAAAAAAAGTGTGAAATATCTTATTAAAATGTTATAATGCCAATTACATATTGAAATAATAATATTTTGAATATTTTGGGTTAAATAAAATAAAATTAATTGTACCTTTTTCTTATATGACTCCCAGAAAAGTTTGATTTATATATATACTTCATATTTCTGTTGGATAGTGTCGATCTGTATGATTCTATGTAAAACATCTTCTTTTTGAGTTCTAACTTGTCATTTCATTGATCTATAAATTAGCATGTTTTCATGTTTGTTTATTCTTTTATTTTTTTAATTGAAGTATAATCAAAATACAGTGTCATATTAGTTTTAGGTACAGTGTAATGATTCAACTACAGTTCTATACATTACTCAGCACTCATCACAATATGTGTACTCCTTCTCGTCTATTCTTTTTTAAATCTATACCTGTTCCTCTGTGTTCCAAATATAATTTGTTTATACACAGAGGTACAAAAGATACAATAACATAATTTATTTTAAAGGCAAATTGGATGGGGGAAAAAAAGGTAAAGCAAAAAGTAAGGTTGGTACTTAAAATATAAAATCTTCAACAACAACTGCATAGTAAGTATAACAGTGGCTTTCAGTAAAAGCAAAGAGCATGATGTCAGAGTAAAGAGCCTGGATTCAGTCATAGCTGCCACTTAACGTCTTGGGCAAGTTCCTTAACCTGTCTGTCCGTTTCCTCATCTGTAAGATGGAAATATTCATACTTCTTCAGGTCATCAGGAGGATTGAGAGTCACATTTAAGCACGTTTCAAGTCCTTAATAAATGTCAACAGTTATCATTACTAGTATTATTATTTAAAACCATTCTGATCAGAGGAATGTAAAAGAAAGTATTCTCTGTATGTATTTTTCTGGCTATCGTGTTCATCCATTGTTAATTTTAGTAATATCTTAAAGAATGAGTGGACTGGGGATTATAGTTCAGACAACCCTTCATAGATATTTCTCTCAAGGAACCTTTAGGTAAATCAAGGCATTAGAGTGAGTTTGAGAACATTCCAGTGACATGTGCCTGGAGGGCAGCTCTGCCCTGTTGCTGAGCAACGGCACACAGCCTCTGCTCTTGAGCTGGAGTGGAAACAGTCCCTTTCAGAAGTGTTGATGAGCAAGACGAGCAAATGTGCCTGAAGAGAACAGCACCTCGCCTCTGCCTAACAGAGACACCCCACAGAAGAGCCAACATTTCTCTTTAAAAAATATATTAAAAGTACGCTTTTAAAAGGTACGCCTGCATAGCTTGGTGAGTTAGGTGTCCAACTTGTGATTTCGGCTCAGGTCATGACCTCACAGTTCATGAGATCGAGCCCCTCATTGGGGCTATCAGCGCAGAGCTCCTTGGGATTTTCTCTGTGTCTTTCTGCCCCTCCCCTGCTCACATACCTGCTTTCTCTGTCTTAAAGTAAATAAATAAACATTTTTCAAAAATTATTTTAAAAAATAGGAAACAAAAATGCTATTGTAAGTGGCCAGAAGAGAATGACCATTAGAAAATAGCAAAATAATTTGAGCCTGGCAGGTTGTTGGGTTTTTTTTTAAGTAATTTTATTTAATTTATTTTTAAAGTTTATTCATTATTTCTGAGAGAGAGAGAGAGAGAGAGAGAGAGATAGCAGGGGAGGGGCAGAGAGAGGGAGATACAGAATCCAAAACAGGCTCTAGGCTCTGAGCTGTCTGCACAGAGCCCAATGTGGAGCTCAAACTGGTGAACCATGAGATCATGACCTGAGCCGAAATCGTACGTGTAACTGACTGAGCCACCCAGGCGCCCCAAGCCTGGCAAGTTTTAAAGCAAATGTTTAAATCATGAACAATGGTGATGAAAACTCAGTAAAGCTCCTACAGAGTGCTTAATTTTGACAGTATAACTTCTGCAGATTCTTTCCTTCACTTGATATTTTTCATGACCAGAGGTTGCTTCATTCTTAAAAAGGGGATTATTTGAGTTATAAATTAAAAGTAATTTATTAAAGTCTCCAGTTTTTACAACTTACCTTTTTTTCAGTTTCAGTTCAACTTACAAATCTTTTTGTTTTATTTATACACCTAGTAAAATTTTGTAAAAACATAAAAGCAGTCACTTTTATGGAGACCTCTGAATAATGTTAGCTTAGACTCAGTAGCACAGACTTGTTCCCCCCATAATTGCCTGTCCTGATTTTAGAAAACTGCATTTATAAATGTAATTTATTCAGTTTTCTTTTTAAGTACTTGCCAGCGCTTGAAACTTGACAAACTTTTACATTCCTAACATGTCAACGCTTTTCCACTTGAAAAAACTCAAAAATCTAGTAGATTAAAATGGTAACATAGTGACTGTAAACATCCAGTGGTCTTATCAATTTGGTTATTTTACATCTTAAACAATTAATCATATTAAGATAGAATCAACAGACAAACCTCTCTCAGATTTCTAATAATACAAATTTTCTTAAATCCTCAGCAATATATTTATTATTCCTAAACCTAACATTTTTATTTTGATAATATCAATTTTTTTTTTTTACATAATCCTCTTGATGTTTCATTTTAAGCCTTCCCAGGGCCCTTGGGTGGCTCAGTCAGTTAAGCGTTCAACTTCTGCTCAGGTCATGATCTCATGGTTTGTGGGTTCAAGCCCCGTGTCAGGCTCTGTGTTGACAGCTCAGAGTCTGGACCCTGCCTCGAATACTGTGTGTCTGTCTCTGCCTCTCTCTCTCTCTCTCTCTCAAAAATAAATAAATATTTTTTAAAAATGTAAAAAAAAAAAAAAAAAAAAACCTTCCCAATATGGAGGGAACTCATTAAAGGAACAGTTTCTCCATCTCATATGAATGTAGAGGAGGAAAAAAAAAAAAAATAACCTTCTTTCCTTCTACCCTCTTGGGTTCTTTGATTGGAGTCCTGTAAACGAAATTGACAGAAGATAGATTAACAAGAGAAAAGCATACAGATTTATTTAATTTAAGTTTTGTGTGGTGCAGGAAACTTTATAAGGAAATGAAGACTCAGAGAAGCAGTTAAGCCTGAGCATTTTAATGCTAGATTTGTTGAAGACTGAAAAGTCTTGGAAAATATGATAGAACGTAAGGGTATGAACTAACAGTAGTAAACAGTGGGGAGCTTAGCAAGGCCTATTCATTCATTCATTCCTTCAGATTTCTCTAAGTGTCCCTCCATCTACAGAGATAAAGATGTTCCTTTCCTCCAGGTATATAGGGAGGGCACCTCTCATGTAAGGGTCTTATGACCTGCTTCGGGAGCAGTGGGGGAGGTCAGAGTACCTACCATTTGTCAGATTCCTTTACCTTAAAATATTTGCTGTGCCAAGTTACCATATTCTGTGGTTATCATGTCCAGAAACCCTGTCACAAGTTAAGGTTAAACAGTTACCATCTCATATGGGCTATCAGTTATGGATTAGAGGTTTAGACCGTAACTCAGGGTCTGGAAGCAGGATGTGTCTAGGGTGGTTGGCCTAAGCTGCACATGGACACCTGCTTGTCATAGCTGTTAACTGTCAGGGTCTCCAAGTGCCCTTCAGAAGGAGCTGGCTTTAAAACTTCAGTCTCCTTGGTGGATGTTAGAACTTTACAGAATTACTTGATCTGATTTGAGTAAATGGAAGTCTGCAACCCTTCCTCTGATTGCCCCTAACTTTCTCTAATTAACCTCCATAACTACCTGCTTAAAGTCTATATTATGCTTATACTTTTTATGTTCTGCCAGTTCCTGAACTCCTAACTTATCTTGATGACATTCAGTTCTATTCCGAATAACTTCACACACCTTGTATTTAATGTAAGACAAACCAAAAAAAAAAAAAAAATTACTAAGGAATGTTTACCTGGGCAACTTAACTTTGGGGTGCTGTCCCCAGGATGAACTGGTTTCAAGATGTATGGAATTGGGTTAGCTGCTCTCTAGAGTTGTGAGCTATAAACCACTTAAATGCCGGGAAACAATTACTCCCTCCACCTCACACACATCACACACACACACCCCCTTGGCAATTTAATATTACAGAGATTTAATTTGAAGCCATTCTTTTTCTCAGTTACTAACAATAAAACAATCGGGGTTACATCCATGACTTGTAATTGCATTTTTACCAAAAATGATAGTGAGACTTTAGTGTACAAGTTAAAAAAGAAGATGAATTACAGAACACATACCTATTTTGACCCTCTGAAAACTATTTTCAGATCCAGTAAACATTCATTTCTACCAATCTTGATTTTTCAAGGGGATTATTAAGGATCTATATGAAGCTTATGCACCTTACACCATAACCAGCTCTCAGAGTCAAAAAAGTCAATAGAGGGAGGGAGCGAGGGAGGGAAGAAAGGGAAGGAAGGAGAAAGAAAGGGAAGAATTTTATGTTATTCTTGACAGATTTCTCCACAAAGTGAAACAGACTCTGAGTGGTCAGTAAGGTATGACGATTTCCAAACTCTCTCTGCTCCATTTGTAGGCCCAAGAATTCATATTGTCCAGAGGGACATTGGTATTTATTTTAGAAAATATGTCTGGTAAGCTGATGGATCTGTAATTATAAAGTAATGGAGAGTTTGCTTTTTTAAGTGAATATACTTTGGGTCCAAGCAAATGGAAGCATACTAACCATTCGGTATACTAGGAAACACACAGAGATTATATCAGTTCATGGGGTTTTAGAGTCAAGGCTACACAAAGAAATGAGGGGTACAGGATACAGCCTCAGCAGGGGCACAGTCAGTCTGGAAAATCCTCTTCAAAGGAGGCCAGGACCTGGTGGTTTGCAGCTTTGAGGACCATGGTTGTTTCCTTAGAAGTAGGCTTTCTTTGCTTTCTACGTGACTGCTCCTCCATTTCTTCCATCATCTTGCATGGAAAGCTGGAGAAGAAAGCCTCTGAATGTCACCGGAATCTGAGCATCCATGATGTCATTCATCACACTCACTATGGCCTCTGGATCTGTCTTCAGTGCTGCACGTACAATTTGTCATGGGATTATTAGTCTTGAATATTTTCCTGGAAGTGAGGCTTTTATGAAAAAGTTTAATTAGATGTGGTCTTGAATTGTGTTTAAAATGTTGTATGGTCAGAATAGATGTTGAACTGAAAGTCCTTTTCAAATAAGGCATTCGAATGACAGCAGGTAGGCAAAAATATTCTTATTTCTCGCCTATTAAAAAGAAAAATGGCGATGGTGGTGGCTGTCCCAAAAGCATTGTTTCAAAGGCAGTTCACTGGGAGTAGGACAAGATAGCCATGCTGTCATTAATTATAGCCTGTTTATAAACTTTAAAACAATATCCATATATTTAAGCCCTACTGTGCCTTTTTGAATTATGGGTGGAACTCTTAAAAAAAAAAAAAAAAGCTTCCATGATACTTTGATTAATTGATCCAGAAGTTTGTAACCAAAGGGGGAAATAATCTTTAGGTCCAGTTTATCTCAAACATGTCCAGTTATAAGAATGTGGAACTGCAGAAAAAATATTTTTGTGTTTCTGCACAGTTAGAGGCTTCTGAACATTTTTACTGGACTCTGGGACCTGAGCTTCAAAGTCAAGCCTCAAAAGCTAAATTATGACTGGATAGATAGTGAGAACTGCACAGATTTACCTCCCCAGAGGTAAAGTTTCAAGGAGTAGGATGGGGAGAGAGGATGAGACCCAGCTTGATGGAGACATTCCCAGGGTTGTTCAGCCTGAGCTGTTGGTCTTATCTCCCCCCAAGACAATATATTACTTTCTGAAGGGTAAGGACCCAAGATCCTTCCCTAGTTGAATTTGTTTACACTGAAGAGATAAGATTTCTCTCCCTCTGCCAGAGGGGAGGTAAGAACAGCACTATGTCCCTCTCCTATATAATCACCCAGATTGGCATTGTTTAGATTCCTTACCTACAGTGTAGACCAAGTATGGGATGACAACTGGTTTTCATTGTGTCCCTCTAGAAAGAAGACATTAGGGCATGGGGAACCAGTGCAATCATTTTCTGTAAGTAAATGGTAACTTGTTCTGCTCCAGAAACCTCATCCTTGCATCCAGGATAATATAAATAAATGTAGATATTATTAAAAACTTTAAATGTCAGCTCAGACATGTGTTAAAATATAGATTCCAGGCAAACTCCTCCCTTCCTCTGTCCCACATTCGAATTCAGGAATTCTAGGTGCCTATGAATCTGTATTTGAGCATCTGCCCTAGATGATTCTTACCAGACTTGTTTGGGAAACACTGCACTGGTCCATGACCCAGGAATAAAAAGTGCTTCTTGCAGAATACCAGTCTGCCTCTGCTAGTATGATGTCTCAAGTTCAATTATTGTACCCCCTCTGCCCCATCTTTTCATAGTAAGTAAGTAGAATTAAGGATACAGAATTTTTTTTAATTTAGACTTTAGGATGAAATTGAAGGTTGACCAACATCTCTCATTGGGCTTTCTGTCTTATCCTTATAGTCCCTTTTATTGTTTGTCTGTTTGTTTTTTAAGGAACTCACCATCATAATCATCAGGTATTCTGGAATCTTTAAATGACCAAGTATTTTACTCACCCAAACTACGATCTCAATATTCTACCAAAATTTCACTGATGTCTCCATTCTCTTTAATCGTTATTTTTGTAATCCTTTTATATTTGTATATTGCTTTGCCGTTAACAAGATGCTTTTACATTTATTGTCCCATTTGATTCTCAGAGTAGTCTTTGGAAATAAACAGGGACTGTTAGGAGTGTTCTACTAGTTATGTAAACTTGAAATGAGAGTTGAGTAGCCTGTGGGTCCTGAGTTGTCTGGCTGTGGTGTGGAGGCACTTTTAACTGAAAAGGAATCTCCTTGTTGGCATGACATCAACAGCTAACATATAATAAACATTGTAGCAAATACCATTGGGACATATTGAGGGTTGACCTCTTCTAAGCTGCACATTAACTGCTGTCCATTCCTGCCTCAGCTCTTGGTAATTATTTTTCTCTAACCAAAAGATAAATATAAATATGCAAGTACTTGCACTGATAAGAATATCAGTCTTCAAACTGTGTTTCTCAAATGACTTTGAATCCTTTCAATGTTAAACAATAACCATAGACCTTCATACTTTCACAGATTCCCAAGCACTTTCACGCATACTATCTCATGTAATTCTTAACAACTACATAGGAGACACATAAAATACCCACGTTCTACACAGGAGGAAATAGAGGCAAAGAGAAGACCAAGGCCATGTACTCTAGAGGTGGTAGACCCTGGACCTCCAAGTGGGGTATTAAGACTTGTGGCCTGGTCTCCTCCTAGAAAAAGGCACTCAGATTATGATGAAAAAGCAATAAGGGATGTGTTCTGCTTCAAGCATCATAAGCCCTGACATTTCCAAAGTATTTAAATACATCATTTTCCAAAGTCTCATACTCTTGGCAGCATGAGTTCAGAGGAGGCCAGGAAAGAATGCTGGCTAAGAGCTAATGGCACTAATGGTAAGGCACTGCTGTGTCACCCAAATAAGGGGACTGCTGCAATGGTTAACCTCGTAGCAGTTCTAGAAAGATGGTGCCCCGCCCTGACTTTAATTCACCCACATCCATTTATCAGGCAAATTTCCTAAGAATTCACTATGGCAAAGCACTATGAAAATGTTGACCGCGGGGCACGCGGGTGGCTTTGTTGGTTAAGCATCTGTCTCTTGGTTTCGGTTCAGGTCATGATCTCACAGTTCGTGAGTTTGAGCCCCACGTGGGGCTCTGTGCAACTTAAAAAAAAAAAGGTGGTGGGGGCGGGGAAATGTTGACCATTGTTGTAGAATCCATTTCAATTCAAACAAGGTAGCTACTAAGCTTAATGTCCTAGTAAAAAATGCAATTTTTTTCCTCTGTTGTGTAGAACAATATCTCAAACTCTTCGAACTTGATTCAGAGTCCCTTCAGAATTCAGTTTAACAAGTGTCACATCTGCCCTTTCTTTGTCTAACGTGCCCATTTGTCTCATAATACAGGATCTTCAGAGGCAGGCTGGAACACTGGAAACCGAAGCCATCCCCCACAGCGCAGGTCACCACCCGCTCACCATGCATGCCTTTCTCGTGGTTTAACGAAAGCCGAAAAGGATCCTATTCCTTCAGAAACCTGCCTTCACCTACAAGTCCCCTTCAGCCTTCTCCTGAAACTCTAATTTCAGATAAAAAGGGGTCCAAGGTAGACAACACATGGATTTAAAAAGCAAACAAGAAAACCCCAAATCCTTCCTCCTCTTCAGTCTTTGGAAAGCATTCTCAACTTGTGTGTTTACTCTGGACCTGAGAAACCAATGTGATAACACTGCAATAAACCATGCATGGTATTTCCTGTGTGGGGAGAAAGAAAGCCTCCGTTAACCATCACCTTCTTTAATTCTGTTCCATTCTAGATTGTACGTTAATCTTTGATTTGCCTGTCTTTTCACATACTGCTGTTTAATCTCAGTTTGACAGTTAAGCCATGCTGGGAAAGATGCATTTGAGTCATGGACCAGTATGATAGATCTGTTTACGAAGTATGCCACTTTAAATTACAATTACAAGACTATTCTTACCGCGTTCTTCGAGATTTACTGGAAAACAAATAAATTTGGGACTGAATACGTGTTCAATATATCTAAATGAAACTCTTTAAAACAAACCAATGCTGCCATAGCCCCCTTGCTTATATCTTCTTTTAAAACAAAACTTCCATGTTGAAAAACTTATAATCTCATCACCAAAGTTCTTAACTTTAGCAGAATTAGAAAATACAAGGCATGGATGTTGTTTGTTTTCAAATGCACAATGGTTATTTCCAGCATGACGCTGCAAACCTTATCTAACATTTTATTGAAGCACATACGGTGGCTAACTTTCACATGTTGTTTGGTCTCCTTTTATCTGTGTTTGCTTTTCTTTCTCAAACAGAAATGTGTGATTAATGTTACTTGAATTTAACTCTTTTCTTGAGGTCAACAGCTCACAGGGTTTTGACAGGGTTTGGGGCTGTGTCTCTGTTGACAATATCAAATAGTAATGTGTTGTGTTAAATGCTCTCCTGCTTAAATGTTCTACTAGCCTAGCTCTCCACGTTCTTGGATTTCGTTTCCATGTCTGAAGTTTTAGCAGACCTTGGGGTTTGTTTGGAACTGATTTCTCCAGCCTCTGGCATGGTATTTATTTTTGACAACCGACTGAACCCAGTGGCAAGGGAACCTAATGGAAACCTAACAGTCCAATCCCTATGGAAGTGGAATATGAAACAAGATGGTGTTGGCCAAGGGCTTCGAGTTCCTAGGAAGCCAGTCATTCTAGAATTAGTAGCAAGAAAGTCTGGGCAGCAGTAGATCATTCTGATCTTGTAACATTTTTAGTACTGGATCTGAGAAATCTAAATGTAGTTGGAATAACTCTACTATTATCTTGCCACGGAGAGACTCCAGATTTGGTGTAAGACATTTTCACGAATGCAGCTATGTGGTCATTGTGAACGTATTTGACTTTAATATCCACTGAACGTTTTAATGAAGATCTGAGGAAGTTTTGTTCACACCCCTCCCCCCACCTCTTGCCCAGTCCCCCCCCCCCCCCACCCAGGTGATTATTTGGAAAGTGTACCTGTTCTGTACTGTTCTGTAGCCTCTTTGGTGCTCTGTCGATGCTGTGTGAGAGTTGTGTTTGAGTATGTAACTACTCGTGTATTTACACTGAGACTGTGACCTCCCCCAGAACTCATCGTCTTGAAGGTTATATCCAGGGGAGGATCTGCCATTTCTCACAGTATTTATCACGGCCAACAGCAAGCGATCCTTCCCAGGGGGTGCTCAAGCTACCTTTCTAATATGGATGGCCATCTGTTCCTAATAACTCAGGCTCTCCACACCATCTTGTATTTTTACTTGCACTGTTACTCATCACAATTAGGGTCAAAGAAGATAGGCTTATTAATATTACTCCTCTGAGCAGTTGCAGAGGATAATGAATGCCGTATCCTTGAAGATAGATTAAAGAATCATTTCTCCAAAACACCTATCCTCTTACCTGATGGAGAAAGCACCCAGAATTCCCCATCAACTGCAAAAGGCACAGTGCTCTCGACCACTGCCACTTGAAGGTCATCACCAAACCAAATATGATTTTCTCCTAAGATTACTTAAAGAGAGGCTTTTTAGAAATTGCAAATATACCTACCTCTGGTTCCCTCGCTGTGCTCATTTAACACTGAGCTTCATCTACTTTTACAGAATTTTACCTTCAATGATGACTTCAGTCCCAGCAGCACCAGTTCGGCAGACCTGAGCGGCCTAGGAGCAGAACCCAAAACTACAGGGCTCTCCCAGTCCTTAGTGCTGTCATCAGATGAGGTATGCTCATGGCGCTCAGATCCTCCACTGTTCCCATCACCTACCACCAGGAAGACGTTCTTAAGTAGATTTTTTTATAAATCATTGGGATCATGGTTTCATGCTTGATAGGAAAGCATGATTTCTCTCCCTCTCTATCTCAACGTGAAGACAAAGGACTGTTTCCGAGCCCTTTAAGCCCTCCAGGGACCTCCTCTGCCTTTCTCTGATGTAATTGAGATGATGCTAACCAGAGGGGTGGGGATGGGAGCCTGGGCACTAGAGAGCACACATAAGGAACAGCTCAGGAATCAGGGGAGTTGACAGACTATCCATCCTCTTTCTCACTCGCCTCCCCCCCACCATCACCTCTGCCCCAGGACTCTGATATTCCCTCTGAGTAGGGCATGGCCCCTCATTGAGAACCTCTGCAGTGGAGACAGAGAGAGGTATACAGTTCCCAAAAGGAAGGAAAACTGGGTGAGAATCACTTATTTAGAAGCCAGGGTCAAATTAGCATTGCCAAGAATTCCCAGAAGATAAATGTGTACAGAGAAGCAGGATATTACATTAGTGATTGACTTAGTGCCCCAAGAGGTAAGGAGAGGAACAAATACCAGTATTTAGGGCAGGGGGTGGGAGGGAGAGAAGCACTGTAAATAAAGACATTGTTGCTCCGAGTATTTGTTCTAAGTTATTTCTTTCTAACATGATTTTTGTTTTATGAAACTTTTTTCTCTTAAATGTTTCTGCCCATACTCTTCAGGCTTGGCGTGATTTTAATTTTAAAACTTTGTACTGTGTATGTTGTGTTTCCTATTTCTATAACACTTTTCTTTTTGATTCCTTTGTTGCTCCCTCACTCAGAGCCTGGATATGATAGATGACGAGGTGAGCTATCAGTGGGCTGCGTGTGGTGGCTTATGTGGTATTGTTCAAACCTTCTCTTCTCTCTCTGCAAAATAATTTAAAACTCAAACGATGCAAGAATACTGGTGTCTGTATTGGTGTAATGGTGGAGGATTCCCTTGTCCTAAATAGTTTCACTCTCTGCCCTTGTCTCTATCTAAGTTTAAAAGATATTTCTGAGTCAAGAGGATCGCCACATTCTACCTCCAGAGTCCCTCGACTGATCCCCCATCGCCATTACCCTGACACGGTCCATTCTGTTCCACCTCCTTTGCCTTCATCTCGGCTTACCCCATCCCCTTGTCAGTGTTCCCCAAGGTGACCCTTGTCTTTCCTCCCAGACCTGTCTTCATCTTCATCGCCTCTCAGCTTAGAGGTGCTAGGGACCAAGCTGCCCTCTGCACTATTAAAAGCGATGTTCTGCGCTGGGCAGAGCCTAAGATTTGGAATAAACCACTACCTGTTGAGCTCTACTGGTTGCTAGCTGCGGGGTCTCGGACAGATCTGTAGACTTGCCGAGCCTCACTTCCCTCGTTTATTAAAAGTCATTATGGACATTACCTGCCCTCCCTTCCTCACAGGTTCGCTTGCTGCTCACATGAAATCACGGCTGTGAAATTTCCCCTAACAACGCTTGAGGACGTAATGCCGTCCCCTTCTAAGGGAAAGATACCTCAATATTTTTAAATGTATTTTTATATATCTCCAACGTCTTATCCGAGGCTACATGCAGAGTGATGCATTGCATATAGAGATTAATGAAATACTCGTTCTCTGCATCTCATAATCTTTCCAAAGTGTTCTAGCGTAAGACTTGCAACATTGGAGTGTATTTTTCAATATAAAACATCCTACATTAATAATGCCGCTTTATCTGGGGGAATTTTTAAATTTCCAAATACCTAAACAATGTAGGTGATAATTACGTGTGTGTGTGTGTGTGTGTGTGTGTCACACACACAACTAGAACCATAGCTTAATCATTTTATGGTTTAAAAATAAATGTGGCTCTAGTAGGCAAGAAATTCCTTTTGATAGCGTAATAAGCCGTGCCGAGCCCTAGCATCTTGGTCCTTTAACAACGCTGCGTAACATTCCTACCTCAGATCCTTGATGATGGACAGTCTCCCAAACACAGTCAGTGTCAGAATCGGGCCGTTCATGAATGGAGCGTGCAGCAGGTTTCTCACTGGCTAATGAGCCTAAATCTGGAGCAGTATGTATCTGAATTCAGTGCCCAAAACATCACTGGAGAGCAACTCCTGCAGTTGGATGGAAATAAACTTAAGGTAAAGAATTATATGTCTGTGTTAGGTTACCAGGTATGATTTGTATTGCACATAGCACCTAAAATGTTTTCATTAGATAAGAGCATTCTGCATATCTGAGAGGTAATTCTCATCAACGGTCAGCAGAAAGGACGTTGCATTATTTCTGAGTAGTAAATGAAGTTTTGGAAAGTCGTCAAGGATTCTAAGCCAAACAGTAGGCTGCCAAGTAGGAGAGCTAGGGACTCACTCCATTGCTTCCCCTAGCAACACATGGTCCATGTATGAACTCTACTGACTTCCTGTGTAGTATGAGTTGTAATAATGGCCAATGTGGACTCTCTTTCATCACATTAGAGTTAAAACCTAAATCCATGAATCTTTCCGTCTTTATTCATTTCTTCTCCGCCCCCACTCTTCCCTGCACACCTCTCCAAAACGGGGATGATATTCTCCACAGAACTTTCTTCCCCAAGTACGCGCAGGCCGTGTCTCCCCCCGCTCCATCCCACTCTCATTTCACCTGTCCAGTTCATCCCTTTTAGAGACTGAGGGGGTACCTACCCCTGTGGAAAAGGGCAAAAAGAACTTACATTCGGCTCCCCACCCCCAACCTCAGCCCCCTGCTGGGCTGAAGGGCAGATGAGTATCTCTTGACAGTCTTGAAAAGGTTAGAGATCAATCAATAGTCTGTGAATATGAAGGCCCCATTGAAGGCTGTCCCTGTTGGGGAGATGGATGCATCCTGCTGTTGATTCTGAAGGTCATGAAACATTTAAAGTACGCAACCAACTCCCCTTATTCTGAATTCCAAGCTCATCGAGCAGCCTCCTCATTAACAGGATTCCTTTATAGGTCTGCCTACAGGGAGAAAATGGCTAGTCATGCTGACATGAGCATTCCAGCCTCAAAGACATTTTTGGTCCTCATTGTAAATGATTACATTGGCAGAAAGGAAGCCATTTCAGTCTCCCTGCCCTTCTTGGAGGCTTCTATGGCAGCAGGTGCCCACTCTTATCTTTTAAAAATATTGATGAGTTTAGCAATATGTTTGCTTGTAAATGTCTACAACCCAAAGGTTGGGGAAGCAGAACTGTGCCCCCTTTTAAAAATTCATTCACCCATTAATTGCCAGTTTGGAAAGCACTTACTTAATGGGGTTTAGGGCCTCCTGGGGTAGGAACTTCAAAGAACAAATAAAGCTCAGCCCCCAAGTATGGAGATTTTTGGCAAATGTGATCAGCTTTTCCTAGTTTCTTACCTCTTTGATTATGTTTAAATTAGTTCTTGAGTTTGAACATATTGTGATATCAACCTCTTCCTGAGCAGAGAGGTCACTGGTTTTCAAATTCAATTTGTTTATGTATTTCCTTCCTAGGCTCTGGGAATGACGTCATCCCAGGACCGAGCAGTGGTAAAAAAAAAACTGAAGGAAATGAAGGTATCTCTAGAGAAGGCTCGGAAGGCCCAAGAGAAAATGGAAAAACAAAGAGAAAAGCTGAGGAGGAAGGAACAAGAACAAATGCAGAGGAAGTCTAAAAAGAATGAAAAGATGACAGCTGCCACAGAGGGTGCTGGTGAGCAGTAACACACACCCTCTCTCAGACAAGTCTCCCCTCTTCCTGCCCCACTCTTCTCCGGAGGATTAAGGAACTGATGGCAGGGGTGATGTGCGCTAGGCAGATGGGGGAAACCATGTGTTGCATAACTGCATTTTCTGCAATAATCGAATACTATTTTAATTTTTGCCTACTGAAATAATCCCAAGCCTCCTTTGGTTTCTTGCCAAACCAAGGATCTCATTTGTGAAAGATGCAAAATAGCTGTGTTTCTCTCTCTCTTACTATGCTCTTGTGTTGTGTTGGGTGGGTTGCGTTGCTTGGGAAATGGATGTCACCCTGCCCAACAAAAGCGTGAAACACCCCAGGTATTGTTAATGGAGGGCCGTGACTTCTCAGTCTGGGAATCCTGAAACTGGGCAATAGCACATATCTGCATGGCCGACAGCACCACTCTGCCATGAGATCTGGGCTCCAGAATCTACCCCAGCATGTGGGAAAGTTTCCCCCTCATTTTTGTGTCTGGACAGTGAGACAACCCCACTGTAGAAACATGGGTGCTCTGTAACATGATTACGTACTGTGGCCAAAGGCAAGCAAACTCTTCTGTTTGCGGGGCATCAGAAAGAGAGAAGAGAATTATAGTTATTTGTTAACCCCAGAAGGAAGCAAAAAGCCTTAAGAATGTGGATGTGGGTATTACCTTGGGGTTCTGAGAGTAACATTTATCCTCCAGATTTAGCCGAACAAAGAAAAAAATCAGACATTAGCACAGCCATGGGATATTGGGATCCATTGTTTACTTTGCTACTGCTGCATGTTCAGTACTTCGGCAACACTGACACACATAAGGTAGTTCCTTTTTCCCCCAACAAATTGAACAGGAAATTGATTTTTAAGGAAACCAACATTTTCAGGTTTCCTCTCGTGGGGAACATTCTGGCTAGTCTTCGGCCTGACTGTGACACAATCAGGAACTTGTCACATATTTTCTACTTAAGATTTCCCAAGTGGGCTCAGTTAGTGTTTTAACAAATGTACTTTTAAGAAAAATAGAAATACCAGTTAGAGAAAATTTAGATTTGAGTAACGTTCAACCAGAGAAGCTATTTTATTGAGCACACGGAATGTTCCCGTAAAGGAGAGCTGACAGTTACATTTTAGAGATGTTTCGAATGGTTTTTCTGAGCCATTCTCTTTCACTCTTTAGAGATTTCCACTTTACGATTCAAGTTTGTTTAAGAGAGTACACAGGATACAGTCTACCAGTGGAGACAGTTAATACTTATTTTAAACCCACTATTAAGGATTTCAGTATTTCATCAAATTAATTCAAGTGTAGGAGAGAGATTAGGACAGAAGGAGGCGAAAATAAATTTATCTGGAGAGATTTCAAATGATTGGTTGTTGTTTGTTGTTTTGCTTTTTATGCTTGTGTTTCTGGTTGTCTTTCCTACGTTGGCTGTAAAAACAAGGTCATCCACTTTCCAAGGGACGAGTTTCAAAATAAGAGTTGAGGCCAGATAAATTCTTGGACTTGTATTTTACTTCCTTTACTACATGGTGGGGGTAATGGTGGGGGTGGGGGCGGGGGGAATGGGACCTCTGTCCATATCTTTCACTAGAAATGTTGTATACACAGAGCTTGAGGGAAGGCTTTTGAAGGTTACAGGTCATAGATAATGTAAAAGGGCTCTTGCCCATATAGCACCATCTTGTATTTTGAATATTGTGATTTTTTTTTTTTTGCTTGCTTGAATATCTGAAATCTGGAATTGGCCGAACTAGAGATTTACAATGCTGTTCTTTCCCTAAGGCCTGTTTCCTTTTCAGTGACAGAGTATTGTCTGTTATACTTCAGTCCTTTTGTCGCTGGTACAGATCATTCAGTACTCAGAAACATTGACACAAGTTAATACTGTGTTTTACAATTATCAGAGTCACTATGTATGTTTTTCTGACTATCTTCATTTGGAGTATGATAATGAAACTGCCATACTGGATACTCGATTAATATTTGAGATGTGTGGTGCTTTGCTCTTTATTAATATCACGAGAAACAAGGAACCACCACTATTCATGAGCTACAAAATTCAGCAGATCTTGTCTAATACTAAAAGACTACATTAGTCAAAATCTGGGAATACTAGTGCTTGCTATTGTAAATTTTGGCCATTTTTGCTTATCTTTGGGGGAGAAAAGGTGATCTGGATCACACTGGAAGTTTTTCTCTGTATTCATTTTAAGAGTGGAAATAGAGGAGGATTATTTTAAGTTATGTTTATATTTTGGTGTTATTTGAAAATGGATGTACATACTGGAAATGTCTGTAAGTCTCAGTCTGCACATAATTTATTGCATTTTCTTAAATGTCTTAAAAGTATTGTTCTTGAACTTTATTTGTACACTTCCAATGTTTAGGTCAGTGATCAACTGAAAATATTATAAATCAAATTCTTATTCCTCAAATCACTTAGTTTGTATTGTAACTATTTTGGTTTGTTAAGTTAAGTTATGGTAATTTTAGGTCTTAGCGAGTTACTTTAATATTATTACTACTTAAAACTGCTGAAACCGTAAAAGGCACTCTATTTGACTGTCCGACAAAGGACAGAGTGTAAACTGATTGATCAAAGAGTGTGAAAACAAAGTGCAGGACCTCAGATCTTATGAACATTTGGTTTTCGTATTATTTCTTCTCTTGACTCTAGTGCATGATGCCTGACCGGGGTTCCAGTGTCTTCGACAATTCATACTTTAATGCTAGTGCTCTTCAGCGTCCATACAGTTTAACACAGAATTGTTGCTTCATGATCCTTAAAGACTTTGCAGTTTTTTATTTATCAGCAAATGAACAAAAAGGGAGTATCTGGTTACTATGAATTATATTTCCTAAATGACAGCTCAGTATGACCTTAACAATAGCCACATTGTTTTGGGGTATAGGTAATGCTTTGGGGGTTAGGGAATGCGTGGTGAGGCCAAGCCGTAGACAGGGAGCATTGTATGGGCTGAATGTCTAGGCAGAGTTTTCCATTAAAGGACTTCAGTTATTATAACAGATTATTCAAGACCACCTCTCTTAAAGTAACTCACAGTTTATGTACTAGTTTTCTCATTCTTTTCTTTTTTTTTTCTGCCTGAATCGGAAGTGTACTTCAGAGTGATACATTAGGGCAGAAACTGAACTTTGCTCCTTCTGATACACTGATGAAGTCCGCCATTAATTTCATGACAATAAACCTATCGTTCTAGGCTAGCCTTCTTAACTGGGGGTGACCTGGATTTCTGGCCCTCAACATCAAAGAAGCATCTTTAACCCAGAGACAGACAGACAGTTCGTGATTGCAGTATTACAGTGCTCATTCCAAACTTAGCTTTTTAAGGGGCCTGAAATGGGAATAACCTACTTTGTGTTTCTTTGTTGTTGTTGGGAACAAAGTGGCAAGAGGACAGGAGAGGAACCAAATTAACCCTTGCTGCTGCTTTTCATCCTCTAGTCCTCTCTAGCCCGAAATCTTAAGCTCTCCCAGGCCCAAGCTACCATCATGGGTTGTTGGATATAGCCCCTCAATTAGCCCTTATGGTTTTGGCTAAAGACAAAGAATTCTCGACTAGGTTTTTTTGTGTAATAGGATTAACATGTGCTTTAAAATTATATTTTTAAAAAGTAAATAAAATACTGCATTTATATGGATATTCAGACTCAATTATAAATATTAAAGGTTCTATAGACCAGGCTTCAAGAGAAGAAACCCAGTGTTTGAAGATTCTAAAGAGCGATGTCCCAACAATTCTGGAACAAGTGTTTATAATCTGGATATGTGGTAGCCCCTCATTACATTGGCCTATTCAAGAATTACCAAATTCCATCTGAGCTGTTAAAGTTACTGTCCTAGCAGGGCCCTGGTGAGGGGCATTTCACTCTGGTGGACAGCAGGCACTATGGTTCAAGTCACCTGGTTAATGGTAAGTCCTCAGTGCTTTCTGAATGAAAGGTAAAATGGAAAAGAAAAGCCCAGGCTTTTTAAAAAATATCTTTTCAAATTTACCTTTGATCAAGGATCTACCTGTATACTCTTCTGAAGCTAAGCATTTAAGGAGAAAGTCCAGAAATAAAATGTCCATATTTTCCACTAGAATTGTTTTTTTTTTTTTTATTATGATAACGGGGGTGGGGAGTAAATTCTCAAAAGAAAACAGTATTGTAAGAAATATGAATGTGCTTCAGTGACTCATTCCTGGAAAAGAGCCTGGGTATATAGACAGATTTTTTAAAAAACTATATTTGTCTTAGGTATTTAAAGTCTCAGGAAGTTTAGTTTTGGCTCAAAACACTGGGGAAAAAATAATACTGGACAGTGCACTAGTAGTATTTGAATAACTTATAGTAGCAACAGAATAGATCCATCCAACCAGGAAGTCAGAGGGCAAGGGAAAAGCTTACAGAATCAATTTCTCCCTGGAAATAAAAGCATCAAGTTCCAACTTATGGTAAACAGAGGGTCTTTAAGTGCTTGTGCGTGAGTGTCTGTGTGGATGTGTTGAGGGAATGGTTGTTACTTGAAGGCTCGCCTAGTTGAGTGGCCTGTGACCTGCTTCCACATCTACAGAGTGGGGAAGGAAAGAAATGTGATGATTTCCGATCCTTGGCCCTGCCCCAACCCCAAAACTGCTAGAGATTCAAGAATGAATGAGAGGTAAAAAAATAAAAGAACCAGAGGCAACTTGTCAATAATGTGCATGCTGAGTGTGGAGATGTACAGAACTACATATGTGTGAATATATTTCCACCTTACACGCATACATATATACATACATATGCGCACACGCACACACACACACACACACACACACACACACACTGCAATCACATGGCATAAAATATATGTACATTGTATAAGGAACTTGGTAATGTCAGTTAGGACTCCAAGCAGTAATCATAGCCTTATCGCCACTTTGTGTGTGTGTATACATGGAATGGCTCATAAGATTTTAAGAGATTTTTTTAATGTAAGTATTTCTACTAAATGCACTTATCCTTCTACATGTTTATATATTTTGGTAAAATTGATTTACTAGATACTTGGTATTTTAGTAAGATAAAGTTTCCTCAAATGTTTAGTTAATGCTTTGTTGTCAAGATTGCACATTGCTGAGTTGAACCTCAGAAACGTAGGCAGCTTTGGGCATTTTCAACTGCAGACCGCAGTCTCTTGGCTAAAAATTATACCTGTGTTCTTGTGCATTCGCTCATGCTCTTCGATGATGTACTTGGTAGCTATGATGCTTAAGCCACTAACTACTGGCTCTCTGATGGCAGTGTTGCCATCACACGGTCATTTCTTTACTTTTTTTTGTGGAGCGATGGCATGGTTAGGTCATTGCCAAATATCACGCAAGTGGATATGAGCGTGCGTATGTTGTTGGAAGGTGTGCCCTTCTCTTTCTTTCAGCTGCTTTATCCACATACCCAGGTTTTCTGCTAAGGATGTAACCGTTCATCCATGAAAGAACAATTGGCCAAAAATAGTTAAATTACCTTGACAAGTGGGAATTAACAGGCACTCCAACTAGATGACACCTACCAACAACATCAGGTTTAGTTAGTGCTTTGCAAAACCCCTTAAGTATATGTGTGTATATGTTTTCCTTAATATTATTTGTGGTTATCACAATCATTGCTTTTGTATTTTTAATGGTGTCGCAGTTAAGCCACTTGTACATCTGCTACATATCACTAACAAAACCAGCCAGCTGAAAAGAGAAACAAGAGAGAATGAGTTCTATTCCATTTTAAGAAGTTGATTTATTTTAATCTTTCTTTATATATCACTAAAGGAAAAGAGTTGTTTGAAAATCATTTTGCGTCCGATAAGTATGGATAGCATGCTATCTGAAACTTTTAATTTGTACATTTTGGTGTCTGATCATTTGCATGGAAGAGACAATATAGTGCCACATCTGAATTGTTCTCTTGTGCTTGGTTAATATGTACTTCTCTAGATTGTTCCGTTTCAAATGACATTTCTTACTCTTTGGTTTTCAGAGGCGTTCAAAGCAAACTATCACAATGGTCCTCTGTTTTCTGACCAATCTAAAAATACCTGTGATTACATTTAATTTGTCAGTGTAAATAAATCTCTTGCCAATGAGTATTATTGTTGTCAGACAACGAATGCAATAAAAAGAGAAATACGGATATCTGTCAGAGTAATTCTTTTTTTCTCTTCCATTTTCACCTTCAACTAAAACAAGCCTTGACTGGGTAAACCTGTATTAACTGTCAAAATATATCTATCAATCAAGAACAAAAGTGCACGTTTTCCATGGAAATGAAACTAAAAATAAGTTTGAGCCCCAGAACAGTGTAAATTGGCAGCTAGAATTACATTTGAAAGCGTAGTTCTGGAACTGGGCATAAAGTGAAAGATGCTGCACTAGAAGCTTCCTCGGCCAGCTTCTGGTTCCCGCCACGGCTGCACCAGCGCCCTTTCTGACACCTGTCAGCCAGGAGAGGTCTATGACAAGTGCATTAAATGGCTGGCCTCACACAGCATGGGGCAAGCTCAGAGTCAGGCCATCCCACAGGACGGGGTTCTTTGCTGCGATGTTACTTCGAAAACCTTAAAAGTTCTGAAGATTTGAACATAGCAAATGAGGGACATTAATTTCTCTCTCTTTCTCTCGTACACACACGAACCATAATTGATCTGTGACTAAACCTTTGGCAGTGCAAAAAAATAAGTGAATTTTAGGCCGGCTTTCTCTTCCTCAGGGTCTGCTATAAAATTCCTCACTGAGGGGAGGCATGTGTCCCTTTTTGGCTGAGCCCAAGTGTATGCTGTGTCACACGGGATAGCCTTCTTCTTTTTTAGGGGGTAGGTTGGGGACAGAATTTGCTTATTCTGTCAAGAACAAGAGAGAACAGAGTATGGTTACTTCACTGATGATATCAAACAACTCTTTTTAAAAGAAGCGTGGGCTTTTTCAGCATACGTACAACGGCCATTGATAGTTTCAAAAAGAGTATTTCAGGAAATCCAGCTTTGAGGGCTGTAAACAGCATCACTGAATAATTGAGCACTCGTAGGTCACATGATCTTACGCTCACTGAAATCGTGACTAAAATAACTCTAATCCGATATGAGGAAAGTGTTCTCCAGGCCAAACAAAATGTTCCCGTTTATGACTCTAAGTTAACATGTTGGCACTTCTCAATTTTTCAGCCAGCCGTTTTTCCCAAACTACCAGACTGTCATCGTGGCAAGTGCCCTAGAACTTTGTTTGTAATGTGACTGCTGTAGCATCCCAGGGAAATCATCCATCCTGTCAAAGGAGATAGATAAATGAAGCTAGGTAACCTTTCCATCCCAGCTTTTACAAGAAAATGACAAAGTCATCTTTTCTTCTGAGTCATGTCCCTCAGAAGATAGGCCAAGGCTGTTGATTTTTTTACTATCGTTATTTTTTTTTTACCTTTCTATTGTTTTCTTCTTAGCCTCCACTGCAAGTTACAATAGGAAGAAAGAGATAAAAAAAAAAAAAAAAAAACTACCAACCGCCACCACCACTTCTAACAACAATCTCGTCTTTGGGGGGCATTTGGCTTTACCCAAATCGATTATGGGCTTCATTCTGTATCCACTCATGGATGCAAACAAACTTCTTCTTTTCACTGGGTCAAAGAAACTAAAATGTCCAATTGATGCCGAGATAACAGACACTCGTGTGACAATACTCCCAAGAATAAGATGCTCCTTCATGTCATTGCTAAGGGAGAATTGAATAAATCAAAGGAAAAGGAGAAATAGGGTCGCTCAGGTTTATATTTACTGAGAAGGTCATCTACAGTAGGGGCAATGGAAGTCAGACTGGGCCAGTATGTCCGATGGCTTTGCAGAGGAAGTTTGCGTGCAGCTGAGGGAAACTGGTGCACATCTAGTTTTCCAGCAGGTGAACCGGAGCCCCTTGAGTGAGGACTAGAGTTAATGACGATACATGAGATCATCCTGCTCCTGTATTCTCTGAACAAGACTCAGCGAGGCAGCGATAAGCTCATGTGCTCTCAGGGAACACATGCTTCAGGGAGAGTGCATTTGGATCCCATATCGTTAAATTATTTAAGACCTGACCACTGACACAGCAATTTTAGCCATTTTATTGAAAAGGACTTTTTTATTGGTCAGTGAGGTTTTCAAATATTGCTAGACTGATTTGCTATCATACCCTCCAAAAAGCCTTCTGCATTGATTCTGTTACCAGCTGACCAGCGCTTTCCTCCTTCCAGATGTCTGAGTTCGGGGTCAGTGGTCACTGTTCAGATGAGATGGCTGTGGCCCCTGAGATGGGGCCAGCAGCTGAAATGGGCTCACAGTATCCATGGCATGGGTGCAAACCGACCCTCTAGAGCTCACAATACAGAGCTTTCTGGAACACGGTGCCAATCAGCAGTTTCCCTTTGTACACAGAGGCAACAGTACTTCCTTGCAAAACTGTACCGTTTTCTGCATAAACATGGGTAACTTTGGGTTCTTCTGTTAAAATGTTCTGGATTCGGATCACCTATCAAAGAAATAACAGTAGCTTAATATTTCTTTTTAAGTCACTCAAAACTAACTTTAAATAAGGGTCATGTCTTCACATGAAGAAGCCTGCAGGTAAATCATATTTTGTTGCCAAATTACCCTTTATATAAGACATCAGTTTCCCCACTGGCAAAACGACAGATTTTAATCAGGCGACTGAACAGAGAGACACATAGGACTACCTAGCCTAGGCAAGAAACAGAAGTGAGTAAGTAGCACAGTCTGGGTGTGAGACATTAGGGAGTATTAGGGACTATGGCAAATGAGGAGGGAGGCTGTTAGTAACGGATTACTGCCATGCTAGAATTCGGGCCAGTTTTTTGTGTTTTCAGAAAAGCTAGGAATTTGGTTTTTAAATTCTGGCAATTAAACAAAAACCATATCTCTGTACCATACACATCTCCTCTGAACTAAAGTTTCCGACTCCAAATGTATAAGATTTTATAAGTTCAGTTTCCTTCATTTATTGAGCAGAAATATGATTGTGTCGATCACAACAGTGTGGTAGCATGCTAAGCTGACCACACGTAATAGCCAATATGTGACCACTTTGGCCAATAAAACAGCGATTTCATATAATTCACACTGTGTAAAGAGCACCCTGTGAGGCAGGGGCCCAGGGTCACGTTTTGGATCTTCTACTTACTATTTGTTCCTCATTTGTAGAACGAGGTGTGTGGGACGAGATTAAGTTTCTTTTCAACTCTAACTTCATATTATTCTTAAGACTTTAGGATAAAATACAATGACTAGAAGAAAGAATACCTACATACAAAAACACCAAATGTGGCGGACTAGGATGGCCAGTGCCTATATATAAAGGGTTCAAGGGAGCAGTAAAAAGGACCTCTTTAAAACAGCAGGCCCCAAGGACAGACATGTTAGTTACTAGGAAATAGGTGATGATGCATCTTGGCTTAGGTAAGCCTCTTTTTAATAAAACTAAATCATCCTTCTATGGGGCAGTGCATTGGTTAATGGATTGTTATTACTTTTTGCTATTTCTTACCAAATCCATCATTAGAAAGGGAGTATTTTTTCCAGAGCTGCAAACCAAGTCCATGCTGTAGCAAGTGACCGAAGTTCACCAAATGAGCTAACAAGCAAGAACAAATTAGAATCTAACATTCTGCTCCGTTCTGAACGGTGAACACACCACAGCATACATGTCAGTTCTGTTAAACATACCATATAGCAATCCTAATGGCTAAGAGGTAGCAAAAGGCACAAAGGACTGCCATTAAACACAATCACAATTGTCCTGTAAGCCTGGAGATAAAGGGTATGAAGGGCCGTAAAGTAACTGGAAACAAACATTTGGTTTTGGGCTTTTTTTAAATCTAAGAAACATGGGATTAAAAAAAATTTTTTTTTGGTGGGTGGGAATGAGAACAACTCTTACAACTAGGCTTTAAAAAGAATACATAGCAATAAACTATTCCAAAAGTTATATTGGTTATTTGATGTAAATAACAAGTATAATTAATACATACTGAAAAACTCAAAATAGATAACTCTAGATGAGTCATAGTAAATGCCTATGGCAAAGTAAGTTTCAGATTCTTGTTTGCACTGCCAAAATAGTCCACTGAATAAAGACCATGAACATGAATGGGGTCTTTGGGCACCATAACTAAGATGGAAGGAAAGGTCTTTTAAACCGAAATAATTCCAGCAAGTGACTGATTTTTTCCCATTCCACAGGGATGGTTTAGAGAGGATGGCCATTTGCACATTAGGGCTGGTGCATTGTATACTGACAATAGAAAGAGGGGGTTGAAAGGGAGGGCAGGTAACAAAGAAATGATTAGACCATAGCAAGAAGGTACGTTAGATTTTTTTTTAACTATTGTGAATACTCAAATTGGAGAAACTCACTATTGATGAACTCCAGTCCAGTGCTGGCTACCCTAATCCAGCCCTCCACTCTGCTCAGACTTGTACAAAAGCCTACTGTGAAGGCTCCCCCTGCTCTCTAGCTCTGAGTCAGGATCGACCAAGGAGTAGCAGCATGGTAATGGGAGGACTGAGAGCGAGCTGGCGTACTTGTTCCAGGCTTCCTCCTTGTAGGGACCCTCCTCTGCGTCCCCCAACTGGGGGGCCTCTCCACACACAGCTCTTCTCTTATTCTGGCTTCTGGTAACCATTTCCTCCTCCCTTGCTAGCCCTGGGGTGATGCATTATCTTCTGTTCGTTTCCCTATGTGCGCCCACACCTTTGTATAGCGTGCCCTTATTAAATCCCCTCAAATTACCCCATTTAAATGTACCATCTGTCTCCTGCCTAGACTCTAACTAAAATGCCTCCCAAAGTCAAACTCCTTTTTATATCTCATCATTTGGATCATCTATCCATGTCCCTCCTTATATTTGCACATATAATTGAGATTTATGTTTTCAAGCGAGAAACAGCGGGGAATAGGTTGCTGATCAGATTCATTTTTCAAACTAACCTCTGATGCAGGAGGATTCTCCGGGTCATAGAAGAAGATTCTCATGCCATTAGGATGGCATCCAACCCAAAGGTCCCCTGTCACAGGATCCACGGATATGTTATCCACGAGTGTGTTAAAGTCCAGGGACTTCCAGATTAAAACCAAGGAGAGAAGGAAGGACAGAAAGTGAAAAAAAATTGAGAGGTGATGGAACAATATTTCAGGGAAAGCCATCGTCTTGTCCTCTGTCACCACACTGTTGGTTCCAGGACACAATTCTTCCCCATTTCAGTACAGCTCAGGGAATTCCTCTAGCTTTCCATCTATGCTAGCATTTAATCAGTTTCCAGGACAGATGAGGGAAGGGGAAGATGCAGAAAGCCAAGAAGGATTGTTAGAAGTCAGATGAAATCATTGGGACTAACATCTGTGCATGAACCTAAAACTGAAAGGAAGAAAAAGTTTTAAGTGCAGCATAAAACAGTTCCTTCTAAAACGGCATGTGCAAATGATATTTTTACAAGCATTCAGAAAACAACCAGGAAATGTAGATTCATTTTTGAGGAGCACGTCGATGAAATGTAGGCTCTTCTTTAATGGCTAATCATAGGCTGTGCAGCCAGAGGAGAAATGATCACCCAGGGTCTAATTTTTGCCTTGGAGTTGGGAAAAAGTTTCTTCTTTAGTTTCCTGATGTTATTCAACTCCCTGCTCTTCTGCTGTTTATTTTCTAAATATAAGTTGCGAGCATGTGATGACTGCACAGATTGCTGTCGAGGCTTTGTACCAGGATCATAAATAATACCAATGATTCTTAATTCCACCATTCATCATCTTGGCTGCCTTCTACTGGGGAGAAATCACATCTATTTGTTTACCTCTAACTCTCAGTTGGAGAAGTAATATCTACCGTGTACCTCAAACAGAGGCCAGCATACCTCAGCGCCCAGAGACCGTGTAATAACTGGTGGTGACTCATTGCAAAGGCCAGAGTGTGGGCAGGCGGCTAGGGCAAACCAGCGCTACCCTGCCCCGTGCTTCCTCCTCAAAATGACAGCTATCCCCACATGCCCATGAAGGGACTGGAGGGCTCCAGCGTCACAGCAGAGTCTCCATGCAGAGCCATCATTCATTCCTACCCTGGAGGCAAGCAAGGTCGGCCAAAGGAGGCGGCCAAGCAAACATCCTCTGGCCAAAATCAGCCCTGGGCCTTCTCTGCCCCCCACCGCCAAACCCCCATCTATCACAGTGTCAGACATTCTATGCTGATACAGTCATTTCGTTAGATGAGGAAAATGTTGGTCTCAGGGCTCTGCTATTATCTTTGGGAGGGGTAACTGCCGAACTGGTGAATTCCATGACAGTCGAAAGCCTACAGAGATGTAAACTGGAGGTGAGAGAAGAGAAGGACACCAAAGCCTGGGGGCCCCGTTCATTTGACACACAGTTACTGAGCTCCCTCCATGTGCTCTACAAGAAGCTCAACTCCTGGAGCATGCGTCAGGAAGTGGCAGGCCTGGCTCCTGCCAAGGGGGGGCTGACGCTCCAGCAAGGAGACCCTTTGGGGCCCAGCAATGAACTCTTGCCTTGCAAATCTGTAATTCCTAGCTAGACTAACTCACTACAGTGCACACAATGTACACATTTCATGCTTCCACAAAGCCAAGTGGAAAATTTGACATTCCTTGATAAAGGAAACTTAATAAATTATTCTCATTGGGAAAAACTGTGTTCTCTGTTAACATCCCAATTTTTACAGAACTGGAATGCATCCAAGTGGGACCCATTCATCGGCTGTGTCTTGAAATCTTTTTTTTCCTTTCTGTGCAGGAGGAGATAATTCCTTTTTTTTTTTTTTGAAAGTAGGCTCCAGGCCCAGCATGGAGCCCAACATGGGGCTTGAACTCACGACCCTGAGATCAAGACCTGAGCTGAGATTAAGAGTCACACTCTTAACTGACTGAGCCATCCAAGCGCCCTGAGATTATTTTTATTGTGGTAAAATATGCATAACATGAAATTTGTCATTTTAACCATTTTAAAGGGTACAACTCAGTGGCATTAGTGCCCTCACAATGCTGTGCAACCATTACCCCTATCCATTTCCAGAAACCTCTATCATCCCAGACAGAAACTCTGCACCCGATAGTGCCCTATTCCCCCCTCTACCATCCCCTGATAACCTCTATTCCACTTTCTGTCTATGAATTGGTCTATTCTAGGAACCTCATAAAAGTGAAATCACACAATACTTGTCCTTTTGTGTCAGGCTTACTTCGCTTAGCATAAGGTCTTCAAAGTTCATCCATGTTGGAGCACATATTAGTACTCTTTTTTAAGGCTGAATAATATTCCATTGTATGTCTATCCCACATTTTGACAGGACATAGACCACCCACAGCTCATCACGAATTTTAAGATCAGTCTCCTTTCATTTATCAAATTTCTTGACACTCCAGGTATTAATTAATTACCCACTCTGAATTAATATGATCCTTCAAAAGAAAGAATAACATTACAGTCACAGGGGGAGCCTCAACTGAATTGTAATGTCAGGAGGTAGGCATTACCTATTGCCAAAAGTGGGTGTCAACCCTGAAATACGTCCTTTGCAGGACGAGCGCCTTTATCATTCTGTGTTGAATATATATACTAGATAGGGCTCTAATCTTATAACAGTCTTTAACTTTCAATTTATAGAAGTACCTACTGTTATAACCACAATCTGTTTTTATTCCCTCGGCCAGTATGAGTGTATGAAATTCCACTTTACATCAGCTAATACCAAATGGGCTATGCCAATGATTTTTAATGTCTAACATGATGCTCCATTTGATAAAGCTTTGAGGTAATTTACTCAGAGCAAAGCCTGTCATGACAGTACCTTGGATGTACTGACAGGAACAGTTCCACAAAGCATGGTGACAATGCTTTATGCCATGGGCGGTTATGGCAAGAGACAAATGTCTTTTTTGTAAGGGACAAGGGACTACTTCTTTAATGCTCCACTTTGCTGTTACTTTCTCTTTCCTCTCCTTTGTGTTTTTACCTCTTTTCACCCAAAACTTCAGACCAGATCATAATTGGTAGGGGAAGAAGATAAACCCCTGAAGTGTACCAGCCCTATCATATTAATTGAACAAATATTTGTTGAATGCCTACCACGTGTTGGTGAACTCTTCCAGGAACAAATAGAAAATTACCTGTCCTTCTGGAACTTACACCCTAGTAGAAGAGGCAGACAGTTGAGAAGATAAATAAAATATAGAGTATTTCACTTATAAAATATAAGTTAAATATATAGTATTAGTAATAAATGTTGAAGGGGAAATGAAGCTATAAGGAGAAAGGAAGTATAAGTGTGTATGTGTGCACGTGTGTGTGTGTATGTGTGTGTGTGTTGGAGGAGGTCATCAAGAGGACGTGACCACCAGTTGATCCTCAAGCTGGGCCCAGGCAATCAGAGGCTCCTTAACCCCTCCCCTGTCCTTGGGATGTACATTCTGCCCACTGTTTCCACAGTGGGAAGTGTTCCAAGGACATAGCCTTGAGAGAGTAATGTGTTATTGAGACCATCTGGACAGTGTATGTGGCTGAATCCAGTTAAGGCCTCTATATAAACTTTAAAGATTCTGGCGGATGGGTGTGGAGATCTACTTGTCCTAAGGCTGTTCAAAACAAGCCTCGTACGTAAGTTCCCTTGTTTATTAAACCTGCCACCTGCCAGTCTGTCTGCCTTCTTCTTTTATCTCTCCTTGCCCCCCTATTTGGGCAAAAACATGGATTAACTTAGAGGATTTTATGCTAAGTAAAATAAGTCCAACAGAGAAAGACAAATACCACATAATTTCACTTACATGTGAAATCTAAAAAAAACAAAACAAACGAACAAAGAAACAGCAAAAACAGACTCATAAATACAAAGAACAAATTGGTGGTTGCCAGAGGGGAATGGGGTGAGTGGACAGCAAAATAGGCGAAGAAGGTTAAGCGGTACAAACTTCAGGTATAAAATCAATAAGTCATAAAAATGAAAAATATAGTCAATAATACTGTAATACCATTGTATGGTGACAGATGATGCCTACATTTGTGATGAGCATGGAGTCATGTGCAGAATTCTCAATCACTAGATTGTACACATGAAACTAATATAACGTCGTTATGTCAACAATACATCAATAATAAGTTTTTTAAATAAATGGATTTAATTTTAAAAAAAAGAAAGCCGGAAGAAGAGTTGAGATCAGAGAAAGACACGTGGGTGTCCCCTACTCTGTAGCTTTGGAGCTGGCAGACAAGGTGAGAGAGCAGGATGGTCATTTGAAGACCTTGAGTGACGCTTGGCAAAGCTAGGAGGGCACAAGCTGCGGCGGATTAAGGTGCAAGTGCCATGACAAAGTGTGATCGGGACTCTAGGAGGTGGAGCCCCTGGAAAAGTGAGGATAGTGAAGAGGAGGATGCTGTGGTGATTGACAGTGGAACGAACAAAATGCCCCGTGCTGTCCAACCCCTAAAACAAAGGAAAGCAACAGCACCACGACAACCCCAGCTAGTGGGGCAGCCTCCAACTGAGCGAAACGATTCACGAAGAGAATGTACTCCCAGTGAGCTTATTGATACAGCTGCCAAGTTCCAGCAAAGAGCCAGGAAAAGTATCCTGACATGGTTAGTGCACCTAAGGGATACAGGGAGGCGGTGGGGGGGTGGGGAGTGGGAGGGGCGGGAGATGACATTTCTCTGACTGGGCAGGAAGCAGAGAAAATGAGCAATATCAGCACATACCCTGCTGTCTAGTAGCACCTGGAAGGAGCTCAAAGGCTCAAAGTACTCACTCCATTACAGATTAGACTATTGTAGCTTGCAGTGAGGTTTGGCCCAATAAGGGGCACCTACCTGGGCATGTGGACTCCTGAAAATCTATAGAGGAGGAACAACAATCTTAGGGAACTGGGAATGAGACAGGCAATCTCCGCCTCTGTGTTTGAAGGCCCTGATTAGGCCACATTCACTGCAAGAATGAAAGCTAGGATACTCCAGTCCACCCCCAACACCCGTTATGGGACACTCATGTCCATGTTGAGCCCAGTTGTGAGACAAGACATTTATAATGTTGGGCAATCCATTGTTGATCTGGGGAAAACTGACAAATCCTAGGAATGGCTGTGGGAAAGACTTGAGACAGAGAAGTCACCCATAAAAACAAAAGGCTATCCCAAATGACTGTAAAGGTCCAGTAAAAATAACCCGGAAGCAAATGTGGTTTAACCGGATTGCTGCAGGGACCCCACATGAATGGAAGGACTGACAACTCAGCACTGTACTCATTGGCCTGTGGAAAGCCATCAAACCTGAACAACAATTCAGACCTGCTCCGTCTGCCCCTTCCCATCCCTGATTCCCTGCCTGCTCTAACAGAAGCTTTGGGAACACAGTCTTATTTGGGGTGAGTTCCTCCTGTACCCCAGGGCTAGATGTGGGCCAGGACTGCCTGGAAGTGAGGGCAGTTGGGGACCATCAGAGGCCTCAAGCTGAACACACTACTCACTGGTCCTCCAGAAGTAACCGGTGGATATTAGATCCAAATGTACTCTAATACCTGGTAAGCCTGAGAAGTTTTCAGCATCATCAATGGTTACACAGAACAAATGGTTATGGTTAAGAAAGTTTTTTGACACTACAAATTTAGTGTTCCCCTCTACTCCAAGAATATGAGGTTTCTGTCTCTCCAATACCAGAGATCATATTGGGCATTGACATCCTACAAGGTGAAACTGCAAACCTCTATCTGTGAAGTCCGGACCTGGGTTGTAGTAATCAAACCAGTGTTGGAAGGAAACACCCACTGGGAACCAGTAGGCCTGTCACCCTTGGGGAAAATGGTAACTGTCAAACAGTATAAATTGCTCCAGAGCATAAGGAGATAGAAGAAACCATCCAAGAACACGCTGCAGGACATTCTCCAAGCTTTCTTGGAACAGCTGCAAGAGAGAGAATGGGTCACGAACCCACAAAAAATCAAGGCCCAGGAACTGCCATAAACTTTTTGGGAGTCATTTGGTTAGGCAGACACATGTTCCAGAAGCTGTGATTGATAAGATGCAAGCTTAACAATCCCTAAGAACCTGAAAGAGGTACAAACCTTTGTGGGGATTTTGGGGTTTGGGAGAACTTTTTTTCCCCATCTGGCACCGTGTCTCTGTCCCTTGTATGGACTGATTAAAAAAAGGACATGTGTGGGTCCGTGGATAAGGGCAACAAGTCAGCTTTGAGAAGACAAAAGTACTAGTGAAAGCTTAGGGTATTAAAGCTCTGGGCATCTCCCAAGCGGGGCTACCATTTGAGTTACATGTGTCTGTGATTCCAGAAGGTATGAAGTGGGTACTGGGCTGGGGATCACAGGAGGACAGAGTTCCCCGAGGATTTGGGGCCCAGCTCTGGAAGGGGACAGAAACTCCATATACCCCATAGGGCAACAGTTCCCAGCAGTGTATACAGTGCTGCTCCAGGTGGAGCCTCTCAGGAAGGAAGAGCATGTCAAAGTAAGAATTTTTCTTCCTTTCAAGGGGCGGATTGAGAATATGTTCCACTGACTTATCGCTGCCACGGCTCAAACCCCCATGTTGGCCAAGTGGCATTCCTATCTGCCGCAGAGGAGCACTCTGTCCACCAGCCCTCTGTCTCTAGAAATGAGGGCACTACTGGGCCCTGTAGACTATGTAGATCCTAAGGATGCACCACCCCTCCCAGGCCCCATTCCTGTGGCAGCCCCAACAGCCTGCAGAGAGGGAGTGGGGGATGGATCTAGTCAAGGGCATCCATCCAGGGGCGCTGCAGTTTCTATTCAGCCCGACACTGACACCATCTGGATGGAAGTGGAAAGAAACCGCAGCCCCGACAAGGGGCCGTGTGGTGATGACTCATGAGCCCTGACCGTTAACCCTTTGCATTGACAGTTGGGCTGTTCTAAAGGGATTAATCCTATGGCTTGGACAATGGCAAAGCGAAAGGTGAATAATCACGAGTAAGCCCTGGTGGGGTCAGGATACATGGAAAAATATTTGAGCCTGCCTGCAAGAACCTGAGACAGTCAGTCCTCACTGGCTTCCACATCTCAGCTCACAAGGGACTGAAACCCTTTGGCAATCAGGAAGCCGATGTCCTGGCTTGGGTATAAGCACTAGCAACTAACACTTTCGTAGATACAGAGATTGGGTGCATTAAAAAAGTAGCCATCCCAGTGCCCTGGTGGGAGGGTATATCTCCAAGGAGGCTCCATTGCCCTCAAAATACAGAGACTTAGTCAATCCAGTAGCAGCATGCCCTTTATGTTTTAAACAGCACCCAAGGCAACTGCCAAAGAAGTCTGAGGCCATCCGCTGGGATTGGCAGATGGACTGCATTAGCCTTTTGCCTGTGAGTGCGGTTCTAAATATGCCTTGGTTTGTGTGGACACCACATCTGGCCTAAACCAAGCTTTCCCTCGTCATCATGGCTACCACCATCAGGGGATTAGAGAAGCTGAGTAATATGGATGAATACCATCATTGAATAGACAGTGATTGGGGGTCACATTTCAAAAGTCATCATGTGCAAAACTGGGCAAAATAACACAACATTGAATGGAAGTTCCATCTTCCCTATAACCCACAAATAGCAAGAGTGGTAGAAAGGAAAAATGGAATATTAAAGCAGCAAATGAAATTACTAACAAGTAAAACCACCTTGGCCGGGTGGACTATATATCTTTGAATGGTCGACCAGTAGGGCCCTGTTTCTCCAGATGCCAGACTAAGGACCCCTACCAAGGCACCCAATACTGAAAGGGTCCAGAAGTCATGAGAGGCAGCCATTGTGCCCACTCTCTCCATGGATCAAGGAACTATGCCGCTGAAAACACCAAGCCCCATCATGCCTGAGCAAAGCATTATCTACTGGAATTTGCAATGAGATGTCCCTCCAGGATGGGCGACTTACTTTGCATAGGATGTTTGAAGGGGAACTACTCAGGCTGCACTGGATCCCACTGTCCTGCTGTAGGCTGGACCTGTTGAAATGCGCTGTATCTGAAAGAGGGGAAAGGGTAGGGGTCCTAGTCTGGCATATCCTGCTCCCAGTCCACCTCCTCATGCCTGATGGTGCTGCCTTCCCTGGCCAACACGTATGGTATACACCACATGGTCAAATGCCTAAAGCTGCAGCCACATTAACATCTAAGGATGAGGCCACAAGTGTAATTCTTAAAGAAGGGGACGATCTCCATGTAAGTTCCTACTAAATGTCTATTTTTTTCGGCCTGAAAACTTCTGCTGTTCCTGTAGTGTCCAGTCACAGAATGGGCACCCGAGGAAAATACCTTTCTACAGTGGACCACTCATATGCCTGACAAAAAAAAAAAATCAATTCAATTGTCAGATATGTGGAGAGCTGCCCTTCTCTTGCTGGTCAGGATTGCCATAGTAGGTATCACCATGCTGGGGAGGGGATCCAAAAGCCCTAAAGGAGTACATTAAGAAACAGCAAGTTAGGAGTAGTACTTTCAATCCATCTGATATTACCAATACTAATCCAGAAAACCAGCTTATGGCACACACTATCAGTAACACTGGGCATGGGTATTCTTTTTCTGTCAAACTACACAGGCACCCCATCAAACTGCTGACTGAAGAATCCTAGAAATACCATCATTGGAGCTAGGGGTGGCTATGCTCAGATTTGAGATGGGTTTATGTGGGTTACTAGGGCTACAGACAGTGGAACCCCCAGATACCCCTATGTTGGGAACAGAAAAATCATTCTAAACAGAACCAACCCAATTGTACCAGGAATGTATCCATGGGATGGATATCGCTCATACCGTATAATTATTCTATCATATTAAAGGATGGCAACTACTTTGGTGCTGACAGGTCACACTGCCCAGGTACTGATTGGGTGGCCACAAGTGGGGCCCAGTGCTCATGTGGCCCCAATCTTTGGTCATGGCTTCTACCTATGTGGTTGGGCCCCTACACTCTGTGTTTTTCCTGGGCATGCGGGAGAGTCCACCCCACCGTAACAACTGCCAAGCTCCCTCCCCTCCAGGCCAGGTGGGCACACTCTATTTCCACTGGCATGATCAGCTGGCCACTGGCTTTGTTCCCTCCATTGTCCCGGAAGGTGTTAGAGCACACATCAAAGCCCCTACCAAATTCATCCAGCAAGCCTTAAATGATAACAAAGCCTGTCTGTACTGAACATTGAAAGTCTCTAATGATAAAAGCTGTCATCCAAAATAGGATGGCCTCGAACACTATCACCACCTCTTTGCCATTATCCAAACAGAATGTTGTGTGTCCATACCTGAGGAGTCTGTTAATGTGTCATCTTTATTAAATCACATAAGGACACAAATGAATACCCTGACTGATTTGACCTTCAGCTCAGGGAACTTAATAAATCAGTGGTTCAGATTTGGGGGCTCTTGGAGGAAGAAATCGCCACTGATTTGGGGAATCATGGCCTTACTTTGTGTTTACTCTTGCCTGTACCGATATTGTTGCTATAGTATCTGCCTCCAGTGTAGCCAGATAGCCACTAAACAAGCTGCACACATGCTATCGAAACCCCTTGCTGACTGCCCTGGGCACGTTGCAAAAGAGGGGCGTGGATGAGATTGTAAGAGCTATCGCAAGGGATGGAGTGTTGGAGCAGGTCATTGAGAGGACATGACCACTGGTTGACCCTCAAGCTGGACCTGGACAATTGAAAGCTACTCATCCTCTTCCCTGCCCTTGAAATGTACATTCTGCCCACTGTTTGCACAGTGGGAACCATTCCAAGGGCACAGCCTCGACAGAGGTAGGTGTTGTAGAGCCCATCTGGATGGTACCTGTGACTGAGCCCCATTAAGGCCTCTATATAAACTTTTAAGATTCTGGCAGGCAAGTGTGGAGAGAAACTCATCTTGCAGCTGCCTAAGACAAGCCAAGTAAATAAGTTCCCTTGTTTATTAAACCTGCCATCAACCGATCTGGAGTGGTCTGCCTCTTTCTTGGTCTCTTCTTGTCCTCCATGTAGAGTGAGGTGGGTTCGGGTTGCACCAGGAAGCCCCTGAGGTTGCAAACTAATGGTGTGTGTGTGTAGCAAGGCGAGCAGAGTCGCAAGCTTAGATTAGGCGACCAGGGAATGCCTTGCTGAAGGGACATTTTAGTGAAAACTGGAAGGATATGAATGAAAGAGCCACAGAGATCTGGAAGAAGATCCTCTGAGCAGAGGGAACAAGTGTCCCACCTGAGGCAGGGCCCCTGCTGAGCTCAGGAACCTTCGAGATCAAGAGGGGGAAGCACTGAGACAAAGGTTGCAAAGTGATGGACTGCTGGGGCGTGTGGTGGTCACTGGGAGTACTTTATATTTTATGGGGCTTTATATGTATATTATTTATAATTATTGTGGAGAGCGCTGTCATATGAAATACCAGTTGAGGCCATTTCTTTGCTGTTCCATCAACAAGGAGGAAAAAATAAAAGGGAGAGAGAGAAAGGGGAGGGAGAAGAGGAGGGAAGAAAGGAGGGAGGAGAGGAAGGGAAGGGGAACTGAGCTATATATACAACGCCCAACTGAAAATTCACGAGGGCAGAAAGAATCAAAGTTTCATAGGTGGATGTTTGGTTTGCTGCTTCCCACTCTGCCGCCAAATGAAAGTGAATAACAAACACACACGGTGCTGTTGACTCTTAATAGAGAAGTGAAAAATTGGTTCTCACCCACTCCAATTAGACAATCCTTTTTTGCTCACTTTTAATTTCACAAATCAATTAGAATCTAATTATCACTCTGCAAACTTATAGTGTTAATACATCTTACCTTCAATGGAGTTAGAGTCCAATTAGCGTGCTTTTCATACACATGAATCTTATGAGCCAGCAATTCACCTATATAGACATACCTTCAAAGAAGAAAGAGCTACATCAAAGCACTTGAAGTAATGCAACTCAAAAGGTTACGGTGAAGTTGTAATAACTCTTCCTAAGAAAGAACTTTGCTTAGAGACCGGAAAACAGGGCCCATCTCAAAGCACACCAAATTCTGAAAAAAAACCTCAATGAGTTTATAGTAGACAAAAGAGTTTTAATTTCTGAAAAGTTATTTCTAAAGATAAGAACTTAGTTGTCCCTGACTAGAAGAGAAGAGACTTGGTCCTAGTACCAGCTCTTAATGTCTGGGAGCAAAATGTATTATACTACTTCTCTTAGTTTGTCAATAGAGTGACAAACCCCAGATTCTGCATTTCAGAGGATAATGGGTTCTCTCAGGCAGGCTGCAGGAAAGCCCCTTGACCATCAGGCTCTTGTTTTAGGCCAGAGAAAGCATGAGAGAAGACAAGATGCTCGGCTTGGATCTGAGAGAAGTCTTCCTCCCCTCTTCCCCTGAGTCTGGTCCTGACCCAGTTCATTTAGTATTTTGCACACAGTGCAATGCCACACTCATCACAGAGACCTGTGGTCAATGCGTCCCAGAGCAAAAAGAGAAATAATGATTTATTATCTGTTATTTTGGAAAACCAGGAAGTGCTATAAATCATTGAAAGCTGTCCATGATGTTTCCTTTAATTATGTTACTAACCCTCTGAAATCCATGATGATACAAGATGAAGAAGGATATATGGATGGATATACAGCTCTTTTTAAATTTTTTAGGGGATGGAAGGGCAGACTTTTCCCCCATAGTAACACTTTCTTAAGAAAGCAGTTTCTTGATTTACATTTTGGTGCAACCTCTTTATCTTGTCAAAAACCAGCACTATTGAGATATATAACTGCATGCTGTTCATCTTATAATGCACTCAAAAATCTTCCCTCAAAGCAAAGCTATTTAGCAATACTAAATGTTTAGCATAGATTCCCCCACCCACACGAAACAAATTTAAAGAGTATGCCTACACAAAATAGAAAATATGTTTGATAAATTTTATCCCCTGAAAAATTAAGACATTTTAAAGTTCTTCCTAATTTCCTCTTACCAGGATAACATGTTAAAATGTGCCACATTATTTAGAGAATGAATATGTTCAAAAGATACCTAACAAGAATCTGGGGGAATGTTTGAGATTTGAAAGAGTTCACATACTTGCCATCAGGTGAAATGTTGATTCCATTGGCAAAGTCAAATCCATCTGCCATCACTTGAACTTCAGTTGGACTATAGTAAACGACATAGGACCACGCTAAACCCAAATAGAGCTCCCAGGACCTCAAGTAGTGGTCAACAAAATAGTGATCATTTGTGGCATAAAAGTGCTCAGGTCCCACAGCAACAATATCATTCAAACTGCAAATTCAAACACACACACATATGATATATACAGGCAAAGGTGTTGTACATTACAGGATTATGCATTGATTAGCATTCATTAATGTCTGTTCCTAAAAATCAAGATGTGGGATGGAGTTTCACTCTATTACTGCACAGAATTAATACGGCATTAGTCCCACCTGAAGACAACAATTACTCTAAAAAAAACCCCCAAAAAGTTGTTCTAGCATTGTAACATAAAAGTCCTATTAGGGGCAGCTGGGTGGCTCAATCGATTAATCATCTGACTTCTGCTCAGGTCATGATCTCCAAGTTCTTGAGTTCAAGCCCCGTGTCAGGCTCTGTGCTGACAGCTCGGAGCCTGGAGCCTGCTTTGGATTCTAGTCTCCCTCTCTCTCTGCCTCTCCTCTGCTCTGTGTGTGTGTGTGTCTCAAAAATAAATAAAAAGATATTTTTAAAAATCATATTAATTGTATCTTAAAAATAGTGCTATGATGTGTGTGTGTGTGTGTGTGTGTGTGTGTGTGTAGATACATTAAATTCAGTAGACATTAAATTAGGCCAAGAATCATTATCAGGGCACAATTTATTTATGTTCATCTAGAACTCACTCTCATCTAGAACAATCTGAGACATCATCAGACAGTGGGAGGACTGCCAGTGGGCAATCTTGAGAATTGCATTTTAAAGTTTTGCTACTATTAGCTGTGCAATTTAGGCAAAATCAATGATTTCACATGAAGCCCTGGCCTCAGTTTCCTTATCTGTAAAAGGATGAGATGGACTGGTCTATATATCAGCTTTAAAAGGTCACTTCCGGCCTTAAAGTTTCATGATTGTAAACTGAGTAAAATGTCCATGAACAAGAATGCTCAGAAACAGCACGCTATGGCATATTTTCTTTCTGATTTTGATTCTCTCTCTGTTACTGAAAATCTAAGATACATGAGTCCATTTTTCTGCTTTAATAGGTACAACAGTGAACACTTAAGTGAGTCATTCTTTGCTGATTGAGGTGACAGAAGTTCCCCAGGGCTATTATCTGGGAGAGAATTATCTCCACTCTATTGCAGGGGCGTAATAGCCAGCACATCAGCTCTGACGCAGCTCTGGGCTCCTGGGCCAGTTAGATAAGCATACAGAGCCTCAGTTTTCTCATCTGTAAAGAGAGGTTAAATAATTTTCCCAAATTCATACAGCTCATTAGTCTAAGACTAAAGGTCAGAATCTTAATTTGACACAACAATGCCTGTTGTGTGCTTTGTGGAAAGCCTGCCACTCACTAAACCCTCAGTCAATGGTGGAAAAAGGTCTAGGAATTTAGGATTAGTGTGTACAGGCTCCAGGCATAAACCTCTTTCCTCTCTCTCTTTTTCTCCCTCTCCTTTTTAAAAGTAAATATCCAAAATGAGTATACTTTATAATCATTTGCCTGTTTTTCACAAAAAGGAGCAGAGATGGATGTGTCAGAGTAATGGCTTTGAAATCTTTTTTTTTAATGTTTATTTTTGAGTGAAAGAAACAGGGCACAAGCTGGGGAGGGGTAGAGAGAGAGGGAGACACAGACTCTGAAGCAGGCTCCAGGCTCTGAGCTGTCAGCACAGAGCCTGACGAGGGGCTCAAATCCAGGAAGGTGAAATCATGACCTGAGCTGAAGTCCGAAGCATTATTAACCAACTGAACCACCCAGTCGCCCCATAGCTTTGAAATCTTATAGACCCCATTTGAATGCTGATGTTGCTTGTTATGTATATGGGACCATAGCATGTGACTAAACTCCAAGCCTCCATTTCCTCTCTGTACCTTGAGAGGTTAGGGAAATAAAATAAAAGAATGAGTACAAAGACTTTGACATTATGCCTGGCATATAGCAGACCACCAATAATGACTACTGTGTTATAGTTAATAATATGCTTAAATCATAATAGATTGGTAACAGGAATATTGATGCTATAAATAGCAGTATAAACAACCATCAAATACAAAGCAGAAAATATACATGGCTAGTCCTTTGGTTCAAAGAACAGAATTTTGGTTAATTGTGGCACTATGGTTATTTTCGGTTTGGTTCTATATTGCCAAAGACAAATAATTTTGCAGTTGGCCCAGAAAAAATACTCTAACCCTGGGAGACTGGGAAAATCTGAGATTTCCAAGATTAGTTGTGAAACAAATAAAGTAAGTTTCACTATTTCATAGTGGCTCAGAGAAACAGCTTCAGTCTCAAGCTACCAGGGTTCAAGTCCTAGCTATACACATTTTACTGATAGTATCATCTAGGGCAAGTTAAATGATCCAAGCTTCAAAGTTGTTGTTGTTGTTTTAAATCCCAAATGGTATAATAATAGCACTTAATTAAGAAGGCATTTGTAAAAGAGAATAAAGTCATCAGTTTAAATTGGTTATTGCAGCACCTAACTAATAGTTAAAGCTCATTGTTATTACCATTATTATTATTATTATTAGCCCAGCTTCTCCATTCTGTATACTTTTTCCTAATTGAGATCTTAATATGTGGCATATTTGCCAGACACTCAGTATTCTCATTCTCTTTCCACAATATATTTGTTGAATGAATGTATAAATGAACTGTCCCACCAGAAGCTGTTCTTTGAATTTTCACCCATCCCAGGGATGCAGAAGGTTTGAGCCATATAGTACCTACTCAACTACTAATTAGTAGATTGGCCTTCATCCAGTAACTCCATTTCTCTCCAACTTGAATTTCTCTGTCTTTGAAACCACCAGGTAAGAAAAAAGAGGAGGGGATACTGGGAACCCTGAGTGCATACGATGTGATGTGCTAAGCATTCTGCTAGGCCCCCTGCATGTAAATAACACAAGGTTTAAAAGAAATCTAGATTTACAAATCTTGCTAATGCTGACTGTTAGTTATTCAAATAAAGGCTGGGATTCTAGAAAATCTTAATGATTAAAGGATAAAGATTGTTTGGGAAGACAGCGTCAGATTATTGTCCCAAATCCATCACTAACCTCATAAACCAAATCCTAAGGCAAGTGAGGAAGTTGACTTTATGTGGGGTTGATCAGGGATCCCTGAGTGCTTTCTTTTTCCTTGTGTTATATTATCAAAAAGTCTAGGATTGGAGCTGTTAACCACAGATAAATTTCTTACACAAATCACGTGCAAAAAACTGCAGTAGAGGCAGTACAGGAAGGTCTTAGAGGCACTAGATTTCAGATCTCCCTTGGGTATATGTTTCTAATTCATAGAAACATCTAAGATTCTATTTTTTTAATACAAAAATAATGAATAAATAAGCAAGCTCAAGATGTGGAATTCATCTGTAAAACCGGTTTGGATTTGAAATATTAAGTGTGGTTTTGGAGAAGATCAGAGTTATTTCTTGATAACAGTTCAAATGGACATTTTGGGCCGGGAGCCATTAGTCAGCATCCGGGCAGCCTGGGAAATGAAAAAGGAAGAGAATAGGTCTTCTGTCAAGGGTTTTAATCCTCAAAAGTATCCACAGAAGAACACTTGGAGGAGTTTGTGATCATTAGAAAGGAGATTCGACTAGCCATTATTCCCCCCTCCCACTCTGGCTAAAAGGAAAAACTAAAGGTAGATTAACCATCCACTGGTTTGAAAGGAAAATAGAAATATGATGTATCTCAGTACTTAGGCAGAAGTTCGTGTCTGATGGTTTTCAGATGCAAAAGTGATTTTTCTTCTTCTTGAAATTTAAACAACTCAACAGTGGACTTAAAATCCGGATGGTTCACCACCAGCAGGTACACGGTATTATCTGGGAAGAGATGAAAAACAAAACTCGAAACGTTAACTGAGCTCTCAGCTGTCAGCCCTGTCTCCAGAAAGCAATTTCAACCCACCCCCAAATAGTACTTAGGGTGTCAGGCAGATGGAATATTTTCATCTCCTTGTAGAGAGAAGCACTTGTGATTGCTCCAAAGAAAAATGGCTAAAGGAAGAAGTAGTGACAGTCTCTAAAAACCTCTAAACTCCAAGGGACGGGTGGGGGTGGGGGAGGAATCCTCACCTTAAGAATGAACAGATCTTGACACTAAAACTCCAAAGAGCTTGTTAAGCTTTCTATTGCAAATGGTCTCAGCAAGATGCAGAGCTGAGATAAAAGAGATAAAAGATGTGGAGAATACCAATATGCTCAGGTACGATTTGCAGTGTAAAATGATCAATTCCATAAAAAGAACACCTGAGAGATGCTATCAAAAGGAAGCAGCTTCCGTGAGTCAGTATGGCTTTAAGACATAAAAGAGGCCAATCTAAGTGGTCAAGAAGGTGTGATTAGTGTTGGCGAGCGAAGTTAGATTATTACAGTCTTTGCCTTTAGAAGCGGCACGTCTTTGGAAACCTTTGATGTAACCAAATTGGTGTTTAAGGAAAAACAATACAAAGTTTAGTGGGTTGGACTGAAGAGATTTAAACAGAGAAGTCAACTAGAAGGCTCCTTATAGTTTGTCCATTCAACAAACAAGTGTTTATTTTAACTGGTGCTAAGTGCTACAAAGGGAAAACTAAAACCAGACAACCGAATGAAGGGTAATGAGATGTTTTCTTCCTGAGAGTCAGGGAAGTTCTGAAGAAGTGATGTTAAAGCAGAAAACAAAATGATAATAGGAGACCAAACCATGTGAGTATGTAAAGAAAGAGCATTTCCAGGCGAGGGAAGAGAGTGTGCAAAAAGCCTGAGGCAGGAGCTTCCTTGGCACATTCACTGAATAGTAAGGTTCTGGATGGAGTAGAGTGAGGGAAAGAAAGAGTGGGAAGCCTGCAGCCATAGATGTAGCTAGCCAAGACCAATCTTAAGGTAAGGACGCAGGGCTTAGTCACTGGGGCCTTGGAGCCAAGGAGTAGCTTGACCTGAAGTTACAGTAGTAATCCAGGTGTGTGGGGAGACGGCACCGGGCCAGAAGGGTGGCACAGACAAGAAATGGCAAGAAAGGATAGGAGGACATTTGACAGGAAGCATCGAAAGTCCCTGATGATGGCTGAGGAGTGGGGGAGTCAGAAATCAAATGTAAGTGAGGACTGAAACACAGATTCGTGTTGTGTGCGGAAGATTCCACCTCTAGGAATTTTTCCTAAGGAAATATTCACAGAAGATATATATACAAGAATGTTTATTTTGGCATTGTTTGCAATGAGCATAAAGGCAGGAACAGACTGAATATCCATCAACAGAAGAACAATATTACAGCACTCCCATGCAACTGAATCCTAAACAGCCATTGCAAAGGAGCTCTAAATGCACTGTCATAGAAATCAGAGAAGGGAGTCCATAACGTAATGATAAATGCAAAAGCACTTTATAGAAGGGTTTGTTTAATATTACTCCCTTCTATTTTTAAAAGTGTACACATACCCAACAGTGGATTTCTTTGCAGTTAAAAATGTTTTAAAAATAAAATATGATGTTGATAAATGGGTGGGGAGATCACTGAAAGGGGACTATACACGTATATATAAAAGAAGAGACTTCATATGGGGTACATAGGTAAAGAAAAAAAGATAAAAGGATGAAAAATCAGTTTTCAACATTTTGAGTTTAAAGAAGCTATAGGAGAGGAACCCAAATAGAATAATCTAGTAAGCTACAGAAATGGAACTGAAAAGCCGACTAAAAAAAGAAAAGAAAAAAGAAAAAAAAATACCCTATTAACAGTATTCTCTTGGAAAACAGGGACAGTTAAGGGGTGTGACTTGGCTGAACTTTCTGAAATAGAGCAAATAAAAGGAGGCAAAAGATCAGTCTTTTGGGGAATGTTCAGAGACTTTGAAATAAATGATGAAGCAATGAACAGGGAAAAGACTGTAGTAGGGTTAGAACTAAGATAGATAAGTATATTGGAATATCAGGGAGGAGCAATTTACTTGAAGGAGAAAGTGGTCAACAGCATAAAATGAGGTGGAGGAAGGAAGGAGGGAAGGAAGGTAGGAAGGGAGGGAGGAAGGGAGGGAGAATTGGGAGAAAGAAAGTTTGTTAATAAGGACATTGCTGGTGACTTTAGGGCAGCAGTTTTAGTCACTCACAGTGGAGAAAGTCTGAAAGCAAGATGGAAGGAGGGACTGTCTGCGGAGGAGATGGAGGCCATGAGTACAGACGTGGCTCTCCACTCCAGCTTTATATTTTATCACCTGGAGAACTTTTAACAAGTACTGCCACCCAGGCCTTCTTCAAACCGACTACTGAATCAGAATTATTGGGGCTGGGATCTGATCATTAGGCTTTTTATTTTTTAATTTTTTTAACATTTATTTATTATTGAGAGACAGAGAGAGACAGAGCATGAGCAGGGGAGGGGCAGAGAGAGGGGGAGACACAGAATCCGAAGCAGGCTCCAGGCTCCGAGCCGTCAGCCCAGAGCCCGATGTGGGGCTCGAACTCACGAACCACAAGATCATGACCTGAGCTGAAGTCAGATGCCCAACCAACTGGGCCACCCAGACGCCCCTTCACTAGGCTTTTTAAAACTCCCTGCTGTTGGAACTACTAAACAAGTTCAGTGAACTTGCAGGATACAACTTCAATACACAGAAATCTGTTGCGTTTCTATATGCTGAGTAGAACTATCAGAAAGAGAAATAAAACAATCCCATCTCCAACTGCATCAAAAAGAATAAAATACTTCATAATAAATTTAAACAAGGAGGTGAAAGACCTATATATTGAACACTGTAAAACATTAATGAAAAAAATTGAAGACACAAATAAAAAGGTACAGCATGCTCTTGGATTGGAAGAATCAATATTGTTAAAATGTCCCTACAGTAATCTACAGATTCAATATAATCCATATCAAAATTCCAATGGCATTTCTTGTAGAAATAGAAAAATAGTCTTGGAATCTGTATGAAACCACAAACACACACACACACCAAAATACAAATAGCCAAAGCAATCTTGAAAAGAAGAGCCAGGTGTCATGCTCCTTGATTTCAAACTATATTATGAAGCTATAAAAATTAAAACAATGGGGTACTGGCATAAAAATAGACACATAGATCGGTGAACAGAATAGAGAGCCCAGAAATAAACCTATATATGGCTTGTGGTCAATTAATTTATGACAAAGGAACCAAGAATATAGAATACACCATGGGGAAAAGATGGGCTCTTCAATAAATCGTGTTGGGAAAACTGGACAGCTACGTGCAGAAGAATGAAATTCAACCACTCTTATACTATCCACAAAAGTTAACTACAAATGGATTAAAGACTTGAGTAGAAGACTTGAAACCATAAACCTCCTAGAAGAAAACATAGGCAGTAAGTTCTTTGACACAGATCTTGGTGATGATTCCTTTAAACCTGACACCAAAAGCAAAAGCAACAAAAGCAAAAATACACAAGTGGAGCTACAACAAGCTAAAAAGCTTCTCCACAGCAAGGGAAACCACCAACAAAATGAAAAGGCAACCTACCGAATGGAAAGGAATATTTGCCAACCATATATCTGATAAGGGGCGAATATCCAAAATATATAAAGAACCCATATAACTCAATAGCAAAAACAAGCAAGTAAATAATCTGATTTTAAAACAGGCAGAAGATCCAAAAAGATATTTTTTCAGAGAAGACATACAGAGGGCCAAGAAAATGTCCTGGTCCAAGAAAAGGTGATCAACATCATTACTCATCAGGGAAATGCAAATCAAAACCACAATGAGATACCATCTCACACCTGTTAGAATGGCTATTATCAAAAAGACAAAAACAAAACAAAACAAAACAAAAAACAAGTGTTGGTGAGGATATAGAGAAAAAGTAAATCCTTGTGCATTGTTGTTGGGAATTGAAACTCGTGCAGCCACTATGAAAAACAGTTTCCTCGAAACTTTGGAGTTTCCTTGAAAAATTCAAAATAGAGCTGCCATATGATCCAGGAATTTCCTTTAAACTGTTTATCTAAAAAAAACTAAAACACTAACTTGAAAAGATATATGTTCCTCCATGTTCATTGCAGCATTATTTACAATAGTCAAGACATGGAAACAACCTAGGTGTCCACTGATGGATGAACACACACACACACACACACACACACACACACACACACAGAGGAATATTATCCAGCCACAAAAAAGAACAAAATCCTGTCATTGGTGACAACATAGATGGACCTCAAGGGTATTATGCTAAGCAAACTAAGTGAGAGAAAAACAAAAGCATGTGATAGCTCTTATATGTAGAATTAAGAATTAAAACAAGGGGCGCCTGGGTGGCTCGGTCGGTTAAGCGTCCGACTTCGGCTCAGGTCATGATCTCACGGTCCGTGAGTTCGAGCCCTGCGTCGGGCTCTGTGCTGACAGCTCAGAGCCTGGAGCCTGTTTCAGATTCTGTGTCTCCCTCTCTCTCTGCCCCTCCTCTGTTCATGCTCTGTCTCTCTCTGTCTCAAAAATAAATAAAACGTTAAAAAAAAATTAAAAAAAAAAAACTAAAACAAAAAACAAAGCTCATAGATTGGTTGCCAGAGGTGGGGAGTGGAGAGTGGAAGAAACAAGGGTCAAAAGGTTAAAAGAAAAAAAATTCAGTTGATATAAAATCCCCCAGGGGATGTGTGCATCTGGGTTTGAGAATTAATGTAGAGACAAAGAAAATGGTTGCAAACAGAAAGGAAGAAATGGGGACGGTGGGTGGCTCAGTCGGTTAAGCAGCCGACTCTTGATTTGGGCTCAAGTGATGATCCGAGAGTTGTGGTTATGATTGCGGGGTCATGGGATCGAGCCCCTCATCAGACTCCATACTGGGCGTGGAGCCTGCCTAAGATTCTGTCTCTCTCTTCTTCTATTGCTCTTGTTCTCTCTCTCTCTCTCTCTCTCTCTCTCTCTCTCTCTCTTAAAATAAAAAAGAAGGGAAGGAAGGAAGGAAGGAAGGAAGGGAAAAATGAGAGGAAGGCATAAGGGATGGGGGCAATATGTTGATAGTTTTGAAATGTGGAAAACTAGTTTGAAGACAAAACAGAGAAACCAGTGGACAGAAAGGCACTGAAGGTGACAGGGCTGAGAGAAAAGTGACCATGGTGACTCTCTGTCAGTTGATCTCTGTCAGTGCTGATGCCTTCAGTTAGAAAAATCTATCCCTGTAAATTTCTGGATCTGTAAAATTGTTTAAAATGGAGAACCCATAATGATTAGGGCTACATATTATTGCTATTGTAATTATAGGGATAATGTGAATGTTGGTATTTTTAAAAATAAGTGCTTTACAGATCTGTAGTATGTTAGCATTCTCAAGCATTAAAGTGGTTATATTATTATATTTAATTAACAGAGTGGGCAAGTTTAACAGAATAGTAACATTAACCATGACTACACTTCACTGGAATGGAAGGAAATATTCACTTTAACATTTTTTTTAATTTGGTTTTGTTTTTAACAAACATTAAATATTTTTACCTTCATCTGTGAACGTGCTAATCCCATGAGGGTTAAATGAGGAATGATCGAATTTGCTTCCAGTGATCTTCAGTTCTAACACTGTTGGATCTTCTTCATTTAGGTCCATCAGAAGTATTTTGCCAGGTTTATCAGGTTCAAAGCTCTTTATTTCAGGATACTTTAATCCCTTATAAAACATTAAGCAGACAAAAAATGGGCATGTTACAAATACCTCAAAAGCTGATAGAGGTGGTAGATGGCACATGGGTTCATACTATCTGCTTCATGCAATAGGGCTGCACGGGAAGCCTCTTGGTTGGCTTGTGCAATAGGACCATGAAGGGTTCTGGAAGTCTGGAAGCCATATGTTCCACCAGGCCACCCCACACAACACACAGTCACAGACCATCCCTTCAGCAGCAGGAGCAGCAGAGCAAAGCCCTATGTGTCTCATACCACAGCTCCCAAATCATGACAACGACCAAAAATGGAAAAGTAGACCAAATGGGCAATTGCTAATGAGCTTCAACCATATAAAGCAAGGAATATAGAGAGAACATTGGTTATGGTTTGTAAAATGTCTCCTGGCAGGTTCCTTGGAAGCATCTCAGGGACAGAGATTTAGGGGAAGTCAACAATTCCTTTCTTAGTCTTCAAGTAGAACAACACAGTTATGTTTTTGTTTTTGATGTTGGAATCCCATATAAGATTTTGCTTGGAATATGTATTCTGTTGCTTAAAAAAGGAATTTGGAAGACACTGCTGTAGAAGATGACTAGTTTTGCATCTTCAAAGGAGGAAATTGAACTAAAAAAATTACAACAGGTAGCCAAGAGTGTTGGCTTCTTTTGTTTTAAGCTATGTCACGACCACAGTGATTTGTATGCAGAAGTTCAACAAACATGATGGCTTCACTCTTCAAAGTGTGGAAATTGTGGAATGACCTATCAACAATTTTATATTAAAGGGCTTATTCTGGAAAGTGTAAAAAAAAAAAAGGTAAAATCTAACCAACATGTGAGTGTTTATATTTATATGCATACATATACATATAGATGCATATATATGTATACACACATACACCCAATTCAGTAAATATTTGAGTATACCACTTAAGGGCTTCAAGGAATAGGCCATTGATGGAAAGCCATTCTTGAACTCACTGGACTTACAAATCTTCACTAAATGGAAGACAAGGTGATATTAGAGTTCAGCGTACACATAGGAATACAAATATGCATAGAAGACACATAATCATAATTTTAACAACAGTGTAAATGCATATACTGTTTGTTTTTTGAACCATATGACTGCTTATTTTATTTGAAGGTGGTCATTGGTATATAACAGGCTTAAATGAAAGACTTATGCTGCTTGTTCTAGAAAATGGTGTAGAGCACTGTAAAAGAGAGAAAACACTTACGGAGCTAATGAAAGCTAGTCCACTAGGAAGTATCTCCAAGTCTTCAGAGCCAGATTCTGACAGAAAAGAGACTAGTCAGTACAGGTTGTTGCAGGCTATTGCAGGGAGCTACTGATCCTTTTCTTTGTCACTCCTAACTGGAAAAAGAGGCTGTTTAGCTCTTATTTGATAGATCCAGAATAATTAACTCTTTCATTTATTCAAACTGACTAATATGATTCTGTAAAAATGAGAAAACATTAATATAACTAAGTGCAATTAAAATTTACACTTAATATATTTACTTATTTATTTATTTTTTATTTTTTTGATGTTTTGATGTTATACTTAGTGACAATACTTTATTGTCAAATAGGTTTCCATATGCATTTTTATTTTTTAAGTTTATTTAGTTATTTTGAGAGAGAGAGAGAGAGAGAAAGAGCACATGAGCAGGGGAGGGGCAGAGAGAGAAGGAAAGAGAGAGAATCTGCACCACCAGCGCTGAGACTGACATGGAGCTTGAACTCACTAACCATAAGATCATGACCTGAGCCGAAATCTAGAGTCAGACACTTAACTGACTAAGCCACCCAGGTTCCCTGTATTGACACTTTTAGTAGACATGTTTGTTTTACAAACATCCAATAATATCGAATATTGATATCATATCTATTTTCTAGGAAAAATTGCACTGAAAGATATCTGGCCAACCTTATTGATGCTGACTAAGTCTTATGGTCTAGACTGTCCAACCTTAGTCAACTGAGATAGATAACTCTAAACAAAACAAAACATAACAAAAACATGGATCTCAAACAAGCTGTCCTCAAATAACAAAGATGGTTGAAACCATCTGGGGACTTGAGTCCTGTGACACTCCCTGTTGGTTGCCTACCAGCTGCTGTTTCCTTATCCTTTTATCTTTGCTGACAGAGCCTGCTTTCCACAATGGAAGCCAGATAATTACTTTCCCAGCTTCCTTTGCAGCTAGGGCAGCAGCCTGTGGTGTACCTCTGACTAATGAGATCAAAGGGGAAATCTGTTGAGAACTTCTGGGAAAAATATTCCTCCCCGATACTAAAAGAGGTGAAGCCTTGTGGTAACTGCCAAGGTGTACAAAGACCTTTTAAAATTTGCCCCCTTACTCACTGCTTTTTCTCCATCCTCTGTCCCTCCTCTGTAATCTCCTCAGGTTGTATTACCATTAAATCATTGTTCTGACTATTGTTTTTGCTAAACTGACAAAACAAAAACAAACTATCAAAAACTGTCAATACCTTGGCAATGTGTTGGTGAAATCAAAAGTCAAGTATGTTGGTATTTATAATTAACTACTGACTTAACCATTCTCTTTGGGTTCATAGTTCTCTTTTTGAACAAAATTAAACAGGTGCATTAATCAAATAAATAGCAAGGTGATATTGCAAGTTCAAATGAGATACTCCCTCCGCTCTCATACTTACCTATTCCTTTAACTAAATTACAGTTAGGAAGTTCTACTGGCTTTACTTCTCCGAAAGCATTAAGTCGTGCTCTGGGGGAGAAAAAAGGAACAAAACACACATAAAACTATTCAGAAATGATAATTAAGTTGCACAAGTAAGCTGCCTGTAAAGTTCCCCTTAACTGGACTTTGTCTGGATTTCAATCCCAGGGTTAGTGGTCCCTGAAGTCTGAGCAATTCTACCAGTCAAGGCCAGAGCAAGGCTGGTGGGGCCTCTGGGTACATTCAGTGTTTATTTAACAGAGGTGGATAGATCCACAAAAGAAATACACAGTGTCCTCTCCACAGCTCTGTGCACTTTGGCAGGAATAGGGACCATTTCATCTGCTGTGTAAGGAGTCCTATGTGGAAATTTGGGTTAAATAGCAACATGGTTCCAATTTACTCCATTGATGTTTTAGGGCTGCTGACAGATGGGCCTCCTACCCATCTGCCCAGTCTGGCTCCAAAGCCTGGACTGGGCATCTGCTCTCGGGTGTGTCACTTGAAAAACACAGGTGTGCTTAAAGGATTTATAACTTTAGAAAATCATACCCAAGGCCAGAATATAAAAAGACTCACACACACACAAACACACACACACACACACACACACACACGCACACACACACGCACACACACATGCACACACAAAAGCAACTTATTAAATCTGAGTGCATAAGCATCATGGGGAATATTTGAGTGGAGGACATAGGAAAAAAGGACAGATGTGAGAAGGAAGTACCAGCAGGCTGCCTAAGCAGAGCAAAACTATTGATGGGGCATTTAAAAGAACTGGACCACAACATCAGCACAACCAAGGGATTTAAACAACCAACATTTTTTTTTTGAGAACTAATGATACAATACAGTCTTAGTGAGTAGCAACAATTATCCAAGGACCCCCAGAAATCTTATTTGGCTAGAGATAGGCTGAGAAATTCTTCATAATTTAGTGTCACAGAGGAAGAGGGTGGGCTAGAGGACATTCTAGATAAAATTCTCAATTTGGTATAAAATGATAGGAATTGGGGGGCGTTTGACCTTTCATCCTTTCATTCAGAAAAAAGCATGACATGTTCTTACCACAATGGCACTGGCTACCAATTCCACCTTTGGAAAGGGTCTGACCTAACAGCTTTGTTAAAGCGCCACAGTCTATCCCGAACCACTTCCAGAGTGGAGAGACACCAGGCGGGGTGCTAGAGCTCCAGAGATGGAAGACTAGATGGGGAAGGCCTGGCCTGCAAGCAAAGGGTGGTTCCCTGAATGATGGACTTGAACTTACAAAGTGGACTTTCAAAGGAAAGTTGGGATCTGCCCCCACGACTTAAGAAACTAAAAGGCATTTTAAAAATGGGAACCTGACATTATAATCATGAAAGTTCACAATAAAGAAATAAAAGGGGAGGGGCACCTGGGTGGCTCACTCGGTTAAGCGGCCGACTTCGGCTCAGGTCATGATCTCACGGTCAGTGAGTTCGAGCCCCGCGTCAGGCTCTGTGCTGACAGCTCAGAGCCTGGAGCCTGTTTCCGATTCTGTGTCTCCCTCTCTCTCTCTCTCTGACCCTCCCCCGTTCATGCTCTGTCTCTCTCTGTCTCAAAAATAAATAAACGTTAAAAAAAATTAAAAAAAAAAAAAAGAAATAAAAGGGGAAATGATGATGCATCAGGAAAAGCATTTTGCATGGCACACACACACACACACACACACACACACACACGTGTGTATGCACATATTCCCCACACCCCTAAAACAAAAAAAAAATACCCTAACATACGTAATACATTCTTAACTTTTCTATTCAAGTCTATTTCATTCATTTTAAAATGCTGGCCATAATCTACTAAAACTGCTATTGTGAACCACCATTTTGAAAAACAGTGGTCAAGAGAAAGCTCCATGAGTATTTGTAAAGTGCTCCAAGGGATTCAAAGGACAGACACAAAAGATGTTAAAGGTGCAGATCCTATACAAAACACCACTAAAAAGTGACACAGAAGAAGAGACTCAATGCTGAGTGGGCCAAGACCTGTGAAAAATACCAAGGGTAGCCAAATTAGCTTTTCCTAGCGTCAAAACCACACAGGAAGAATAGGTAGGTGCACTGCTTGGCTCACAAGGCTCATCAAGCCTGATGGGATCCTAGAAGGCAAAGGAGAGCAGAACAGATCAGCCCCATCCTAATTCAGGCTTTTCTCTAATGGAAGACAACCTCTAACCTGAAAAAGGTAGAGTGATCAAGGAGGCATGACGACAGCACTCAGTTGCTTTCAGTTCAAATTTGTGGCTAAAAAGCAAATCATAGCTCAGCAGAATAATCATTGCCACTGCAGCTCAAGTACTGTATGCATGCCTTCATTTAACCTTCAAACACCTCTCTGCAGTACTATTATTTTCCTGATTTTACAGATGACTAAGACTAAATGGCTTTCCAAATCCACAAGGTTAGGAAGCGGCTGAATTGAGACTGGAACTCAGGTATGAACGCAAAGCTCACATCCAGTCCTCCTGCTCAAGGAAAATGTACAGGTAACACTACTTACAAACCGGAGGAAGCGCCAGAAGACAATCCTCCCGGTGTTACTATAATCCAGCTCATATGTTTTTACCTTAGTCTCAATTATCAGGAAATATCTGGTCAAGAGCTTGATTAAGTCCAAATGTTCTGGGTCCAAGGGATAAAATTCGATGTCTGAGATGTGTCCCTGATTCCTAAGGCCTCTGAAGTCTGACCAGCAATCACACAATCCCTGCTATGAATTGTTCTTTGCAAAGATGTGCTTGCTTCTTACAAAAGAAAGCGAGGCTCTTTAGTTTATGTATTAAGAAATCCACTCTGGAACTTTCCTTAGGGCCGTATGCAGCCCCATCAGTCTACTTTCTGCCACTGTACACTCCTCATTCATCCAATATTCTCTTTTGGGACCTACTGTGTGCCAAGACCTGTGCTAAGGGCTCTTACACATACTTCCTCAATTGATGTCCTTGTTACCTTTTCCAAAAAATGTTTTTAAAAATTTTTTAATTTTTATTTATTTTTGAGAGAGAGACAGAGACAGAGCGCAAGTGGGGGAGGGACAGAGAGAGAGGGAAACACCGGATCCCAAGCAGACTCCAGACTTTGAGCTGTCAGCACAGAGCTGAATGAGGGGCTGGAACCCACGGCCCGTGAGGTCATGACCTGAGCTGAAGTCGGATGCTTAATGACTGAGCCACTCAAGTGTTCCTCTCCTTGTTACTTTTGAGACAATGATTAATTTTCACCTGATTGATGGGTAAGAAACCCGAGGCACAGAGAAACAAAGTACGTTGCTTCTTGTTGCTTTTTTAAAGGCATAGAGCTGGGATTGGAAATGAGGTGTCATGATACTAGGGGCCCTTTTTTCTATATTGCTCTCACAGCACTTTTCATTTGTTCAAGCTTCTCCCTCCATCTAGAACACCCATGCCTCCTAATCCAGGGGGAAGACTCCTACTCATGACTTTCTGTAGCTCCTCTTGGTCTATTGTGATAGGAATAACTCCTTTATCCTCACAAACCTCCCCATATACAGCTATCGGGTCTCCTACCCAAGTGTTTTGCAGTTATCAGTTTTTGGTCTTGTTGCTCACAGTAAACTCTGAAATCTGTGAGTGAATAGCACCGCATCCTGCTCGTCCCTGTGACCCAGCAGGAACCCAGCGTCGGCAGAGAGAAGGAACCCCGTAGATGTCTGCTAAATTGTTTTCTGGAATTACTAGGCTGGTGCATCTGATGGAGAAGATGGTGTTGGTTGCATTGATAGGGAAGACTGGAGAGCTATTTGTTTGTCCTTAGCTTAGGGTCACATGAGGAATTATTATACTATATATTCAAACAGCGCTCATTAGGTGGATCATTCATAGGTGGATTTTTGAAAAAGCATATGGCAATAATAAAAGCTAACATTTACAGAGTACCTTTCATGTGCCAGATTTTGTACTTATCCTACCGTGATATGTGTTATTATCCCATAATTTTTTCAGGTGGAGAGACAGGCTCAGCATGGTAGAGTGACTTGGAAGTTGAAGAAATGGCATCCAGCCCAGGTCTGCTGGAAGCCACCCCTACCCTCTTCCCCCTGTAGTGTGGAGTGTGGAGAGGTTATGAGGTGGCAGAAAGGCAAACACTAGCTTTTAACGAGGGGAAACAGCGGTGTCACGCGTTGCAATCAGCAACTTCGGAGTGGGGAAGTTGCTATAGATGCCAGCTGTAACATTCCACACCCCACAGGGCGCTGTTTATATCATAGTCCAAGGCATTCCCTGGACTTGCCCATGCACACCCCACAAGGTCACAACAGCTGACTTCACAGATGGACAGGGGAGACTGCTGGTCCAGAGGAGCCCTCTCAGTTCCTTCCTCTGTGCTGTCATCACCTCAAAAGCGTCAGGGAACCCCCTCAAGACACTTCTTGTGTCCTTCTGCAAGTTCCCTCCAGCCCTAGGCCAATACAGTGTCCTGGGAACCTGCCCCACTCCTGTATACCCGATCTCTGAAGAAAAGACGGTGTAGCCACTGTGGGGGTTGGCTTGCTCCTGATGCAGGCCTCGGGGCACGATCTCTTCCCTTCTCTTCCTTGGGCAGATTCACAATCTTCTCTGGGACTCAAAGGCTTTATTTCTAAAAGTGTAACAAAGGTAATTTACTGATCCTCCAGAATCTCTTGATCTGGTTCTGGCATGGGTGCTGCAGGATTTGCAGGTCCTTTAAAGAAGTGCATACAAATCTCCCAGGGGACCTATTAAATAATGCCAATGAGGATTCAGTAGTGTGGGGTGGGGCCTAGAATTCTGCAACTAGAGGCAGCTCCCAGATGATCTTCCTGCGCGCATCTGGTCCGCAGCCCGTTTGAGGAAAGAGGCTTCAGGGCCTTTGGAATAGTGCATGCAATTTCCCTTCCCTCTCCTGCCTGGGCTGTTCCCATTCTCCATCTCCATAACCCCCACCCTCTTCGCCCCACATTGCTCCTGTCCCTGAGGTTCTTCCAGACCCCCTTTCCATTCTAAAACCAGACGTCCAGCTCCCTCACACTTTCCTCTTCCCTTCTCGGTGGTCTGATTACAGACAGAAGTTTAAAGATTAACGCTCCCTCCCCCATCACTGAATCCAGGTGCTGAAAATAAAGCAGGAAGTTCTTAATTCCAAACCAGACCCCATATCTTCCCACTGTGGCAGCCCCACAGCAGAGTGTCTCCTGCAGACGCATTATCCATGACAGGAAACCACAGGTAACGCCAACAAAGGGACTTGCAGGGACTGATGTTATGTCGGGCTATCATCCATTATACTTTGTACTTTGGTCCTTTCGGAAAAATCAGAATCAGGCTAGAGGCCCAGAAACTAAGGCCAAGGTCCCCTTGCTGCCCAAGGATAGGTCCCAACTTTTTCGGGTTGAAATTTGTCTTGGTGCAAATCACTGCTATAGGATAGTCCTTTTCACACTACATCCCAGGGAGCTCTACAGGATGCTGATAGATGGTACCCAAAAAGGGGAATGGAGGTGTGGGCAAATAAGTCTGTGAAATGATGGCTTGTGTTGTTGTTGCTTATTTTAGCTGAAGAATTTTTCAAAGCTTCCCGTATGCCAGAATGCATTGCCAATCTGTAGGAAAGGCTGTAGTAGAAAACACTTCCCAAATGTATGTGTCCAAGGAACATATTTTTTCGTGGAACAAATCTTGTGGCTCATGTTCCAAGGAACAAACTTGGGGAAGTATTAATGGTGAATCACATAGGCTAAGACCACATGTTGAGAGAGAAACGTTTTATGACTGGGGTAGGGAAGCTATGCTTTTACACAAAAACATATACAAAATGCCTACAGTCTTCATTCTCAGAGTAAATTAAGGAAGGTAAACCAGAAAGATAGACCCTCACTCCCTCCTTGCAGACCTGTAATCCTTTGGGAGACATCTTGGTGGGGGGCCTCTGCAAGAATGGGGGCAGAAGAAACCCAGGTACAGATTCAGAATTGAAAGGATAAAGCCTAGAAGGGGGCTTAGATCTTTGTATCTCATTTATTTTCATCCCAGGATAATACCATGATCTACACATATGCTGGGGAATGTGTGTGTGTGTGTGTGTGTGTGTGTGTGTGTGTGTGTGTGTGTATATATATACAGAAAGAGAGAGAGAGATTTTCCTTTAGCACCAAAGAGTACTATGATTAATGAAAATCCACAAACTGTAATTTTTACATGATTTTAAAACCCACATCACTAACTCTCCATTACCCTTCTCTGATAGTTTGTGATTATAAAAATAATTAACAATTAGAAGAAAAAAACCCAATAGTTTGCAAAAAGTTGTTCTGAAAGAAAGCTTAGGGTCATATAAGTTTTTTAAAGATCCAAAATGTTCAATTTGATTTTTAGTAATGTTTTACTTCAAAGTAAATAAGAAGATGTTGACTAAACCTTAGGAACTAGGATGATCTCTAGACTTTGAACCCCTGTAAAGTTACCATCAAACTACTGAAACGTTCTTAAAAACTTTCCTCCCTTTTACAGTACCTTAGGGTTTATAAATACTTTAAGGGAAGCAGAGCACTAACATTTATTGAATAGTTACTGTGTCCCAGACACCGTGTTAGCTGCTTCATGTATGAGTGTGGATTATTGGCTCAGGCTTATTCAAGCAGACAATGTCAGAGCTGTGAAGTGATTTGCCCAAGATCTCATAATGGAAGGGACAGAGCAAGAACCCAGGACATCAAATGCGGGTTGAGCCAGGGTTCTTTCCTTCCCACACCCCTCACCCCTGCCCAACTGGAGTGGATGGGGTGGGGGGAGTAGACCCTCATAGGGTGCGTTTGCTCATACCTGATCTGCTCCACATGCATTCTGTGTCTCTGTGTGGCCTCAAGGTGACAATCTGCAAGCTGGGAAGATTTACACTGTGGCTGGGGTTTACGCCATGGCTCTTCCCTAACCTACACAATATCGGGGTGGGGGGGGATCCTTAGTCTATCCTGAAGAGAGATTGAGAAGTGACTCTGTTGCCAAGGCACACAGATCTTCATGAAAAATCAATCTGTGCATGCCAACAACTTGGCCATCACACCAGTGACAATTTTTCTCCTTACCCCATGTCTCAGGCCATGAACAAGGACATGTTTTCAAGTGGCACACGAAAGTTAGACAAACATTTATGAAAACCCTGCAGGATGTGCATCTAAAGCTTCCCTCGGGCTTTCGGTTAAAAGACTACACCCTACTTTCAGGGGTGCTCCTGGGGTTGCCGAGGTGGGGGAGTACCAGGGCTGCAGCCCTCACCACAGCCCAACTTACTGATAAGAAGCCCGGTGATCCCTGAAGAGTGCCAGTCCCAGCCCCAGGAGAGTGAGCAACATCAGCTTTGCCATGGCTTGGATAGGAATGGATGGCTGGACTGATAAACCCGCCGGCCAGGAGACTGGCTTGCCTGTGGCCTGAGCCTCGCGGGGACAGTCTCTGGGTCCGACCTTCCCTCCAGGCTCCTCCCCTCCCCTCCCCGCTGCACTGCAGAGGCAGGAGCTGCTTGCTCCCTGAGACTTGAGAGGGGAGACAGAGAACAGCTGCCTACGCCCTGCAAGAAGGGGACAGCCTGTTGATCGGTGGAAATGGAGAGCTGTGGGAAAAGAGAGCCAGGCTTTTATGAGCGCTCACTTTGTGCCAACAAGGTCCTAATCCCTTTGCCTCAGAGGGGTTCAGTAATGTGATCACAGTGATTCAGCCAGAAATGGCACACACATGGAAGGAAGGAAGGAAGGAAGGAAGGAAGGAAGGAAGGAAGGGAAGGAAGGGCTGTGATTAGAAGCCCTACGATCTAACTTTACTCTCACCAGGCTACCGCTGTGTGTCATCTTCAAACATCTGGATTTCTAGCATCTCAATCTCCAAGCACCACTCCTGACCTTACAGCTCAGCAAGTACATCACTGCATTGTTCATTTATTCTGGGCACTCGCTGACACTTGACGAGTACCTGTTATGCGCCAGAAATCGGTAAAATATAGCACTACTGCCTATATAGTGCTGTGGGTAATGCATGCATGTATTATGGATATGCACATATTCTGTGGAAAAGAATAAAGCAGGGAAGAAAGATACAGAGCACTGAGGTGCCATTCAAAGAATGGGAGTCAGGGAAAACCTCACTGATAAGGGGACTTCTGAGCAAAGCTGGAAAGAAGGTGCCTCTTTGTACCCATGTCTCCTTTCTCTCCTATTACCATGAATGAAGTGTTTCCTCCTTCACTAAAGGCCAGCCCCTCCTTTCCTTTTCTTCTCAAGGATTTTGGTCCCAGTTACACCTGTCTCTACTGCAGCATCCATCATTTCCTCTTTTCTGGAATAATGCTACCAGATGCCAATGTGCTTTAGTGTCACTCATAGTATTCTGGGGAAAATGCTCTTTCACTGCTCATTCTAACTATGCCCTCTTTCTCTTCTCCCTCTCTCTCTCTCTCTATACATATATATATATGTATATATATGATATATAGATAGATAGATATAGATATAGATATTTAAATATATATCTCTATCTATATATAGATATATATATTTAAATCTCTGAAAGATTTGCCAACAGTTGCTGCTTCCATTTTATCATCTCTTGTAACAGCTCAATGATGGCCACAAATTCTTTGATACTTCTTCTATTAAGAACTGAGGCACAGGACTTCTCCCCTCAAGTGGGTGCTGACTCTGTGAATGCCTTAATTCATAAAACACAGTGGTGCTATTCAAGTTTGCGGGAACAGCCTTAGAGACCAGCAGCTTCCACCTCCTGTCACTTGGAATACTTGTCCTTGAACCTTGAGCTTCAGCATAATAAATCTGATCACTCCACTGGAGTGTCCAAATGCAAGGTTCTGAACACATGAAGAGGGAAAATGGCCAGCTTCTAGCCATCTACACCAAGGCAGCAGATGTATGAATGAAACCTTCTTGGACACTCCAGAGTAGTCCAGCCACCAACTGAATACCACTGTCACCCCAGTTGACGCCACGTGGAGCAGAAGAATCTACCTGCTGAACCCTGCCCAAATTCCTTACTCGTTGTTTATGAGCTTAAGAGAATGATTGGTTCAGGGGTGCCTGGGTGGCTCAGTCGGTTAAGCGTCCGACCTCACCTCAGGTCATGATCTCACCGCTCGTGCGTTCGAGCCCCGCGTTGGGCTCTGTGCTCACAGCTCAGAGCCTGGAGCCTGCTTCCAGTTCTGTGTCTCCCTCTCTCTGCCCCTCCCCCACTCATGCTCTGTCTCTTTCTCTCAAAAATAAAGTTTAAAAAAAATTAAAAAAAAAAGAAAATGATTGGTTCAGCAACTAACTTTAGGGAATGTCTCCTATCTCCCATTCTCTATTTAACCCATTCTAACATAGCTTGTGTTCCTTTGACTCAACTGTAGAATTTGTTCTTATTAAACCACCCATAATATCCATATTATCAAATCTAGTGGTTACTTCTCTGCTATAATCATACTCATCCACATTGAGCACAGATCATCAGTCCCTTCTTTTCAAATACTTACCTCTCTTGCATTCTGTGATCCCACCCTCTTGCATTTCCCGCCACCCCCCCCCCACCGCCCCTACTTTCCTCGTCTTCTTTGCAGATCCTTCTGTCTCTGACCTCTAAATGATGAAGCCCTAGGACTTGTTCTAAAATATCTTCTCTTTCCGCACTTTCTCTTGAGGTGATCCATCAATTCCAGTGGACTTAAATACCATTAGTATGCTAGTGTTTCCAAAATATACACACCTAGCTCATCTATTACTGTGGCTCTAATAAATCATTCTTCATCTTTCTAGATAAAGTAGCACACCCCACCTCTAGGCAACTTTTTGACATTATCCTATATTTTTAATTACTCATTTTTTTGAAATCATCTTCTTAATACACTTCTATGATTGTGGAGTGTTGCTGCCTAATGGAAAGCAAACTCCTTGAGGTTGGGGGTTTTGTCTTGTTTCCCATTATGACCTCAAAGCATGGGAAAGAGCCTGGCAAAAAAGTAGTCCCTTATTAAACATTTAATGACTGATAGACTGGTGAGCGCTCATTTTGTCCTCACTGACTAGCTGCCTGGTTTATACTCCCACTGGAATGTCTAATAGTCACCTCAAAATGTGTCCATAGCAGAACTCTTGATTCCCCACCCAACATATTATGTCCTCCAATCTCTCCACACTTAACCAATCTTCATTCGCCCAGCCCTTTCTCTAATACCTCCTTGCACCAAACGTATCAGTCAGTCCCATAAGCCTTCCTTCTGTGTTAATTATCTATTGCTGTACAACAAAGTGGGTAAAAATATAGCAGTTAAAAAGAACAAACATTTATTATCTGATAATTTCTGTGGATCAGTGTCCTAGGTGTGGCATAACTGGGTATCTCTGACTCAAGGTCTTTTGTGAATTGGCAGCTGAGCTGTCAGCCAGAGTTGTTAAAATGGTTAATTTTATGTGTTAGCCTGACTGGAGTAAGGGACACCCAGATAGCAGGTAAATTATTTCTAGGTGTGTTTGTGACAGTGTTTCCAGAAGAGATGGGCATTTGAATCAGTAAACTGAATAAGTAAAGAAGATCAACCTTCATTCATGTGTGTGGGCATCATCCAATCTTTGAGGGCCTAAATAGAGCAAAAATGTGGAGGAAGGACAAATGCTCTCTCTCTCTCTCTCTCTCTCTCTCTCTCTCTTTACTTAAGCTGAAATATTCATCTTCTTCTGCCCTTGGACATCAAAGCTTCTGGTTCTTGGGCCTTCAGACTCTGGAATTTGTACCAGTGGCCCCCTCATTTCTTAGGTCTTTGGATTTAATTATACCACTGGCTTTTCTGGTTCTCCAGCTTACAGATAGCATGTTGTGGCATATCTCAGCCTTCATGATCATGTAAGCCAATTCCTATGGTAAGTCACCTTTTATCTATCTATCTATCTATCTATCTATTATCTATCTATCATCTATCTATACTATTGGTTCTGTTTTTCTGGAGAACTTTGATCAATGTAGCTGTATTCTCATCTGAAGGCTCATCTGGGGTGGGGTGGAAGAGGTAAGATCAGGTTCCAAAGATCACTTACATGGTTCTTGGCAGTCTTTTGTCTTTTGCTTCATGAGACTTTCCACAGAACTGTAGCATAATAAGGTAGCTGGCTGCCCCCAGGGTGGAAAACAGAGCAAGAGAGCGTGACCCCCAAATGGAAACCACAATCTTACTACAGAAGTGACACCTCTTCACTTCTGCCATATTCTCTTTGTTAGAAGCAAACAACTCCACTCCACTTTTAAAGGGAGAGGAATTAAGCTCTACTTCTTGAGGGGAGACATAGCAAAGGATGTGTGGATGTATCTTTAAAACCACCACAACTTGCAAATAAATCTTGAATCTGCTCACTTTTTTCTACTTCCACAGCTATCACTCTGTCCCAGGCTACCATTGTCTCGAGGCTCAAAAAAACTCCTCTTCACTCTTCTCTCCCTCATCCCCCATCCATTCTCCTCACTGCAGCTAGAGCAAGCTCTTAAAAATGTAAATCAGATCATATCATTTCCCCACTTCTCATTTTACCTTCTTATCATGGCCTAAAAGGCCATACAAGAGCTGGACTATGCCTATCACCTGACCTAATTTCTTATCATTCACTCAGCATAATGTTCCAGCAACATTAGCCTTCCTATCACTCTGTAAACATATCAGACTTATTATACCTCATCATTTTTGCTTTTGCTATCCTTTGACTATAATGTTCTCCCCATCCCTCATGTTCACCTGCTCCATGACTGCTCCTTGAGTTTCTCTTTCTTGCCATTCAGGTATTAGCTGAAACGTCACCTCTCCTATGAGGCCTTTTTCAATGTTACTATTTATAATAGCCTCCCGTTGCACTCTCTGCTCACCACCAGTCACTAAGACCCCACAGCTGATATGAAATGGTTAGCACCAGTACAAAGCTACTGGTTGTTAGAATACTGACATATCTCTGTTCTGGTCAGTAAATACTTCCTCAAACCCCCCAAGAGGTCCTCCACAATTGTGACCATTTCCCTTCCCCTGGAACTCTCCCCACCCAACACACACATATTTTGTCATGATCCAGCAGTTAAGAGGTTATTTCCTGGCATGGCAGAGTTTCCAAGACTCTTCACCCACATAGTGCTCCAGTCAGCTGTGACTGACTGTGGATGTTCTATGCAGGTTCTTAAAGACTCCATCATCCCTGCCTCACAGCACTCTTCACCATATGGAGGCATCTTGTTTATCTATTTATTTACGTGTAGGCAGCCTGCTTTCCATCACTAGTAAACCTGAGAAGGGCACAGACCTTGACTAATTTGTCATCTACCTTCTCTTCAACTCCTAGAACAGTTTCTGGCACAGTAGGTGCTCAAAATTTGGAAAAGGAATGAAAGAATGAACAAATGGCAGCGAATGGGGCATAAAGGAGACAGGAGGAGCAGGGACTGGGGCATGAGTTGGGGAGCAGACAAGGAGATGCCACGCCCTCATCCTCTGATCCAGTGAATTTTTTAACTTACTAATTTATTTATTGAATAAATTAGGTAATACATGAATATTGTTTCCAGTTTACTTGTTTTACTCTGTGAGACCTTACAGCAATCATTCGTAACTCTTTTTGAAGGGACTCAACTAACGTTGTGACCCTGATGAATGCAGTAAATTCTTCCCTTGGATTCAGAAATACACAAAACACTTGTGCCAGGTTTCAGTATTTCACTGAAGACCTTGGTGCCAGGGCCAGATGCTAAGAATCCTTGTCTAGAAGTGAAAATAACTTGAGTAATTAATGATCTCCACAATCAGTTAGTTTGAAAGGTCTGCTGTCTGTGGGAATGTTGCTCTGGGCTTTTACAACTACTCTTTCATTTAAACACTTTTTTCCCCAAACCTCTCTATTCCACATTTGTGATATAACCAAATATTACTTGCTCCTTCAGGCACACGTTTGGAATTTACTTTGGCTAAGTCTTTCTTGATCCCTAATTCTTAAATATCCTTTTCATATGTCCTTTGCCTCATGCTTCTTTATTATTCTTACCACTCTGTATTATTAATACCTTATTACTTTTCTGATTTTCTCATTAGACTATAAACCCATATAATACTGCTTTGTTTATTTTTATAGCCCTGATGGTTGGTTTAGCACCAAATACAGGCTAGGTGCCCAATATATATTGATTAAAGAAATGAATGAATGTTTGAAAAGCATTACAGGAGTCTTTGGAATACTTTAAAATACCATATTTTATTGACTTTAAAATACCATTGGTGTTAAATATATGATTATTTTATTTTTATTGTTTTATTACTTTAATTATTTTATTATTATACTAAGAAAGAAAAAAACTATCAATTAATCTACAACACAATGCTAAGAAACTATTAATTCTATACTAATTTCCCACCTCAAAGTTGTTAAAATGTATAAAAAAGACTCTATTCAAATCCATGAAATATGAAAAATTTAAATTTGTGGAAAGTTATAGGTTTTTTAAATTAGAACTTCTTTTTATTACCAGCAGTTTACAACCCAACATTAAAAAAAGAAAACTCTTGCAAAAAACTCAAAACTCGGTCAAAAATTCACACTGACTTTTATAATTCCTTTCCTTTCTTACCTTGTTTTCGTGTGCTAAAAATTTATTCACACACATTAAAGTGTTACTTCCAAAACATCCTTGGTAAAAATCACAAGTACTGATTCTTTTATTTTTCCACAAAAACCCAAATTCGCTGAGGATTCAGTAAAAACTGTCAATACATTGGCAGAGAACCAGAGCCACAGTTGCCAAGTTTAATTTTGGGCAAGCACAAAAGGGTTAATTTCGTGGGAGCACTTGGCATTCTTTCTCTAGAACAAGCTGAACCTTGTTGGCAGTAAAGTGTGAAATTCCAGTGTCCTTAGAACTCCAGTAACACCGTTCTGCCCGAAGCAGCTTTAGCAACTATAGGTGAAAAATATGAAAACAAAAACACTGGACTTTGAATACTAGATTCATAGTCACTTTCTGAAATATTGTAGTAGCAGAAATAACATTTGTGAAATGAAGATAATTCCTGTGGGTTTGTTGTATGAAATAAATGAGAAAATATCTGCAAATGTAGACGTAAAACAATTGCAGAGCAAACACTAAAATTCTATTCAAGTGGAGAAATGAGCACTTTAAAAAAGTACTCCCACCTACATAATCTCACAACATCCTGGTAAATGGAATGTGACCACCGTAATTACCCCCATTTTATGCAAAGTCATCTAGTTAGGAAGAGTAGGAGCCCCAGAGGCTTATGTCTAGCTTTGGTGATTCTAATTTATGTGCACCTAAAAACAGTACCTCAAAGTGTATCAGGCAAAACCAACAGAAAGATATACCACTTTACTTCAGTTATCTAAGCTGCATCTCAAAAACTGAAAAACCTGAAGAGAGTAGAAAGATGGAAATAATAAAGATAAGACCAGCAATCGGTGAAATAAAAAACAGAGTTAAAGAAAGTACATCCATTGTATAGAATGTTATTCAGTCATAAAAAATAATGAAGTCCTGATCCATCCTACACTGTGGATGCACCTTGAAAATACTATGCTAAGTGAAAGAAGTCTGACACAAAAGGCCACATATTGTGTGATTCCATTTATATGAAATAGCAAGAAGAGGGAAATGCACAGAGAAAGCAGATTAGTACTTACCAGTGACTGAGGGTAATGAAAGGGTAATAATGGTAGTAACAGCTTAATGGGTATGGGTTTCCTTTTGGGGTTATGAAAATGTTCTAGCATTTGATAGTGGCGATGGTTGCACAACACTGGGAACATATTCAATGCCTCTGAACTGCATACTTTAAAATGGTTAAAATGGTGAGTTTTATGTTATGTGAATTTTACAGTAAAAATTTAAATAAAGGGGGCACCTGGGTGGCTCAGTCTGTTAAGCGTTGGACTTTGGCTCAGGTCATGATCTTGTGGTTCATGGATTGGAGCCCCACATCTGGCTCTATGCCTGGAGCCTGTTTCCAATTCTGTGTCTCCCTCTCTCTGCCCCTTCCCCACTCGTGCTCTGTCTCTCTCTGTCTCTCAAAAATAAATAAACATTAAAAAAATTTTTTTTAATAAATCTTTAAAAAAATTAAATAGAGAGGGCAAAACATTCAAAAGTTGATAATTGAAAATACTAATAAAATTCATAAATGCCTAGTAAGACCCACAAGGAGAGAGGGATTAAAAATTCTAAATATGAGGAATGAAGACCAGAATATTACCACAGGTCTTAAATATATTTTTAAAAATAGAAGCATATTTTGAACTACTTTATTCCACCATATTTACAAATTTAGATGAAAATAGTGAATTCTTAAAATTGCAAAAAAACATACAAGAAAAAACAAAATCTCAATGTTTTTATATTTATTAAAGAAATCGAATCTATAATTTAGTCTTCAGTCCTAAATAGCTTCATGAATGAATCTTGCAAACACTTAAAGAAGAAAAAATACTAATTTTTATATAAACTCCCACAGAATAGAAAAACTCTTTCTCAACTCTTTTACAAGCCAACAAAATATTAATACTAAAACCTGACAATTTATTACAAGAAAGGAAAATTAAAATTACAGTCAATATTTATCATGAATATGGACATTAATATCTTAAAGAATTACCCAGTTGAATCCACTATATATAAACAGATAATATATTACGACCAAGTGAAGTTTACACCCAGTATACAAGTTTGGCTTGGAGCTTTAAATCAGTAGTACAGGGGCGCCTGGGTGGCTCAGTCCGTTGAGCGTCCAACTAAGGCTCAGGTCATGATCTCACGGTCCGTGAGTTCGAGCCCCGCGTCGGGCTCTATGTTGACAGCTCAGAGCCTGGAGCCTGCTTCAGGTTCTGTGTCTCCCTCTCTCTTTGACCCTCCCCCGTTCATGCTCTGTCTCTCTCTGTCTCAAAAATAAATAAAACATTAAAAAAATTTTTTTAAAAATCAATCGTACAATTGATGGGATAAAAAAATAAATAATCTCAATAAACGCAGAAAAATATTTTTAAAAATTCAATATTCTTTTGTAACTAAAAAAGACTCCTAATAAGTTAAAAATGGAATGAAAGTGTTTTAAGAGCAGTAATGAAAAGGGAAATTATAGCAAACATCATATTTGATGAGAAATTGAAAGCTTTGCCTGGTGATTGACAGAGAGACAAGGAAACTCATTATTATCACCTATATGCCATATTAAACTAGAGCAAGGGATGCCTGGGTGGCTCAGTCGGTTAAGTGTCCCACTCTGGCCATCTGCTCAGGTCATGATCTCACTATTTGTGAGATGGAGCCCCAAGTGGGGCTTTGCACTGGTAGCACAAAACCTGCTTGGGATTTTCTCTCTCTCTCTGCCCCTTCCCCGCTCACATTTTCTCTCACTCCCTGTCTCTCTCTGTCTCTCTCTCTCAAAATAAACAAATAAACTTAACAAAATATTAAACTAGAGCAAATAAATAAATAAATCCAAGTTTGGAAAAGAAAATCTGGAACATGCATTATTAATGATTAGAAGACTCATATTTTAATAATGTTCATGCTCCCCTTTGAATGTATACATTCAAGGCAATCCCAATAAAAATCCTAGCAAAATTTTGTAGTAATTGACAAGCAGATTCTAAATTTAAATAGAAGTGCAAAGAGAGAGAAGTAGCCATAAAAATTTTGAGGAAGAAGAGATTTGGAGGATTTTACTACCTAAAATCAAGACTTACTATAAATCTATCATAATTAAAACAATCTGATATTGGTACGATTGACAAATCATCTGGTGGAATAGAATAAAGAGCCCAGAAGTAAACCCACACGTGGATGCTCTCCTTATTTATGACAAAGTGCTGCTGCAATCCTGTGGGGAAAGGATTTTCTTTTCAATAAATAATTTTGTATCCATTGGATATAGATGTGGCTACAAAAGAATCTTGATTTCTACTCAACGGATACCCTATGCCATATCAGCGGATATGCCAGATAGGTGAGAAATTTGAATGTGGAAAATTAAACAATAAATGGTTTATAAGATAACAAAGAAGCATAACCTATTTATGGTTAAATGGTTAACACAAAGCAACATCCATAAAAGAACATCACTGATACATTGGATTTCATTAAAACTAAATTTTCTGTCTATCAAAGACATGATTGAGAAAATGAAAAGACTCACCAAAAAGTGGAAGAATATGACAATCAAGAAGAATGAAATCCTGCCATTTGCAACAATGTGGATGGAACTAGAGAATATTATGCTAAGCAAAATTAGTAGTCAGAGAAAGATAAATATATGATTTCACTCGTATGTGGAATTTAAGATACAATATAGGTGAACATAAGGGGAGGGAAGCAAAAAAATAAAAAACAGGGAGGGGAGCAAAACATAAGAGACTCTTAAATATAGGGAACAAACTAAGGGTTGCCGGAGGAGTTATGGGGGGAGGGCTAAATGGACAAGGGGGCATTAAGGAAGACACGTGTTGGGATTAGCACTGGGTGTTACATGTAGGGGAAGAACCACTGGATTCTACTACTGAAATCATTATTGCACTATATGTTAACTAACTTGGATGCAAATTAAAATAAATAATTTTTTTAAAAAGTGCAAGAATATATTCTCAATACAAGTATTCACAAAGAACTCATACCTACAAATTAACAAGAAAAATAATGTCAACCAAATTTTTCAATGGCCAAACAGTGGAACATTCTCTGTACAAAAGAAGCCTCCAAGAGGCCAATAAGTCCAGGAGAAGGTGTTTAATTCCATTATTCATCTGAGGAGCGCACATAAAAATCACAATGAGACATGCCAACATACCCATTGGAATAGTTAATTTTTTTTTATAAAAAGGAAAACGGACACTATTAAGTGTTGCCAAGGAAGTGGAGCAACTGGAACTCTAACATCATTAGTGGGAGAATATATTGGTACGGCCACTTTGGAAAACTGCTTTTCAGTATCTACTGAAGCTGCCATATTGTGATTTCAGTCAATACCCAGCGATTTCAATTCTGCGTATATACCTAACAGAAATATTTTTATGTGTGCATTGAAGTACACTGGAAAAGAAAGTTCATGGCAGCTTGGTGCATATGTTTTAAACACTTGTATACAATGTAAATGTCTATCAATAGTGAAATGGATAAATAAATTATGGTATATTTATACAATGAAATGCTATACACAACAAACGAAAAAGAATGAACTACTGCAGCGTCCTGTAACAGAGGCTTACAACGATGGTTTATTTATCACTCATGCTATATGCCCATTGCAGGTTGCCTGCAGCTCTGCTTCCTGTCATTACCAATTCAGAATCCAGTTTGGCAGAACAGACTATATCTAGAACACTACCAATTTGGGGGCAAAGAGAAAAGAGACACAGTGAAACATATACCATCTCTTAAAATTTCTACCTGAAAGTGACATATATTACTTCTACCAACATTTCATTGGCCAAACCAAGTCATATGGCCACTTTCGAGATCAACAGCTCAGGGATGTATCATCAGCCTGCTGAGGATAGTATACCAAGAAAAGAACCAGAGTAGTTGGGCTACAGTTATCCAACCTACGATAAGGGTTGAGAAGGTGAGTATCTGGCTTCTCTCTTGGGCAAATGGGAATGACGTTCAGTGTCTATGTCTGGTTCCCTAAAAGTAGAGATTGGGAGAGGATTTCGGAAGCACATGATATGAGACAGTGCTCATCAGGAAAAATTCTGGAGAGGAAGGAGGGCAGCAAAAAACAAAGATAGGGAAAGGACCAAAATGTTTAAACGTGTTAATGGTAGTGCACATCTGACTTTACTATTTCCACTTATTATGGGTGTACTCTGTGTGTGTGTGTGTGTGTGTGTGTGTGTGTGTGACTTTTAGCATATGATGTGATTGTTTTGAATGCTAATGGACTTCTCTAGAATCCATTCATGCACAGTTTATTATCCAAAGATCTTGAGTTTACGTTTTACCCACAGACAATCTTCAGATTCGCTAGCCACTATTTTTTCCGTGGTGGAAATCGCTAACAGTCTACATAATGCTCCATCTGCACTTCATTTTGGTTTTACTTCTTAATGAAATCAGTGATATTCTACAGGCTTGTGTGACTCACCAGTTAGCTGTTAGAAACCACAGGGCTCATGTGGTGGGCAAGACCTGGAGCTCGAAGAGCACAATTTTGTGGTATGTATTCATTTCACCATTTCCAAAGTCATCCCTGATGGACTGAGTTTTATCTACTGTCTGTTCTTTATGGTATCAAACTGGGTTTCCATTACATTCTCTGCTCCCACTTAAGCACATTCCTCTTGGTTTTCCTCAATTGGATGACTTGCTCTTGACTGTGCTAATTACGGTCTTTTACTCCAGTAAACTGCTCTTCTGAACAACCTCATTGTGTGTGAAAAATGAGTTTTGGCAGGAGGCACATGATTTGTTTTCTTGCCATAGACAAATTCCTTCAATAACAATGTGAACACAAGTACATCAATAATAGCGAGTGTGCATCAGGTACGTACTCCTGTGGGGTGTTGGTGGAAACGCTAAATCTGCACCTCCCACCTCTTTTTCCATATCCTTGGGGTGCAGTTTTAAAACCCTGGCACGACGGGGTGCCTGGGCGGCTCAGTCAGTTGAGCGTCTGACTTTGGCTCAGGTCATGATCTTACAGCCTGTGAGTTTGAGCCCCACGTGGGGCTCTGTGCTGACAGCTCAGAGTCTGGAGCCTGCTTTGGAGTCGGTGTCTCCCTCTCTCTCTGCCCCTCCCCCACTCATGCTCTGTCTCTCTCTCTCTCTGTCAAAAATAAATAAACATTAAAAAAATTTTTTTTTAAATAAATAAAACCCTGGCACATAGTAGATATATGTAGAGACATTTTATTAAATACCAGTACCTGAACCTCAGGTGCGGGGATGGGGGAGGATGTGGTCGGCCTCTTGTCTTCTAAAGTGCCTTCCTGTTCTGCAGAGGTAGAAACTAGAACCTATATTTCCCCAACAATCTTGAGGCCACAGTGCAGATATAGTTTTGTGTCTGTAAATCAGAATGGCTTTAATGAGGTTAACATGTGAAACCTATTGAGGAAAGAAGCTGTATTGCAAGGATCTGTTTTGCTGGTATGGGCCTTGACTACAGACACGGCTCTGAACCTCACAGTTTTCATGATTCCTTGAGCTCTGGATCTCAACCTATTGTGGCTGCAACCATCTACCCTCTTACCAAAGATGAGGGAAGTTCCCTATGTCCCCTCTATCCCCACCACCCCATCAGAACTTGGCAATATGACCATTTTAGTTTTTGCTAGTCTAATAGGTATAAAGCAATTTAGAATGTTGTTTTATTTTTTTTAATGTTTATTTATTTTTGAAAAAGAGAGGAAGAGAGAGAGAGAGCAGGGGAGGGGCAGAGAGAGAGGGAGAGACAGAATCCCAAGCAGGTTCCACGCTGTCAGCACAGAGCCAGCCGTGAGGCTTGAACTCATGAACTGTGTGAATGTGACCTGAACTGAAATCAAGAATGGGGTGCTTAAACCAACTGAGCCACGCAGGGACACCTAGAGTGCTGTTTTAAATGACACTTCTCCAATTACCAAAGATTCTGAGCATGTGAGCATCTTTTCATGTGCTTCATTGTTTCCCCCTCTTCTGTAAATTGCTTGCTTCTTCACACCATTTGCCTCTTATTCTCTGGGGTTACTATCTCCATTTTGTTATTCTCTAGAGTTCCTAAAATATTGTGGTTAATAATACCTTGTCAGTTTAATGTTGCAAATATTTCTCATTCTGATATTCATCTATCATCTTTGTCATTGATGTCCTTGCTTAAATGGAAAGCCTTCATTGTGATGACTCAAATTCAATCAACTTTTTTGTCTTAGGATTTGTATTTTTGAAATTTTGTTCCAAAAGCTTTTCCCTACTCTTCGGTCATAAAGATACCCTCTTACTGTGTCTTCTATTAACTCCAAAGGTCATAAACACCTGTTTGGTAGTTAGCTAGTGATGTTAGGTAGGACATAGTTTTATTGTCTTCCATAAAGTAAATCCACTCTCCCAATGCCATCTTGTAAGCAAACATCCTTTCCCTATTAATTGGTACTGCTAACTTTATCTTATATTAAATCCCCAACGAGACATACCTCTGATATCTATTCTATTCCGTTGATTTATCTCTTTGTTTTTTTCTTTCACAAATACTAAACTGTTTTTATTGTTAGGCCTACTTCTGCCCTTCATTTATATTTTTTGAAGTCAGCTTAGCTCTTCCATATGCATGAAAATTCTATTGTGAGATACATTGTTTATGCCAAAGATCTATGGAAAAAAAATATATATATATACACACAGTTATAGAATGATTATAAAAGAAATATCAATGTAAACCACCATTCAGGTCAGGAAATGTAATATTGCCAGCACCCCAGAAGTTCCCCATGTATCATTCCCTGACTATAATCCCCACTTTCCCTAGAGGCAGCCCCTATCCTAACTTTTGTGATAGCTAGAGATAGCTAGAGAGATAGAACCTCTCTGTTCTAACTCAACCATCCATGAATGCCTCCTCGAACAACATTGTTTAATTTTGCTTCTTTTGGAATTTTCCAAAAATAAAAGCATACAACATGTATTCATTTTTTTGTTTTTAGCTCATTATTATTTGTGGAATTCGTCCACGTCATTGTATATACCTCTAATTGTGGCATACATCGCTAAATAGTATTTCACTGTACAGATTTACTATAATTTATTTACCCATTTCAACTTTATCAACACTTGATTGTCTCTAGTTTTTAGTGTCTTTTAATGTGATGATTGTTTTTAAACTTCGAACTCAACTTCTTTAATGAGTACAGAATTATGATTTCCAAACTCTTTTTGTGAGTCCATTTAAGGTGTTATGGTAGATGACACTAGCTGCCTACCCAAATCCCTCCTTCCTGGGCACAAGGCTACCCAGTTAAACTAAATTTTCCAGCCTCGCTTCCCATTAGGTATAGCCTTATGACTATGCTCTTATTAATGGAATGTCAGTGGAAGCAGTTTGTGCCATTTCTGGGGTGGGGCTACCTAATGTTTCGTGTGCCTCCTCATACTCTCTCCCATTTCCATGGGCTGGAATCCAGTATGATGACTGACCATGAAGAAGATAATGCTCTACAGAACAAATGCCAAGTGCATGAAAACTATTAGGCCCCTGAAGTATCACAAGGATCTGAATTTTCATACTGATCTGTCTCTGGAACACTCATCTGAGATGTTTTATGTGAAAGAGATGATAAATGTATTTTTTAAATTATCAAGCACTTATATAACACCAGCATGTAATAAACACTGTTTTAAGTTTTATATATACTAGCTCTTTTAGTCCTTTTACCAACCCTAGGTGGTAGTTACTATTATTATCTCTACTTTAAAGATAACAAAACTAAGACTCAGAGAGGGCCAGAGTTAGTAAGTGACTGAACTGGGATTGAAAACCAGAAAATTGGGTTCCCTAATCCGTGCTCTTACTTACTATGATGCAGTACCCTTCAGCAATGTCTATATTCTTTAAGCCATTATATTTAGAGTCACTTTGATGCAACAGCTGAGCATGACATTAGAAATACAGAAATTTGAACCCAGAAATAGGTTTCTAAGAAGAGCCTTGAATATGTGGTTAGACTAGAATTGAGAAAACAGGTATCACAGGCTGCAAAATTGGAGACCCTTGTAATGTCATCACAAAAATATGTAATAAAACTGTTTCCTGAAGTAACCTGAAAAGCTGGCCACTTACCCATAGAGTAACAAGAATGTTGACATATGTTCATTGCTCTTTGATGTTTTTAGTAGAGTACAGTAAAAAAATCATGTGCTCGGGTAGAAACTAGTGGACATAAAGCAGAAGACCATAGAGAAGTTCTAGAAATTTGGTTCTGTGTCCCAACAGCAGGAGGTAGGATTGCTATGACTCATAGCTTTTCCCACATGTCTCCCAATTAGGAAAGCTACGGGATCTGGCACTGTGGAAGATTATATTAATGGTGTCGCCTCATTTTACCCATTATTCAGATAGCCTCAAATGAAACAGCACTTAAATGGGAGAAATGGCTAGACATGGAAACCAGGAAGTAAAGTGGGCTTAAAAACTATGTTCCAAAGAGAAATCTGAGCATTGTGGTTGGCACATGGCATTGAAAGAAAACAAACAGACGCAGAAGCCTATCAAATTTCTTAGATACTTAAATTTCCAAAGCAACCAAAAGCCTGGCCTGAAAATGTCCTCAGACTCTCAAACTATACCTGTAGGAAGGAGGCTACTAAAATTACACTCTTTCCAAGATCCACTTCAGCTGTGGCCTTAAAGCATAATGTACTATGAAATACTCCCAAAGGGCAAAATTTGGAATCATAGAGAATATAGGAAAGTATATCACTGCCAAGACAGAAAATCTTCTCAATTCCTCTCTGGTGGAATTATCTCACTCTTACAGAGCTGAGTGTACTCCGTTCTTCCTTTCTTTTACTAAGAGTGTTCATTATAGTTATTCCGTTCATTCTTAACCATTGTAATTGGATGTGGGGGGAGGAATAATTTTATTTTCCTGTGCTTTGAGCTGGATACAGAAATTGGATACAAATTTAGCATATATTCCTTGGCAAGGGAGAAGGGTGCAGAGGGATATTTAGTGGCTGAAGAGTGGACTGTGGCACAGATTAGTAATTGTTCACTAAAATATATTCTTTCTTTTCCCTGGAACATATGCTTCTCCAGTCATGTTACATTGCTCAATTTTCCTTATAGTTAGTTAGGTGTGGTCATGTGATTAGTTTTTGACATTAGTAAGGGAAGAAATGACTACCATTTCCAGTCCTGGGGCTTAAGACACTGGGTATTTCTCCTTGACATCCTCTTTCCTGTTTCTCCTTCCAGTTTGATGAAACACAGATGTGGTGGTGACCTAGCTTTCAGCATGCAGATAACTACAATCCCCTGGACAGTGGTGCAGTAACATGACGAAGACATTTGCGGCTCAAGATCCACTCTCTGTGAAAGTCCCCATTGCTCTGCATCCTGGAGGCTTTGTGGGCTCCATTAATAGCTTTCCTTTCTTCTGGCTTCTTGTTGGGAGAGTGAAAGGGAGGAAAGTCAAGATATTTATTTCCTCTGCTTTCTCTCTACTCAGTCGTGACAAGGTGGCTGCCTCCAGGAACTACCAATGACCACAGCATCTTTTGTGACTGTCTCCACTTTATCTATTCTCTTCTGATTCTAGCAGCTGCTTCCAACCCTTGTTCCTTGTTCCAAACCTATGGTTAGAAACAGTCCTTGGCCTTCCCCCCCACTCCACCCTCCATCTCTCCTACTCCTTTGCTAGCACTGAGATATTTTAGTGTATCTTGTCATTTCCCTTAAACTTCCTATTCTTGTACCAATAGTCCCCTTAAAGAACTTCCCTCAATAGTCCTGTTTGAGTGTGCTTTCTCTTTCCTGCAAGATCCCAACCAGTCTCTGAATGTCCCCATAAAGGGGCCATCAATCACTCCCCTCAGAACTGGAAAATGAAAGACAAATAAACACACATTTGTTTAAAAGGCATTGTGTTTTTGTTCTATGTATGACAGTTTAGTCTTACCCTAGTTAATAGAGTGTCATATCCTTTCAGAAGTTTGTTCTTTTCATAAAAATTTCAAATTTGTTGGCATAAAGTAGTTCATCAACTCTTCTTTTTATCTCTCTAATGTCTATAGAACCTGCATGTCTTATTTTTCATTTCTGACACTGGTTAATTGAGCCATTCTTTTTCTTGATAAGTCTCACCAGATGTGTATTAGTTTTTATTAATCTTTTTAAAGAATGAACTTTTTGGCTTTTGTTGAATTTCTACATTATACGTGGTTTCCTGTTTCATTAGTTGACTAATTATTATAACAAAGTACTCCCGAACTTAGCATTTTAAAACAGTCAGAAACTTTTATCGTGATGCACATTTTTTGTGAGCAAGGTCAAATGGTAATATTTTTATATAACTTGGCCTTGACAGTCACCCATCATCATTTCTAGAATATTCTGCTGATGAGAAAGGATAGCCATATTTAATGTAGGAAGGAACTATACAAGGGAATGAATATCAGGAAGTAAGGATCACTAGGGGCTATCTTGGCTCTGGCTACCACATTGGTTTTTGCTCTCATCTTTACTATTTTCCTTCTTGAGCTGAACCACCCCTAATCATCACCCTGATATCCCTGCCCACGTCTCTGGCAATTTAAATGGAAAGACCAGGGAAGGGATTACAATGAGTCCTCAAAATGCAACATTTATTAGGAGGGGCAATCACTCTCCTTCCGACCCACCAAGTGAGAGAAGAGGCTCAAGACAATCACATAAGATTGGGAGCACCTACAGGAAGGAGAACCCTAGAGCATTGTGACTTTCTTAGGTCCTCTCTATCAAAGGACACACTGATCTCTCAGCAATCAGATCATCCAAATATCTATACGGGTTTTCTCATCCAGTCTTTCCTAACTTGGAGTGGGGGGAAGGCAGGGCAAGGCCTATTCTCAGGACCCACCAGCATCTAAAGGCCCTTAGTCTTCTCCACGTTACTTCTAGTCTGGTAAACTTTATGTAATCCGTTGGGTGTAAGGGTTAGGGACAGAAAATAAGACTGTTATATATTTTTTAAAACTATATACATTCTCTTAGTTATTATATTTTTCTGTGTTTCTCTGATGGTTAGGCTTTTGAAACTTAAAATCTAAGAACTAACTAGAACATTCTGTTAAAGCATTTCTCCCTTGAAGCAATGGAAACTACATTCTTACTGTCTAAATCAGAAAGGGTTGCATGCACTACATAGTAGCATTTTACTCTGATACAAAACTTTTCAGCAAGATTTAGATCTAATTGAACAAAATTCTTTCGGAAATAAAGAAGCCTCCTCAATTCCCCACCCCAGAGGAGGGAAAAATAAATCAACCAACTACTCCTGACTGGAAGTCACAAAAAGAGAAGAGGGTGGGGTGCTTGGGTATACTGATCCCCATTAGTGATTTGCTAAAGGTTGTCCTGGTTTTTGACCAAGAAAGGGACATTTCTATTCATTCTCATCAAACTAAAGTTGAATTTGTCCTTAAGAGAGGACTTCAAGACAGAATCATATTATTTATTTCTGATTCCTTTGGTTTAAGTCTATAGGACATTGCTTAATAGGTGTTTATTGAATTAACCAAAAGAGAAAGTTTAAAGCAGTTGAGGATCACAGCCTTAAGGCCCCATCTCATGGTTCAGAGGCAAGCTGATTATATCACTTCAGATACAGATATCACTACAAATAAAGACATATTACAAAGGGACAGATGCCCTGTTCTGCCCTAAGGTAGCCAGTGAGGGCTGTTGCTGTCATATTTTCCAGAACCTGATTTCCAGCACTAGAAAGACTACAAGTTTAAAAAGGGCTTCAGGCAGTCTCATGGTGTCAATTCTTGCTTTTATCCATGGGCTAGGAACTCAATTGGCAGTTTGTGTCTAGCACAATCAAAGGAAGAGAAGGGGGATTATAAGTGTTTGAGCATGAGCTTTACTCCTGATCTGGACAGCAGGAGGCTCCGAAGCTCAGTGGTAGGAGGGAGTTTTGCTTCATGGTTAGGAGCCCTAGGTGAACTGGATACCTCACCACAGCTTGCACACCTTATTATAGAAACAGTATTGGCAATACAAACAAAAAAGCATTGAGAGGTATGGCTTCTTATTGGACTGTCACTAACTTGACTTGCAATTTTGTGGATATTATGTGATCACTCTGCTTCTTTGCTTCCATCCATAAGAAAAGCCAGATACACTTTTGTGAGTACTTGTCATTTATGTTCAATTCCACTTATCACATAATTAACGTTTTATTTTTACCAAACATGTCGACTGACAACGGAGACAATAAAATGGAATAACCATTACTAACAGAGTTATTTAAAATGGAGCCGGGAGGACACTGAGGAGGTGGGGCTTATGCACATCTTCTCTATCAAATTCTCAGAATTTGTGATAAACAAACTAAAAGCCAAGGCATCTACCATGTGGGCATAAACGGGCGCATAAAATGGGCATAAACGGGGCGCATGAATGGCTCAGTTAATCGTCCATTCTTGATTTTGGCTCAGGTCATGGATCTCACCATTGTGGGTCCTGGGACTGAGCTCCTCCATGGCTCCAGGGTGTGGAGCCTGCTTAAGATTCTCTCTCTCCCTCTCTGTCTGCTCCTCCCGCACTCACACGTGCGTGTGTGTGTGTGCGCGTGCGTGTGTGTGTGTGCACGTGCTTTCTTTCAAAAAATAAAATGAAATCAAATAAAAAAATAAAATGGACCTAAATGCACTGTCTAGCCTTAGCAACCAATCACACATGGATTGGTGTCACTGTAGCCATACCAACACTGAGCACCTTTTCTTCAAACAACTTCAGTAAGCCCCCCTTTCCTCTTTAAAAACTCCAACCTCCTTTGTCTCTCTAGAGCAAGCTTTCAATTCCAGTCAAATCTGTGTCTCCCACATTGCAATCCCTAAGACCCCAAATAAACACATTTATTTTATTTTGCAGCTTGCAGTTTTGTCTTTCGTTGGTTGACAAGACTTTTTGGGATGTCTAGAGTCTAGAACAAACAGTACAAAGCTTTGTGAAATACGGTGCCTATGAGAAGTTTCCCATGGTACAGAGAAGCCACAGAGCTTCCCTGAAGCACAGAGCCATTATTGGCATACGTGGTGCTTATTTTGGGCTTCTCAGACAAAACATCCTGGATGCGAAGCACCTGTCAAGAAAAGAATATTTGTCAGTATGCTATATGAGAAAACAGCTGCCAGTGACATGTTCCTTCTCAAATACTTCAGGACTAATATATTTCCCAGAAATCAATAGACTAAAATTTGTGTGCAATTATTTTTTTCTTATTCTGATGAAAGTGTTAATGTTCTAATTATATCTACACAGTCAAGTGGACTGGTTGGTTATCTGACATTAGCCAAAATCCCAAACAAGGTGGTTTAGTTAATTTTGATAGTTCTTTAAAGGAACAAGTTGAGATCCAGTGAGTGCTATTATGTAATTCCTTAAAAAAATTTTTTCGAAATGTTTATTTATTTTTTGAGAGACAGAGAGAGAGAGAGAGAGAGAGAGAGAGTAAGCCAGGGAGGGGCAGAGAGAGGGAGAGAGAGAATCCCAAGCAGACTCTGCACTGTCCATGCAGAGCCCGACACAGGGCTCAAACTCACAAAGTGTGTGATCATGACTTAAGCCGAAGCCAAGAGTAGTCGCACGCTTAACCGACTGAACCACCCAGGCACCCCACTCTTATCTAATTCTTGAGTGAATAGTGTTCCTCTATGGGAAGGGTCTGGCCCTTGACTAAGCCTACTGTACGGGGTGGGAAACACAGGACAAAATGATGGACACCCAGGTAGCAAGCCAACCCAACCTCATAACCAGTAGGATAGTAGTTGTCACAGCGGGGGCTCCCCTCACATCTATAAAGTGGCCAGGAAGCAGAAAAAATGCATACTTTGGAATTCAATCTGACATATCCCTGCCTACTACTGTTATTGATCCTCAAGATTAACACACTTTAGTTTGCTAATCAGTAAACATGTAAGTGCCCAGTTTTCTAAATAGCTTGGATGAAGAAGTTCACTCAAACAGGACACGATAGGAATTAAAGGCAACCAATTAGAAATTCATGAGTCATGAATATATATCGACACTTCTTAGAATAGAGTTTAGTTGAGTTTTGCTTTTTCATCTTAGGGCAGATCCTATAACTTCACTCAGGTTTGTTGCATGAAAATACTCAAACTTGGAACTCATGTAGAAAACATTAGTCTCAACTACAAGTAAAGGGTGTCATTGTGAAGAAAGAAGTCTTATCAGGGTTGGTGAGTTCACGGTTCGTGAGTTCGAGCCCTGTGTCAGGCTCTGTGCTGACAGCTCAGAGCCTGGAGCCTGATTAGGATTCTGTGTCTCCCTCTCTCTTGGTCCCTCCCCCACTCATGCTCTATCTCTGTCTCTCAAAAATAAACATAAAAATTTTTTAAATAAACAAACGATAAACTTGAAAATAGAGACATGAGAGAGATCTCAAACAATTTAAAATCATGTTATGGATCATATTTTTATTGTCTTAAAGCAGACATTGTTGGGTGTGTGTAGAAAAGTAATATGTATCACTTTGGAGGAATTAAGTATATATTACCAGGGCCAATTAGCAGGCTAGGGTTTGAGTCTCTATTTCCCAACTCCCCAAACCTAGATTCAAACATTATGTTTTTCCCCAAACCTTACCTTCTCAATGAGGCCTACCCTGATTTCTGTATTTAATAATAGGACTGCCCACTCCCCTGTTTACAGAAATCCTGATTCCCTTTACTCTGTTATACATTTTTCTCCATAGAACTTACCACCTTCAAACTTACTGTGTAATTTACTTATTTCTTATGCTCATTGTTAATTGGCTATCCCCCCGCCAAAGAGTAGAAATCTTTGCATATTTTGTTTTCTGATACATCCCAAACATTAGAACAAAGTCTGACCCATTATAAGTGCTCAATAAATTTTTGTGAATAAATCTCTCAGAGTATGTGTGCCAAGAATTTATCCCTATATTGGATTTACTAGAGATGTGCTATTCTTAAACTCAGTTCTATAGAAAATGCTGCTATTGTTTTTCATGCCATATAAAATTCAATGGTCTATGCTAGTGTTTTAGAAAAGATTTTTTTTAATGTTTTTTATTCATTTTTGAGACAGAGAGAGACAGAGCATGAGCAGGGGAGGGGCAGAGAGAGAGGGAGACACAGAATCCACAGCAGGCTCCAGGCTCTGAGCTGTCAGCACAGAGCCTGACGCGGGGCTCGAACTCACAGACTGTGAGATCATGACCTGAGCTGAAGCCGGACACTCAACCGACTGAGCCACCCAGGCGCCCCAGAAAAGATTTTAAATAACAGAAATAACATCTTTAAAATGAGACATTCTTCAACACTATCATATATGTTAGAACCTGCTGGCAAAAACTAATTTTGTTTTGAGGCCACAGTCATTTAAATCCTTCCATTTGAGTTTCATAGTATGTAGTGTGAAAGAAGATGGTTCCATATAGGACTCTCCCTTTTCCTAATTTCAGGCTCTACTCAGTTCCTATATCCTTTTTTTTTTTAATATTTATTTAAATCCAAGTTAGTAAACATAGAGTGTGATAATGGTTTCGGGAGTAGAACCCGGTGATTCATCACTTACATATAACACCCAGTGCTCATCCCAACAAGCGCCTTCCTTAATGGCCATCACTCATCCCAACACCCAACCCCATCCCCCCACCCAACACCTTTCCAGCAACCCTCAAGTTTGCTGTCTGTATTTTAGAGTCTCTTACAGTTTGCCTCCCTCTCTGTTTTTATCTTATTTTTCCTTCCCTTCTCCTATGTTCATCTGTTTTGTTGCTTAAATTCCACATATGAGTGAAATCATATTATATATGTCAGAGCCTATATCCTGATTGGACATATGATATGCAATCTAGGTCTATGTGAATAATCAAGCTCGTTCTTACCTATTCTTCCTGATAGCAACTACAGCCCTTGTAAGGATGGGAAATGTTGTCTAGCACTGATGTTAAATTGGCACCAGGAGACCTGAAAGGGTTAATGGGCCATATCTCCCCATCCTGCCCAAATCTCTGCTTTTCCCATATGTAGAACTTGTTCAGTTCTGGAACATCACATGTGACCCACTAAATTCCCCTAAGTCACCTCAACAAATTGTTCTTGAAGCTTTGCCTGTGAGCTCAGAGAAGAATAGGAACTTACTTCTGACCCTGGAGGATCCTCAGAGTTATAGATCAGCAGCTTCATGGCATTAGGATGGCATCCTGCCAAAATATCTCCCGTGTCAGGATCCACAGTTAAGTTATCCACTAAAGTGCCCAACTGTATTACCTTCCAACAAAGAGGAAGTATAAAGACATTGTTTCAATTTTCTTATTTACCTCTCCTCCCTCCCACCAGCTCCTTCTGAAACAGATCTTGTTAAGGGCCCTTGCTACTAAATTTTAGAAGGGCAAGCACAAACGCACTGATGGTTCTTCCAAAATAGTCATGTGTCCTCCTTTCAAGGAGCACATTCCTAGGTCAGGCATGGGAGCTAATATAAGAGGTCATGTTGTGTGGGCAAGCCAAAGGTACTTTTACCTTTACTTGAGTTAAATCCCAGTTACGATGCTTATTCAGTACATGAACGTTCTGAGCCAATACATCAGCTACATAGATATACCTTTGAAGTAAATAACATTCACATGTAAGCAAGTAATAATGAGAGATAACATTAATTTTACTTTGGGGAAGAGGCATAAAAATTCACAACAATCCCAAGTGCCACTGCAATGTCTTCCCAAACCATAGTACAAGAAGATAACAGAGTATTACTTTTAATATTCTTCAAGAGCTTTATAAAAGCTTTGAATATGAGATGATGACTATAAAGTAATGAACTTGGTGTTTCTAGATGACATACAGGCTCAGTCTCGTTACTTATGAGTCACAATTTATTCCTTAAGTTGGATGGAGGTAAGTAGACCTGTAAGAGGCCAAAAGAGTCTATGTTTCCAAAAACTAGTGCTTGAAAAGAAGTATCAGATGACCATGAAATTCAATCACAATCTTTTTAAAAAGAGAGAGAACACTTAGAATTGTTTTCTATAGGGATTGTCTCTATTATCTCAAGTTTACATATTAATATTCATGAGAACTTTTCTTTAAAAAAAAAACCCTTCCATTTTAAAACACTTTAAGAGTTTCTCAGAAAATTTCATAAATTTGTATTTTCTTATAAATTAAAATAAAATAAAATTGTATTTTCCTATAAAAAAGTCTGCTGTAGTATGTCGGTAAATCTGAAATTTATGCACTCGAAATGCCCAATCTAAGTCAAGTGAGCTCTGAAAAGAACTTTTGGATAACTCAACTTAGTGTGGTGATTAAACACCATTACTCTCATAAAGGGCAGAGATATTGTGCATTTATTCTCTTTTTAAGTGTGTTAAGTAACTGTGTTTCTAGAGTCACATGAAAATTTGGAATAAGAACCTTATATCAATTCACTGGGGGAAGTCTGGCATGCAAGAGGGTGTATGGTATGCTTATGATCACACATAAGAGTGTGAACCCTGGCCACACCTGATCCGTCCACATTTATATTGACTGCTTAAGCCTAAGGAAATAACCACCACTTAAAGGAAGGAGTCCACTAAAATGTCAAGAGCAAAGTGTTGAAAAATTATAAAAGCTTACTTTTTGTCTAGTGAGACTGTGATCCCATTGGCAGAACTAAATCCTTTGGCTACCACTTTGACCTCTCTTGGACTGTAGAAAAGAACATCAGTCCAGCGAAGATCCATGATCATCTCTAATAGTACCAAGAAGAAGTTGGTAAAATAGTGATCTCTGGTGGCATAGAACTGTTCTGGCCCAAGAACCACAATGTCATTCACGCTAAAGTGAAAAAAAAAAAAAGAGAAAGGGCAAAACCAATGGAGTGTTTAAAGATTTTGATTGTGGTCAAAATTGCTAAATCTCCAAGACAATTATGTTCATCAGTTTGAAAAAGTATACATGAAGTAGTCTTGATTAAAAAATTCCAGGGGCACCTGGGTGGCTCAGTCAGTTGAGCTTCTGACTTCAGCCCAGGTCATGATCTCATGGTTTGTGGGTTCAAGTCCCACACCGGGCTTTGCGCTGATCGTGTGGAGCCTGCTTTGGATTCTGTCTCCCTCTCTCTCTGCCCCTTCCCCGCTCGTGCTCTCTCTCAAAAATATATAAACATTAAAAAAATTCCACACAAAGTAAATGATTTTAATTGTACCTGATGGGTTTTCTTGTAGTCGTTTATTATTTTTTCAATCTTTCCTTCCACAGAAGCCAGCAAAAACAAATAAATATACAAATAAACCTCAATTCCAAATTGTTGACTCGTAAATGTTAATAATGGTTATTTGTGCTGGTCATAGTGCAGTTCACCAATAGTTCTGGTTCTCTTTCTTCTAGAATTAGGCTTCTCCATGCCCTGGATGTCTGGCTCAGCCATGCGACTTGCTTTTGGCCAGTGAAATGAAATGATGTGTGTGGCTTCCAGACGTAAGACTTTAAGAGCCAGTGCATGATCCGCCATGCTTCCCTTACTCTTTGACAGTAACCAGCAACTTTTCTGATGATTGAAAGTATGGCCCTGCATGAGGACAATATAAAATTGAGTCCTTAAATCACTTACATGGGATATGTAGCCTGAATAAGAAAACAAGACAAAATTTGTGGTTTTGAGCCACTAAAAATGTTAAAGTTTTTCCTTTTCTCTTATTGTAACATAACCCAGTCCATCCTGCTCTTTATATTGGGGTTGTGAGCACTATTCCTTCTTGTTTATGTCCTTCCCTATCATTAAAACTTCTAAAAATGCAATAAGTCACACTCTTACAAGAGTAAAGAGCAATAAAGCCATTTACATCTTGGAAAAGTAAAAAAGAGACAGTGAGTTGAAAAAAATGTAAAAAAAAAAGTGTAAATATTTTTATATTAAATTTATAAAACTGTTTTAGATGACTCAAGAAATACTTTAAGGGCCTCCTGGGTGGCTCAGTCCATTGAGCATGCGACTCTTAATTTTGGCTCAGGTCATGATCTCATGTTTTGTTAGACTGATCCCGCATTGAGCTCTACACTGACGGCATGGAGCCTGCTTGGGATTCTCTCTCTTTCCCTCTCTCTCTCTCTGCCCCTCCCCCACTCATGTTCTCTCTCTTTCTCTCTCTCTCTCTGTCTCAAAAGAAAAAACAACCCTTAAAAAAATACTATGAGGTGTTAATGTACAATGACTTTACCAAAGTCATCAGGCTATTCATCTTTTGGTCCTCAGCTTAAGCATTCTTTCCTCCAGAAAGTATTGGGTGGCACCAGAGATTAAATTAGACCTTCTGACAATTTGTTTCCATAGTACCCTTTCTACCCCTTGAAATGTTTGGTAAATATTGTGTATCAGGGCACCTCTCAAAAATCCTCTTTAGGTCCTCAAAGCTTCACCTGTCCGGTTCTACCTGGCACTATTTCCACCATTTCTGCATGGTCCTGACGCATTTCCCACAGTGCAGTCTTATACTGCCTTAGCTGGTGTCTGTTATGGGCCTCAGGCTCCTACTTCCGGGCCTCTCTGTGTTGATGTCAAAGCACAGGATATCGCCAGACTTGACTTGCACATGCCACAACCAGGGATGTGCAAGAGTGAACTCCTTTTTTACTAGCTGGAGAAGGAACTGCTGAGTAAACTCTTCTCCCTTTCTTATCTTTGCCAGCTTGTCCTGAAATGAGGCTTATGTTGTTTACTGGAGGACAATGCCATGATTTCTAGCAGTGAGTTGCCTTAGCAGTGTGGCTGGCTTGATAACACACTTGCTATAGCCTCTCCCTTGTGTGCATTTCCTGGGGCTGCTGTGACACAGTGCCACAGAGTAGGTGGTGTTAGACAGTAGAACTGTCTCGAAGTTCTGGCAGCAAGATGTCTGAAATCAAGGTGTTGACAGGGCCATGCTCCTTCTGAGGATTCTATGGGAAGATCCATCCCTGCCTCTTCTAGCTTCTAGTAGGCCCCCCGGCACTCCGTAGCTTTTAGATGCTTCACTTCAATCTCATTCTCCACCCCACATGCATTCTCCCTGTCTGTCTTCTTATAAGGACACCAGTCATGTTGGATTAAGGACACACCCTACTTTAATATAACCTCATATTAACTGATTTCATCTGCAACAATCTTACTTCCAAATAAAGTCATGTTCTGAAATGTCAGGGGGTTAAAATTTCAGCATATCTTGTCAAGTTCCTCACAATTCAACCCATAACATTCGCATCTCCCTACATAAGGCTGGTATCTCACTTCTGTGTCCTGGAACAGTAATTTATTTCCTTCCTTCCTTCCTTCCTTCCTTCCTCCCTTTCTTTTTTGATTCTTTTTTAATATTTACCTTTGAGAGAGATGGAGAGACAGAGCATGAACAGGGGAGGAGCAGAGAAAGAGGGAGACACAGAATCTGAAGCAGGCTCCAGGCTCTGACCCATCAGCACAGAGACCGACGTGGAGCTCCAACCCACAAACCATGAGATCGTGACCAGAGTTGGACGCTTAACTGACTGAGCCACCGAGGCGCCCCTGGAACGCTAACTTTCTAATAAAGTAGTTGTGTATTAGGTTTTCCTTCAGGCTGTACCTTCACTGAAAAGAACTCGTTCAGTGAGGTCATATGTTATTGCATTTGATTCTCAAAATCACCAGTTAGGTAAGTCAGGCCAGTGAGAGAACTCCCACTTCACTGAGGAAACTGAAGCATAGCTGAGAGATTTGTCCACTGTTTCTCAGGCAGCCTGTGGCAGTCCTTGTCCCCATTGGGCCTCATAACCCCATACAATGTCTTCTGGCAAGAGTGCAGTGACCCCAACTTCTCTTACTTCTTCTGCCCTCTGCTTTTGTCACCCCCAAATTCTACAGGGAGACATTGGTATGTAATTTTAAGAAAGAGAGCAAAGCACAGAAAGTGACCTTCCTTTTCTTTCCCTATCCTTCTATCTCAAGACAAGATTAACCTGTCTTGGAACTAGTCTTTCAGTGTTGAGTCCATTTTATAAAAGACAAATTCTTCATTGTTTGTTACAGCCTTGGAATAGGCAAACTACCCACTAAAAAACTTAACTTATTTTTTTCTCAACATGGTAAAAAGGATTTTCACCACTGTGACTGAGAGTCTGGCTTTGAATTTAGATGGATCTAGGTTTACACCTGGTTCTGCAACTTACAAATTATGCAACTTGAGCAAGTTACTTAACTTGAAACCTCATAAGTCCCAGTTTACTCATACCTATTACTAAAGGCTGTTGTGAGAATAAAATGAAGTATTTGGTACAGTGCCCAGCACATAGTCAATGCTTAATAAATGTGTATTTTTATATGTGCCCACAGGCTTTTTTCAAATTCTGCTCTAAAGCTTTTATTGAACAAAGGAACGGCCCATCTGGAAGCTGGTTATAACACCCAGTGGGTGTGGCTCTCACAATGCAACCTACGGGGACAACTAGAAAAAGGTGTAGGTGTTTAAAGAAAGCCCAATAGTAGGTATTGCATTGCTGTGGTATGGAGGATGGAATTAGAGCTGCGAATCTAATTGAGCACCTTTATAGGATTAAAATGCTTTCACAAAGTTGGAAAATATAAAGATATCCAACACTGAATACGGCAATTTCTAGTGAGGTGCCGGGTAGTGTCACCATAGGAACCTCTTGAAAGCCTTAGGAAAAAATGCTACAAAACAAAAGTTTAAGCCTGCTGAACCAAAGAAAACAAAGCACACAGCAGAGGTGCAAAAATAAATAGAAGTGCAAAATACTTTAATTCCATACCTTGTGAGAAGTTCATGTTTTATAGTTTTCAGGTGTACAAGAGAACGTTGTTGTTCCTCAAATTTAAATTTCTCCACCGTGGACTTCATGTGGGGGTGATTCACAACATAAAGATACACGGTATGGTCTAAAGTGGAAAAAAGGAATAATCTCCAAGAAGTTTACTTCTGTTGCAACTATTAATTAGACTTGGTATAGAATTTGGTCATGTTCAAGCACTTTTCTTACACACCTTGCATTTGATCCCCACAGTACACCTGACAGGTCAAATGCCAGAATCTCCATTTTACTGAGAAAACTGAGGCTCAGGAGGTGAATAACTCATGCACAATTTCACCACCACCAAGTGGCAGAGCCAAGGGAAAACTTTTCTCAGTGGTCTCCTCAGCCGTACCTCCATACCTTCTGCAACAGGAAGACACAGAACTACAATGGTACATAAACGGATGTGGTTTCCCAGGGTGGCCCTTCAACAAGAGAAGTGAGTCTCTTTTCTGTGAGAAATGCCTACATTGCAACACACACTCAAGAAATGTCGGGGCTGAGTAAATATCTTAAAACAAGCAACATGTCCCAGCTAGAGTATAAACTGACACAAGTCAACTACCTAAGTTTGCAGTAACGATATTTAGTGAGCCCAATGGATATGGAATGTGAAAATGAATTCAAGAAAAAACTGGCACATCAATTCTAGACATCACCGACCCTGAGAATGTTCACCTGTTTTCATAGTGAAAAATGAACTGCTGTGAACAAGACTGAGGGTGGGAATCTGTTTTCTCAAAACACCGTTTTCTGACTTGACAGAAGTTCTAGGTAAGATGAGCACTGGAGTTTGAAACAGCCTGGTCCCATCCTCCCATTTCAGACCTTGATCTGTGTTCATCTCCCCTATTCCTTTCTTGATGGGGTTTCCAACCATGCAGTAGAGTGAGCCCAAGCCCTGAGACGCAGAGCTTATACGCATGGTTCCTGAAATACACAGGTACCTTTACCCAAATTAAGGAAAGGTGCTCCCTCACAGATGGATCATTCTTTTAGTCTGACCCAGCTCTTTCTGGGGCCTGAGGCTTTGCAAGCAGACCCCCAGTTGGATTTTAGCTCCCACATGGCCCTTCAGCCACACACTCTTGCCAGACACAGCAGGAACATTGTATGCACTGCTCTGGTTTTATACCTTCTTTAGGCCTCTATTGGACCCCTCCTTCCATATAAGAGATGCTTGGTCAGAATAGTTTTGATTTTTTTGTCTTCTCATTCCATTCCAATTTATGTATAATGTTTTGCCTTTATTAACTAAACGTACAATTAAAGGAGGTAACAAATAACATTGCAATCATAATATATTCGGCTCCAGAAAGTCTGATTAAATGCTTGAGGGTGGATCTGTAAACTGGTTCCATCTCAAAAAACAAAAACCAAACTAAACCAAAAAACCAACCCATACTTCTCACGCCTAAAACAAATAAACAAAACAACAACAACTACAACAACAACAAAAGATCCAACACTATCCTATGCAATAAAATAGCTCCAAGTTAATCTGGTCACTCATTATACTTTCTCCAATGATGGTGTCTAGATAGAGGTCGAGCAAAAAAAAAAGGTCACCTAAATAATTTCAATAGAGGCTGGAGCCCAAATTTCACCCAAGTAAAAGACACAGGATTAGAAATAAGACCACCGTTTTTGTTCTCTACTTGCCCTATGCGCCCACAAACATTTACACATTAAATTAGTCTGGAATTATAAACTATGAACAAGTAATAATAACATGAGCAACTGTTATTTTAAAGCATATGCAATGTATTAATAACTTTCATTTTTTATAACAGCTTTTTTGAGATATAATTCACTTTATCACTAAACTTGCACTTTTTTTAATTAAAAAAATTTTTAATGTTTTTATTTTATTTTTTGAGAGGGGGTTGGGGCAGAGAGAGAGGGAGACACAGAATCTGAAGTAGGCTCCAGGCTCTGAGCTATCAGCACAGAGCCCGACACGGAGCTCGGACTCACTGACGATGAGATCATGACCTGAGCTGAAGTTGGACACTTAACCAACTGAGTCACCCAGGGATCTCTAAGCTCACACTTTTAAAACGTACAAGTTAGTGGTTTTCAGTATATTCATGGAGTTGTGCAATTTTAACCACTATCTATCTCCAGACCATTTTCATCACCCCAAAAAGAAAGTCCATACCCATTAGCTGTCATTGCCCATTCCCACCCTGCCCCTAGCCCCTGCCAACCACTAATCTACTTTTTGTCTCTATGAATTTGTCAATTTTGCAGGCTTGCTATAAATGGAATCATACAATATGTGGTCTTTAGCGACTGAATTCTTTCACTTAGGATAATGTTTGCAAGCATTGCATGCATCAGGACTTCATTTCTTTTTATTGCCAAATAATGTCCTATTGTATATGCATTCATCATCACTTGATGAGAATTTGGGTTATTTTCACCTTTTGGGTATTAGGAATAATGCTGCTATGAAAATTTGTGTGTAAGTTTTTGTGTGGACCTATATTTTCAATTCTCTTGGGTATATACCAACCAGTGGAGTTTGGGGATCCTATGATAACTCTATGTTTAACATTTTAGGGAACTGCCAAACTGCTTTCAGAAATAGCTGTCCCATTTTCTAATACTACCAACGAAGTGTGAGGTGAAGGTTCCAATTTCTCCACATCTTTGCCAACATTTGTCATTGATTGCTTTTTTTATAATCATTAGAACCATCCTAGTGGGAATGAAGTGGTATCTAATTATGGTTTTGATTTCCATTTCCTTCTTGACTAAGGACACTAAACACATAAATTTTCATGTGTTTATTGATCATTTGAATATCTATTTGGAGATGTCTACTAAGATCCTTGGTCCATTTTTTAATTGGGGTGTCTTTGTTGTCGAATTGTAGGAATGATTTCTATATTCTGGATACATGTCTATTATCAGATATATGATTTGCAAATATTTTCTTTCATTCTTTGGGCTGTTTCTTTGCTTCCTTCATGGTGTCTTTTGAAGCAGAAAGCTCTTAAAAACTTTTTTTTTATTATTATGCTTATTTATTTTGAGAGAGAGAGACAGAGTGTGAGCGGGGGAGGGGCAGAGAGAGAGGGAGACAAAATCCAAAGCAGGCTCCAGGCTCTGAGACATCAGTGGAGAGCCCAATGTGGGGCTCGAACCCACAAGTGTGAGATCATGACCTGAGCCAACGTCGGATGCTCAATAAACTGAGCCACTCGGGTGCCGCTGAAGCAGAAAGCTTTTAATTTTGATTCTATCTGGTGTATCTCTTGTTTTCTTTCATGTTATGTTTTCTAATGTCACACAATTATTTTCAAAGAGCCTTTAGTTTATACATTAGATTTTTTAGAACAATCTCTAAACTGGTTTTGAAGGTCAAATGAAAAGAGAAGGAGATAAGAGGAAGAAGGAATGACCACCTTCTAGTCACCCTTCTTTAATGCAGTGTTAAAAATGTTTGATACACATTTATTATCTTGCAAGTATATATCTTCATGGTAAAATAGAATTTTCCCTCCTTTCACCTCTATGTTGAGTCATTGAGGTTGAGTAGCTTGTATTTCCCTCATTTCCCCCTTATTTTTAAGCATTCAGGCTTTACCTTTGTCGATGAAAGTACTGATTCCGTGTGGATTAAATGATGCTTTGTCAAAACCATCACTGATGTTTAGTGCCTGGACCCTTGGGTTTTGCTCATTCAGATCCATCAAGAAAATCTGTCCTGGCTCATCTGGTGCAAAGTTTGGCATGCCTGGATATTTTAATCCCTGTAAAAAAAATATAAAATAAGTAAGCATATATATATACATTTCACAATATTTTCATGTAGAAGTGAAAATCTCAAAGCCTAACAAAAATATTCAAAGCTGTAAATTTCTTCTAGGTTTCTGGGATTTTTCACTCCAATCAGCTGTTTCCATTATCTGATCTGAGAGACTACCAATGTCATCTAGGCCATTGGGAATGGGAATAGGAAATGGGAAGAATCCATATTCAATTATTAACATAGAGACAAAGGGTTAAACCAAAAAGTATAATGCAATGGGGCGCCAGGGTGGCTCAGTCAGTTGAGCGTCTGGCTTTGGCTCAGGTCACGATCTTGTGGCTTGTGAGTTCAAGCCCGTTGGACTCTGCACTGATAGCTCAGAGCCTGGAGCCTGTTTTGGATTCTGTGTCTCCCTTCCTCTCTGCCCCTCCCCTGCTCACACTGTGTCTCTTTCTCAAAAATAAATAAACATTAAAAAAACAAAAAGTATAACGTAAGACACTAGCCTGGGTTACTTTGTGTTAGTCCCTTGGCCTGCCTATGCCTCTGGTTCCTCATTTATTAAATAAGAAAGCTAAAGTGTATGATTGCTAAGATCCTCTCCAGTCCTGATAACCTGCAACTAACCTTCTTCAAAGCAGAGAGAAGGGGTGTATGCTTTCATTATATTGCCCCCATCCATTATTTTATCTAGTGCCAAATATTGGAATCAGCCAAGAATTAATATAGGGGAACCAGTCTCTTTTTTTTTTTTTTTTCATTTTTTTCTCTTTTTTTTTTCAATATATGAAATTTATTGTCAAATTGGTTTCCATACAACACCCAGTGCTCATCCCAAAAGGTGCCCTCCTCAATACCCATCACCCACCCTCCCCTCCCTCCCACCCCATCAACCCTCAGTTTGTTCTCAGTTTTTAAGAGTCTCTTATGCTTTGGCTCTCTCCCACTCTAACCTCTTTTTTTTTTTTCTTTCCCTCCCCCATGGGTTTCTGTTAAGTTTCTCAGAATCCACATAAGAGTGAAAACATATGGTATCTGTCTTTCTCTGTATGGATAAAGAAATTGTGGTTTATATACACAATGGGGAACCAGTCTCTTAAGTTGACTATTTCTGACCTATTTTGTTCCTATAGATATATCTGAAAATTTGGATATAAATCCTTTTCTTCAAATATTGCAAAAACTTTATTCCAGTAACTTGAACAGTGGTTCTTTCTACTGGAAGAACCAATTATGTGTGGTTATCAACCAATACTGGGTATCCTGAACATAATGGGCCTTTGCTGCACCCCGGGTCATTGTGTCAAAACTTGGGGTTGGTTTGTGCCACAATTATAAAACTCAGCTCACTTCCTCCTTGTATCACTTCCCCATCACTCTGATATATATTAATATCAACATCATATCTTTCCTTGTACCCTCATTTCCATTTATAGTCGATTTAAATTATTTCCTTCTTACTCTGTCTCCCTGGCTCCTCCCTTCCTTATAAATATGTATATACATACACATGTGTACTTTTAATAATACTATTCTTGACCCTTCCGCTGCCCTTCATTCCTACCCCCACCCCGGGGGAGTCAATCTTCAGCTGCAAACAACCCACATACATCTTCGAGTTTTTTTTTTTAGAACAGTACTTCTACATCTAAATCTTACCAGAAGCCTGGCTTTCCCGCAGACAACAATGGCACTGCTGAAGCGCATCAGAGGGGGTACTATTCCCTTTCATTTGTCTTAGGTCACCTCAGCTGGAGGAGGGCTCCTCATGGCCCTCGCCACAAACTTCTCCTTCCAGACCCTGAATCTGTCATCATCAATCAACACCCAGTCTTCTAAGGAAGCCACACCCTTTGCTTACTGCTTCTTTATCAAATTCCTCCCACCCTCCCCCTTGCCCTGGTCCAGCTTTTATACAGGGCTAGTCTGAATTCTATTCTATTCTGAATTTATTTCATTACCTTTTGTTTCTCTGAAAAAAAAAAAAAACACAAAACAAAACATGCCATTCAACATGAATTTTCTCTGACTCCCTCCTTTCTGTCTCCGTAATTCTTCAATTTTATCAATTTTTCTTCCTTTATCCCACTATTCTTAAGGAATGGGTATCCCTCTATCTGTTCTTAAGTTTATTAATTTTGCCACCTGTTTGTCACCAGTGTCTCCTTCATTTGCCTGAAAAATTGTTCATATCTCCTTTCTTGAAACAAATCTTCTAGTTTTACTCTTCCTTCAAACACATATTTATCTTGCTTTCCCCTCATGGTCAAATCTCTTAGAAACATCACTTGATCTTGTTGCCTGCCTTGAGTTGCTCCAACTCTCACCAGTTGGTAGAAATGCCTCTATAAAGGTCATACCAGTGCCCTCCAAAATATCTTCTTTGATAACTCCTCCACTTTTCCTTATTTGTATCTCTATGGCATTTGACACTATGATGTACCCCTTTATTCCTTGTCAAAAAGTCAAGAGTAGGATTTCCAGACTGAAGTTCTGCTTCTCTTTCTGCCCTTTCCCCCTTCTATCCTCATCCATCCTTCTTTCCTTCTTGCTCTATACTTTCTCCTTATACATCTTATTCATGAGGTTTCAGATCTTTCTTCTCTACCAATTATTTTCACATCTGCACGTTTACCTAGAACCTCTCTCTGGAGCTCTAGCTTGCATTTCCAACTGCTTCCTAAGAGTAGTTCAAAATCAAATTGTCAGAACCAAAGTCAACATTCTCCACTCAAATCCTTCTTCTCATCCATATCTATTATTTCAGTGAAGAGCATCACTGTTTTCCCCAATATAAGGTCATGAAATTCCATCTTCAAGCCTACCCTTTCCCCATAGTCAAACTGCCACCAAGCCCAGAGGCTTAGGTGGTGGTAAAAATGGACCAAAAAAAAAAGTCAAAGACATCTACTTCTTCCCTTTTCACCTGAGGAAAATTAAGCCCAGAGAAGTGAATTCACTGAGTCACTCACATCATTAATTGCACACACTCTTTCTGACACACCATAAAGAAAGGTTTGACAGCAGGCAACATTGCTCAGGGAGGAAGCTCAAGGAAGAACATCAAGCATCTGGGTAGCTTAGGGACACACAAGGGCACTGCCAGTTCAAAGACTGAATGTTCTAGAAATGGAAATGATTTAATAAGTAAATAAGGGTGGGCCATTGTAAAAAAACAAAACAAAACTTGATCTAGATTAAGTGTCATGATGATTGAAACACCTCCAATAAGTGGCTTCGTATGCACCCTGTTTTCTGTTTGAGGCAGTTGGGTAGGAATTTGTAGCAAGTGAATGCAAGCCATTCTTGCAATGTCATTCACCACTGAAAATAGTGAAAATCACCTGGAGGGGCAGACATTTTATTTTTTCCAACAGGCAACATGTGTATGTGAGTTGAGTTGGCATTGAAATTCTATACTGCCCTCATTCTCCAGCACAAGCATTCAGTAAATATTCAAGTACCCCATGCATGTCAGGTAGCATATTAGGTGCTGAGCATGGCAACAGATGCACAAAGTCCTGGCCACGAGGAGCTTGAAATCTGGAGCGGCAGCACCAATGACCACATCAGATATAGTGTGGTATGTAAGAGACTAAGCACAAAGAATGTGAGGGAGCATAGAAGAGGCACGTTGCCCAGAAAGAGTGTTAGGGAAGACTTTCCTGCAGAATTAAAGTGCCACCATAGTGAGGCCTGACAGAGAGCTAGGAGCTGGCTCATAATGTGTGAGGAAAGCAGGTAAAGAGAAGCATTCCAATGCCAAGTCCCAAGGTAAGAAAGCAAAGAGCTTGCTTGGCACCTCTCTGTAGACTAAAAATATCTATTGCACAGAATTTCTCTCTAAATCAGCAGCTTCCAAATATGCTCTATGATGGCAAGAATGGGCAACAGGAAAAACCAAGAATAGGGACTTGAAGTTCAGAAAGATTGAAAATGAGTAAAAAATATCATCCTTAGCCTATGAGTCATTCATTAGTTTACAAAAAAAGAGCTCTGTTACTTAAAGCTCCATGTTAACATTTCTCAAGGAATTATTTGTGATGAAAATCTCTAGATTCTCCACTGAAATAGTTCAGTACTTTTAGTTACAGTGAAAATAGAAGGTACACAGTTGGAACTACAAATATTATTTCCTAAAAGCAAAGAAGAAATCTTCCAGTTGTAAAATAATCATTCTTTAAAGTCTATTTGGCATAACATTAACAATCTAAATTGACAATAGAAAATTTAAGTCAACAAAGAGAAAGCTTTTCTAGACAAGCTTTGTTTTATCTTTGGCTTTGGAGGAAAACTAAAGAAATAAAATCACTCCCACCCACCCACCCACCCCAACAATATCACCACAAACAGCAATTTAGAATCCAAATGAGACCCTGACTTTATGAGGCATACTTAAGAAGTTAGAAATTAAGGCCTTTAAGTCTTACTATGTGTGTCCCTTTTTAGCCAAAAAGATACAGATTTTAAAATTCATATTATATGGTAGTATTGTACTGGTCAAAATGGAATATTAGGACACGTAATTCCAGCAATCAGCATTCACATCGAAAATATCGTCCGTTTATTTTTTCAAAATCTTAGGTCTCATTCCAAATTGCAACTGTTCAGTAAATACATGGCAATTTTCAACATCTTCATAGCATATACCTTTTAGTTTGTTGCATTTATTTATCGTTCTTCACATAGCTTCCTGATCATCCCAAACCTGTGAAGGTAGTACTGGAAATAAAATACAGGATCTTCTCTACTTATCTTTGAAAGAGTTGGAAGGAACCACAGGGACCTCAAGATGCAAAACGCTCAGGCTTTTGAATTGACACATGTTAACACATACTTCGCAAACATTTACTGAGCTCCAAACACAGGTAGGTGTAGCAAGAGGATCACTAGTTAGTGAGAAGATGGCTACCAGAAGCTGAGGTCCAGCAAAATACAGCGAGGATGGACAAATCTGGAGACCAATCTAGGACTGGAATGGAAATCAATATACATTTATTGAGCCCCTATTGAATATGTAACTGCCCATAAGGAACTGCCCACATGGGGCAGGCAAGCCAGGGCCCTCCTGTGGTATACTGATTAGCCTACTGGAATCCTGTTTTGGCTTTTTTAGTTGACCGATTTAGCCACAGTTGGGATGAGTGTGTAGGGGTCCATCTGGCAGCTCTAGTCGGCAACATTAATGTACTGTCTGTATAGCTATTGACATGAGCACGTGAGGGGCATGGAAAATACTTACACTGGAGATAAAAGCCAGCCCATTAGGAAGTATATCAATATCTTCAGAGCCATTTTCTGCAAAAGAAGTGGAGGATCACAAAGATGCATGAATGAAGGCTTAGAAACAAAATCTCACAGGCAAAACTTTAAACTTCTGTTGGAAACTATGTTTAACTTTTTCAACTATTTACTTGGGAAACTACATTAACTTCCAGGAATCCCATAGGCATGCTACTCTACAGTAAAACCTGAGTCAGATTCCCTAAATACTAAATTCTTTTTTTAGAACTCAATTTTCAGGAGGAAAAAGCAAATAACTATAAAACAAATTCATATCCTAGATTTGTTCTTTGAATAACAACTTCTAGGATATGCCCTGAGAGATTCAGTTTTGTTCCCCATAGAAGACTGATCTCACAAACAGAGTGATAACATTGCAAAGTCCTCATTGCGAAGGTCTCTTAAAGGCCTCTCAGCCAAATATTTCTCTCTTCCAACTTGTTGAGGCCTAAAAATATATCATCATCCAATCATATTGGGAAATTATTGAGTAATTGTTATCTGGAATAAAGCAATAGGTCTTAGGAAAGACTAACAAATATAGACAAATTTGAAAAAATGTAGTCAACTCTCTTTCTCATTGAGAGCTGGTCCCAAGCATTTTTCTATGGAAAAAAGCATATAACAAGTGAGTTATGACCATGAATAGAATGAAAAGAGGGCTCACATGGCTCCTAATAGAGAGATAGACCCACATAGGAGGTGCTCCCAAGCAAGCAGGACTGAGAGTAAAGGCAATGGTTATCTATTGTGGCAAACGGTATTTTATAAATATGGTGGGACCAATATGCATCATAGCCACATGCCCTTCTTAAAATGTGATGTTCGTATTTTTCCATCAGGAGGTAAGGTTTGAATTCTCTCCCCTTGACAAATAAATGAGAGGGAAGTGATGCCACATGACATACAAGGTAAAGTCATAACCACAAATGCTCCTGGTTCTCGTTCTCTTTCTCCTCTCTTCTCTCTTCTCTTCCCATCCCTTCCCTTCTCTTTCCTCCTCTCTCTGTCTCATCTCTGTCTTTGTCTCTGTCAACACGCACCTTGGGGACCCTGAACTTAAATGTAAGAAGTTTGGAGGAAGAGAGACCACACAGACACGACACAAGGTAGAGAAGATACTAGAGAAGTGTCAGATAACTTCATTTCCCAGCCTCTGAGTCACTCTAGCTGACGCAAGTAGAAGAGCAAAGAACTGTATCCACTGAGCCCTGCTAAAATTGCAAATTCATGAGCAAAATAATTGTCATTTAAGTCAGTCACTCAGTTTTAAGGTGGTTTGTTACACAGCTACTGTAATTGGAACATGTGGAGAAATGGTTTCATGGGATAATGGGTTGCTAGTGTGTCAAAAGGCAATTGAGCAAAAGGGGAGGGGGGAAAAGAAAAGTGGGACAAAGCCAAATAAAATGCAAATTTGAATCAACAGAATAATGAGCAATGGGCACTGAAAACTAGAGAACAGAGGAAGATTTAATTATATATTCATTTACTGAAACTAATCCCCAACTAGTAACCTGAAAATTAAATTAATCGGAGCTTTCCATTTTCCAAACAGTCCCGTTAATCAAGATTTATGTATCAATGGTATCTTGATGGCCTGGAAGATTTAGTGCTGTTTCCACATGGAATAATACAGACACTGGGAGAATCCAGCAAATTGAATAAAGCAATTTAAAAAATCACATTGCATACAGGTTGGTTAATTTTTGAACCAACTTTTTTTTTTCTCTGAAAACCCCTCTTCGGTTTCCTTTTGCCTTATTCTCCTTCTCAACTCTGCTATGAATGTGGATATTCTCCAGGCTGTACCTGCCCTTGGCTGTTTCTCATGGCAGAGTAGTCGTTCTACCTGTGCAGTCGACTCCAGTTCCATGGCTTCAGCTTCTATCCAGGCGTCCTTGACTCTCTAATCTCTGTATCAAGCCCAAACCTTTCCAACAATTTCCAGACCTCTACATTCACCTGTATATTGGACATTCCTACCTGGCTTTTTCACGTCTCATATTTAATGTGTCCCACACTGATCTGGACATTTCCCCTTTGAATCGGCTACATTTTCTATATTTTGATTTCGGTGGATGGCACTTCCATCCCCCAAGTACACAAATTAGGAAACTTGGAGCTATCTTTGATGCTTTCTTTTCCTTACTCCCCAAATCCAACTGATCACCATCATTTGAGCTCTAGAAATCCCCCCTGAATTTCCCTAATAGCCTTCTAACAGGTCGGTTTGCTTCCCTACTACCATTCTCTGCACTGCTGACAGTCATCACCTTAAATTGCAAAGTTGATCTTGTTACTGTCCTGCTTAAAACCCTGCAGAGGTCTCCTAGGGTTGGCAACATAAATCTTAAACCTCTTGGCCTGGATTCCAAATTCTCCACATGTTGGCTCCAGTCGCAGTTCTTATGGCTCCCACTCCCACTCCCACTGGCTATACCAGCTGTGCTGCGGTTCTTCTGTTAGTAGTTCCTGAAATGTGTCAGACTCATTCACCTGCATGCCTGAGCACATCCTGCTGCCCCTTCTTGGCAACCCACATCTTTCCCACACCACTTCACTTCCCCTGGGCTGAGTATCACGGGCTCTAAAGAAGAGCATGGGGGCCACCTCTTCAGCCTTTCCAACCTCTCTCAGTTCCAGCACCCATTTTATGTGCTAATATGGTCACCGGTGACTACCTACACCATATTTTTTTCACTTCTGGGCTGCAGCCTTCTGCTGACTTGTTGATTTCCTACTAGACAATAAGCTTCCTGGGAATAAGGACCAGTTTTCATTCACTACTCTAGCTTTGTACCCAACATAATACCTGCCTTTTCACTATAAAAACTCTCAATGAAAACTGGTTGACTGACAAAATAATATAAACCATGTTAGTTTCTTGAACTTTGTCTTGTCTTTGGGTTAAACTGTTGACAGGTGAGTGTTAATCTCTAGGTACAAGACATCCTGAATTGTGTGTTCTTTGGTTTGGTTCTTTTATCTTCCAAATGCCATTTCACATATCTCCTATGACAGCACTAATCTCCCTCAATAATTCAGCTACAATAGGAGTGGGTATTTTCTGGAGGTGTTGTATTTGTCTTTATTTACTTAATCTGGAGCACAGGGATGCTGGTGCTCTCCACTCAGATGTGAAGAAGAATTACCAGCTGATTGCACAGTATTCCCACCCCTCCTTGTCTACTTCCCCCACCTACACTCCACCTGCCTGACAACATAGTGTATCTCAGCAACAGTGACACCTGGGGGAGTAAGAGGCCCCAGGACACCCTCCCCCGAGTCTTCCCTACATACTTGTTAGCCTATGCACAGCTACCATTAACTCCACTGATAAGTCTAAAATCAGTCTTATGAAGAGGTTTCTACTGCTTTTTAACCTGTCCATCCTCTACTTGGCATGACTTTGTTTCTTTGGCCTTTGATCATTTTCTACAGGCACCCTGAGAAAGTGTCACACACAAAACACTGTGACCAAATAATATTATTACTGTTTCACATCTAGGAAAGAAGATCTGACAGGCAACTATAAAAACAAAAGGAACCTACAATGGAGTAGAGACATATGTTGGAGATATGGGAAGCTGCTGGAGAGGAAAAGGGGCTGAGAGGAAGATAGAAAGACACCAAATTCAATGACTATCTACTTGATAATCCTGCCAAAGGTGGAGCCCCAGTAAAGCTATTTGAATTTCAAATGCAGCTTTGATTAGATGCCAAGGGTAGCCAAATCACTTCCTGGTTAAAACAATCCTTGACCTTCGAAGACTTGGAAAAAAGATAAACCTAATACAAAAGGAGCTATGGGATATGATTTCTACAAGTTAGAAATATTTCTCTTTTCAGCTTTTCTTCATAGAAAGAATACTGGGAAGGGGGGAAAAAAAAGGAATGTTTCTTCCACCAGTAAAATTAACCACAAAAGCCTAGATCTTGAAGAAAATGTAAGTCAGAATTTTCCTCCAGCTCTGTTACTGCCCACCAAGCCCTGTCTAAAATCCTTTAGTGGTTTTCCGTTGCTTCACAAAGCTTTTCACTTGTCAAATAGTTGGGTCCTGTGAGGGTCGTCTCACTAGCTATTTTTTATTAAATATCCAGCCTGTATTGTTTTGGTCAGCTTTATTTATTAATATTTCACCTTTCTGCATCTCAGATTTTGTTTTCTGCTGCCATCCTACTTTCTGACACTTCTGTAACCAAATGTGTTGTCAGTAGATAAGAGAGGCAGTGGCACACAACAAAGACTACAAGGCATAGAAGAAAACCACCCTGGCTCATAATCTAGGCCCGTCACCCGCTGGTTCCAGACCACTGGGCAAGTAACTTCATGCTTCTGTGTGTCAATTTCCTAATCTGCAAGGACAGAAGGAGCACCCACCTTACAAGTCGGTTGTGAGGATGAGGTAAGTGTTTGTAAAAGACTCAGCAGAATGTTTCTAGACACCAGGCCTTTAATAAGGCAGCAGTATTATTTTTAGATATGTATCAACACTGTCCTATTGACAAACTTGTGTAGTTCTCCAAAGTATAAAATGGAAATATGCCAATAGACATAAGAAGTCCCTTTTGTTTTCTTCTGCTCCCAGCCAGTTTCCAACCATTTAAGCCATTCTTTTCAAAATATTTGGATAATCAGAACATTGATCTATGTCTTACAATATTAACCCTAGTTTTAGCTTCTCAAATCTGTTTGAATTATATATCTGAAAGTCAGACTAGACTTCAGAAATCATCTACTTTAATTACCCTTCTACATTATTTGGCAGGCTCATATCTTTTGAGAGATAGATGTGAAATAAATATGAATATTACTCCACAAAACAGTAAACAAATGAGTGAATGTTACATTTCCTATTTTTTAAAAAATCCAATTAAATCTGACCCTGAGTCCACATTCCACTAAACTGAAGGGAAATTCAGTCTCAGTCATTACTGGGTCTTCTGCCAGGGTTGTGCAAATAGTGTAGGTGGCCAGTTTTTAAAAAGCGGAATGTTTGGGGAAGTCCATCTGGCCTTTAATCTACACTAGTCATCGCCAAATTACTCACTGCCAAGCCTGTGCATTTCATGTCATTTACGTAGTTCTGCCACTGCCAGGTCCTGGAAGGGCACATGATCTTTGCTCAGGCTGGGACACCCAGTGCAAAGAATCCAGCCTCCCTTGAGGATACTGTGTCCCTATTCCTTTGGGCTTCTGGCACCACTCCCAAAATGCCATCAGGCAGTGGGGAAAGGATCCCTGTTATTTAAAAAAATCCACATATTCTTATCCTTTGTCCATCAGAACCTTCTGAAGGAACTCAGATTTTTGAGAACAAAAGTCAGGAAGGAATTTGTTTTCAGTTCCTTCTGTTTTCTAGGGGGCAACACAAACCCCTACCTCTCCCTCCCCCTCCTTTCCCTCCCTCTCTCTCTCTCTCCATATATATATATATATATATATATATATATATATATATATATTTATATATGAAAGAAGGATTCTGACAGGCAACTATGAAAACAAAAGGAACCTACAATGGAGTAGAGACATATGTTGGAGATATGGGAAGCTGCTGGAGGGGAAAAGGGACAGAGAGGAAGATCGAAAGACACCAAATTCAATGGCAATCTCCCCCTCTCTCTCCCTCTCTCTCTCTCTCATATATATATGATATATGTTATATGATATATATATATATGAGAGAGAGAGAGAGAGGAAGAGAGTCAAAATATATCATATATAAAGAAATATATGTATCAAGAAAAATAAAATACAGACTCATATCAAAATAAACTATGCTGTCATCCTGTCACATACTGATAAATAAGTCACAGTCCTTGACCCTAGGGAGTTTACAGTGTGCTAGTGAGAGAAAGAGAGAACACTGCTAGCCATAAAATAAGCCTGTGGTAGGTGTCATAAGTGAATGAGAGTTTCAGAGTACTGGGGAGTTCAGAGGTAGGAGAGGAATTTGCAGCGGGTCTCAGCAAGCAAAGATGAAGAAATCAGTGGAGAAGATTTCATGAGCAACCGTGAGAAAGTGAAAAAGTGTATTCCCTGAACAGTGAACAGAATCTACCTGGCATTGTTTTTCTAGTAGCAGTGTCAGGGAGAATGGGAAACTTGGAGCCCAAATAAGCAGACAAGTACTAATGAGCAGAACGTCGTAGTAAAGAACAGTAATGAGTAGTAACCAGCAGTTGAGTAGGTAAGATCAGCCCCGTGTGGGGCCACAGAGGAGGTGGAGCCCAAGGCATCTCACATGGAACAATGAGGGACAAGGAGAAAACAAAGGCTGCTATATATGGAACTGAGTCCCTTTGAGGAGGGGGTTACCATACACAGAAGTCTAAAGAAGGGCTAGTTGTGGCCGAGGGTAGGAGGGAGGAAATGACAAAAATAGAAAGTAGTTTCAGACTGGAAAAGAAGGCCTGCAGTCTGAGAAGTCAGGGAGCCCCTGTGGGGCTTTCATTAAGTTTTTTAAAGATGCCTGAGTAGGCTGTGAGGTTCTGGAGGGTGAGGGCTAGGTCATATTTCTCTTGGTGCTTGCAGATGATTTTTTTTCCTTCAAGTTTTTATTTAAATTCTAGTTTGTTAACATACAGTGCAATGTTGGTTTCAGAAGTAGATTTCAGTGACTCATCAGTTACGTACAACACCCAGCGCTCATCACAAGTGCCCTCTTGAATACCCATCACCCTCTAGCCTATGCCCCACCCACCTCCCTCCATCAAACCTCACTTGCTTCTCTATAGTTAAGCGTTCTCAAGGTTTATTTCCCTCTCTCTTTCCCCCCTCACATATGTTCATCGCTTTTGCTTCTTAAATTCCAAACATGAGTGAAATCATATGCTATTTGTGTTTCTCTGACTTATTTCCTTAGCATAATACACTCTAGCTCCATCCACATCGCTGCAATGGCAAGAGGTCATTCTTTTTGATGACTGAGTAATATTCCATGGTACTTGCAGATAAATTTTGAAACCAGGAATATCACCAAGGAGAGAGAAGAAGAAAGAAAAGAAGTAAGGTAGGTACCAGAAAAAGAGAGAGGGGAGTGAAATGTCCCAGAAGGGACAGGAGGAACATTTAATAAGGGACAGGACAGCCTTGAAATGGTGGAGAGATGTCAGAAAGGAAAGCAGAACTGAGAAAAAGCCACAGATTTTGACATTTAGGAGGGCCCTTGGAGACCTGATATGAGGTGGCTCGGGTAAAGTGGATGGGGCAGAGGCCCCGGGAGGAGAATCTAAAGAGTAGCAGGGAATTAAATTAGTTGGCAGCCTCAGTCAGGTGGCTAGTGACCAAGAAATTGTACTGTCACATACATACCAAGTCCCTCAATAAGGTGGCAGTTTGGGAGGTCTACTGGCTCCACTGCTCGAGATGCATTTGTTCTTTGTCTATAGAAGATAAAAACACTGGAGGTCAATGTACACCATCCAAAATCAACGTTGAAACATGGTCTCTGATCCCCTTCTTGTTCATTAACTTTGTTTCTCATCATTTATGGATGATGCAACAAGTAAGTAGGCACCTCCTTTTATTTACATTTATTTACATAATGTGGACATTATGTGGGTAATGTGCCTACATCAGCTAACCTCACCCACTTATTGTTGAAAGACTAAAATGCCATTACACATGGACTACACACTGTGCTGCCCCATAAATGATACTATATGGGTAACTGAACAGTATTATTACTTTAAATGTACAGAATAGTATTATTTAATTGGCTAAAGTATTGCCTATTATAAATCTGCACTTTGGCTCCCCTTAATCTCCTATATTCTTGTCTTTTGACTCCCCACAAAAATGCTTTCCCAAAACTCAAGTATCTCCTAATAGCGAAACCCTGTAGCTTTTGCTTTCACTTCATTATTTAAAAAAGAAATATGCCGACCTATTTTGCAAGTATATAAAGTCATCAAACTAACCATAATGTAAACAATTGGCCCAATTATTTTTCACTGTAGTGTTCCTGTTTTCACAGTAAACCATTCTTCTAAATACCAGGGATAATTTGAAATTTTTATTAGATTGTACTCAAGGAGATTCCACACTTAAGCTTATCTTACTGTCACTTGTTTTAAAATGCACCTTAGATCTACCTTATAATTGTTATTTTTTATGATTCTCTCACTCGGGTGCACTGGGAACAAATGTAACAATAAACACTCTCAAGCTGAACTAGAAAGTATTAACAAAAGGCATCAGGCTTCTCAACAGATTCTGATGTGAATCTCTGAGATCAGCCTCTGCTTAAAGAAATAAATAAAAACAACCCAAAGACAAGTGAAGACAAGCAGAGGCCTAAGACACACTCAGAAATGCTTATCATACCTAATATTTCTTTCCAGCCCAGTATATTGACTTTTCTTGAGATATTTCTGGCTATCACTACTACATCTTCCACTTCAAAAGGTCCTAATACTTGCAAAATGCCAGTTACCACCTGCTGGTTGCAGCTCATTTCCCTGCTGTCTGGCTAGTTTTTCATCTAGGATGAGTTCTGTATCCCAGTACTCATCAATGTTTAGCTGGTCTTGGGCAATGCCTGGGCCATAAACATCCAGCTGGTAGCCCAGTCCCCTCCAGGTCCAGCACTTCCAACTGAGTTCGTTTTTCTCAGGAGCAGAACGCTAAGGGCAACCTGGAAGAGGGGGTGGGGGGTGGGGGACATGACTTTCAGAAAATAAATGGGGGGTGTTTCTGTGCTATCATTTTAGGAAAGGCAAACAGCTCACTCTCCACATCAGTGCTTCTCAAGGGATAGTTCGCTGGGTGAAACTGAGGAGTGAAGTTCCAAATATGCTCATTCCTACTTGCTAGGAAGGCAGCACAAGACAGCACGGGACAGCCCTTGAAACTTGGAAGAGGAGAGGAAGAACCAAGGACACCCCCATCAAGATGCCAACTCACCTAAACGCCACTAATCTCTCCCCTATTAGGGCCAGGACGGCCCCAAGCAGGGTCAGCACCACCAGCTTCCCCATGATCTCCGGGGACCCGTGGTGACAAGCCGGCTCAGTGCACTCCTGAAGGGCAGGTCGGCAGGTTCCAGGCCCCGCCCCCTGGCTGGTGCCCGCCCCGCCCGCCTCAAGTGCGCTGCCTGTGCGCGTGGCCCAGGTCCAGGTCTGGGTCTCGCAGCCCCGCCACGCCCTGCCGCCCTGGTTTCACGGTCGTCTCCAAGGGCGAGGTCCAAGGAGACCTTTACTCGCGGGATTCCCTCTTGTCTTCAAGGCTGCACGTGCAGGAGGGAGTCTGGGGTGCAGCTTCGGCAAGAACACACCCTTCGGCGGGACGATAGAGGGAGTTTGCTGCTAAAAGCAGCGGAGTTCTCCCTCAGCAACTCGAACGGACTGAAGGGTCGGGGCAAGGCGGGGGAACTGAGTTCACAGCCGAAACTTCGCGTTTCGGAAAGTCAAGATGAGCCGGAGAATTGATCCCGAGACACTGGACGGAGCGATACGCGAAGATATCGAAGCGATGAGCTTTAACTCACCCTTCTCCAGGGTTTGGGGCACCGGGCCTTATTTCCTGGCCTTTGTGCCCTGTCTCAGAATGCTGAATATGGTGGGTGCGCAGTTCCGTTTGTGACTGGGTGGATTTGTGACTGTCGGTATCCCCATCATTGATGGGATAAAGAACATCAGAAGTGAAGGAAAAGAAATAAATCGGTAACAAGAAGATGCCCAAAGTGGAGAAGGGAAAAAGAGTTTCTTTGGGAAGTTAGCCTTTCAAAAGACTCCTTGATTCTTCTTTCTGCTGGGTCTTGAGTTCCTGCCACGAGAGGAATGAATTTTCCCCTCTTGTAATGAAGATTAGGTTGGAAGGAGAGGGGCTGGCTGGAGCTGGGGAAGACTTTCGTAGGCGTTAGGACAGAGCAAAAAGTGCATCTTTGAGCGTAATCTGTTTTTGTTTACCAAGAGAAAGAAATAATGGCTCTAGGGGCGCCTGGGTGGCTCAGTCGGTTGAGCGTCCGACTTCGGCTCAGGTCATGATCTCACCGTCAGTGAGTTCGAGCCCCGCGTCGGGCTCTGGGCTGACAGCTGGGAGCCTGGACCCTGCTTCAGATTCTGTGTCTCCCTTTCTCTCTGCTATTCCCTGCTCTCTCGCGCTCTCTCTCAAAAATAAATAAACATTAAAAAAAAATTAAAAAAAAAAAAAAAAAAGAAAGAAAGAATGGCTCTATTTAGTTCAACTGAGAACAAGATTTACCAGAACTGGAGATGTTAAGAAAAGTTGATCCCTGATCTATGGGACACATGATTACAGCATGAATACGTAATTATGGTATGAACAACAATGCTACCACTTATGCTGCACCTACTATGTGCCTTGCATTGAACTTAGTACTTTACCTTTGTTAACTCTTTTAATTCTCTGGACAACCTCTGAGGCTATTAACATTATCCCAGTGTAATAGGTGAGAAAATTACAGCACAGAGTGGCTGTGTAACTTGCCCTAGGTCACACAGCTGGTGAGCGGCAGTCAGGCAGTTGGCTGCAGAGCCTGTGCCCATCACGGTGCTGCTTCTATCAAAGCTGTGGAAGAAGGGCTATCCTGAAGGAGTGCTGTAACGTCTAGAGTTGTATGAATAAGATAATTATTTTTAAGATGATTAATTTTAAGAGTCCAAGCTGAGGAAAAATTTAATGGTGTTTTCATAAGGATTTAGGAGGTGAGAGAGAAAGAAAGGAATGCTCCCCAAGTTGAGGGGTCAATACGTGTGACACAAGAATGCATGCAAGTCTTGGGGCTCAAGCTGCCTGGGTTTGCATCCGTGATTGCATAAGGTGCCCCACTAACTGCTTTATGCTGCAGATTTCCTCTTCTATAAAAGAGTATCTGCCTCCTAGATGGCTTAAAGTCAAAGGTCCTGATGAGTGCAAAGTGCTCAACACCACACTTGGTACATTGTAAGAAGTCAATAAACACTAACCATCAATTAAGTCTGAACCTCCACCTGGGAGTGTAGGCTCATTGTGGGGTAGACCCCCATCCCATTGATCACTGGGTCTTCCAGTGCCAGCCTCACAACCGTGTACTTAACAGATACTCTATATCACATTATCTCTTATCATCCTCATTTTACAAATAAGGAAAGTGATACCTAGAGAGGCTGAGTAATAACTTGCTTAAGGTAAAATAACTGAGAAGGGTCAGAGATTCCATTTGGACTCGGGTCCAGTGACTCTAGAGTACATGTTCCTTATCACTGTGCTTGCTGCCTCCCAGTATAGCATGAAGACAGGGAGAAGGAAAGAGGCGTATTCTTGAGCAATTTATTGCAGGTCCTGTGTCATCTATAGTTTGGTTTCAAATTCTTCACTTTAGGCAGAGGTAGGGGTGTGTGGCTGTCTTAGTCCATTTGGACTGCTATAACAAGAAAAGCATGAGTGAAATGGCTTATATAAATAGCAGGCATTTATTTCACATAGTTCTGGAGACTTGGAAGTCCAAAACCAAGGCACAAGCAAATTCATTGTCAGGTGAGAGCCCACTTCCCAGACTGTGGTCGTTTTTCTGTGTCCTAAAATGGTGGAATGGGTAAGGGAGCTCTGTGGGACCTCTTTTATAAGGGCTCTAGTCCCATTCATGAGGGCTGCACCCTCATAGCCTAATCACCTCCCAAGGGCCCCACTTCTTAATACTATATCCTTGGCAGTTAGGGTTTCAACATTGGAAGTTTGGGGAGACACAAATGTTAAGACCATAGCACTGACTCTAGAACATTATTGTGTGCCCTATTGACAAGGAAGATTCTGCTTTTTGATCTGAGGTTAGTTGAATCCTCCTTTTGAAACTTTGCCTCAGACTAAACCTTTCTGTCACATGCTTGTTGAGATACAGAGGACAGAGCTGGATCTTTAATGAATTTACAGAACAACAGATGATAGGACAATTGTCGTGCCTTGTTGGTAATAGACATTTGTGTGTGACAGATTTAGGTTTGAGCCTTGAGTTTACTGGACCGTACTACATGACAGTGGGTGAGATTGACTGTATGACCAGAAGTACGAGTTAGTCAGGCAAAAGGGGTGGTGAGGCCCATAGAAAGAAGACATGGTATTTGCAAAGTACTGGGGAATTAGAACTGGAATGAGGTAAGTCCAGTAAGGATAGAGCAGTGGTTCTGAAAGTGATAAGAATTACTTGGAGGGCTTGTTAAAACACAGATTGCTAAGCTCCAGCCCCAGAGTTTGTGATTTGTTAGATTTGGGGTAGTAGAATTTGTATTTCTAACGTGCTTGCATATAATGTTGATGCTACTGGTCTGGAGACCACACTTTGAGGACCATTGGGCTAAAGCAAAAGGGACTATGAGGAAGATGGTAAGAATTGAATCCAGAGAGGTTGGCAGGGCCTTGTAGGCCAAGTTAGGAAACTCAAATTAGATCCTAGAGGGTAGTGGGAAGCCACTGGAGTGACATGACCCAGTAGGTGTTTTAGAAACATCACTCTGCAATAAGAATGGATTAAGGAGGGGTAAGGGGCTTACCCCTCTTGGAGGCAGGCAGAGCACCTGGTGGCCTTGGAGAAGTAATTGGAGAAGCAGTGGGGATGAATTAGTTCCTAATGTCCTGAGAATTGTGTGGATTTGAGAAATATTTGGGAAGGGGGGCTGATAGTATTGGCAACTGGTTGGCTGTGCGCAGAGGGATGGTGAGGGACAGGGACAAGTTAAGGAAAGTGCCTAGGCATGGAGAATCTAGTGGAGAGGGTTATCCATTTTGGATACGGGGACCAGAGTGCAGGAGCAATATTGATAGAAAAACACAGAGTCCGTTGAAAGCTACAATTTCCATTATGATATCATAGGAAAAATCTTTTGAGTTTTCTTCAACGTAGAGCAAAAAAAGTCATGTTTATCATGATCATCGCCCTCAGGCTCTGGATTGTCCAATTTATTGTTTATTGTTAAAATACATTTGTTTATTATTACATTAGCTTTTTCTGAAGAAAAATCTGAATTATGTCTCCTCCAACTTAGTACCACAAGTGATGGGACAATTGGGTTCCATGAGCTTGAGAACTTGGGTACTGCTTTCTGCTCTAATGAGAAGCATCATTTTCTTGTGCTTCCAAACCCTATCAAGAATTGCATAACTGATATGTTACAGTTATCAACTGGAAAAATATTTCCATCCTTTATACATGAAGAACTCCTAGGACTTCATTTTTTAAAAAAATCAACATCCTAAAAGAAAAAAGAGTTCACAGAAAAATACAAATCTCTTTAAATATTTGAAAATGTGCTTAAATTCACTTGTAATAAAAGAATGAAAATTAAAACAGATTAAGATATCACTTTTGCAAACATTTGAGAGTTTGACAACAAAACCTACTGGTGATGCTTTGGGGGGAAATTCTTATACATTGCAAAATGCTGTAATTCTTATAGTGAGTTATGAATATCTATCAAACACTCAAATGAAATTAGACTTCGACCCAGTTTTTACGCCTTTTGATTCACTTTCAGAAATTTATTCCATAGATATATCTGCACACGTACAAAATAAGGCATACACACGATTGCTTTTTGCAGCATTGTTTGTAATAGTAAACAACTGGACTGGTTAAGTAAACAAGGGCATACGAGGCAGCTATAAAAAAGAATTAGCAAAGTTCTCTTTGTAATGATATGAAAACATGTCCAAAAATTATCCTTAGGTAAAGGGAATATGCAGACCCCAGGGTAGTCTGCTACCTTCTGTGAAGTAAAGGGGAAAAATAAGAATATATATTTGTATCTGCTTGTATTTATGTATTAGAAAGAGGGTCATCTGGCTGGCTCAGTCAGTGGAGCGTGCAACTCTTGATCTCACAGTTGTGAGTTCGAGCCCCACGTTGGATGTAGAGATTACTTAAAAATAAAATCTTGTTTAAAACGTTGGAAAGATAGACATGAGAAACTAATAAATTGGTTCCTGTAAATGGAGCAGATGGGACAGGAAGAGATTTCTCAATGTGTACCTTTTTATATCAGCTTGATCTTTGACATGTAAGAAGAAATGTCTATGAAAACAAATGACCCATATTTTGGGTGAAATTCATGAACAAACAGGATGTGGGGGTGCTGCTATTCCTACTGCTTCCCATGTCAATGTGAACATTTGTTTCAAAGAATTACAGATCACATGTAACACTGTGCTGTGATGGAACACCAGATGTATTCACATCCACTCAATTTAACTTGTGCTCTGGAATGGTGTGTTCACCTCCATTGAATTTAACTTGTGGGAGATTGGAGACAAGGAAGGAACATTTCTTGTCGTTCACATTGAGTAGTATCTGATGAGCCTTATACCTGCTTAGCACTGAAGACATATTGTGGACACGATACCCTTGCCGTCAAGGGGCTTACATTCAGGGTTGGTGGTGGGTGGCGGTGGCAGGGGGGATATATTTTTAGGAGGGAAGAAGGGAAGGACGACAGAAAAGATAGGAGGGAGGGAAGGGGAAGGGGAAAGAAAAAGAGGCAAAGTAAATCAATTGTTTCATATTCTTTTATGAAGTGGTCAGCCAAGTGTGGCCACAAGGGAAGACAGAGAAACAATTTATTATATTACAGGTCCTAGAGACAGGAGGTAGGGTACACCACACCATTCCATGTATTAAAAAACTTTTTTGAGTGAACTGAAAGTTATCCTCTTTGCAATAATAAAAATTAGGCTTTTTTTCTCCTCTTCTCTGCCTTCTGCTTTATGGAATAAAAATCCTCAAAACCAGGAGCAGAAAACCAAGAGAGCTGTTGGGGTTCTCTCAACCCTTCTTCCACACTCAGAAATCCCTCTGTGAAGGGGCACCCGGGTGGCTCAGTCCATTAAGCGTCCAATTTTGGCTCTGGTCATGATCTCACGGTTGGTGAGTTTGAGCCCCAAGTCATGCTCTGTGCATGCTGACAGCTCAGAGCCTGGAGCCTGCTTCAGATTTTGCATCTCCCTCTCTCTCTGCCCCTCTCATTCGCACTCTGTCTCTTTCTCAAAAATAAATAAACATTAAGAAAAAAAAAGAAATCCCTCTGTGGAAAAGCCGAGTGAGGAATGACAATTATTGAGTAGCTAAAGAGAGGAGGAAATGCACAGTTTAGTGGTGGGTGCTGTTTAATTTTTCATTGCTTTGCCGGATAGACATTCACCAGCCTAGTTAAGTTGTGAATCCAGGATGGGATTCAAACTGAGCAAATCAAAGTTTAAAAAACTTAAAAAAAAAAAAAAACAAAAAAACTCCTTAGAGGAGTTAATCATAATCCATATATACAATGAGAAAAAAAGCACTGTATCATTGCTTATATTTAATTTCCCTTGTTCGTGTATTAGGTGTTCACGTTCACATTTAGCTGTTGAAAAAGAGCTCAGGTTTTGTGAAAAACCAAAATGATATCTATTGTCACTGCACAGGATGTCAGATTAAAAAGAATGAAAACACTCGCACTCCTATGGGCCCTGGATCCGCCTAGTGGCGACATATCCTAATTGCAGTTTCAGTCTTTGAATGACGGCTTCTTAATAACCCACCAAACTGTTAAACTCAATATATGATCACAGTAAGATTACCATATATAAATGCAGCCTTTGTGATTAGATAAAATCCCTGGCCCACACAGGCCAAAATTGGAATTTATTTTAAAAATTCTCTTTGTATTTCTAAGATAAATAATACATGAGCTTATTCAATTATATTTACTTTTGCCCAAATAAGATTTCTAACAAATACAACAGAAAACAAGTATATTTTATGCCTACACTATTCTACTTTTCATGAATGTATATTTTTAGATAGTCACTTATCATCCAAAACATATGCTTCTTGGTTTTGGATCTCTAGTGAACAATATTTAATCTTGCTTTATTCATCTGTTGACTTATTTTTTTTCTTATGAATAATGAAAACAATCATTATTTTAGCATGAATTAGTTCCAATATACGTGAATAAGGGACTACTTTAAAATGTAAATAAAAACACAGGTCAAGTAGACAGAGGCCAAGGTTAAGAATAGTTTTGCAGTTTACATTTAAGTCATTAAGGGGCACCTGGGTGACTCAGTTGGTTAAGCATCTGACTCTTGATATCAGCTTGAATCATGATCTCACAGTTTGTGAGTTCGAGCCCTACCTCGGGCTCTGCACTAAAGGCCCAGAGCCTGCTTGGGATTCTGTCTCTCCTTCTCTCTGCCCCTCCCCAGTTTGTGCTTGCTCTCTTGCTCTCTCAAAATACATAAATAAACTTAAAAAAAATAAAAGTCATTAAAAGATTCATTAAGAAGTATAACTCAAATTGATACCTAAAAAAAAAAAAAAAAAAAAAAAAACCAGAAGAAACTGTACAATAGGTGAATGAGTAAATAAGGAGATCCCCATTAGTTCCATGGCAGTAGCTTCCTGTAGTGGGTAACATTTCTATTTCTTCCTGTAGTACAGCCTCTGGCATCAGAAATAGATGGGGAGCCACCCCTCACTAGGTGTATGACCTTGAACACCTGTGAAATGTTAATAGTTATGTAATAACAATACCTACTCCCTCAGGACTGTAATCAGGACTCAATGAGATAATGCACATACAATTGTTGGTGCATTGTCTGCCAAATTTGAGTAACTGCCAAATAGTTTGATGATAATGATGCTGACAATGGGAAAAAAGTATGAGAGGCAAAGTGCCTTGGTAGGGTACAGTGGGTAGAAACACATGCAAGTCTCTCTCCAGGGCTTAAGATGATTTTAACCGGACATTTACTGAGTGGAAAGAACTTTCCTCTGGGAGGCAGACACCCTCGGTCCTGTCCCTAGCATTTCTAGGACTGACCGTGTGGCTGGCCCTGGACAGCTGACTTCATCTCTCCCAGTGAAGTTCACAGTGGTGTTCAAATGGGGAGGTGCCATGACCTGCCAGCTCCAACCTCTCATCTCTCCTTTGTAGGCAGGTGTGCTCCCATTAAAGAAGAGAGTTGATGAAATACTCCATACTCATTGAGAATTCCAGCTGCAATATTTAGTTAATTCTTTGTTCCATTTTATTCAAAGAAGGAGCTCATTTACATTCAGCTTTCAATGAAAGAAATTAACGTTGCCATGCCTGCCGATCCCAAGGAAACCCCATAAGGAAGCGGCCACTTTCCCATTCTCCTCCTGCAGACATGCCTTGAGAATTAAACAACAGGCAAAACTTGGATTTCAGTTAGCCTTTAATCTAACTCCCAACTTGTTAATAGTATACAAAGATGTAAGTAGAAAACATCCTAATGTTATCTATCAGTAGTTCTGAACAGTCACAGTGGTCACACTGTTGGAGCTGAGGTCACTCACATTTTAAGGAAATGCAGTCTACCCTGTTTTCAGTGGAACGCATGCTCTGGCAGTTGGCAGGCAGAGAGATGAGGCTTATTTTGTTCAGTGTATCCAGTTGACTGGAAGCAGCTGTGTTCTCTCTCCTTTACTCAGCAGTTTTCAACACTGTCCCTTTTCCTTTTATTTTAAAAGTGCTATCAGAACTGAAGGGGGCTTTCCTTGCTAAAATAAAATTAACTATACGTGTCATACATTTCTGGGTCCACTTTTCATGGTTAAATCCCCACAGAATTAGCAATTCATAGGAACTTAATTGTTAAAAGAAGTTAGCACACTTGTATCCCAAAAGTACAATTTAGAGTTCGCAGTATAGGGCTCTGTGGTATAAAGTGCCTATGAGCAACTTTCGATCATATACTGAGGCCACAGAACTTCCCTGGAGAACAGATCCGTTGTTGGCATAAACAGTGGTCACGGTAGGCTTCTCAGATAGAATATTCTGGATGCGGAGAACCTATTCAGGGGATACAAAAGATGAATACAGAACCGCCATACACCCATGTCACTCAATCACCAATAATCCCTGTCTTCCACAATGACACAATGATTAAGAGGACATGCTGTTGAAAACAGCAGTTACCAATCTTTTTAATGTTTAAGTGAAAGTACTTTTTTTTAAACCTTCAAAGAAAGTACTTTCTTAAACCATTTAGTTGCGCATGCCAACACAGGATTTACTGTTATTATAGTAATTGAGCATTAATGGAAATATTTCCACACCAATGTGAGTACTTACGCACTACTTTAGCAGGAACAGAAGTCATGTCATGGGGTGAGCTGACAATAAGCTAGGTATTTGAAATTGCCAGTATACCACACAAGGAGGGCACATGTCTTTATAGAAAATGCCTTTTGACTAGTTTCCACCGTAATTTAGTACATCAAAAGATTATCTTTCTGAAAGTATTTGAATAAGTGAAATTCTGCCAATTATTGGCTTACAGCACTTAGAAAATCACTGCATAAGTTTACTGAATTATTGGTTTAAAAGGGCTAAACAGACCATCCCTGTGACAGCTTACTGTATTATTAGTTCAAAAGGACTTGAGTCATTAAAGTTGAAAAATTAAGGTTTAAAAAATATGAGAAACCTCTGATGACGGAGGATTGTTTGGGTCATAAACGAAGAGCTTCTGGCCATTAGGATGACAGCCTACGAAGATGTCCCCCGAGGAAGGATCAATAGATAAATTATCCACTAGTGTATCCAACTTGAGTACCTTCCAAATGAAAAAACGTCAATATCTAAATGACATGAGAAACTTGATTAAATAATTTAGGGCTAACCTTTCTCGCCTCTTTACACGTGGGAAAATTATACACAGCTCCCTGCTTCCACCCTTTTAGCACCAATATTGCCTAAAATAAATTTAATAAACTGGCTTAGAGTCACTTTTCATCTTCCCTGAAATTAAGAAAGTTAGGGCGATAATCCATCTCTCTAAAAAATGGACTCCTTTTCCCTTAAAAGATGCACAATGATCAGTTAGCTCTAGGAACTCATTCAAAGCAAAATAGGAAATTCTTAATCAATCTAAAATATGTGTTGTCAAGCAGGAAGAAAATAATAATGGTGTGGAACCCAATTTCTACCTTCATTTATTATTGAAAGAGCTGACAATGTGCATAAATCTTCATTGTGGAATCCGTCTATTAGTCTTTTCAATTGTGAAAATTCTTATTGGAATTCATTGGGTACTACCAGTACTGCACGGAATGGGCTCTAAATCTGATGCAAATATCACTCCCAACCCTCTGCTGCGTGTAATCACTCAGTCCTTGTGATTGCTGGGGACAGGAGACTTGCCTAGTTTAGGCAGGAAATATTTAAAAACCCAGAATGGCAACACTGGCATCATAGTCTCTTCTAAGTGAAGCATTGTGGCAATATAGTATAACTATGTAATTACAAAGTGTAATAGATTAAGGTCTACTTATTATATGTAAAGTAAGTATTTTACCTTCAATTGAGTTAAGTTCATATTAAGGTGTTTTTCCAAAACATGAATTTCATGAGCCAGTATATCAGCAACGTAGATGTACCTTCACAGAAAGGACACACTAGTTAGAGTTCTGTGCCAGTATAAAGCTTCGTTAACACAGTATGGAAGAATAAGTCTTAATAACCTGCCAAGAAGTTAATCAATGATGGGCCCTCAGGGACTACTTGATAAAGGTCAATTTTTATTTAAAAAGTACGCTTTCAAAATCAATTCATTGTTGCTACAAACAATCCCGGAATTGCTTAAATTATTTTTCGAAAGGTTTGTAAGGGGAAAAATAATACAGGACATTATCTTGAATATAAAATCTGTGATATTTGCTGCCAAAAGGACAACAAAACAAATGTTTGACTTCCAGAAAAAAAGTTTTTACATTCCACAATATAATTTGATATTTCTAGGTGTCATTTTCATGTAGAAATATACAAAGCAGGACACACTTTATTATTTATTAATAGTCATTCACATTTGATAAAATATTTATTAGCATATTGAGAATTTTAAGAGTGAGAGATAAGTATCTATTCAGAAGAATCCGTCTACATCTAAGGACGGTGAATTAATGGACTCCTTTACGGTAATTTTACTCATTGAATTGACTGTTCCATGGCAACTGTTCTATTGAGCAATTATCTTGTGTAAAGCCATGAACTCAGTATTGTGACAGACATAAAGAAGAGGCAGACTCTTCCTAAAAAGTTCATAGCATGTGGGGATGATCAGACTGGTTTGTACACATTAAACAAATAATACAACATGATCGGTACCATGAAAAATATTTCAGGTCTAGAGACTGAAGAAATATCTAACTCTTGAGAACATAGGAGGCTTCACAAAGGAAACGCATCTGCAGTGGATATGGAAGGAGAGACGGGATTTGAGGAAATGAGGACAAAGCACCTTCTAGGCAGAAAACACGTGAGCAAAGGCACAGGGGCAAGAAGGAGAGAGGCATATTTGCAAAATAATGAGTTCTTTGTCTAAAGCAGGGAAAGTATGAAAACAGTTGAAAAGCGAAGTTGAAGCTCGCCTATTAAAGAAAGTCTAACCCTTTAGCTTGCCTTGATTTGATAAGCAATTGGGTCCCTCTGAATATTTAGAATAACAAAGTGGCATAATAACAAATGGTCAGTTCCATTCAACAAGTACTGTGCATTTGATCTGCACCTGGCAGTGCTCAGCAGGAGAAGTCAAAGAGGAAGCACACAGAGCCCCCTCTCTTGGAGGGCCTCAAAAGCTAACGGGATACAGAACAACAAAACTAACAACAATGCAAAAAATGGAAGTAGACTGAAAACAAGTTGGAAGGAAGTCTAATACGCTAGCCAGAGAGACTGAGAACCTAAACCAGGCAGGTGTCAGAGGGAAAGAAAAGGGGACTCGAATGAGGGCAGAAGCCCCAGTGGATAGGAAGGTTAAAGAGAAGGAGTTAGAGCTGAATCCTCTTTTATTAGTATTGTTTGTAGCTTGGGTGCTGGAAAGTCTGATTCTCATAATGGAAAGATAAGAGTTGGGGAGAACAACAGATTTCACAGGAGAGTTACAATGATTCCACATTCATTTTCTGTAATCAAAAGCAGAAATTGTGTCATGAAAAATGACATTTTAGTTGCCAAGGAATGCCAAATTTCTTTCCTGTTATATTTGTAGTAAATTGTTCAGTGTGCTCAGGGAGTAAATGGGAAAGTTAATAAAACTTAATATCCTTTCTGTATGTGATGGTTGGACACATAGAAACAGTGAGATAACTCGGTGGGGGGGGGGGCGATTTGGCAAAATCTATACAAGGTAACATTTAAAGGGATCACTCCTTGAGTAAGTGGTTCTATTCTGAGGGGTTTATTCTATAGAAACACTTGTACAAATGTGGAAAGAGGAAGGGTTCATAGCACTACATTTAGCCAGTGCCCAGCTGGCATTTGAACCCAGGTCTCTCTGTATCATCCCCAAACCTGAAGGTGGATCTTGCTGTAATGCTCACTTAGGGGGCTGTTCCTTAAAAATATCTGGAGGAATGCTGACAAAGTGCAGCCTGCTTGGGATTCTCTCTCTCTCTCCCTCTCTCTGCCCCGCCCCCACTCATGCTTGTTCTCTCTCTCAAAATAAATAAATAAGCTATAAAATAAATACTTAAAAAATAGCTGGAGAAGCTTCAGTGGTAAATGAGAAATACAGAGTACTTTTTATTTAAAAAAAAAACAACAGAGAAAAAGCCTCCTGCATATCCATTAACAGATAATTGGTTTAATTAGTTTAGGATCATGCCTATAATGGAATAATATACAGCCAATAAAACAAAGACATATTTATTTAAAGGAAACACATACCTCATATTTTAATATGTTTATGTAAATATGGTCCCACTTCATAAAAAATTTGCATTTATAAAATTAAGTTCTACAATGATATATACCAAAATTTAGATATTGTATGTAAATACATAATACACACACACACACACACACACACACACACACACACATATATATATATATGTATATAATATACATACAAATACCATACACCGAAATAATATCAAGAAAGCTTTTTACACTAGGGAAAAAACAAAAGCAAAGTGAAGAATTTGGCCCAGCACCATGACTAAGGAGAAATGAAGATACTCTAATAAAGAATCATACTTTTTATCAGGTGAAATATTGATCCCATTTGCTGCGTCAAACCCTTCTGCTACCACTTTAACTTCATCTGGACTGTAGTAAACAACATTTGCCCAGTGTAAGTTCAAGTATGTTTCCAAATACTTTAAGAAAGGATCAGAGAAATAGTGGTCATTGGTGGCATAGAAATGTGCCGGTCCAACAGCTATGATATCATTCACGCTGAAAGAGAAAAAATAATGTGTGAGAGAAAATAACAAGCCAGTTGGTCTCCATACTAAAGATTAAGTCTCTAGAAGGTGTACACAATATGTGCTTCAAACTTTTTGGTACGAGCCTTCCCAGGAAAAGCTCAGCTAAAATCAAATGGCTGCAGTCACATGCAATCTACTATATCATTTTTTCAGAGAACAGTTTTGTATGATAACAGGTAATCTGAAGACAGGTCATTTAGCAATTATGGCAGGACTATTATAAAAGAAAAGAGAACTTGGTGCCAACAGGGTATGTTTTTTGACAGCAAGAAATGTAGGGTTTAACAACAGTATGAAAGGACACGGCTGTCTATGGTACAGAGCTGGGTAGAACCTCATTGGCTGGTGAGCTGGTTAGGCCATAACATTTACCTAGCTTCCATTTACTCAGTTGCTAGATTTTCCTGTATTGCTCTGCCTAGTGATTAGTCAAAGTAAAGGCCGACTGTTCAATTTCTACCTGAGTCACAAAGCTGACCTGCCGAGACTAGTGAGCACTCGATAAACACTTGCAGAGAGGCGGATGATGAAACTGCCATAGTAAAATGCTTCAGGTGAGAGATTTATACGCAAAAAACAATTACATTTTTAAAACTAGTTAGGCAAGGGTGTTATTAAATTTAAATTCCAATTACCCTATGCAAAAATTTCTGAAGGAGCCTCTTTCTTCTTTGTTAAATGGAAAACAGAGCTACAGGGAAGGTGAGTCCCCTCTTTCTGAAAGAGTACCGTGATACAGAGGCTGCCTGGACAGTATTTATGCTCCTACTTATCATGAGGTGCATTTTTGGAAGAATGATAGGAAGTTCCATGCATAAGTCCTAGACAGGGATTGAGAAATTAAAAATATGCATCAAGTTCAGACTTAAAAGAAGCAGTAGGCTAAGGCAAGCTGAGCTGGGATGATACACATGATTCTCTTTTGGCCACATTATCAACTGGCTGTATCTTCGGGAAGTAGGAGCAATGCACTTCCAGTTTGTACCCCTCCAGTTCTGTGGAGCCATTAGCCCACAGCTAGCACTACCCCTGTGAAAGCACATTGTATCAGTCCCATACAAAGCACACAGACTTCATTTAAACCAGGCCACTCCTTCTTGGCAGGACAACTATTAGTATTTGGATGATGAGTCATCTGAAATGGAAGGTGACAGCAGGAAAAACAGTGAGGTTTGTCTTCTACTCCCAAGATGGCCCTGAAGAGCATCTCCCCTATAATCCAGTGTTTTATCATTTCTCAAGGGAATCCTCACAGAGCACTGATTATTATGAGCGCCAATGACTTTCCCTGCTCTACAAGGAAGCTACACACGCACATATTTATGTATGCGTATATGTACATGTATTTTACCTCTTCTCAAGGCTGAGAAGGACCATCGTGGGGAATATACGGAAATGCCAGAGATAAATCGGGGAATGAACAAAGGGACTGAGTACCTTGGAAGAAGTTCATGTTTGATAGTTTTTAGGTGCAAAAGAGAATTTTCTTCTTCTTCAAATTTAAAAATTTCCACTGTATTCTTAAATTCTGGGTGGTTTACAACAAAGAGATAAACTGTGTCATCTAAAGAATTGAAAGAACAGAGTTAATTTACAAGACATAACCATAGGACCTCTGGGCAGACACTGACATTTAAATACCACAGGCGAGGAAAGGTTGAATGTATAAACTGTTAGACGACCTAACATCATTCTTCTTCCCCTTCTTTCCCATCACTGTCTGGCTGGTGTTATTTCTGATCGTTGGTCCCCTGACCTTTAAGAAAGAGTGTTTCCCACTCCATATACAGAATTCATGAATAATCTGTTTATAGTTGAATTCAGAAATATAGCTCTCTTTTAATGCAATAATCATAGGTCTGTGAAAAAGGTTATGAAATCTAAACATTCTCTCAGGTGTTAACTGTTAGAAATTTCAAATGTAGCCTAAGTTGCTGCTAGCTGGAGAGGCAAATGATCAACTTATTTGTATGAAGAATACAGAAATAATTCATGAGTTAATTGTTCTTCTCTTACTATAGAAATGATCCAAATCTATGTTCCACAGTCATTTGCAAACCATGATAAGTTTCTTAATGTGGGTAGCTCATCAGCTCTTACCGCGGTCTATGAAAGTGCTGATACCATGTGGATTAAACGAAGCCAAATTGAACCCACGGCTGATTCTTAATTCCAGTGCCCTCGGGTTTTCTTCTTTTAGATCCATCATTAGTATCCCTCCAGGCTTATCTGGGGAAAAGCTGTGGAGTCCTGGACATTTTAAACCCTTTTCAAAACAGAGGAAAAAGTTAAATAGAGGCTTAAGTGTGTTTATGGGCTAAAATGGGCAGTATAAATAAAAGATAAATAGATCCTTTGATTAAAGGTGGTGGTATTAAAGCTACAAATGGCAAGAAAGCAGAGAGGGGACAATAGGAAAAATAGGAATTGGGGGCTGGTGAGCTGCAAGACGAACAAGAAATGATTTTTCTGAGTTGAGGCACAAGACCAGGGGTATAGTCTCTTAAGTGGATAACCACAAAGTTGGTGGCCCGGAAGATACCAGGCAGAATTGAGGATGGGAGAAGTGAAAGTTTACATATGGACTGAAGTGTTGGTGAATGGCTGCAGTCAAGACTCCCCTCCTTGTCTCACACCCCAGATCCAATCTGTCAGGAAATCCTGTTGACTTTACCTTGAAAATATATCCCTTCATAAAGATGTGAACATTCCTCCTGACCTTTTCCGTGACTGCTTTGGCCCAAACCACCACCGCAATTGTGGCAACAGTCTCACAACTGCCCTTTCTGCTTTTTTCTGGCTTTTCCCTATGGAAGACTGGTCTCCCATCAGCATCCAAATTATGCCGAGGATGTCATGCCTCTGACCGAAACTCCATCTCACTCAGATTAAAAAGTGGACGTTCTTATGATTTACTAAAGACCCTGTATGATCTGCCCTGCTCACCCTCCTACACCTTCCTCGACCGCAAACACTCTAGGTCTCTGCTCCCATCTCCTATTGGCCACACTGGCTTCCCTGATGGTCTTTGAACAAACCAGGCACATTCTCACCTCAGGGCCTTTATATCCATTGCTCCCTCTGCCTAGGAACGCTACCCCCCACCCCCCTAGATACCTAAGGCTCCTAGATTCTTTATCTCTGTTGTCAAAGGTCACTTATTGCCATTTGACATAGATACATTTTCACACGTACATAAATGGCAGCCTGACCACACCCTCAGCATGGCTGTCCCTCTCCACTGCCCCACCTTCCTTTATTTCTTGTAAAAGTACTACTACATCTGACACATATTCATTCTCTCCCCATTGGAACATGAGCCAGGACTTTGCCTCCTTTGTTTGCTGCTAGATCCCAGGGCCTGGAGCAATGCCTGGCAGGTAGTTTGTCCTTTTCCCACTGATTGCAACTATCGCCTTTATCATGTACTAAACCTCTGTTTATATATTGATCTGTCTGGGGACTCATGCCTTTTCCTGTACCAATATACCACTTTTTAATCTCTATAGCTTTGTTTATAACATACATATATACATGACTATATATATATATATATATATATATATATATATATATAATTTATTTTCCTGTATAAAATTTGGAAATTAAGTTGCTATTCTGAATGGAACATTATTTTTATTTTTATGACTATTGCATTTTCTATTTGTTTTTCCCTAGTGCATGAGAAGGCGAGGAATTTTACATGTTCATTCTGAATAGTCTGATCCAACCATTTCATTGAACTCTCTCTCCCCTTAGGTCAAACAGTCTGTTAGTTGAATCTCTTGGATTGTTTAAAAAGCAGGTAATGACAATGTCTGAAAATTATGGCAGTTTTGACTTTTTTTTCTACTTCCTATTTTTTTCTTGTTTTATTGGGTTATTAAGAATTCTAGTAGAGGGGTGCCTGGGTGGCTCAGTCAGTTAAAGCATCTGCTCTTGATTTCAGCTCAGGTCATGATCTCACAGTTTGTGAGTTCAAGCCCCGTGGGCTCTGTGCTAACAGCACAGAACCTGCTTGGGATTCTCTCTGTCTGGTTCTACCTCACTTACGTATGCTCTCTTTCTAGATAAGCAAATAAACTTAAAAAAAATTGTTTCAAATTAAAAAAAATAATAAAAAGAGCTCTAGTAGATTACTGATGGTCACAGTATTTGGGGGTGCTGTGTCCCTTTTTTAAACATTTATGGGAAGGTAGCACCAGTGGTAATGTTACACCACTGAGAATGATGTTTGCTGTAGGTTTCAGAGAAATTATCTTCTATGTCTAGTTTTCTGGGATCCTTCAAGCAGGAATGAACTGTTGCATTTTTATTCAGTGTTTTCTGGGGACCCACTGAAATGACCTAGGTCTTTTCTCTTTCAAATCTTTTCAGTCATATTTTATGCAAGTTTAAAAGAGTGTACAAAAATTAAGTCTCACTTTGTGTACAAAATTGAACATAACAGGAATTCTCCCCAATTAAAAAAAAAATCTATCAAAATGCTCTAACTTCAAGGCTGGCAGGCTCAGCAAGCAGAAAACTGGAATTGTACTATTGCTACATGGGAGTGCCACTTCTATTTTGGAGCACTGTCCCATAAACAAGAGTATGATTTCAATGCACAGAAAGCAGGGATGGTGATAACTATTCATGATTATTTTAATATTGCCCATCACATAAATCTGTTTTTTTCCTCTTTTTAAAAGTTTTACTTATTTTTACTTGCAGCAAAATATACGTACCAAAATTGATCACCTTCACCATTTTAAGTGTAGAGTTCAATAGTGTTAAGTGCATTCACATTGTCATTTAAATCTTTTTTGTATTCTATTCTGTGTCATACAATTCTTCAGTAAGGGTGATGTGGGGCTGGAGGTAACCCTCAAACCCACAGCTGTGCAAAGTGTGGAACAGGATGGGTTACATGGGCTAACATGCTTGGAGGAAGAACAAACAGCTGCCATGAGGTACACATTACTCGTTACTCATTTAGAAAGAAGTGCATTCTGGGAAATAGTAGAGACAATGCTGAGTAATTTAAAAAACAGCAGTAAAGTGGGATTATTTCTAAATTTGAAAAAAAGAAAAGACAGTCATATCACCAAGGAAGGACAAAAAAGCTGAAGAAATTCTGTTGACATGCCTACAAGATCCTTATGACTATTCTAAGCCCCTTAGTGAAAATGGCTATAGATTTATGTGCTTGGAGACCTCACTCCTCCTAATTCAGATTTATTCCTATGGGGGCTGAGATCTTGAAACAGGTGAGTTCTGGATTACACAAATCTCTGAGAACACGTCCTTTGCAAAACAAAAAACAAAAAACAAAAAACCAACACCAACAACAAACACAAAAAAAACAAAAACCAAAAAGAAACACATACACACACACACACGCACACATACACCTCAGTGCTTTCTACTTTCCTCAGGATTTTTGCGCCTGTAGTTATGAATAATTTTGATGAGGAATCCCAGTGTTTTCTCCTAAGCCTATAGACATATGTGCAAGCATGTGCTTCCAAACAAACAACCCAGAGACCTACTAGAAATATCATTTTACTCATTCTGTGTAGGTAATTAAATAAAACTTGTCTTTTGAAACTGTATTTTTTAAATTTCATATAAATATTAGTGTGTCTGCCAAAGCCTACAATGTTTCTTTTTTCCCCTCAGTGGTAACAACCAACTGTTCAGTCTTTCACCTAAAAACTATCAGGAACCTGAAGAGTGTTCTAACCCTCATTCTCCTCTAAGCCAAGTTCTCTCAGCTTTCCCATACCTCTCACAACTGTTTTATTAGTGCTGTGACTCTTCAAAAGTCCCTCTATGGTTTCCACATCAGAGTCTCAGAGCCTGAAAACGAAGGATGCTGAGAGGGAACAGAATCATTACAGGCTGCCTTCAAATTCTGATACGTCTTGGGGCACCTGGGTGGCTCAGTCGGTTAAGCATCTGACTTCAGCTCAGGTCATGATCTCGCACTTTGTGGGTTCAAGCCCCACGTCGGGCTCTGTGCTGACAGTTCAGAGACTGGAGCCTACTTGGGATTCTGTGTCTCCCTCTCTCTCTGCCCCTCCTCTGCTTGAACTCTGTCTCTCTCTCTTTCTCTCTCTCTCAAAAATAGACAAACATTAAAAAAAATTGTTTTTAATCTGATACATCTTTCTCAAGAAAAACCAAACCCACAAAAATGCCACAGACAGTCACTGGCACCCAAGCCAGGGAAGAAGGGTGATCAGAACTTCCTCATCTCCCACTTACAAAGTTTTCCAGTTAGAGGCTACTGGTGAAGGTCAGAACACAGTCAATTTTAAAGACTTTCTACTGTATACCCAGAAACGTGACTATTTTTCATCTTCTAGGAATGAAGGCAAAAGTGAAGGTTATAAATAAACTCAGTTGATTATTTTCCACTTATGACAGGCTATTCAGTGGGAAAAAGAAAGAAACTAGAAAAAGAAAAAAAGCCTTCGTCTGGGAAAGTTGGTATAGTGTTTGAAAATAAACAATAACAGCAAGAGTATAAGCTTAAAATGGAGGATCTAATGGAAAGAAAGATAGATGCTTTATTCATTTATTTTATTTATTTATTTTTAATGTTTATTTATTTTTGAGAGAGAGACAGACAGAGCATGAGCAGGGGAGGGACACAGAGAGAGAGAGAGACACAGAATCCAAAGCAGCTCCAGGCGCTGAGCTGTCAGCACATAGCCCGACGTGGGGCTGGAACTCACAGACTGTGATATCATGACCTCAGCTGAAGTCAGATGCTTAACTGACTGAGCCACCCAGGCGCCCTGATGGGTGCTATATTTAAAAGAACATAATGTAGTATGGAATATCCATAATAATGCCCAAAATATCCTTTTTAATAACAAACTTCTGAAACACAGATTGCATTGGAATATTTTAGTGCAATGCAGTAGGCACGTAAAGAGCAGTTCATCAACTGTCAAAGACTTGTTTATCTCTACATTTAGATAAGCTTGAAGACATTTTCCCAAACCTCGTTTACATGGTCTTTTTTGTTCAAAACATAGTTTTGAAAGTGAGGAATTAAAAAAACAAGTTCCTGTCCTGTAGGCCTCGTCAAACTCTCTTGGACATCCTCCACTGAGACTGGGGAAAGAAGGAGATACTCACCACACTAAAGAAAGCCAGACCATTGGGAAGTATGTCAATATCATCTGCGCCAGCCTCTGGAAGTCCAAGAAAACAGATAAACGTTATGTTCAAATTCCATTATTTGTTAGATACAGCACAATAGGGACTTTCTTTACTTTACTAGTGCCTGAATTTTTAGGAATAGTTCCAATTTTTTCTGAGGAAGCACTCTCTTTAATACACATCCATCGAAATCCCTTCCTGCAGTGAACCTCTAACTTTAAATGTTAGATATTTTATGTTTACTCAAATCAAAGTCAAGTAATCACCACACTTCCAGATATAATACAGAAAAAGCTGACATCTGTACACCCTTATGATAAACATCCAGATGTCTGTACAAAAGTAATTGACATCTGGGGAATATTACTTTCAGAGTGAAGGGCTCATAGTCATTTAACCATGCAAATATCCTTGTCCCTTTCTCTGCTCATTCAATATGAAGCAAACACAGACATTTCTCTCATTAACAGAGATAAAGCACCTGGGATTATATATTCCCTCTTTTAAAAACAATGTCTGCTTGTTCTCATAAGCAAAGAAAGCTTTCCATTTAATCTTTAAATTTAGGCTTTAAACTACAGAAAACAACTAGCAAAAGAAAATTAATGAAAAATACCATGCACCTAAGCCAGCTGAATCTTCTAACGGTTGTCTCTGAGCAGGCTACAATTACTATTGATTGTTTATTGATTGTCTTCAGTGCACTCCACACAGCACAGCAAATAATTAGACATAAGACCTTCCCAGTGGTCTCACTGTGTAAATTCTGCAGACAGATAATAGACCCAAACACAAGAAAAGAGGAATAAAAATGGCTTAGATTAAGCCAAATCATGACACATTCTTTGAGTCCACAAAATCCAATCTTCCCCTTTAAGACCTCTCCAAAGGATTTCTCCAAGATTATTTCTAGGTTGTCAAAAACAAACAGCATCTATGCAGCCATTTTGGTTTTGATTCATGAGTTTGCATTTGGTTGGTTGCCTCCAGTGTCGCCGGCTCTATCACAGTGGAGAAAAGCAAAAGAAAATACAAATGCCAAGAACTTCACTTTGTAAAGAAGACTGCAATCATGAATACATGCAATGCCTGTTCCTTGGCAAGAAGATATATGTGTGAGTGTGTGTGTATGTGTGTGTGTATATATATATATACATATATATATATATATATACACATATATATACATATATATATATACACATATATATACATATATATATATATATATATATATACACATATATACATATATATGCATACACACACACACATACACATGCTTTAAGCATGGAATGATGGAGGAGTTCTTAGCCTGGTCTGTGGATTCCTAAGGAGCCACAAATGGGTTCCAGAATCTATGAACTGGATGAAATTCTATGCAATGCAAAATGGCACCTGGATGTATGGCTGAGAAATCCTATGAAAAGGATCAACCTTGGCTTTCAGCAGGTTGAACAAAAGGTCTTTAATAGCCCCAAAAAGTTAAGAATCACTAGACTCTAATCCCAGGGTTCTCAACTGGTAATGAGCAGGGACCAGGGGACTCTACGCCACATGTATGTATATGTAAACACAAACATACACACACACTCACATGCACATGTCAGTCCAAGTTTTGCCTTCTAGACCCATTTAGTAGGAAGTCAATTAAATAAAATTTGTTGTGGGGTGCCTGGGTGGCTCAGTTGGATAAGCATCTGACTTCGGCTCAGGTCTCATGGTTTGTGGGTTTGAGCCCCATGTTGGGCTCTGTGCTGACAGCTCAGAGTCTGAAGCCTGCTTTGGATTCTGTGTCTCCTGCTCTCTCTCTCTCTCTCTCTGCTCCTCTCTCTCAAAAATAAGTAAACGTTAAAAATTTTTTGAAATAATTAAATAAATAAATAAATAAATAAATAAATAAATAAATAAAATTTGTTGTTCTTGAAAAATTACTTGAAACAATTTAATTTCAACATATACATGCTTGTGCACATAGAACAAGAAAGGATATACAGAAAAAAATAACAATGGTTCTTTAGGTGGTAGGATTATGAATGATTTTCATTTCTTCTTTATACTTTTCTTTGTTTAAAATTTTCTACAAATAATAGTATCGTTTTAGTAATCAAGAAAAGAACAATGTTTGTGAAAGGTATTTTCATTTCAACTACATCATAACTTCTTTGTGCAATCCCATCACTTAATTCCAAGAAAAAAATAGTAAGTCTTATCTGTAGCTTTCTTTAGAATAGTTTCCAGATCTACTCCCTCCATCTTCCTTTCTATATCCATTACTACAACAGGATTTTATCATTTCCTATCACCTCTTGGGTGTGATTACTGCAAGCGTAGTCAATACTGGAGAAATTTTTTTCTCCTCTAATTCAGTAATAGCAGTAGTACTAGTACTAATAATAATAGCTACTAGATATTGTGTTTACCAAGGGCCAGACTCCTCGCAAGTACATTACATACATTATTTCACACGATTTCTATATCCCTAGGAAGCAATATTATAATCTCTTTCTTTAGAGTAAAGAATACAGAGCCTTTGAATAGTTAAGCAAATTGTTCAAGGTCACAAACTGGGAAGCTGGGACTCAAGTCTTTTCCTTCTGACTTAAAAGCACACAGAAAAGAAAATACAACGTAGCAGTGAAGGGATTTTCTATGTCAGAACCATCCCCTGGTTCCTCTCTAAAGACACTTTACTTTGTAAATTTGACTGTGGTCAATTCCACATGTTAGCTTTTTCCCAAAACGTTTTGCTTCCATTCCTCCTACCAAGATCTTCCCCAATCCATATCCGGTACTTTTTGTTAAAACCCCTTTCAAAACCCTCTTGCTCTAGAAAGTCTTCTAGCTTACTTGGCACATCAGGTTTTGATCTATTTTTTATTATATCTTTGGTAATTATCTGTGTCAGAGATGGCTAACTGCTCCCCAGTATCCATATTCCCCATCTTCCTTTTCAGCTACAGGCACATGGCAACCCAGCTAAGGACATTTTCTACCCTTTCTTGAGATACTTGTGGCCATTTGCCTAGGTTCAGGTTAACAGGATGCGAGAGTACAATATGCATGCAATATCTGGGTAAAATAAGCTAAAAATAATATCCACATAAATTTTCTTTCTACCTCTTCATGTTGGGAAATGGCAACAGTTGGAGTTGGAGTCTCCAGTTGGGAGACTCAGAGGGAGAAAGCAGCAATATGTTGAAAAGACTTGTGTTGCTTCATCAACCTTTGCCCCAGATTAGCCACATGGAGCACAACCATCTAATCACCCTAGGCCATTTGCTTATCTTTGGATTGGACTGCCATGTAAAAGGGAATAAATTTCTCTCTCCTCTCCTCTAGGTGTAACTTTATAACACCAAATCAGCCCTTACCATTCCCAATAGAGTATCCAATATGTAACGGAACTATTTTTCTCCACTTTTTTGGTTCACTGGTGAGGGAGGTATGTGTGTTAGTCACTCTGGGAAAAGATACTATATTGCAAAGATAATTTGCAAACGTCTCTGAGTCTTGGGTCCTTATCTATTATATACAGAAGAGAAAAAAGAAAAAAAATCTATTATCTCACAGTAGTGTACATTTTGTTTTCCTTTCATAGTAGACTATAAAGTAAATGATCACAAGGGCTACCAACTTTAATGCTTTTTTTTCTTTTAAATCTCCCCAGCAGCATTTATTGTAAAGGTCTTGATTGCCAAGTGTATAAAACCACTAATTAACTCAAGAGAGACAATCCATTCAAAATTTTCTTTTAGTCCAGGACTCTGAATGCCCGCATTTTCAAAGACATTTAGAAAATGTTTTAAGCTTTTAAGTCTCTATAAATAGACTTAACTAGAGCCTGTCATTATAATTTTTTACTATTTAGATGTTGATATTAGGCCAAATCATGGGTGTGTAAGAGCCTGGTTTCTGTCCGTAAGATACAATCGGAAGGAAAACCAAAAAATAGGATAGTGAGCTTACTTGGTGCCCCCGCAGAAGGCACACATCTGGTATGGCATGTGGTAGGTGATTATTATTTATTAAAACAGAAAGACATGAGATGGTATGTATAGAGCACCAAAGAGTTGCGAAGAGTTCATTTCTAGTCACGGTGAATGCAGCACCATAGTGTGTGTGGGTGTGGGTGCTGATGGGGATGGAAGTGTAGGGAAAGAGGTCTTACCTCTTGGAGGGATAGCTGGCTTCAAGTGTGTGGCTACTACTGTTTCCCAAAGTGGAAACTGACAAAGAGAACCTTTCAACCCTTGTTGCCTACCATAAGAAGTTGCTTTTGCCTGTATGGGCATGTATATGCCCAGCACACTGTTATTCCCTATAATCAAAGACCACTGAATAAGTGACTGTTGTTAAAAACATGTAACTACATGCTATTGTTAACCACTATGCATCACCAACATAGCATTCAACAAATGTTCATACAGTGTGTGCTAACCACAGAAGCAAAAACAAAAACAAAAAAAACAAAAACAAAAACAAAAAAAATAGAAAGAAAAAAAGCACAATTCTAATTAGATCTAAAAATGTATCCCAAATGTGCTTCTAATCACTCATCGTCTTCGCTCTGTTGCCTTTTGAAGTGCCTCAGAGGCATTAAACACTTCACAAGAAGGGCCATAGGTGACATATTTCCTCATTCTTTCCAATTCCAGACAGCAGCTCACACACATCACAACATAAAGGTCACAAACACAGACAGACGCCTGTTCAGAATACAAATGTCTTTCGGCTTGTTTTTCTCTGAGGAGCCCTCCATCCCAGTGAGTTGTAACAGCAATACACTTGGCAGTTCATCCTGGAATGTGTCTGGCTGTGCCCTATTGTCTACTCTGGGACTTGAATTCACAGAAGGTGGGCTCCACAGGGCCAAGGGCTGTTTAATAATTTGACAATTATTAACTCAGTAGCAGGAGTAACCTTCGAGATCACTGACTCACCCTCCCAACCTTGTACAACATCCCTCACAGATGCCATCTGGCTTTTGCTTGGTGGCCATTCTGAAGGGGCTCTTCATGAATGCAGCCAGAAGGCAGGATGCAGTTGCTGAGTTTCTTGGGACTCCAGACAACCTTATTTCTAGAACTGTCTGCATTATCCAGCACAGATCTTGCCCGTGTGGTATTTGATACTGAGTTTGTATCTTCCTGCTAAGTGTGTGGGCAGCGGTAAGGGCAACAAAGAGGAGAAGCCCCAGGAGCAAGAAGTCACGGAGTCCAGGCAAGGGAGATAGAACTAGGAAGGTGGACTAAAGCAACAATGGAAAATAGGACACAGGGCACATAAAAAACAGATGCGGAAAGGGAAGGCGAATAACACAACTGGAAAGAAACTTTGACGTACAGAAGGCTGCTCTGAAAACTGATAGGTTTCATGAAAATGAAGCCTTCTTGTGTCTGATCCAGAAAAGGATCACTACTTTGTTTTTGTTCAAAGAGCACTGTGAACTCTGCCTGTAGTGAATGTGGTTATAGATATGAAGTACTTTATTAGCAATGCCAATCCAGGGCAATTTAGCAATGACTATCAAAACTTAAAACACGTCTGCTCCCTGAACAACAATCTCACCATCAACAAGTCATCCTACAGACATACAAGAGCTACATGTACAATGATGTTCACTGATTTGTTTGTGGTTGCAAAAAACTGCAACCATCCAAATGTGCATCAAGAAGGAAATGATTAAATAAACCACGGTATGTGCAAACAGTAAAAAGAAGGAGGTAGGTCTACATGAGTTGATGTGGAAAGCTGTTCACCTTCCACTGAGAACAAAGCAGGTTGCAGAATATAATCTTATATTAAGATGCCATTTGTGAAATATGCATGTATTTGTTTGCATTTGAGTTGGAAGTATCAGGAAAGATAAGGAAAACTTTATCTCTGGAGTTATTTCTGTGTGCGGTGGAGATTTTGTTGAGAGATTTTCATTTTCCATTTTGTAACTTCTCTTTTTTCTGACACCTTCACTAGCTGACCTCTAGGCTGACAGAGCACAGATTCCAGGGGCCACACACAGTGAAGAATATAAACTTTATAAAACTTGTTCAGAAAAGTCACTAAACAAGCAAGAAATCAAGCAACAAACATAGGATTACACAAATAATTAACAAATTGCAGTGAGAGTGGGGGACAAAAGAAATACAGGTGCATGAGATTTAAAAAAAAAAAAAGACTGACCAAAGAGGTTTTCACTGACTTAATGTGATTTTTCCTCTGATGAACGCTAGTGGTGTGCCAAAACACTGCTAGTGAGTTTTTTCGTGTTTTTGGCCAAACAATGTAAGGAGTACAACAAGCATTTTCTCATACTCACCGATTCCTTTAATGAGGTGGCAGTTTGGAAGGTCTACGGATTCTACTACTCTGGAGGCTTTAAGTCGATTCCTGTTTAAAAAAAAAAAAAATCTATCTGTTTATGTATTCCTTGCTTTGTTGCAGACAGGGTTTAAAGAGGCTTACAGCAATACATAAAACATAGCATAAATCTAAAGCAGATGAAAGAGAAGATAGAAAAACAAGGGTAGGAACATTAAAGAGCACCAGAAATGAAGTTAAAATAAAAATGCGTATCACAAAGTTGTATGTGTGAATGTGGATCATAAAAGAAAGCCAATAACTCAACAAATAAAACTTGTAATGCAAGTTCCTGTGCAAATATAAACACAGCACCAGGTCACATTCCACACAGCTCTGGTGTTGTGGGAAGAGCTCCAGATGTGGAGCCAGCAGCCCTGTCTTCCTACCGAGGGCCCGGAGGAGCCGGAAAATGCTCAGACCCTCTGCAAAGTGACACGGTGCCTGACAGGAGGCCAAGAGAAGATGGGTTTTCCAGAGCCAGGCACACAGAAGATACCCTACAAGCAGCTGTCAAGAACTGGGTCGAGGAGATCCCATCCCCGCACAGTGTTCATTAGGTGAGAGCTTCTGAGAACATCAATTACCTCAGCAAAACTACTTGCTGTTGCTGTTTGGCAAAAAATAAAGTGAAGAAATCATGAGAAAATGGCAAACTGTAATGAACGGTCCCCCCTCTACCAGAGAAGGCCACAAAGCAGTTTGGGCAAACAGGTGTGGGAGTTCTTCTTTTGAAGCCACATGCTATATAGGCTTTTTGCCTTCTCTTTGCTCACTCTCTCCCCTTCTCTTTCTGTTCTCTACAGTCACAAATGTTAAGAGTGCTTGCAGGGTGATTGACATTTTTCAAAGTGGGTCACATATATCACACATTTAAGAGACGACAATGGTAAGTTGCTGCTTGTCCCTCTTCCATTCATACCCTTGACAGCGTCTCACTTCTAGACACCAAATATGGGGAGGTCTACTGATCTCAGCAACATGGTAGAAAGTTGAGGCCTACCTAACTCAGAATTACCAACAGGTGGTAGCAACCATATATTTTGGCAACTCATATCATATATAGTGTTTCTAATTAAAATGTTCATCAGTCTGTTATTTTGAATCATGTAACTCAAATAGTATCCAAATTTCTTGAAACAATATAGCAATAAGGCTATAAAAATTAAAGTGAATCAAATATAAATAAAATAGAAAATTAAAATTAAAAGTAACTAAAGTAAACATATAAAATATGTAGGTGTAATGAAAGTTAAACATAAAATACAATGTTAACGCAAAGCAAGACAAAATACAATAAATCTCACATTTACAAGTCCCCGGAGGGATCAAATTTTTCATTTTTTATTTAATTTTATGTTTTTTGAAGTTTATCTATTTTGAGAGACAGAGAGACAGTGAGAGCAAGAATAGGGGAGAGAACAAGGGAGAGAGAGAATCTGTCAGCGCAGAGCCCCAGGAGGGGCTCAATCCTAGGAACCATGCCATTATGACCTGAGCCGAAATCGAGTCAGAAGCCTAACCGACTGAGCCACCCAGGCCCCCCATCCCTGGAGTGATTTAAAGAGAAAATATGTATACTTAGCCTAATATAGTAGAGTGGCGGTAATACGAGTGATAATGGGAATGCCACTGCTGATAGCCATGGGTGGTAAAAGAAAATCAATAATAAAAACAGTTAAAACTCACTGAGTCCGCCACTGTTCTATGTGATTTACTTGAATGACTTCATTGAATTGTTACAACAATCCTAAGAAGTAGGTACACTTGTCCCTACTTAGGAATGAGGGAAGTGACTCAAGAGGTGAAGCAACTTTGCTGAGGTTTGACACCTGCTGGGAAGAACCTTCCAAGGCAGTGCTCTAACCCACTCTGGTATTTTTCTCAGAAAGGAAGGAAGAGATCTGTGCTTCTGCCTTAGCAGCAAGACTGCCTGACCATCAGCAGGTTAATCTCTATGGACATCAGTCTTCTTTATGTGTAAAACAAGGATGAGGTTAGATGACCTCTCAGGTTCAGTGGATACTGCATGACTCCAGAAACAGATGGAGATACGTCAGTAGGTCTCAGCTGTGGCTTCATCAACTTTCTGTGTCATGCATTGGCTTGGGTGTCAATTTTATACAACTTACTATTATGTCCCTTTAACTTTACAAAAAGAGGGAGAGGATTATCATCTACCTATTGCCAAGATAAACTATATGGATAAAATACAATTCAGATGTGTTTGAACAATTTAGGTCGGTTATATTTTTACAGACAACTTAGGTCTGCATAAATGACTGATGATTACCCACTGCTAATAGGGTAACCTTCATCAACTAGTTTAGCTGTACAATATCATCTCTAGAAATGCAGACTGCGAACTATTAAAACTGAGTTACACAGGGGGCACCTGGGTGACTCAGTTGGTTAATTGGTTAAGCGGCGGACTTCGGCTCAGGTCATGATCTCACAGTTCATGAGTTCGAGCCCCGCGTCGGGCTCTGTGCTGACCGCTCAGAGCCTGGAGCCTGCTTCAGTTTCTGTGCGTGTGTCTCTCTGTTCCTCCCCCATGCTCTCTCTCTCTCTCTCAAAAAAAAAAATGAATACACTTTAAATTAAAAAAACAAAACAAAACGGGAGTCACACAAGAGTTGTGCAGAACTTCTGGTTAATCAAATCATTTTTTCTTATCTTTCCTTTAGAAGAAAAGATAGGGTTTTGTTTCCAACCTTCGTGGCCCATCAAGACTTTCACATCCTTTTTGTAGAATACTGCTAGGCTTTTTACCTGGTAGAACTACCAGTTCCCTACCCATTAGTGAACTTCTGCATTAAGGCTGGTAGGACCTATTAGCTAACAAACCTAAAGCCATTCTCAACCCCTTTCTTCCTTGCTCCTTTCCACTGCAGAGACAGACAAGCCAAATATTTGCTTTCCCAGCCCCCTCTGTATTTAGAGGCAATCATATGACCCAGGCTTTGGAGAAAGATATTTTTGTTCCTGATAGAAAATGCAGACATGGGGCGCCTGGGTGGCTCAGTCAGTTAAGCGGCCGACTTCGGCTCAGGTCATGATCTCACCGTCCGTGAGTTCGAGCCCCGCGTCGGGCTCTGTGCTGACCGCTCAGAGCCTGGAGCCTGTTTCAGATTCTGTGTCTCCCTCTCTCTCTGACCCTCCCCCGTTCATGCTCTGTCTGTCTCTCTCTGTCCCAAAAATAAATAAAAAACGCTGAAAAAAAAAAAATTTTAAAAAAAAATATTATAAAAAAAAAAAGAAAATGAAGACACAAGATGAGAGCTAACTGGCATCACCCCTTCTCCCTTCTTCATGATATGACCACACGTACAGTGCTTGAGACTATACCAACCATTCAGTATCCTTAACACGACAAGTATGAGGACATAAAGCCAACAGTGAAGGATTGAAGGACAAAACTAGAAGAATCTAATTTTTTTATATGACCACGGGCTTGATGGAAAAGCTATAGAATGACTTACCTACAAAGTTTTCATCATGTGAGAAAAATAAGCCTTTATTTATATATAATTAATTTGATGCATGTTATTTGCAACTGAAAACACTCCTGTTAACCAATTTAAGAAGTCTGGGGAGTATATATGAGAAAACTACACAAACCTCTTTGGACTAGGAGATCAGTCAGCTCAAATATATTTATACCAAATTAAAAATAAATAAATAGGGAAACCTGGGTAGCTCAGTCGGTTAAGCATCTGACTTTGGCTCAAGTCATGATCTCGTGGTCCATGAGTTCGAGCTCCATGTTGGGCTCTGTGCTGACAGCTCAGAGCCTGGACCCTGCTTTGGATTCTGTGTCTCCCTCTTTCTCTGCCCCTCCCCTGCTCTTACTCTGTCTCTCAAAAATAAACATTAAAAAAATTTTTTTAAGTAATATATTTTTAAAAATAATAAATAAGTAAACAAATAAATGGTACAAACACAAATAAGTGACATTTTTGCTACAGCCTATTTGCTCCCTAACACTTTATGTCCACAGCATCCTTGTGACTGAATTAGGTCAGGGATGGCTGTCTGCTGTCATGCAGCCATTGCCAATCAATCATAGCACTCTTTCCCTTTAACCCACAGCCAGCCTCAGACATAATGTTCTAGGCAACCGCTACTGCTTCAGGCTCCTTCTGCTTTTCTCACTTTCCTCTTCTTTTTCATTAAAATTTTGTTATTTTTCTTTTAGTTACAACTATACGATAGGTGTAGTGCAGCAAAGAATATACACGGTCTTCCTTCAACTGAGCCAGCAGTCATTTCCCAAATGACCCCTACCAGAAACAGGTACATCAAGGTTCTTCAGCAGGGGTCCAGTGGCCTTTATGGAGTCGTGGGTAAAATTCAGGGATCCATGAACATAAATGGGAAAAAAATATATATCTTTATTTAAACCTAACTGAAAGTAAGTCTCCTTCAATGATGACTGCAGGCAAGAAGCCACAGAAGTTTCTACTAGCAGTACCTATGTCTCCCTGTCAATAACAGAAATCACAGACATTGTTACATCACATTTCAGTTGCTGTAGATATCTCAAAATACCATTTATACTCACTGAAACTTCAAAATATCTATTGCTACATATTCAACTACCTTTATATCTATGTAAGGCTTTAATTAAGAAGCCCACATTGTTGTATCATTAGATTTTTAAAATAAGCTGGTAACAGCATTTAAGTATTTAAATTAAGTATTTAGTATTTAAATACTTAAATAGTATTTAATTTTGTTTTACAGCCCTATGTATTGTATTTTATGCATTTAAAAACATGATGGACACCAAAGTGTCTTATCGGTTGATGAATGGATAAAGACGTGACAGATGCGATACACACACACACACACACACTCACACATACACAATGGAACAGAATTCAGCCATACAAAAGAATGAAATCTTGCCATTTGTGGTGACCTGGATGGAACTACAGACAATAATGCTAAGCAAAATAAGTCAGAGAAAGACAAATACCATATGATTTCACTCATGTATGGAATTTAAGGAAAAAAAAAAATGAGCCAAGGGGAAAACAGAGAAAGACAAACCAAGAAACAGACTCTTAACTATGGAGAACAAACTGATTGTTACCAGGGGGGAGGTGGGTGTGGAGGGATCGGTGAAATAGGTGATGGGGATGAAGGAGGGAACTTGTGAAAAGCACAGGGTGATATATGGAAGTGTTGAATCACTATATTGTACACCTGAAACTAAAATAACACTGCAGGTTTACCAAACTGAATTAAAATAAAAACTAAAAAAAAAGAGGGGCACCACACACAAAAATTAAAAAATAAAATAAAAGCATAATGTTGAGAAGGAGTCAAGACTTTACCAGACTGCCAAACAGATCTATGGCCCAAAAGTCTAAGAACCCTGCCTGAACATTGTCATTACAGGTAACTTTCAATGAGCACTTACTACGTATTTGGCATTGTTTTAGCACTTTACAAGTACAAGAATGAACTTCATGTTTTCATAGCCCCACTATGGAGTGGGTAGTATTGATATCCCCATCCTACAGATTGGGACATTGAAGCACAGAAAGGTGAAATAAAAAGCCAAGGTCCCAGGTAAATAGTGGAGCTAAGGAATGAATTCAGGCCATCTAGGCCACAGAGCATGAACCCTTAACTAACAGTCATTACCATGAAATCAATTTCTATTTCTTTCACTTAGGAAAACAGCATTAGCCATCCAGAACAGGATGAGATAGGGGCAGTTAATTATTATATTGCCTCATCTTCAGCAAACTAGGAAAACAGTGTTACTACCTGGCATTACTTTGTTCCATATCTCATGGCCTTTGAATTTACAAACCACTGATGGGGCTTTATCTTCTAAGTACAGTCTTAAATATAGACAAACAGGGGCTTTATCTTTTGTATACAGACTTGTAAAACCTCTTGGAATTTTCACCCCTTGAGTCCCCTTAATGCTGGTACTTAGTAACTAAGAATTTGTGATTAGGCATGTTAAGCTGGAAGTAAGTAATTTACTCCAAAGGCAGAAAAGCTAGGAAGCTGTGGGGAAGCAGGGGGCAAAAGAGAAGACCTAGTTTGGAGTTTACGTTCAGCACTTATTACCTGTTGAGCTACTGGTTGACTTCCTCCAGCCTCAGTTTTAACACGTATAATATAGGAAAGAAGACATATATGAAAACTGAATGGAGGCATAAATGTAAAAGGAATTTCTTTCCAAATGTCAGTAAATGTACATTTTGGTTTACTATAAAGAACTTTTGACACAGTGATCAGCACACAGCAGTCACACAATAAATGATAAGGAGGATGGTAGTTTAAAAATAAAACCTGAACTTTCAGAAGAGTTCAAAAGCAGACTGGATAGCTTTTTGGTGCGGCTGTCATAAAATCTATCATGCAACAAGCGGAATATTCAGATGCTTGTTTGGGGATTCCTGCTCACGCATAGGTCTCTGATGTACTCAAGTCTCATGATTCATTCAAGTATGTGTACTTTGCAGCAGGTAGCAACTGGCCCAGGGAAATTTGTGTCTTTCTATTTTCCCCTTTATTGCTCAACTAGGGAGGAGTAGAAAAGTTGGTTGTAATATGCCATCCTCCCCTGGGAACTTTGGCCAGTTACAGTTCAGAAGGAAAGAGACAGCTTTGATTCCATTTATCCATCTGGGGCATACTTATCCTAAAAAAAAAAAAAAAAAAAAAAAATTATTCGCTGTTTATCTGAAATTCAGGTTGAAATTTAAGTGGGCGCCCTGGGGGGAGAGAAATAACTTGAGTGCCAAAGCGCCATCTCTAAAAATAGAATAATGAAATAGCTGGTACCAGATGAGAGCAAAAAAACAAAAACAAAAACAAAAGCCTGTTTTTTGAAGAGCCTTTCCTTATGGGGAGGTAGGAACATGCTGCTTTTCAAAATAGACGCTAAGGGTCTGAAAGGAGAGATGCTATGCATTTGAGCACCCCACCTGTATCTGTCAAGAGCAGGCACAATCACAGGGTTGCCAAATAAAAGACAAGATGCCCAAATTTGAATTTCAAATAAAGAATGATATTTTAGTATAATCATGCCCCAATATTGCATAGGATCCGCTTATCCTACAAAATGGTTCGTCGGTTATCTAAAACTCAAATTTAACTGGGCATCCTGCGTTATTTTCTAAATCTAGTCACCTATCACATATCCTAACGTTCTCACATCAGCCGATTGAGGGCGTCAACTATCCGAGGAAGTTACCACCCTAGAAAGTCACTGCTTGGTAAAATTTATTACAGTCAAATCTCTCTAAAGAAAAGATGCATTAAATTGTAAATTACCTGTAAGGTACATTCTATGTAAATAAGCTTCATTTACTTTTTCTTAGGTTTGCAACTATAACTCATTTAAAGGGACTTAAATTTAAAATTTTAAGATTGGTAAGAAGAAAAACCCATGATTTGGGAAAACTTCAGCTTGTGGAACACTGATAGCTTGAAGTTCAGGACAATTTAATGAGCTTGTGAATTTTAGTGGTACTACCTTTGAAACTGAGAGCTGGACAGAATGTACAAAACCATCCAATTCAAGAATGTTCTGCAGAGCAAGTTGGGGATTTATGTAACATGAAAATTCAGGCCAACATGTCCATTTCCTACCAGTAAGAATTCTTCCCTCTGTCACACACTTCCCCCAGCTTGCACCCCTTTATCAGCAGATAAAGCTCCAGCTATAGGTCAGTAGACACAGAAACCCTGGCATCACCTTTGACTTCCTCCCCCCCATCACTGGGGCTCAGGTTTGGGCCCCTGTTCTGTTATTCTCTCCAAACCACTGCAATACCTTAACTAGTTTTCCCATATCTGCTTACTCTCTATTCTACTACTTCTCAGTTGTAACTGCATATTAGAATTATAAGGAGAATCTTTTAAAATAAACGCTCAGGGCGCCTGGGTGTCTCAGTCAGTGAAGCATCTGCCTTCAGTTCAGGTCGTGATCTCGCAGTTTGTGAGCTGGAGCCCACTTCAGATCTATTTCCTTCTCTCTCTGCCCCTCCCTCACTCACATGCTTGTGTGCGCGCTCTCTCTCTCAAAAATAAATAAATATTAAAAATAATAATAAAATAAAATAAAATAAAATAAAATAACACTCATGCCTCGGCCCCACTCAGACCAACTGAATCAGAATTTTTGGGGGTGCAGCCCAGGCATCAGCCTCCCAGGAGATTCTAACATACAGCCAGGATTGAGAACTGCTCTCCTCCAATCCGTCCTTCCAGCTTTGTCTCTATGTAGCACAACTAACTATGCTTTATAACACAGCAACTGATTAGGCTTTATATGGTTTAAACAGATTCCTGTTGAAACGCACACACGCACCAACATCAATAGTTCTCCTTTGCCTATCAAAGCAGGCCCCAATTTTTGAACTCCTAGTTAACCATCTCAAAACCTTTCCTACCCTGGACTCCTTAACTCCCCTCAAGTTGGTCTACTGCTAATCTCCAAACTTTCCCACCCGTTCCCCTTTGTTCATGCTTCGTTTTTCATCTGGGATGGCCTCCTTCATCCCCACATATGTTTCACCCATCCTTCAAGACCAATTTCAAATAGTCTCTTTCTCCTGAACTCCACCTTCAAGGGCTCCATCTTTCCTCCTTAAGCCTGCAGGGGTTGGTTTGTACCTGTCCTGGACACCCAAATTGATACGTTTGTTTTACTTCTCTTCTCCCCTGTAATAGGGTGAACTTCTTAAAGGTGAGGACAGTGCCTGACTCCATTACAGGAGCCCAACACAGCACACCATACAGAATTGGTGCTCAGTATTTCTGGAATCCATCTGCACGAGGCTTATAAAATTTGAGTTGGTAACTTATAAACTAGGATGTCTACCCATCCGTGATTTTCATTATAATTAAATTGGGACATGCACTAGGCTTGTGCTGTTTGACATTCTGGCTTCAGGGTTCCTCAGTGGAGATAAATAAGGAAGTGATGTAAGACCAGTCGCTGAATATCTCAAATATATTTGATGCACAGCGCCAAGATTAGAAAGATGAAAAGTTTCTCAAACTTAGGCAGGGGAGGGATGGTGCACAACTTTATTAAAGAAGGAGGCTGGTTTGGGCAACAAAGAGAAGCAGCACCAATGACTTGAAATAAATCTTTATAATGAAAGTTTCAGTGCATGAGTAATAGTTTTGCTTCCAAGTTTAAAGAGCTGGGTTTGCCTGGGAGTGCTTGCAAAGCACTCGCTGGGGCTCCTCAACTTCCCAGAAAGTCTCGAGATTCAGCCCAAACTGTGTTAGGTTTTGCTAGAAGCTGGGGTGGGGGTGGAGGTGTTTCACAAGCTGCGGATCTGAGAACAACCCGGAGTTTTCTGCCCGGCAGCTGGAGAATCCCTGCATGGCCTGCGCCCTCTCCCGCAGCCGGCGGCCACCCGGGCCTGGGGACCCGAGCGCGGGGGAAGCTCGGGGGGGCGTCCCACAGCCGGGCCGCGCGCCGGCGCCTCGGTGCGCGAGGGCCCACCTACCTGAGCGCCAGGAGCCTCTCGCCCAGGAGCGCCAGCGCTATCCCCAGCAAGCTCAGAGCCACCAACCTCCCCATGGCTCGGGAGCCGGCGCCGCCAAGCTCTCGCTGGACGGGGAGCACGGTGGGCGGTGCCCGCCTCCCGGCTCCGGCCGCGCTCCGCCCCGGCTCCGCCCTCGGCCCGGCCCTTGGCCTTTGTCACCACCCGCTTCCCCAGAAGCTTTCCCAGGATGCCCCAGTTTAGGTTGAGGGCGTGAAATTTGGAATTCCTTCGCCTCCTATCCCAAACAAACAACCCCAAGGACCTCAGGCAGCCCGCGTTCCTTTCTCATTTTCCTAGTCTTCAAAGACATTCCTTACTCCTTATCCCAGTAGGAAACTTCTAGGTAAAGTTTTAAAGATTCTTTTTCATTACAGGAAAAGATACAGAGTCCTGTCTTGTAAATAACCTCATGCTGGAATCACTATTCTTTATACCAGGGTGTAGACGGAAGGAAAGAGACATTCTGTTCCTGGTAATCCTTCATCTGGGCTCGAGGACTGCAGACCTGAACACTTTTTGATCTCAGCTCAGTGTACGGGAAAACTGTTTTTTGCTTTCTTTTACTTTAAGAGCCATAACATGAAGAAAGAAAGAAAAACAAATGTAATAGAGAAGGTTATTGGTTCAGATTGAGACAGACCGAGTATGCCTGAACTAAGCTTCCAATGGTTCCCAGGGTTTATTTGCCATCCTACAGCGTGTAGGCAGAAACCATCACAATTTCCAATCTTCAACAAACATCACTTTCTTAAACAACTTGTAAATAAAAGCAGATGCTAATTTCTTATCTGCCCCTCCCCCCACCAAAACCAAAACTCCTCTCCTTCTGTATGTGTGTTTCTCTGATTCAGTCCTACAGGATATTAGGTTATACTGAATGGTAGGGAGAAAAACAGTTGTCTTTTGAAAGAACAGACATGTGTCATGGGTCCCTCTGGCACAGACAAATCTCAATTTAGGATGAGGCTGAGACCCAACAGGTGCTGGGCCACAAAAGGAACAGTACCCCAGGATTTAGGATGGAGATATTTGCTGTAAAGAACCAGAGCTTTAAAGTTCGGCAGAACCTGCATAATCTCAATCTCAGAAAATCTTGGAGAAACTTTCGATTAATGTTATTAACACGACCAGTGAGTTCCCTGAAACTCAGTGTAATTCCCTCATCACTCTGTGTAAAAGTGCTGTATCTCCATACTCTTCTTCCTGCTGAGTGTTGTGCTGAGTGTCGCTGTCGAAAGAGTTTCTGCAGAAGTAGCCCCCATTCTTACCCCATATCCACCTCTAAGCTAAGGCTGGGAATCGCTATTTCTCACAGACAGATGGGGAAGAGAGGGATTTTCTGATCTGGAAATCAGAAGTCTATCTTCTCCATTGTAGAAGGATGGAGAAGACCAGTCACTAAATGTTGTAGTATATATCTGTTATTAAATGTTATGGTATAGTTTAGCAATCTTTTGAGATAACAGATCTCTAGGCTACACCAAGAACATAACCCTGGGTTTACATTATTTCATGAGAAAAGTGGGCAACCAAGTTGCCCAATACAGAACAAACTTGTTCTGGAACTTGTCTGAATGCTGGCAACTCTTTACACTTGGTCTGAAGCAGTGTTTCTCAAATAATGACATGTAACTAGTTTATAATTAGAAATTTAATGGTTCTTAAGCAAAATTCCAGAAATAATAATACCTTTTATCAATGCTTCTCAAACTATGTGTGGTGAAGGACAGGTTTTTCTTCTCCTTTGTGAAGTACAATGAAAATAATTACTAGAAATGAAGTAAAAACTCAGACACAAAATACAAGCCCAAATCTTTTATTATTTGATTCAACAGACAGAAAATGAGTTTGTCAAATTTCTATAACAGTTTCTAAATGCTTGCTTTCAAATTTTCATATTTATCTCACCATGGACCAAAAACAAAGAGTTCACAGATTGAAAATGGTCTTTGGAGCACACTGTAAGTGGACTGCCTTTCATGATTGTGCTTTTAACTCTTTAAAGTTTTTTGCCTGTATTATCATGTGTAATGTCCCCGGTGATCTGTGGAATAGGTGGCTCATGATTATTATCATTTCATACACTATGTGATGGCGAGGTGTTCCCTCCATATTCCTTTTCTTTTTCTCCCTGTCCTTACCTCTCTTTTAAAAAGGGGGTAGATCTTTTAACACAAAAATACATTGAAGAGATGTTATAAAAGATAATTATTATAATTATTATCAGTAAAAGAAAGAATTGCTTTGTAGATGGCTTCATTCTATGGCTTCTCAGAAAAAAGTAAAGGAGACCTTTCCCTCCCAAGTCATTTTATTGAGAATCCAATATATTAAAATATAAAGAAATGCAATGACAAAAATCGTTTATATACCTATTTTAATATTTATAGTTAACAAATTATAAGTCTTCAATGATTAGGTTGAACAATATGAACTTGTTTTCCTTAGGGATCAAAAACACCCAAATACAAAATACAAGGTATTTGCTCCAATAATGGAGCTCAACTTTGAAATGAATGGGTTTATTCAATTGGGTTAAGGTATAGCTAGGACATTTGAATAAAAAAAATTCTAAGATAATGTTGAAAGTCAATAAGATAGCCTACCTGTCCCCACTAGACACGAGCCTATTTCTACAGAGGGCTGTACAATTTCCTGCCTCTCTTCCAGGAGCAGCAGGACCCTGGAGGAAGAGGACAAAGGTGTAGAAAACACTGGGAAAGAAAAGCTGGGGAGACCAGAGACAAAAACTCCCAGTCTCCTTCACAGGCTGACTATGCAGAAAAAGGAAAGACATGATTCCCCCAGTCTAGGAAATATATGCATGTTTCTTATCATCTAACAACAATAATGCCTCCAGTTATCAATGAATGAACCTTGCATGCAACCTCTTTCAGAGTGACAACCAGAGCTATTGTTTACTGAACAGTTCCTATGCCAAACACTTTCTAAACACTGCCTCATTTAATTCCCATTTGAACAACTATTTGAATCAGGTACTATTATTACAGCGGTTAAGAGGTTATAGAGGTTAAGTGTCTTGCCCAAGGTTACACACCTGGAGAATGGTGAAGCCAGAATCCAGTGTTAGAAAATTTGTATCAAGACACCATTTCCACCCTTCATATATCTCTTATTAATTGTCCAATATAAAGATTTCTATACTTCTGCTATTCGTGGCAAGAAGAGAAATGAATGAGCTGGTAGTGAGAGCTGTGGAAAATCATCTCATGCCAATGGATACGAGAGGGTCTTTAAAACAAGGTTGCTTTAAAAAAATTTTTTTTCATGTTTATTTATTTTTGAGAGAGAGAGTCGAAGTGCAAGTGGGGGAGGGTCAGAGAGAGAGGGAGACACAGAATCTGAAGCAGCCTCCAGGCTCTTGTCAGCACAGAGCCTGACGCGGGGCTTGAACTCACGAACCGCAAGATCGTGACCTGAGCCTAGTTCGGCTGCTTAACTGACTGAGCCACCCAGGCACCCCAAGGCAAGGTTGCTTTTTATACTTTCCTTTTCCTGCTTACATCACTTAACCTTTATTGTGTTCTGCATCTCTAAGCAATTACTGGGAATTCAAAATAAAGGAGGTCCACATTCCTGTCCTGGTGGTGGTCATAGGCTAGCAAGAGAGAGAGGTACCTGGACATATGCGATGTTGTGTGTCAAGTGCTAAGAACTTCGATCTTACCTTGTAAGTGACGTAAAGCCACTAAAGCCTTTTAAGGAAGGGAGAAACAGCTGTGTTTTGCAAAGGTCACTCTGATGGCTGTGGGAAGGGGAGCTGAAGTGTACTTCCCAAGTCTGCTTGAGAGAAGAGACAGATTTGAACAAGGCAGAGGCAGTGGGGAGGGAGGAGAGGGAGCAGATTTAAGGAATGTCAGAGGTTGAATGCATAGAAAGTGGTGAATGATGAGATGGGAGAAAAGGGAGGGTTGAGGATGACATGTTCCCCAGTTGAACAAGGGAAAATGGGGCTGTGCCAACTGGGACAGGAAGGTTTGAAGAGCACATCTGATGTACTCAAAGCCCTGGTGACGATTGCAGACAATTGGTGCTCAGGGATGAGGTCTTATCTGGACAAGGAGACTTTGGGATCATTAGCAGACAGTACAGCAGACTGAATCAATGTCTGTCAAGAAGGGGAGAGGTTGTAGCCTGAAGTGAAGTGATATAGGTCAAAGTCCTTAAAACATTTTGGTTGTATAAGTGGCTAGGAGGCAGGTTGCAACGTGAGGAGTGGAACGGAGAATTAGGAACTGAATTGAAATTCAGGGAATTACCTTAAACTAGAGAAAGCAAAGACTGGCATAGACGTGGCTGTTTGCCTTTTCTCCTGAATCTGGGCATGGTCTTGAAGTTGTTCCTACCATCGTGTTCTAGGCAGTCACTCCCTAGCCATGGAAAATGAAACCTATTTACTATTCACTTATAGGGACTGGGAACCATGTGAAAGATGGAGGTAGAAGTGGTTTGGAAAGAAATCTCCAAAGTTATTTGTGCTTGGGTAAGATGGCTCCTCTCCTGGCTTCTATACCCCCACTGGTAGGAGTAACAAGAGAGCCTTGAAACATGCTTCTGTCAAGACCTCTCTCTTTTTCAACACTCATGCCTTACCTTCAATATCTATGTAATCTCATTAGGCCCTTTATCCCTATGTTATGTGGTCACCATCTGAAACCCAGCTCCCTAGTCAACCTTTATTCTCCAGACTCTCTTCCCAGTTGACTGAGTACTTTCTCCCATCTCCCTATTCCCCTTTAACTTCCAAAACCCTTTTTTGTGTGCTTTGGAACTCATAGTCACAACAGAATGTCCTATATCCTCACTGTCTTCACTAAGTATCCTCTACAACTTTCTGCGTTACCTTCTTTTTTTTTTTTTTAATGTTTATTTATTTTTGAGAAAGTGGAGGAGGGGCAGAGAGAGGGAGAGAGAGAATCCCAAGCAGGCTCTGCATTGTCAGCACACAGCCCAGGGCAGGACTCGAGCTCACAAACCATGAGATCGTGTTCTCAGCCGAAATCAAGACTCAGACTCTTAACCCACTGAGGCATGCAGGCGCCCCTCTGTGTTATCTTCTGACCCCCAGCTGGGACACTTTCTCCCTGTCCTAGAAGGTTCTAGCTCCTGGCTCACAACCAATTCCTTTTATACTATCTGTATTCGGTTCTTAGTGATCTTAACATTCGCATCTGTAGCTTTTCCAGACCCACCCTTTTAGTTCCATGACTTCTTTTCCTCCAATGACCTTGTCGTTACCCTAATCTGCCACCTACTCCTATGGTTATAAGATTTTGCCACTACCAGCAATTACAATACTTATAAAACCTCAATTTTAAGATCTCATTTTACTGCTACCACCTCTTATCTTTTCAGCTCATTCTCTCACTTCACTTTTGAAAAATTTTGGACCCTATTTTGATGTCTTACTTTTTGAAAGCTATTGCCTCTTACTCATACATACTCCATTTAATTTCACTTTTCACAGTGCCGATTCTGTATAAGGTGGTTTTTCACTGAAATAGCATTATATCAATTTAGAGTAGTAGACTATAACTATATACATTTTTCCTAAGTTCTGAGCGTGACGGTGTGCCCTTATCTAGTAAGAACTAGTGAAAAACTATTCAGCTAATGTCTGCAAGTAGGCGCGTTTTCTGAAAAATGCATTATTTCTTCTTTTGAGTACCCTTTCCTGACATTTATTCTTCGTCCTGGTGAACAGCTTTGACTCACGCAGGCTGACAAAAGCAGTGCCATGGGTGGAACTGAGCCTGCCACAGGACACAAAAGGAGAGCATCACAGCAGCCTTCAGCTGTAGACAGGACACTCAAAGCCCATTCAAGGAAACGTCTGAGGAACAGCCAAGATTAGCCAGCCGACTATCAGATTCTGGAGCTAGTCCTTGACATCGTCAGGGACATCATGAACCTGACTGCAGCTTGGGAGGACAAGACAACATTTTAACAAGTGGAAGCTGAAGGCAACCACTGCCGGGGTCAGAGAAGGGACAGTGATAGGCAGTTGGAGAGGCCAAGAGCTATCTCTGTAGAGGCAATGTTATCAAGACCAGGAAAATCCTTATTCGGTTAATGCCCCCATTTCCTAGAACCCCAATTACTCTGCTGATGAACTCTGTGCATATGGCACAGACAAGCAGAAGGAATTTAGGTTTTATTTGTTATGTATTATTTTAGGAAGAGAGACATGAGGGTCTTAAGGAATTACTTTGGAGACTTATTTCATTTTCTGCCTTTCATTTATTATTCCTACAAGCAATGTTTTTTTTTTATTATTGTCATTATTTCTTTCTAAGCCTGTTCCTTTTTTTTTATTTCATTGTTTTGTATTTCACAGAAGCTGTGGAGTTTGAATTTGCCTGGGTGCCTTAGGGGGAAGACGAGCTCCCTATTGGCATGGGAGTTAGAGGCAGGCCAGTTACTTTTTTCAAGCATACATAGTGGGTCTCATATATGTTGACTTCACATTTTATGACTTAAAAACATAATGGATGTTTACATGAAGTATGATCAATTGCAGAGATGGAGGGAAGGGATCCTAACTTACGCCCTCTGAATTCTTGATAAACTTATGTTTCATTTCTAATAAACTCTTTTATATTCTTTATTATATATACATATACATATATACATATACATACATATAAATATGTATATATATACATATACATACATATATATGTATGTATATGTATATATAATGTTTTAAAAGAAAGTCTTGTCACTCTTCTATGTGAGAAGAAATCAAAGTTATTTGAGAGTCTAAGAGTGGAAAATGAAGCCAGTTCTAACAATGTGAGACACTGCCTACAGGTCCATAAGTCACAAGAAATCACAGGAGTATGTCCAGGCAGGCCGTTGGAATAATGGAAAATTCCTAGTAAAGGAAATTGGTCAGAATTGGACAGTGGGGAACACACGGAAGGAAGACCTAAAAAAGGATCGTGGGCATGTGGGCCAGCAGCGTCTGCTCAGACCAGGCCAGTGATTGTGAGCACTGACTGCTGACCCCTTTCAAGCCCAAGGGCAGCTATAGAGCAACTTGGGATTGACAGTTGTCCTAATGGCACCACAGATGATTTAGAAAAACTCACCCAGGCAATCTCCCAAATCTCTGGTAAGCCACCTCCTGCCACCAAAGAGGGAAACAGCGAGAAAAAAAAAAAAAAACCAAAAAAACACAATTTTTTTTCTCACTCCACCCAATTTTCCTGCTTGCGTGGAAGTTTGGGTTTTGTTGGATGTAAGATCGTGTGGCCACAGACTGCACTGGTGTTTACTAGTTCTACTTAGGAAAAGAAAAAAAAAATTCTCAAACATTGAAAAAACCATGAAAAGGAAAATGTTATTGAGGAAAATTGAGGGTGGGCAGGTTGATAGATGAAATCTGTGATAGATGGATGAGCAGATGAATGCATAAAAAGGTAGATGATAAATCTGAGTCCACTCGAATTCATAAACCCATTCCTTGAGCTTTTAATTTCTCCATGTCTAGTGTCCGTGACTGAGTAATCCACATGACAGAGTCCTTGATGGTCCCCAGACCACCAAACCTTGGGATTATGTTTCTCTTTAATATATTTTTTACAATTGCTCAAGCCCCATGTCACATAAGCTGTACACTAAATCTCTACAAAGATTCCTTGGCATGAAGTCAGGGGCTCATATCACCCTTCCCTCTTGTTTACTTGGAATTCCGTCTCTGCTCTGTGTCTTGTACCTTGTGTCTCTTCTCTCCCCCCCATCCTGTGGCATGCAGTTCCCCTCCATTTCCCTTCATTATCAACTAAGAACCACTAAGGCAATTAATGTATATGTCACTGGAGATTTGGGTAGGTGGGGGTTGGAGGAGAGTAACATCACAGCACAGTCAAATAAACAGTATGAAAGTTACTGTTACTTTACCTAATTCTACCTACCCTCGTTTTAGCTCCCAATCATCTCCATCACTGGACTTTTCTTTCTGGTCCTTATTCTGCTTTGAACTCAGTTGTCCTGCCATTTTCCTGGCCCATCAATCCATTTCTCCAGCACTTCTTTCTCTCTCTTGGCTTTCTAAGGGCAAACCCAACACTCTCTGTGTTTTCTTATTGTCCCAGGACCCCCCTGGAGGTTGTTTCTCTGTAAATAATTTCAATGGGCCTCTTATGGATTAATTGTACCTAACATTCTGACTATGTGGGAACAGAAATGATTTTTATTGCCACCATCCTTAGAGATTGCCCTTTGGCAGGGGGAGAGCCACTGCTCACCTGGGTTAAGAGAGGGGTGGTTCTGGACCCAGGAGTTGGGTGTCTCACCTGGACAGCCTGAGACTTGCTCTTCTAAGGCTTAGCATGTAGGAGCAAAGGAAGTCTGGTCGATCTTTCAGTCCTGGCTCTAGTTTCCAGGTTAGGGTGGAGCTGTCTCCTGTCCTGGGCAAATTTTTACACACAATTTTATTGAGGAGTTTGGTAATCCTATCAGATATTATTAAAGCCTCAGCCAGGGAAGACAATATGTACTACTGATCTATTTCTTCAGAATAATAATAATAAATAAATTTTAAAACCCCATAATTTTACAAACTAATAAAATTTCTAAGCACAAGGTTTTAACAGGCAGCAGCAATTTTAATTAAACATCCCATCTTCCAAAAACCTCTGTATATGAGCTCTTTATTTTGCCTATTTGTTCTTCAAGACAGGATCACAGATGATAATTTTAAAAGGACTTCGATCCAAGGACACTGGGCTTCAATATTAGGACCTTTCCATTTTTGCCTTAGGATGAAATCTTTATGCCAAGGATTTCAGCCTTCCCTCTGTTCTGCCGTCTCTTCCAGACTATGTCTCAAAGCCTATCATTTCACTCCCAACCTGGCTGCAGGTCTTTTTGCTAGCAAACAAACAAAAGTCTTAGAGGAATTCTGCCTTTAACTCTCTGAAATAACAAGTGTTTTCTCCAGGCTATGCTTGGAAAATAAGGTCTTGTATGTCAATAACTCCCCACCCCAGAGCCCCCTTTCGAGCAAGCTTTTCTACTTCTTTTCATTCATATTCCCTAAACCATTAGAGGATGTTTCACCTTTGCCATGATAATATTGACAAATACAACTAAACTCTCAACATTAGTACCAAAATTACATTCTGAGTCTTATTTGTAGTTTTAAGTTTTACCCATTATATAAAGCCCCTCGAGTAGGAAGGTGGTTGGAAATGTTACTGCTAGGAGAGTGGCTTTATGTTGCTATAAAAGGAGCAAGAATAACTTTGTCTTAAACAGACTTATTTTGAGACAACATAGAAAGTCAGAAATATAGTGACCCTAATTATAGAACCCAAAATGGGCACACATGACTTGACAAAAGATTTCCTTTATTTTTACTTACACAAGCAATATATGAATGCTTTTTCACTGCAAACTATTCAAAGGTTACTGATAAAATTAAAATCTCCCCGACCTTTTTCTGAGGGAAAACTCTATTCACACTTTCATATGTATTCCTTTCTTTGTCTATTATTTGTACCTGTAGACACAAATGGTATTAATGTGTGAATGTGGATTTACTAAATAATACTGTCAGCTAATTCTTTTTTTTGGTGCCTTGAGGGTGGCTTTTTTTGTTACAGAAAACACCCTTAGAGGTTATTTTTGGTTTTGAAATACAAGTTAATAGTTTATTAAAGTTACAGAATAGGAAACCCATTTCTTACATTTAAAGCAGTGCTTACAAATATTATCTGTTCATAGCAAATTTCAACAATCACCTATAGGAGGTTTTTGTTAATATTAAAACCAATTTATAAAATTAGTTATTTAAATTTTTATTTCAACCTATGTTCATGAAACTAATATACTTTATTTCTTCTTAAAGTTCTACATCATCTGATTTAACAGACAAAAATTTCCCAAGTACTTAAATAACTCATATATCAAAAAAATTATAAACAGGTGATTCTTAAGTTCTCTTAATGTTTCATCAATGATTATGAAGCACAGATATTAAGTTAAAATCACAAGCCTAGAAACATTACACTGGAATCACAAGATTGTTGTTCTAGTTAGCTATTATTCCATTAGACCAAATTCTAAATATTACAGGGCTATGTAATGTAAATATATGCAAAAATTTTAATGCTAACTTATTGAAAACACAGATTGGTTTGTCTTGACATTTATATACTTAATTTCAAATTTTCTTAGGATTGAGAGATGTTACCTACTAAAGAATAATAATCTTATCTTACACCATATTTGAGATTACTTTCCCATATAATTTTGGAGTTGTTTTCTTTGCTTGATGGAGTTTTACAACAGACAGAAGATACAGCGTTATATAACTGGATCACCGTGATGATGATATGCACTGATCCTTCCAAAGCCAATGACTCCATAACGATAAGAGTGGGCTGGCCACAGACGTAGTTTGCATCCCTGGATTTGAGTCCTATCCTTACTGGATTGGACTGCGAAATCTTACCCAAGTGGGAACATCACTTGATTAATTTTCCTTTCTAAGGGTAAAATAGGTAAATGTGTTTCCATTTAATTCAAAAGATCTTTGAGGTTGCATGAATCTTACCTGAATTCTTTTTACACACTGTCAATACCTCCCATCACTAAAGTCTCGTAAAATTTTTATAGATATTTAAATTATATTTCTGAATGTGTGTTCACCTATGTATATTTTCCATGTTACTAGATCTCACAGCAGCACTCATTCTTTTTTTTTTTTTACTTTTTTTAATCTTTATTTTTTTTGAGAGAGAGAGAGACAGAGTGGGAGCAGGGGAGGAACAGAGAGAGAGGGAGACACAGAATCCGAAGCAGGCTCCAGGCTCTGAGCTCCAGGCTCCAAGCTGTCAGCACAAGAGACTGATGCAGGGCTCAAACTCAGAAACCGTGAGATCATGACTTGAGCCAAAGTCTGATGCTCAACCAGCTGGGCCAGCCAGGCGCCCCAACAGCACTCACTCTTTGATGCATAATATTTCACTGCATAGATGTGCCATAGTTTATGTAACTGTTTCTGTACCAATAGACATTCAGATTGTTTCTAATTTTTTCCTGTCACAAATCATTCTGCAATAAATAATCTTGAAGGTGCTTTCCTGTGCTAAGTACACATGTTTCTATAGAGTACATGCTTTAGAAGTAGATTTGTTAAGTCTTAGAGGATGCATATATTCAGTATTAATTGATTACTGTGGAATTGCCCTTCAGAATGGCTGTACCATTTTAACACATCAGCAATATGAAAACACCTTTTCCTCTATTAATAATCAATTGATATTGTTAAACTTTCTCCCCCCAGACTCTTGCATTTTCCTCTTTATTTGCATTCTTAAGAATCTTGGTGAGGCCAAATATCTTTTTGGATATTCGCTTGTCATTTATAATTCTTCTGCAATCTGGCTTTCTTATATATTCCTGGGTCTGTTTCTGGAATCCTTGCTCTCTTCATATTGATCTATTTTTTTAGTGTGCCAATAACACACTATTTTAATCACCATAAATTCATAATATGATTACATAGATTGGACATATTTAATTGCTCCAGCCCAGTTATCTTCTTTAAAACAAAAATATCTTGGGGTGCTTGGATGGCTCAGTCAGTTAAGTGTACGACTTCAGCTCAGGTCCTGATCTCACGGTCTGTGAGTTTAATCCCCTTGTTGGGTTTTGTACTGACAGCTCAGAGCCTGGAGCCTGCTTTGGGTTCTATACCTCCCTCTCTCTCTGCCCTTCCCCTGCTCACATTCTGTCTCTCTCTGTCTCTCAAAAAAATAAATAAGCATTAAAAAAAATTAGAAAAAAATAAAAACAAAAATATCTTGGTTATTCTTAAATTTTTACACTTCCATATAAACTTTATAATTAACATGTAAAAGTTTATGAAAAATTCTAATGACTTCAGATATGTGGCATACTGATTTTATAGATTAATTTTTGGAGGATTGATATCATTAAAATGGTGAATCATCTCATTTGTGACCTTGGTACTTGTCCATTTATTTAAGTCTTCGTTTAGCTTTTCTGTAAAAATATAGGATTTTTGTCATGAAGATTGAGTACATTTATAATTGGAATTATTCCTAGGGAATTTATAATTTTTTGTGTTATCATCAGTGTTATACTAGTTTCTTAAGACTGTCATAAAAATTACCACCAACTTGGTGGCTTAAGACAGCAGAAATTTATTCTCTCATAGTTCTGGAGTCTAGAAGTTTGAAATCACTGTATAGGCAAAGGCTTGAGGAGAGGACTCTTCCTTGCTTCTTTGAGTTTCTGCGGGCTCCTAGCATTCCTTGGTTTGGGGCTGCATATTCCAATCTCTGCCTCTCTCATTGTGTGGCCTTTGTCCCTGTATCTCCAAAACCACCCTCTCCTTTCTCTCATGACATCAGTCCTTACATGTAAGACCTCTACTAAGTTCAGGATGATTTCATCTCAAGAGCCTTAGATAATTACACCTGCAAAGATTAATTCCCAAGTAAAATCATATCCTGAGGTTCCGGATGGAGATGAATTTTAGGGGTACACTATTCAACCCACTACAAATAGGAACTTACTTTTTTCTAACATATTTTTTATTAGTTGCTAAATGGATACAGGAGGGATATTAATTTTTGCATGTAGATCATACTTCTCTTCTCCCTCGCTGAAAATCCAAGAAAATATCTTGCCAGTTCCTTGGATTCACTTTAATTTTCTGAGCAATCAATATTATTGACTGCAAAAAAAGACCAATTTTAAATCTTTCTTTCCACTATTTATATTTTGCTTTTTCTATATCTTTCACTGCTTAAGACTTCTAACAAAATGTTGAATTCTTTTCAATTTATCCAAGTCTTTTTTTATGTTTTTCCATAAAATTTCATAGTTTCTCCACAAAGGTATTATACAAATTTTAAACCAACTTTACTTCAAATACTTTATTATTTTGTTGCTTATGTGAAAGGGTCATTTAAAAAATTATATTGTCTACTTTGTTCTTACTGATATATAGAAATATTATTTTAGAAATTAATCTTGTATTTTATGCCTAACTAAACTTTCTTTGTAATTCTAGAAGTTTGTTATTTTATCGCTCTGGATTTTCTAGCAGAAAATAGTATTTTCTACAAATAAAGAGGTTCTTTTTCACCTTTTCTAGTATTTATATATTGTATTGCTTTTTTTATGACACTATCTAAACCCTCCAAGATACATTGAATTATAGTAAAAAGAGCAAAAATGACTTTAACTGAAATGTGTCTAAAGTTCTATCATTGAATATGGCTTAGATTTTTGGTAAGTTATTTTTTTCAAGTTAATGAAGCTTAGAAATCACCATTCCATCCTTACAACAAATAAAAAGCTGAACAAACTGAAAAATATACAACTTTGTTTACATCTATCAGAGAAGTGAAATCACCGGGTAAACACTGCGTCCCACACTGGAATGACAGACAGGAGGATGCAGAGAATTACAACTTACTGGAACAGAAACCCATCAGGAAAAACCTCTTCTGGAACCAGTGCTGTGGTAGGAAAACCTGAACTATAATTAGTGAATTGCTGTAGGCTCAATCTGGACCAGTTTGTGTGTTCAAACCTCTGGGAGGATCCAGTCCTGGGAGGGGGGTGTGGCATCCCCACACTTTCATGTGTTTTATTGCTAGGATCTCAACTAGTTTCTCACAGTGACTAGCAAAGAAAAAAACCCTCTCCTTCTGGCAGAGAGTGGGGAAAAGTAACCATTTCAAAATATGCCATTGTAGGGGGCGCCTGGGTGGCTTGGTCGGTTGAGTGAGTGACTCTTGGTCTCAGCTCATGTCATGATTCCAGAGTCATGGGATCGAGTTCCCCATTGGGCTCTGCCCTGAGCATAAGGCCTGTTTAAGATTCTCTCTCTCTCTCTCTCTCTCTCTCCCTCTGCCCCTCTCCTCCATTTACTCTCTCCTCTTAAAGAAAAATAAAATAAAATAAATTATGCCATTGCATTCTATTCTTCTCAATGAAGTCTGCCCCCAGGAGAAATTATTTTACCAGAACTTAACTTGCTGGGGTTTTAATCCAAGCCTACACTACTTGGAGGAAGGGAATCCAACTCCAGCTCCCTATCGCCATGCTATCTCACCTAAGAGGGGAAAAAACTAAACAGTACTAAATTTCCCAGTCCAGGGACACAGGCTCACTGAAAGACTGACACCTAATTGTACGACTATAGAACACTTTCCCTCCTCCCACACCTAACCACATCATTGCTAAAGGTCATCTCACAACAATTCCTTTGGTTCAGTGTACCATATCTGCTATTAAGCCAAAATTTACAAGACATATCAAAACACAAAAAACACAGTGTAAGAAGAATAAACAAACACTAGATATGACAAGGGTGTTGGAATGATCAGACCAGAAATTTAAAACAACGATTATTAATATGCCAAGGGCTCAAATGGAAAAAAAAAAAATAGACAATATGCCAGAGCAGATGGATAATGTAAGCAGAAAGATGGAAACCCAAGAAAGAATCAAAAGGAAATACTACTGGTCAGCAACTCTGTAACGAAACTGAGGAATACCTTTGGTGGGCTTATTAGTGGACTGGACACAGTGAGAAAAGAATCTCCAAGCTTGGGGCTATGACAATGGAAACTTCCAAAACTGAAAAGCAAAAAGGAAAAAGACTGAAAAAACAGACCAGAATATCCAAGAACTGTGAGACAGTTATGGACAGCTTAATAAATGCCAAGTGGGAATACCAGAAGAAGAGAGAAGGGAACAGAAACAATATTTGAAGCAAAAATTGTGATCAGTGGGAGGGTCTGCATTGGGTGAATGGAGGTCTCCGTTCTTGGATTCCCTATTAGAAAGATTTATGTGAGGATCAGCCTTTAAGTAAATACAGCCGGAAGGGAGGTGAGAAGCACAAAGCAGTTTATTAAGGACAGGACACTCTCAGGGTAGGAAAGTGGGCAGTCCCAGAGATGGTAACGTCAATGAGGACAGGGGTGTCTTTCCTTTTTTATGTTTGCAGAAGTTATGGGTCATAGGTAGGGTGGGCTGCAATCGATGTTGTTTCCAGTCATCTAAGGGATGCCTCTTACCAGTTGTGAGGGGAAGTTTTTGGCCCTATAATGTTCTTGCCAGAAATGTCACGGCCATCTTCCCCACCTAGAGAGTGGGGATGAAGATCGGGAGGGAGGAGGGTGGAAACCAGAATGTAAATATACTATAATGAAGTTATAGGTTATCCTGGGGCAGAGTTTGAAGAGAAGAGCACTCTGGTTTTTGGTCTGTCTTCCCTGGGGTGCTGGAAGGCATAGTGCCAGGATGTTAAAAACCACAAAGTGAGTGATATTTTGATAGGCCATCATTTTTCACAGAGCTAGAACAATCTTAAAATTTATATGGAACAACAAAAAACCTCAAAGAGTCAAAGCAATCTTGAAAAAGAAGACCAAGGCTGGAGGAATCACAATTCTGGACTTCATGCTGTATTACAAAGCTGTAGTCCTGAAGATGGTGTGATACTGGCACAAAAACAGATGACACATAGATCAATGGAACAGAATAGAAAACCCAGAAATAAACCCACAAGTGTATGGCCAACTAATCTTTGACAAAGCAGGAGAGGATATCCAATGGAAAAAAGACAGTCCCTCAACAAATGGTTCTGGGAAAATTGGACAACAACATGCAAAATAGTGGAGCTGGACCACTTTCTTACATTATACACAAAAATAAATTCAAAATGGATGGAAGAACTAAATGTGAGACAGGAAACCATTAAAATCCTAGAGGAGAACATAGGCAGGAACCTCTTTGACCTCAGCAGCAGCAACTTCTTACTCAACACGTCTCCTGAGGCAAGGGAAACAAAAGCAAACATGAACTATTGGGACCTCATCAAGATAAAAATCTTCTGCACATTGAAGAAAATAACAAAAAACTAAAAGGCAGCCTTCAGAATGGAAGAAGATATTTGCAAATCACACGTCTGGTAAAGGGTTAGTATCCAAAATCTATAAAGAACTCCTCAAACTCAACACCCCCCCCAAAAAAAAAAAAATCCAAGTAATCCAGTTTAAAAAAATGGGCAGAGGACATGAATGGATATTTTTCCACAGAAGATATCCAGATGGCTAACCGATACATGAAAAGATGCTCAACATCACTCATCGTCAGGGAAATACAAATCAAAACCACAATGAGATATCACCCTATACCTGTCAGAATGGCTAAAATTAACAATGCAAGGAAACAATTGTTGGCGAGGATACAGAGAAAGGGGAACCCTTTTATACTGTTGGTCGGAATGCAAACTGGTGCAGCAACTCTGGAAAGCAGTATGGAGATTCCTCAAAAAATTAAAAATAAAACTACCCTATGATCTGTCAATTGCAGTATTCGGTATTCACCCAAAGGATACAAAAAAACTGATTCAAAGGTATACCACGCAACTTAATGTTTAAAAAAGCATTATCAAAAATAGGCAAATTAAGGAAACAGCCCAAATATCCATTGGCTGATGATCGGATAAAGAAGATGTGGTATATAAATACAACGGAATATTACTCAGCCATAAAACAGAATGAAATCTTGCCATTTCCGACGATGTGGATGGAGCTAGAGTGTATTATGCTAACCAAAATAAGTCAGTCAGAGAAAGACAAATACCATATGATTTCACTCATATATGGAATTTAAGAAACAAACAAATGAACATAAGCAGAAATAAAAAAGAGAGGCAGGCAAACCAAGAAACAGACTCTTAACTATAGAGAACACACTGAGGGTTGCTGGAGGGGAGGTGGGCAGGGGGATGGGTTAAATGGATGATGGGTATTAAGGAAGGCACTTGTTCTGAAGAGCTCTGTGTGTTGTATGTAAGTGACAAATCACTAAATCCTATACCTGAAACTAATATTACACTATATGTTAACTAACTGGAATTAAAATAAAAACCTGAAACTAAATACAAATAATAAAAACCCAAAAAACCCCCCACAAAGTCAGAATGTTGTGCTCTCAGGCTTCTAACGTGTCACCTATGTATCACCACCTTTGTCTCCAGCTCATGTCCACCTTACTGCCTACTCCATCATAGTGAGGATTTCCCCCAAACTGATGTCAGACACAATCAGGAAGCTCAAAGAACACTCAGGAAACAAACAAAAACAAACCTATACCTAGACATATATTCAAACTTCAGAAAATCAAAGATAAAGAAAAAAATTGTAAGAGAAGCCAGAGGGGGGAAAACCTGTAGAGAAGCAAAGATAAGAATTATATCAGACTTCTCCTTAGAAACCATGCAGGCAAGAAAACAGTGAAGTGAAATATTTAAAGTGTAGACGAAATCTTCCCCACCCCCACCACCTACCAAACTAGAATTCTGTACCCTTTAAAATTAATCTTTAAGGGGCACCTGGGTGGCTCAGTCAGTTGAGTGAGTTGAGTCAACTTCGGCTCACGTCAGGATCTCGCAGTTTGTGAGTTGGAGCTCCGTGTCGGGCTCTGTGCTGACACCTCAGAGCCTGGAACCTGTTTCAGATTCTGTGTCTCCCTCTCTCTGCCCCTTCCCCTCTCATGCTCTGTCTCTCAAAAATGAATAAACGTTAAAAAAAATTTTTTTTAACAAAATAAAATTAACCTTTAAAATGAAGGAGAGGGACTCCTGGCTGGCTCAGTCAGAAGAGCATATGACTTTTGATCTGGAGGTTATAAGTTCGAGCCCTCTGTTGGATGTAGAGATTACTTAAATAAACTTGAAAAAAAAAAAGTGAAGGAGAAATAAGGACTTTCTCAGATGAACAAAAATTGAGAGATTTGTTTTCGCCAGTAGATCTGCCATGTAAGAGATGTTAAAATAAGTTTTTCAGAGAAAAGAAAATAATATAGGTCAGAAACTCAAGTCTACATAAAGAAAGGAAGAGCATTGGAGAAAGGATAAATGAAGACATCAGTCACCTGAATACTGGAAAATGTGATTTCTGGATCACTGAGAACTTCTGGCTTGACCATTCTATGAAAAGCCAAGCAGGCCAAGGCTGGGACTTCACATGAAACCACACCAGTACTCAGCTTCTTTCCTTTCCCTGTCCTTCCCCCATTCACTTCATGATGTATTCTGAGAGCCTTTCCTTAATAAATCTCTTGTATCTGAAAAAATAAAATGTAAGTTTATAATGAATGTTGAAATGTTTTAATTGCATCATCTAACACAACTTTCAACTTTAACCTGTTAACATGGTAAATTACATGTATAGTTTTTAAAAATAGTGAACAATGTTAATCTACAAAGATAAACTCTACTTGGTCATTTTTTTTAAATACACTGTCAGATTTGATTTGCCAGTATTTATTTAGGGATCTACATCTATGTTCTTAAGTGAAACTGGCCTCTAATTTTCTTTTTGTGTGTGTGTGTGTTTATTTTTGAGAGAGAGAGATAGAGTGTGAGTGGGGGAGGGACAAGGAGAGGGAGGAAGACACAGAACCTGAAGCAGGCTCCAGGCTCTGAACTGTCAGCACAGAGCCAGAAGTGGGGCTCGAACTCACAAGTTGTGGGATCATGACCTGAGCTGAAGTTGAACGCTTAACTGACTGAACCACCCAGGTGCCCTTCTAATTTTATATCTTGGGCAGTCTTTGCCTTGTTTCCATTTTGAAATTATAATAGCCTTATAAAATAAACATGTATCTTGTTGTGTCATATATGGTCAATTTTTATAATTATCCATGGATATTTGATAAGTATTTATATCTTTATTATATGCAGAGTTTAATGTTTCTTATATATTGAAGACTTTAAATAGAATTATTCAATTATATGTTTGTATTGTTTTGAATATTGTCTCTTCTCCATTTTTCCTAAAAGGACTTTATAATAGTATCTTCTAATGCTTCTATTAGATAAAATTTGGTTCTTCTGGATGGATTTTTTTGAGCCTCTGCCTTCCTTTTCTTACTTTGTCTCTTAATTGTGTGTTTGTCCTGTATTCTGGGGAAAAAATATTTGGGTTTTTCCTCCAGCTTCCTAATTTGCTCCTTTTTTGTGTCCATTGGCTCTTCTACTCATCTATTGAATGATTCATTTCAAAGATGAAGCCTTTAATTTACATGTCTACTGGTTGATTCCTTTCAAAGAATGCTGTTTAAAATATTCTCTTGCATCTCTTGGAACATAATGTATTAATTAAGCTTTGAATAAAATCACTAGTTCTTATAACGACCTAGAATGTCCTAGATGATCAGGTTCCTGTGGATCTCTGAACTCTCCCCACCTTGCCCATTCCACTCCAGACATTTTGGTCTCCCTGCTGTTGTCAACATTTCAAACCCTCCCAATACATGTACCTGTTCCTCCTCCCTGCTCACCCTCTTCTCCCCTGGATATGATAAGACTTACTCGCACACATTATTCAGATCTCTGCTCAAAGGTTACCTCTTCCTCGGGGAGATATTCCCTAACTACCTTATCCAAAACAGCACTTAGTGACCTCACACATACATTCTCTTTCTCCCTCACCCACCCTTTACTTACTCTTTTGCTCTTTGATATTTTATTTCATTTACTTTTTTTCGTGGTCTTCATCAGTAAATTGGAACGTCCATGAAGGTAGCGACCTTGCCTGTTGTGGTTACTGTCGTATTTCCAGAGGTTAAAAAAGTGACTAGTACACATTGGAGAGACCAAGAAATATGTACCACATAAAGTAATGATGGTGTTTCTAAAATCCAGTGCTGCCCACTCTATTAACTATTTCTGTGTGTTTGCATTCTTCCATGTGGTGATGCTGGTTTATCTCAAGTGATAAATAGTCATATGTGTGTCTTGTGTTTGTGATGCCCTGTGAGGCCATTGTGGAAAAGCTCTACCCATTTCCTCCAGCATGCACATGGAGAAGATTCCTGAAGTGATCCTGGCAGTGGACTGGCAGACTGCCTCCAGTCACCTGAGAGGAGTAGCAGAAGAGACTACTGATTGGGCTGTACCTGTGGTTAGACTCTGAGATGCTCACTGCTCATTCCTTCTGACTGTGACCATTATTCTAAGGCCCTAGTCCTTCCTTTCCTAAAATTTTTTTTAACATTTATTTATTATTGAGAGACAGAGAGAGACAGAGCATGAGCAGGGGAGGGGCAGAGAGAGAAGGAGACACAGGATTCGAAGCAGGCTCCAGGCTCTGAGATGTCAGCACAGAGACTGACTTGGGGCTTGAACTCACAAACCGTGAGATCATGACCTGAACCAAAGTCAGACGCTTAACCGGCTGAGCCATCCAGGTGCCCCATAGTCCTTCCTTTTCAATAGAGGCCGCTACATGAATTGTTGGGACCTCAAGGCTGGCACCACTCTTGTCTATTGCTTGACACAGAGAGAAGTATGGAGTGCTTGATCTACTTGGCAGGTCCCACTGTGGTTACCCTGTTATCTTGCCATCAGTGCCCCAGGGCTCCCTCCTATTTCAAATCTTCCAGCCCTGTGCATGGAGCAGCTTCCTTTTCTTAAAATTATTTTCAAATGGTTTAAGGCTCACAGGTTGTTGCAAAACAGTGCAAAGAATTCCTCTATACTCTGCACTCAGTACGATGTAGGTAGTAGATTGTCAAGCCAAGAAACTCATGTTGTTACAGTACTATTAACTCAAGTATGGGCCTCATTCAGATTTCACCAGTTTTTACGTGCACTCTTTTAAGAAAAAAAAAAGAGCTTTATTGAGATATGATTCATATACCATATGCCATACAATTCATATACCGCAAAATTTGCTCATTTCAAGTTTTCAATTCAATGATTTTCACCATATTCACAGAGTTGTGCAACCATCAACACAATCTAATTTTAGGACATTTTCATTACCTCCAAAAAGGAAAATGGTATCCATTACCAGTCACTCTTGATTCTCCTCCCTCCGGTCCTAGACAATCGCTAATTTACCTTCTGTCTGTATAGATTTGCCTAATGTTTTCATCCATGTGATAGCACGTATCAGTACTTCATTCCTTTTTATTGCCAAATAACATTTCATTGTCTTCATATATAACATTTTGTGTATCCTTTCATCAGTTGATGGACATTTGGGTTGTTTCCACTTTTTGGCTATTATGAATGATGCTGCTATATACTGTGTTTTTTGGGGGGAGGGTAGTTCTATGTAATTTCACCACAGAGATTCAAATGACTATCATCACAATCAGAACACAGACCTGTTTCATCATCACCAATAAAGTCCTTCATGTTATCCCTTAATGATCCCACATTTTCTGCAACCCCAATGCCTGGTTACCACTGATCTGTTTTCCATCACTAGAATTTGTCATTTTAAGAATGTTATGCAAATCAGACCATATTTAACCCCTTGAGATTGACTGTTTTTTTTTTTTCACTCAGCATAATGTTCTTGAAATCCATCCAAGTTGTTGCATGTGTCAAGTTGTTGTGTTTTGTTTCTATTTATTGCTGAGAATTATTCCATAGTATGGATGGACCACAGTTTATTTATTCATCCATTGAAGGACATGTGGATTGTTTCCAGCTTGGGCTATTACAAATAATATTGCTATGAATATTACTTTATAGGTTTTGTGTGAACCAAGTTTTCGTTTCTCGAAGATAAATGTCCAGGAGTGCAATTGCTGGATCATATGATAATTCCATGGTTAGTTGTTTTTTTTTCTTTTAAGTTTATTTATTTATTTTGAAAGAGACAGAGACAGTGCAAGTGGGGGAGAGGCCATGAGAAAGAATCCCAAGCAGGCTCCACACTGCCAGCACAGAGCCTGATGCAGGGCTTGAACCCATGAGATCATGACCTGAGCTGAAACCAGGAATCAGATGCTTAACGACTGAGCGACCTAGGTGTTTCTCCACATTTAGTTTTTAAACAAACTTTCAAACTGTTTCCTAGAGTAGCTGTACCATTTTACATTCCCGTAAGCAATTGATGAGCGATCCAATTTCTGCATCCTCTCTAGTGTTTGCTGTTGCCGGTAATTTTTTTTTTTAGCGATTCTAACCATGGAGATCCAGGTCACGATTTTAATCTGCATTTTGGTAATGCCTATTTGTATTAGTGTTTTATTGCTGCCATAACAAATCACCACAACTTTAGCATCTTAAAACAACAAAGCATGTATTATTTTATAGTTCTATATGTCAGAAGTCTGATATAGGCATTCCTGGGTTAAAATCATGGCATCGGCAAGACTTCATTCTTGTCTGGAAGATCTAGGGGAGAATCTATTTCCTTGCCCTTGCAAGCTTCTAGAGACCACCAGCATTCTCTGGCTTGTGGCTCTCCCTCCAACTTCAAAGCCAGCAACGTGGCATTTCTCTGATCCTTATTCTGTTGTTGTGTATCTGTGACTGTAACCAGGAAAGGTTCTCATCATTTTATGATTCATATTAGTTAGACTGAGTCAATCTGGGTAATCCAGGATAATCTCCCCATCTCAAGGTCCTTAATCTTAATCACATCTGCAAAGTCCCTTTTGCCAAATAAAATAATATATTCACAGGTTTCAGGGATTAGGAGGTGGATATCTTTTGGAGGACATTATTCTATCTACTACACTAATCGTGTTAAACATTTTTTATTTTTTATTTTTTAGAGGAAGACAGAGAGAGAGAGAGAGAGAGAGAGGAGAGGAGAGCAGAAGAGGGGAAGAAAGAGAATCTTAAGCAGGCTCCGTGTTGGAGCCCAACATGGGACTCATTCCCACAACCCCAGGATCATGACCTGAGCCCAAATCAAGAGTCAGACACTCAACCGACTGAGCCACCCAGGCACCCCTGAACATTTTTAAAGTACATATTAACCATTCATAGATTTTCCTTGTTAAGGTGTTCATTCAAATCTTTTACCCATTTCTAACTGGATTGTTTGTTTCACTATTGAGTTCAGAATGTTAGCATATTTTGGATATGAAGATTTTATTGAATATGTGATTTGAAAATTTGTTTATCTTATTCCCAGTCTTTGGCTAGTCTTCTCATCTTCTTAATAGAGTATTTTGTAGGGGGACCTGGGTGGCCCAGTCAGTCGGGCATTCGACTTCAGCTCAGGTCATGATCTCACAGCTCCCTAGTTCAAGGCCCACATTGGGCTTGCTGCTGTCAGTGCAGATCCTGCTTTGGATCTTCTGTCCCCCTCTTTCTCTGCCCCTTTTCTGCTTGCGCTCTATCTCAAAAATAGATAAATCTTTAAAAAAACATAGGGTACTTTGCAGAGCAAATGTTTTAAATTCTTATGAGCTCCAATTCATTGTTTATTTCTTTTATGAATCGTGCCTTTGGAGTCATACCTAGGCAATCTTTACCTAAATTTAGGTCACAAAGACTTTCTTCATGCTTTCTTCTAGAAGTTTTATAGCATTACATTTTACATTTAAATCTACCACACATATTTGTTCAGAAACAACTAGTATGTTCAAGCTTCTGCACAATCAGGGCTTTCTGAGCAAAAATTACTGGCCACGGGGCTAAAGTTTAAGCATTTTATTCCTATACATTCCCTTCTAAGTATTGCTTTAGCCATATACAGCAGATATTGTTAACTGAAATTTTTATTGAGATAATTGTAGGTTCACTTGCAGTGGTAAGAAATAATAGAGAGAGCTCTCTTGTACAATCTGCCCAGTTACCTGCAATGGTAATGTTTAAAAAAACTATAGTGTACTATCACAACTAGGATATTGACATTGAGAAAATCCATTGATTTTATTCAGATTTTACCAGTTTTACTTGTACTCATTTGGGTATGTCCGTAGTGCTGTACAGTTTTATCACCTCTGCAGGTTCCTGTAACCATCACCACAGTCACGATACTGAAAAATTCCAACACCACCATCGGCCAGGGTCCCTCATGTTGCCCTTTTATATAATACCTCCCTTCTTCCACCTTTCCTTTCCCTAACCCAGGGAAACTAGGTTTGCCTTGCCTTCTTTTTCTAAAATTGCCATTTCAAAATTGTTATAAAAGTGAATCATACTGTATGTAATTTTAAGGGACTTTTTTTGGTCAGCAGAATTTCCTGGAGATTCATCCAAGTTGCTGCATAGTTCATTTTTAAATAATCGCTGAGTAATTTTCCATGGTCAATGAATGTACCACAGCTAGTTAAACCATTCACCCGTTGAAGGAATCTGGACTGATTCCAGCTTTTGGCTGTAACAAATAAACCTTCTATGAACATTCATCTGTCGGTTTTTGTGTGACCATAAGCTTTCATTTTTCTAAGATAAATGCCCAGGAGTGCAATTGCTGGGTAGTATAATAGTTGCATGTTTAGTTTTTTTAAGAAAGTGCCAAACTATTTCCTAGAGTAGCTGTACCATTTTGCATTCCAATCAGAAATGTGTGAAAGATCTATTTTCTTGAGATTTTCACCAGAATTTGGTGTTGTCACTCTCTTTTATTTTTTAACCTTTCCGGTAAGTATGCAGTGGTATGTCATTATGGTTTTCCACAGTTTTGTGTTTTTATTTTAATTCAGTTGATTTTTTAAAAAATGTCCCTCTCAGACTACTTATTTGACACCAAGATTACTTAGATGTAGACTGTCTGATTTCTAAGTGTTTAGTGATTTTTCTGTTGTTGAATTCTAGTTTTATTCCATTCTGATCAGATAACATATTTTACATGAGCCCAGTTCTTTTACATTTGTTAAGGTTTATTTTATGATCTAAGAAACAGTCTCTTGTGAATGTCCCGTGAACACTTAAAAAAATGTGTATTCTGCTGTTTTGGGGTGAAATGTTCTCATGAATGTCAATTAGATTTCACTGATTGGTAATATTGTCTAATTCTTTCAAATCTTTGCCGACATTTTTTGTGCTGTTTCTACAAATTTCTAACAAAGGGGTGTTAACGTCCCCAATTATAATCGTGGATTTCTCTATTTCTTTCTTCCTTCCCGTAAGTTTTTGCTTTGTGTACTTTGTAACTCTCTTGTACATTTAAGATTGTTAGTCTCTTGGTGAATTGACCCTTGTAGCATTACGTAATGTACTGTTTTGTCTCTGGTAATTTTCTTTGTTCCTAAGTCTACTTCATTTAATATCAACATAACCACTTCACCTTTCTTCTGATTAGTGTTTGCATGCTCTCTTTTTTTCTATCCTTTTACCTTTAACCTATCACTACATTTGAGGCATGTTAGGTATATACTATATATACTATATACAGTCATGTCATTTTTAAAAATCCCTCTGCCCATCCTTGTCTTTTAATTGATGTCTTTGGGCCTTTTAGATTTAAGGTAATTATTGATTTTTCAGAATTTATGTCTGCTCTTTTATTATTTATTTGCTCCCTCTGATTTTAATTCCTCAGGTTCCCCTTTATCTTTCTGTGGGCTACTTGAGTACTTTTTTAGTATTCCATTTTGATTATCTATGGTGTTATTTATTGGGTCTGTCTCTTCATATAGTTTTTTCCTGAGTGTTTGTTCTCTGGGTTATATTAAGTATACCTCATTGTAGTCTACTGTTAAATATTTTGCATGTGAATACATCACCACCATTTAGGTTACTTTACCCTCCCACTCTGTAATAGAGTTGTCCAAAAATATTACTTCTACATACATTGAGACTGTATCAGGCGTTGTTATAATTTCTATTTTTTTAAATGTTTATTGATTCATTTTTATTTTTTATTTATTTATTTTTGTTCTTTTAAATTTTATTCTTGGGGTGGGGGGCAGAGAAAGAGGGAGACACAGAATCAGAAGCAGGCTCCAGGCTCTGAGCTGTCAGCACAGAGTCTGATGTGGGGCTCAATCCCACACAAACCATGAGATCATGACCTGAGCTAGACTCAGGCCACCCAGGCTCAGTAAAAAAAAAAAACAACAAAAAACAGAAAAACAAACAAAAAAAAGAAACCTTTTACTTTTAACCTTTGAACACAATTTTTAAAAATTACAAGGGAAAAATATCCCATTGGACTTAGCAATATATTTACCCTTTAAGCAGTTCTTTCTTCATTTCTGATGTTCTTGGTTTTTCTCTGGAATCATTTTGTTTCTGTATGAAGAGCTTCCTTCAGTTATTCTTTTATTTTGCTGGTGACAAATTCTCTTAGCTTTTGTTTTTAATATTTGAATATATTGATTCCTCTTATTTCTGAAGTATATTTTCACTGAATATAGAATTTTGGGTTGGCAATTCTTTTCTTTCAGCACTTGAAAAATTTTGACCTCTGACCTCTGGTTTCTAATTAATTATCAGCTAGTATTTAAGTCATTATTCCTCTGTAGGTAATATATTGTGTTTTTTTTCCCCTAACTGCTTTCGAAAGTTTTTCTCTTGTCTTCAGTTTTCAGAATTTGGACTATGATATATTTTGGTATGGGTTTCTTTGGATTTATTTTGTTTGTGGTTCACTGAGCTTTTGGAATCTGTGGGTTTATATCTTTTATAAAATTTGGGAAATTGTTAGCCATTATTGCTTTATTTATTTATTTAAATTTTTTTCTAATGTTTCTTTATTATTGAGAGACAGAGAGAGACAGAGCATGAGCATGGGAGAGGCAGAGAGATGGGGAGACACAGAATCCGAAGCAGGCTCCAGGCCCCAAGCTGTCAGCACAGAGCCAGACGCAGGGCTCAAACTCACAAACTGCGAGATCATCACCTGAGCTGAAGTAGGATGCTTAACCAACTGAGCCACCCAGGCGCCCCAGCCATTATTGCTTTATATATTTTCTCAGTCCTGTATTCTTTTTACTTTATTCCTGGGACTTTGACAACATGAATGTTGGATTTCTTGTTATTATCCCATAGGTCCCTAGGGCTCAATTTATTTTTTAAAAAATCTTTCTTTCTTTCTTTCTTTCTTTCTTTCTTTCTTTTATTTTTGTTTGAATAATTTCTATTGACTTACCTTAAAGTTCACTAATTCTTTCCTTGTGATTTCCATTCTGTTATTGAGCCCACCCACTGAGTTTTTTATTTAGATCATTGTATTTTTCAGTTCTAGAATTTCCATTTTGTTTTTCTTTACATCTTCTAATTCTTTGATGATATTTTCTAATTTTTATTTTTCTAGAAGTGTTCACATTGCTTGTTGAAGCATTTTTTGACAGCTTCTTAAAAATCCTGTTCAGACAATCTGAACGTCTGTGTTATCATCTAGGTATTATCATCTGTTACTTTTCTTTTCTCATTTAAATCTACATTTTCTTGATTCTTCATATGATAAATTTTATACTGTAGCTTGGATATTTTGAGTATTCTGTTATAAGACCCTCGTTCCTATGGAATCTTCTTTAGTAACCTGTTTAGGTTCAGAACGCATATCTTGATATTCTTTGTGTGCTGTAGTTCAAATGTCAGTAGTCTTTCAAGCCTCTGCCATATTATTCTGATCTGCTCTGCCTGTGCTACTCAGATGACAACACTGCATGCCAAGCCTCTCAGCACCGTCTGAGTAGGTGGAGGGACACCAGCTCTATTGCAGAGGGCAGAGTTTGGAAGATAAGTCTTTATCCTCTGACTTATGTGGCAATGGTCCCCTCCCAGTCACTAAAATGGGGTTATAAGTCAGAGTTCTACAGACAGGCTCTGTGCACAAGGAGCACATTTCTGTTATTGTAGAAAGACAGTCAAAGTCCGAGTTATGCCCCAAGACTCTGCAGGGAAGAGCACTACTGTTGCTGAAAAGAGCATATGGAAGTCAAAGTTCTGCCCACGAGGTCTTTGGGGAAGGGCACCTCCCCCTCATCACAAAGGGAAGGGCAAAAACAGAGCTCTGCACCCTGGCTCTGGGCTCTGGTGGGAGAGGAATGTGGTGTTTTTCACAGTGTTTACCTCAAGGACAGGAAGATATGGTTACAGTGTTTCTGTCTTGTTGGACCACCCTTTTCCTGGTCCTCTGGCTAGAGAAATCAGACTTTTCTTGGGGCTATTTTGTCTGTGACTCTTGGTGTTTCTCAATTGTGGGCCTGTCTAGCATTCAGACAGGTACTTATAAGGCAAGAAAAACTCAGAGAACTCACTGCCAGGGTGTTCCTTAAGTCCCAAGGTCTCTAGCCATTCCACTTATTTTCTCCTATCTTCAGATTCTTCTGTGTCTTACATTAGGTTTCTAAAATTTAATTGTGATTACTGGAAGGAATAAAATGGAATGTGTTTCCTCCATGTTGTCTAGAACCAGCAGGCTCCCATTAATGTTTTAGTACTGTTTCCCTCATATTTAATTCTATATGTTTCATTAGCATCTTTCTAAGGTTCTTCCAAGGTTATTGTGTTAATAGATGTTTAAATCACACATCTTTTCTGTTATTTCTAGATATTCACTGTGAAGATAGAGGCTTCCACATGGGATCAGTCTAGAACCAGAATACAAAGAACATTTATTTCTGTGAATTTATTTTAGTTATCATTCATTAAGTCATGCTTATTGAGAATAGCAAAATCTTATGCAAAGAAATACAAACTGCAGGAAAAATATATGCATCAATTAATAAAGCTTTGAATATTTAAAATTGAGATGATGCTGGTCTTACAAATATAAAAAATACCACAGAGACACAGTTATTACATTGAGCTGAATCTGAGAAATCAGACAGGTATTGATTGGGATCATTGCTACCGTTGACTCCATGGCAACAGCTGAGTTAAAAGGCAAATAAAAGGAGGGAAGAAGAATTTAGGTGGGAATCCCAAGGGAAACCCAGAGTGAAAGGAGGGTCTCAGAACCATTTCTAAAAAGATTTGTCAGAGGTTTAAGAAGAAGATTAGAAGATCGTTCAGGTCTATAAAATTATCTATAGAAAAAAAAATAGTACTATTTGAAAAGCAACCGTAGATTAATAGTAGTTGTCTTCAATTTAATCATCCATTAGAATAATTACTGTTACTATTTTACCACTGAAATCAATATGGACAGTTAGAGAAACAAAAGTAAATGATGACAGTTGTGGGCATGTAAGAATTTTAACTGAAGTGGGAAGATGGCCTATTGCATTAGGAAGCTTAAACAGGGGCGCCTGGGTGGCGCAGTGGTTAAGCGTCCGACTTCAGCCAGGTCACGATCTCGCCGTCCGTGAGTTCGAGCCCCGCGTCAGGCTCTGGGCTGATGGCTCGGAGCCTGGAGCCTGTTTCCGATTCTGTGTCTCCCTCTCTCTGACCCTCCCCTGTTCATGCTCTGTCTCTCTCTGTCCCAAAAATAAATAAAAAAACGTTGAAAAAAAAATTAAAAAAAAAAAAAAAGAAAGCTTAAACAAATTATTTTATCTGATGAGCGTGTGTTTAAGACAGATAAAAATTTTGCAACTTAGTAAAAAAAAAATTATTGACAGGCTTTCAACATATTTGTAAGAATGTTTCATTTACTAACTGCTTCATAGCAGTTGCATCCCTCACTATACTGTTGAGAATATGAATTTAGAGGTTGTCTGTTAAATCTTTTTGAGTAAATGGAAAGTTAACACAAAGCCTACACCAGAAAATGAAGTTTAATTACCTTAAAAATTCTGGATTACATTATTTGAACATAAATGCGTTTATATAATTTTTAAGTAATTACAATAACATTCGTAATGAAAAATAAAACATTACTGGAGATTCTGTTAGACTTAGATTAATAAATGAATTAAAATTATAATTAGCAGCTTGTGAGCAAATGGTGCTTGAAAACAACAAATGCAAATAGTGCTTGAAAACAATGCCTTAAATATCTCCCATATTTTATAATTATAAATTAGCAAACTACTTTTTTACAGATTGGATCAAGGAAAGTTTCAATGCAGCTAATGAAATTATCATAAATTTGAAATTAGTCTGGCCTGAATTATATTCTGTCTTAAAGCAAAAAGCTTGATTTACATTTTAAAATTTAAATGCTTTTCATTTTCTTTCTCTGAAACCCTTCCTCAAGTCTGACTATTTTGTTCATAGTCAACCTTTCTCTCCATGAGACACATCAATAGTAAATTGAATGAAATCAGGATTCTTTTCAAGTCTTTGAGAATTCATTTAAATGACTGGAACAGGAGTTCTATGCAGCAGCTCTGAAGACATTTTATGTTACCAATCTTGACTTAATAATGATCTCAATTTATACAAACTGGGGAAAGGCAAGAAGTTTTATGTTTTGTCAATGATACATTATTTTTCTCAATACTAAATTCTAAATTAAATCTTAAAAGGGCATCCAACAAAATCTTTAGTCCACTTACGATTGGATGCATCTTGCCTTTTAGAGTACTGTTATATGCCGCGTTTTCTGTTACAGTAGAAAATTAAGTGACGCCTTACGAAAATCAGAAAAAAGATGAATACTTCTATATCAATTGTATCTCAATAAAGCTGGGGGAAAAAAGTTAATACTAGGTGGGAAAATATTTGAAAATACAGTTCTTTTCTATTCTGTTTCAAATATGATTTCATGCCTAATATTATTCCAAAACACAAAATCATTGTTATTAGAGCCATGTTTTATTCTGGGCATACCCCAGTCACAGCAAGGTCCACCTGGTGGGGGCTGGGGGTCACGGCAAGGTCCACCTGGTGGGGGCTGGCACCGATGACAATGAATACAATATGAATGGTGTCCCTGGAGTCCCTGGCCTGAGTGCTAGCTCCTCTCCTAGATACTGAGATGTCAAATATCAACATGATGCTATCAGTCTAGTTAGGGAAAGCAGATACATGAAAATATAATTTTTATGGAATCTAAAACGCAACAATGAAGTATGTCCAAAATACTCTAGTAGTGTCAAGGAAGAATTTAAAAGCTTAAAGGAGTCACAGAAGACCTCTCAGACTCACAGCCTTCCCTGCCTTTAAACAAATATCAACTGAGGGCAAGTCTTCACAGTGAGAATAGTGCGGCTTAATTATAATAATGAGCTGCCGTTTATTGAACTCTTCCCATGTACTGGGCTCTATGCCAAGTAATTAATGTGCCCAGCTTTTGATATAATTTACACAACAATCTCGTATCATAGGCACTTCTATCATCCCCATTTTTCTGAAAAGGAATCTCAAGTCTTGAGAGGTAAAGTAGGCAGTGAAAGCCACGCTTCTTCTGAGAGGTGCACCGGGGTGCCGGGTCTAACAGGTAATAGCTTGAGCAGGGGACTCTTTTCGCATGTCAGAGTATGAATGCTGATTGCTCTCTCTGTATGGGAATTTACACTGAGGATGTTATGACCAGGTTCAGGGTTGTGGATTACTAAAGGGTTTTTTAAAGAAACTAAGAAAGAAATAAAAGAAATAAAATACAGTCCTGAGGATAGCATCTTCGCACAATGGCTTTTGTGACAACGTATAACTTACCACTACCCCGTGTTTGTGGATTTGGATTCAAACCCTGCCTCTATCAGTAAAGCCTGTATGACCTTCAGAAAGTTATTTGACCTTTCAAACCCTTGCTTCCCTTCGTGAAAAACACGTGTATCATTCTTTGTTAAAACTCAATAGTAAGCACTTAATAAATGTTAAAATTCTTATTACTGATCTCAGAGAGTGGGGTAGGAAGGGTTGGGGGATGAGGAATGATCACAAACCCTTAGAAAGAGTGTGTAAAATGGTGTGTGGGAACATCAAACTGTACAGAGGATGGGAACTTATATCTACACACAAGGGTACAAAATCATCACATTATTTAATAAACTTTAAATCAAGTTAAACTTGACCTCAAGCTCCATTCTGCCTCGGACGGCAGGAAATCCAAGCTTGGTCATTATTGATACTCTCCCAGCCCCACCCTTGGACAGTATACAAAGGCTCCTGAACTTTTTGGGAGGCCTCCCATGAGCGATTGGCAGGTTGTGCTCTGTAAAACCTCAGGGGCACCATTCACATTTCAAGAGGCTTGACCACATTCTTGGAATAGGAGGGAGGAAAAAATAGAGCATGAAACAACCCACCAATTAACATTTCAATAAATTATCCAGTCACATGCTTTTTTTTTTTTTGAGGGGAGAGTCCATACCTTTCATTAGATTCTCAAAGCAAAGAGGGAGTCTGATTTGATCCAGCAAAAGAGATGGGTGTCAAACCTCTGTGCTCCACAAAGCAGGAAAACATCGCATTTGCATTGATTATAGACCCTTTTCACAGTGCTGACACATCTATGAGCTTCGAGTGGCCTCATTATTTTTTTATTAAATTGGGTCAGGGTGGGGTCCCCATTCAACCTAAATGCAGATGGGGTCATTGTGGCTGAACAGCAAAATACACAATAGGTAATAAATTCTGGGAAATGAAATCTGTCATCAGACCACTCTTTCACACAACAAAAAACGAGGTGGGGTATAACACTGGGACTTGAGGCAAAAAAAATCTCAAAGATAAAGAGACAGAATTGTATTCACTGAGTTGTAAAGCATTTGGGGGGCCTCTTCTTTGGGCAGAACAGGAAAAGGCCAGTATCGATTCAATAAAAAGTATGTAAAACTACTGAACAGAAAAACATGTATGCAATGGAGGGAGCTTGCAGAATACACAATGGCTTTGCAAATAAATATAGACACCCGAATGGTAGCATCATTATCAGCCTCATCTTCAAATACAGGGAGAGAGAAAGTGCTTTCAGGGGAGTAGTAGGAAAAACACTCAGGTTAATGAAGAAAGCCTGTACTGAGTCATATCTGTCATATTAAGTGCTCATTACAATAATTATTTTTTACCATATTTAATTTTTCTAAAATTCAATTGATCAGACCTGGATCCATGATTAATCCTCTGAGTATGACTAGACTCAAGTGGGTACTAATAAACAGTAACCGAATGTCCAAGTCCCATTTTTAGGGTTGTACTTGTACAACGCAGCATTGTACTACACAGCATTTACTTTCTACATCCCATTGCCTTTGGATGAATCTGGACGTCCCTATTTCATGAGAGTTCAATTTAGTCTTTTGTCACTTTGATACTTTGATTCCAGAATTCTGTAATAATTAAAAAAAAAAAACAGTGTTCTCAGAGTTTTTGACATACCATACAATCATACTTTCCATTTCTTTATCCTCACAAAAAATAATCCATCCATAGAGGTAGCTGCAGATCCTTCACTAGTGTGTGGGCAGCTTGGTGCCATGCACAACACGTGAAACCTGAGTTGCACAGGGGGTACCTGGGTGGCTCAGTTGGTTGGGTGTCCGACTTCGGCTCAGGTCATGATCTCGCAGTTTGTGAGTTTGAGCCCCGTGTCAGGCTCTGTGCTGACAGCTCAGAGCCTGGAGCCTGCTTCTGATTCTGTGTCTCCCTCTTTCTCTGCCCCTCCCCAACACACACTCTGTCTCTCTCTCTCAAAAACAAAGAAACATTAAAAAAATATTTGAAAAAATTTGAGGGTCGCCTGGGTGGCTCAGTTGGTTGAGCAACTGACTTGGCTCAGGTCATAATCTCAAGGTGCGTGGGTCAGAGCCCTGCATGGGGCTCTGTGCTGACAGCTCAGAGCCAGGTGCCTGCTTTGGATTCTGTCTCTCTCTCACTCTCTGCCCCTCTCCCACTTGCTCTCTCTTTCTCTCTCTCTCTCTCTCAAAAATAAACGTTAAAAAAAAAAAAATGAGTTGGACAGATTAAAATCATACAACCTGTCTCTTCATTTCTTAAGTGGATTACAGTGCCATAGGTAAAATAAGTAAAATGTCTGGCTCAGTGTCAGGATACGATGGATACTGAATAAATAGTGGTTTTCTTGGGGTGCCTGGGTGGCTCGGTCGGTTAAGCGTCCGACTTCAGCTCAGGTCACGATCTCGCGGTCCGTGAGTTCGAGCCCCGCGTCGGGCTCTGGGCTGATGGCTCGGAGCCTGGAGCCTGCTTCCGATTCTGTCTCCCTCTCTCTCTGCCCCTCCCCCGTTCATGCTCTGTCTCTCTCTGTCTCAAAAATAAATAAACATTAAAAAAAATTAAAAAAAAATAGTGGTTTTCTCACTTCAAAGTAAAAGGTCTAAGTGACTGATAGACTATTTTATCTTGCGAGTTCTGGAACGATGAAATGATTGAGCTGGAAAGACCCTCAGTACAAACTTTTATTTTACAGATGGGGAACATGATGGCCTTAGGAAGTGAAAAGATTTGTTCAAGGTGAAAGATTTAGTTTTCTCAATAAATAACTATTTGTTGAATGAAGAAATAACATTACATCATCACCAGAAACCAATTTCCTATAGGTCAAATAATTATCTCTCTCCTAGAAGGTTTATGACATGTGGAAATGTGAAACGTAAAATGTGATAAAGAAGGAGAACATTTGTATGAATTCCTCTTCTTAAATATATTTTTCATTGACAAATGTGTATTAATTGCCCTTCATGCTTAGCCTATTTAACTTGTTTATCTAGTTAAATATGGCATTGATTTATCGTTCTAAGCAATCACCTTCTTATACTTTTATAATTATTATATATTACATATTAAAGAAAAGGACCAAGTTGCATGTGGCATATTATGAGAAAAAGTAAGGCATTTAATTGCTAGTTCAGTGTTCATTCATAAAAAAATGGAACTGTTGGAAACAAATTCATGAGTATATAATATGGTCCATGTGGCTTACTTCTTATATTCAAGATTTAGTGAATTTTATTGTCTACTATATCAGTTTTATCAGATTTATATACAAAAAAAATACTAAAAAGGTACATTTCCATATAAAAGGAGAAGGCATTATGATGTATGAATTTTAAAATAGTGGTTTCCTAGAAATTGCACTGTGGCGGTCCTGCCTTCCTGGGGTTATTCAGCGGCGCTTCAGCTTATATAATTACCACACCAGCCTCCCTTACAGAGCCCAGGAGGCACCCAGGTCGGTCACCATGGCAACAGATTCTGAATCAGAGTAGCCCCATCCCAATCCTGTGCACAGAGCCTCTTCTTGGAAAAAGTTTCTTTTTTTTTTTTTTTTTTAATTTTGAACACATTGCCCTCAAATTGCAGGTATACAATTTCTGAATATTTGTTCTAGTTTTCTTATAAGTGTAATCTGACCCCTAAACGCCTGGGCACACACAATTTCTTGAATTCCAAAAGAAATATAATGCAAACATTTAAATACAGATTGCTTTTTCATTCTGGGCACCATTTGTGAAAAGAAGAAGAAAATAACATTCCAGAATAAAAAAAAAAAGTAAGAAATAGCTATGGGAGGAAATCAACTCTCTTTGATCTTTATGCTGCAATAAGAGCTCTTTTACGCTTTTTGAAAGACTCTTGAAATGCACAGATCTAAGCAAATAAAATACAATTTCCCATTAAAAGTTTTAAACAAATGAACAAACACGTGTTGCCAAGGCCACGTTTATAAACCTTGTGCAATAAAATTCTCTTTTTATCTATAAAGCAGAGAGATCACATTTGCTCAAGATTCTCTGTCTCCCTGGGCGCCTCCCAGAGGCTGGTAAAACCTTGCTGACCCGCTGCAGTGGAGGCTCCTTTCTCATTTCCTGTTTGCTGGTTGGACACGCCTTGCAGCTGTGAGGGCTGAATGTAAGCTGGAGGGCTGATAATGCTCACAGTTACATAATAGCACGTCTCAAAGCTCTGCCCATCCATGAACTCAATAGAAATGAAAGCTGGGGTTTTCTTTTTTTCCCCCCATCAGGAAAGACATTTCCATGTTTCATTTAAAATTCCTTTCTTCTTTTTAGGGGCGCCTGGGTGGCTCAGTCGGTTAAGCGTCCGACTTCGGCTCATGTCATGATCTCGCGGTCCGTGAGTTCAAGCCCCACGTCGGGCTGTGTGCTGACCGCTCAGAGCCTGGAGCCTGTTTCGGATTCTGTGTCTCCCTCTCGCTCTGACCCTCCCCTATTCATGCTCTGTCTCTCTCTGTCTCAAAAAAAAATAAACGTTAAAAAAAAAATTAAAAAAAAAATTCCTTTCCAATCTATCACTAACCAAGAGAAAGAAATTCACACAACTCATAGTATAGCATCCTGTTTACAGTGTGAGCTCAACTTCTGTTTTCTTCTAGCGCCTTAAAGTCAACTCCCATTTATGTCACGTTTCCATTTTCGGCCTTCCTTGATACCAGAGTGATTTAGTTCTTGATGACCTCTTTGAAACATCTCCCTTTTTCCTTTCCTCTTTGGCTTCATTCTTACTGCTGTTTTCTGAAGTATATATCCTGCCTGACCACCAGCAGCCATGACTCAGAAGAAACATATATTCTTAACCCTGTGTTCTTTTACCGTCTCTTTCCTGTTGGGGTCCCTCATTTGCAAAACAGTGTGGATTCCAGTCCTGCCTTTCTAACCAAGGGAAAGAAGAGGAAAGTCAGGAGTGGTCCTGCCAATGGCCTTGGACACTGCTGAGCAGGCCCCCCCTTCATTTTTTCAGGCTCCAATATCTTTAAGAATGAAGAAATGCCAAAATTGTGTTGTATTGCACTTAAAATGGTTTTTACATTTGTAAGAGCAGCAGGGGACCTTCCAATGCCGTCAGTGTATCTCTGTGACTGTGCATATCTAATCTTATCTGGAAATAAAAACAACTGTCTAAATGTTGGTCCTTTAATGTATTTGGAGTCCTGGCCCAATGCCCTCTTGTTCAATAAGTGAATGGCCCAACATGCACTATAGGAGTCCGGACGACAGTGGTGGTAGCAACAGAAGAGTGGCTACAGCGGGGTCAAAAGTGGCAGGTTCGTAACAACTAAAACTCTAGACCACTTAGAGTAAGCCAAGGACAAATCTAATTTTATGTGTGCTAACATATTATGCTCTCTCCAGTAGGTACTATTGTTATCCACATTTTTATACATAAAGAAACTGAGGCACAGAAAGATTAAGTGACTTGCCCAGGGATGCACAATTAGCAGTAGTATTGAGTCCATGATTTTAAGCATTGTGTCATTTGATCTCTTACTGGATGCCAAGCAGAAAAACACAAGGACCAGAGGAGGAGTGTCGGTGCCCTGAGATGCACAGCAAAGGGAGATGTGTGTGTATGTGTGCTTGTGTGTGTGTTTGGTGGGGGGAGGGAGGGACTTACGATATCGGTAATAAAAGTAGGCAGAGGCACAACAACACAGGCCATTTTGATTCTCCCCCCATCCTGTTGTTGTGCCTAGGGCTGAGGGAATTAGGCAAACAAGGTTGTCTCCCCATAGGCCATATGATGTGTCTAAATCACATGGAAAGTGTGTTATTTTTCAGTGACACATGGAATCAGATCCAGCTTCATGGGCATGTGACTTGGGCAGTCGCTCAGGACCCTGGAGTCTGAATGACCCAGCACTTGGATTAATGCTCTATTGTCACCGTCTTGAAAGTCTTACTTTTTGAACAAAAGGTTCCTGCATTTTTGTTTTGCACTCGGGCCCCACAAATTATGTAGCCAGTCCTACGTGGAAATCCTGAGCAATCTGGAGAAGTCTGTAGCTCTGATCTACCAGGGGAGAGAAGATTCTATTTCCCTTTGATTCCTCTGGAACTGCAGTGCTATAAATCTGCAGTTGCCTGTTAGTGGATTTGCATTTTACTGCAATGTAATACTTTTCCTCACAGGGGAAAGCAGTCAGCTCTCACTAATAGGGGCTTTAATGATGCTCTGCCAAGGTCCACGTGCATAGCCTGGAGCAAAAATGCTCAGGACAGGCTCCAAATTCAACAGCAGGGTTAACTACAAGGGAGCCTCTTTGCAGAATGATAAAACACTGTTAACCTCAGCTAGATTTGTAGCTGACCCCAAGGAGGGCCCCTGCAGAGTAACATAAGTCTACGTATAAAATTCCATCTCGGGTCCTCCTGGAAATTTGTGTTTGCCATCCCACGGTATTTGCATATTTTAGGCATGCTATGGTTAAGTCAAGATTTGCCAGAACTTGTAGAGAAAATCAAACTGCCTCGGTACAAGGAAGCCAATCTGATAAGTCCTCTATCTCCTCTCTCAATGCTTGAGCAGTCTGGCACTAGAATAAACAAATGCTCACCAATGGCGAGTTTCCATGGAATCGGTTGCTCCGAGGCCTTTTCTGAAGTGAAGGGTAGTGAGCTGATTTTCTCCACCAGGGCAGCAATGATACCAGTGAACAGAAACTATAAGGGGAAAAAAAAAAGCCATCTTCTCAAAGAAGACAAAAAGGGAATTCTGTGCCTCTCTCGTTCAGAGGAGCCCAAACCCTTATATTCAAGATCTGTGGGGCTACGCCGAATTAATAATGACGGCTAACATCTTCTAGCATTTACTATGCCCCAGACACCCTTGTAAGGGCTTTACATGTGTCAGCCTAGTTAATCCTCACAACAAGCCAGTGAGGTAGGTATTATTATTATTATCTCCATTTTAAAGGTGAAGGACCCGAGGCACAGAGAGGGTAAGCAGTTAAGTTAGGAGAGCAGCTGCTCGGCCGGCCGCAAGAGGTACAGGTTCATCCGGGACAATAACACGCAGTGAGGAGTTCCCGGTGGGGCCCGGCTGTGTGTGCAGCTGCTGAGTCTGCATCCTGTTTGTCCTCACAATAAACCCCCATTAACGAGGGAAGCACAATTGATCTCCCTTGCTCTTGCAACCTGAAAGAGCTTATAGAATACAGATCCTATTGTGGGTGCTTTTGTAATTTGGAGATTTTTTTTTATATATATAAACGGAATAATCAGCCCCTTAATGTATCCATAGGGAATTCAGGAAAGGGATGAAGAAGCGGCTCCTGTTTTTGAGGCATTTGCAATCATTGTTGGAGAGACAGAGCCAACAGATGGGGAACAATAGTGAGGGACTCTAGGGCTGGTGTAAGCAAATGCTGCTCTGTGGTCTTTGCCGCTGAATGGTGTGGGAAATGGGAGAGGGGATGGGTATTCACTCACACTGGCTATCCGGTTAGGTGGGCTGGGGGATGGAAAGAAGAAACTGGGTGGCTTTGGGCATATTGGTTATGTTTAGACTTCACTTTCCTCAACTGTAAAATGAAGTCATAAATAAAGTCATAACATTCAATGAACCCTGACCTTTTCTGTAATGTTGGATTTTTTCATGTGATATTTGCTAAAAGTCGAGATACACCCATGACTGCTCTGGCCCAGACTGAAGATCACATGGTCAGGTTATACACTTTCCTGACCTCCCGTTAGCTCTCAAGAGCCTAAGTGTCCTGAACTTTTTTAGCCTTAACTTTTCTCAGCTATTCACTTTAATGATTGCCTCATCCATATATATATATATATATATATATATATATATATATATATGTGTGTGTGTGTGTGTGTGTGTATACATATATATATATGTGTGTGTGTGTGTGTGTGTATACATATATATATATATATCTTTTTTTTCTTAGCTATTTGCATTTTTCTTTGTTTCTTTTTTTTTTTTTGACCAAATACAAAAGTAGGATATACATAGTGGTAGTACTTAATAATACTTAATAAGTACATGGTAGTACTTAATAATAACTTGTATGTTTTAGTATTTTAAAGAAATAAAATTTACCAAATGGGATCATCTGTTGTCTCACTCATTATCATGTAAATGTTTTTCTTGTGTCTTTATTGGTTTTGTATATATATTTTCAATATTGTAAGTTATTCCAATCCCCAGTAACGGGTTATGATTTCTTAACATACAGCTGCAAATCAATGAAGTCTGTGATGGAAATAAAACAAATTTAGAAAAATTAAATCATTATGCATACCATGTTTTCAGTAGTAGAATGTTTTTTATCCCAAATAGGACGGTGGTTAAGACAAAAAAAAATTATCTGATGTTCCTGATCATTGAAATTTAAAAACAGTAATTAAGGAAGAGAGACTTAAGTATTTTTTATGACCCTTAGAATCAGGTGGCTTTCTCTAACCTAGCAAATATCCTACAGAGCCCATAAACCAGCTGTTCTTTAAGTGTGTTCCCCAGGCCAGCAGTACTGGCATTGAACAAATTCTCAGATTTCACCCAAACTTAATCAGAACTTTGGGAGGGGGGCAGCAGCCTTCCTGATAATTCTGAAATAACTTAAAGTTTGAGAACCACTGTCATAATCCAGGCAGCAATGGAATAGACAGATCATAAATTATGTTTAATGACTATCTTTCCTTAATAGTCCCTCCTCATGCCCAACTGGAAATCGAATTTGGAAGTAAAATTACAACCCAGAGTATTGGCAGGCTTTAGTGATTCCCACTATGGGCTGAATTTAATATCAACTGTTCTATTTGAATTCAAGTCTTCCCCCCCCCCCCCATATATATAGACTCAAGTCATGTTTCCAATGTTATCTTCTCCTGTTCACATACTTCTTATTATAGTGAAATTGGATTGCCATTCTCTCCCCTATGCCCTGCTCTACATGCAGGACAGTTGACATAAGACAGGGAAGAGACTTTCATAAGTGGAGATTTAGGGGAGAGTACATTTCTGGATGGTGCCAAGGCGTGATCAAATGTATCAAGTCACCCTAGTTTCTTGGTTTCCAACAAAATCTTATGTCAGTTATCATTTCCTTTATGAAATCTTTCTTGATCCTTCAACTGGAAGGTGTGATCTCTCCCTGTATAATGCCCCAGCCCCTCCCCTCCTGTGTTTGGTATTTCCTCCACAGTATATATAGCTTATTCTGTCTTCTTGTGTAGCCAGTATTGTCTGATTTCTTTGATTGGACCATAAGTTGTTGAGATCAGGGGCTGCTTCCTACTCATCTTTCTGCCACGCCTATCACAGTGCCAGACACAATAATAACTCCATCAATAGTTGTTGCATTTTGGAATGGAGTCACAGGGCTACCCACCAAGCCCAGAGAGTCATCGGATAGCTTTTGGTCAAGGCTATTAGCTGTTATGAGTTAGAGGTACATTGCCTGCTTGTCCCCAAATATTCCCTCGCAGGTAACCAACATTCATTCTTTGTAAGATTTATAGAAAGCTTACAACCCAGGTTGAAAATACAAAGTCCACCCAGGAGGGATCAAGAAATAGAAGGAAGATCCCGAGGACAAGCCTAGCTCTTTTACCCCCTGGAGCTATCAAGGGCAGCGTATAGACACTAGAAAGGACCGGGGCTGGGAAACGGGAACAAATCTTTGATTTCACAGTCTTGCCTGGGGCCTTGACTGACAGTAGCTGCTGCTTTAACTTCCATCTGTGGCTTCACGCCTTTTTAGAAGAGACTCAGGAAATCTCACTCTGGTCTTACAGGGAATATTTTCAGCCTAAGAGGAAAATTGTGAGCATGAGAAGCAAGCTTGTCTTGCTTTCCCACACCCAGAGACAGAGACTCCTAAAACAATAACGGTCTAGAAAGAATCTGAAGACACCCGGTACAAAATGTATTTAGTTTATTAGTGTCCTTAATACCACTGCGGTGAAAACAAACAAGAAATGGACAACCCCTCCCCCCAAACAACGTTTAATTTATATTTATGTATTTGTTAGCGGCTCGTGTCTTGAAATTCATCTATAACATCATAAACCCGTGGCAAATTCTGAACAGTGAAATTCATTGTTAGGAAAATATGATAAGGAAAGATATGGTTTATGTGGATAAGACCCCCCCCCCCCCAAATTTTAATCTATATTTGCGATTAAATCTAGATCACGTTTTATCTGCATTGGCTCAAGTTTGGTTTTTTTCCCCCTCAGGGATCCTGCAGCTGTTCCTCCAGGTTCATTTGCCGAGGAACACTGCCATCATGCGGCCTGATGTGGTAAGGACAGCTGATAAAAGACAACAGGGTTTTAATTTTGATGCTCTCTCCAGAGAAATGTTTGCGGCTTTAAAATGTGCTTTGTTGTTTGAAGCTGGATTTGTTGATTCATTTCTAAAGCAGCACAGAATTAGTCCTGTTTTTGTGTGTCTGTTTTTGAACCCCCATGTATATAGTGACCACATTAAAAATTATCACATATACAAAATAATAAATGATCCTGTTTATTTTATGAATTTGTCAAGTGTTCATAAATTTATCCACTTTAAAGACAGTAGAAAGTCTTTATCATGTAAACTAACATTCTCTCTGCACACCATGAAGTCCATTGAGGGAGATGAGAGGTAGGGAACTGTCTGGAGGTAGCATCATGTGGTCTGAAAGCTGGAACTATGAAACTTGACCCTAGGTCAGAGCCTCCAGTTTGCCACTAATTAACTATGTAATCCTGAGCAAGGCACATAAGCTACCTTGCCTCAGTGCTTTCTTAAATGAAGTGGGTTTGATACACTTAAGTCAAAACTGTTTTCCAGTTAATTCTGTGATTCTGACCTGACAAGTAAACAAGCTCTTTAAAAAGCAAGAATGTTGTTTTTCTTTCCCTATGATTTTCCTGTAAATATGCTCTCTCTTCCTCTCCGCCCCCCCTCCCGCAGCCCTAACTGAAGCTTTGTCTGCATGACTCATCATGCAAAATTTTCTCTGCAAGAACCCAGAGATTATGTGTTGTGCTCAGCACGTTCCAGTGCAAACGGCTTTCATGCATTTTGTGGGCATTCATAGTTTAGGTATCTCCACAGATAGAAAATAAACTTGATGAATCTTTCAAATTGGTAAACAGCTTCCTGGCTTCTGAGAGCTGTGGGTCTTAAAAAATGTTCCAGAATGTTAGTAAAGACAATTCAGAACAGTCTGATGTCTTTTTTTTTTTTTTTTTTTAATTTTTTTTTTAATGTTCATTTATTTTTGAGAGAGAGAGACTGAGCATGAGCGGGGGAGGGCAGAGAGAGAGAGAGAGAGAGAGAGAGAGACATAGCCTCCGAAGCAGGCTCCAGGCTCCGAGCTGTCAGCACAGAGCCCGACGCGGGGCTTGAACCCACAAACCGTGAGATCATGACCTGAGCCCAAGTCGGACGCTTAACCGACTGAGCCACCCAGGCGCCCCAAGTCTGAAGTCTTTAACACCTGAAAGGGAAGGGCAATTTTCTTTCCTAACTACATCTTCTGCTTTATAAATTTGTCAAGAGTGGAAAGAGGATTCAAATACTGCTTGGAGCACAATCGTGAGGTTAATGTTCTGATGAGACAAAATTATGACAAATTATTCCCCGGAGTTGATTTTGTGATGTGCATAGCAGGGTGAGGGATGGAAATACAAGCTGGTGTTGATATTTAAAGTGGAAGGGCATGTAAATGCAGGTCAGTTGCTAGGCGACCTAGAGCACAAAGCTAATGCCCCTCTGGGTGCGCAGAATGTTTTATCTCAAGAAACCTTGTCTTTCACAGTCAACGATGACATTAAATATATACTCTGTCAAAATTCAGGTGGACTAGAGCTTGGTTATTACTTGTGTCCATTCAGCCATTCTATCATCTGCCACCCATAAAGGGAGCAAATGAAAGAGAACAATGTCACATCCTGCCAGTGACCAAGGTGCTCCAGGAAAGCTTAGCGACTCGCTACGAATTCAGTTTAAACACTCTTACACAAAAAGACAGCTGGCTTGTTCGCTGATACCAGTTTCAATAAGTGTGCAGCAGTGGCCGAACAATCACTTCAGCGTTCCAAAGTGAGTGATGCCAGGCCACAGAGTTCTAAGCGAAGATGTGCTTGAGTAGGATTCTGGACCCTGTTCACAGGGCAATCGGTTCAGCCATTCGTGGGATTTTTTAAAAACAGATTTCAAGCTAACCACACTTCCGGTTTGTAATTACCACCAAGGGTATAGATGCGCAAAACTTTACAACTGGCAGAGTTTTGAGAGTTCTTCCAGCGACCCCCACTGGTTGAAGACGTAACCCGAGCCTGTCTGTGGGCAACGGTGATGGGCAGCCCGTTAAGAAAATCATAGCCAAAACTTCTGCCCTTGTACAACATTGTCAAGCTTTGCCAATATCCAGGAGACACTATATACTCAATGAGAGAAAAAAACTAAAAGCTGAGAAGTGGGTCTAGTAGGTCTTATTTTACTTAGAAGAAACTGAGTCCCTGAGAATTATTTTCAGTTATTCAAACACGCAGCTAATAATCACCAGAGCTGGGAACACTATACAGGTTTCCCAACCCAAGGCTCTTTTACGGTAACACCATATAGTCTTTCTGGGGAGAGTTGTGATGCTCTGCTATTCTAGTGATATGAAAGACAGCGATAGAAATCCTGTAATGCTTTGAGAATGCTTTACAATGTACAAAGCAAGTTTATATATATCGTTTCATTGGATTCTTAACAACCTTGGGAATTATTCTCATGAAATAGTATGCTTAACACAGAGAATTGATCTGCATTGTTATACAAACATAGTTCTAATTCTACTGCTTTTTAGGTCTCTGTTATAATCCTATTGCCATGCCCCAATATCAAGGGTGACATAGTGGCCTTGGAAGATAGAGAATTGGAACCCCACTATGGTTTGGATTTTTTTTTTTTTTTTTTTGCATGTGTTTGCTCCACTTCAGTATAGAATACCCACAAATAAAATAAAATACGCCCTTTACTGCTTATCTGTGGAAAATAAAAAGCTTATCATCAGTTCTAAGCCAGTTTGGAGATACTACTAGGTATCAGACCAGACATAACAGTAAATATGAAGATGTTGTCCTAGGCCAAACTTTGAGAGAATTGAATTGCACTTGGGTTTGAGAAGCAGAAAAACTGAAATAAATGGATATCCATCAGTTCCACTCCTAAGCTTTATTGAACTTCAAAAATACCTAAAAGGGGGGGAAGCATCTAAATAAAGATGGCCTCTTAGGGCCACCTCTTTTTCCCTATCTCAGGGCCTTAACATCTCCAGCTCCTGTGACCCAGAAAGTTCTTCCCCTAGATATCAGCATGACTCGGTCTCACACCTCCTTCAAGTTTTTGTTCAGGGAAAATGAGGATGCCTCTGATCATATATTTGAAATTGCAATGCTTTCGAGGGCCATAATATCTTCCCAGGACCAGCTTGAGAGTACAGCAGATTTTTCCTTATTTATTGGCCCAGAGGAGCACACCTTTTTCTAATCTAAACAAGAGTGACTTACAGGGTGGGTCATGACCCTAGACCTTCCCGAGTTTATTTTGCTCAGTGGCATGTATTAGCCCCTGGCAAACTATGTATTTTACTGTCCGATCTTTTTAAATTGTCTGATTGCCTTTACTAGCTACAAGCTCCATAAGTACGAACTTTTTGCATGTATCTACAGTGTGGAGGAGAATCACTACTGGTAGCTAAGATGGACCCCAGTGATTCTCACTTCCCAGTGACCATGTCTCTCTTTTATCCCCACTCACACTAAATCAGGCTGCTCAGTGTGACAAACAGAACGTGTTAGAAATGGCAGTGTACAAGTTCCTAGGTTAGATAAAGTAAGGAATTGCACCTCCTGACTTGCTCTCTTGGATTTTTCATGCTGGGGGAAGCCAGCTGCTATATCATGAGGACATTTGAGCAGCACCATGGAGTACCTGGACAGGAACCAAACTGTCAGCACCAACTTGTTAGCCAAATGACCAAGCCATTTTAAAAGGGGATCTTCTAACTCCTAGCCTTTGAGTCTTTCAGCTGAAACCTCAAATATCATGTAGCAGAGACAAGACTTTCTCACTGTGCCTTGTCTGTAGCCTTAACCCACAGAAACCATGAGACGTATGATTATTGGTGCTTTAAGCCGATACATTTTGGGGTTATTCGTGATGTAGCAAGAGATAGCCAAATAGTGCCTGGCCCACAAAAAGTTCCCAATAAATATTCATCGAATTAAGGGATAAATGTAAGCAGATTTTTTTCCCTAGGGTACTCAATGATCGTAATATAATGCCTGTTATGAACCTAAACAAAACTATACAAAGTCTTAGTTCAATAGCTACATTGGTTTTGGGAGTCCAGGATGTAGGCTTGAGTCTTGGATCTCTTACTCATTTGCCATTTGATCTTGAATAATTCACTTCCAGTCTTTGGTTCTTGGTTTTCCTTATCTGTAAGCTAGAAATAATGATAACAGTTGTAGTTCTGCTATTAACACTACCACCAACTTGCAAGACCCCCGTTGACAGTGTAGACCCCTGGATCAGAGCTCTCTTGAAACTCGTGTCACAAATGAAATTGCCCATTATGTGAACAAATAAGTCTTCTTTAATGTTTAAGTCAGTTCCATGTGTTGGTGTCGCCTAAACCCAAAAGCTCTTTATACAGAGCATCAACACTAACACAAATGAAGCAATAGCAAACAAAACAAGGTGACATGTAATGAGTACAATGTTACATGCCTGACTTAAGTATCACAACTAAGAAGGAAGGGATTGTCAGAGCATCCTATCAGCCATCTTTGCGAGCTGATGGCAAGGACATCCTAATTCATCTGCCCGGGAGAGTCAGAGAGGCGCAGTGGGGTCTGTTTTCATAGAAATTTTGGTTTTTGTAGGTATATTTTAGAAGCCTTGGCATTGAATTTATTCCCTGTGACTGCATTTGACAGGTAATTGCTGGCTGAGTAGCATCAAATTGATGTTTACATGCCATAAAGGACCAAGGAGCTATTTGTGTTCCAGAGAAGACACTATGAGTGGCCAGACTTTGTTGTGCACAGACATCAAGAAAACAAGCAGCCAGGCTTCTGTGACCGCTGCCTCCCCCGTAGGTCCCCAGAGAGTACAAGAGGGTCTTCTGGGCCACTTGCCACAATATCATCACCTTGTCGGAAAGCTCTTCATTTTGTTCCAAGGGCAGAGGACACTGTCCTGGGCGTGTTGTGAAATACTAATAAAAAACTCATCTACAGATTGAAGAGTTTTCATTTTTAAAAGCTGAAGAGACAGGGGTTTCTGACAGGCCTGGATGGACAGCATGAAACATGACCACTGTGAAATCTGGCCTCCTGAGGCCTGGAGACATGGTGACTTGAAGCAGTGATGTGGACAATGTAAGCAGCTCTCAAATCTGTCTCATTAGCATTGGTCACATTGCTTCCTATATGTTAGAATGACTTTGATGGGCAATGTAATTAAACTGCTGTTTGTTTTGTAAGTGCAAGTGATTATCTCTTAGTTTTATCCTCTGCTGCTCAAGTAGATTGGTCACTGATTGATTTTTTTAGCATAATAATACAGGTAACTTTCTCCATTTTATACATTTCTTCATGGAAACTTGCTTTGTTTCCTCACATTATTCCACAAGGTTTAGATTTTATATTTTTATGGCCAAGAGATGGGACTGAAATAGCTTCTGTGGGAAAAAATAAGTTCTTTCTTTAAGTTGAAATTGTAAACTTGTTTCTAAATATTAACAGCAATGTTTTTTTATTTATTTGAAAATCATGTTTCTTGTAGCTTTCAGGGCCAAGTCTTGAGATGTTTATCAACCCAAGGAGAGAAAGTACAGAACAACCTAGGATAAATGGGCCACTGATCAAATTTAGTCCCAATGTTGACTTTTAGAAAGACGATAATAGTGAATAGCAGGCATTAAGAAAACAAGGATTTTTTTTTTTCTAGATTACTTTATCTCCTCCTTTTGTATATCAAGGACCATGCCCAAAGAACTCAAGATCATGGAGTTTCTTCCACAATGCAAAGATGACAACTTTTCTACCTATGCAGGGAGGTCAAGCTTGCTAGGGGAAAAAAGGTAAAGTTAAAAAGGAAGCAAAATGTCTAAGACTGGACCTTTCTAGCCAGGAGGCTGGACTTCTGGAGGGACTAGGAAAAGAAATATAGGTTGATAGAGGAATTAGATGCCGTGTTCTCATCCCTGTTCAGGTACCTAATAGTTCTTCCAGGGGTGAACTTTGGTGGAGCAATGGAGGGGGGAAAGGATTTAGAAACAACCAGAAATTCCTGTCTAAGGACAGAGATTAATGGCCAGCATCAGGAATCATGCAGACTCCTTGGAACTCCAGCCCTCAGCTAAGGTCCATATCTATTCTTGCCCTAAAAAGGTGATAAGAAAAAGGCTATCCAAAGCTGCTAATTCTCCATGAAGTGTGAGGAGGTGGCAGGGTGCCTGGAGAGAGGACTTGGAATTTCCTCTGTATGCATTGCAGTAACCTAGCCAAAAGGCTGCAGTGTTTGAAGACATCACGTTTGGAGACAAATGACCAGGATCATGTGCTCCATTGGTAGGAGCCAGAAAGCCAGAAATACAGTCAGGAACAATTTAGAGGAGCCACTGTGCCACTCTGCCATGGAAATCAAGGAGGGCTCCCAGGACAATGAGTCCATCTGAGGACTCCTTCTCCTCCCATGAGATCATATAAGCTACACTCCTATCCCTGACTGATATTCATCTGGTACACACCAGTCTGACCCTGTTGATTATTTATGATCAAAGCCTCTTCTAACTGATGCTGGTTGTTAAATATTAGTATTTTGAATATTATTATTATTAACATATCCCATATTTCCAGAAACCATCTTAGAGGAAAGTTAGAACTCCCAAAAATAGAGAATTTAATCCATAGCGACTGAGCATTTACCTAAAGAGACTGCTAAAAATTTGAATAGGGCTTAACATATTAAGTTGGACTAAAATTAAGTTGTCCTTCCGTTTGCCTCTAAGGTGAAAAACCCGTAAAGGGAGGATCGGATTAACTAATTGAATATAAACAAACAAACCACATTGCTTCTCTATGAAATTTAGTGAATTTGCAGCTTTGTGACAAATTCTGGTGTAGAGGAGTTTGGAAAGATTTGGGGACTTCCATTTTCACTTCAGTCCATCAGCAATGCTAAATCCTGTAAGGCAGGGACTTTGATCTCTTTTGTTCACAGCTGTATCTCCAGTGCTCAGAATAAATGTCTGGCACATGGTAGGCGCTCAATAAATATCTGTTGAAGAAATTACAACTATAAGATAAGGCAGACTTGCACAGTGCCCTTAAGGAATCACAATGCAATTTCAACAAAAGCAAAGAGTCGCTGTGTGACCTCCATCATACTCCCTTAGTTTTCAGCTCCCTCTAGCATATTATATTCCATTTTAGGCCCCCAAATTTAAGAGCAGCATTCTGCAATAAACTAGAGAGGATCCAGAAGAGAGTAGGTAGGACAAGAGAATTCTGAAAAACAGCCCAAATAAGGAATAGTTGATACTAATTGAGGGAAAAAATGACTGATGAGGGATAGGATACTATTTTCAAATGTTAGAAATTCATCAAAGATGAAAATGGAATAAGTGTATGATTGCATTTTCAAAATTAGACCCAATGAAAAAAATTATGGATAGGCAATTTTGGCTCAATGTAACAAAAATACCAACTTTAATTTTCCAATAATGGAATGGATTGCTTTGTGAACCAGGATGTGAGAATTATATTTTATCTTGTATTTTCTTTTCCATATTCACTGGTATTTGTCTCCCTTTCCCCTTAGCTCATTGTATCTTCTTGAAAGCAGAAAACTGTAAAATTTGGAATGTAGGGTTAGATTAAAACTTTATTACTGTTAAGAGTTGTGGGGCCTATCAACTGATTGTCAGTTATCTCAGTCCCTAGGGTCATAAGGTGGCAAACTCAAATCTGAGAACATATCCTTGATTATTGAGTCCATAGCTCACTCATTATCTGATGTCTGTTGCAAAGTGAAGTTGCAAATTTTGTAAAAGAGGTAAGACATCAGGAAATTGATGAAAATGTAAGAGAATTGCCCAGTCTCATACAAAACCATTTGCTAATGAGGATTTGGTAGGGTCATTTCTGTTAATAACTGAATAAGAAGAGTCTGAAAACAAAAGGAGTTGATAAGTGCTCCAGCGGGAATTCTAGCAACTGTGTTTGAAAGTCATTGGAGTATCAAAGGATGAAGACAGGCCCTTGGCAAAACTGATGAAGCCCTTGAATACTTTTTGCAAAAATGATCCTTTTTATATCAGTTTGACAAAAGTCACTCCAAAGATACAGGATATTGCTTCATGTTGTTACAAAATTGATCAGAAAAATTATTTTACTCAGGAAATGGTAGACAATTTATTTTGTGGTCTTTTTTTTTTTTTTTTTTAAATATTTATTTATTTTTGAGAGAGACAGCATGAGCCAGGGAGGGGCAGAGAGAGACGGAGACACAGAATCCGAAGCAGGCTCCAGGCTCTGAGCTGTCAGCACAGAGCCCGATGTGAGGCTCCAACCCACAAACTGTGAGATCATGACCTGAGCCGAAGTCGGACGGCCAACTGACTGAGCCACCCAGGTGCCCCTTTTTTATTTTGTGGTCTTACAACTTACATATAGCTTCTGTCCCCTTAAATTTTGTTAAATATTAGGTGAAAAAACATTTTTCATAATTTTTGCTTTTATTTTTTAAGATGAATTTAAAATGAGTTTTCTCCCCCTGTTGTGAAATTTAGTCTTCATTTTACATAGATTCCATTTTGGTGGAATTTTCCAGCAATAATTATCCTCCAAAAGTGCACAACTTCTGGATCTCTTTGTTTCCTCTACCAGAGATGTTTTTTTCTCTTAGCTTTGTCAAAAAGGGACAAAACATATCAATAAATGTTATCCCTCTATGTGAGTTGCCCATATGGATATAAAAGGAACAGCTGCATCTTATTTGCCACCTAGCACAGTACTAAGGACCTTGGAAATAATCAGTTAATAATTCTTTTTTCATTTGCTATTTATTCATTCATTCGTACTAAGTAGTTATTCTGAGTTAACAAGTTATCCTTATTAATAATATGTTACCTATATACATATACAGAAATACTTTTTATCCAAATGTAATATATGTTTATTGTAGATGAATTCAGACAATAAGAAAGGGATCAAGAAAAAATCTGATGTAATCTTACCACTAGGAAATAAAAGTGGATGATATTTGCAAATAGATGCTTATAGACTTTTCTTCCTATATGTGCATAAAGTATATGTATTTTTACATTTGTATATTATATAAATATATACAAACTACATAAGCATATATAATATAATATACAAATTATATAAGCATATAAGAATACATATTTGTACATCATTTAAATGCAGATATTTTAAAGATATTTATACTATGCATACTATTTTATAAATTGTTTATCTCAGACATTTTTAATAAGCATATATCTACCTAATCATAATGACTGAAGAGTATTCGATTACATGATTATGTCATAATTTATTTATGAAATTTTCTACTCTTGGTCATTTAGATTTCTTCCAAGAACGTTTTTTATTATTAACAATGTAATTACCCACACATACATTTATATTCATTTATCCATCCTTTTCAGGCAAAATATTTTATACCACGTTAGGCTTGAAGATTTAAAAATTAAGAATATTAACAGAACATTTAGGGGCGCCTGGGTGGCTCAGTCGGTTGAGCGTCCAACGTCAGTTCAGGTCATGATCTCATGGTTTGTGGGTTCAAGCCCCGTGTCGGGCTCTGTGCTGACAGCTCAGAGCCTGGAACCTGCTTCAGATTCTGTGTCTCCCTCTCTCTCTCTCTCAGCCCCTCCCCCATTCTCTCTCTGGCTCTCTCTCTCTCTCTGTCTCTCTCTCTCTATCAAAAATAACCATTAAATTTTTTTAAAAAAAGAATATTAACAAAACATTTAAACATTAAAAAACAAGCAAAATGAATCTACAGGATTAGAAGTCAAGACAATGGTTGTCACTGGGGAGTCAGGTGAGTGTTTTGATTCGAAAGAGACATAAAAAGTGTTTCAAGTGTGTTTGGACGATTCTATGGTTTGATATGGAGGTCCATCACGTGGGAGTGTTCATTTCTTAAAAATGTAACGAACTGTATGTTTATGATTTGTCCCTTTCCACTTTCTTGTATTTATGTAACACATTAATAAAATAAATTAACAAATTGTGCTATGGTATGCATCCATGTTTACATCCTTAAGTAAATCCTAAGAACCAAATACTTAGTATTATCATTTTAAGTTTTCTTAAATTCATGTTGCTAATTTTTCTGCAAAAAGTTTGCACCAGTTTTGACTCTTACCAACAATATATAAGATGTGATTTCACTGCATTCAAATTTATACTTACTGTCATCATTTTTCTAATGTTTAATGATTTATAAATTTAAAATTTGACTATTTCTCTAACTTTTTATTTGAAGAAGTTTCAAACTTCTAGAAAACCTGAGAGGCACCTGCATGGCTCAGTCAGTTAAGTGTCTGACTTGATTTCCATTCAGGTGGTGATCTCAGCCCCACGTTAGACTCCATGCTGATAGCACAGAGCCTGCCTGAGATTCTGTCTCTCCCTCTCTCTCTCTCTCTCTCTCTGCCCCTGCCCCACTCATGCTTTTTTTCTGTCTCTTTCTCAAAATAAATAAACTTTAAAAAAAAAAGAAAAGCTGAAAAAATAATATAACAGACACCCATAGATCCTTCATTAGATTTGCCAACTTTCAACTTCTTGCTACATTTTTTTTGTTTCTCTGCCTCTAATTATAGCCCCCACACACACTTGCATATGCACACACACGTGTGTGTGTATATAGGCACACACATATTATTTACATACATACATATATTATTTTTTCATTTGTGAACTATTTGAAAAGATTTAGACATCATGACAATTTACCCCTTAATGCATCACTTAAGAGTAAAAATATGTTTCTACCTAGCCATAATACCTCCACCACGCCTTGAAACATCAATAGTTTTTCCAAATTATGAAGTAATATCTAATCTATATTCATATTTCCACAATTGCCCTCAATATATACTCTTTTCTGTTTTTTAAATACAGCATTAAATAAAGTTCATTCACTCATTGCAGTTGGCTGTTTTGTTTCTTCAGTCTTTTTTTTACCGAGAACAGTCCTGCCACCCCATACCCTACCCCACTTTCTCTCTTGACATTGAAACTTTTCAAGTCTACGTCACTTGAAAACTTTCTGTTTGTTTTCAAATGTGTACAACTGTGCTTGATTTTACAGGCTTATATTACACAATTATTATAGGTTTGCAGGAGTGCATATATCAGCAACTGTAACAAATTTTCATTTTTGCCTATTGGTTAATCAAAGCAAGTGGCTGGATCTCCAGTTGGGCACCAGATGTTTTTACTGAGGGAGGAAAAAAAAGCATTAAGAGCTTTTAAATCTTACACTATTGCTTTGATCATAGAAGAAATAATACTGACATTTCGTTCTCCAAAGTGTGTTGTGAGGGTTTTCCTTGATATTGACACAATATATTATTCAATGAATCAGTTAGTATAGAACCAGTTTAAAAGACCTGAAAAGGGAGTGACAGCCAAGAAGGATATTTTGAAGTTTGAAATGATCCCTATATAAATAGAACGGATCAGCATAACTTTGGGATAAAATTAGCCGACAGTTTGTGGGCTCTCGCTTGTGCCTGTTTGCTTGGTGCTATTCTCCTGATAAATCACAACAAAGCTTCCAGAGGGAGAGGAAGGATGGAGGGCACCAACACCCCTGTCACTAAATCTGCAGCTGCCAAGTTAGTTAAGAGAAATTTCCTTGAGGCTCTAAAGTCAAATGACTTCGGAAAATTGAAGGCCATTTTAATCCAAAGGCAAATAGATGTGGACACAGTTTTTGAAGTTGAAGATGAGAATATGGTTTTGGCATCTTATAAACAAGGTAAAAACTATAGGTGTAAGTGTAAAATCGATAGAAAACGGATTTGTTTTAAATGCAGGGTCAGTCACCCACTCTAAACCAGTAGCTCTTGGGGTTTAAGTATGTATTTTAAAAATATTTCTGATTTAATCTTTTCTCTTTTTTAACTAGACACCATCATGGGTGGTATAAATATGTTTTTCTTTCTTTCTTTTCTTTTCTGTTTTGTTCCTTTTCTATCCTTGTGTCTGGAATTTGAAATCGTGAACAATTATATTTATTAATGTACTTTGTTTTTGTTTCTAACTTTTCTTCTGCCTCTAATGATATAGAATAAAGAAAACATCTCCAGATTATGGCTAAACAGACTGCTAAAATCTAATCCAGTGTGACTGCTAACTGTCTATTAATACAACCACTTAAAGATATATCATTTCTGTATCTATCTGGATGAAAAAGAGGATTTTGCCCCCATTTGGAGGGTTACTGAATGGGGAAGGCTCTGCCTTGAGGCACCTTTTTGGTCCTCAACATGTCAATGAGTTTTTAGTTCAGGCAAAAATCTGAAACCAGAAACACCAAAAAGTTAACTTTTTTTCCTTGGCTACAAAAATAGATCAAAATTGTAGATATTCTCCATACAGAATACCTGCCTTTTAAAGAACTAAGGATAACAAAAATGAGAACTGAATTTTTTTTTATCTGGGGATTTTCTTGAATCCACGCTTAGGAAATCAGAAATGAATTAGAAGTGTGCAGATTCTGATTTCCCAAATCAGCTAGTTAATGGGGGAACTTGAGTAGCGAGGCCATCTGGTGAGCAGACTACAAGCAAACACCACGTTCTCCATCACTTCTGTTTAAACAAAAGAGACGATAAGATCAGCATTTGCGGAGAGATAGCGGTTCTTTTTTCAGGTGGAAAGTACTCTTCATTTGCATACAAATCATCAGTGCCACCAATGTTCAGAAACAATGTTAATGGTATATGTTTTCACATTTATTTACCATACTCTGGTTGTTAGTTCTGAAGGAAGGATATAATAGTGGAGGCCAGTTACTGTGTTGGTGACTCTTACTGAAGGGCTTTATCATAAATTGACATTGCTATTTTAGCTAGAAGATAACAAAGAGGTCTGGTTGGTTTTTTGTTTTTTGTTTTGTTTTGTTTTGTTTTTTAAGTAGTTGATTGGGCTCTGTTAGAAAGAAGGAGTGTGTCCCATGTAATCAGATTACTTTCACCTTATGGATTTGTTCGGTGAAAGACTATCTGAATGCTAAATACATTTTTAAGGTATGTTTTAAGCTCATACTGGTGCTCATGTAAAATAACTGAGGTCCAAGTCGGCATAATTTATGTGACACTGAGCTGTAAAGACTGCCTTTTCCCATCTCCTAAACATGCCAAACTGCATGGATTGCCCAGGGTTCTGAGGTTGTGAGAAAGGGCATTTTAGGGCAGGTTCGAGGGAAGAAGGGTGTCGTTTCTTTTGCTTCCAATGGTGTCATCACCCCTGAATCAGAAGAAGATGCATTTTTAATCTTTTCTGTCAATATGACCCGACTCCCGTGGTCTTCATAGAGCTAAATATTCATTCGTGCTAACAGGTGTTTTCATAGTGTTAGGACCGCAGAATATGCCTTTCAATTAGGGAAACAGCAGATTACACCCTCTGGGAAAGGAAAAAAGAAGAGTTTGATTCTTATGCATGCCAGATGAATGTATGCACAGAAACAATAGGATATGTGGTCATATCTTCAGGGTTTATACAGGAACTGCGTGTATGTGGGCATGCGCACACGTTTGTATGTATAGAAAATACATGTATGGGTATAAGAATCTATCTTTCCAATCTTACACCCAGATTAAAGTCTTATCTTTCTTCAAAACTTCTTCTAACTTATTTTTTTCACATTTTCACATGTCTTCTAGCCTAATTATCAAACCTTTTAATATTTCAGTCAGGAATGGAAGTGATGAATAGAATCTTAGTTGCTAGCCAAGCAAAGTCGACCTAAGTGGCTGGATTAAACTTTGTGAGACTTTATTAAATCATAGCAGACTTTTTGGACATTGAATGCTATTGGATTGCTCTTCACTAGTTATTTTTTTCAAGCACTCTTGAAAGGCTCTGCACAGAAAAGTGTACAGATCATAAGTGTACAGCATGATTAATTTTCACAAAATAAACAAACCTATATAGCCAGCATTAAGATGTGGAAACAGAAACACTACCTGTTTACTTTTAGTGTGGGAATCTTCAGGTTTTGGTTATTTTGTGGCTTATTAAACAAGACAATGTTTCAAACTTATGAAAGATACCATGCTACCTTTAAATTTGCTTGTATGATTAATAATATAACCCACATTCAATATTTCATTGTCCTGCAGCATATCAACAGGGGTACAATTTATCCCCAACCATTTTTACTTCTTTTAGGACATACAGCATTTTTCATAGAATTTCAGAAAGCGACCACACTTTTCCCCCTAAATATGGTATGTCTAAGCTAGTAGACAAGTCAGTTTATAATTTTTGGAAAAGACAACTCAGAAGTCTGTTGGCAAGGAAATCAACTTGGGGTCCAAACATTGCTTCCCCAAATCCACAATCCAATTGGCACACTAATGGAAGCAAATGTAAAATGTGGATTTTGTGAGGAAGGCAGAACAAAGCATCTGGAAATTCACTTCTGCTTCCTCATCTCTAGCAACAGAGAACAAAATCCCAGAGCTCAGGTTCAAGCTGTGGGGCCCGCCCAGACCCAGTACCTAAGAATGATTCTTAAAGTTAGAGAGATCATGTTTTGTTTTTTAAAGTTATGTTAAACTTCATGATCAAATCTTCAGATAAAATCATGTTTTTATTGATTGGGAAAAAACCCAAAAACATCTGCCTCACACTTTGTAAAGCAAACATTAAAAACATTCTGGTTGGCATTTGGGATAACTCCAGGAGCATAGCAGAGACATGTGTCTTTAAAGCAAAAACAGGCAAGCGAAATTCCTTCTACCAGACGACTGCTTTAAGATGGGAATGACGTGAAGAAACGTTAAATACACGCCCAACTTTTGAAGTGCCCCATACAAGGAGCTGCGAGGTCAAGGGTTTTCCGTGATACAAAGTTTCCTAGAGCCAAGCGCCCAGGATCCAGAGTGAAAGCAGGATCTGTAAGAAAACCCGGAGCTAATTCCTATTGGTTCTCACCAGTGTTCTCTGCCCTGGAAACGCCAACATCCATAAAGCTGTTTCCAAAGCTTTTTCCAACTACATATTTTGATTCTCTTTCCGATGTATGAGCCTTGGCGTGTTAATGATACAGGCAGAATATCATACTTATCTCTTGGGTGTGAAATTCCCTCGTCAGCAAGGTTAATCAGAGTCCTTTTATTAATCAGTGTAATGCACTCTAAGCACTTCATTTATGGCCCACAGCAGCAGCTACTTCGGTTGGTAGTCATATTTTTAATTAAAATAACCAATGAATGATTTCACAGGAAAACTTTCTGGCAGGTACTCTATCTACTTTACTAAGTCACAACTTCCTCCCAAATATCTCAAAAGCTCTCACTTCCACTCTCTTAATGAACAGACTCTTTATCACCTCATGTTCTTCTTTGCCAGAAATTCACTCTCCTACTTTCCTATTACCATCTTAGGGTTCTTATCCCTCCCTGAACGTTCAAACGTTTTTCTTTTAAATTTTGCATTTCAAGCTGACTTTGTTTTTCTTTGCTGGGGGAGTTCTGAGATTTATCCTGAAAACATTAGCTATTAAAAAAATAGTCAAGAATTGTGCGTCAGTCTATAATCCTTCAGGACTGTGTAAATACACGGACACAGGCAGAGCAAATGTCTGCTAATCCCGCCACGAGCAGTGTGTCCAAACTTTGGCTGTAATAACAGAAGCTTCTCATGCGTAGGGTTCTTTGAACTCAGATAACATTATAGCTGATAACTGTTGCAGAACCCAGGAGTAGCTGAAAGTTTACGAGAGATGTATACATCCCCCCTAAACACAGAGCGGAATCGATTCCTTCTTCCAAAAACGGCCCAAACACTTTTCTCCTTACCATATTTCCTGAGCTGGGGGCTTTCTACTCGGCTACTCAGGCATCTCTCTTCGGTTTCACATTTAAAGTAAACACACACACACACACACACACACACACACACACACACAAGATTACTCTGCATATTTTTGTAGGGGTGAAACTTCTAAAATCCCTTTAGAACTTTTGCCTACAGGTGCTATTGGTTGAGAAGTGAAATGCGTGTAGCCGTCAGATCACCCGTGGCTATTTAAAGATTTGGGGGAGCCCGGGGTTTGAGCAGATCTGTCAGTACCAGTTATACAGGCGTGAGCCCTTTATGCTACTTAATCTTATTCTTATTTGTAAAGTGGAGGCTTTGTCAGGACCTTCTCTAAATCCCCTGCATGCTGATAATCTACGATGTTATGAAGGGGAAATTATATAAACAGATTATGTGTCATGGTCTGGGGAAGGTGAAAAGTAACTGTAGATACTATAAATCCACATGGGCATGGCTTGTATTTGAGAGTCTCTGTGGGGTTTTTGCATAGGAGGGAGGATCTGTGGTCTGTTCTCTTCTCATTTAAACACTTGGCTCAAGAAGAGCTCTTAGAGCCATGGCTACACAGACTGCAGACCTGTGGGGGGGCGGGGGGGAAGCGTGAATGGCTCAGGTTAGTGGGAGGCAGCAGCTTCCTCACCCTCCCACTTGGGGGCTCTGTGCCAGGTTCTACTCCATTCCTGCACTTTGTGCCCATCTGAGCACACAGAGAGCAGCCTGGCATCTGCAGAGGTGAGTGTAGGGGGGCTCTTTGAAAGATAAATGCTAAGAATCAATCACCTGCTAGGTTCTGAAGCCCTGGGACAATTCTGTCCTGGAAAGAAGGCTGAGTATAAAAAATGAATATACCCAATTAGTTAACTGTATTTCTGTTATGCTGCTACTGTTGCTGGTTACATTTTAGAGGACAAATTCTGATATCTTGGCATTTCAGTATCAACACAAGAATGTTAATATGTGCTGCATCACCGTGGTTTTCAAGGATGGCTTTACTTCAGGTTTGGTCCTCAGAGAGGGTAGGTGTGATGGAAAGGACACTCTTGCTCCTTGGTACAAGGCGCCCCGTGACTGCAGCCCTATTTTAAGGTGTGAGTGTATGTGGGTGGCCTCTTGCTATGGGCTTTTCCTTTCTCTACAGAAGGCTTTCCTGCTATGCCGGGGGTTGAATTATCCAGAATCCACCCCCCTTTCCCCACACACATAGCATCACCAAAAAGTTCTGCAACATAGCTTCAAGATATTCTTCAGTATATCGGCCCTGATCTGTATCTGACAATCTGCCCCCTTCCTATTTCTCTGTTCAGTTTCTACGGGCACCGCGACAGTGTCTTGTTGCCAACCACCTACACACGTTTCCATCTAGGAGAGGAGAGTTATAAGCACAAGTTCACCCAGGGGGTGGGCTGAATCCCAAAACCCAGCTGTCTCTGGGGCTGATTTACTGGTTAATGATTATGAGCAAAGGACATGCAGATGAAAGGGGCTGAGAGGCTAAGGATGACAGATTCATATAATAAATGGGCAGGATAGACTCTCTAGGTGCTACTGGGAATCCAGGAAGAATAAGAAAACATCAACAAGCAAATGCATTTCCATATCAGAGCTGTGGCATATTATAGATGCATTCAGGACCTTCTTTCCCTCCTCGTGATTTGTGAAGCAGGCTTGGCGCTAAACCTATTCTGCTTCCACAAAGACAAAGACAGATGGAAACGCTGCATTGCAGATATCCTGAGTCCATTAGCTTGGACTGAAGTGGGCGACTTATGGCTCTAGCAGGCTGAAAAAGTGGCAGTTTTCTCATCTGGAAAATGAAAGGCTTGGACTGGATAATCTTCCCTCCAGTGCTAACATTCGGTGTTTTCTTTGATTTTACATCAAAATGGTGTTTTCTTAATCAGCTCTCTACTGCTTCCTTTCCGAGATCATTTTTCTTCCCATTGCAGAAGCAGGCACGAGTTTCCAATCAGTTGGTGCACAGAGCTGCCAAATCTTTGCTGCTAATCAGCAGGCAAAACATACTCTGGTTTCCAGATCTGGAGCCAGCTTCTTTCCAAGGCAGTTAGAAGAGACTAGCTTTGCAAATTGCTTGTTGAGGAGATTTGAGCATTACAATGACTGATTAGGTATTGGGTATTGTTGCGATTCATTCATGATCAAAAGCAGGTTGCATACTGTATAGCCTGAAAACTCTGCTCAGAACACAGATTCAACGTACATAGCTAAATAGAAATGTATAAATGGGTACATACACGTACACATGTAGTGTGAGTGCCTGTTTACACACACACACACACACACACACACACACACACACACTACAGGCACAGGAATGACAATCCCACAGCCCCAGAGTACCTATGATACTAATTGTCTCTGGCAGTACCTGTGATACTAATTGTCTCTGCCAGAGAAAAGTCCATATCAACAAATAACTTCCCTTCTCAGCGTCTGGAATCTCAAATTAGTATCTTAGCACTCAGTTCGATTAGTTGAATACAGATTCCTACATAAATTCAGATAATCCTAAGAGGGTCACACTTTAAAAAATCCTCAGTTCATTAGACTTTAGTATGAATTAACTTTGGATTTCCTTTTAAAGAGCAGATTTGGATAAGGGAAGAGCTGAGAGTGATGGGGAGCAAAATGGCCGTAGAATTCTAATGGAATGAAAAAGGGATTTGTGTGTGTGTGTGTGTGTGTGTGTGTGTGTGTGTGTGTGTGTCTAGGTTGGAGAGTAGGCTACAGAAAAACAAACTTCAGGTTGGGTTCATTCGTTATCTCATGATTAATTGGTATTGTGTACATCCCTATAAATGGCCTTTAATTATTTATTTATTTATTTTAAATGTTTATTTATTTTTGAGAGAGGCAGAGACAGAATGTGAGTGGGTTGGGGCAGAGAGAGAGGGAGGCACAGAATCTGAAGCAAGCTCCAGGCTCCGAGCTGTCAGCACAGAGCCCGATGTGGGGCTCCAACTCACGAGCTGTGAGATCATGACCTGAGCCAAAGTCGGATGCTCAACCGACTGAGCCACCCAGGCACCCCTATAAATGGCCTTTTAAACTAAATTATCTTTTCCCCTACAAACAGGGGGCAATAGTTTATTTTAATTTTACTTATTTTTACAAATAGTTATACAAGCACAACGTACTGAGTTTAAAAGCTCAAAGGGGGGGCACCTGGGTGGCGCAGTCGGTTAAGCGTCCGACTTCAGCCAGGTCACGATCTCGCGGTCCGTGAGTTCGAGCCCCGCGTCAGGCTCTATGCTGACGGCTCGGAGCCTGGAGCCTGTTTCCGATTCTGTGTCTCCCTCTCTCTCTGCCCCTCCCCCGTTCATGCTCTGTCTCTCTCTGTCCCAAAAATAAATAAAAAAAAAAACGTTGAAAAAAAAAAAAAATTAAAAAAAAAAAAAAAAGCTCAAAGGGGGCATCCAAAGACACATAAATCTATGTCCTTGTCCCCTAGCCCCCAGTTCTTGGAGGCCACCACTATAACCAGTTTCTTGTTCTAGGTGTTGATAAATATTTTCACATATGATAGCATATTAAGTGCACTGGTCAGTCCCTGCTTCTCTTGCTCAATAATATATCTTGAGATTTTTCCATATCCATTCCAAAGATATACCATTTTCCAGTATACACAGAACTGCTCTCTTCTTTATAATAGCTGTATAGTATTCGATTATATGGGTGCACCATAATTTTTTAAACAATCTCCAAATATTGACGAGGATTGAGATTGTTTCCAGTTGTTAACCATTAAGAACTATTCTGTAGTGTGATGCCTATTCTTGTCCACTGGCCAGGTTATAACTCCTGAGAACGTTATACTTTTCACAAAGATTTCAGTACAGATGGTGTCCTTGGAAGTTGTGCAATACTGTGGCCCCTATAGGGCATTTCACACATGAGTGATTATACTTGTAGGATAAATACCCAGGAGTAGCATGTGTGTAATTTTTCTCACTTAAATGAGAGTATTTTGATTCCTGACCACCAGGCCCACTGGTAACGTGGTCATCATCCTCTGAGTGCCCTCCTGGTGCTCATCATTGGTGCTCAAAAATAGTCACAATAGTCTAGATTTATCCTGACCTCATGTAACCGGTAAAAATTACCACTTTTACCTCTCTTGTTTTGGGCACTGCACTTTTATTAACGTATCTTAGGGTTGTATTAGCTTTTTGGCAGCTCCATCCCACTGTTGGTTCCTTTTGAGAATACTGTCAACTCAAATCCCTAGGTCTTTTCTCAAATAGATTACCATTAAACCATATTCCGCTTACCTTGTACTTGCATGGTGGAATTTTATACCTTAAAAGCAAACTTCTGTTTTACCCATGTTAAAATATATTTTGTTGTTTCAGCCCTAGAGCTTCTTCTAAGCTGTTATGTCTACATCTTCACCCTGCCATCAATATTTTATCTTTCTGAAGCTATTTTCCATTACCCACTCGTAGTGGGCTTAATGCCATGGCTCTATGTATTGACATTGAAAGAAGGTATATACAGTTAAGTTTGTTATAGCTTGTGAGACATGTGAGAGACAGAGAGACAGAGAGAGAGGGAGAGGGAGATGGGGAGAGAGAGAACATTTCCAACAACTAATGGGAAAAATTTATCTAAGATCTCAGTTCTAGGAACAGCGATGCTTCTCCTGGGCAATTAATTTGTGTATAGCTTGTGGGCATGGTTAATTGTGCAATACATCATGTTTTCCTATTTATTTTGGCTGCTAGGAAGTTCAAAGGCAAATTTGCAATGTGGTTCTAGTGTATAGGACACAGTTTATATTTTGTGTACCTATCTTACCCATTGATCACTTTTATTTTCCTACCTTATTTTTTCCCTTTGCCCTTGTTTTCTAGATAGTTAGAAAATCTGGTATTGTGTAAACTTTGTGAGTTGCCTTAAATTCTTCTTTTAAAGAGGAATTATATAAACCAACAGGCAGGCAAATAAAAGCTTGGCATGATAAATTTTTTAAAGACACCAGCTACATTCATATTTTAGACTGACAACAACCAGTAAAGTAAGGTTAAAAAGTTTAAGCTTGTAACTAACAGCTTTGGAATCACTCAAGAACATGATTGGGACTTAAAACAATAAGAGTCTCATGTAACTCACCACTTAAAATAAAATGCAATCATGTAAATGAGGTCTCAAACTCAAATGCCTTGAAGGGCCAGGAAGATAAGATAAATAAAAGAACAAGATAATGGAGAATAGTAGAAACAGAGAGACACACCAGTGCCTGTTCCACTCAAGTACATCCAAGTATGTTTCTATTTGCAGACCCATCAGTTACTAGTTTACAACATCTGAATCACTCCCCCCAATTTTATAGATGTGACCAAAGTAAAAGACCTTGCAAAAATCCTCACAAAACAGAGAAAAATCCTAGGCCACAAAATGAAACTTTCTCCCTCTTCTTTTTCAGGTTATTGGCTGCCTAGTTATAAATTAAAGTCTTCCTGGGCAACAGGCCTGCATCTCTCTGTCTTGTTTGGTCATGTGGAGTGTCTTCTGGTGTTACTGGACCACAATGCTACAATCAACTGTAGACCCAATGGGAAAACCCCCCTTCACGTGGCTTGTGAAATGGCCAACTTGGATTGTGTTAAAATCCTCTGTGACCGTGGAGCAAAGCTGAATTGCTACTCCTTGAGTGGACACACAGCTTTACACTTCTGTACAACTCCTAGCTCCATTCTCTGTGCCAAGCAATTGGTTTGGAGAGGTAAGCCTTTCTGGGTGGCTGACGTTGTCATCCACTTCCACACCCGGGTTTTGAAATTTAGTGATCTTTACCTACTTTAGGTAATGTAGTAGGCATCCCATTTATAAGCCTCATTCAGGGGGCCCTAAAAATGCGTAAGTATGTATATATTTATATAACTATATGTGTTGGTCCAGGTTATTTAGTGATGATCACATTGAAATCATTACTTTTTTCATTATAGGAGCCTTATTAGTTTACACATTTATTTAACAAATATTTATTTAGTTCTCATGAGGTGTCAATTAATGTGTTAAGTAACTGAAAAAAATAGTTTCTGCCTTCAAGAAGCTATATTCCAGGAGCGCCTGGGTGGCTCAGTTGGTTAAGCGTGCAACTCTTGGTTTTGGCTCACGTCATGATCTCATGGTTCCTGAGTTCGAACCCTGCGTCAGGCTCCACACTGACAGTGCAGCGCCTGCTTGGGATTCTCTCTATCCCTCTCTCTCTGCCCCTCCCCTGTTTGCTCTCTATCTGTCTCTCTCTCTCTCAAAATAAATGAATAAACTTTCAAAAAAGGAAGAAATCATATTCTAATAGGGGAGATAAATACTAGCAAAATAAATTTGTAAATATATAATAATAAATTGGGAAAGGAGCAAAACAGGGTGTTATGGAAGAGAATGCCAAGAGCGAACTATTATAAAATGTATAAAGACTTCTCTAAAGATATGACATGTAAGCTGAAACTTAATGAACGAGAGGGAACTAGCCATTAAAAAAGGAGCCAAGAGGAAGAAGAGTCCAGGTACAAGGAACAGTATGTGCAAAGTTGCTAAGGGAGCAAAACAACTGAACTATTCAACAGATGGAAGAAGGCCAGTGTGCCCATGGGTGTGGGGTGGGTGGGAGGGATAAGAGCGTTCTGGGAGTGCCACACGACGACACTGGTTATGTTAGATCATATACAGCTTGCTGAGGGCCAAGGTATGGGGTTTAGAAATGGAGCCACTGAAAAGTTTTAAGCATGGCAATGACATGGTTTAATTTTCACTTAAAATCATCATTCTGGAGTTATACAAGAATAGGGCTGGAGGAGCCCGAGTATGGCAACAGGGAGACCAGCAGCAAAGCTATTTTAACAGTGTAAGTGAGAAGGGATGGTGATTTGTATCAAGGGGCAAAGTTTGATAGGAAGATTAGAAGATGGGTTTGCAATATATTCTGGAAGCAGAGTCAGTGGCATTTGGAGATGGATTATATATGGATGAGGGGTAAAGGAAAAGGAAGTTTCAAGCATCCTTGCCAGATTTCTGGCTTTAGAAAATGGGTGGAGAGCGATGCCATTTTTAAAAAGTGTTTTTGATGTTTTCATTTATTTTTGAGAAAGAGAGAGAGAAAGAGAGATCAGGGGAAGGGCAGAGAAAGAGGGAGGCAGAGAATCAAAAGTGGGCTCTCGTGGCGCCTGGGTGGCTCAGTTGGTTAAGCGTCCGACTTCGGCTCAGGTCATGATCTCACGGTCTGTGAGTTCGAGCCCTGCGTCAGGCTCTGTGCTGACAGCTCAGAGCCTGGAGCCTGTTTCAGATTCTGTGTCTCCCTCTCTCTCTGCCCCTCCCCTGTTCACACTCTGTCTCTCTCTGTCTCAAAAATAAATAAATGTTAAAAAAAAAAACAACAAAAAACAAAAGTGGGCTCTGAACTGACAGCAGAGAGACCAATGCAGGCAGGGCTTGAACTCACCAACTGTGAGATCATGACCTGAGCCAAAGTTGGACGCTTAACTGATGGAGCCACCCGGGTGCCCCATAATGCCATTTTTCTAAGATGGAGAGAATTGAGGAAGAAGCATATATGTGGAAAAGATCATTAAATTAGTTTTTTAAAAATCATGTTTATAGAGCTATAATTTACACACAGTAAAGTTCGGTATTTTTGAGAAACACATAGTCATGAAACCATCATCACAGTCATTTCAAAAAATTCCCTGATACCCTTTGTAATTAATCACCTCACTTTATCCCCACCTCCAGCAGCCACTGATCTAGTTTCTGTCCCTAAAATTTTGTCTTTTTCAGAATGTTATATAAATTAAATTACACAATATGTAGCCTTTCAGGTCTGTTTTTACCTACTTAGCATAATGCATTTAAGATTCATCCATGTGGTTGCATTAGCCAGTATATTGAATCTTTTATTGTCGAGTTGTATTCCTTGTATGGATGCAACACAATTAATCTGGTCCCCATTAGAGGGACATTTGGATTGTTTCTAGTTTTTGGCAATTTGGGAAAAAAAGGCTGATATAAACATTTGTCTACAGATTCTTATGTGGGAATGTTCTCATTACTCTTGGGTAAGTACTGAGGAGTGGGATGACAGATTGTAATTCTTTTACAAGAAAACTGCTAACCTGTTTTTCAAAGGAGTTGTACGTTTTGCATTCTCACCAGCAACGTATGAGTTCAGTTGCTCTCCAGCCTTGCCAGAATTTGGTAATGTCAGATTAAAAGAAAAATTTATTTTAGTAAATTGAATAGGTATATAAAGTATCTCATTATGGTTTTAATTAAAATTCCCTTAATCACCAAGGATGTTGAGTATGTTTTCAGGTATTTTTTTGCCAGCTGTGTATTCACTTTGGTGAAATGTCTGTTCATATCTTTTGCTCCCTCTCCCCTTCATGAAAATGGGTTGTTTGTTTTCTTATTATTGATTTGTGAGAGTTCTTTATATATTCTGGATACTAGCCCTTTATCAGATATGTGGTTTGCAAATATTTTTATTCATTCTTTGACTTTTCATTCTTTCTGTCTTTAGAAGAGCAAAAGTATTTAATTTTAATAAATTCAATTTATCACTTTTTACCTGTTATGATTTATGCTTTGAGTGTCCTACCTAAGAAATCTTTGACTAATCTGAGCAATAAAGATTTTCTTCTATGTTTACTTCTAAAGATTTTATAATTTTAGGTCTCAATTTTAGGTGTTTGGCTTATTTTGAGTTAATTTTTGTATATAGTATAAAGTACAGGTTGAGGCTCATCTTCTTTATATATGGATGAATTATCTTATATATACAACTGCTTCAATATCTTTTACTGAGAAGACTATTTTTTCACCTTTGAGATGCCTTGGTATCTTTGTCAAAAATAAAGTGGCCAGAAATGTATGAATCCATTGATCTATATATTTTTTGCTGATGTTTCACTCAATTGCTGTAGTTTTATATTAAGTCTCAAAATCAGATTGAGTTTCCCCAGATCAGTTTTAAACATGAGAAGTTTCAGATTTCTTTTAGACCTCAAAGTGAATGAGTCAAGGCTGCACTTGACATAAACGTATGGATTTCAGAAGAGAGTTCTGGACTAAAGCTGTAGGTTTAGGAATTGTTGGCCTATAGATTGTATTTGAAGCCAAAGAAATCAATGAAATCACTTGGATGAAAGGTGTGGAAAAGCAAAAGAGAATCTAGGACCAAGCCCCGATACATTCTTACATTTAGATATTAGCAGGAGGGAGAGAGGCCAATAAATGAGAGTGAAATGGATTGGTAAGTGAAGTAGGAGGAAACCCAGGAGCATTTTTGGCATCATAGGGATTAAGAGGCAGGTTCAAGAAGGAGGAGGTGGTCAGCTGTATCAATGGCTACTTGAGAGACTTAATTCACTAGATGTTCATTAGATTAGGTGACAGAGTTATCACTGACAAAAGAAGTTTGGGGGAAATGGTGGGTGTAGAAACCATATTAGAATGGTATAAGGCGTGAATGAGAGGTCAGAAACTAAGGATGGCAAGTATAGACGACTGTTAAAAAAATGTCTGGCTGCACATGTATGCGTAAGAGTAGCATGATTGCTGAAGGGGGCTAGGGGACATAAGAGAGTGTTATCTGTAGTTGGAGATAAAAGGAAATATTTGTGTGCTGAAGGAAATGGTTTGGAGAAAGCAAACAGTTAAAAATGCATGAGACAGAATAACTGAAAGGTTCAAATCTTTGAGGTTGAGATGGGGTGAAATCCAGAGACTGTGAGATACATCCCCATGTTTAACAGATGGTCTAAAGTAAAAGATGTCTTTAAAGAGTGTTCATTGATATGGTGGTGGTGAGATGAAGGAGTTCATGTCTGGTGTGAATTTATACAATTAATGTATGAGGCAAAGTCATCAGGCAAAAATGACAGCAGAAAGGGTGGACATTGTGATGAGAATAGGAAGGTATGGAAGTGTCATGGGGGAAAGAATGGGGAAACAAGCTTAAAGATGCCATGGTCTTCTCAACCTGTGAGTATTTGGTGGGAAGGAAAATCAGTCCAACTTATTCTCCTTCTTGCCTTCCCTGAGAGGAAAGGTCCAGTGCAGAGATGCATGTAGAGGGGCAGGTGTCCATCAGGGCTTAGCCACTTATGGCACGCAGCCATTACCACCATTCACATTTACTTATACATTGGTGGCTTTCAGATTTAGTTTTTATTTTAATTTATATTTTAATTCACTAATTTAAAATTTTAAGGTTGTCATTTTAAAATTTTTTTAGAAAGTTAAGAAATTATATCATTTGTTGAATTACTGACTTTTTATATTGCTGCCTTTTCATGTGACTTCATCCACCACAGACTGACAGAAAGCTGCCAAGGTTTTCACTCCCCAGAGCTGTAATCAGAGGGAGCCTCATTCCCAGAGCAAGGGCTTTTTGCCCATCTCCTTTATCCCTATTGACATAGGGAGACCACCTGGAGATGAGAAGGAGTAAAGGGGTATGGAGAGACCAAGCAATGCTCACTCCCTGTAGGCTGACACTAATGAACGAGGCTAATAACAATCAAAGAGGAAGAGTGGAAGTCAATTAAAGATCTACTTACTCTTAGATCCATGGCATCAAAGGCCAAAGCCATAAAGAAAAGAAAGATGAATTAGAGAAAGCAAAAATGTTCAATGTCCGAGTGGCAAACAAATTATAACATTAAAAGGCTGTCATAAAGCGGGGGAAAAAATATTTGAGACTGTGTAGACAAAGGCCCTATTTATATCCTTAACATAGAAAGAAAGCTTTTTAGTTTGTCTGCTTTTAGAAAGAAATCTTAAAAATTAAAGTAAGGAGATTAACAACGAAGAATGAGAGAGAAAAAGAGAACAAAAGACCAAGGTATTTCAGGAAATAAAACCCAAGTATATAAACAACAAATAAAGATAGCATAATGATCACCTGCCTTGGTTATCTGTAAAATGTTAATTAAAATGGCAGGTGCTTTTGTTGTCATTTATTTCATTTAACAAAGATACAAATGATGACAGTACATCTGTTGACACACACAGGGATGTGCTCTCACACACCCTTCGTGGGATGTGAATGGGTATCGTCCGGAGGGCAATGTCATAAGCTTGAAACCTTTTGTAACTCAGAAATTCCCCCTCTGGGATTTAGGGCTAATTTTGTACCTTTTGGCTGAGATAGGCTGTCATTTCTGTGGGGCCTCCAATTCAAACTCCAGGTATTAGCTCTAAACAGGGTTATATACTGAGTCAAAGAGATAACTGATGAGAAAGAAAGAAGACATTTAGCATGTAACAGAATTGTGCTTGGTCATGCAATCTGTAGTACACTAGAAATTAAGAGACTTTCTCCTGATTCTATAAGTCTTCAAGATATTGTAGTTATGTTATGTTTTCATTTGTATTTTTGCATCAGAAGCTTTGACTTGTTAAGGAATACATTTAAAACATACAATTTAAAATATATATACTGACATTTTTCATTTTTAAATATATTTAGAGTCACAAAATATTTGCCCAATTTATTTTTGTCCTCAGAGATTTACTTATATTACTGAAAAACTGAAGAATGTTTGCATATCTAATAGAAAATTTTCAAGCTGTGTTACTTCCATATCATATAGGCATTAAAAATTATGTTGTAAAAAATGTTCGTTGACATGGAAAATGTTTTAAAAAGAAGTTTAGGGGAGAGTATGAACTGCATAAACTTATTTTTCTAAAAAGTATATATGATCATGCATCTCAGAGTCGAAACTGGTATCATAGCTAATGTTTAGCTGTAGCTAACTAAGCAACTTCAAAAAAGTCAATTTGTTGTTCTAGATCCTTACTCCTAGGATAACATGTGTTTTTTTTTTTTTTTAAGTGTGGTACTTGGTAAATATATCAAAAGCAAAACAAAACTGTGAATCAGATAAATGGGGAAAATTCTACCCATTTTATGGATGCAGAAATAGGAAGAAAGGGTAAGTAAGGGCTTACAGTAGACCTCTTAGTCTGGAAACTCTAGAAGACCGTGAGCATCTTACATTCTCTCTTTTGCATTTTTATGTCTTCAGCCTCTGGACAGTGCTTGGCACATAGGAAGTACTCAATAAATGGTCTCTGACTGATCTGGGAATGGCTCCAGGCGCCTTGAGTGCATGGATGGGAACGACTGCCATCTAATAAATGGAAACTGTTATGTTCATGGTTAATGAAATGCGGTTGTTGGTCAGTTTCACCCTCTCTCGGGGGATAGTTAAGGGATGAATTTTCTCCCTCTTGGATTATGTCCTAGGCACTTTGAGGAGAAGTCACATACATCACCTCGTGGCTGGACACAGGGAATTGAGACAGCACACAGACAAGGGAAGCAAGTTAGGCTAACATTAAACTCCAGACCAGAGAAGTCCATTAGAGGAAGAACCAATGCCATGGCAACTGAAAACCAATGTAATTTCATTTGCTATTTAATGGACTCTTTGTAGAAAAAAAGTGCTCTTTGTGGAAAAGGCTAATTGAGGCCAAAAAATTGCATGCAATTTTCGCTTAAAGGATTTTCCCCTATTTTTTCAGCATTGCAGAGCCTGCTTTGTCCCCATGCTGGATTTTGTCTGCTATTTTTCTGTTTGCCTTTCTACTTAATGCCCCCCATCTTCTGGCCTTTGTTTCCTTTGGTATTAGTATAATAGTGCTCATCAGCTGAGAGGGCTTATTTACCTCAGTGAAAATGTCCTCTCTGTGAATCCTGCATTTCCCTACGAATAAAGAGAGTCAGGTCAGGTTCAGCTGGCTGAATAGCAGCATATTATTTCTACCTATTCCCATTCGTAAGAGGAAAATGAAAGCTGCTTGCTTTACTCTGCATGAAGCAAATCCTGACAGTTGGAGGAAAATTTGTTACTGCAGGAAAGCCATAAAAATTCAAATGTTTCCTACCAGAATGTAGCATGAGGGCAATGTAAAGGAGACCGTGCCTTTTAAAAGCCCATCCCCTGTTACTTGGTGTGACAATGACACGCTACCCACATGTTAGGAAACTCCCTGTCCAATGATAAGAACATATAGCAAGGCGAGAATGTCATTGGACTTACCTTTAGTCAAGAAGCAGGTATGCTGGCTGGACAGGCACCCCCTCCCCAGTCTGTCACCCTCTGTGTCTTTCTGGCTCTTCAATGATATGTCGTAATAGCACAGATATGACCATCCCAGTCCTTTGCAAACAACTTTGGGGGTTTTTGCCCCATCTGCTATATGGCTAGTACCACCTGTATAATATGAATTTAATATTTTTTTCAAACTGACATTACTTATTAAATCCAATTTTAAAAGAAACTTTGTATCACTATAAAAATTGATTTGTCACTATAAAAAATAGGGCAAGCTCCCTGGCCATTCATAGAACATAACAGTAACAGTAAATAATGGGCAATGAAATTCTTGACCTCCATCTGCCCAGAGACCCTCTTCTCTCAGATGGCAAAGAATGACTCAAAAGCCTCATCTCCGGCTGTTGTTTTTCCTAGAAGCAGTGTCTCCAGTGATTCTGCTCTGAATGAGTGAACTTGAAATTTATTTCCAGGCCATGTCTCCCACCCAGGCAGGTATTCCAGCCCAGTAAATAACGTCCCATGTAAGATTACAACACACCGTCAGAGACCCTGCCTTCAGCAGTGCTTTCTGAAGTTGATGGTCTATTTGGCGGTGAATTTTAGAAGCATCCCCTTTAAAACCAGGAGTGAAACAAGCCTACCGCTCTCACCCGTTACGTCCTGGAGGTCCTTGCCGGCACAAAGAGAAAACAAAAAGAAATAAGATGTACGAAGATGGGAAAGCAGGAAGCAAAACTGCTATTATTTCACACAATATGTTTGTCAACAACAACAACAAAGAAAAGCTAAGGTCAAATGATTAGAATTTGTCATTGAGTTCAGCAGAGGTACTGCATTTGCGATCAATATGCAAAAATCAATTGTATTGTATATACCAGAACCAAGTGGCAAGAAATCATCATGTATGAAAAGATATATTTACATATATCGTGAAAACTTTAAGCGACCTAGAAAATATAGTCAACAAAAGGGTGGAAAAAATATAAAAATTGATTAAAAGACATTAAGAAGATACCACGTGCAAGGTTCATGATGAAAAATGTAGTTCTTGACGACTCCCACCTAAGTGCTAGCCACTTTCCCTCCTTTTGCCTGATTAGTTTGATGTTTATCTCCATATTGTTAAATAAATACCATTTATTTATGCATAAAATGGAAAAGAATAAGTAGCAACATGAGCAGTTTCTGATAATCTATTTATCATAACGGAAGATGAGGATCTGGCTGTTTTTCTACACCCACTCCCCAATCCAAGTACCTTTCCTATCTTCCATACTCACAATATGATGATATTACAACCATGAGGTTTGTAGTAAACTTACGGTAACTTCTTCTTTGTATACTTCATTTTCCCTGGTGTTGGTTCTTTTTCTTTTTTTTCTTTTTTTTTTTTTTTTTTTTTTTTTTGGTTTTCTGTAGATCATCACCATTTTAACCCCAAACTTTTTGCCAATACTTTTCATCTTTTCTGAAAAATTTTCAATTCAACAAGTATATGGTCATTTTCATTTTCTTAGAAAAAAAAAATCCCTTCTAGAACCTTCAGACTTGCTCCAACTGCTGCCCTCCTAGGACCTCTATTCCCCATCACCCTAAAGATTCCCTTTGCCTCTCACCCATGTTGAATTTCCTGTTCCCTGGATGCTGCGTGTTTCCATATCTTGGTATGTTGCCTGTTTTGCTTGAGTACCTCCTCTAGTAGATTTCTGGGAAGGGGAGCAAGAGACTACACAACCCCCAGAATGCATTTATCCTACCATCATGTGGCATAGAATTCTAGACTGATAATCATTTTTCTTTAGAATAATGAAGATATTTCTCCATTTCCTCCCAGTTTCCAGGACTGCTGGTGAAAAGTTAGGAACCATTTTATTTCTTCATCTTTTATATGTGACTTATTATCTCCTGTCTGGAGGTTTTAGAATTTTCTTTTTCTCTTCAGCTTTCTAAAATTCCACGATGATCTGCCTTGTTGTGTTTATTTTCATCCACTGTACTCAGTCTTTTCAACCCCAAAAGCTGTATGTTTCTAAGTTCTGAGAAATATTCCTGAGTTCTTTTCTTCTGTTTTCTGTATGCCCTGTCTCTTGAATTGCTGTTAGTTAGATATTGGACTTCCTACACTGTTTCTCTATTGTCTTATCTTGTCTCTCCTCTTTTATATTTCTTTATCTTTATCCTTTCCTTCCTGGCAAATTTACTTCAGAGTATTTTTCTCTGTTTTTTAAAATTGTTTCTATCTACTCTATTAAAGGCTTTCCTTAAATTTTTATAATCTTTAGCTGCCTGCTGATAGTTAAGATTGAGTGACTAAAAACTCAGTGTATGAGTAAGGTTAATTAATTATTAGCTTTGCTATGTGGGATCTGGCTGGACCTTTTATTTGAGAAATCTCTTACATAGTATCTTTGGATCTTTTTTCTTAGGTTGGTCAGATTCTCAAACAAACAAACAAACAAACAAAAACCCAAAATGCCTCTGCCTGGTTTCTTCTTGGGTTAAGGCTTAGTTGTCATTTTTCTAGGTGCTGAATTGGGGCACAGGGCTGGGAATGATTAAGAAGTATGCCTGTGGTCTAGAATGTTCTGCCCTCTCCTCTTGGCTGAGCTAACTTCTAGCACATAAAGCCTTAGTTCAGACATCAATTCCAAGGATCATTCTTCCTGAATTCCCTTAAATGAGATTAGGCCCCTATGTCATTCTGAATTCTCATAGCACATAGTTTTCCTTTGTGCAACTTACATTTTGTTTAATTCTTTGATTATTATCTGTTTTCCTCACCAATCTATGTTTCATGAGAGCAGAGTTTTGCTCCGCATAGCCCAGTGAATAGTCCATATTGGTTGCTGATTGTGGGGTATTCATTGGATATTTAGTTAAATATAGGTACTACAACTAAGGAGGAGAGTGGGGTTGAACCAGAGCAATACTGTCGCTATTACTGGCAAGATGACTCTTGGTTTATGGTCCATTACATTCCTAACTTCTTTTCCTACATTGAAGACAATACGAAGAAGGGAGAATGCAGAAGTGTCAAACACTATCGAGAAATCTAGTCAGTTGAGAATTAAAAAGTTTACATTGAATTTAATGACATGGAGGGACTTGGAGATTGTAACATCAGTTGAATCATGGATGCAGAAATCACAGTGGAGGGGACTGATAACTAAAAAAGTTGTCTATGAGTATGAACAAACCTTCTAACGAAGAGTATTTGTGGAGAGAAGACAACAGAAACCTGAGCATTTGAAAAACCAATGGCAAAATCCCCTAGGGGGGCAGACATTGAAGACATAGGAGAGAGGAGGGATAATTTATGGTGTGAGGAATCTGAGAAGTTCAGGAAATGAGTTCTAGAACCATGTAGAAGGGTTGACTCTAGAGAGGAGAGCATCTTTCCAATGTAGGTGAATGGCAAAAAAGGGGAGAAGATGAGAGTGATATATGTAGTAGGAAGGCGTTAAGAAGTTTCCATCTGAAAGGTATTTTTTATGTAAAATAGGAGGCAAGCAGATCTGAGAGTGGAGGCAGAGAGGAAAGCGTTAAAGAATCGAGGAGTGCCTAGGTGCCCAGTTGGTTTGAGTGTCGGACTCTTGATTTCAGGTCAGGTCATGATCACACAGTTTGTGAGATGGAGCCATGTATCAGGCTCTGTGCTGGCAGCACGGAGCCTGCTTGGGACTCTCTCTCTCTCTCCTTTTCTCTCTCTCTGGCCCTACCCAGCTCACGTGTGCTCTCTCTCTCTCTCAAAGTAAATAAATTAATTAAAAAAAAAAAAGAATCAAGGAAGTGGAAAATGTCCGAAACAATCATTATGTAGAGCAGTACAATAAATTAAGCAGAGAAAGAGAATCTTTGGATTGCTGAGCAGTCTTGAGGATGCAGTTGAATGTTATGTGTGAGTTCAAGGTGGTACCCAGTCTGGTTCAGTTGGTACCTCACCTGTAGTGTGATTTTTGCTACACAGCTCTCAGCTGCTCGGGTGCAGGCACCGAGACAGTGGATAATTGGGTTCATTCATTGCATCAGGTGGGTTCTTGGAAGAATTGGAAGGGGTTTAAGGTCTTGGCAAAAGAGTTATTGAAATGATGGAATATGGAAGTCAACTGGGTAGGGAGAGGAGGAAAGTAAGGAACATGTACGGGACAAAGAGGTCACAGAGAGGGGTTCTAACAGAACCAAGATACCAAGATGAGCAGCTATGGTCAAAAAATCAAATGTGGGAATTCATGTTGTCTGTGGAGACTGATCAGTTGAAACTAATTAATAACTGAGTCCAAGTATGAGAGTGGGTGGGAGTCACTAGGTCAGAGAAGAGGACTAAGTCAGTGAGGAAGACGAGATCCAGACTTTGAGACGCCAGGGCATTGGGTGATCATCCATGTGGCTGTTAAAATCACCCAGAATTTGAGTGGCAAAGGATAATGTGAATCAGTCAGCCAAATCTTCAGAAACTGATGGGGAGATAAATGTATTCAGGAAGGAGGGGAGGTGGTATAGATGAAAAAGCGGAGCCCTAAAGAAGCTGAGATGTTCTTTTCATTTTTATTTATTTTTTTTCGAGAGAATTAGGGAGTAATTGGAAGCAGCAATGGGGAGTCAGACATATGAAAAAGAACACCCAGCTATATACTGCAGGCCAGAGTTAAGCATCCTGCATCTTTTCTTTGAGCTTGGAACAGGGCAAAGCTAGTTTGGTTGCCATGGTGACCAACGCCATGTCTCCGGGCTCATTAATCCTGTGTTCCAAACTAAGCACTTAGCGATAGCTTCTGAATAAATGCAACAAAGCTCTGCATACTGAAAAGGGCACATTCATGTTAAGCAGGGGAAAAAGGTTTTCAATTTCATTCATTAAACTTGAGTAAATAATTTAATATCTTTGTGCGTCAGTCCTCCTAGCTAATGAATAAGAATAAATGCTTAATGGAAAATCTAGCCTAATAAAGTTAACAGCATCAGCTTTACATATAAAGGAAATTGATGTTGCTGGTATATATGCATATGAAGGGGAAAATGGAAAGGAAAATAACATATATTAAGCATCTACGATGTGGCATGTCAGGTACTTTAAAATAAAATGTCTCATTTAATCCTTGCAACAACCATGTGAGGTGCATACCATTCCTTTCATTTTGCAGATGTGGAATCAGAAACTCAGAGAGGTTAAATAAGGCCCTGGTTCACAAAATTGGTAGGATTCAGGCAGGCCCAGTTCTGCCTGGTTTGGGTCCGTGAGGCTCCCACTATGCCTTGCTGAAAATTGTGTACAGCTTATCTTTCTGAAACATTTGGCTAATTAAAAAATTAGGAGAAAAGTTTGTCCTAAGGTGTCATTGCCTATATAAAAGAGAAGTGTAAATGCTGTATCAGAATCCCATTAGCTTGAAAACATTCACTACCATTAGATGGTTTTAAAGGCGTTTCTTGAAAAGAAATTGAGAAGACAGCTGGCTATATTAGAAGTGTGTTTAATTAAAAGATGTGAAGAACTGTCAATGCTTCTTCCAAAATGAGTCCCTCCAGAGCAATTGTTTATGCCCACTTTGCATTTCCTGGTGCGTGGAAGGCTTGAAGTTGCAAGGCAGACCCTCAACACAGAAGCTGCTTTTTGCCTTCTAGGTCTAATGACTTTATTTGTTTTTGTTTTTGTTTTTTTGTTTTTTTTTTTTGTTTTTTTGGTTTTTTTTTTTTTTTTTTTTGGATTTGCTCCAGCAAAGATGTAGATAAAATGATTGAAAAAGATATATTAAAAATCCATGAATTCATTTTCCTTAAAATTAAACTCTTTAATTAAAAGCAACACTGATCAATTTCTAATTTCTGCCTCTAATAATGTGATATAGCAAGGTTTAAAATAAATAGAAACAACTTGGTGCAAGTTAAATATCCTTGTCACTAACCTTAGCTGTTAGTTCTTTTTTTCCTCCAAATACTAATTGCTTAGTTTCACCTATATGACTATCCCAGGCCTATTTTTTAAAATTCGGGGTGCTTATTGCTTCCCCAGATGACTCCCCAGTGCTTCTTTAGAGGGAAAGTGTTAATTCCAGCCTTCTCTCCCCTGTCAGTATTAAAGGTTTCTCTGACTGGTTCTCTCTACTTTTAACTCCTATCAAAGGCCATATGTGACTTGCATTGTGAGTTTTCAGTCTGGGTATGTTATCTTTGTTTTATAACTAGAAGCATCTGACACTAGAAATTGAAGGATAAAATTTTCATGGGCCTGCACTTCTTTATTATTATTATTTTTTTTTATATCAGCACGTCTCTAATTTGTTTCTTACTCAGAGGAGGCTGGATAGGATTATCTCCCGAACATTTTAAACACCACTTAGTTAAAGATATCAGATTTATAAACAGAAATGTAAGTGTTTTCTTTGTAATCTCCAAAAGTAATAACTAATGGAAGATAATCTAAACCGCTAATTTTAGAAGGAGACTCAAGGGCCCAGATTTGGAGGTAAAATGGTTAAATCAAACAAGGATCTGGGGATCCCAGCTCAGTTTTCTATTTAGCTAACCAAGAAAACACACAAATATGACGAATGGCAAAAAGCATCAGAATTGGAAGCTAAGAATCAAGCATATACCACCTTCTTGAAGAAGTTTCTACTGATTAGAAAGTTAATCAGAACAGAGTGGATCTTTTCTGAGATAAAACATCCCCCTGGTAGGCAGAAGAGGTATTAGCCAGCTTAATTGAGAGCCACGGAGGGCTCCATACTTCTGGGGAAGCTCCTGCAGCATCTTTTGCTTTCATTTACTTGCAGCCTTAGAAGTCCCAGCAGCCCTCAGAAACACTCTTCAATTAAGAGGGCCACACCAACCCAAAAGCAGGGTGGCAAGGGCAGGAAGTAAATTCACTTCTTGCAAGCAACGTTGAATTAACTGGGTGGGGGCAAGAGGAAAGGACTGAATAAGAGCCCCAAGGAAAAGTCGGCCTGGAGTCAATAATTTAATAATAATAATAATAATAACCGGATATGGCATTTCTATTGCCATAATCCTCACAATTATTCTATGCGGTTAAACTATTATCCCATTTACAGATGAAAACACTGAGCTTTAGACAAATTGCTTAACGGTAAGAGCAGGTTTTGAAGATAGAATGACCTCAATGCAATCCGCTTGCTCTCTCCACTAGGTGGTGCTGCCTTCCCTTTGCTACTTACAATCCTTGCCAGTAATGTAACAGTCTTGGGACTGTGCTGTTGCCTTATCCTGTAATCCGTCTCCACTGCAGACCGGACATGTCAATCAGTAAACCTGCCACTCGCTCAGCTCCTTCTAGAACTGTCTTGTACACAGCCCCGATGAAGCGGCTTAGATTGTTAAGTTATGTAACGCTGGATCCTTCCCCACCATAGACGATAAAACCAGGATGGTGGTATTCAATCCAAGGGGCTCAAATACAGCTCCATATGAAAAGATGCATTCAAGTATAGTGCTTGACGAAGTAAGTATTGGAATCAACTTTCCTTGTTTCAAATCTTGATAGCCCTCCATTTATTCTCTACAAGTGAGGGCAAGAATTAAGCTCTTGGAATCTCAACCTTCATGTAATAAATGGGGATGTTGATAATAATCTAAGCTGATTCTAGAGAACTCAAACAAGGTTTGTGAATTTTCATATGTGACTCTTTCCCCACCTCTTACCTTTGTGTTGTCCAGAAATGCACTTCCCAAAGTGCATTGATTCTGGGACTTTTAATTACAAAAGGACAGTATTACAAAAGGACAGTTCCTTGGTCAAATAGTTTAGGAAAACACATGTTAAATTAGACAGAGATCCTCATCTGAGGATTTTGCAGAATCTTTCATACGGTAATGTGAATTGTGTATATACAAAGGTACAGAGATCTACAAACTTATTTAACCACAGAGTCCTTGTTTTTAATGCATCTCACAGTGCTAATATGCTGCACAATAGACTTGTGCTATTATGTGTCACAATGCTGACACAAAAGAGTGAAATTGGGACTTTTAACCAGAAGCAAGAACTGAACTCAACCCTGAATACATCAGTCTTCCCTCCAGTGTCTGATCTGAGGGCAAATTCTATCTCACTATAGTAGGCAGAAGATGTCCACATCCTAATCCCTGGAATCTATGAATATGCTACCTTACATTCAAAAGGGATTTTGCAGACGCGACTGAATTAAGGACCTTGACATGAGAGGCTGATTTTGGATTATCCATCTCCTTAAAATTGGAGAACGCTTTTTGGCTGTGGTCAGAAGAAATGGGACTATGGAAGGAAGGTTCTGCCCTGTGAAAGAGACTACTCCCTCCACCATCGGCTTTGAAGATGAAGAAAGGAGGCCATGAGCTAAGTAATGTGGATGGCCTCTAGAAGTTGAGAACTGTAAGGAAACAGATTCTCCTAGAAACTCCAAAAGGAACACAGTCTCACTGATACCTGATCTTAGCCCACTGTGTTAGAGTTTTCCAAAGAAACAGAATCAACAGGGGGCAGGGGGAAGATACTGATTGATTTGTTTTAACGAACTGCTTCACAAGATTGTGGGGGTATGAGTCCAAAATCTGCAGGGTGGGCTGGCAGCCTGGAGACCAGGGAAGAAGTGCAGTCTGCTGGTAGAATTCCTTCTGGCTCAGGGGAAGCCAGTCTTTGTTTTGTTCAGACCTTCGATTAATTGGCTGAGGTGCACACATTATCTGCTTACTCAAAATCCACTGTTTCAAACATTAATCTCACCCCAAGAAAAAACACCTTCACAGAAACATTCAGAATAATTTTTGACCAAATATCTGGGCACTGTGGCCCAACCACGTTGTCAGATAAAATTGACCATCACACCCACGGAGACCGATGTGGAACTTCCGACCTACAGAACCATAAGATAATACATCTGTGTTGTTTTAGGCCACTAAATCTGTGGTAATTTGTTATGACAGCAGTGAGAAACTAATACACTCACCTTTTATCCATTATACCTATTGTCATCTACTGTAATACTAGTCATTCCCTACTGAGGACGTGGTCATCTGTCTCTCAGTTTGGGTCTATTTCCCTACTTCCATCCCTGGGGATGGATTTCAATATTGTAGATTCCTGATCCGAACACACTCACAGCTCTGGGACCACCTCATCTCATATTCAAGTCTCTCAGCCCCTCCTTGAATCATTTCTTTCTCACCTCAGCCTCGGCTTCCTAGCTGATACTTGAACTACTATCTCACCAACATTATGACTTCTTTGCCAAACCAGGGTTCTTCTGGGCTAACACAGACCTGGGTAATATATCTTTCCCTGCTCTCTGTTAAATATCTATAAAAATACATTAAAATTGACCCTCAAATCCTTTAACAACAACTGTATAAGCTAAATATATGAACAAACTGTAAGTCAAAGAATGAGTGAAATTTCTATTAATTGCATCATCAAAGGGAATGGATTGGGGTGTGCATTCTGGAAGAGATGCCACATGGTATACATACTTAAATAAAACAAGACAGATGGCCCTCCCCAAGAGTTAAAGAAAGAGACTGACTCACACATTCAGTCTAGATTTAGGGCACACAAATTCTTCCTCCCCTTAACTTAGCAGTCTAAATCCATTGAGAATACCACTCACAGCATGCTACATGTCAGGAATTAGAGAAGATCTTGTATTCTCAGATGATCAGTCCCTACCTGTCTTACAGAGCTCTCAAATACGAAGATGACAAAAAAGAAGTCCAACTGAGAGTCTAAGAAAAATAGGCTGGCCCACAGGGAAGGAATGTTACCCTGACAACTCAGGAGAGAGGATAATTCTGTAACTGCTTTCTTTGAGAAATAGACACAAATGTTGAAGCCCTGTACTTAATTACATCCAAAGTTTGAAGGGGACATGACCTCTATGAAACCTAAGCAGATAAGGGGCTGAGATAAAGGCAGAAATGCAAAGGGAGCTGGGGGGGGCGGGGGGCGGTGTGTGTGTGTGTGATAATTTCCCTCTTTCCTCAACCTCAGGGTCTGTCCTAGAGTTCTATGTAGTCAAATATCTGGTTTCCCCAGCTTGGACATGGACAATATCACTCATATGTACCCCTGGGTACATCAGGATAATTCTAATTTTCTACAGATTGTGTTAGCAAGAAGTCTTCCCCCAAACCTCCTTTCCTTAGATGAATCCGCAGAGTGACTTACCTGGGTTCAAGCAGTTGTTCCTTCTGTAGGCCCCTGGAGGTAGAAAGAAGCCACATGTTTCCTCAGGACTAAAGGAATCCTCACTCATGGTCCAGAATGCTGGCTCCTGAGATAGGCTTCACCACTACTGCTTTGCTGCCACCGGACAGGGAAGGCCCCTTGTTGCTTGGCAAATTTCTTCTCATGCAGTAGGTTTCTGCTAACCTAATTAATGCCCCACTTGCTTCTTCCCCTCCCCCTCAAATTCTGCCTCAGGAGTGGGGGTACCATTCCCATTCATTCCTCATCATCTTCCTTTGTCATTCCAGCCGCCTCCAAGCAGCCCATTCCCTTCCACCCTCGAGTCTGGCCTAGGCTTCCACTTGTTCCAGAACAAACAGAATTTTGTCCCGGGGTAGAGGAAGAAATCATTATTCGCTCTCTCCAAATTCCTGGCCTTTAAAAAATACACAACCCCACAAACTTCCGAAGGATTAATCTCTTTTTTCAGTTGAATGACAATAGCAGCATTCATTCCCCTCAGCAAAAACACCATCCCCAATCCTAAGATATGGTCTGACTTCATGAGCCCATAAAGATTAGTGCAAAATAGTATGATAATAGTACATTTCCCAAAGTCTGAGTTATTCAGTCTTATCTATGGTTATTTGGCTAAATTTTCATCAACGTGGGGTTTTTTTGAATTAAAAAGATAAAAAATAAAGTAAGTATAAGGTGACTGAGCTCAGTGCCTGCATCTGGATTGTTCATGTCTAGAAAGATAACTTTGCCTTAAGGTTCAGTAAATTAAAAATAAACATAAGAATAAATAAACATGGGCTGTATGAGGAAAAGTCTGCATCCCGAGGGATAAGAAGCAATATTCTGAGGAGTTGGCAGATAAGCTTTGATATGAAAAAGATTCGCTTCAGTAGACAGAAGGAAATAGTTTGTGATATTTGCTTCCTGTTTTCAATGTGTTTAAAAAAAAAATACAGTTAGCTGTTAAAAAAGCTTATGAGAAGAGGCCATGTGAAAACCAGCTTGGTTTAATAAGCATTTATAGAGCCAAGACGTTTTTCTATTTCTTCACTGGCTCTCTTCAGTCTTGATTCCTGGATTTGTTTCTCTTTCCCACTTTTAAACGTTACTGGGTCCCAGGACTCAGTCGAAAACATATTTTCCCCTCTAAACTCACCTTGGTGATTTTATCTAGTCCCACGGCTTCAGTTGCCATCAAATGGGGTTCACTCCCAGATCTGTATCACCCAGCCTGACCCTCTTCTCCAAGCTCCAGCTCACCTACCCAACTACATACGACCCATCTCCCACTAGATGTTGAATGAACATCTCAAACTTCCCATGTCCAGATTGAAACTGTTTCCTGCCCCTGCCTCCATCTTAACAAATGACGATTCTGTTCTTCCCATTGCTCAAGCCCTAAGCCTAGAAGGCACCTCCATTTCCTCACTTTCCCTCATCCCTCACACCTCACAAGACCTGTTGGTGCCATCAAAATATCTCCAGTCTGGCCACTTCAAGCCAACTACACTGGGACCACCCAAACCCGAGCCACATTATTTCTTCTTGGACTAGGATAGCAAACTTTTCAATAATTCCCCTGCTTTCATTATCTCCTTTTTTACCATCCACTCTCCACACATCCAGCCTTAGTGATCTTTGCAAAAGGTAAATCAGACCATTTCCCTCCCCGAGGCTTCCCCTCACACCCAGCGTGTGGTCTAAAGTCTTTTCTGTCATCTGCTGAGCCCGTCATCCTCTGGTCAAGGCTGGCCTCACCAATGGCATTTCCTACCACTCCCTCTTTTACTCACTTCTTTCGATGCTTGTGTTCTCTGCGTTTTCTGAAAACATCTACCTTGTTCCTGCCTGCCTCAGAACCCGCACCCTTGCTGTTTCCTTCGCCAGGAAAGCCCTCCCCACCTGCTTTTCAGATGGTTTCCTTCAGTGCTGCACCAACATCATGTCCTCAGAGCCTGTATGTGAAATACTTCATCTTCTTCCCTTGTCATCCTCCATCACTCCCCCTAGCTTCATATTTTTCTTCCTGTAACTTTATATGTGAGTTCACTTTTTTTAAGTTTATTTATTTTTGAGAGAGAGATAGAGAGAGGGAGAGAGAGAGACAGTGCACGAGTGGAGGAGGGACAGAGAGAGCGTAAGAGAGAGGATCCCCAGCAGAGCCCAATGCAGGGGCTTGAATTCACAAACTGTTGAGATCATGACCTGAACTGAAATCAAGAGTCGGTTGCTTAACCAACTGAGCCACCCAGGTGCCCCTACATGTGAGTTAACTTTTTCATCTTCTCTAGCATATGAATTCCATGACATCAGGGACATTGTCTCTCTCACCTACTAGGGTGTTCCCAGAGCCTCGAACAGTACAGGTACATAGTAGGGGCTCAATAAATATTTGTTGAATGGATGAATGTACCACATACGAGGGACACAAAAACAAATAGAAATAGCATTGGTTCTCAAGGATCTTAAAGTAAAGAAAAAGACACCCAAATCTGTTACTCGTTAGAGTGAAAAAATAAAATTTTTATAGTGGAGGGACAAGTAGCACAGCCTGGGGGGGAGGAAAGTTTTTTTCTGGAAAACATGACACTGGAACTTGAAGGATGAGGAAAGAAGAAATTAAGGTCATTGCAGGTCAAGGAAACAACATAAGCAAAGGTGCGTAGGTGTCTGCAAAGAACAACATACAGGATTTCTCAGTAATTAAAGCAAAGTGTGAGACAAAAGATAGCAGGGTAGAAGTCACAGAGGCTGAAATTGGGTTTTGGATGGTTTCATCTCTTATGATAAAAAGCTGAAACCATCTCTTATAGAATATGGAAAGCTCTTGCAGGATTTAAAAAAGAAATTTTTTTTTAATGTTTATTCATTGTTGAGAGACAGAGTGAGGCAGAGTGCAAGGGGGGGTAGGGAGGCAGAGAGAGAGAGAGAGAGGGAGACACAGAATTCGAAGCAGGCTCCAGGGTCTGAGCTGTCAGGACAGAGCCCAATGCAGGGCTCAAACCCACAAACCACAAGATCATGACCTGAGCCAAAGTCAGACGCTTAACCGACTGAGTCACCCAGGCGCCCCAAAGCTCCTGTGGGATTTTAAGACAGATGGCAACATGGTCAGTTATGCATTTTAAATACATTATTCTCAGCATATGGAGGGGGATGTACAAACAAGCAGCAATGCCAACACTCGACAATTGATGAGATGGGGCAGGAGGATGAATAAGAAGGAGGGACAGAAGGTGAATTTCTGACTTTCAGTTTGATTCACTGGGGCCATAGCAGCACTATTTATTGAAATATAGCTTATACGAGTGTGAGGATTAAAAAGGAAAAGAGTTTAGTTTGGGACCTGTTAAATGTCAGTGCTCAGTGGGCCTCCAAATAGATTTGTTCCAAAGGCAGTTGTACATATAGGTCTGAGACTCAGGGGTCAGCTCAAGACCGTTCAGATATTTCTTAGCAGGTATTTCTTTATTGCGAGAGAACTCACTTGCATACCATTCACCCAGTTAAAGTCTGCAATTTAATGGCTTTTAGTATCTGCACTGAGTTACGCAATCAGCAATCATCCCTACAATTTTAGGACATTTTATCATCTAACAAGAAACCTGTACCCTTTAGCAATCATTCTCCATTTTCTTCCAGCCCCTGCTCCCCACCCTTTAGCCCTAGGCAACCACTAATCCACTTTCTGTCTCTGTGTACTTGCCTCTTCTGCCACTTTCCGTATAAATGGAATCATGCAATATGCGGTCCTCTGTATCTGGCTTCTTTTATTTAGCATAATGTTTTCAGTACTTTTTGAACCAATGAAATGGAACACGGCTTAAGTACTTCGTTCCTTTTTGTTGATGACTATTATTCCATTGTATTGACATAACACATTTTGCTTATCCGGTTATCAGTTGATGGATGTTTACATTTGGGGATTATTATGAATCATGCTGCTATGAACATTCCAGTGCAAATGTTGGTGTGGACATGTGTTTTCATTTCTGTTGCTTGTATACCCAGGAGTGGAATTGTTGAGTTCGTACGGGAACTCTGTGTTCAACTTTTTGAGGAAGTGCCATACTATTTTCCAAAGTGGCTGCACCATTTTACACTCCCACCATCAATGTATGAGGATTCTTATTTCTCCATACCCTTGCTAACGCTTGTTATTATTTGTCTTTTTGACCATAGCCATCCTAATGGGTATAAGGTAGTATCCAAGTGTGGTTTTGATTTGCATTTCCCTGATGGTTAATGACATCTTTCCATGTGATTATTGACCATTTATATATCTTCTTCACAGTGATAGTTTGCCCATTTTGAATTGGGTTCTCTCCCTTTTGGAAGGATATGAAGTTTATTCACCCTCGTTAATTTATTTTAACGATATGATATCATTAATTTATTTTAACATATAATTAATTTAATGATATATATATTTTTTAATGTTTTTATTTATTTTTGAAGGAGAGAGAGAGAGAGACAGAGCATGAGCGGGGGAGGAACAGAGAGAGAGGGAGACACAGAATTTGAAGCAGATTCCTGGCTCTAAGCTGTCAGCACAGAGCCTGATGCGGGGCTCAAACTCACGAACTGTGATATCATGACCTGAGCTGAAGTTGGACTCTTAACCAACTGAACCACCCAGGTGCCCCCCCCTTTTTTTTTTAATTTAATGATATTTTAATTGATATGATTTCTTCTTTGACCATTCAGTCATTTGTAAATGTGCCCCCAATCTGCAAATAGATTTCAGATTAAACTCGTCTTTTCTGTTGCTAACTTCTAATTGCATTATGGTCAACAAAATGGTCTGTAGTGATGCCTGGCCTTTGGAATTTGTGAAGATGAGTTTATGACCTAGTTAGTATAGACTCAATTTTTGTAAATGTGCTATATAACCTTGAGAAGGATGTGTCCCTTATCAGATATGTGGTCATTCATATAGTTCTGAAAGGTATCTGTTCATAGATGAAATGAAAAGAGTAGTTATGACTGCTCAAGAAAGTCATGCACAGTAAGAAGTCCAGGGAAAAAAATGATGAGATCCAATGTGAAATAATACAGCCTAGGGAATGAGAAGAAAAAGAATTGTATAAAAATAATGAAGGAATATCCAGAGAAAGAGAAGAAAACATTCCAGGGAAGTCAGTTGTCAACACTATTGGATATAGCAGAGAAGCATAGTAAGATGAAAATTGAAAATTGTAGATGGGAATGATCAGTTGGAAGCCACTGGTAACTCTGTCGGAGCAGCTCCAATGGTGTGGAGGGAACAGAAGGCAGGCTGTAATGGGCTGAGGGGATTGTGAGTGGTGAGGAAATGGTGCAGAAAGTAGAAACTTCACTTTCAAGAAGTTTGGCTAAAAAGAGATCAAAAGAAATCAGAGGGTGCTTAAAACAGAGATAAGTGTTGGGAGAAGCTTAAGTGTGTTTATTCGATGAGGGCAAAAAGTTAATGGAGAGGGAGGTGTTGGACAGTAAAGAGATATTATTTGTGGAACAACATCCCATTGCTGCACACATGATCAGTTGCAAAGATGGAGCTATTTGTCTTGAGCTGGGGGGAGACTCCTCTTCTCTGAAATGAAATGGAGAAGGTAAAGGTAAGTATTGAATTGGTCCGCATTTTTACTGAGGTTTACTGAGGTTTACAGTAGGTTTACTGAGACCTACAGAAACTCAATTCAGCCGTGGTAGCAATAACTAGTGTCATCAGTATCCAGTTCTCTTCCCTTCCAGGCTCATGGAAGCCATACTTTCTAGTCTAGTCCCGTTGCAGTTCAGCAGGACCATATGTACCTTCTGCCTAATGACATATGAACAGAATAAATTAGTCACTTCCAGGCAGTGAAAAGCCCATGCAGGACTTTTAAAGTCTATTTCTCCCCGTGGTATTGTGATGGTGGAGGAATCCTCAAGCAAAGATGGTGAAGCCATAAGACTGAGGTAGCTTGGATTCCTGAGAGATCAGAGTACATTGGTTCTGGAGCTACAATGCATTGTTAAGAGTGAGAAATACACCCTTATTGCATCAAGCCACTAATGTGTGAGTGGCATAATTACAACAGCATGATTTGTCTGTCCTGATTAAATCCTAGCCTAAGGAAAATTTAAAAATCTATCGGTGACCAAGGAAAACTTGAGTAGCTTAGCTAGGGAAAGGGTAGAGATGGCAGCTAAGCAATTAGAATCAGTCATTCAAACTGACTTCAGCAGGGCAGAGATGCAGAAACCTTCAACAGGGGAGCCACTGCAAGAAGGACCAACAAGATGTTTAATAATGGTAATACACTCTGCCTCAGAAGATTTAGGAACTGTGCGTGTGAACGTGTTGGATGGGACATCCACAAGGGTATTGCAGGATGGTATCAGGACAGAGACAAAAGAAAGACTGAGCCAGATACCTATGTCCTCACTGCAAATGGGAGAGTGATTGGGGGTTTGTGAGATCGTAAATAAGAAGGGATAAAAAGTAACCTTGTTGGGTGATAATAAACCTTAACAGATGAAGGGTTGTACACAAGGGTGAGAGAGTAATGGCTCAGAAGACCATTGTTGATCTAGAAAAAGGTAGTGCTCAACTCCAGACCCTGGAGAATGTGAGTATTAGAGAAACGGGGCTTTACAGGAAATGGTATTTCATTTAAGATTTCATTTAAGACAAGACTATGAAAGATACAGGAAAATATATTTGCCATAGATTGTAGATTGAAAGGGCAAAATTGAAACTAGAACAAAGCAGCCAACTGAAAATACGCTGTGGTGACAGTTAATAACAAACTTGACACTGTACAAAATTGCATCCTTGACAAAAAAGCAGACTTGAGAAACAATCCCAGAACACGCAGAAAATGAAAAGCCCTGAATATGAAAAAAGAAATCTAACCTTTGAATAATAGATGTTTCTAGAGAATGCTTACTGTTAATAACAAGCAAGACAATATATGTAAAACTCTTAGTGAGTGCTGGAAAAGTAGCAGACATTATTAATATTTTCATAAAAGAACACAGAACAAATGTACTGTCTTTTACCTGCACAAAAGCCTAATCAAGCCCTAGCATGGCCAAATTGAGGCAGGTGACATTCAAGCAGAGGGGGAAGAAGACATCTCAGACAAAACAAGTAGCTAGTGAGGAATCTAAATGCCTACCTGAAGTTAATAAATTAAACCAAATTCCTTCTCAAACCCTTCCTATTATGACCTATGATAATATTTTCTCCACGTCTCCCTATGTGCAGGCCACTATAACCAGAGACTATATACTTTTCACCCTTAGTTCTTTTTCTAACATCTAACATCAAGGTGATGTTAAAAAGAAAGCCATGAGTAATTTACCATGTTTTCACTGGTGCATTTGAGGATTGGGGTTTTAAAAAACTGTGAGAGTTGGGGCGCCTGGGTGGCTCAGTCGGTTAAGCGTCCGACTTTGGCTCAGGTCACAATCTCACTGTCTGTGAGTTTGAGCCCCGCGTCGGGCTCTGTGCTGACAGCTCAGAGCCTGGAGCCTGTTTCAGATTCTGTGTCTCCCTCTCTCTCTGACCCTCCCCCATTCATGGTCTGTCTATCTCTGTCTCAAAAATAAATAAAAATTAAAAAAAAAAAACTGTGAGAGTGAGTTTCTTATCAATGACCATAACTTGATAATTAGTGGGTGATGAAAATTTTAAGCCAAAACAAAGTTTTATAGTTTTCAATAATAAAGCAATATTTCCTTTTTAATATGATGGATAGTTAAATTGGTCTAAAATTTAAGACTTTAAGAATTTAAAATTCTTGTTTAAAAACACTTACTCACATGGAGATTAAATGGATAAGTTGGGTTCCTGGCAAAATTAATGAAAACAAATTAAGCCTAGATACATCTTAAATAAAATATTCAATGTCAACAGCAAAAAAAAAAAAAAAAAATAGTAAAAGTGTACAAATGATTGAATAAAAGAAAGAAGATTGCTTTTAAAGAAACAAAAGATTTAGTGGTTTTCATTACTCTATAATGTTTAGTATTTAAAAAGAGTAGAATGAAGTTATGGAATATTGTGGAGAAAATTACCCAAGAATTCTATACTCTTTCAATGTTATTTTATTATTTAAAATTTTTTTTAATGTTTATTGTATTTTTGAGAGAGAGAGAGAGAGAGAGAGAGAGAGAACGAGTGGGGGAGGGGCAGAGAGAGAGGGAGACACAGAATCCCAAGCAGGCTCCAGGCTCTGAGCTGTCACCACAGAGCCCAACGCGTGGCTTGAACTCATGAACCGTGAGATCATGACCTGAGCTGAAGTCGGACACTTACCCGACTGAGCCACCCAGGCCTCTCTTTCAATGTTATTTTAATTGTATGATGACAATAGAAAAATAGTCTTATGTATTTGAGTTCTTAGAAAATATGCCAAAAGTTGCTCTGCATGAAAAATTTACTAGCCACCTGATTTTTGACTGGATCGTGTAAAATACAAGGGATGTTATTCATAAAAGAATTTTGTTTTTGTTTAAATTATTAAATTTAATAATAAATTTCTCTTTAAATTATTCAGAGGCTTGAGTGTCTCCCCTACTGTGGGAAGAAGACTCAGGTGGGTCCATGTCATTTCCAGCAACGTTTAGGTAAGAAAATTTTATATAGTCACTTTAAGCTTCAAAAGTCACTCTCAACTCAAAAGTTGGACGTCCGGGCTGATAATTCAGACCTGACTTAAACTCTCCTGTTGCTCAAGTCCACTGCAGACTGAAAGCATCCAGTTAGGGAAGGGATACATACTCTTTCCTCATCTTGTGCTTCTATTCGTTCTTATCCATTTTACTAATAATGGGCTCCAAACCCCTTCGGAGATGATGCACAAGAAAGGGAGGAGAGATAAGAAGAGCAGGAAAGTTCTTCTAGGAATCTAGCTTAGCCACCTTCTCATTTGGCAGATGTTTAAAGGACTGCAACCAATAAGCACAGAGAAATAAATTAAAATAACTATAGTTCAGTGGTTACAAAAATCAAATGCCTTAGTCAAAATTGTTTTAGAAGGATCTCTTTTATTATTTTTGTAAATAAACACAAGATTAACAACCCCAGATACGATTAATAAATTTGAGGAACGTGGGGGCCAATGGTAGGTAGGATAAACAAGGGATGAGTTTCCTATTTTCCTTGCTGTCCTACAGGACACACACTGGTCACCTATTCCACCATGTTGATTTCCCTGAACATGTGGGCCAGCTCACCATTTGCCGGACGGCAGTATGCTCTAACTGAGGTGAAACTTTTCAGGCAGCAGGTGACATTTTAAGTTTACTTACTAACTTGCCTTTTTTTCCTTTCTTAGGTCGCAGGTAGTCAAATAAAACTTTCCCACTTGTGTAAGGGATTCATAACATATCATGCACTGGTTGTAAGGACTCAAATTGATTTTTTGGTTGTGGGCTGAGAAAAGGACAGACTGCATAATTCGTTGGGTCTAATGCAAAATGAAAATGCAGGCCTCTTATTTAAAAAAAAAAAAAAAACAACTAAGAATTTCAAAGATGGTGACAATAAAGCATTAAATCAAATGTGGCGCCCTTCCGGGTGAGGGGTTCTGTGCAAAGCCAGCCGTGGTTGGGGATTACCAGTTGCATTGCAACATGGCTCATGTTTCTGCATTTTTAGTTAGAGGCCAAAATGACCTCAACTTCTAAGTCATAATCATTTAAATACTGTTTATTGGTTGAAAACTTTTATCAGTAACCATGGACAAACCCTGAAGACTAGATTGAGGTTTGCAGAACTGAATATAATAACCTTACAGCTTTGACAATATAAATTGTGGCTGTCAGAAATGAAGCATGGAAGTGTAGGAGGGAGATAGCTTGGAGATAACCTCATTTCATAAAGCACGTGGTGGAGCTAATGTAACGAATTCAATGGCAGAGACTTAGGTGCAAAAAAGTTTTAATATTCCAGCAGAAGAATTAAAAATTGATGAAAAGATCAAACATTGAAAAGAGGAAGGATTATGGGGCGCCTGGGTGGCTCAGTCGGTTAAGCATCCGACTTTGGCTCAGGTCATGATCTCACAGTTTGTGAGTTTGAGCTCTACGTCAGGCACTGGGCTGACAGCTCAGAGCCTGGAGCCTGCTTCGGATTCTGTGTCTCCCTCCTTCTCTGCCCCTCCCCCACTCACGCTCTTTTTCTCCTCCAAAAATAAATAAACATTTAAAAGTGTTTTAAATAAAAAAAAAGAAAAGGATTAGTACAAATAAACAAAAACTTGCCTTTTATATCAGACAGTAAAGAATTCCCTCTAAATTTGATAACAAATGATAAAAAGGAAGTTAGCTGGAGTTATGGGAATAACTGCCAAAAGATCTAAAAACAAATATAGTTAAAAGATGTGTGTTTGTAGGGGGGCCGGTCAGTCAGTTAGGTGCTGAACTTTGGCTCAGGTCCTGATCTCGTGGTTCACAGAGTTGGAGCCCTGCATTGGGCTTTCTGTCAGCACAGAGCCCACTTCAGATCATCTGTCCCCCTCTCTTTCTGCCCCTCTCCTGTTTGTGTGTGCATGCTTGTTCCCTCTCTCTCTCTCTCTCTCTCTCTCTCTCTCTCAAAAATAAATAAATATTAAAAAAAAAAAGATGTGTCTTTGTAAATGCACAAATGAAATTGTCAATCAAGGTCTTCTGTACTTCTGACATTTTTAAACACGTACCTTATGGTTTAATAAAAACATAATAAAAATTTATCTAATGAAAGTAAGTTAATCTGAAAGGAAGCTATGTCATAAATTTATTGAAGAAGATGGGTCTATGAAAACAGATCGCATGTATTCCTTTATTTTGGTTCCCAGCACCTGCTGCTCATAGGGGCAGTGTGGTTTAAAGACATATGGCTGATGAGTGACAAAAGTTTATTTAAATTACTTATGCAAAGGCATACTCTATTACTGATTTTTAAAAATCCAGTAATGTATACCTTGTAAAAGTAATCTAATGTAGAATGAGAAAGCTTAGAAACAAAAGCAGAAAAAGATACATCAGGATATGTAAGCATGAAAGAAATTTAGCCAAATCTTCAAGGAAAGATGGTGACATTGCCCTTCTCCTAAAATTTAAAAAAAAAAAAAAAAAAGGAATTTAAAATAATAGAGTGTTTTCTTTTTTGCTTACATGTAGGTTTTTTCTGTTACAATGATACTAGATTAAAATATTTAAAAAAGAATATCAAATATGCCATCAAATCTAAAACCAAGAAATATTTTAACTTTTTATTGCAAACTTGAAGATGCTTTACAGATGCTTTCTGTATATAGGTTTGTTTCTAAGCTCTCCATTCTGTTTCACTGGTTTAGTTGTCTTTCTATGCATCGATCCTACATTGTTTTAATTACAATTTGCAGGGATATCTGGTAGGATAAGTTCCCCTTCTTCACAATCTTCTTTCCTTCTCATTCTTTTTACTTTTGTTTTCCAAAATTGATGTGCTCTTTACTCTGTGCAAGTTCTATGAAAAAAACGTTTGGATGGCATTGAATTTATAGATTAACTCAGGAAGTCTTGGCATCCTTACAATGCTGAATCTCTCTATCCATGAACAGAGCAAAACGTCCCACTTAATTGAAGTCCTTTGCCTTTGATCAAATCTTTACCATTATCTCCATAAGGATCTTAGTTATATCCTGAAAATAAATAAGAAAAACACAAACAACCCAATGAAAAATGGGCAGAGGCTATGAAGAAGCAATTAATATAAGTGGGAATCTTGTTGCCTGTAAACTTATGAGAAGACTCTCAACTTTGTTGGCAACCAGGAGTAATGCAAATGAAGTAAAAAAGATACCGTGTTGCACCATCTAATTGATAAACATTAAAGAGTTTGATACTATCAAGTGTTAGAAGTGATACTGAACCTTTCAACTCTATTGATGGATATATAAAATGGTATAACCACTGGTGAGTATAATCTAATCTAGTTAAAAGTGCTCATACATTGGTACCCAGTAATTCTAATTCTCTCTCTCAAGAAATTCCTGCACTATCTAAAAAATATTGTTATTATGAAAAAGTTTAGCAACTGTCTTTAGTAGAGGTAGTTTAAGTTTAACTAAGCTGTAGTTTAATTATATACTGGGAAGCTATTCAGCAGCTGATGTGAAAAAAATCAGCTCTCCACTCAAAAACATAATGTTGGGGCGCCTGTGTGGCTCAGTTAAGTGTCTGACTTTGGCTAGGGTCAAGATTTCACAGTTCATGGGTTCAAGCCCTGCATTGGGCTCTGTGCTAACAGTTAAGAGTCTGGAGCCCGCCTCAGATTCTGTCTCCCTCTCTCTCTGCCCCTACCCTGCTCTTACTCTGTCTCTCTCTCTCTCTTTCAAAAATAAACAAACATTTAAAAATAAATAAAAAAATCATAATGTTGACTAATAAAAACAGGTTGAAAAGTGAAATACCATTTATATAGTTTTTATGAACACAAAATAATAGTATATATACGGTCTATGGGTAAACATATGAGTTATAAAAGAAAGAAAATTTGCATGGGGATGACAAAAACCAACTTTAGGATAGTAGTTATTCTGGTGGATAAAGAAAGGAAAGAAAGGAGAAATGAGCTGGATTTTATTTCTATAAAATTTTGTCTTGGAAAAAATAAAGCTAAAGAAAATATGGCAAAAATTATTATCTGTCAAATATGGGCAGTGATATATATATGTCTGTTATAATATTTTCACATTTTTTTCTGTATGTTTGAATTATTTCATAATGTGTAACACATCTTAGATTTGGTGCTGATATAATACTAGATATTTAGATGTAGTAACACAGATTTTTAACCTAACCCCATTGTGCATATAAGTACAAAATACCTTTGAATTGTAAATAAGTATGAATATTTTCAAGAAAGCAGTTATGGTATAAATGAGGGCAAGATTGGGCTTCGATTTATTCAGAACTTTACCAATGTTTTTCCTCATTTTTGAATAACATTCATTATGGCAATGACCTTTGTGGCATTTGAATTACAATACAAAATACCTGTGTCGGTTCAAATTCGTAGCTGTTAGGTTCTACATATGGGTTCAAGCAAATCACTATTTCATTATGGCCTCCAGTATAGTCATTAACATATTGACTTTATACTGCATCATTATACTTTATTTATAGTATGTATAATAATCATAACTAGGTAGTGTTGATTATTAGAAAGTACTTTCATTTTGCCTGTAGAGGTTAGCAAGGCATTATATTTATTTTTAGAAGACTACATACGAAGGTGGATGTTATTGTCAGCATTTCCTTGAAGAATTGGGAAGGATGTCATAAAGGGTTGAGACGTGCTGGCCTGGCCTTGTCCTTCACCTCACCTCGGATCTCCCCACTCACACACAGGCTTTTTGAGAAATTAAATCCATTAGAACAGAAGGAAGTCAGGGGCTGGCTTGGGGATATGGTGGGCGATGTGGATTCCCTGAGTCTGGGAAGATAGACAAGTGAGTTTCTGCAGTGCAGTGACAGAGACTTGCTCTCTGCTCTCACTCTTATGCAGCTCTTGAAGTAACAGAAATTGGGGGGAATGTGGATGCTTTGGAGAGGATGCTTCTGACAGCCGTTATAGCCTGTAGGGAGAAGCAAAGTCCAGCAGAGGGAGCCACCATGATGACTAAGCACTGATGATTGGGCAATATAACAAAAGGGCACTGAGAGGCAATTTAAATTTATTTGGGGGAAAAAAAAAAAGAAGAAAATGTGATGAAATTGATGAAATTGATTCTATTCGTTGGAGAGTAATGAAAGAAAACTTTCACATGCTATGGGAGAACAGAAAAAAAATTTAGTATTGACTGGCACTATGTCCCTCTGTAATCCTGGCTTCAGCATTATCTTTTTCCCTAGGGCCATCCTTGGTCATTTTTGTGGCCAGCAATCACTCTTTCTGTTCAAATTCTTATTCTATCTCCTCTCTTCATCCCATTCTTAGTGTACACAAATATCTGTCTTTTTTGCCCACAGACAGAATCTGAAAAGTTCTTGTTCTTTATCAAGCAGTAATAATTAAAATTTGTGTCTATCTCTTTTGCTACCATTCCAGAGTACTTCTTTTTTTTTTTTTTTTTAATTTTTTTTTTCAACGTTTTTTATTTATTTTTGGGACAGAGAGAGACAGAGCATGAACGGGGGAGGGGCAGAGAGAGTGGGAGACACAGAATCGGAAACAGGCTCCAGGCTCCGAGCCATCAGCCCAGAGCCTGACGCGGGGCTCGAACTCAGGGACGGCGAGATCGTGACCTGGCTGAAGTCGGACGCTTAACCGACTGCGCCACCCAGGCGCCCCGATTCCAGAGTACTTCTGAAGATCATCTTGCATAAATTAAAAGGTTCTTGAAAGGCCTTCTCTCATTAAAAGTTACTTTACTCCAGAAACAATTTACCCCAGGATGAAATAATTTATCCACTAGAATGAAAATTGCTACAAATTTTTGGGAAGTGTAATTTACAGAGTGTAAAAGAAAACCATTTGGAGGGGTGCCTGGGTGGCTCAGTCGGTTAGGCCTCTGACTTTGGCTCGGGTCATGATCTCGTAGTGTGTGAGTTTGAGCCCCGTGTTGGGCTCTGTGCTGACAGCTCAGAGCCTGGAGCCTGCTTCAGATTCTGTGTCTCCCTCTCTCTCTGCCCCTCCACTGTTAGCACTCGGTCTCTCTTTGTCTCTTGAAAATAAACATTAAAAATTGTTGAAAAAAAAGAAAACCATTTGGAGAAATAGACCAGATTTCTGTATGAAGAGGGTCTATATTTTAAGAATGTCAATTCTTCCTAAATTGTTGTCTACACCAAAATAAGTTTCAGATGAATCAAATGTTAAATATTTTAAAAATCTATAAAAAGCTATAAAAAATTATAATTAATCTGGATAGCAATGCTACCTCTGAGAGGTACAACACATTCTAATATTTAAAAAAAGAAAGTTAACATCATTGTGTTTAATAAAAAGCAAAAAAGTCGGTTACAAAATTTATAGCGATTATGATAATGTAGGCCTACATCTTAATTTAATGACGGAGTCCTATAAATGTAAACAAAGCAGAAAGTATTTAATGTATAAAAGAACAAAACTCTGGACAATTAACTAAAGAAGAAATACCACTAGTTGATAATTACAGAAAAAGTGTTCACACTCTAATAATCAAATGCATTTAGATTAAAAAAAATGTTTTAATGTTTATTATTTTTGAAAGAGAGACAGAGCATGAGCAGTGGAGGAACAGAGAGAGAGGAAGACACAGAATCTGAAGCAGGCTCCAAGCTCTGAGCTGTCAGCACAGAACCCAAAACAGGGCTTGAACTCATGAACCTCGAGATGATGAAGAGGTCAGACGCTTAACGAACGGAGCCATCCAGGCACCCCTAGATTTTTTGTAAAGAAGATCATTTTTACTTACAATCTAACAAAAAAAATTAAAATTATATAACAACATACTGATGAGTGAAATATCACTGCTATACATCAATGAGTTATATAACTTTTAACAATTATTTATAAAAGTCTTTAAAACAGTTCACACATTTCAGCTTAATGATTCTATGTGTGTGTGTGTGTGTGGGAGGGAATTTATGCCAAAGAAATAATCCTAAAATTTTCATACAATTTATTACTTGTAACATTAATTATAAGATCAAAATTTTGGAAAAAATCTTCTTATCCAACAGTTGGGTAAACTCACTGCATGGAGTTATGTAGTTACTGTTATGTAGTTATTTTTAAATGACATTTAAAGTAATCCTATAACAACATGGAAATGCTTAGAAGAGAAAACAAAAGGCAGTATTGGTCAATAAAAATATTTAAATTTGTCTAAATTAATTGTTAATTAGGGAAACAAACATTTAAACCCAATGACATATTACTATGTACCCAGCAGATTGGCTAAAATTAAAGAGACCAAAAATACCAAACACGCATGAGAATATGGCATAAGAACCCTCACGCATGGCTTATGAAAGCATAAACTGGACCTGCCTAACACTATCTAATGAAGTTGAAGATATGCATACCCAATGATCATATAATTCCATTCATAGGTATGGAAACCAGGGAAAATCCTACCCATGAGCACCAGGGTACAAGAATGTACAAGAATGCTCACAGCGGCAGTAATGGCAATAGCCTGAAACTAGAAATTTCCAATACCCAGTAGGATGGATAAATTGTGAATTTCTTGCGCAGTGAGACAGAACACAATAAAATGAACAAAAGACAGCTAAACATCACAACATAGCTTATTTTCACAAACATAATGTTGAATGAAAGAAGCAAGTCATAGAAGAATATGTGTTTATTATTTCATCTATATAAAGTTCAAAAAAATGAAACTATCTTGTTTAGAGATATATAAAAAGGTAGCAAAACTCTAAAGAAACGCATATTAGGTTCCTCTGGCAATGGGGAAAGACAGCAGGAAAGTGGAGGTCTTCTCTGGCTCTGGGAGGTGTTTCATTTCTTGACTGGAATATGACTCTGTGGGTGATGGCTTTACAATATTTTAAAAAACTATACATACATATCTTTATATATTATGTAATGCATGTTTTATGTTACGGGTTGAATCTTAGCCCCACTTCCCCAAAAGAAGATAAAGTAAAACCTTGGATTGTAAGTAACTTGTTCTGTGAGTGTTCTGCAAGATGAGCAAACATTTCTAATAAATTTTAACTTGATAAACGAGTGATGTCTTGTAATATGAGTAGTACATGATGCCTAACATCACATGATCACAACCAAGCCAATGGTTCTTGAAATTTACTTTGATACATGACTGCTTTGGATTACAAGCATGTTTCTGGAACCAGTTATGCTTGCAAACCAAGGTTTCACTGTATGTTGAAGTGCTAATCCCCAGTACTTCAGCATGTGATCTTGTTTGGAAATAGGGTTGTTGCAGATGTAATTAGCTGAGTAGGAGCAGGATGTGCCCCTACCACAGTATGACTGGCGTCCTTATAAGAAGATAGCCATGTGAAAACACAGACACAGACACAAGGCCATGGGAAGATGAAGACAGACGTTGGAGTGATACACCTATAAACCAAGAACACCAAGGATTGCCAGCCATCCCCAGAAGCTAGGAGAGGCACGACCCAGAGTCTCCCTTAAAGCCCTCACGAGGAACCAACCTTGCCGACACCTTAATTTCAGATTTCCCGTCTCAAGAACTGTGAATAAATTTCCATTGTTTTAAGCAACCTAGTTTGTGGCACTTTGTTATTACGGCAGTGCTAGGCAACTAACACATTGTATTTGCTTTCTTTCTTCTTTTTTTTAATGTGTATTTATTTATTTTTGAAAGAAAGAGAGAGAGAGAGGACAAGCGGGGAAGGGGCAGAGAGAGAGAGGAAGACACAGAAACTGAAGCAGGTTCCAGGCTCCCAGCTGTCAGTGCAGAACCCACCGCAAGGCTCCAACTCACGAACCATGAGATCATTACCTGAGCTGAAGTCGGACGCTCAGTCTACTGAGCCGCGCAAGGGCCCCTACATTGTATTTTTACATTAAGAATATTTTTAAAAAGGTTCCAAGAATTTATATTTATGGTGTCTAATTTCTTGAATAAATCACAAAATCTAAAATAAAAAAGAAATCATCCTACTTTATATATTCTCTGGAAAAGTTACACTCAAAGATACAATTCAAATATAAAAATAAAGATCGCCTATTCAGAAAAGAAAACTATGCAGCACATCTAGTTGTACCAACAGGTCAAGGATCAATTGTAAATGTCCAAGTACATTAAAAAATAAAGGATGTGGTTTGTTCCAAGTTGGCCTGTAAAAATTTCATTCTGACCCTTTGATTCCTTTCCTTACTGGAAATTCTCCAGTGTCTGAAGTGACCCCACATTTGGCTTTTGGGAAGACATTCTTATTCATTCCATTTCCCTACAGAGCAAAGAAGGGCTGACCTGGAAAGACACCTGACCCAGAATTTCTCAGGGGTGGAATACTGATGAACGCAGATGACTCTGTAAGAGACCGTCTTTGGTTAGAATTCTGCTTTCTGCAAGTTGGGAGTACAGGCAGCCTCGGAGTTTATAGAACAATGTGCTTTCAGAAACCTCACCGGGGGGTTGATTTTGTATAGGATACTGAGCATGTTTGTGGGAGTATTGCCTTTCTCAAGCAGTTTCCATGTGACCAGAGAGGATGCCATAAAAAAGGGCATAAAGGAGCAATCCATGAAAAACCAATTTTTAAAAAATTAACAAAATGCAATGTGATTTCTCCACTACTTTCAAGTTTTCAAATACCAAAAGAGAGCAATGCACAGAAAAGACTTCTAGAAAAATGAGGTAGAATAGTACAGTAGTAAGAGATTTCAGAGCCAGGCTGTCTGCTTTCAAACCTCCGTTCTACTGCTTCTTAGCTTGAGGGAATTATTAGCCTCTCTAAATACAAATTTCTTCATCTGTAAAAATAGGATAAAAATTGCCCCTATTGTAAAGGGTTGCTAAAAAGATTCGATAAGGCACTATATGGAAAACATTTAGCTCAGAATGCTGCACATGGTAAGTACATAGTAAATCTTAGCTGCTGAAATAATAATAATAATAGTAGTAATCGTAATAATAATACCTTTCCAGATTTGTACTTGAAGTAGCTATAAAAATTTCCAGTAGAATTGATTATAGAGTAGGCCCCCAGGGGTCATCGCGTTCACTCCATTAAATTAGGCAAGGAAGAAAATTTCAGGCTCTTAAGTTGACCATTTTAGTACTTAACATTCTCTATCAGAAAAATAAAATTCACCTCACTTTCCTGGTGTGTTGGATAAGTGGGTTTGGTTAAATAATTTCTGTGGGACGTTCCAAATACTACAAATTTGTATTTGTAACAGCCATTATCAACCATAAATCAAATATGTCTTGAAGTCACTGTCTTTCTTTCAATGAGTATTTCTATTATACTGGCTTCTACCCCTTTCCAAGCAAAATATGACCTTTTAGGCTAGTTTGGTGGTCAGTGTTTGTGCTTTTTGTTTTTCTCCAGTGTACCCCAAGGGGGCCTTGCACTTGAGTGGCTCTGGTACCTGCTGTTTTCAGTCAGAGCTGGGCAAGTTCCACAACACTAAAGTTTGCTTGGACCAAACTTTCAGGTTTCCCAGCTTTGAAAAAGAAGAACAGGATTTTGTGAAATATGCAAAGAAATTGATGATTTTTAAAACCAACTGTCTGAGCTTCAAAGGTTGCAATATAAACTTTCTTTTCAATGATATTTGCTACCTTATCGATAAAAGCTATTTAGTTATAGGAATCACTTTGTATTTCCCCATCCATCTGGGGGTAAGAATTACCCCCAGCTTTTCTGCGGACATCCTCCCTTCTCTCCCTACCCCTACCCAACCCCGGTACATTTGCTGATTGTCCAGAAGATGGCACTGTTGTTTCAAACGCCTGGTTTCCCAGGAGACCAAGTTACCCTGGAAAGAACTGATCCCGTAAGGCGATCAGAGGTTGAAAGGGAGGCGGTGAGAAAAGTCTCTTGAACTTGGGAAATAATGGCAAAATATGTTTGCGAAATTGTCTTCCTCAATCTCCCTTTCTAGGGGCCAACGTGAACATGAAGACGAACAACCAGGATGAGGAGACGCCCTTGCACACAGCTGCCCACTTCGGCCTCCCTGAGCTGGTGGCCTTCTACGTGGAACACGGTGCCGTCGTGGACAGTGTGAACGCCCACATGGAGACCCCGCTGGCTATCGCCACTTACTGGGCCCTCCGCTTTAAAGAGCAGGAGTACAGCAGGGACCACCACCTCATCTGCCGCATGCTGCTGGACTACAAAGCTGAGGTCAACGCCAGGGATGACGACTTCAAATCTCCCCTGCACAAGGCAGCCTGGAACTGTGACCACGTGCTCATGCACATGATGCTGGAGGCTGGTGCGGAAGCCAATCTCATGGATATCAATGGCTGTGCTGCCATTCAGTATGTGCTGAAGGTCACCTCTGTGCGCCCAGCTGCCCAGCCTGAGATCTGCTACCAACTGCTGTTGAACCATGGGGCTGCTCGAATATACCCTCCACAGTTCCACAAGGTGAGGTTATGTCTAAAGATGCCAAGTATAGAACAGGGTAGTCAGCAGGGTTCCCAGAGACTTCAAGGATGGCTTGGTCTCAACTCTTCTGGTGACTCAAGCTTATTTGAGGCTTGAATCTCTGGGCTAATTCCAACTGTCCTCACATTTGCACACACAACCCTGGTTACTTTGTCGTGGTCCAAGTTTGTTTGAAATCTGGGGCTGAGAGCTAAGAATGAGAACGAGAGTGGCAGATAATTTTCCATGTCTTGGGTGAGCACCAGTGAATTGGGAGCAGCTTCTGCCAGGACTGAATTGAGAGAGATAAGAAGGTCACTTTAAGGCTACTGGAGAGGTCAGTAGTGTTACACAGGCAAATACTCGCCGTCTTTTAAGCAGAATATATTTTAAATTACACATGGAATTGTTCCTGCTTTAAATTTTTATCTCTGCATTGTCTCCAGTAACTCATCCATTCTAGAGAAACCAAGCTATTCATGCCAGGAATAAAGAAGCATAGACTTTGGGGTCAAGCAAACTGAGGTCTTGCCACTTACCTAAGAATTTGACTCTGAATACATTACTAAACCTCCTGAGCTTCAAATGCCTCCCCTGTGAAATGGGTACACTCTGCCCTTATGGCTTGGCAAGAATATGCAGAGTCGGTCCTACATTTGAAGGCAATTAATCTTACTGGTAGCACACAGGTATTTTCAGAGCCTAGGGGATGGTGCAAACCTTTCTTTACTCTTTCTCTGGAGTCACTGACAGTCTTTGCAGTCTCTGCCCCAACCCAGTCCCACATCTGTGAGTACCACTTCTTTGGTCTATGTCCATCTTCTTTCCCCACACACACCTCATTAGGCTGGCCATCTTCACAGTGCAACTTCCAGAAGACATACAAGTGATCTCTTTCAAATACAGCTCACTCCATGAAACATAATTTTCTGTGTATTTATGTTCTAAGGCCACCTTCTTTCTATAGAAGAGGATGGAGAGGGACTAAGGGCATGGAGCTTCCAGAGAAACGTACCTACCTCATTTAATTGTGAATAATAATAGCCTTCTCGGGGCACCTGGATGGCTCAGTCAGTAAAGTGCCCGACTCTTGGTTTCAGCTCAAGTCATGATCTCGTGGTTCATGACTTTAAGCCCTACACTGGGCTCCATGCTGATGATGCAGAGCCTGCTTGTGATTCTCTTTCTCTCTCTCTCTGCCCTTCTCCTGCTCGCTCTGTTTCTCTTAAAGTAAATCAATAAAGTCAGACAATTTTAAAAAAAGAATAACCTTCTCATAAGTTTGTTTTGAGAATTAAATGATAATATTTTAGAAGTGTTGGCATTGTGCCAGGGCTGTGGTAACCATTGAAGAAGTGATGGCAATCCCTTTGCTATTATTACATATTTCTTGATCAGTAGAATCAGTGCTCTGGGCCTGGTTTACCCACAGGGTCCTTTCCAACCAGGAGAGACAACGTGTGAGACTGTCCAGAGGCGAACTATTGAGTTTTAGTCTGAGACTCACTGCTGGTTGACTGCGGATGAAACAGGTCTCTGCAAAAGTAACTAGAATACCCTCTCCTCATTCCCCGTTGAGAGCCAGATTAAGGAGAACGGGCCTTCCCATGGAGCTTCTGTTCTCCAGCAAGAAGTCTTTCCTGCAAATGTGAAGAATGTCCCTTTCTTTTCACAAAGGCACTCCTCTGAGAGGTGACAGTGAAGAAGGTTAGAGGCAGAGGCTTAGTGATGAGTCCTGGCTTGGCCATTTACTTGCCGTGTGATGTTTGAACAAGTCGTTGATCTCTCAGATCTCAATTTCCTCATCTAAAAAACGAAGGTAAAAATATCAACTTTTCAAAAATGTTTCAGGAGTAAGTGAGTAAGATATGTTAACCATCCAGCCCAGTAGTGGTGCTCAATAAAATGGTTTCCTTTCATACTCCTCCTCTCAAAACACACACTGGGTCTATTATAGGAGTCCCTCCTGCCAGCCTAACTTTGGTGGCTCTACCAGCCTGTAAAATAGGTGTATGATTATGTGTTCCAAGGACACTATCCAGAGTTAATGTGCTCTTAGTTGTGTTTTGTTTCTCTGAGTTCCTCTGGTTTAGCCATACGCTAAAGAGATTTAGGATAGAATTGGCTACCGGTTGATGGCTTGTATTATAAACATTTTTGTTGCTACCCAACAGACAGTGTGAGAGCACTGGCCCCCTTCCAAAGGAAAACTAAAGAAAAACTATTCAATTTACTATGCAGATGCTTCAAAGTGATTTAGCACAACTACTCCACAGCCCGACTTTCCAAAGAGAGAGTCATCTTTACGACAAGTAAATGACTGACTCATTTATCCAGAAGATAAAGTGATTTGTTCTCATGTGGATGGGGAATTCAGTTTCCTTATTTACAAGGAACAAGGTCAGAGCTGAAGATTCTGTCTTCCAAATACAAAGCAAATTTGTAGAGGGTGTATTTCACTGAAAGCCAATGTATAAATTACATAAGGGAAAAAAAAAGAATTATAGGGTCCGCAATTGCTTTCCAGGGTATAAAAGGACATTTGATTTTTTTTTTCTCAAAGCATAATTCAGAAGGAAGTGACACCCCAGGGAGCCAAGATTGGGTTTTCTTGTAGGGCAAGAAAGACATTTTTCTAGGGGAGGGAAATGTACATGAGGGTTTGGGAGAAGGAAGGATGATTTCTGCCGTTGAACAATGCTGCAAATGAAGCCCAGAATACAAGAAAGTTTTTTGATCATTAAGTACTTTTCTGCACAGATATATCAACATAAAAGGGCAGAGGTAGTCTTAAGAGTTTCTCTGCTGACGTGGCTTACAGAGGCGGCACTTGTAGGGGAAGGGTGGCAGGGAGATTTATCTTGAATCTGTTTTTTAATCTATGCTTTCAGGGGTCAGATGATGAGGGGAAGTATCCAAAGGTGTCTCCAGTTGCCACCAGCGTGGGAAGAAATTGTTGTCCAGTTGTTCCTCAGTGAAGAAAGAATAGAGATCCCAGAGACAGAAAGTGAAATTCATTGGGCATCTTCTGTTTTCCAGGCTGACAAAGAAGGAGCAGAATCTTCTCCCTTTGGGTCCACAATAGTCCTTTCTCATTTGATGGTCAAGGTTCCTGGGAATCAGTGTATTGTGATGATTTGGGGATTGCTGTCTCTTAAGGATCTTTATCATTGTTGTTGCCTAGTGTAATAATTATTGAAGCCTGAAGACAGTGTGTCCAACTGTCTTAGTTCTGGAAGAATCCTGATGTGCCAGTGAAGAGAGCTGGGAGGCTGTCAGGCTCCTCAGAGGAGCATTTCCTGCTGTGAGAACCATCTTCTGTCAGCAGAAAACTTAGTGGTCAGTGTCAGCAAAACCTAATGACAGCAGTGGGAGCTTTGGACTTCGTGCATTGAAAGACTGCAGGTTAAGAACTACTTAATTCTTTTTTTTAGCCTCATGAAAGGTGGCAAGTTATCTCTCTGTGATATATGGGAGTATACCAGGCGCAAATTGAGGCACCAGGTGTGTGAATTAGGCTCCTGAACTATGAATGGATGGTGTTCTTGTAGCCATAACTTAGTTGGAACTTTTTCTGAATAGGGGCTATGAATGGTGTTGCCGAATAAAATACAGAATGTTCAGTTAAATATGAATTTTAGATATATAATAAGTAATCTTTAATATAAACATGTCCCATGCAATGTTTGGGACATGGCTACACTGAAAATTCTGTGCTGTCTATCTGAAATTCAAATTTAACCTGGCAGTCTGTATTTGTTAAATTTGCAAACCCTAGTTGGGAAGTAGGTAATGTGTTGCAAGATGTTGGTCATCTGTGATGAAGGTGCTGGCAGAAGGGGAAAGTAAGGAATATCTGGGGACAAATTACCTGTGTTGGGTATGTGAGCATTTTGTCTTTAAATGTAACCAGTGTGGCTTCCTTGTAGAGTGAATGCACCCAGGGAATTAATGCAGAGCAGAGGCCAGTTTTCGGAGTGAACCCTGAAACTATGTGCTAAACCTCATTACAAGCTTTCTCATTTCTCCATACTTTTATAGCTTTTTGTTTTTATAATTCCAGTATAAATATATTTTTGATTCAAGCCTTGGATTAATTTCACCTATCATCCTTGTACTAGTAACTCTGACATTTAAATCTGTATTTTGGATTATCAATTGATTACCAATGTACTTCTCACCACATATCATCCTTTCAGAAAGGATTTGTCTGGAGGTTTTTAGAAAAGGATGTCTATGGAGTTCCGGATAGTTGCTATTTTTATGTTAGCAGCAACATCTTTACATTTAAAAGAGAATTAGTTTGAAGTTTCAACAAAATTCAGCCTAACATAATTATGGTAAAGACTGTTTCTTGTGTCAAAATATCTGTGCAATGAGATTTGTGTCCTTAAACTATTAATTTCACTGGCCATTACCTAAGAAGTAAAATAAAGTAATCAGAATATATTTGGAAGAACACTAAACTCAGATTAAGAAGACCTGAGATTAAGTTCTCATGCTTCCTTTTACTATGTACCTCTCTGGTTTCAATTTTTTCCTCTCCAAATTGGGGGCGTGGGTGTTGAATAACTTTTAGGGTCTCTTGGGACTGTAGCATTCTATGACACTGCGTTAGTAGTTTATAACGAGTGTACAAATTAATTTGTCAGCCTCAGATTCTGTCGGTCTCTTTCACCTGGAACTACCCATCTGCCATCCTCATCCCATCTGTAGAGAAAAGAGCAGCCACATTTGCCTCCATTTTCTAAGACCAAGGTGCTGAAAAATTACTACCCTAACAGCCAAGGACCGAGATGGAAGTTCTTCTAGCTACACTTTTTGTAAACACAAAAAATGATGACTTTTCAGAGGTCCTTTAGCAATGGCTCTCTGGCTTCAACCCACCTCCTTACTCCCTATGGGTTGATGATACAGGATTGCTCTTTATTTGTTTAGGCACGGCTGAAAAAGTCATGGTCAGCAGCTCAGTTTTGGGCACTCTTCCCAGAATATGTATGTGAGTGGTTCCTATGCATTAAGCAAGTATTTATGTTGTGTTCATTTGGACCCAGCCACTTTGACTGATTTAGAGCTTCAGTAGATACAGTTAGTCTGTCATGGCTTATAACGGTGCTTCTTAAATATGAGACAACTAAAAGCAACTGAATGCTGGAATTGCTTCACTGTGGCTTATGAGGGCTGACAACTTATCAGGAATTGTGTGAGCTGATTGTTAAGTGCAGCCATTATTAAAAATTAAATAAAATAAACTTACAACAAGTAAAATATACTAAAAACAAAGATCATAGGTATTTGAAACACATTATTTCCCAATTATTTTCTTTATATTTCTTAAAAAATTTTTTTAATGTTTATTTATTTTTAAGAGAGAGACAGAGCACAAGGAGGGGAGGGGCAGAGAGAGGGAGACACAGAGGGGAGAAGTTGGATGTTTAACCAACTGAGCCACCCAGGTGCACATCTTTATATTTCTTAATCACTTTATATATCAATGCTCTTGATGTTACATGCATCTATTATACCTGTTTAGTGGAAATATTATATTATGTAATTATTTGTTACTGCACATTTCTTACCAACCATACATTCAGTGACCTCAGGTTGGTAGCTGTGAATAGACCATGATGGGAGTATTTACACCACAGAAATCAGCAAATGCTACTGACCAGACCTTGATTTGTTACTTTGTTGATGTCTAGACCTAAGAAATTAATGGGGTGAATGTTACTAATACAGACTAAATTTAAATGTGTGGAGGCTCCTGTGTGGCTCAGTTGGTTAAGTGCCTGACTCTTGATTTGGGCTCAGGTCATGATCTCATGGTCATGGGATCAAACTCTGTGCTATCAGCATGGAGCCTGCTTGGGATTCTCTCTCCCTGTCTCTCTGCCTGTCTCTTGTGCGTGCACTCTCTCTCTCTCAAAATAAATAAATAAACATCTTTTTAAAAAAGTGGGTAGCACCAAAAAGTGAGGAAGTATGATTCCAGTATTCGAAAACATTTATATATTTCAACAAAAAATTACTCATGTCATTGATGAATGAGTGAAGTTCCAATATTGTCTTCATTGCCTCACATTTGTGGAACAATTACTCTTCCATGTAATAAAAATATCAACCAACATTCACATAAGAACTACATGTGTTATTCAAAGGCAGACATAGATTTTGGCTATGAATGCAATTCAATATCCGTACAAAATCGATACAAAATCCGTGAAAGCATTCTGTGGGAACCAATCAGCTCTACAGAATTGGAAATAAAGAGTATTGGACATTTTATTATTTATAAATTGTGGGCCACACATTATATTGGTAAAAATTTATAATGCATTTATGTACATATAAATATACACAGGTTTTTTTTCCTCAGAAAGCCTATAATTGAACATTTTTTTGCATACCACTGACTCAAACCTCTATTTCAATAAATCTTCCTTATTCCTTCTTGAGACCTTCTGGTTGGCCTGTTTGCTGGGGCTGACACAGTCCTCTGCTGAGGCCATGCCTCCTGATTTGAAACTGTGTTTCAATAAGTTCTTAAAAATCTTTCTTTCCTAGAATCCCCACTCTGATGACTCTGCTTCATCTCACCATATTTTGTTGTTCCTGATTCCCATTGGGTCTTGACCATTGGAACTGGGTTTTGATTTGTTACAATAGAAAAGAACTGCCATCTCCTTGGTCCCATGTGTTTGTAAGGGAAATTCTGCTAAAATAACCCTCCCCACCCCAAACCTCTGTCTCCAACCTTATCACTTTCCACTTAACCTACTGATAAGTTGGGAGGAAGAACGAACTTGCTTGCTTAACTGTGGACATAGAGAATACCTGAATTCTTGGTTCTTCCTTGTGGTAAGCTTCTAGGAACACCCTCTTTACATCAGGCAAAGGCCTGTAGTTTGGTGATGCAAATTTATATTCGGGGTGTAGTGTAAGGAAGCTTGATGTGGCCCCATAATTCAAGGTATTATATGTAATCAGTTGTATTAATAATAAAAACGACATTCTGATCTTGGATTGTCACCTTCATCTTATTTTTTAGTAGGTTCTAAAGTCAGGAGGGAAAGTTATTTATGGGGTCTCTAAAACCATGTATGTTATGGCACCAAGGTCTTGAAGATGAGAATAGATCTGCCCTAGTTACAGCTGTGTATCCATCCTCTGTCTCCCACAAGCTGATTCCTCCCTGTTTGAATCCACCCAACTCTTAGTAAACTGGCTTTCTAATCAGATCTTGTGGTATCTAATCTGTCTTCATCTCTCTGATCCTCATGGCTTTGGTGATAATCCAGCTTCCAAAGCTCTCCTAGCTTGATGTCTTTCACTCTGACAGGTCCCGTTTTCTTTTGACCTTTGGAGTCACACAGACCTGAGTTTGAATCCTAGCTCTGTCATTGCTGAGCTAAATAACTTTGAGTTTAAATTTTCTTAGATTCTAAATCTGTAAAATGGGTATAAGAGTAGAGCTAATCTCATAAAGTTGTTTGAAGATTGTGCAAGGTAAATATGCAAAGATTTGACATAGTCCCTGACAAATAATAAGTACTCAAAAAATGATAACTATAACTTTTTTCCTTCTCCCTCTCTCCTGCCTATTAGGATTCCTCAAACTTTAGACCACGGTCCTCTACCATTTGCATTCATTCCCATTTAGAACATTATTGAGCCACTTGGCTTTTAGCCAGCACATTCTTTAATGATGTACAAATCTCCACCTCCTTCTTGGCCTTTTCGGTGGAGTGCTATCATGCACATTTTTGACTGACATTAAGACATTGCATATGACATATCCTCCTGTCTGGGACCTGACAACTCTCCAATTAGTATACCCTTCCAACTTGTTCAGTTCTGTCAGTGGCACCCCCATATGTCCTTGTTCTCCGTCTTGAAAGTTGCATTCTTTACTCCCCATGTCTGAGTAGTCATTAAGCCCTACTATTCTTTCTCAGAGCTTCAGTTACCATCCATTCTCAGGACTGACAGTGAAGCTAGCTGAGAAGCCGTTTGATACACCCCCATTCAGCCTCTTCACTGTTCTCTGACCTTCATATCCTTGTTTTCTCCTTTGTGCTTTTGCTCATGATGCCCAAGGGACACTTGATGATCTTTAAGTTAGTCTTTTATTATTTACTGGCTTACATTGCTCTCTCTTTGAAAAATGTGTATCTTTTCTCTTCAACTAGGCCGTAAACTCCTTGAAGACAAAAAACAGGTCATAAACTTCTCGGAATTACTGTCATACTGCTAAACACAGCGCTCAATAAAGGCCTCCTAATGGAATGAATTGATTGAATATAACCCTTTCTTGTTAAGAAAATGTAATAGCCTCCTATGGCCTGTGAAGTCAGTCCCAAGCTCATCAGACTGGCAGTGCAGGTGCACTGTCAGCTGGTTCCATCTTACCTGCTCTGAACATCAGCACTTTCCTGACATGGGCCCTCCATTCCGGTGACCACACTCACACACACACACACACACACACACACACACACACGGCATTAGAATGATAATCTTTCTGTCTCACTTTTGCCTGGGGCCTCAAGCTGGTAGGTACTTAACAGCCCACACTAAAAAATGCAATTCTAGATCACTTATGACAAACTTGTAAAGGAGGTGGGGAAATCCAGTGTTGCGTCCCTTTGGCCAGCAACAGTAGGCTGAGGTTGGAAAGGACTGGGAAAGCAGGAAGAACTTCTCTTTGGATAAAGTTGTTTGAGTGCGAAGGCATGTGTCCCTTGTAATGTCAGCAATGGGGGGCTTTCTCTGCATCTCAAGTCCAGTGAAGAGGACTCCACAGTTTTCTGGAGTTTCAAGGGAAAAATGGAACCGATGTGTAACTCACGATGAGAAAATTTAAAGGTGAAAGTCTGTGGCTGGGGCTGCTTGTCTGTTGGCAAAGGAAAGAAAGGTGAGTAAATTCGGAGTCCAGAGTACTTTTGCTGCAGGTTGCCTATGGACCAGTTGGTGGACACATTGCAGAACCAGTTGGGTCCCTTTGAAATGAAAATAGGCCATACTCAAAAGACTTCCGGAGACGAGGCCAATTTGGCAGAGAGAAGCTGGAGGTGTTCAGGTGGACACAGAAGCTGTTGGGAAGGGGTGAGGCTTGTAAGGGCAAGATGAGCATTTCATCAGGCTTCCACCTGCTTCGTTAGCACCTCGTTTTCACTTGCTCCTGAATGGTGAAAGGAGGTCCTGTGATTTTATTAATCTTCCCATCCGCCTTGGGGCTGGCAGTGTGTTTGAAAACTCAAAGGCGGGAGACTTCGCAAAAGCCTTTGAAGGCTGCAAGGAGCCTAACAGATCCATCAGTTCTTGGTGTCTTTGTGGGAATGAATGAATCGTACATGTGCGTTGAACAAATAAACCTGTCTGCTTCCTCTCCAGGTGATACAGGCCTGCCATTCTTGTCCCAAAGCAATCGAAGTTGTAGTCAATGCCTATGAACACATCAGGTGGAACGTGAAGTGGAAAAGAGCCATCCCAGATGATGACTTGGAGGTAGCGAATCCATTTGCTTCCCATGGTTTTCACTATAAAGTAGTTCAAGACTGCAGTGGAAGTACAGAACGTTCTAATTGAAGAACTGGCTTTCAGAATGCCTGTAAGACCTACTCGAATATTTATTTGTCACATGAAGCACATGGCTATAAAATGCAGGTGTGAGAAGAAGAATAAATAGATGCATCAAGTCTGTAGTGTTTGAGAATGTCTTGGGGGACTTTTCCATTTAAGGGCATGTTGAACAATGGTACAGAGATGACAATTTTACTTTCTCCTCAATAATCTAGATACTGGAATAATAATAGTAATAACAGTAATAATAATAATTGCAATTGTTCATATATAATATTTTTGCCAGAAGATGTGTCTTTCATGTAGATCGTGTCATTCATTTTTCAATAGCTTGAAGCCTTGAAGTAGGCAGGAGCCGTATTAAAAATCCTTAATAAGTTCTGCAGAAAGCCATTGACAAAGCTGAGTTCCCACTCAGCAAATGGACTTTGCTCCCTTTGCAAACCAGTCCTCCCACAGAGCCTCCTGTTCTTGGTTTTAGCCCTCGCAGGCTGTCTCCAACACGTGGGGAGGTATCAGGAGCAGAGTGCAAAGTTCATGCGGCCCAGAGGCGGGCTGCCTAGGTGCAGTCTTATTCTGCTACTTTTTAACTATCTTACCCTTAAAAAGTCACTTAACCGGCTTTAGTGGCATTAATAGAATAAATATCTGAGTGTATGGGCCACGTAAGGCATGTCAAGTGTATACAATAGCATTTAGATTAATTTCACATTGCCCGTTTTGATATACACTGGCTCAGGCAGTTCACGTAAGTATATTTTATCTCATTTCCTGGGTTCTGAATTGTGGCATAGAGTACTATATCCCCCTCGTCTCTCTTCTCTCCTCATGCACCACCTCTCAGCCCCCATCCCAATTTCGTGTTTAATTTTGTCTCACTGTGGGAGACGCTAGAAAGCTGCCATTGTGTACGAAGTAGGGACTCACTGCCTCATTGTGGATTTCTATTGAAGTAGACTCCGGGGCTTTTCTGGTTTTAACCTGTCTTGCTTTTTCCTTTGCAGAGATACTGGGATTTTTACCACTCTCTCTTCACTGTGTGCAGTAACTCTCCGAGGACTCTGATGCATTTATCGAGATGCGCCATTCGAAGAACGTTGCACAACAGATGTCACAGAGCAATTCCTTTGCTTTCCCTCCCATTGTCATTGAAAAAGTACTTGCTTTTAGAGCCAGAGGGAATCATTTATTAAGCCTTATGAGACAGAAGTTCCCAATCCTAGATGTTTAAGTGGACTCACCGGGTAGACACAGTTTGCATAAATAAAACGGTACTTGGGTTGATTATAACACTTCAGGGATTTCAGAACACTTTACAAACTCCATGTCATTAATCCTAGGGTATCATGGTGAGGGGAAATAAACAAGAAGTAAAGTTAAGGAATTCTCAAAGACAAGAATGGATCCAGAAGGTACCGACAGCAGTGATAACTAGTGTGTATAGTGTTTTTACTTGGTGCCTGATACATTTTTGTAAAACTTTTCATATATCATCTCAATTGAAATGGGACCCAGGTTTTCTTACAACCAATCTCGTTCTCTCCCTTGTCAGTAATAAGTTTACATTACTGTCGAGTTAGCAAAATCATAGGCTTTTGTGACTGGCCTCTTAATCTCAGTGTCTCCCCCCACCCTCCCTCCTGCCACCATAACCACTTAGCAGAGAGTACTGTCACTAGTTTTGCAAACTCCGATCCCCACTCTAAGCTCTTTAACTTATTTCTTGGTGAAGAGAGCACATGAGCATAGTCAAGGAGATTTTGAGTTAAATTTGAAACGAAAAGCAAAATCTACTTAATAGTCAAAAAAAGGACATTTCAACCCATGCTTATTGAGCCAGAGACTGGAGAAGCAAAGATGAGTGTAAGGTGAGGACTCCTGCCCTCCAGAATCTCACCGCTTAGCAGAGCATCCGGACATACGAGCAGGGAACTGCAGTGTCAAATGTCAGGGGCAAGAGTACAGGTGTAGACTCATTTTTAGCGCTTGTCTTTCAAAGTCATGTTTCCGACCCGAAGTGTGGTTTTCCTTTGAAGCATGAATATTAAGAGTGAAGGGACTGTGTGACGTAAAGGGAGCTCCTGCTGCTGTTAGTGTAAATGTATTCACTTTCAGTTTCTCCCAACATCTAGAAACTTTTTTTTTATTTTAGTAGGACTTCCTGTTCAGTGCTCCCCTCGGGAAAAATATTGCACACTCAGTGGCTCCCCTGTATGCCACAAGAAAGTTTAGTAAAAGATGTACCAGAAAGTGTGTGAAGGGAAGAACTTAAGTTGGTTACTTGGCCTCATTGTGTACTACCCTGACATTTCAGAGCATCTTAGCTAGAAGATGAGGAACCCTTTGCTAGCAATGGCTGGCTACAGAAAGCAAATCGAGAGACTTTTTGAAAATGGTAAAAGTTTGAAAGACTTGGAAAGAGAAGTGTGCAAATCAGGCTTGTTAGTTAGTGGTTTGCAGAAAGTGAAATATAGTTATTAACCTCTGGACCTCAGGGTTTGTGAGGCCAAGTTCGCTTCACTTTTTTGTTCTTGCTAATCACTTTCAGAAAAGACCATTGCCTCTTAGCACCATTTTTTTAGAGGTTAGAGCAGAAGTAATTAAGCACAAACAAATCCATTTGCCAGTTGTGGGCAGGTTTCTTTTATTTGTGTGGTTCTTCATCTTATTTAACTTTAGATGCTTGAGTTTTGAGTAGAGATGATGTCACATATTCTGCGAGCCCACCACCTAGACTGTGCTTGTAGACTGGGATTTTCATACGCCCTGAGCTCTGTAGGAAAAATCATGAGTAGGTGCAATAACCTTTCTGGTTTTCTTCAGTTTTACTCAAATATTTTGAGAGGACTGTTCTGGACTAAAATAAGATCTATACATTGTGGAATAGGTTGCTGAATTTGTATAAACTAGTCATGTGAAACATGGTCCTTCAGAAGATGGTTTGCTTGCAGCAAGAGGTGCTAGGGGGAGACACATGTTGCCCTCACCTTCAGGAATATTCTGGCCAAAACATTTGTGATGCGCTGTCTTTGTCAATAAAACTTAATGCTGAGGGCAAGGGGAGAGGATATTCCTTGCATTAGAAAACATTTCTCAATCCGCTTGCTTGTACTTAAACATTTTATGTTAATTAGCACATAATACAAGCCTACTTGTTTTGAATTGTTTACTCGTACATTTAAAAGTTATTTCTCCTCATCTCTGAACTTTTATTTAGAGGACTTAAATAAAGCCCTCGTTTCCTTTCATCTTCAGGAGTTGTTTATTTACCGACAAGACTTTTTTTTTTTTTTCCAATTGACTAAAGCGATAGACCTGAAGAGCTCTACATGTGTCATTGCTTTCTTCAACATTTAGAAAGAAAAAGAGGATGAGGAAATGTGCCTGTAAATGAATAATATTTTCAAAAGAAAGTAAAGGGTAAACACAAATAAAAGGCAGGCAGTTGCTGTAGGAACAAGAGTGTTTTAAAGATAATAAAGAAATGGTATTAGGGGCGCCTGGGTGGCGCAGTCGGTTAAGCGTCCGACTTCAGCCAGGTCACGATCTCGCGGTCCGTGAGTTCGAGCCCCGCGTCAGGCTCTGGGCTGATGGCTCGGAGCCTGGAGCCTGTTTCCGATTCTGTGTCTCCCTCTCTCTGACCCTCCCCCGTTCATGCTCTGTCTCTCTCTGTCCCAAAAATAAATAAAAAACGTTGGGAAAAAAAAAAAAAAAGAAAGAAATGGTATCAGATCATTCTCTCCCACCTGTCACCATCTGTGTCCTCCTGGGCTTTTCATTTGTCTTCATTCTCCCCATTCACGTAACCCGGAGCAACAGCAACAGAGGAAATGATGCCACTTTTGTAACTTTCTGTAAATAGTCATTTAGTGACCTGAGAAAACAGACCTCTTCATTTTCGTAAGTTACATGTGAGGAAGGATCTTTAATTCCAGGGAAGACCATCTATCCAGCTTTCTCCCTTCTCAGGATCTAGACACATTTCTTTTTAAAAAAAATTTTTTTTAAATATTTATTTCTGAGACAGAGAGAGACAGAGCACAAGCTGGGGAGGGGAAGAGAGAGGGGGAGACACAGAATCTGAAGCAGGCTCCAGGCTCTGAACTGTCAGCACAGAGCCCGACTCGGGGCTCAAACTCAAACCATGAGATCATGACCTGAGGTGAAGTCAGACGCTCAACCGACTGAGCCACCTGGGCACCCCTAGACACATTTCTTGATCATGTAGTGCTACATTGTCATTTGGTCCTTCCGTCCTGAATTCAGGGGCTTCTAATAAAAAACACAGCAGTCGAAAGCTGATTGTACAGACAAGAAAAGTAACAAACCATTTGCATTGGGTTATCAATGCTGGAAAAAACAGCTGAGCTTTATATTTTTGTTACTCACCCGATGGTGAAGAACTCAAGTTTTAAACTGGCACACCTTCAAAACTTAAAAAAAAAAAAAAAAACAAAACTCAATTATTCACTGGTTTTCTTTAAAACACAGACACCATGGCTAGTATCTGGAAGAAAATCATTGTCACTTTCCTTAGGAGTATAAACGGATACATTCCAGGTAGATGTTAAGAGTCCTGGCTCTGGTGCCTATCTATCTGGGTTCATTTTCTGCCTCCCAACCTTATTCGATCCATTATCTAGGGATATGCTTCATGCCTCAGCTTTCTCGTTTATAAAATGGGGATAATATGGAATCTATATCATAATAGTTGTATATGATTGCTTTGAGGTGTAAAGGAAGAAAGAGTTTTCCTTGACTCTCTTAGGGTCTCAGGTTGGGTCTGAAAATTAAACTGACGAAGATTATAGGAGAAAAGCATACAAGTTTTACATGACACTGGACCCTTCATAAGGAAATGAGGATCTAAAGAAACAGAACTGAGTATGGTTATGTTAAGCTTGATAAAGAGTGGGCAGCTGTGTAGAAAATATGATAGGTCCTTAAGGAGTATGAGGGGAAAATTAGCCAGCCCTGTTTGTTAGAATTCTTCTCTGGTGTTCCTTTGTTTTAAAAGATAAAGATGAGTCTTCCCTCCAGGTCCAGGGAGGGCACCTCCCAGAGGAGAAGGTGTGGGGTAGATCAGAGCCACCTTCTTGCTTCTGTTACTTTCTCAAACTCCTTCAGCTTAAAATATCCAATATGCCAAAGTATCATACTTTGGGGTGGCATGTCCTAAAACCCCATCAGAGGGTTAAATTGCTTATACATTAAAGCACAGAAAATAGTAAGGATTTTATTATCATTGTCCTTGTTACTTTCTTTTTTTTTTTTTTATGAAATTTATTGTCAAATTGGTTTCCATACAACACCCAGTGCTCATTCCAACAGGTGCCCTCCTCAATACCCATCACCCATCCCCTCTCCCTTCCCCCCCCATCAACCTTCAGTTTGTTCTCAATTTTTAAGAGTCCTTGTTACTTTCATAATCATTATTATTTAGGGAGAGGCTTCTTCCAGTAAGGTGATGTATTCTTAGAGTGAAACTATAGCAAAGGTGATACATGGCACATTTTTCTCACATTGTCAAATATTTCTGGAGCTCCTACCATGCACTAGGCACTTTGCTCAGAGCTGGAATCAATCAGGGAAACAAGACAAACTGGGTCCTTGACCTTCTTGGGCATTTTTTGAGGTGGGGGATGAAGGTCAAACTAACATGGATTTGGACCGTTAGCAAACAAGCAAATTAGTTACTTTAGGAAACTTTGCCCTTTTGTAAATGGGTTTATCGAGGAGGTAATGGCTCCTTTTACTATTTCATGAGGGTTATGGAGTCACTTGAACTTCATCATGTGGACAGAGAGCAGCTGTCTTCCGTGTTTCCATCTTCAAAGAGGGAAAGAGTAGGAGGAGGTTAACTTTGTAGCAGAAGGAATGTAGGTTAGCAATAAGATTCCTACAGGTGAGGGTTATTGCACATCAGAATGAATGAACAGGGAGGGCTGAAGAATTTCTTTCAATTATTCTTTCACTTTCAAAAATTTATTCAGTACTACTAAAGGTGTGGTTCTGCGAAATAAGTGGAAGGAAAAAGGGGGTGTTGATACCAATTCGCTGCAAGATTCACCATCAGTGGCACAATGTTTCTCTTTGTTTTCACTAAAAGGTAAGAATAAAAAATATACTGGTTTTTTTTAAAATTAGGTACTATCTACCTGAGCTATTTTTCTGTCAGCCTGCTATAAAATGGTTGATGAGAAATGGTTTTCAAAACCTATATTTTGATGATAAACTGCCTGCTTTCTATTTTGGGTCATACTTATCACCCAAAGCGATACATGAAATATGAAAAAAGGATCATTCAAAAAACAGTTGCTTTCTTTCCTTTTCTTTCTCTCTCTCTTTTTTTAGCAACACTAAGTGGATTAGTGTGCTTAAAATTCTTCTTTAGTAATTGTTTTTCTCAGATATAGGTATGCTTCAATGATATTGGATAACAATTATGCAAATATATGCTAATCCAGCCAAGGAAATAAAATAATGATGCCACCTTGTACGTCCTAGATTAGAGACACTGGAGGACTAGTTCTTAGTGCTTATCGAGCGTAAAGAATTGACAACAGAACTCTCATGGGGAGTTTAAGGATATCTTAGAGGTAGAAGTTAAGTACCAGGGGTCTTCTCAAGGTTCAGGAGCCCAGACACGGTCCACAGTCACAAAGGAAGATGTTTACTCACTACCCCATTCCGTATTCAGGGGAACTTAAAAGTCAGTGTTTGGGTGACCAAAAGTGGGAACCAGGGGAGGTTATGATCAATTTGATTCCAACAACAAGTCATACAAACGAGCTGCACTTCGAAACATAAACTCTCTCTTTTTTGGGTCCTGGCTGGACAGCATGCGTGGGCTGTGTCAGCTGAACCCCTGCCTGCCTGGCTTCCTGCTGGGTTCAGTCAATGGCAACGCCAACTGAAGACTGAAGGGCAAGAGGAAATGGAGACTGGGACACTTCCTGGTTCCTTTCTTGCTGAGCCTCCTCTAGATGGCAGCTGAATTCCTTTCCCAAGGCACAGCTCCTGTGAGCACTTCTGAGCTACTGTGTCCCTTGGATTATACAAACTGCTTCCTCCACTTGTTTCTCCAGACCTAAAGGTAGCAGACGCTTCTTCCTGTTGTCTGTGTCCCAGGCACTTCATCATTCTTTGCTACCTATGCTTTTATGCATTGTAGTGATGACATTATCTTCAATCACCCCTTCTGAGTGTGCAATTCATTTCCTCTAGGGATCTTGACACGCACAAGCACAGGGAAGTGACAAGTTAGTGACAGCCTGAGTGGTGGTCCAGATGGTAAGAACTGTTGGCCTTGAGAGAAGACAGAGGTCACTGTGAGCAGTGGTCAAGCAAGTGGACTTGAGCTGTGACCTGAAGAGGGGTGGGATTTGAGTAATAATTTGAGTAAGAGCAGGGCAGTGGAGAGGGAGGCATTTAAGGTAAGTCAGTAGCCTCTGTGAAGGGTTAGGGTTGAAATGTATAACAAGTATTCACCATCACCAATTAGACAACCTTCATGGAAGCAGAAGATGAATCTTTGTCGTAGAGAGTGGAAGATGAGGTTGGCAGGGTGGGGGCAGGATTAGATTATGAAGTATCTTGAACAATGGGGAAGCACCATGGGAAACCAAGAGAGTATTATTCTTATCATAGTTACTTCTTTTTCTAACCACGTAACTTTTATGATAGTTATGACACAATATTATGTGTCATAATTATGTGAATAATTATGACACAACCACATAACATTTATATGGTATTTTATCACGTTCAGAGCACTTTCATGATGCTTGATACAGATAACTGCCTTTATCATTCCCCTCTTCTTCCCTGCCTTCCCCAATACAATTCTGAAGATTTAGACTTGAAAAAAAGTCTAAACATGGCATTAATTAACCCTTTTCTTCTCACGTAAAGCACTCCAATCATATGGAATGATCTACTCAAGCAAAGAAGCGACTATATAACCTTGGGGTTTTTTTTTTTTAATATCAAAAGCTAAAGAGTGTGGTGTTTTTAATGTTTTTTTGTTTAATGTTTATTTATTCTTGAGACAGAGCGTGAACAGGGGAGGGGCAGAGAGAGAGGAAGACACAGAATCTGAAACAGGCTTCAGGCTCTGAGCTGTCAGCACAGAGCCCGACGCGGGGCTAGAACCCACGAACTGTGAGATCATGACCTGAGACGAAGTCGTCGGACGCTTAACCGACTGAGCCACCCAGGCGCCCCAAAGAGTGTTTTTTTTCAATTGCACTGAGACACGGGTATGGAGGGAAGGAAGTCTTCCTTCCAGCACGTAAGGGGATGAGGGAACAGAGGCAGACTTTGAAGTTCTAGGGCTGCATATAATTCTCTCCATGGCAGTGTTCAAAGGATAAATTGTTCCCAGAAGTACTGACATGATTAGGTCCTTCAGGGGCCCCAGGACTGCCGACTCTGCTCAAGTCTGAGTAGCAAGGAAAGACCTCTTAGGATGATCCATTCAGGAAAGCTTAGGCAGCTGCAAATCGTTTCTAAGTAACCTTTGGGTAGTTCTTCAATAAAGATGCAAACAAAGAAACTGCAGTGTTTGCTCCCATTTGTGAGCAATGCAGTGCAGCCCAGAAGGAAAAATACGCATTTTGAAATTCAATAGTTTGGGATTTTAATCTTGATTGTGCCACTTAATATCTGTGTGAATTTGAGCCAGTTTCTTAACCCAGGTGTCAATTTCTTTATTTGGATAGAAGGAATTAGCTATCTGATTTACAAGGCTCTTTTGGAAACTAGATGAAATGATGCACAGAAAGCATTTTCTAAAGCAGGGTTCCCGTCTGTAGCTGAACCCCAGAAAATGCTCAGACGCTACCTGGGTCGGCTGTGGGAGAGGGCATTATATAGCATGTGCCGGAGGACATACAGTTTCTAGGACGTTCATGTGCACAGGCCAGAGAAGTGACTTGTGGTTTTTACCGAATCTTATTTAACACGATGAGTTTCCTATGGGACAGCTCTCTGTGGCAAGCTGTTCCAAGCCCAGTTGGTTATGGTTCTCTGCTCTTATAACTTGGCCTGAAGGGGGCAGTGTAGAGCTTTCTCCCTGCCATGAATCAGAGTTGTGGACTACTGGCAGCTCTTCTAAAACACAGCCTTGGAGAAAATTAAACAGGAAAGCTCAAGGAAGGCAAAAAGGTATTCTGTGGCAACTTTCGTTGATCTTCTGGCTACAGTTTCAGACAAATCTGCTCTGCTCTTCGTTGGAAAGAGGTCTGGGAATCAGGAAGAGATACCAGAACCACAGGTCTCTATCCTCTGGTTACATAATCTGGAAGAAAAAACCTTGCACTTAGTTTCTCTTTCATGTGGCACTGAGGTAAACAACTTCATTAGTAATTCCATTCATTTAATGTCCCTTCCTAAGATAGTCTAGAAGAATAGCTGGTCACACATACTAAGAAGCAGAGTTAGCCATGTGACTTATAGACCCCACACATGCCAGAAAAGTTTACACACGCGCACATCTAGCAAACCAACGTGAGTGGAATGTATGGAGATACTTAGTCAATGACATGTCATTAGTACCTGCTGCAACCCACAGAAGGAAATCTGTACGTGTGTAGACCCTGGACACATCCACGTGAGTCAAATAGACCAACTCTCCTGCAATGTGTTGATATTTGATTCGGTTTTCAGTAGTCCTTAAATATTTTTTTGGCCTTGGGATGACTGGTACATTTAACTTATCCTCTCTATAGGTATAGCCTGCCTTTCTTATTTAGGTATTCGTGGTGCGCAGTTTGAGCTTCTTAGAATGAAAAAAGTGTGGCACGTCACTTTTCACTCCTTCAGCGGACAATAGTAAGGAATCAAGGTATTCTCTCCTTTTGAACCCTGACTCAGCCTCAGAGTCTCTCTCAACACGGTATCTAAACTGCCAATGCCATGTGCTAGGAGCTGATAGGCAAGATGAAATCTTTTTGTGGTTGCTGGGTTCTATTCTTAAAATTCTCACAGACTCATGGTCAAGTGTTTATATAAGTAAAAAGCTGGCAGAATTAGTAGGCAGGTGATGATTATGTTACAAGGTCTTCTTTTCTCTTTCATTCTTTCTCTCTCTCTTTCTTTCTTTCTTTCTTTCTTCTCTTTTCTTTCATCTCTTTTCTTTCTTTTATCTCTTTCTTTCTTTCTTTCTTTCTTTCAGGAAACATAGAATTTATTCAACAAATATTTGTTGAGCTGGACCTTCTACCAGGTGATGAAGATTCAAAGGTAAATAATGGCAGACAAAGTCTCAGCCTATGTGGGGCACTGATAAGGTAGTGGGTCTCACTCTGGGCTACACATTAGAACACTTGAGGTGCTTTAAGAAATACTAGTGCCCATTCCCCACTTACTCTTTAAAAGCCTTAATAAGCTAATTACGTTAAGTGCTTCACTCATCACATCATGTTGACAATGTCTTTCTGCCTATCTGTCTCCCCAGCTAGGTTGGAAGGAACTGTAACCGAGAGGTTTTTTTGTTTTTGTTTTTTGTTTTTTTTTAAATAAGGTAAAATTTACAAACAGAAAAATACATAATTTTTAAATTCTTTTTTAAAAGTGTATTTGTTTTGAGAGAGAGAAAGCACAAGTGGGATAGGGGCAGAGTGAGATGGAGAGAGAATTCCAAGCAGGCTCCATGCAGTCAGCACAGAGCCTGATGTGGGCCTTGAACTCATGAACCATGAGATCGTGATCTGAGCAGAGATAATCAGACACTTAACCAACTGATCCACCCAGGTGCCCCCGTGATTTTTAAATATTTAATTGGATGAAGTCACACAAACATATATGCTGGTGTAATCACACTTTAATGAAAATAGTGAACACGTTTATTACACCAGAATGTTTCTTCCTGCCTCTTTCCAGTAAACTCTCACCTCCCTTAGGCAACGCCATACTATTTCTTTCTTTTTTTTTTTTTAATTTTTTTTAATGTTTATTTATTTTTGAGAGAGACGGAGACAGAATGCGAGTGGGTTGGGGCAGAGAGAGTGGGAGACACAGAAGCAGAAGCAGGCTCCAGGCTCTGAGGGGTCAGCACAGAGCCCGACGCGGGGCTTGAACTCACAAGCTGTGAGATCATGACCCAAGCCAAAGTCGGACGCTCAACCGACTGAGCCACCTAGGTGCCCCAACACCATACTATTTCTATCACCAGAGGTTAGATTTACTTCTTCAACTTCATAGAAATGGAATTATACAGCATATAACCTTTTGTGTCTGACTTCTTTCTCTTTACATAATAGTTTGAGATTCATCCGTTTTCACATGTACCAGTAGTTTGTACCTCTTTATTTCTTACTAGTATTCCACTGTATGAATGTACACAAGATGTTTATCCATTCTCCTGCTGACCTTATTTCCAGTTGGGAGTAATGATGAATGTGGTGATTACTTTATGTGTCAACTTGGGTAGAAGATGGTGTCCAGATATTCGGTCAAATACCAATCTTGACAGTGCCACGAAGATATTTTTTAGCAGTGGTTAACACTTAAATCAGTTAGACTTTGAGCTTTGAGTTTACTAGAACTCATAATACTTCATATTATAAGGTGGGCCTCACCCAATCAGTTGAAGATTTTATCAGAAAAAGACTGAGGTCCCCAGTCTTTTTCTGCCTCCAGACTGCCCTCGGACTCATGGTGAAAACATAAAGTCTTCTCAGGGTCTCCAGCTTGCCAGCCTGCCCTTCATATTTTAGATGTGCCAGCCCCTAAAATTATATAAGCCAATTCCTTAAAATTTCTCTCTCTCTCTCTCTCTGTCTCTCTCTCAAGTCCTATTGGTCCTTTGTCTCTGGAGAACCCTGACTAGTACAGTGGACAAACCTGTATAAACATTCTTCTTCAAGTCTTTTTGTGGACACTTTCCCATTTCCCTTGAGTAAATACCAAGGGACAGAATTGAAAGGTCAGTCGAGGCATATATTTCACTTTATAAGCAATGCCAAACAGTGTTCCAAAGTGATGTACATTTTTTCACTTCCATCAGCAATATATAAGAGTTCTGGTTGCTATACATTCTTGTCCACATTTAGTGGTGTCAGTCTTCGTAATTTTAGTTATTTTGATGGCTCTGTATTCACATGTCTTTGTAGTTGTAATTCACATTTCCTTGAGGGCTAAAGATGTTAAACAGCTTTCATGTGCTTATTGACTCTTCAGGTTCTTTGGTGGACTGCTGGTTCGAATATTTTGTAAATTGTTCCTTTTTGAATCTCAACTTCTGGCCCTTAGTAGTCACTTGCTATAAAACTGTTGAATGAGGGGCGCCTGGGTGGCTCAGTCGGTTGGGCGGCCGACTTCGGCTCAGGTCATGATCTCACGGTCCGTGAGTTCAAGCCCCGCGTCGGGCTCTGGGCTGACGGCTCGGAGCCTGGAGCCTGCTTTGGATTCTGTGTCTCCCTCTCTCTCTGACCCTCCCCCCGTTCATGCTCGGTCTCTCTCTGTCTCAAAAATAAATAAACGTTAAAAAAATAAATACTTTAAAAAAAAATTAAAAAAAAATAAAAAAAAACCTGTTGAATGAATAAATAAAAGAATATATCGTCTATCACCAGGGATTGTTCTGATATGATTATTGAATCTCTCTAGTTATTTATAATTATAAAGTGCTTAGCATAACGTCAGCCACATGGTCAGCACTCAACATTTGGTAGCTATTAGTTACCATCCTTATTTATATGTAAGGTGCTGAAGACCAGAAAAGATATGTGACTTGACCAAAGTCGCCTAATTACTAACTGTCAAAATTGCTGCTCAGCTCTGGGCTTCTCAAAGTCTGTATTTCACATTTTGACTTCTTTTTTATTTATTTTTTTTATTAGTAGCCTGACCAATCAAACATTGGATTCGCCATTAAATGTGTTTCTTCATTCATTCTTTTAACTATTATTTATGGCAGATCTAATAGGCAAATATAATGGTGCTGATCATTTTACATGTTTTAACTCATCTAATTCACATGACAACCCTATGAGGAAGGTACTCTTAGCTGTATTTTACAGACAAGTAAACTGCAGGACAGAGAGGTTATGCAATGGTTCATGATCACACAGCTAATTAAGAGGTATAGGCAGGATTCAAGCTCAATCAGTCCCATACCAATGCCTATGTGTTTTGTTTTGTTTTTAAACCATTATACTAGACTGTTTCTTAGGACAAGATTATTTTGGGACATGTTGAATTTGAAGGGCTTATGGGACAGCAGGAAGGAGAAGACCAGGAAAGCTCAGACACTTAGGAGAGAGTTACTGCATGGGGGGAGGGGCTGGGCAGGACTATAGTAAGACTGCGCAATCAGCAAACTACAGTGCAAACCATACTGGGAGAGGTATGTTAGCAGTGGTTGGAGAAAGTGTTAAATACATTCGAATATGGAGAAATTTTAATAGTTTGATTTCAGAAAGTTCTACGGCAAACCCCATTTTTATGGACCCCACCTCATCCAGAAAAATAGGTCTGTAATGATAACATCTTATGATCTATAATAGTTTGTGTCTAAGGTATTCCACAGTATTTTGGCTGCTGTTTGCTCTTAGAGTCCAAGACAAGTGGACCTGGGTTGCCGGCCCACGGGACCCAGGAGCTCGTGGTCATTCTGATAACCCCTTTTCTGTTTACTGGAAATCCCAGCAGCTCCCTCAGGGGTCCCTGAGGCCAAGCTGACTAATCCCTCCCTCTGCTCAGATTCCACTCTCCTGAAAAGGTAGTATGAGGAGCACGGAGTGAGTCAGTCTCTTTAAGCAAATAGTACCCAGAGCTGGTGTTAATCTGCGTTATCTTAGCTCCCACAGGATGAGTAATCGTGCCCAGCCAGAAGATCTAACACTGGAAAACAGGTGCAGGTTTCTAAAGGAGGCCTTTGTGACCATAGTTGGAAGTTAGCTGAAACTCAATCTATATTTACTCCTTGCAACAGAATATTTTTTGGACCATGGTCTACAGGAGCATTTTGGTTCCTTAAAAATTGATCTGCACACTGATTATATGGGCATCACAAAAACACCAACCATGTGCCCAGCCTGGACCCAGGGGCCAGCCCAGCTTGTGAGGAGTTGCATAGCAGGTCTGAGCAGCAAACTTCCCCCTGACACTCCAGAAAGGCAAAGGCAGGAGGTGGCACGGAGTGACTAAGCCAGGCCCTGCCTACTGGGCTGCACACACAAACATGTTTTTGAAGCCCTTTATACACTCAGCAGGGAACATGCTGTTCTCCCTGGGAGCTTGCCAGAAACTTATGAGAGAGTCAGATCAATGCCAAGAATAGACACCAAGGCCTCTCGCCTGCCACAGAAGGGGACACTGTGTGGCGCTGGGCTGCCACCACCCCTCCTTGCTCCTCTAACCTTCCCAGCCAAGTCCACAGACTGTTTCCCTGCACTTCTCAACCTACAGGTTTTTCAGTGATTACTAGAGGCCACACTGCACATTTGGGATGACTGTAATTACGCTATCCAAAGCCAAATGCAAATATGTTTCTTCTCCTTTCATCTGTTCTATATGTCAGAGGCCCAGACCATGGACCAGGGAGGTAGCACCCAAGGAGAATAACTACTGCCCTTGTCCATTTCAGTCAGGGACAGGCAGAGTTTGAGTGCTGTCCCCCCAAGTTCACCCTCTGTTCTGGCTCCAGCAAGGAGCACAAAGGTTACTTGAAATTCAGCCAGTGCAAGTGAAGAGAAGAGAAAACTTTTATTTTCTCTCAGAGGTACTAGGTGTCTCTCCAGCTCTCTTCCCGAGGCTTCCAAATCCTTGGTGTCTCCATCACCGCCCAGCTCTAAAACCAAATATTTTTAAAAAGTGTTCTTCTATATAATAATACCTATAAGAATCAAGCATCTGGGGTGCCTGCATGGCTCAGTCGGTTGAGCATCCAACTTCAGCTCAGGTCATGGTTTCACAGTTTGTGAGTTCGAGCCCCACACCGGGCTCTGTGCTGACATCTCAGAGCCTGGAACCTGCTTCAGATTCTGTGCCTTCCTCTCTCTCTCTCTGCCCTCCCCCGTTGGCATTCTCCTTCTCTCTATCAAAAATAAATAAACATTAAAAAAAAAGAATCAAGTGTCAATTTTTAGGTAAATATTTTAAGTGAGTTTTTCATATATTCCCTATATTTGTACAAGGTATTGCTTCTTGTTTGAAAACTATTTGCTTAGTTCTGTTAAGTTTCTAAGATTCAACTGCTTTTCTGGTTTATGAAATTGACACTAACCAAGAAGCATCACATGGACCTGAAATGTAGGCATTCACCCAGTTCGCCCATCCATCCATCCATCCATCCATCCATGCATCCAATACTTTTTGAGTTTAAAGTCCCTACAAGTAACTAACCAGCCTTTATAGCCCTGAAGTTGAGAACCTACAGTAATTAAGAGATGATGAATGTCACACAGTTACTATTGCTTATTAAGCAACTGAAATAGAAAAGCTCAGGGGAGAATGATCTGTGTGAATGCTAAGGATTCTGCCATGGAGAGATCTCACCAACCATATGCAACAGCAAAATATAGAAAGCCAAGCCCAGGCAGGATAAGCTCATTCTGGGCTTGGGACCTGCTAATTGGTTTCACATGTAAGTGGATGGAACCCTCATGGGACCAGATTCCAATATGGGGAGAGAAATTAGATCTTTCACTAAAAGAGATGTCTGAGTCAGACTGAGGAACTGTTATGACACTGAGTTGTGGCTATAATCACTGCTAGTGTGAGGATGATACTTTATTTAGGGAGATATTGACGGGTAAAAAGAGCTGAGTTTGAATGCCATTTATCCATTTCCTAAGCATGACCTTGGGCTGTTTATTCATTCACATTATTTACTTATTTATTCAGTAAATATTTATTGAGCCCTATCATGTGCCAAACATGATGCGAGGTGATGGAAATTTCCCTGCTTTCATACTGTAACATTATTCTTTTAGCTTCACTTTCCTGAGGCAGCACCATACCTACATGCAGAGTTGTGTGGAGTTCATAAACACTGTATGTGTGACAAGATACTGACTGGGACTTTTCTCATTGTCTCAGAACAGATAGATGATCATTCGAGGACAAAGAGATGATTGTGATTTATTAAGGAGCAAATTCATTCTACTGCCCCCTACTCAGTCTCTACCCATTAATCTAGGCTTGGGGGAACTACTAAATTGTCCATCTTTGGCCTCAGAAAGAGTTCCATGTCTTTTCTTTCCACTCTTGAGGGGCACTCTTTGAAAAATAAGCCAATGGTGTATTCCAAGAGGATGATTTGTACAGATTAGAGAGGGGCACTAGAATTGAGCCTAGAATATCATTTTCTACTTCTGTAATGGATTTTCTAAGCTGCCCTTTGTGCTTACTTGGGCAATAGGAAAGAGATCTGGGGAGAGAATGTGGGATAGAGAAAATGAGCAGTGGGGGAATAGGGCACACTCCCATTATCTGGCAGGAAAAAGATACACGAGTCTTCCATAGGCCAAGTGGACATCACGAAAGGCTTGAATTATTGTGATGGAACCCCACCCTAAAATGTGACTCACTGAGGCAAGAGACCCCAACAGCGAATATACAGGGTGGATTACACAGGAATGGGAGCTGAGGGAGACTGGAAAAGGTCTGCTGGAGCTGATTCCCTAGGAGGGGCAGACACTCAAAGGAGAGGCCTCTGAAGGCCCTTCCAAAGAATCGTCAGGTGTTTCCCAGGAGGTGCTGCATTTGGATGGTTGCCATGGAGGAGGGAGCAGATCACAAGGGCAACAGGTAAGTAAAAGCATTTCTGCTCCCTTTGCAAATTCTGTCTACCTGCCTTCAACAAGAAGATGCAGTTGTAGAGGGAAGGCATCAAGAGAATCCCAGCTCCTTGCTCACATCTCTGCCTCAAGCCTGTCCTTAGGTCTGGGGAAGGAGATGGACATTTCAATTGGTTAAGAAACTGAAGTGGGTGGCACTGGAGTTTATCCTTCATAATCTGAGAAGGTCAGAAAACTGGCATCTGCTGGAGTTGCCATAAAGTCTTGAGAAGGGGAGATTCAATGGAGCATGTTTTAAAGCTGTGACTGGAGAAAAATAAAACGCTATGGAGTTTGAACCTGCTGAGTTCACAGTGTTTAATAAACTGCTGACAAATATAAAGTGCTCAGCAAACAGGTGGTGCTCCACAGATGGAAGATATGTGTTATTCCCAGTCACCTAAAGAGAATAAATATTCAGAAAATGACTACGTATGTTTTAATATTGAAGAGCAGATCAGATACTCAGTTTGTATTTTTGGTCTAGAAAAAAGTATATTGTGCTCGTTATGGCTTCAAGTTTCCATTTTCCTCATGAAGGGCTTCTCAGAATATTTTCTGAGCTATTTCACCATATTCCTTTTGCTGTTCCAGGCATTTGCGCTCTTTGTCACTTTGTAGATTCCCCCCGCCCCCCGGGGGATTGAGGAGATCATGAAGGTCATCTCTTCTAACGTCCAATTTAGTTGAAGGCAAACTACTATTTAACTATTGAGGAAATACTTAAAGTTCTTAAAAACAAAATATCTTGCCTAGGTGTGTAGACAAAGCAATGCCTGCAAGCTTTAGTCCACAGAGAGGAGACCAAGAGTCCCAATGTCTTGAAGAAGGAAGACGACACTGGGCCTGGTGGAGAGGAGCCAGAAGACCCCAACATTGTGCTGTTTCATGTGTTATTGAACCCCACTTAGCACCCATCTTGTTAACGGTAACATGAGGATTTTCACAAGGGCCGCAGTGAATAATCGTGAAAATTAAATAAAATGATTATGTAAAGCATGTAGCACAGGGCTAGGCACACAGCTGACATTCAGAAAACAGCTGTGCTCCTGTTTCCAAGGTTTCAGGGTCAGGAGACACCAATGGGAAGAAGAGGTAAGGAATTGGTCACAAGAGAGGCATGGGGAAGGGTGGCACAGAGAAAATCCACTGAACATTCCCTTGCACAGTCAGTCAACTAAAACTGGTGGTCATTTATGTGGGGTTTTGAAAGTCACGATGATGCCGTTGGAGCAGAATGGCACGCTGGTGTGAGGCCAAGGGCGGGCCACCCCCAAAATGTGCCACTTCGGCATACAGATTATTTTGAATTAACGCTACTTAAGAAATGGCTAATGCAAAAAGAAAAAATAGTTTCGTATTTATTTCATAATTTATTGATATCCCGGTATGAATACCGGAGTTTATTTAAAAACGGTACAGTAAAACCTTGGATTGAGAGTAATTTGTTCGGTGAGCGTTTTGCAAGACAGCACACATTTCTGATAAACGTTAACTTGATAAACAAGCGATGTCTTGCAATGCGAGCAGTACGTGATGCCGAACATCGCATGATCACAACTGAGCCAATGGTTCTCCTCTCTCCCTCTTTCTCCCTCTCTCTCTCCCTCTCTCTCTCTCTCTCTCTCTCTCTCGCTACAGGATGGTGGGGGATTGTCTCCCACGTTTGGACGCTTGGTCCCAGGCTGAGGTATTTGGCAGAAATCAGTGAGTTTTCAGAACATGGAAGGTGCCCAAAACTGGCACTAGTGTATTTTTTGTCACTTCAAAGCATCTATGGACAGTCCTTTGCTTTTCCCTACAAGACTAAACTCGGGGCGCGTGGATGGCTCAGTTGGTTGAGCAACCAACTTCGGCTCAAATCATGATCTTATGGTCCATGAGTTTGAGCCTCACATTGGGCTCTGTGCTGACACCTCAGACCCTAGAGCCTGCTTCAGATTCTGTGTCTCCCTCTCTCTCTGCCCCTCCCATGCTTGCACTCTGTCGCTCTCTCTCTCTCCCTCAAAAATAAACATTAATTTTTTTTTTTTAAAAGAGTAAGCTTAAGAGTGCTTTGCTTCATTCTAGGTCAGGCTGCCTGCAGATATAGACCCTTTCTTCTGTTGCCTTATTGCCAGTAACATTAAATACAGTATATGACAAGAGTTTATTAATACTGTACTGTAGTCAACATCTGAGTGAACAAATACAATGACTCCCATGCAGAAAAAGATTCCATTGAGCCAATAGATAGCAGTGATTCCATTAGTGATAGTGAAAGTAGTCCTACACAATAACCCTCCTCTCTCTTGTCTCTCTCACACCAGCCACAAAGGTTTTCAAAGGTAAGTTCGGGTTAATTTGTTTATTTTTCTTTATATTTTGTATTTTCTTTAATATTTTGTATTATATTACAGCATTGTAATCATTTTTATATGACTATCTTTGGGCTGTGGAATGAATCATCTGAGTTTCCATTTATTTCTTATGGGGACATTCCCTTTCATATACAAGTGCTTTGGATTATAAGCATGTTTCTGGAATGAATTATGCTCACAACCCAAGGTTTTACTGTATTTAGAAATCAGAAAAAATTTTAAATCAGCGAAATTTGGTGTATTTTGCAAATAAAATGTATAAGCACATTTGACACAGCATTCAGTAAACTTAAGTTTCAAAAACATAAATATTAACATATATTATCATAAGAAAAGAGCAATAAAAATAAGTATACAAAATAAACTAAGTAATAAGTTACATAAAATGAAGAAAATCAATCTTGACAATTGAAAATAAGTTGAATTACTTGGGGTTTTGGCAGTATGATCTTAAGAACAATGCGTATCAATGGTGTTATCTTTGATGGCGAGCCTAGTATTTGCGCAAATTTTTCCAGCTACTAGAAAAGCTTTTTCATATTGTATGCTAGCTGGGGAAAGAGTGAGAAGATAAATACAAACTAAGCCGAAGTATCTTTCTCTGAATTTGTTATAGACAAATAATATCACATCTATGTGATAATATAAAGACAATCTTTTATAAATTTTTATTTTTAATAAAGACTTCAATAGTTTTAGTGACAGTGAGCTATAGTTTCTGTTACTAATGCCCAGCAGTCAATTTGTAAGAAGCCTGGTTCTTAGCTTCTGCTATGAAACAGGCTTTGTTCAAACAAACAAAACAAATCAATCAGACAGATAAGGAGTTTCCACCAGTAAACACTGATTGTTTTTGCTATCAACCTGACTCCATTCAAGGTGCTGATATCTTGAGGGTAAGACTGAGTCTTTGTTCCTTATGATTCTCTTTTAGGAAGCTCTTTTTTGCATATTGCCAGAACTCTAACAAGAAAACAAAACAAAACAAAAAAACAAAACCAACTTCTTTCAAGGAGAACTAGGGTGAATTTGATCTGGGAAAATCTGGGTTAGTGTTTCATTCTTTTTCTGCTAGTAGACCAGACCCCTTTTAATGCTGTACTTAACTCTCTAGGTACTTCTCAAAGCATTAATAATTCAGATTACAGATTTCTTTAAATACTGAAATAATGATATCACACCAACAAAAATTTTGGTGCTTTGGTACTTAACAATGAGAAACATGAGTTCTAGAAGGTTGAAAATCGTCACTGCAATGGCTAATTAAAATCATCGTGCTCAGAAAGTTTTTCTCCATTAAGCCACTAGAGTGTCCAAATTACATTTTAAGAATAAGTCTATATTGGTTTAAGGCAACTGTTTATAGGATATTCTTAAATAGTGAATACACCCAAGGTGTTCTCCCTTTAGTCATTAGTAACTTGGCATAAATTGTTTTGTAATGCCCAAAGTTCTAAAACCTCCCACAAAAGACCACCAGAGTCGTAAGTCAAAGCCAAGCGGCAAGGGTCGTTTATTGCAGGTTCGAACCTGGTCCTCTGCGCACTCGTCGCCGGTGACGCAAGAGGCCACGAATAGGGTTGGTATAGCGTTTTTATAGACAGAGACAAATAGCACAGGGGAGGTTTTTACTTGTGGCGAGAGGAAGAAAGGGGGAAGGGGGTAGGTGAGGAATGTGCTAAGCAAGCAGGTTTACAGAAGCGAGAAATGCCGGTTAGTTTGTATACAATCACTTATTCCATTACATATCAGACTACATTTAGGAAGTTTTACAGCCCATTTTACAGTGGGTTACAATCAGGAAAGGTCTCACAATGCTCATAGTAAACAGCAAGCAAAACAAACTTCTCAGCAATTGTATTTCTTATCAAAGATCCATAATAAGTAGAAAAGAGAACCTAGCTTTAAACTAAGGCGGGGCTGTCATTTGGATTCAAAGCTGTTCCTTTCATTCCCCCCTTTTCCTTGTGCCTAAAGAGCCAATCTTGGATCTTCAGTTTTTTATTTGTAATGTCTCGAGCGGTTGGTACTGAGTTCGTAAGACCATTAATTGTACAGCATTGAACCTGTCTTGGATAAAATTAATAATTTTGTTTATGATGCAGAGGCCTAACGTGAGAGCGAGAAGTAAAATGGCCAGAGGCCCGAGTAAAGCGGAGAGCAGGATAGTATTATAGACTTTCTGGGTTTTTAAATTAGAAACCTCCCAAGTTAAAGTATAGGGTATGTGGGGGTTGCCTGCAATACTTATGAGTCCGTAGGAGGTGAACAGGAGCACGCTAATGAGTGTTCCTCCGATTATTGTGGGTCCAGAGCTGCTGCAACAGTCTTGGTATGGGACACCCAGGCCTTTGGTCTCAGCTGGTTTTCGGGGTCAGGTTTTCGACGCAGAGTCAATTTTAAAGGATGGGTCTTACTCTGGTCAACCGTCCAGGCGGTGTTGGCTTCCGGCACGAAGTCTTCTCGAACCGCAAAGGGATCAGTTGGTCGGGCGTGGGTGTAATGGATCCAGGTAGCAATCCTATCGACTTTGAGAGCAGTGGGTGTGGTTAGGATCACAATATAGGGTCCCTTCCACCGTGGTTGGAGGGTCTCTTGCTTGTGTTCCCTGCACGTATACCCAATCTCCGGGTCGGTAGTGATGCGGCTCAGGAGGGGGCCCGTTTTTATAAATGGCTCTCAATCTGGGCCAAACTTCCTGGTGGGTGTGCTGGAGTTCCCTCAGGGAAATAAGAAGTTTATGATCATTAAATTCAGTTAACACATTAGACTGTAGGTTGGGAATTATGGGGGGGGGGGCACTCCATACATGATTTTAAAGGGGGTTAATCCCAGTTTGTAAGGGGAGTTCTGCACCCTGAACAGAGCGTAGGGGAGTAAGACTACCCAATTAGCGCCAGTCTCCATGGTCAATTTAGTTAAGGTCTCTTTTAGAGTTTTATTTATTTTTTCTACCTGTCCTGAGCTTTGGGGTCTCTATGCACAATGTAGTTTCCAATCAGCCCCAATAAACTGTGCTATCCTTTGTATTACCTTTGAAATGAATGCTGGTCCGTTGTCTGATCCTATTAGGGTAGGGAATCCGTACCTGGGCATGATGTCTTCTAACATTTTCTTTGCTACTACCTGCGCAGTCTCATGCTTGGTGGGGAAGGCCTCTGTCCATCCTGAAAAGGTATCTATAAACACTAACAAATATTTATATCCATATTTTTCAGGCTTTACCTCGGTGAAGTCTACTTCCCAATAGGTTCCCGGCCTGGTTCCGCGGGTTCTGGAGCCAGGGTTTTTCCCGTGGTTGGTGGCGTTAGTTAATTGACAAGCTTTACAGCTAGTAACTATCTGCTCAATTTTTGTCCTGGAATCTTTAATGGTGATCCTAGCATGTCTTATTAACTCTTGCATTTTTCTTGTGCCCATATGAGTGGCTCGGTGCATCTTGGATAAGACTTTATTTCCCATTTCTTCTGGGTTGATTATGCTACAGTCTGCTGCTCTCCACCATCCGTTAAGGCACTGAGTTAAAGGTAATTTTTGGATCCAGTTTAGGTCTTCTTTACCCCAAGTAGGTTACCTCGGATCTGCAAATTTGGGCTTTCTTTGCTGAAGCCCGGTACCCCAGGGCACCAAGTGTCCGGAGGAGATTTTTGGTGTCTTGCAAGCAAGCTTCGGCAGTCTCAGCGGCGATTAAAAGATCGTCAACGTACTGCAAGAGAGTCACTTTGGGGTTTTGATTCCGGTACTCACCCAGATCCTCGTGAAGTGCCTCATCGAACAAGGTGGGTGAGTTTTTAAATCCTTGGGGGAGCCGGGTCCAGGTCAGTTGCCCATTTATGCCTCTCTCAGGATCGGACCACTCGAAGGCGAAGAGCTCTTGACTTTTGGGGGCCAGAGGCAGGCTGAAAAAAGCATCTTTTAAATCAAGGACAGTATACCATTGTCTTTCTGGGCTGAGGGCACTTAGGAGGGTATAGGGGTTGGGTACTGTTGGGTGTATGTCCATGACTCGGCGGTTAACTTCTCTCAGATCTTGTACCGGACGATAGTCCGCACTGTTAGGTTTTCGTACAGGCAGCAGGGGGGTGTTCCAGGCTGAATGGCAGGGACGCAAGATGCCTAAGTCTAGGAGGCGACGGATATGTGGCGTGATGCCATTTCTGGCCTCCATTGACATCGGGTATTGTCGGACCCGAACTGGATCTGCCCCCGGTTTCAGCTCTATGAATAGAGCTGGGCGATGTTTAGCCAACCCCATACCCCCGGTTTTAGCCCATGCCCCTGGAAACTGTTGGAGCCAGGGCTCTATGTTTTGACTTTGTGAGGGTGGCCCCTGGTGGAGTCGATATTCATCTTCTAATCTTAGAGTAAGTGTGGTAATGGGCTGGTTGTGAGGGCCAGTCACTTGGGGGCCCCCTGGCGTAAAATGAATTTGGGCCTCCATTTTAGTGAGTAAGTCTCTTCCTAATAAGGGGCATGGGCTGTCAGGGATGACTAGGAAGGAATGGGTGACCTTTTCATTTCCTAGATCCACAGTCCTCTGGGTGGTCTAGGGATATTTTTTTTATTCCGGTAGCCCCTTGGACCCAGGAAGATTTTTTAGAAATTTTTCCATGGGGCCTGATCAAGCCCGAATGTTGTGCTCCTGTGTCAGCTAGAAATTGAACTGGGTTCCCCTCCACTTGTAGCGTTACCCTAGGTTCGGGGAGGGGATCCGAACCCCGTCCCCCCTATTCTGCATCTTGAGTGAAGAGGGCGGGTGTGGTTTTTGGCTGCCACGGTTTTTGATCATGACGTGGCTTTAAGTTGCCTGTCCTCTGGAGTCTCTCTATTATTAAAGACACGCTGGGCAATGTGGACTAAGTCCTGAATCTGTTTTCCCTCCAGGTCCTCTAGTTTCTGGAGTTTTTTTTTTAATATCAGTGGCTGCCTGATTTACAAAGGCCATTACAACAGCAGCTTGATTTTCGGGGGCCTCGGGGTTCATGGGGGTATACTGTCTAAAGGTTTCCATTAATCTTTCTAAATAAGCGGCAGGGCTCTCTGTCTTACCTTGTATCACTGAATACACTTTTGCCAAATTAGTGGGCTTGCGTGCAGCAGCCCGGAGACCCGCCATTAGAGTCTGGCGATAAACGCGTAGCCGTCCCCTACCTTCTGCCGTGTTGTAGTCCCAGCCATCCTGTGGGGGTCGGGTCAAGGGAAAAGCTGCATTAATGAGATCAAGGTTAGCAGTGGGTTGGCCGTCATCTCCAGGAACCAGCTTTCTTGCTTCCAATTGAATTCTTTCTCGCTCCTCAGTGGTGAACAGGATTTGGAGGAGCTGCTGAGGTGGGTTGGTGGGTAAACATAACGCTGCCTAAGAGACTTATTAAATCTTTAGGGTTGTCAGAAAATCGGGCATTCTGGGTTTTCCAGTTATATAGGTCACTGGTAGAGAAGGGCCAGTATTGAAGTCGGGGGTTCCCCGTCTCATCGGGAGGCCCTTTTTCCCGTAAGGGTAAAGCTACGGTGGAGTCAGGAAGGCGGAGTCCTGGCTCATGTGGGGCCCGCCTACGGGTATGTCCGGCGGCCCTTGGACTTTGCCCCCACTAGGCTTAAGTTGTGTCCTCTAGCTTTTACGTCCCTGAAGTTGGCTAGAAGGAGGGAGAGAGGGGTGCTCTGCGTTTGGCCCATGTTATGATTCTGAGGAAGAGGAGAAGAGAAGGGGGCGGCACGGAGGGGGCCCTGAAGCGGCTGAAATCAGCGATGGAGTTCGCACAGGCGACCTCCGAGGGTGAGACCCCTGGCGACCTGGCTGGGCCCCGGGGGGAGGGGCGGGAGGGAAAGCCGCAGGCAGCTGAGGAAGGAGGAAAGAGGAACAAAGGATGGAATAATTAATTCTGATCAGCCGAAAAAACACTTAATTTCAATAAAACATCCGACGCACGAAAGAAAAACAAGAGCCAACAAGAATCTCTGACAGTGGTTTCAACTTTTTGGGGCCGTCTCGGCCAGCCCAACAGAAAGGGTTATGGCTAGGACGGCGGTTATTACAAGGGCCCAGGGGTGACAATACATTTAGACTGACATAGAAGCACTCGCGTACTCGCCCGTCCGCGTCCCTCGCGGGAACTTAGGTGCCTCTTAGCATGGGCGGGCAGGTATAAACCCCCTGCTTGGATCAAAATAAATTTTGACCGCCTTAAGCCGTATGAGGATCACCGCGGAAATCGGGTTAGAGCCCACTCGAATCCCGTAGCTTATGCCGTGGGACTACACATAGGGTAGGTCAGGCGCGTGCCCCTGACTCCCAACAATCATTCCAGTCGATTTAACAGACAGACACACAGACACACATCACATCAAAATACGGGTAACAATTGGCATGCCTAGATGGTTTTTTCTTTTAGACGCCTAGAGATATTTCTTAGCACTCTGGAAGTTCATAGAGAAAATGAAAGTATTTAGTTCGCAGGCGCGTTGGGCATAAGCAGCCCACAGAAAAGAATCCTGATGGGCCAAAAAGGCCCCCCGATGGACCAGGAAGGTCCCCAGATGGACCAAGAAGGTCCCCAGATGGGCCAAGAAGGCCCCCAGATGGGCCAAGAAGGCCCCCAGATGGACCAAGAAGGCCCCCAGATGGACCAAGAAGGTCCCCAGATGGGCCAAGAAGGCCCCCAGATGGACCAAGAAGGTCCCCAGATGGGCCAAGAAGGCCCCCAGATGGACCAAGAAGGTCCCCAGATGGACCAAGAAGGTCCCCAGATGGGCCAAGAAGGCCCCCAGATGGACCAAGAAGGTCCCCAGATGGACCAAGAAGGTCCCCAGATGGGCCAAGAAGGCCCCCAGATGGACCAAGAAGGTCCCCAGATGGGCCAAGAAGGCCCCCAGATGGACCAAGAAGGTCCCCAGATGGACCAAGAAGGTCCCCAGATGTCAGTGGACGTCTCCAACTGACCCCGGCCGGGTGCCCTATAGCGCGTCCGCCAGGGTCACACCAGCTTCCAGACAGAACCGGTTCTCCAGAGAAGAAACACAGATCAGAGAGAAAAGGAAGAACGTTAGAGCCGGCTTACTTACCGATCGGAATCAAATACGACCCGTTGACCAGAAGTCTGGTGGGCTCGGGGGAGATCTCGGTGGGACCTCCAAATGTAATGCCCAAAGTTCTAAAACCTCCCACAAAAGACCACCAGAGTCGTAAGTCAAAGCCAAGCGGCAAGGGTGGTTTATTGCAGGTTCGAACCTGGTCCTCTGCGCACTCGTCGCCGGTGACGCAAGAGGCCACGAATAGGGTTGGTATAGCGTTTTTATAGACAGAGACAAATAGCACAGGGGAGGTTTTTACTTGTGGCGAGAGGAAGAAAGGGGGAAGGGGGTAGGTGAGGAATGTGCTAAGCAAGCAGGTTTACAGAAGCGAGAAATGCCGGTTAGTTTGTATACAATCACTCATTCCATTACATATCAGACTACATTTAGGAAGTTTTACAGCCCATTTTACAGTGGGTTACAATCAGGAAAGGTCTCACAATGCTCATAGTAAACAGCAAGCAAAACAAACTTCTCAGCAATTGTATTTCTTATCAAAGATCCATAATAAGTAGAAAAGAGAACCTAGCTTTAAACTAAGGCGGGGCTGTCATTTGGATTCAAAGCTGTTCCTTTCAGTTTATTAGCCGAGTAATCAAGAATGTAACCAAGTAACCAAGTTTGTTTTCTGAGGCTGGGCAGTGGAGCGAGAACTACAGGCAAACAGGAGGATAATTGCACTTGTAGGGTAGAACCCAGGGAGGGAGGGGTAGCCTATTGGCCCCAGAGAGTCTGGGGTTGCCTCAGAAAGGCAAAATGGGCTTGCCAGAAATGCTGATGAAGGCAGGAAAGGGCTGGAGGGTGGACTGTCACCTCATCTCTCCACCATGTTGGATACCCTCCTGTGGTAGATCCTTTGCATTAAGTGTAACTGTGAAAATGTATCTTAAAAAAGAGACAGTCCATTCCCTTACCAGCTTGAGGAAGATGAAAAGTCATACATAATATGGGCAAAACAAGTGAAGAAAAGCACAAGTTAATATGGACACAGAAAACATTCAGAGAAAAAAAATAGAATGGATGAGATGTGATAAGAAGGATGTTTGACCTAGATTTTCAGGAGAAGTTGAGTGTGGGTTGGCAAAGAGGAAATGTCTTTCCATGCTGCAGGGAATATTATCTGTAAATGTATTATCTTAGCCCGGGGAACCTGAGAAGAGAGTCTGGGGTTAATTCTATGAACACATGCTTTCTTTCTCGTGGAGTGCAATCCCAGAGAAGCGAGAATGAGGAAGAAAGGATGGATAGAAACAAAAAACCACATTACTGAGTTCCAGTTATCCAGGAAATTCAAAAAGTTGCTCACTTATGAAGAACATCTCAGAAAGTCCTTTGGTGGAAAGAAGGGCAACGAACCTCTCTACTGACTTCTTTCTGTCTCCTGTTTCTCGTCTCTGGTTTGCCCATGGGTTAACTGTCCCATCTGCCCTCCAGACAGCTGCTGGGATTGGATTCAACCATCAGAGCTGCTGTGGTTTCTACCATGAGGAGAGTGATGGAGGCCATGTCAAAAGCTAGTCTTTTCCCCCCACGATTTGCAGGAGAGACTGAGATAACCAGAGTGTTAAATAATGTTTTCAGAGTTTTATGACCATTGGAACGGCATAAGCCAGTCAACCATTGCTGGCCTGCTTTTATCAGGAATCAGGGAAAATAGCACTCTGGGGTGGGGATGGATGAGTCATCGTGGATCTGAGGAGGGTAAGAGATAGGTCTGGGGATGAAAACAGTTGGTGGAAAGCTAAGCATGTCTAGAGTGAATGGTGCCTAGACAAATGTGTGACTTAGTGTGTGATTTGGGTGATATTCCATGAGGTGCCAGAAGCTAGGATTTCATAGGTTGATTTGAGTGAGTTTGAAATTTGTGCCATCTTGTGCTTATTATTACTGGTATTATGGTTTTACCTAATTAATAATCTCTTCAACCTCCTTCCTAAACTGTAGATGCTGGAAAGCTAAAAGTAACACTTTTCAGACTCCAGTGCAGCTAGTGTTCTGTACACGATTCAGGTTCTGCCAAAGAGATGTGTTTATGAGGAATGTGAATTCAGAACTGAAGCAAGTGGGGACAGGGCTTAAAATCCAACTGTAGCAGCAACGTGGTGCGTTGTCCAGCAGCTTTGATGGCATTTCCTATCATGGCAGCTCCCAGGGGCCACCACAGTGTGGAATGGCTTTGGAAAATTCTTCCTGGATGTTCAACCTGGAAAGTTTCTCTCTCGGTTAATTTGTAAGCCTTTTAATGGTCTTTTAAAAAATCCTTTTTGCTTAAATCAGCCAGAGTAGACCCTGCTCTGAGGAAATGACCAATGACATACTTATAATATTTGTTTACAGTTTCCAAGAGAGTTCTTTAGGGAAAGAGAGAAACATTGAAAGAGACAGAGAGAAAGAATGAACAAGACACAACAAGTGTGTATGTCTTAATCTTAGACTGTAATAACAAAAAAACATAGTTTGGGTGGCTCAAACAACTTATTTTCTCATAGTTCTGGAGGCTGGAGAGTCCAAGATTCAACATCTGGTGGAATTTGGTTTCTGGTAGGAACTCTCTTCCTGTTTTGATGACAGCCACTTACCTTCTCACTTTGTCCTCATGTGGTCTTTCCTCTGTGATCACAAGGAAACAGAAATGGGGAAAGGAGATCTTCCTGTTTCTTGTTCTTATAAGGTCACTAATCTCATCACGAATCCCCCCTCCAATCGTCCCCTTTGTCACCAGCTCGTGACCTCATGTAATTATCCCCCAATTGCCCCATCTCCAGATTGTGTTGCATTAACAGGCTTTCAACTTATGAATTTGAGGGAACACACATTCAGTCCATAACAGACAGAAAGATTAATTCTGGCTCTGAGATGCTGTACAATTCAGTGTCCATAAATTATTAAACCTGATTGTCACTTTCAGCCCATGTTCATATAGATACTACCTATGAAGAAACACAGAACCTTAAAGGTACCAAATGCATTTGACTTCTCAGTCCTTACCAAATATTAGAAGAAGAGATCCTTAACAAAACATGCACCATGTCAAGAAGTTTATCAACCTAAAATAAGAAAAGATGCAGTGTTTGATTTTAGCATTCTGTTATCAATGAGGGAAAGCCTCCTGGCACCCCAGTACACAGAGGTAAATGCTACGTGGCTGCATCAGCCCTTGTGCTCTGCATGACCCCTGAGGTCCTTCTCAAAGACCTTGATCCCTTATTGTGTCTTATTGTGGCCTCCTCTCACCAACACTGGCTCTGCCTAGCAGGCGACTAAAATGTCATTTTCAAGCAGCTGCACACAGATGAATAAAGAACAACTTCTCCCTAATTTCATACTTTATCTGGAAGGTGTGCTGAAGGTAATAAACGCAGAAGTGTTAAATAATTGGTTTACATCTAAAGACCTTCTGGCTAAAACCTTAAAGCCAGATCTATCAAAGTGCTCACAAAACAAAGGGGGTTTTTGAATCCTTTGAAAGATTTCTCACATCCCCAACGGCAAGGGAATTAAAAGCAAAAATGAACTATTGGGACCTTATGAAGATAAAAAGCTTCTGCACTGCAAAGGAAACAATCAACAAAACTAAAAGGCAACCAATGGAATGGGAAAAGATATTTGCAAATGACATATTGGACAAAGGGCTAGTATCCGAAATCTATAAAGAGCTCACCAAACTCCACACCCAAAAAACAAATAATCCAGTGAAGAAATGGGCAGAAAACATAAATAGACACTTCTCTAAAGAAGACATCCAGATGGCCAACAGGCACATGAAAAGATGCTCAACGTCGCTCCTCATCAGGGAAATACAAATCAAAACCACACTCAGATACCACCTCACCCCAGTCAGAGTGGCTGAAATGAACAAATCAGGGGATTATAGATGCTAGTGAGGATGTGGAGAAACGGGAACACTCCTGCACTGTTGGTGGGAATGCAAACTGGTGCAGCCGCTCTGGAAAACAGTGTGGAGGTTCCTCAAAAAATTAAAAATAGATCTACCCTGTGAGCCAGCAATAGCACTGCTAGGAATTTACCCAAAGGATACAGGAGTGCTGTTGCGTAGGGGCACTTGTACCCCAATGTTTATAGCAGCACTTTCAACAATAACCAAATTAAGGAAAGAGCCTAAATGTCCATCAACTGATGAATAGATAAAGAAATTGTGGTTTATATACAGAATGGAATACTATGTGGCAATGAGAAAGAATGAAATATGGCCTTTTGTAGCAATGTGGATGGAACTGGAGAGTGTTATGTTAAGTGAAATAAGCCATACAGAGAAAGACAGATACCATGTTTTCACTCTTATGTGGATCCTGAGAAACTTAACAGAAGTCTATGGGGGAGGGGAAGAAAAAAAAAAAGAGGTTAGAGAGGGAGACAGCCAAAGCATAAGAGACTGTTAAAAACTGAGAACAAACTGAGGGTTGATGGGGGGTGGGAGGGAGGGGAAAGTGGGTGATCGGTATTGAGGAGGGCACCTGTTGGGATGAGCACTGGGTGTTGTATGGAAACCAATTTGACAATAAATTTCATACTTAAAAAAAAAAGAAAGACTTCTCTATCTTTAGAAGGCATTTGGGATTAGAACAGAAATGGGTGTTTTCCAACAATACAAAGAGGAAAAATCACTTGTGTCTGGTACTTGGTTGAGACTGAAACTATGTGAAAAAGACAAAAATGAGGGCACCTGGGTGTCTCAGTCAGTTGAGAGTCTATTGATTTTAGCTCAGGTCATGATCCCAGGTTCGTGGGACCAAGCCCTGTGCTGAGCCCCATGTCAAGCTCTGTAATGACAGTGCGGAACCTGCCTGGGATTCTCTCTCTCTCCCTCCGCCCCTCTCCCCTGCTCATGCTCTCTCTCTCTCTTTCTAAAATAAAGTTTAAAAAAAGCAGAAATGATGTTTATAACAACTAATTATTCAAAAATAATCTTTACTAACATTCTAGAAACCAGTCTTTGTTTTTCTTACAAAACCAAGGGCAATTATCTGCAAAACTCTCAAACAAAAGTAAACTTCATATTGACCATGCTGAAATAATTAGAGATATGAATTGTTTTCTAGGTCTTTGCCATTCAAAGTATGGCCCATGGACCAGAAGCATTAACATCACCTGGAATATTGTTAGAAATTCACTCCCAGGCCTTACCCAGACCTACTGAATCAGAATCCACATTTTGAAAGTATTCCCACATACTTGTAAACACATTAGAGTTTTCAAAGCTCCATTCTAGATACTGTAAATTTGTTCATACAACCACTTGTTGAAATGATTCCATTCAGCATTTAAATATGTGATGGCAAATGACTATTAAGGATTAGCAAATAATTAGTTTGTGTCTATATTAATGCTATTATTAATTTAGTCAATGCTTGTTATTGTAACAGACTCTGATTTTATCCAATGGTATTTCTTGAGCTTTCCAAAGTGATAAAGAATCCCTATTTTTTCTCATTTGTTCCTTTAGTTAATTGTTTTAATCTTTCTGTTGTACTTTCCATTCCAATATAATTATTTATGGATTTTTAAAAGCCTTCTGACATACCCCTCCAGGTTGTCCTAGCAGACACTTGACTCAAAAGGCCATTTCCCCCATTCTTTCTTCATTGCAGAACCATGATTTGATTCAGTGTCATGATGTTTTTAGCTCTAGTCTAAACAAAATCATAATGATCTTATGTCCCTTTACCGTATACTCAATTTCCTGTCCTCATTTATAACTAAGCGTGGACATGTGACTGAGGTCTGACCGAAAAAGGATAATCTGGAGGCTTCTGGGGAAGTCTTTGCTCCCTAATAAAAACAACAGAGAGGAAAAGGTGGCTCTCTGGCTCCTGCAATTCCTTCTTTCAGCCTAAACACACACAGGAAGGCTGGTGCTTGACAGCCATCTTGAAGCGATCAAAATAAAAACAAAAAGTCAACTTACTGAGAATGGTAGAGTAGAAAAAGCCTGATTCTGAATGAAATGATTGAATCACTACTCATGTCCTAGACTCTTTCCAGAGTTTGGATTATGGAAAAGCAAAACGAAGCAAAAAATGAAACAAAACGAAAACAATCCTTCCCCCTCCAAACCCTATCTATTTAAGATAATATTAATCTACTTTGTTGTGAGAATGATGAAACCATTTCTAACTGGTACAAATAGGAATGCTTACTGTAGTTAGGGAATTGCTATGTAAGATTGAAGGGTTTTGAAACTTATGGCCAGTGGCACTAAGTAAGGCAGCAGAAGACCTTGCTTTTGATACTGGACTCTCTACCTCCTAGCTATGTAAAATTGCAAACCTGGTTTTGTAGGAACTTTGACTCTTCTATTTGCAAGGGCAGAGTCAAAACACCCAGTGCCTTCTTTTTCTGGCAAAAAGAGGAAAATGGGCCAAGTTCTGGAACTTTTCCTTCAAATGAGGTTTTCTAAAACTTTCTAGAGAGTCAGATGTTTTCATGGCTGTTGGTTGTTTCCTATAAATTAAGTTTAATTACATTATCTTCCCAGTGGCATATTTTTGATGAATATAGTGCTTTTCTTTCTCTTTGGGGGATGGAAAAAAAAAAGCAACGAAAGTTTTAATAAGATTTTTTTTAAAGTAACTGTCTTCTTTTTCAAGCTAAACAAAATTTTATGCTGAATTAAGACCTACTTCCTCATATTGTATTTTAAATAAAGGATTAAAAACAAAGCCTCATGTAGGTCCTGTGGGAAAATGGAAACATTACAAGAGAAGTATTAAGTTAGCATTTGTAGTATTCTAGGTCTGGACATTAGGTAAAATTTGGTGCAGACTTTTCAAATGTGTGGGCTTTCATAAGCCATACATATCCACCAAGTGGTTTTAATTCACCCAATCTTTAAAAAAAAAAAAAAAAAAAAAGAATCCATTGCCAGCAATTCCTCTGTTCCTGTTCTACCTAACACCGCCCCCATACTTGGATTTGCTCCATGTCAGAAGCAATGGCACTAGGTGCCAATGTGGCATTATGGTTGGTGTTGAGACCTCACCACTTCATAACGGTGCGTGTCTTGGGTTGAGTTGTGTCCCAGCAAATGATGTTGAAGTCCTAACCCCCAATACATGTGAATGTTACCTTGTTTGGAAATAAGGTCTTTACAAATGGTCAAATTGAGATGAGGTCATTAGGGTGGGTCCTAACCTCGTATGACTGTGTCTCTATAACAAGGGGAGCTGTGAACCCAGAGGGATGGAAGATAATGTGAAGACACAAGGAGAACATCATCTACCTGCCAAGTGATTTCCAAGGTTGTCAGAAGCTAGGAGAGAGGCATGGAACACATCCTCTCTCACATCCCCCAGAACCCCCCCAACTTTTTCAACACCTTAATTTCAGACTTCTAGCCTTCAGAATTGTGAGACAATAAATTTCTATTGTTTAAGCTGCCCAGATTGTGGTACTTTCTTATGGCAGCTCCTCCCAGTTACATTCTCTTAGAGGCGTTCCAGAGCAGTGCAGCATGGAACCCAATACCTAAAAGTTGGAAGTCACCACACTAGTAGTATGATTTTTCTAATATTAATCCTTAAAAAAAGTATATTTGATGGAAACTGAGTTGGAAAAAAATCCAAGTCACAGAAACCTCCTATACTCAAAATTCCAAAATTGTGTCTTCCCCTTCTTGTGGGTCCTTACTCTTTCTTGAATGACTTCATTACCTCTGGCTTCATCCTGCAGAACATGGTTTTCTGATGTCTGCCTCTTCAGATTGCCATTTGGTAGACTGGTAAATTTGAGTCTGTCTTAAATGTAAAGGTCAAATGATATTTCATTCTCAATATTAAAATAGGTCTCTATATTTAATAATCCTTTCACCCTAATTTCTCTAGATCTCTACTGCCTCTGCATATAGCATGTTTGAATATCACCTAAGCTCAAATCAGATCTCCAATGTTAGCAAAACCCTTAAGGCTAGGAAGATCGATAACCTTTCTTAAGAGTTTGTTTTAGTGTTTCCACTTATGATGAGAAAATTCTTTTGGGGTTCCTCTTGAAACCATAGTTCAAAAAAATTGTTTGTTCTCGCAATATCTTTAGTAGAGATACAAACTATGTGATAAGATAAATCTGTGACCATTGTGGGAAAGAGTTGTTATTCCCCACTCTTCACTGAATAACTTAAAGGCTTTGCATTTGGTTTTTAGTATTTGTATTCTTAAGGAGGGTTTCCTCATCAATTTAAAGTGGAAATGAATTTATTATTTTATTTTATTTTTATTTTTATTTTTATTTTTTTCTTGGAAATGGATTTTAATACACCAAATAAAAATAACTAGTATGCATGTTGAGAGGAAAACTTCCCACAAGAAAATTCATAGATAGAACTTAAAGCCCCTGTACACTGAGCTCTTCAGATGAGAAGAACATAGCAGTTCTTTTATGTTCCTTGTGAAAAGAAGGAACAAAGACATGGTGAAGCTGTTTTGCTTGCCACGTCAGCATTCCTTTGAGAAGGAAGGAAGAAAATATGTTGTTGGGAGTTCTTCAATTTAGCTCTACAAAGATTTAAATATGTTTTGACTTTCAACGGCACTTTTGCAGGATTGTAAAACTGTCTGTCTCCTCTCCAGACTATTCTGTACACAAATGTAGTTCTAATTTTTTATAAAATACTGCTTTGATCATTCAGCTCCTTGGTCAAAATTGATGATGGCATCCTCCTGTATGTCAGCTCATGTCTACACTATTCAAGATACTTGGTAATCGGTACCCATCCCACCAATCCCAAATGTTATTTCACATTTCCCCATCATAAAATGTATTGTCTTTATTTTATTGCCTTTCTCTCCCCCTGTTAGCTTCAACACATATGGGTTTATACACACAATATTTACTCAAATACACACACACACACACACACACCCCATATGTATTCTGGCCCTGGGACTTTTACTTATAGTTTTTCCCTTTTCTGCTGTCTGCTTATATCCTTTTTCTTAGCCAGATTGTAAACTTCTTTAAAGCTCATTTCCTTCTAGAAAGTTCTATTTCCTTCTAGGAAGCTCCCTTGATGACCAATAGCTCTTCTCCCTGCTACTTATTTAGTATGAAACTATATGGTGCTTGGGTAAATGTTATTTTATAGAGCTTTCTAATTTTTTATTATAATATAATACAATTTTTAGGCTTCCTTCATATCTCTCACAGTCCTGGCATGTGATGGAGTATAACAGACAAACCTTCCATTTCAACAGCCCCCTTTCCACCTCTCTGTAGCATGCTACAGCAAAGACTCACTGCAAAGCACTCATGTGTGAGGAACCCCAGTTGTCAAAATGCCCACCAATCCCCTTCTCCTGGTGGAGGAAGTTAATCACTGGCACCTACCATAGCCATCACCACCACTTACTGTATGTATAAGGACTGTTGTCCTGGAAGCTGTAGATACTTATGAAAATGGCAAAATCTTACTAAAGACAACCTAGATTTACCGTGGCCATTATAAGGAGTGTTCCAATTAGATATGATTGTTTAAGAAGTGCACTTGAAAACAAGGGTTCCAAAATTAAACAAACAGAATAAGATACCTATTTTATTTTATTTATTTTTATTTTTACTTTCACTTTTTTTTTTTTTGAAAGAGAAAGAGAGAGAGAGAGAACCCAGGCTGAGGAGAGGGGCAGAGGGAGAGAGAGAGAGAATCTTAATCATTGGGGAGCCTGAAGCAGGGCTGGATCTCATGATTGTGAGATCATGACCTGAGCTGAAATCAAGAGTCAGATGTTCAACCAACTGAGCCAACCAGGTGCCCCAAAATCTCTATTTTAAATTCACATGCAGAAGCCTCCAAAAGTTTTTAAAATTCCAAAATAGTTTCACTAAAAGATTCATTGCAAAAGAGTAGTGAGAAAGAAATAAAAGGTATCTAAAAGAAGACCATAAGATGGAGGTATCAGACTGAGGGGATTTCTGCTGCTGCCTTCTGCCCTCCTTCATTTCAGTGCTTCATCTGGTGATCCTCTCTGAATTGGCTTTCCACTCTGAAGAGACTATTAACAGCTACCTCTTAAAACTAGACCATCTGAAGCTATAGGCAATCCTCTTCAGATATCTTTCACTCTCTGGTCAAAGGCCAAACTTGGGGCCTTAAAGAATTTCTTAAACCTAGGGATAATCCTCAAAAGGTTTTGTAAAATAGATTAACTCTTAAGGCCAGTTCGGAGAGGGAAATAAAATTTTATATTGTCTCTTCCTTTCCATATACAGACCAATCAATTATTGATCCTATTCTCTTCTAGCTATTGCCTTACTTGTCTCATTTTAGATACTAAGAACTTGGATTAGCTTTCTACCTGCCAGGGCCATGCAGCTTGTTCATTCCTTAGGCTATCTTTGGCAGTGACTCTAGATTTTGTGAAGACATCTTTTGTATCCTCACTGATCTAGATCTTGTGAAGATACTTTTTATACCCTCACTGAGGATGCCTCTTGGGTCCTTGGGCTTGTTTAATGCTGCTATATATATTTACTGTGAGAGGTGAAAACTGACAAGATATCTGAAAGGATTTAATAACTTTATGGTCAGAAATTTGTCCCAGTCAGAAGAGGATATTCAGAGCCTGATAGGAGTTTTTAGGCCTTCTCTCCTAAGCCCAGAGAGTTTTGTGCCCAGAGAGTCTTTCTTTCCTTTACTCTGGTATTGGCCTGTAAAGATAATGCCATTCATCTATATCTCCCAGGCCATGGCTAAAGGAGGCGGGTGGGGGTGGGGGGGTTACTTCTCAGACTGTCATGATGCTGGAGACCCCCTGGTCTGTCTCCCTGTCTCTGGTTAACAACCTCAAACTTGGGGAACTCTGTATCCAGACTCTGTGAAAGAGAGAGAGAGAGAGAGAACATAAGGCAAAGGTAATGAGAATAAAATTGGTTGTGCTGTCTCTAGATGCTTAAAATTTTAGTGGCTTTCATGACTGTCACCTTCCAAGTCCCAAGTTACAGTTTGAAACAGGAATTACCAGGAGTCGTTCATGCTTCAGGATACACTTCCTTTGCCAGCGCCCTACTTCCCCGGCTAGGAGTAACTGTAACCAGGAACCTCTCCTTAACTCTTAAAAATATTGCAGAATCTGCTGCTAGATCCAAGAAAAGTCCTTGGAGTCTTTATAACTAAACAGCGTTGTTCTTGATAATAGGATAGCCCCTGATTATCTTTTAGGGGAACAAGAAGCTGTCTGCGTTGTGGCTGATACTATCTGCTGTATCTAGGTTAACACTTTGAGGAGGCTGAAAGTCAGCTTGCTCACTGAGCACCACTTGGTTTCAATGGGTGAGTCCTCCAATGAGATCTTTCTTTGATTGGCTTGGGTCTTAGGGGGTCATGGCTCTGAAGTACACTGCAAACATCGGGAATTTTCCTGCTTATAGCTATCGTAATAATCTCCCTGGTGATTTGTATTTTCTTAAAAGCTTGAAATGCAGGTTTGCAGCTGCCAACCACTAAGCAAATGATCTCCCTAAGACTGGAACATCAAAAAAGGAACAAAGAGAACGATTGACAAAAAATGGTTTTAAAAAATTGTCAAAAAGCTCAATGTCGTGGCCTGTGAACATCACAGAGATTAGAGATTCAGCCTCCCACCCCCTCCAATTTTTCCGTGTTCGATCAAATCCATTCTACACAATGTAGTTCCTAGTGACTTTTAAAAACAACAATCAGAAATCATGCCACTATCCCCACCTAAAAACTTCTGACTTATTGCCAGATTTTTTTTAATGCAATCTCTACCCCCCATGTGGCGCTTAAACTCATGACCTCAAGATCAAAAGTTGCATGCTCTACCGACAGAGCCAGCCAGGTGCCTTGACTTGCTGCCAGATTGTAAAAGAAATGTGCAAGGCTGGCTAGGCCTTTTATGGTCTGGTTTCTACTTACATCTCCCATTTCATTACCAAGTTCAGTTCTACTCCAGATTTCAGTCAACAGCCGGCTTTTCTTCCACTGAAACCACCTTTCAGTTACCTGCCTTAATCATCCCACTGGCTGGACCCCCTCACTCCCCCACCAGCCCTGATCTTTGCATGACTAACTTCCTCTCCATGCCTCAGACCAAACGTCACTCTTCAGGGATGTCTTCCACGACCGCCCCTCCCTCGCTAAGCGTAGATTAGGTTTCATTTCACCCTTCCACCGCACTCTGAATGTGTCATCTGTGGTGGTCACTATCCTCATAATGGTCAGGAAGTGAATATTTTTATGTTTCTGCATAGTTAGGGTTTTGGGGGCAAATTTTTCCAGGACCTGGGTTAAAGAACTAACCTTGAAACTTAAGATAGTAAGAGACTCACTTTCCTGGAGGTATCTGTTTATTTCAAGGAATGATAAGGTCTGGAGGCATGGAGACATTCCAAGAGTACTCTTGGATATGACCCTTGTGTGGAGTTCATTTCAGAGAAACTTGTCTTCTATCTCCCCTGGAAACATTTACATTCCAAAGGGTAAAAACCCAGGATGTTTCCTATTCTTTCCCAAAGGAGAGTTAGTGTACCTTAGGGAGCAGAGTTTTCTCTCATCATCTTATGAAGAGAAGGAAGGGAGACAGTAATGCCTCTTCTATGTAAATTCTCACATTCTTTTGGGGTTCTTCACCTATAGAAGAGACTCCAGCAAGTATAATGTGATATCTGGCTCTCATCGTATCAACCTCAGAAGAGGAAATATTGGGGCTAGGGAAATGGTGCAGTTTTTGTTTTTGTTTTTTTTTAATGTAAGCAAATACAAATAGTTTTTCTCTGCCCCAGAAATCTTGTCTCTAACTCTCAGGATAATATAAATAAATATAAATATTAAAACATGTCAATATTTACAAATTTAATTTCTATGTTCACAAATGGACTATAATGTCCTTGAGTGTAGAAATCCTTGAGATTCATTATGGTATTCCTAGTGCCTGGCAGTATGTGGTGCTTAAGAAATCTTTGTTGATTGCTTGCTGAGCAAGTAAGTGAATTGCCTCAATGCCTGAAGAATGATTAAGTGTTATTCAGTAGAAAGTGAGAGTGGTTTAATTATCCAAAGCTCGTGATGGCTCTGCAAGTAAGTGAGGTCTTCTGGTAATATTGTTTGGAGAAATCCAGGGGCTTGCAGTGGTTCTGTCCCTTTCCTTGCTAGATTAGCAGTAGGTTACTCATTTGTAAGGCCTCAGCCATCACTGTGACCTATTGTTGTCCTGGGTGCATTCCTCAAAGATGGATTGTTTCCTTAGAGTGAAGGCTCTGGAGTGTGCACCGCCTTGAATGAAATCCCAGCTCCGTCCCTTGACAGCAGCAACTTACTGGACTTCTTTGTGGCTCAGTTTCTTATCTGTAAAATGGGCAGGATAATAAAATCACCGATGTTGTGAGGATAAAGGGAGGCTATTTATGCAGAGCAGTTAATAATATAATGAGTTGTGAGGGGAAAAAATGAATTAATTACTACAAAATCCTTAGAAAAATACCTGCCACATCATCAGTTCTACAGAATTTTTTTTTTTTTTTTTTTTTTTTTTTTTTTTTTTTTTTTTTGCCTATGTAATATTCAATTTAGGAAGGATTCAGAGAGAGAAGAAAAAAGTTCAGTAAAACAATTTTTCTATTCTAATACATGAAAAAAATTTTTTTTGGCCAATGAAAAATATAGTTTAAAAAATCAAGTCAACATTCTAACCTATAGATTCTTTGGTTAAGAAATCATTTCTTCAGGTTCAGTGGCAAGTATTATCCCTAAAATAATTTCCCCCAAATTAGTGCACAGTAAGTGAAATCCTGCCCGGAACCATCTGGAATATGTAAAAATAAGAATCACATCTGATTCTATACAGAATGCGGGGTATATTTTTAGTTACAAAGAACTATTGTCAAACATTCTAAGCAAAAAAAAAAAAAGGAGGAAAACATTCTCTACTTTCCAACAAGCCAGGGAACTATTTTCAAAGGTTTTTTAAAGACTATGTGATGTGCTTGTTTTTATTATCATTTGGAGGTCTGCTTTCACAAGATGAAATATAATATTTAGAAGGGGAAAGAGGCTGCTTAGGGAACATCTAAAGCCTGATTGTTGCTTTAATGGCTTAAGTCTCTTTTCATGCATTCAACAAATAATTATTGAGAGTGTGCTTTGGGCAAAGTGTGCATTAATTAAGCTGTCTGTGTGTTTATTTATTAAGTGTGGTGAGCTGGCATCTCCTCCGTGTTCAGGGAGGGGCAGCCTTGTGCAGCACTCTCAAAGGGACCCAAAAGAGTTAATAGATCTCATTAGGTAACACGTGGCATCACCATCCACCCGGTTTTTGGTTGGATGGCATTACCAGAGAGGTCAAGGTCTATGTTTGATTCTTACCTGAAGAGATTTTCGTCTTGCTCAGCACTTTTGGGTCACAAAGCATGCTTTGACCTAACAATCTAACCCCAGAGTCAAAATCAGGCAATAGGAAATATTAGAGCAAATTTGTTACTGTCACTGATACTGTGTGTTCACACTGTATGACTTCCTATCTGAAGGATGGTACTTTATTTTTATTGCTATCAACTCATTTGTATAGAAGCTCAACAGAAGGTTCCAGTATCTAAAACTTAAACAACCGTATGGATAGAAGAACTAATTCTATATAATATGTGTTATGTGCCAAGAACTGTTATAAATGCTTTACATATAAGGTTCATTTTAATTTTCATAGATCCCTATAAAGAAGATGCTGTATTATCCCCATTTCACACACCAGAAGACTAAGGCAGAGAGAGGTTATGTCACTCCCATTGGCTATTAAGTGGCAGAGGTGGCATGGAACTCTAGGCAGTCAGGCTGAAAACCCACTGTTTTCACTCACTGATTAACATACCAAGGATGTTGCTTTTGTTATTTGAAGATGAAATTAGTTTTTCATTTAAGAAAATTGCGTTGATTGCTGCAATGTATTTTGTAAATAAACTGGTAATGAAATATATGATTTTAAGATTTAGTCAACAGATCTGTGTTGATCCTTTCACTATCCTAGTAATTGGCTCCTTGATGCCTCACGTACTATATCCAGACATTACTCTCTGCAGATGAGCTCCAACTTCTCTCCAGACACTTTCTTCATGGTCTTCTCCCCACTTCCTCCATGTCAATTGGCCTCTTTCCACCTAGTCAATTTAGCCTGAAATCACCTTTCCTTCTTTAAATTTCTATAGCAATTAATGGTAGTTCATTTGTCTGGCTATATATGTTAAGAATTATGGCATTTCCTCTATTGTTGACTTGAACTGTTATTGAAATCATTGGTCATGATTTAACTCCTCATGTGTCTTGTGTCTCTTTAATTCTTTTCTAGGACTCTAAGCTCCTTGAGGACAAAGACCTGGTTTTAAGCCTTAAATAAAAGGTTTTGGTTAGTTTATATGTATATATTACAGCCATAATCCATGACAAAATAAAACATGAATCCTTCCCAGATTAAGATGAAATGCTGAGAGTCATTAAAAAATATTAAGATGGGTGGCTTTGATTTTAGATAAATAGAAAATAATCTGCCCATTTAGGAATTGTTCTCTTGTTTTTCTCTGTCTCTCAAGAAATGCTTTTCAATGTCAATTATGCATGAGACAGGGCTAACCTCATTTTTTTTTTTTTTATATATATAGGTAAAGATTAATGGTCCTGGATTGCATGGAACACATTGTCTAGTTGGGTTTCTGGATTCTATACCTCTCTATAACGTGTAACTAAGAAGCTTAAGAATTATGTAATAAAAACTAAAATGATCTTAACCATGTGAGACTTTAGAGGAGAAAGTTGGGAGAGAGGCCACTTTGGACTGGGATGCTCAGTCCATGAAAATGGGATTTGAGCTATGTATGTAATGGGAGGTGTAAACTGTGAGGTTGGTCATGCAGAAAACTATCAATATCAGATTTTTAGGCACTGGAAAGTCAGCAGAAATATTATGAGAAGCCTAATTTGGATTGGAGAAAGATTGGAGGCAGAGTATGCAGTAAAGAATTATTAGAAAATATAGATTCAAAACTTTAGAAGTGCGTTAAATAGCTAGATCTCATTTAGGGATAAGAGAAAACTGTGACCCAAAGACATAAAGATAATTGCCTAAGAACACAGTGTAAGGCTTTTACTTTTGTTTTCAATTTTTAATTTTATTTCCGGATCATAAATTTGTGATTTTGAACAAATTTTGTTATGCTTTAAATTGAATTTAAAAGAAAAACACTGAGTCAAGGGCAATTCTACCAACTATCAAAGTATATTTTGGGGCTAGAAACATTAAAGGGCATAATGGAACTGATAGGAAAAAAAGCCTCAAGACTTGGCTATGCAGTATGTTATTTGTCTGAGATATTAAAACATCCTTTTACATTTATGGAAAACAGTATGCTAATAAATAACTCCTAGCTCTATTGCATTATTTGACAACCAGTCCCATGTTATTTTCATTACATTAAATGGTAGCAGTAAACATGAAAATGATGTCTCATAATGCATTGATAAACTTTATCATTTTCTTGCTGAATTTATCACTAAGACAGCTCACATCATTTTCACTTCATTTAGTAGATTCAACATGTTCTCAAGGCTACTGACATTTCTGTTGGTTTTGAGTGGCTTCTAATGTTTATTTGCACTTGAGTAGGGACTGAAAAATCTCATTAAAAGACAGTTGCTCATTTCCATTAAGGGGCCATGAAATACAGATGGTGATATTTTTTCATCTGAGTCCAAGGTGAACAAGAAGAAAGAATACTCATAGATCTGAAATACTGACCCATTTGCTCAAGAAATTTCCTGAGTGGTAATAACTTTTACCTGTTATTTCATTTGTTTTGAAATATGTGATAATTTCCAATGGCCAAAGATGACCAACAGAGAGTGATCTTAAACAAAGACCAGTTGCAATTTAACTTGCTGGAAAAGTATTCCAGAGTTTCTGCAATGTTGTTAAACTTCTTGGATATCATTTAAAGCATAAAATTGTATGAAATTTTATGTTTATGTGTTTATTCATTTATTCATATTTTTATCCAGTGACTGTTTATGGACTGCCTAAATAACTGTGATGTAAGATAAAAAAGTGAAAAATCAAAAAGAGAGATATATGGATAAAATGTTAATGGAAATAAAAACCCTGATGCTCTAAGTGTTCATGGCTGGAGGCTTAGGGACTTCTTTCCTAAACTCCTGTGAAATTATGAAAGTCCCTCAATTCTTTCACCAGGCCATATGGAAGTGATCTGGAAGAGTTCATGGACATTTGCAGTGTTGGTACACATCTAAGTGTTAAGTGCACTATTTGAAAGTATACTAGGAAAATGAAGACATTATCAAGGTCAATACTTAAGCTGCTAGCTCACAGTGATTTCTCTCTTTCTGCACATGTCATTGTAGTTAAGATCAAAAGTTTTGCCGTTTCTAGCCAAATTTGAAATTTGGGAGAAATGGTATAAAGATGGTTTGATGAAAATTTGGCCAACTTTGTTTAACTTGAAAATTAGTAACCTTGGACTGGAGTCAAAAAGATGTATGTGTGCATACATACATACAGAATTGTGGGGACTGAAGTCTTGCAGTTTTTATGGAAATGTGGATGAACGTTCTGGGCCTGCAAAGTGCACTAAGCCTCTACCTTCCAAGCAGCTTAATCCAAGAAAACTGTACCCCTAAATCCGTGTGTGTGTGTGTGTGTGTGTGTATGTGTACATGTTTGTGTGTGTGCACATGTGTGCATGCACTTTCCTTAGAGGCATGGTGAGTACTTCCCCTGAGTATCATTGATAAAGGGCTTTACAATATGCTTTGTCAGGTCTAATGCCTTAGGTTGATGACATTTCTGATTCAAATATGATTATTCTGAGAAGATTTTAGAATTTAGTTATGACAAGCCTATTCCACTTTTCCTTCCTTCCTTTCTTCCTTCCTTCCTTCCTTCCTTCCTTCCTTCCTTCTTTCTCTTTCTCTTTTTCTTTCCTTTCTTTCTTCCTTTTTCCTCTGCCCCCACCTTTTTCTTTTTTATTTACAAAACTTTGCCATAAGGGTATTATGAATGTAGGCAAAGGATATTGTCTAAAGATAAAGCAGGATTGGGGCGCCTGGGTGGCTCAGTCGGTTAAGCGGCCAACTTCGGCTCAGGTCATGATCTCACGGTCCACGGGTTCGAGCCCCGAGTCGGGCTCTGTGCTGACAGCTCAGAGCCTGGAGCCTGTTTCACATTCTGTGTCTCCCTCTCTCTGATCCTCCCCCGTTCATGCTCTGTCTCTCTCTGTCTCAAAAATAAATAAATGTTAAAAAAAAAAATTTTTAAAGATAAATCAGGATTAAATTAGTTAAGAAAGACTGTGTAAAGATTAATTTAGTATTTTCTATTCAATTTCTACCTTATTATTATTCAGATATTTAATCCAGAAGTTGTTTGGGAATGTAAATTATCATTATTTTGGTACTTTACTGTATTTATTATGTAAAAACAGTCACCAAATGAAACTTTTAATGTACCAAAAATTATACAGAATACATGCATCACAGAAATTATTATTGAATATATTTATGGAAGTAATCATACTATGTACTATGTGCTATTGGGGCATACCCAAGGACAATCAGAAATTTCTGGACTGCTGTAAAGTACTTATCTTTTGTTTAAAAATCAAGATTTTTAGTTACTTTCAATACTTTTAAAAGGCTATACCCAATATATAGATAAATTAGATTTGAATACAAAGTGAGGAAAATTTTACCTCAAATTTTTCTCAGTACTTTGCCATTAATTTGAGAAATGAAAATCAAAAGACCATGTTTACTATTATAATAAAAATATTTATTATAAAAATGGTTACATCTCATTGTACATAGAAACAAAAACACAATTTATACATCAATAACTTAAGTGGGCCTGAACATTCAGTATCCAACTGCTAGAATCCTAAAGTTCTTCCGCAGATTTTACAAATACCAATGTAGACTGTTTCTATTTCATAGAACTCCATTTACCCAGTTGATGTTATTGAGATATTAACATTTTTTTCTCTAGTATTTTAAAGATAGTTCACAGTGTTTGGGTTACTTAATCAACTGCTTTAAATCTTTGGTAAATACAAGTATTTATATGCAACGTTTAAATTTCAGTAAGTAAAAACTGAAAAGTCAAATAACCTATTGTAAATAGTTTTGTGTAATCGATAAATGCATGAGCCAGAGTCCCACCATCAAGAAAAGTTGCTATGCAGGACTTCTCATGATAAGTCTGACATCCACAACAAATTGTTTGAGGCCCTTTTGGCCACTACAAGAAACACCACAACTCTAAGCCACAAGAAAATTACACAAAAATGTTAAATTCAACATATACAAACAGTACCGATTATTTAACAATGCAGAAGATTCTATATTTTTCTCTAAATCCTGGTTTATACATCAATTTGAACAGGTGAGTTTATTACCTCATTAAAGCCTATTATCTCACAAGAGTGAGAGAACCATTTAAAGAAGCCATTGTGTTTTGAAAGACATCTATTCATCCTCTTGCCAGTAATTTATCTATGAAAATATAGATAATTTCTTGAAATAATTTGTAGGGAAAAAAGCAAGATGCCTGCCTTCTGTTTCCTTCCTTCCTCCCTTTCTTTTCTCCTTCCCTCCTTCTTCCTTCCTTCCTTCCTTCCTTCCTTCCTTCCTTCCTTCTTTCCTTCCTTCCTTCATTTTTCCATTCCTTTTGTGGGAGTTATATAGTAGACTGGCCTGTCAACCTGCATATTATATTTGAGCTCCACAAATTTCCATATGCATTACAACTTTCATTTACCAGCCCTCTCTCAATGATTCAAATGAAAGTATCCTGGCATGAAAACCTCTTACTCCCAGGCTATTTGTTAAAAATATCCCCAAAAGTATTTAAATTCTAATGTTCTCAAGCCATTTGAAAATTAGAAATTGTTTTTATAGACATAGTAATGCAGGAGTGTAGAGGATATAATTAAATATAACAAAAATATATCTTGTTAAGCCTAGAAAATGGATACCATCATTGGATTACCACCACTACAGGGTAGAGAACAGCCCCTGCTACCGAGTTAGGTTCTGAATGCATGATTTCTTTCCCTAACATTGGCTTTTCCAACCTACCATTTCATTTAAAAATAAAGCAAGGTGAGAGATATCGTTGTTATCACTTTGGCAATTCTCCTCCCCTGCTAATTGCCGACATCCTGAATTCAGTGCATATTTTAAAACTCACTCAAGACTAGGCAGGCACCTGGCAATATTGTGTTGTTCACTTATTACATGAAGTGTGAACAGGAAAGCAGCATAATGAAGACACTATATCAGAAGAGGTTTTCTTCTGAGGTTTTTACACGGGCCCAATGCCTTGGGTGCAACTTTGAATGAAATGTCTTGATTCTTTCTTCCTCATTCAAATAACATTCAAAGTAAATGTTATTTAGTCACCAGCTTACTCCCACTGCAGCGCATAGAAATGTGTGAGATGTACATTTATGTACACGTCTAATCTCATAGCCTAAACTACGCCCCAGCCCTTTGATGGCAGGGGAATACTGGCATATTGACATTCGGTGTGCAATAAATACCAGTGTCTTTTGCCATCAACCAGAGGCCTAAATATCAGTCTATTGAAACTGTTAGCTTATATCTTCACTTTACTCTACTCCCATTCTTATTGATAAAGACATGGACACTTGAGGCTTTCTTCTGCTTCAGGATTTGATATAAGCTCATACGTTAGGCTACATTAAAAGAATAGAGACTGGCCATCTGTTAATGCCTACGTTACACTGTCCTGGGTCACGGAAACGGGTGTCGTTCCTCTTTGCACCACTGTTGTGATCAAGGGGTTGCTTTTGTTTGTTTTTGAGGAAACAGGAGTTCACACACAAACACTCAAGAAGCAGCACTGGCATAGGCCCACTTTGATCCCTTAGAGTGTCCTGAGTGTCCCTTTTCACAGAGCCATTTTCTCCTTTGCCAAGTTCCTTGGTTCCTTGCTTGGGATACACCAGTCATCAGCCTCAATGCTCATCTGATAATGTTTGAAGGCTGATTTGTTAAAGACGGGGAGTTTTTCTACAGACTCTGAAGATAAGGCCTGAAAGAAGACAGGGAAGAAAAATCAAACCAAAGAAGTTATTCATGGCGTAATTTGTATTTGAAGTGATTATTCAAAATTACTCAAACATTCAAATACATCTCTTGATTGATTCAGTAATAAGAACACACCACAATCCATAGTATGCTAGGCATGTATAAAAGAAAACTAAAAAAAGCAAATGTTATTTCTACCCTATAGGGGCTGAAACACTATATATACAATTATAAATTGGGGAACAGAATTTGTATTCAATATTTACACATGCCCCTTGTTTGGATATTGCTGACGTGATAGAGCTGAATAGCAAAGCTCTTCTTTCTTTACAAAAACCTTTGTATCTGTGATAGAGCCCTAATCTGATACAATTAATTTATTAAAATCTGAGACTATAAATCTATGATCTCTTAATCTTTCCCAGTACTTTGAAGACTTTTGCTCATTTAAGAAATGAATACATTAACTATTTCAGGTAGTCAAAGTCCTCTTGGCAAATAATTCCCTTGCACAAAATGGGAGCCTGCAAGCTTAATGTTTTAGTCGCTAAAATCTGTAAATACATGTTCAGTCAAAACAGTTGGAAAATGATTAACGAATAAGGGCAGTGACCTTAACAAATAAATTGAGGCTTTATCAGAAATAGAAAAAACATGTACCAAGTTTTAAAGTTTAATCAGGAATTGCCACACATCCCACTGACAGCTTGTGAGCAGTTAGTTTTTCCTTCCCTGGATTTCTAATAAGGTCAGCCTAACGTCTTCGGTGTGTTGATATTAGTTGTTTTCTAGGCTGGAACATTATTAGCATATACTCCCCACTATTCTCACAGATGCCAAAAGGTGTTGATTTTAAAAATTCACATGAGCATCTCCTCATTTGGAAACTTGCATGCTTCTTGAGAACTAATTTTGCTTCACTTGAGGCAGGGACCCTGGCCCCACTTCCAGTTTGGTAAGTTACCATAGTAAATTTTAAATTATATACCTACACATACCAAACAGAAAATAAAATGACTTGTAGTCATCATTATTTGCATTAACTCAGTTTGGGGTATTTACTGTGGACCATGGAACTCGGGTCTGTAAAGGAGGCGTTGTTTTCAGAACTATGATTGTTTCTATTGCATTTAAAGGATACCTTTAAGTAGATGATGGCATCTGTTCCATATCCTGACAAAGAGTAGAGATTCAGATCTCCTTGAAAGTACTTGGCATAGAGACGAGAAATTGGCAAGCCGTAACCAAAACCAGCCTAGATGGGAAAAATCCGTTATTGGCAAAGAAGTGTATCTGATCACTGAAATACAAAATGGAGGGAGGAGTTATCCTCCCCGAAACTGATGTTCTAGAACCTAGATAAATATTTTCTGCTTCCAATCAGACACCTCCTGTAGAATTGTTTTACCATTTTCAGCTGGCTGTATCATTCTTCCTCAAACCCCCCATGCCCAATTTAACTAAACGGACTAACTTGACTAAACACGTCCTTGTAATCCTTGCTTTACATTTAGAACTGAGTGGCTGGGATGAACTTAGTCATTTAATTGGTCTTACCAAAGGAGCATTCCGGGAATTATCCATCACAGGTGTTGGCGCAGTGGAGTATGTGTAACTAAAGAGGCGGTCGATGATCCTCAGGGGAACACCACCTCCTCTGTCTGAAATCTTAAGCAAACAAACAAGTCACCAAAGCTATACATGAAAAACAATGTGCATTTATCTATAGAAAAATATTTTTTCCTTCATTTAAAAATCACCTGGTATACATGCCTTTGATCTGTTGCTAAAAGCAGAGAGCTTGATTGTTATGGACACATTTTTACTTGTCTCAAGAGAGACTCAAAAGAAACGCAGAGAATGGTTACCTTAATTGTAAGGTCTTCTTTTCCCAAGACAACAATCACTTCAATTGGTGTAAGGGAAGGCCGATTTTCCTGGTGTTCAACTGTTGCTCTCATTGCATTCTAAGGAAATCAAAACCATAAGGAATTCAATGGCAGAAGAATGAGAAACAATAAATAACTGTTTTTTATGTTTAAAATAAAAGCAGCTCAGAGGGCAATTCAAAGTTCCTATTTTTTTTTAAGTTAGTAGTAAAACAGCTCTGTAAATAGCCATTTATGAATGTGTCATGCAGGATGTATAATGAAAAATATTCATTTACCATGTAATATAGCTCCTGGGAGTAATGTCTAATGGAAAAACAATTCTGCTAGCTGTCAAGTTCTTATTTGTAAGCTTAATTTAAATGTAGAAATTGGTTTTTATAGTCCATTTCCTGGCTCTCTCTTTTTTGTCTTTCCATTACATTTTACATCCAAGCACCAAAGACTATTACATAACAAATGAACAGTGAATCATTGAACCAATTTATTGGCTTTTATAAAACTTGCTGGGAAAGGTTGTTACTATTTAAAAGGATAGTAAATAATTCTAAATTAAATTTCAATTTGCATTTGATTATCATCTTAACTTTTACCAATGATGGCAAAATAACTCTAGGACTTGGACTATTCAATTTAAAAAAAATAAATGAAATTAACGAAAAAAGCATCTTTTGTCCTTCAACAGAAGAAGAAACTCAAACAAGTTTTCAGACAAATGCATGAATCTCAGGCAGATAAAGTTTTGGTTTATTTCACCCATTTTCCTCTCTAACCTTTTTGCAGTACATTATCTGCTTTCTGGTTTGTATATAATAGCAAGTTCTAATCATTAGCTGAAGTAAAAGAAAATAGATCAGATGTTTGTAGTACAATCGATACCTCATTGCACTAACATTAGAATAAGGTAAGAAACAGTGAGTCTGAGAAAAGCTATATCAGAATTAGAGGCAAATTTCACTTTTTTTAGGCTTCCTCCTCTTTCAGTCCAAGGGATTCTTGAAAAACATCACGGAGCTTTTTTTCGGTGTGAGCACAGTTTTAATTTGATGTTAAAACCCAGGACAGGATTTGATCCATAGTACCTGGCTACCCCAGACCAGTAACATTCACATCCTTTGCGAGCTTGTTAGAAATGCAAATTCTCAGATATACAGAATCGCAATATCTGGGGCTGAGGCTAAGAATCTGTGTTTTAACAGGGTTTCCAGATGATTCTAATGCATACTGAAGTTTGAGAAGCACTGAACCACAGTCTTGCTATTGAAAGTGTGGAGTGTGGACCAGCAACATCACCTGTTGGCTTATTAAAAATTCTAAACCCCATAACAGTTCCACTGAATCAGAATTTGCATTTTTTTATCAGAAAATTTTTTTAATGTTTATTTTTGAGAGAGAGAGAGAGGCAGAGAGAGAGAGAGAGGGAGACACAGCATCTGAAGCAGGCTCCAGGCTCTGAGATGTCAGCACAGAGCCCGACGCAGGGCTCTGACTCAGGGCTCTGACTCACGAACTTTGAGATCATGACCTGAGCCCAAGGATGCTTAACCAACTGAGCTACCCAGGCGCCCCTAAAATTTGCATTTTTAACAAAACCCCAGGTGATTCATATGCATGTTAAAGCTGATCATGGAAGGAACTGCCTTCCCTGCCTTCTGAGTATATTCCAGACTCAGGTTGGAGCCCTGCCATGTCTGGATTTGGAGCTGGAGTGTCCTGTGGGGGTGGAGGTAACAAGGCCTCATTCACTGGAACATTTATCCAATGACCCTCCTTAACAAATGCATGAATGACTAGTGCTTTGTTGGACACCTGAGAAAATAATAAGAACAGGGAGCACTAAAGACATCGTGAATCATATTGTGCATTCTCAAGTATGTTTTAATGTTACAATGAACTGCATGTGCCCTTTCAAACATTAACTGGAACTTCCTTCTGCTAGGAGTACTGAATCATGTTCGGGAGAAGGCAGTGATGCTCCCATTGAGTAGGAAATGATAAAGGAAATAAAAATGTAACCTGTGAATTAAAAATAAAAAAACCCACAAAATTGAAATTATATTGTGAAGTGTCATACCTTGAATAGTTCAAAGAGCATATGATGAAGGTGAGAAGGTACATACACAATGTGAATTGGCTGGCCTGGAAATTTCCCTAGAAAAAATTTAAACTCATTTAAAATCAGCAAGCAAATATTTCATTAAAACAAACTTCCATATCTATGTGAATTAACAGATACCCCTTATTCTCAAAATTAGAATACTCCCCATCTTTCTTTACTCCGAAACTCTCCCCAAGAAGCTTCCCTCTTAAACAGTAAACACAACTGGCTTATTATCAAAATGCTATTACAGTTGCTGTCTTGTGCTCTATGATTAAGTTTTTGCATTTCTCTAACAATGTATAAAGTCAGATGAAGTGTGTCACAAGGGTGATTATGAAATTAGATTATGTGGATTATTTGTTTCTGCTTTCATAACTTTTGTCCTGGGCAATTTCAGAGTTAAAATTATATGCATTTTAAGAAAGAAGAAAAAAATAAATATGTCCATAGCATAACATTGAAATTAATGTTAACTATAATTTTCATATTTTATGGGAAACAGCATATCTGATTATTCTTGATCTTTATCACCCAAACATTAAATCTTACAGGCAAAATATGCTTACATTTCACTGAGAGGTTAAAGAAAACAGAGAAACAAAAACCTCATAATACTGTTTGAGAAGAAAAATAAAAGTATTATTCTCTGGTGTTCCAGGCCTTGGCAAAGTCTGAATCAGAAAACAGAAGGTCTGGCACAATTCCCTCTTTATTTGATCAAACAGTTCAAGCAGTTTATCTACAAGTATTATGCAACAGTGCTGTTAATGCTTAGAGGTATTTTTCAATCTTTATTTGTATTCCTATTTTTAATTCAGCAATTATATTTACATATCCCCAGTCCATAAGTTAGGTCACTTTTAATTCCAACAACTTAATTTTTACTGTTTTTCTTTAAGAAGCACCATGGGATAAGATAAAAACAGAGCCTGACATTCATCATATTATCACTTCAAGGTGGGAAGACCCTGTCTTTTCAGGTGCCCTAGAGTTGAAGTCACTGAAGTATGCTTTGCTTCCAAAACAGTGGTGTATACTTATAGTGCGATTAAAATAATTTTATTTTTAATTTAAAAACATTTTTAAAAGAACATTTAACATGAGATCTACCTTCTTAAATATCTAAGCATACAACATAGTATTATTAACTGTAGGCATGGTGTTGTACAGCAGATCTCTAGAATTTACTAATCTTACATAACTGAGATTTTACACCCATTAAATAGCAACTCCCCATTTCCCCCAGCCCCCAGCCTCTGACAACCACCATTCAACTCTTTGCCTCTCAGAGTTTGAATATTTTCTATACCTCAGATAAGTGGAATCATACAGTATTTGGCCTTCTAGGACTAGCTTATTTCTTACAGTAAATTTAAAGTGTTTTCCCCCCAGTTCTTATGAGTAACTTCTCCAGGAGGATACATCCACAACCAGTGGTTCCTCCTATTTCTGGCCTCCCCGACTCCTATATTCTGTAATAAGCTATCTTTTTGATCTAAGATACTGGAACTTTGTGGCTACTCTAAATCTTAAATTATTTGTTTAAACCATTCTTCTTTATGAATCAGCAGCAGCAACTGAATATGCTCAATTGGAACTTTCCAGTTGAGATAAAGAGAACCTTGGCTTCAAAAAAGAAGTGTACAAATTCTAGACAAGTTCAGAAGGAAGAAAAGCAACACAGAAGTTACTCTGTATTTACAAGAAGTAATCATACTGGGAGAGTAGTGAATTTTCTATAAATTAAAATATGTTTTATTTATAGCTTACCATTCACTTGTGTGAGTTTTAATTCTGGTGATGTTAAATAATACTGGTCACAAAGCATCTTTGAACATTCAAAGGCATCTGAAATAGAAGGTTTTTTTCATAATGATGAAAAACACTTATGCCAAGTAAAATTTTCATGTAATCTTTTCATGTAATCTTTCATGTAGTTAGTTGTGTACTACCTCGTACCCTAAATATCTGAAATGTTCTTTAGAGTACGTGTTTATTTACCTGAAAAAATACCTTTTAAATATTTTATTGAAGAAAAAATTAAGGCAGTGGTTAAGTTATAGCTGTAGCAATAGGATTATGCACACTTCGGAGATCAAATAAATATATAAGAATATGGAGATTAGCCATTCACGTTTGGATTCTTATAATTTTATAAATGAATGTTTAAACCCCTGACTTTCCATAGCAAATGACCTTCATGACAGTATTTATAAAATATAAACGGAACACTCTGAATACAAATTCATTCACAAAGTCATCTTAACTATAGACATGTCAATCATATCGCATGTATTTTTAATCAGAGGAATACAGAAATCTAGAAATTACCTTGGACCACAGCTGCCACGTCACAGTTTGGATCAATGCTTCCAATGTGACTTGGGTTTCCTGTCTGTGAGTCACTAAATATAAGAACTGTTGACAAATAAGAACAGTTGTTATAAACATCAGGATAGTAATAATTAAAGCTACCGTTGTAAACGAATGTGAGCCCCCGAATAACAGAACATCTGGTTGGGGTCTAGCTTATATTCTACACCCATCTCCGTATGCCATGAGCATGATGAACTAACTTACTGTGCTGGTTCATCAGCATCCGGGTAGAAATACGGTTCATATAAAATCGATCCAAGAAATACTGAAGATTTTGATTGGTGACTGGGTCAACTGTACAGCCATCTTTATATTCTATGATTCCTTGTGCCATTGTAGGAACCACATTGTGGTGTCTATTTCGAACTGTGATGAGAGTATCTACAAAACTAAGCCAAAACACATGAACAGTTAGTGAAAGTTCAAATAAGTTTCTTTCACTTATAGTCCTTAGATTATTTCAAAGAAAGCTGAAGCTTTTTGTAAGTACCCATCTAACAAACTCAAATGATAAAATGTTTGGATGAAGTTTTATTAAGGCTCTCACTACAGATTCTTTGACTATGTAGAGGAAATAGTATCACAAACAGATTTATTTAGCTTCTAACTTACATGTAAACGTACCAGCTTTCTAACTGGTGAATTCATTCTAAGAGTTCCTTATGCATTCTCTTTAAAAAATAATACTTAAAAAATAATTACTACGAAGGAGGATTCTAGAGTGCCATTGTGGGAAAAACTTTTGAATTTTCTTGTCAAATTTATAAAAAGATTCTTCTTTCTTATTCTTATAGTCAGAAACTGTCAGTGACTCTGAAGGGAAGTGTCTAATCTCCCGTGACAATGACATTTATTAATATTATGCAATAGTAAATCCACTTGCAAATCCCATCATCAGACTAAATTTATAGTAAAAATAGAATTCCTTAAAAATAAAAAGTTCTCCGCACTTGTTCATACTCAGCATCATTTTCAATGCTATCATTCTTTATCAATTTTAAAAAACCAACAAGCCCAAACTTGTCATTTGTAAAGGGGAGATTATTTGTCATTCAGAGTTGTAGTTCCTTTAATTTATGTCTAAAAAAAAATCTGAGGAGTATGTCTGGAAATAGCCAAAGTTTTAGACTCTTATTCCAATGCATAGAACTTACTCTGATAATGCTTTCTGGTCCTCTGGGCTTTTCTCATGGAATTCTACCAAATCCATCAGGCTCTGGATATACCTATAAAGTGACATGTGTGCTTTAAGTTTCAAAATTGAGCAGTCAGATACAAGTGGCTAACTCATTTCAAAATGACTTTCAAAAAGAGAAAGAACTATGTTTAAAATTAAAACTTTCTTTCAAGGCATCTGGAAAACAATATAATTTAAAAAAAATACGAAGCTACAACTTTAACGTTCAACTTTCTAACGTAAAATTTATATTTCTTTAATCATTCCAAATCAGTAGTCAGTTTTTTGTTTTATCTGACAAATGTTTTCTTTTTCTATAGCATTTAGAAATAACTTTTTAAGGAAGACTTCGTCCTATTTTTTCCCACTATATTCATTCATAGGTGAGTAGAAGTCATGAAAGTCAGTAAATACTAGATTTAATATGAGTTTCAAACGGTAATTTTTAATATGTGTTTCAGATTATAATTGCTTAATAATATAATATAATATAATATAATATAATATAATATAATACAATATGCATTTCTTGAATCAATGAACAAAAAGCTGCAGTCAGTGGATTAGAGTGATGTAAGGTGACTGTCTGCATACCTTGGTCCTTTTCTCTGAAAATCTTTTCCTTTGGGTGATTTACCCTCTCCAAGCCTCAGTATCCTTATCTTTAAAATGAGATGATAATAACACACTTACTAAGTGCTGCCTGTGTGCCAAGTACTATTTTAAGTACTTTAATGAATTAGCTCATTTAATTTCATTCACATATTCCTTTGAAGCATATACTTTGTTTTCCTCTATCACAGATGGAGGAATTAAGGCATAGAGAATCCTGCAGAGGCAGGATTTGAACCCAAAGCCTGCTGTTAATCAGTTTGTAAGTAACAAAGATTAGACCCTTTAAGTAGTCTGTTTCTCGAGTAGGATTTCTTTTGCAATATCAAACCCTGTCTTTTATTATTTAAAATACAATTATATTGTGAAAGTATGTACTTTTTCAGGATAAAATGTCTGTTTATAGCTTTATAACTGTCCTTATGATAACTTACTCTGAATTACTAAAAAATCTTTACATCTTTCAAAAATAGTTACTGTTCAGACCACCTGTTTTCCAATTATGATGTTAATAAATTATAAGAATTCATACTCAGATACTTGTCTTCAAAACAGAGACTGTTTTGGAATGATTGACCACTTACCAGCTTTTAACTAATTGCACTGAAGAGGTATTGACTAATCGATCAGGGAGGATGTCAATTTCCTTCAGGATATTGGCTAGCCTCACAGGCAATTCTTGTCGCAAAAATGCAAAGGAAGTTCTTTCACATGCATTTTCAGAACCTGTAATAAATAACATTTATTTAGTTTTTGGAGAAAAGTAGATCCAAATGATACATTTGAATAACATTAACTACCCAATATTGAACACACACACATCATACAATTATAGTTCACCCTCAGTTGGATTATTATTTATAGGTAATTCAGAAGTAAGTATCTCCTTCTTCATTGTCTTTTTCTTTACTTTTTTTTTTAGATGACCAATATGAGAATTATTGTTTTCTTTTTTTGAAAAAGGATTAATTTCCATGAAGTCAGAATATACTATAGCTCAGTCAACACCACTATGTTAACCAGACAACTTGGTTCAGAGAGTTCTAGATATGAAATTGGAGCAGAGGGATAAGAGGGTGGATAAGAGTCATGATGTTTCCAGATTAGTATTAAATAATATCACATTTAAATCCTTGAAATTTTCTTCATAAGATTACTGCAGAAAGTTTGTAAACATTTTTTGGCAGTAATGCAAATATATGGAAGAGACAAATTTGTCAGCAATGCAGATATACCCTGTGAACGGGTGGAAGGTGGTTAACGGCTAAAATTTCAATTAATTTGAGGCTACTTTATAACATTAGGAATCTTCTCCAAAAAGTATTATGTTCTTGAGGAGGGGATAAAGTTTTTAATCCATTGTGAAATGGTGACTGAAAGCAAAAAGTATTTTGACTGGAAGGTTTGGACGGAAAGATGAGCTCAAACCATCCAGTATCAGCGGGTCAGCAAGTGGCCTTCACCTGTAGGCAACAAACTGTCAGAAATAAGGCAGATCTAGGAAAGGGCAGGGTGCACAGGCGTCGAGGCTCCAGGGTTCAGCAGGATTGGGGACCCCAGTTATTTTAAGCAGTGAGCGCAGCCCTCCCTGCACAAGGGCTGAAAGTTAAGGCAGCTCCCCAACCCCAGCGCCCCCACCCAGCCCTACTTCCCAGCTCACCAAAGTCCAGGAGCTGCTTCATGGACAGTGGGGACGGACTGTAGCGCGAAAAATGCTCGACCTCGCGGGGCACCAGGCTGGCGCCGCTCAGCGAGCCGGCGCTGCGCATCACGAAGCGGGCCGCTTTCATCTTGATGCCCACCCTGCCTGGCGAGCGCTGGGGCTGGCTTAAGGGACGTAGGCTGAGGAAAGCAAAACCAGGGACAGAGGAGGGGGCGGTGCGCGTCTAGGAAGAGAGGAGGGTGGGCTGGCTTGTGCACCTGGCCTGGGCTGAGTTTCGGGGGGTGCTTCCGAGTGGAGGTGGCCGGCAGTGAGTCGGAGGAACAGCGAGCGGCTGGAGACTCAAGTTCGCGTTTGGCCACCACCCGCCGCCTCCCGTGGTTTTATTTGTGTCCCCACACGCTCCCCCCAACTCCAAAGGGGAGGAGTCACTGAGACTTGGAGACGCGTCCAGAACTGGGGCCGTGCCAATCAGCTCAGATAAAGAACTTTGGGCCCCGCCCCGGCCGCGGGGTCCTGTCGGTGGAGAGACCTGGCACCAGTACCCGAGGCTGTGAGGAGTAAGTGGGGGGAGGAGGAAAGGTGAAGCGGGCATTTGGAGGTACTTGGGGTCAAGATCATCAGCCCCTTGGGACAGGGTCGCCGATCGCGTAGGCTGGGGACCCGCCCAGACTCGTCCTTGTTTACAAGTGGGAGGCTGTCTCAATGTCACGCATTCTTGGCCAGAAACTATTTCCAAGAATCTGGGCTCCGGGATGTGATTGGTTCCTGCTCAGAGCGGGCTTTTACAGTAGCCAATCAGCTGCACTCAAAAGTATGAGCTTCCCTGCCTAGAAGAAATAAATAGCCTAAAGAGTTCTTCCAGCTTTTTCTCCAGGAGCAAAGGGTACAAGTCAGGAACTGAAAGTTCCTTTTGCTGGGACTCGGACTTGAGTAACTGTCCCAAATACATTTTTTTTTTTCCTTATGGCCATAAAAGGCCATCAATTTGTTTTTCTCCAGTAATACATTGTCTTCATTAGGTTTAACTCTCTTCATTAGGTTTAATGAAAAACAAAGTTAAAAAGGGATCAATATGTCAGTTTAACTTGCCTTCTTCTACCACCAGAGAATTTGCTCACTCTGACCTCCTGTACAGAATGTCCTTAATCCATATCTTTGCCTAAGACATTCTTTTCTACTCTTAAATGTCCAGCACAAACTATGTGCTGTGAGAGATCTTTCCTGATTGCCTCTCCTCCATTCTTCTCCCACTATGGACATTGTTACTTCTGTCATTATATTATAACTACTTATCCTATTATATTGTCCTCTCTGAACCCCCTTCCCTGTAGAAGATCAGGGTTCGGACCAAGTCTGATGCTCTCTTTGTGATTCCTACCCTGCTTATGCCTACTCAAGCTTAAACAGTTTTGGAAACACAGGGGAAGCTCCAAGTTGCATCTACACTTGGAGATAGGTTTTTGCTTTGTTTTGATTTTGTTTGTTTGTTTGTTTTTTAAAGTAGGCTTCATACCTAGCAGGGAGCCCAAAGCAGAACCCAAATTCACCATCCCAAGACCAAGACCCGAGCTGAGATCAAGAGTCCGACAGTTAACCGACTGAGTCACCCATCTGCTCCTGGAGATAGGTTTTTGTACTCTGAATCCTTTATTCCATATTTGCATAGCTGGAGAAGCCAAAAGAGAAAGAGAGAAAAGGAAAAAGGAAAAAAGAAAAACAAAACAAAAACCATGTTCAAGAAGCCAGACAATGAAGTAAAACTCTCTCTGATGAAGCAAGTAAATTTAAGGTAAAAATCCCTTCTCACTTTTTCCCCCTGTATTACATCCTAAGAACAGAAGTGAAAGAATGCATTTGCTTTTCTTCCCATGTATGTGGGATTTGGAATAGGCAAAAATGTATATTATAAAGAATTATACTCTTTAATTTGCAGAGGAAAAACAATGGGAATGATGTATGACAGGCAGGTCTAATTTAGGAAAGCCCCACTGAGTGCTCTCCTGTCTTACCCAGCACTACTCTCCTGTGTGTTGTGGGATGATTAAAGATCAGGGGAAGTCATATGATGGCTCAGGGCTAAGTGTGTACTGAGGTCACCAAACTTTGTCTCCATGTCATCCCATCCAATAATATTTACCAGGTTACTCACACAGTGCATTACATTCTTCTATGTCATTTCTCTATGATAGAAACTGTTATAATTGGCAACATTTATGATAACTGGGTTGGAATAGCCTGGTAAAGTTGTTTACACAGTTGGCTGAAATGCTATGTATTACCATGATTACAGAGTGTCCTGGAAAGACACTGGCACTTGTATTCTCTGGCTGACCACAGATCCTGGAGGTTATCCAGTGGCTATGGAAGTAAAGGGAATTATTATTTGAGGGCAATGGGGATGGACAGATTTGTGCATTCATTCAAGTAAAGGTAAACCGTGAGAGGACTGTCAAATGATTTGGTGCTAATGAGCAGGGGGGAGGGCCAAAGCTTCCCCCTTGTACACAGTGCTGAACACAGCATCCCTGCTTGATGCACCTGATTCCTGAAATTTTCAGAAGTATGCTTACATAGCGTCAAGTTAATTCTATTCAGCTTGCCCAGCAAAATCTAATAACATGAGGCCACTGGTAGAGATTTAAGAATGCAAGCCACACTTTTGTCAGAGGGCTAGACATATGGAATTTGACAAAATGCTTCAAGACTCTTAAAGAGATGCGTTTTCAATTTTTTCACTTCTAAGGACATATTGCACTGGAGCATTTAAATATATATATGCATATACATATATTTGTATATATGTATATACATGATATATAATTATATTAATGTGTAATATGTATTTAATATATTTTAAAGATATATATATTTAAAAAGAACTTGTGTGTATGCATACATATATAATAGAATATATATACATATACAGAGAGAATATATATAGAATATTTCAAGTTAAAAAACTAATAGCAGATCTGGAGAAATTATTTACAAAATATGTAAGAGACAAATGATTAATTAACAAATGGCTGTTTCAGCAAAGAATAAAATAGTCATGTTCTATTCTTTCATGGAGATTACAGATCTGTGGTAAAAATAGGCATTAAAAAACAAATGGGCTAGAAGCATATGCATAAAATTAGAATGAGGGCTATGAAGAAAATGCACATGAAAAATATAATGGGGTGGAGCTATCTTAGATTTGGTAGGCAAGAAAAGTCTCTTTGACAAAGTGATAATTCTAGGAGATTGAGCAGTCTTCTTTTGGGGAATGAGAAGGGAATATTGGTGAAAGCATATTGATGAAGAGATTGGGGAAAGCAAGGCTTAAATCACCATTTGGTCTGTGATGTTTCTTGTAATTGGTATTTTTAGAGGCTCCTAGTGCCAGGAGTTGGACTAGATGCTTTGGTTGGTGGGAAAACATCTTCTTTCAAGTTTCTCAGGCTAATAATGGGTGATGGAAAGCAATGGCCAATTAAGAAACATTTTTTTTTTTTATTCATGGGACTTTCATTTAATCCTCGGAGCAAAAAAAAAATTACAATTAAATGCATTTAAAAATAGTTTATAAAAGAGATTTGATCAATGTGTCATGTTAATGGTGATAATAATGGTGCTCAGGTGTGTACGGAAGTAAGATTATGTTGGGGATCAGAAAACACCTAAGAACTGGTTTTGGAGGTGGCTTGAGAAACACGAGCAAGATTTGCGCAAATTATTGGTAGACAGTGAGGAAGGATGTCTAAACCTAAGCAAAAGCACAGATGTGGGAGCTAGGGATATAGTGGAGAAATAATGACTAGTTTGGTCTAGCTGCCATCATGAGTACCCAAAGGAAGGAGGAAATGGGAGCTTAGGGTTATATCATGAAAGCCTTAAATGCTGGTATGAGGACTTTGAGATTCCTGAGGTAGGCAACATTGGAACTGTTGGAGCTCAAATTTGTTAGCAGTTAATTCAATGCAACGGAACTTCATTTAACACTCATTTTGTACCAGACACTATGATAGGTGCTGGAGAAATAAAGATGAAAAAAAGCATAGTCCCTGTTTTCAAGAATGGGAGAAAGACATGTAAATAATCTAAAGAAAAAATAATGAGGTATCTATAAGATATGTGTTGGGGCTGGGGGAGGTCAGGAAAGACTTCCTTGGAGGAGTAGACATGTTGTCTGAGATGAAGATCGAATGAAGCTCATAGGCACACAAAAAGGAAAGGTATTGGGTCCTGGGAAGAGAGAATGAAAAGAGCTATTTTACTGGTAGGATCTCCAGCTTTTGCAAATCTGATAAAGAAGAATTAGAGTTCTATGATGTTCTAACCCTATACTACTGGGAGGGGGTGATTTCATTAACAGAAGCAGGGAAGTCAAAGGGTCAGGAGGAAAGGGTAAGTTGACTGAGGAGGGGGAACACAAAATGAGAGTTTGTTTGGGAATACTTTGAGCTAATGAGAAACCACTGGGGAAACAGTCATGTTAGTGGTAACTGGGGAAGAGAAGATGAGAATCAAAAGCTGTTAGGCCATTACTGAGAAGTGAAGATAAATGGGGGAGCCTCTCGCCAGTTCCTTTACACAAGGCTCCCCTGTTCTACCGGCCTACAGCTCTAGCTCATTCTTTTTTCTATGTACAATACTTCCTTCTGGAGAAGCCCTTGGTTTCATTCTTCACCTCTACACTTATAAAGGTTAAAATCCTTCCCCCCACTAAAGTAACACCAAAGTAAAACAGTTCATTTTTCCTTTTTGGCACCTATAGCTTCAATGTTATCAGAAAAAAAGCAAGTGAATCCTGAAGCTAACACATCATGCCTTTTGGGGGAAGAAAGAATATTTGCTTCAGCCCCAAATATGGGCTAAGTATTCTTTCTCTCCACCACCCAAGAAATTTCTTAATTGTGTCTGATATTTGTGTTGAGAAACCAATAAAGGAAGAAAGGAATTTAAAAATTAACTAAAGAGGGGCATCCGGGTGGTTCAGTCAGCTAATCTTCCGACTGGCTTAGGTCACGATCTCATGGTTCATGAGTTCGAGCCCCGCATCCGGCTCTCTCCTGTCAGCACAGAGCCTTCTTCAGATCCTCTGTCCTTCTCTCTCTGTGCCCCTCCCCACCTCAAAAAAAACAAAAAAAACCCCAAAACATTAAAAAATTAACTAAAGGAGAAAGCAAATGTGTAATGAACATATAGAAATATGCTCGAACTAATGAGTGAGTAGGAAAACAAAAAGTAATAAGATAATGATACATTAGAGTTCTTCCAGCAGATTGGCAAATGATGAAAAAGACTAATAACAGCTTTTCATGTTGGCAAGTCTTGGGGAAATAAGCATTCTCCTATACTATTTGTGGGAGTGCATAATTGGCGATTTTTTTTGGAAGGCTACTATCAGAATCTATAAAAATTGTAAGGATAGTCACCACATGTTTCAGTCATTTCACTTGTAGAAACATATCCTAGAGTTTTACCAATAGAGAGCATAAAGATAGGTGTACAAGATTGTTCATTGCAGTATTGCCTGTAAGAACAAAATTTTGAAAATGACGTGTTTTCTCAAGAGGGAACGGATAAAAGTAAACGACAGGCCGGTGCACTAAAATACCAACTGTTAATTGCAAGGAGGCAGTTGGCTGACAGCATCCTGCTACAGCACCTGTGGGATCCGTGCAGTATTTGAGCCAAGGCCATATTCTTCCCACGTGGCCTCCAGTGATGGATAAGTACCTCGGCTGGCCATTTCTTCTCAATGGGGACTCTGCTAATGGGAATTCTTTGCTCCGAGGACCTCTTCTGGTTGGCCATGCCTTTGTCACATTTGCATTGTGGTGTGAGTCTGTCCCAGCTCAATTCTGCTTCCTGCTCCCCCTTTCCTTCCACAGATGTCACCTATGCCCCACCGTCTGCCAGCTTTCTCTATCCAATACTGCTTCCTCCCTCTTAGCCTTTCACAGGCCATCCCTCAGCCAACCCAGCTGGGAGCTCCAGAGCAGGCATTCCATTAGAGGAGTTCTGCGCTGGGCAGAGACAGAGGTCGTTCACCTGCTCCTGGAATATATATATAACTGGGATTTACAAACATGGCAATTGGCATTTGGAAAAATCCCACATCAGGTCCGTGGACTGTCAGGTTAGAGAGCTCTCATAGTGGGGAGGGCCAAATATAAACTTCTGAAATTGGCCCCAAAGAAGGTAGCAAACAGAAGCCAATAGAGTATCCTGTGGGGAATGATGGAGATTAGTTCCATCCTTATAAGTATTTCAGGAGGGTTGGTTCCATCATATGTGTACTGAATTCATCTGTGGAACTGGGTGATTCCTTGAAAATTACCCTAGACTATTATAAACCAATGGAGTCGGAACCCTGCTGTGTTACACATGGTATTTGTGCTAAAGCAGATTAATATGGCTCCAGGTACATATTATACGGCCACTGATTTGGTGAATGTATGCTTTTGTTTCTCTCCAAACCTCCAAAATCCCCAAAAACCCAAAATCAAAAAACTCAGACCCTCTTGTACTACTCTCTCAGCATCTGCTTACCAGAGGACCTAGACTGACATCATCTATGTTAGAAAATTGTCCTCTATATTTTGTTAATTGTAAAACATAACACTGACCAACATGTATATACTAAGGTCAAATTTTTATTTAAGAAAAAAAAAAAGAAAAACTATATATGTGAATATAGGTTGATGTATGCATGTAAAGAGACCGGGAAGGAACCACACCCAACACTCAATCATGATATTGAAGGCGTGTATAATTGGGCAATAACTCTCACTTCTTACTTTATACCTCTGTATTACATTGTCCATGCTGTATGACCTAGTGCTTTATACACTAAAGCCAAGAATAGTGCTTGACCAATGAACAATATATAAAATACACTGTTCTGGGAAAGGTTGTCCCCCTTCACTTATTTGACCTTACTTTTTTCTTCTCCCAGGGGATTATGGATGAAGACACAGTGGACTGAAGCACCTAGGACCTAGACAGACCATCATTATTGCTAACTGCATGACTGCCAGTTCCAGCGTGACTATATTATCCCTGAGTGCAGAGGTTCAGGAGGGTACAGTGGTGAGAGCATTTTGAGAAATAAATGCCATGCAATGATGATGATGGTCCAGCAATGGGTATGTTGGACTACTGTCACTAAATTGAAAGGCAGAATTGGGGATCTGGAAAGCAGATCCTAGGCAAATTCAAAGGCCAGGTGGATGAATTGTTTAGCTCTCTGTCCTCCTAGTTCCTTGAACTCTTTAATCTCAGTGATTTGACACCCATTGCATTTCTGTTACCAATGTCCCTTTCACGTGCCTGATCACCAGTGGGGACAGCCTCATCCCCGAAAACGTGAAAGCCAGAGTGATTTCCTTTTCCTTGATCCTAACTCATTGTCTTTTTTTTTTTTTTCTTTCAATTTGGCTCATTTCCTCACTCTTTCTAGTTCTTTTGTGGCTTTCACGAAGATTTTCCGGCCGTAACGACACCTTTTGCTAATGATAGGTCATTCACCTGCTACTTTCCATTTTTTCTTTACCCCTTTTACCCCTAGATCCCCTACTTCATTAGTTCTTTCATTCTCACCGTCTTATTCTTATCCTCTTCTTGTGCCACTGCTGTTTCTGTCTTACTATCTCTTAACCAAGGAAGAGGCATCATTACTTCCCCTGTGAGATTGTTTTCCCCTGGAGAGAATATTGACTCAGGTCTTCCTAAGCCTGTGTTCCTGATGGGATCATTTTCAGGACCCTTCTTCTCCAGACTGTCATAACATATCTAGGTACAACAGTGAATAGTGGCCATCTGGTTTTACATAGTTCAGCTAAGTGGCTCTCTAGGCTCTATGTTGTACTGTAGGACCTCAGAGTCTACCAGGACCAGTCCTCTCATGCCTCAAGTCCTGATTTAACTCAGGTAAGACTTGACATTTCTTCCCCTCAGTTCATCCAACTTTGACTAGTTTCTTCTCCTGATTGATTTGTGACTTAACGTCTCACTCTCTTTGCTCATCTTCAAAGGATATCTGTTTTGCCTTCTGGAACTCAGCATTAGTCTTCAAACTTCTTACATCCCCAGTTTCTTCTTTGACTATTCCCTTTATATTCTCCTCACAACTTGTGAACATCGTGGCTCACAAAACTTTTTTTTTTTTTTTTGAGTTTATTTATTTATTTTGAGAAAGAGAGAGAGAGAGAGTCCCAAGTAGGCTTCCCACTGTCAGTGCAGAGGCTGACCTGAGGCTTGAGCTCAGGAACCATGAGATCATGACCTGAGCTTAAACCAAGGGTCAGATGCTTAATTGGTGCGCCTGGGTTGCTCAGTCGGTTAAGCATCCGACTTCAGCTCAGGTCATAATCTCACAGTTCGTGAGTTTGAGCCCCATGTCAGGCTCTGTGCTGACAGCTCAGAGCCTGGAGCCTGCTTCAAATTCTGTGTCTCCCTCTCTCTCTCTCTCTCTGTCCCTCCCCTGCTCATGCTCTGTCTCTGTCTCTCAAAAATAAGTAAATGTTAAAAAAAATTAAAAAGAGTCAGATGCTTAACGACTGAGCCACCCAGCACCCCTGTCTTATACAACTTGTTAAGTGTAGATGGCTTTTCTTCTCAACTCCAAGTATTTCGTGGCCTGAAGGCAAGATAGGTATCATCCTCTTCCCACACCTGGTTTGCTTTGTCTCTGCATTCAAAACATTACTCAGCCATTCTCCTTTAAAATCACTGGACCTTTGAAGACAAGGTCCAAGATCAAGTAACACCACTAGCTACCTTTTTATCACTGCCCTTTATCGAGTACTTGGTTACTTCCTTAACAGCATGATTCCTGTCATCATTCTTGTTGATTTCAACATCACTGTGAATGATCCACCTATACTTTCACACCTCGATTCATCCATCTCTTCAACTTATCAATATCTATCTACAGTTCATCTTAGTTATCCATTTCCATAACCACACCTTAGAACTTTTCTTCACGAATAATACCACCACATCCAAAATATCAAAAACAAACATGTCATTTCCTGTATGCCACCTCCCATTCTCCTACAGTGTTTGACTCGCCTATCAAACTCACCGAAACTCCTGTTTTGCCTTTTTTCATACTTTATATGCCATCTCTTCTGTTCTTACCCAGTGTGGACTCCATGGTCCAACACCATGATTATAGTCTTAGGAAAACTCCTAACTCTCTCTCTGTTTCACCTACTGGGTGAATCAATCCTAGTTAAATCATTCTAAATATATAAAGTATGTACAAATTTCAGTCCAAATATGCAGTTGTTGACATTTTTCCTTTTGCTTTCCTATACGTCAGTTTAATGTCTATTCTGAGGCCCTTTAGTTAATGTAGGATTTTACCATGCTTTCCCCCAAGACTGCATCTGTGTTCCCAGTAGCTCATATAGGCCCAAAGTATCGAGGCAAGTGGACATCAAGTGCTTGGTGTCATCTAGCCATGCTAGCATCCACTGAGATGTTTCTCATTGAATCTGGTCCTAGATAGTTGGTTAATGCAAATTGCAGCTCCATTATCCTTCATTCCCATCCAAAAGACCTATTTGAGTCTAGTTCTCTCTCTCTCTGTGTAGCCCTTATCTACTCTGGGGTGCATGGGGACCATTTCATTCTGTTGTTCTTGAAACATACTGGACCATCGTCTCATATCCCATCCTCTTCAGTGCCCCTTTGTTATGACTGTGCACATTGGGCTGCAGAAAACTCTAGAAGGCTGATTTAGGCCTGTCTGCCTCATTCCACCTGCAGCCATTTCTACCCTTGCTGTGTTTTGGTAAAGAAAATGAGTTTCAAAGGCCTAAGCCTTGAAGAGATTTGGAGCATAATAAATACACAATAAATCACATCAAGGTGATTACCTATTACTTATTGAACTAAAAGAGAATCTCTGGTTTGGGGGTCGCAAAAGAGAAAAAAAAGTTGAAGAAAACTTGACAAGAGCTCAAATGAAACTTAAAAGGGGATTAGTGGGTAGATTATAGAAACCATACATAGGTTTTTATGGATCTGAGAAAAAGAAAACATGTGTCATAATACCTCAGTAAAACAGATGTCCCAAACATGTATAGGTATTTTTGGCTTCCTTTGTGAATCATGGTCCAGCTGCCCAAAGAGGGAAGGGGTCATGGGATAATAAGAAATGTTAACATACATGGTTAATCTTTTTAGTACTTATATGCACAGACATATGAACAAACATATGTATAAAGAAAATACCCCCCAAATGTCCATAGTGGTTATTGCGGGTGGCGGGTGGGGGGGTAAATATATTAGTGTTTACATTTATTTTTCTTGTGCCTTTCCAAATGTTAAACGATGAAACATGTGTACTTATTAATTATAAGAAAAACAAATGTGGGGTGCCTGGGTGGCTTAGTCAGTTGAGCGTCTGACTTAGGCTCAGGTCATGAACTTATAGTTCGTGAGTTTGAGCCCCGCGTCAGCCCCAGCTCAGAGCCTAGAGCCTGCTTCGGATTCTGTGTCTCCCTCTCTCTCTCTGTTCCTCTCCTGCTGGCACTCTGTCTCTCTGTCTCTCAAAAATAGGTAAAGATCAAAAAAATAAAAAGAAAAAAAGAAAAACATGTTATTTCAAAAGTTGAAATGTAGCAAAAGAATAGGTGAAAGTATTTGGCAAATATCCATTCAGAATAGGCTTTTGACCGAACTGGAAGGCAGAATCAGGACAGGGAATTGGATCTGTGCTCTCCTGCCTTCTGTTCTAACCCCACTGGGTATACTGAGAGGCGTGGAGTTTCCAGGCCTGAAGAGCCCAAAATTAGCTCTTTCTCTCCCTTATCATCCCTGCCCATTGCCTTCTGTGGACTGACATTGAACTACAGTCAGCTGAAACTTTACTTCCATGCCTGTGGCTTCTTCCTTTTCTCTGATTACTGATCATTGCCTAAATTTCCTGAGATTATCACCAAGTAGGACATTTCTTCTCCTTCTAATCCTCATTCGCTCCTAGCCCCTCACCACACACAGTATCCAAACAGGAATCTCTCGTTTGGAAAATCAAAGCACTAAAAGTGAAAACTAAAGTTCAGCCTTGGTTTGTGTAGAGCCGATTGGGTTCCAGACAATAAAAGGAACACAAATCAGGCACCAGGTCATCTGGAAGACAAATTTTAGAGGTCACTTCCGTTTGTGATTTCTTTGCTTAACCCACTGCAAGGGGTGGTCAAAACCATGTCAACATCTCACTGAATATCCACTTAAACATGAGAAAAATTAGTCAGGGATACACACATTCCTTATTGCCTGGTTAATTCAATCAATTCTTGGGTACTGGCCTATTAGTATGTGCAATGCATTGTTTGTCTATATGCTGCTAGAAAAACACAATTCCAACTGAGTAAATTGTGAAGATCTATTTGGTTTTATTACATGATTCATGAACTGGACAGCATCCCATCTAGCAAGTAGAGGGAAGCTCTGAGGACTTGCACAAAATGGAAGGCTTTTATAGAAAGAGGCTGGGGACAGAAAGTACCTAGCAAAGGAAAAGGATTCCAGTGGAGGGAAAAGCCAGGGGTCTGTCTTATCATGCAGATCACCTCATCTTCCTTGGGGGAGCCTGGCGGGGATGAAGAGAGCCCAAGTGGCAGACTCGTTTTCACTGAAGGGAAACTCCTGACTGTCCGGGGTTAAGACTGCATTTCTGGGGAGACTGAAATTGCAATTAGGTTAGATACTAAGTCCGGGTTTGGGAACTCAGTCTTCGTGAGGCTGTTTTGGGCCTGTGGTTTTTCTTTTTCACGATGCTTAGAAGTTAAAAGGACAGCCAGCCAGATGTCATACTAAAACTGTGTTTGTTTGAAAATAACTAGTTTAAGCAAGCACACGTTGTACAAGTTCTTCCCTCTCCAGCGGTGGCCAACACCACCACCAATAGATCATAACATCCTTTCCTGTTTGGTCTGGTTTGGCCCAGAATTCTTAGTATAGCACTCTAAAGACCGGTGAATCAGTGAGTGGGGTTTGGAAGATGCAACCCCTGGTTATTCCAGGGCTAGAGGTCCAAGCAGCCTCCACTTTTCCGCCTGCAACCCCTGCCTCCACCCTCCTTTTTCCTTTGGGAAAAGCTGCTCCTGAGTGACAAACTGTTAACTGCAAACATGACAGTCCTTCATTTCATCCAGCACTTTCACGTGCAGAGGAAAAACTGAGGCAGGGGAGTCATTAAGTCACCCAGGACACATAGCTAGTAGGAAACATGAGTTTTCTAAATCTCAGTTTAAACGGGAATCTTTGCCACACTCTTCTGGGGTTTGGGAAGTCTAAGACTTTTTACATTAGCCTTTCTGACTCTTTAGAACTAACAATGCCTGTTTGTCCTCCTGGCCCACACCAGGAAACTGTGTAAAACTGAGCTCAAAAACAAACCAAAAAGATGTTGGAAACTCAACAGCTTGTTTCTTCAAGGATGCTGACTTTTTTTTTTCTGGTGTCCTTCATATGTACAGCATCAGGTAGACTTCACTGGAGAGAAAACTATACTCTCTTGAGCTTTAACGGTAATCACACGTTAAAGACACACATTCCTTTCTGCTTTCAATCTTTTGGAAAATAAACAGGAACATCCGGGAACATCGGGCAATGCTGAGTTCGGGTGACATGTTTATGCTCTTGGTGGAAGAAAGGGGCCTGGCCGTGTTTCACTCGTCTGTGTTCTTTCTTTCAGCCCTTTTGCAATAGGGTTCTCCCACAGCTTCTTGCAGCAAACAGGCACCTCAAAATGCACTGCCTATTGGAACAAAAAAGGATTGTTTTTTTCTGCCAGAGCCCTAATTCATAGTTACACTTCTTGTTTGAAAATAAAAATTAAGTAACTCTCTGCCACATGGTTTTCATCAACATTGTGTTGGAAGGAAGAAATACAGCCCATCCTGCAGAAGCTCGCAGATGCAGGGCCTCTCTCCCGTTAAGTGGGTGAAAGGTCGGTCCCACACCCACAGCCTGGGCTGTTCCGGCTGGGGATGGAGTCAACAAGGGGAAGTTTAGTAGGTGAAGGGTCACTGCTATGGCCCAGCAGTCACTTTCCATGCGTCAGCTCTCAGGCATCTAGTTTCTGTTCATGGAAATTAAGCTTACTAGGGGAAAGGTCACACAGACCAGAGGCGGCTCTGTAATAACCGTGCCTGCCTCCACGTGGTGTCCAAGGCAAGAGGCCAAGCGCTCAGGGTTCCTGGCCTTTAAGAATTCTGCTGCTCAAGTGGAAAAACAAGAGATTGTAAAGTGCTTTAAAGATCATCCTGTACTGAATGTGGCAAACTGATAAACAACCTATGGAGTGACAAATTTGTAGTACGTAAAATGACTTTACAAGGAGAGATTCTTTGGACAAGTGTACTGCAGTAAGGGATCTTGTAGGTTTTCTTATTAGTTGCTCTACACTAAAGCAATGGTTCCTAATCCTGGCCACACATTAGAAATACTTAGAGACTTTTACAAATGACTGCTGCTTGGTACCAGTTGAATCCGGTTCTCCAGTCAGGGGACTGAGCCACCTTAACTTTTATAGTGTCTCAGGTGGCCCTCGTGTAGAGCAGTGCTTTAGAATCTCTAAAACACGGGCGTTGGAAATGACCTCAGATTAGGAGAAATTCTCCATGCTCTAGAGCAGTGCTTTTTAGATTACAGGTCGTGACCAATTAATGGATCATGGAAACAGTTTAATTGGTCACGACTAGCATTAAAATGCAATAGAATGGATTAAAAGCCATACTTGTGTTAAGTGAGGTTTTGAGGAGAGGGGGTCAAACTTGTTTCAGATCTGTCTGGGTCATGATGTAAGAATACCAATCTTCTATCCTAGATTCTAGGAATAAATAGGTTCCTGCCTTGAGCCCCCATGGAATTGTTCTAATTCAAATTGGTTGTTGGCTTTTTAAAAAACAGTTTAGCTGATTCCACAGGATGTTGTGGCTGTGAATTGGGAACCCTGCCATGATGTTATTTTGAAAAGGGTTATGCAAACACTTCCTTCCAGATGGTTCCCAGAGTTAGTTCAGTATGAGCATCTCTTCTTGAAATATCAGGGATGTAAAGAGAGATGTCATGACCAACACTCCAGGGTGAATTAATGGTGAAAGAAGTTGGTTGCTTAGAAGTCTGGATGGAGACTTGCGCAATGTGAGCTCTGCTCTAAGAAGACTGAGCTAGCTAAGAAACAGCAATGATAGCCCTTCTGACCTGTGATATTATGGGGTGGGAAACAGGATGTCACTGAAAATCATGTCTAGAATCAGCCAAATGGTAAGATTCAGAGTCTGAGAAGAAGAGGTGCCTCTAATAGAGATGCTGATCAACAGAAGAGAGGATTGTCGAGTTGCTATTAGAAAATGAACCCAAGGGTGCCTGGGTGGCTCAGTCGGTTAAGTGTCTGACTCCTGTTCAGGTCACAATCTCCTGGGTTTGGCAGTTCAAGCTCCGCATCAGGCTCTGTGCTGACAGCTCCAAGCCTGGACCCTGCTTCAGATTCTGTGTCTCCCTCTCTCTCTGCCCTTCTCACTCTCTGTCTCTCTCTGTCTCAAAAAGAAATACACATTAAATAAAAAAATTTTTTTAAAGAAAATGAACCCAGAAATCATGCAGAGAGAACTATAATAGTGATGAGGGGCTTCAATTTTTGCATAGCCTCTTTTTCCCTGTCCATCAATGTCCTTTATTCTTCTTTCTTATTTTTCTTTTGATTTTCTTTGTTTTTTAAGTTTTTTTTTTTAACGTTTATTTATCTGCAGAGAGAGAAAGAGAGAGAGCCTGAACAGGGAGGGGCAGAGAGAGAGAGGGAGAGAGAGAATCTGCACTGTCAGTGCAGAGACTGACTCAGAGCTTGAACCCACAAAGTGTGAGATCATGACCTGAGCCAAAATCAGGAGTTGGCCGCTTAACCAACTGAGCCACCCAGGCACCCCTCTTTTGATTTTCTTTTAAATGAATGTTTCTGGGTTATGCTATACCCTTGGTTGCTAAAAGATTCTATGTTTCAAGATGGGAGAAGTTAGAGAATCTATACCCTATATCAATTTGAAAGCAAGTGGGAGGCTAGATTTGACATATACATGAAGTATCTGAATGACCGAAGTTTCCATGTTTTATCTTGATATTTGACACAACATTTAAGGAAATCCTTATTTTTTTCTGCCTCTACAATAAGGAGAAAGAATTAATGTAATATACTCTGTCATTCAGAGAATGCTGTCTCATGGTTTAAACCACTAGTTTCAATATTTTGATTTATTAAAGAATTGAACAAAATCAGTGTCTAGTATGTTTGCCCTTCTTTCTCAAGAAAAAGGAGGATTTGCTGTGTTCTGGCAACCAAAGGACTAATTAAAGCTAATTTCTCCATGGACCTTGAAAAAAGTGGCAACAAATAATGGATTTGTCCTTCCAAAAATGTTTCAAGCAAACATCTTATCAGTCACTTATCAGCCACAAATCCATTTAAGGCAGTAGCAGACTGGCCATGGGTGATTTTTCTCATTAAAGTAGTATTTAAACTGTTGTTTCCAGATGACATAGGAGACATATCAGACACACAACACCCGAAAGAAGAATTGGTGAAAGATTGATTTTTCATCAGTCAAAAAGTTTACTAAGCAGATGAAAAATAATTTGCCTTCACAGTGACATTTTCCTAAGGTCTTGCTAATAGTTAAAGGCATTGTTTTTCCTTAAACACTCAAACTTTAATTACCAGAAAAGGTTAGCATCATAACCAAGGACATGCTGGCAAATTAGAGGTCATATCAGAAAAAGAAATTCATTTAGGTTTGAATGGATTTTTTTATCTTGTCTTTACCTCCCCCCTTAACTTCCTCCCTGCCCCCACATGATCATACTTTTCTGTGTTCACATTCATTCTGTTAACAACAATACGTCGACATGGGGATCTCAGTATATTTATATTAGTGAGATTTCCAGTTGAAAAAGGAAGCAGTATTTAATTTTTATTTATTTATTTTAACAGAGAGAGAGAGAGAGAGAGAGAGACAGAGACAGAGAACTCCAAGCAGGCTCTGCACTGTTAGCGCAGAGCCCAATGCTGGGCTTGAACTCACGAATGGTGAGAGCATGATCTGAGCTGAAACCAAGAGCCAGACGCTCAACCAACTGAGCCACCAAGGTGCTCCAGGAAGCTGTATTTTATAATAGAGAAGGATAGGTTAAAGGCATGGAGATCCTGGGTTCTATGTTTCTTCTGATACTGCCAGGGAGGAAGAATTTCCTCTGCCCTTTAAGGTCCTTCTAGCCAGACTAAGAATCAAATCAGCATGAGACCGATTAACAGCAGAAAATCAAATTTAATTTTGTATAAATAAGGAATCCACATAGACATGAAAATTCCAAAGATAATCAGGCACAATGAGGTATATATGTCACTCTGAACTAGGAAGAAGAGAGGGTAGGAGTCTGAGACTTCAAAAGGGAAAGAATGCAATTCACAGGAAGATGAAAAAGTAAATGTTTGGTTAGCAAAAGTTCATAGGGCCACACAGAAAGAGTGGGACACACACAGAAGACTTTGATCAAACAGGACTTGCTAGGTTCTTCCCTGTCTACCATACCTAGTTTGTATTATAATGTCATTATCTATGGTGATAGTTCTAGAGCAGTCCTAGAGCAGGTCCTCTATTGAAATTCTTTTAGGCAGCTGTGGAATGGTAAACAGCTTTTTCTTAGTCATTTGGGGTTTGATTGCTTTTAACTCAAAATTGTCTTCATGCCAAAATGGCCCATCTTGGGGAAGCCTGCCCTTGGCCCCTACACTTTTCATTCACTGAGAATCTGTGAAAAAAATTCATGTGATTACTCTAGGTCCCACTTTCCATGTTGATAAAGATTAATTGTTATAGATTACCTCTAAGGTGCATTCCATTCCTAAAATCTTGTTTGTCTTTTATTTTATTATTTTATTTTATTTTATTTTATTTTATTTTATTTTATTTTTTAAAAATTTTATTCCATTATTGATTTTAAAGTTCTCACTGAATGAGACTGAGTAATTATCCCCTTTCCAAATTGAGAAAGAATCTTTGATAAAAGTTCATTTAGTATAAACCCCTTCTTCAAGCAGGGATATCCCTAGGGATATCCTAGGGTCCTAGGCCAATAACCATCTCATTACTGCTATTTCTGGTTTTTGGAAGAACTCAGAATAAATCCAACCAGGGCCAGGCACATGATTTGGGTCCAAATTTTTTGCCATCAAGTGCGGTGTTGAATTGTGAGTGAGTGCTGCAAATGCAAGAACATGGGATGGGTGCTGGTCATTCACCATTAATGATAGAGGCAGGGCTGTAGGGACAAGGTTTGTCCTGTGTGTGACCCCCACTGGGCTTCTGGTCACACTGTCCCTGAGTTCTCGCCATCCTTTCTGAACCTGGTCTTCCCATGTTCTGTGGATTTTGTGAACAAATTTCTAATTAAAATAGGCCTAGTTAGGTTCAATTGGAGCTTTTAAAAATAGGTCTAGAATCTGGCAATCGAGATGCTTGAATGACATTCCATGAAATTTCCCCACGTATTTGGAGGCAAATACTATAATGATGGCATGTTCTTTTCCCCAGATTTTGGACACTATTCCTTTGGCATTATTCTCAGATCTTTCTCTGTCTTGTAGATCTACAGTGGTACTTATTTATAATGGTTCTCTTTTTGTTCTTGACATCATTCTTTTAATAGTGTGGACTAAGGATGAATTGTTTTTTAATGGTGCAATATTATACTTTTGGTTGAGTTTATTGTCAACTAAAACTCCAAAGCCTGCTCTCCTCTGTCCCCCACAAAACATATATATTTTAACTAATTGATTTTCCAAACCTAATAGTTTTTTTAAATCTAATCCATATTGCCTATCCAAGATCTTAGTAAATTCAAACTCTGTAATATTCATAGATTATCATTAAAAAAAATAGTTTGTGTCATCTAAAAATTTGACAATCTAGCTTTTGCCATTTGGCCAAGTTGTTTTTAAGGATAGAGTCAAGGACCAAGCTCTTTGTAAGAACCCTAAAAAAATTATTTTTGTAAGAAAATGGAATGGAACACCAATTTTATAATAGGCAGCTGAAAATGAGTACTGTGCTCAAATACATGTGGAAAATGTTACATACTAAACCACCTTTTTTAAGATAAAAAACGTATATGGATGATTAAAAACTCTAAGACACTTCCCTCCAGATTTACATTGATCAACTAATATAGAATTTCCCAAACTGTGTTCCACTAGGTATTCCTCATAGGATTTTCAGAACCAAATTTATGGTAAATATAATGTGACTGTACAGGTAGAGGATCCAGTCTTTTTCTACAATCTACTGGATCAGAGAGACTTTTTCTTCACAGAACTTCTTTCAAAGCAAATTTAGTAAAAGCAGTTCAGTCAATTTTGGAGACTATGGCTATTATATTGGCTCCATGTCTGCCTAATTTTCCAATCTAAAATTTTGTGAATTGATTCAATGAATGACACACCTATACCAGCACTATAAGCAAACATTAAGACTACTTTTTGAAAGAAGCAAGTTTTTAAAAAATCAACCTTATTGTGTCAAAATCAACATTATTATTATTTACATACACTAAAATGTGATTCTTTGAAGTGTAGTGTACATTTTAGAGTTTTGACAGATGTATACATACACCTCTGTAACCACCATATTACAAAACATTTCCATCACCTCCAAAATTTTCCATATACCCTTTTACAGTCAATCCATTCTGAACCCCAACTCCAGCAACCCTGATCTGCTTTTTATCACTGTAGATTATATTTCCTTTTTTCTAGAATCTCATATATATGGTATCACACAGCATATACTTTTGTGCCTGGCGTATTTTGAATCTGAGATCCATCCGTGTTGTTGAATGCATTAGTAGCTCATTTTATTGCTGAATAGTATTCCAGTTTATGGATATAGTACAACTTGTTTATCTATTTGCCTATGATGAGCAGTAGGTTTCTGTTTGTAGCTATTATGAATAAAGGTTTTATGAACATTGTATACAAGTTTGTGTGTGTATCAGCATTGTAAGAGACTTCCAGTTTTTCCCATGCTCACCAACACTTGGTGTGGTTACTCTTTCATCTCAGCCATTCTAGTGGGTTGTGAAGGGATATCTCATTGTGCTTTTAATTTGTATTTGTCTGATGACTCATGGTGTTGACCATGTTTTCGTGTACAATTGGCCTTTTGTGTATCCTCCTTTGTGAAGTTCCTATTCAAACCTTTTGTTCATTTAAAAATTGAGTTGTTTCTCTTCTTCTTACTGACATCTAAGAGTTCTTTATATGTTCCATACATGTCCTTTTTCAGATATATATGAAATATGATACACACATATGTCCTATATGTATATATGCACACATATACATATAAATACATATATGTATACACATATATGTATACATACATGTATACACATAATATTGGGTATACACACAAATACACATATGTATTTTGTATATATATTAGATATCTTCTCTCAGTCTGTGGTCTCCCTTTTCCTATTTTAAGTGATGTCTTTCTAAGCGCAAAAGCTTTGAATTTTTGATGAAATCCAAGTTTTCAACTATTTCTTTAATATTTTTGCTTTTTTAGCCTTCCTAAGGAATTTGCTTATGCCATGGTCATAAGTGAAGAAGTGAGTTTTCTCCTGGTATTCTTTTTTTTTTTTTTTTAAGTTTATTTCTTTATTTTGAGAGAGATAAAGAACAAGCTGGGGAGGGGCAAAGAGAAGGGGGCACAGAGGATCCGAAGTAGGCTCTGTGCTGACAGCAGAGAGTCTGATGCGGGGTTTGAACTCATGAACCGTGAGATCACTTCACTGACTGAGCACCCAGGCTCCCCACTCCTGGTATTCTTATGTTGGCTTATTTCAGCCATCGTGCTAAGAATTTCTTCCACTCCTTTCCTTTCCCTTCCTTGTCACAGACTTATCATGAGTTGGCTGGAAAAGAGAGAAAGCTCCATTAGCTAATGTGACAGGAGTCTGGTTAGACCCAATTTAAAAAGAACAAAGAGAGCATTTGCAACATGAATAAAACCTTAGGCCAGAAGAATACTCTGAAAGGCCTTTCTTAATCACCCTACTAAATGATGCTTCTCAAGTTCCTCCCTGTCCTATCACCTTGGAAATTTTCTTCCAGGCACAATTATCTTTGTGATGTTTATTTGTTTACCTGTATCTCATCTGACCCCCATATTACACTGTAAGCTTTTTCGTCTTGTTCACATGTGATGAGTGAATGGTTGAATCAAGAAAGGTCAGGTTGCAATGTGGCTGACAGAATTGACATCAATTTGGGGTTTGCGGCTACCACCCTTTCGGCCCCCAGAAGCTTACCCTGCCTGTCACTTTCAACCACTACAATTGTAAATTACTATATGGGGGTAAAACCTTTGCCTAGAACCCTTAAGCCCATTCCTTTAGAGAGGCAATCTCTTTTTTTACTTTAATGAGAACTGGGATTCTCTGAAACTTCTGTGCTCATCCTTTCATGGGTAAGAGATGATTCAGGTTTGGGTAATGGGGGAATTATTAAGAAGATTGCTTCTTTCTGTAATTTCCTCTCTCGCCTCTTAGATGGGTAATTAGCAACAGAATATTGGTTTTCTTAGGTTGTTGCCTAGTAGCATAAACTTGGCTAACGCAGTCCTACTGGCTTTCTAGAAAAGGGTTTCTTTTACTGGTGTTTATCATTCAGCTGCTGAAATTCACACTGGGTGAAACTTGGCATGACAGCTCTCAGCTCAGTTGCAACTTAGAAGAAAACAGATTCTGCTTTGCTTAAATTGTTTTCGATTGACTGGGTAAGAATAAATTAAAGGTTCTTGTAGGTAATAGCTTCTGAATTCAATTAAAAATATCATCAGGCAGCTGCTTCTTTTTTTTCTGAAAGTACAGAAATGATTTTGAGCTACTTAATTGATTTTCTTATGAAGTTTTATGACTGGCAGATTTAGCTTAATTCTTTCTCAACATTTTTCACTCACACCAATATAGGAATAGAAAGTGGGAATGAGAAAAAAAATTCTAATTATCCTGCTATGGTGAGAATCTCAGAGTTATAAAATCTTAAAGGTCAGCCAATCCATCTCTTCATTTGCTCACTCATTCAAACATTGATTCATTGATCAAACATTTATCTTTTAATTTGGGCCAGGTTCACTGAACAAGCATTAAATACTTATCATGCTCAAGATTTTTGTTTACAAGAGCTCCTAGTTTGCTAGTCCACAAGTTTCAAGCAGGCTGGGGCCATGTCTGTTTTATTTACTACTGTATAATAAGTGCCAAAATAGTGGATGGTGCATAGTAGACTTTCAGTAAGCATTTAGTGGAGAAAAGAAGGAAGGAAGGAAGGAAGGAAGGAAGGAAGGAAGGAAGGAAGGAAGGGAGGAAGGAAGGGCAGGCTCTTTTTGCTAGGCTTAATGGGGTTGTCTGCATCTTGGTCAAGTCACTGAGACATGCCTAAACTTACTTGACTCTTGGCTTTGTAGGTTCACAAAGTGAGTATTATAAGCTAACCAGTATCTGAGAGTCAAATGCAAGAGGCTCAAACTTGGCCATGCCACACTCTTCTGTGGAATGGCAAACATGCTCTCACATTTGTACCTATTGCAACCCTCTGCCTATAACCCTTTCTCTGATCACTTATGTGACTCTCTCCCTCTTCATTCAGATTTTAAGTGTCACCTTAATATATGCTTGGTCATTTTTTGTTAAATGAATGGAGTGTCTCCCTAAATGTGTCCTCTTTGCTCATTCTCTTCCTCTAGAAAATTTTGGGGGTGGGGGGCAGGTGATCAAGAAAAGGAAGTATTGTTCTGTTTATGTGATTTTAGAGACAGCTTAGTCTATCTTACTAACTAAGTAAGGGCTCTGGAGGCCAAAAAGTTTCTTGTAGCTCTTTTAAATATTTCATAAAGACTGATGAAACCTTGTAGCTATCCTTAATAAGGCTGTGGGGGAAAACTAAAATAGATAATCCAGAGGTTGTAAAACTTTTCTGGATCACAGTGATTTGGTAATTTTTTCATAGCATTCCTAGGTCGAAAGAAATTTTTTTTTTTTTAATTTTTTTTTTAACGTTCATTTATTTTTGAGACAGAGAGAGACAGAGCATGAACAGGGGAGGAGCAGAGAGAGAAGGAGACACAGAATCTGAAACAGGCTCCAGGCTCTGAGCTGTCAGCACAGAGCCCGACACGGGGCTCGAACTCACGGACCGTGAGATCATGACCTGAGCCAAAGTCGGACGCTTAACTGACCAAGCCACCCAGGTGCCCCTCGAAAGAAACTTCTAATAGTTCTGTTTATTAAATATTTATATCCACACAAATTGATAGTTTATGTGGTATCCAAGAGAAATTGCTATGTTTTCCTGGAATATTTAAAGTGTCTTTCTGTGTGCTCTTGTGAATTTGTTGTAATATTCTGGGGTGCCTTGGCACACAGTTTGGGAACCATGGAGCTGACCAAAGCTTCTAAATTGTGTGTTGATCATATTACTAAGACCAAGTTATTACAATTACTGCTTAATTTGGCCATCAATGACATCAAAGAAATAGTTAAGAGAAGAGTACTAAGACAAATGAAACTCTCAGAAGTCATATGGTTTTATTTATTAAAATTTTTTTTTTTTTTACTGTTTGAGAGACAGAGAGACAGAGAGACAGAGAGACAGAGCATGAGTGGGGGAAAGGCAGAGAAAGAGAGGGAGACACAGAATCTGAAGCAGGGTCCAGGCTCTGAACTGTCAGCACAGAGCCCAATGTGGGGCTTGAACCCAAGAGCTGCAAGATCATGACCTGATCTAAAAAGTCAGGGACTTAACCAACTGAGCAACCCAGGCACCCAAGTCATCTGGTTTTAGTGTTTGACTTAAACGGGTTGAATCTGCCACGATGATGACCAATATTAAGCAACCAAGAGTTCTGTGTTCTAAAAGACTGGATTACTAGTTATCTTATTTATTAATAACCTTTCAGCTCTTATGGCAATTTATGTGAGTTCATTATACCACCATAAACTTTGCTATTAATAAATCATTTGCAAACTACATTAATACTGACCAAAAAAAAAAAAATAGTAATAATGCAGGCAGAACAAATTGTGTGTTGCTTAAAACATATGCAGCTTTTTTAGTAGACAAAATCTTTTAAAGATTCCACTGACATGGGGGGCACAGTTGAAACAAATTTTGAAAAGTTGCATTGGTGGTGAAAAGTTTGTGAACAATTGCTCTAGTCCTTTGGTGATATGGGATTCACCTTTGTCTGACTAGTGAAGCATTTATAAACTCACTTTAGGGAGAGAGAAAAGGTAGAAGCTATACCTCCAAAGAAGACTACTTGATTTCATTATGTGGTGATTTTGATGAGGAGTGCTGTCAGGGGGTGATATTTTTTGATCTAACTCCAAGGCTTTGGATTCAAGATTGCTATACAGATGGTCCCTGACTGACAATGGTTAGACTTATAATTTTTCAATTTTATGATGCTATGAAAGAGATATGCATTCAATAGGACCCATACTTCAAATTTTGAATTTGGATCTTTTCCCGGGCTGATGATATGTGGTGGGATATTCTCAAGAATGCTGGGCAACAGCAGTAACCCACAGCTCCCAGGCAGCCATGCGATCAGGAGGGAAACACCTGATACACTTACATCCATTCTGTATCCATGTAGCTATTCTGGTTTTCACTTTCAGTACAATAGTCAATAAATTACATGATATTTGACACTTTAATAGGCTTTGTGTTAGATGATTTTGCCCAACTGTATACTAACTTAAGTGTTCTGAGCACATTTGAGGTAGGCTAGGATAAGTTGTGATGTTTGGTAGTTTAGGTATATTAAATGTAGTTTCAACTGAAGATATTTTAATTTGTGATTGGTTTATTGGGATATAACCCCACAGAAAGTCAAGGAAGATCAGTACACATAAACCAACTTCCGTGGTGGGTGATTGAACTTGAGAGTCTAAGGACAGTTTAAGGCAATAATTAGCTTCCTTTAGTATGAGTTTGAGGCTTTGCTTATTTTCACTCATAAGACTGAATTTTGAACAAGATAGCTTATGCTTCCCTTCTCATTTCAGTGCTGTAATGAAGATTACAGCAGAAATTAATGAAATAGAGAATAGGGGAAAAATAGAGAAAAATCAATGAAATCAAATGAAAAATTAACAAAATTGGTAAAACTTAGACTATACCGAGCAAGGGAAAAAGGAGGACTCAACTTATTAAAATCAGAAAAGAAAGTGGGGACATGACTATCCTTACAGAAATAAAAAAAGAATTAAAAAGAAATAATAGGAGTAATTGTATGCCAATAAGTTAGATAACTTACAAAGGCACAAGCTACAAAAACTCATTCAATAAGAAATACAAAGTCTAAATTGACCTATAACAAGAAAAGAAATCTAATTAGACATCAAAAAAAACTATGCACAGAGAAAAATCCAAGCCTAGACAGTTTTACTTTTGAATGCCACCAAACATTTAAAGAATTAATACCCAATTCTTCATACACTTTCTAAAAAATAGAAGAGTGGGGAACAATTCTTAATTCGTTCTATGAGACCATTTGTATGCTGATACCAAACCCAAAGACATTAGAAGAAAGGAAAACATGGGCCAATATCTCTTATAAATGTAGTTTCAGTCCTCAACAAAATACTAGCAAACCAAATTCAACAACATATGAGAAGAATTAAACACCTTGACCAAGTAGGATTAATGCAAGGTTAGTTTTTGCATCTGAAAATCAATAATATGTCATATTAATAAAATAAAGGACAAAATCCTACATAATCATCTGAATAGATGCAGCAGAAATTTGACAAAATCCAATACCTTTTCATGACAAAGACACTTAAAAAATTAGGAATAGAAGGGCACTTTCCCAACCTGATAAGGGACACCAAGAAAAAAGTCATAGCTGATATTGTTCAAGACTGAAGTTTTCCCCCCTAAAATCAGAAATAAGGCAAAGATGTCTTATCTCATCATCTCTAGTCAACATTGTACTGGAGATTCTTGCCAGTGCATTTGACCAAGAAAGTGAAATAGGGGCACCTGGGTGTCTCAGTCAGTTGAGCGTCTGACTTTGGCTCAGGTCATGATCTCACAGTTTGTGGGTTCGAGCCCTGTGACATGGGGAACTGACAACTCAGAGCCTGGAGCCTACTCTAGATTCTGTTGTCTTCCTCTTTCCCTGCCCCTCACCTGCTTGCTCCCATTCTCTCTCTCTCTTTCTCAAAAATAAATAAAACCATTTAAAAAAATTTTTTTAAAGAATGTGAAATAAAATCTTCAGGATTGTGTGTGTGTGTGTGTATGTGTGTGTGTGTGTGTAGCAGAGAGGTAGGGACTGAGGTTGAGGGGAGACCAGCTGGCTGGCAAGTCTTTCCTCCTCCAGTTAGGGAATTTGTGGCCAGAAGAAGACCAAATTATTAAGTGCAGGCACCATGTTCTCAGTACTGTTTATTCCCATGGTACTTTACCTCCTCCCTCCATTCTCCAGGTCTACACTTCTCACTCCTGTTCTCTATCCCTATTGGTAGTGAGCCTCTCACTGATTTGTAAACACTGGGTGTGGAACAAAACAGCTATTCAGTATGTCAGTGTCATGGCACCATTTGATGGTTAGTTATATCTAATATAGAATCACTGACAATTATTAAACATAGATTTTTGCCTCTTTAAAATCGTAGTGTATTCAATACATAGCTTGAATATGAGAGGAAATGGCCAACTATTGGCTCTATCTTGGAGAAACAGGTCTCCTGTAAATTACACAATGTACCTAGCTCAAAGGCTCAAAGAATACATGGATCATTGCTCTTCTGATATTAATATAATACTGTTAAGTGCCTCTTCACATCACCCACCAAGTTCCCATGTAACTCCCTTTTAGGAAACCTCCCTCTACCAGGGTCCAAAGTGTGGCTTCACTGGATGGTAACTGTTGGTATAGAGAAGTGATTCATAATTCTTGCCTCAATGACCCAATTCATTGCCTCATGCCTCATTCTCTTTTTCAGGTCACCTGTTTACTTTTTTCTTCTACCTGGTGAAGGACTACTGCTTCCACAGCATGCCTCATTTTGAGCATTGACGTCAATGACTTGGTGGCTGCCAGGCAGTTGGTGGAGAACAGCTCACAGTTCTATCACTCATCTGCCTGAACGATCACAAACAGAAAGCCAAACAGACCCCTTTCCGCACTTGTGCTATATTTATTCTTAGCACTCTACTGAGACTTGGCAACAGCAAATGGAACCAGGAGATATTTTGTTTGGATTAAGTCAACAGTCATCTTCTGAGATTTTCATCTATCTTGTTTGTTATGGAGCATTGGTCTGTGTTCCAACATTCCATCCAAATCACAAATGGCGTGGATAAACCCATCTTGATAAATGATGGAGAGAGTTGAATCACTAATATTTATTTACTTCTCCAATTCACATTTCGATCAATAATTATTAATAAAATGGCATTGATGTATGTCCACCAACATTATTTCCTAGTTAAGAAAATATGGATGCAAACTCAAAGAATTCCAGTTTCCCTAAATTATCCAGAGATGTGGAAGTATGTGGCTACTTAAAAACACCATTCTTACTGCTCTTAGAATTTCAGTTATTCTGAAGAAGGAACTATTATTTGTTTTATATATATATTAAGTTTGGTACTCTTTTCTTCTTAAAGAAAGAAAATAGGGAAATGAGATATACCGTAACAAAGGCAACTGGTTCCTCTTCTGAAAGTTCCTGTGTAGGTCTCTGGCCATACTTCGTATTTTGACTTTCGTGTGTTTCTTCTCTTCACAAATATTGATCTCCTATATCAGATATTCAAACTGTTTTATGCGTTCTAGTGCCTTCCAATATACCTCTCATTCCATCAATCATGTCACCCACCTCACCTTACTACACAATACTTCGCTCTTCAGTTTCTGGTATCTACTTTGGTTTTCACAACAATCTTTGTGAGGTAGGACTACCAGATAATGTGTGCCTTTCCAATTTACCTTCAATGTGAAAAGTCTTGCTTCTTATAATTAGTGTATTTATAAGAAAATTAATTGTGCTTCAAGAATTTTATAAAGACCAGTGAGATACCAGAAGAAATGGTAAGGTTTTACAAAAACAGATTGAAGAATTTTTTACGTAAGAGTCAGAGCCATCTTAGATATACAGCAAAATAAACCTGGAACCCAGCTAATGAGAAAGAGGGTGGCATATGTAAATGCCAAAAGAATCCTAGAACTGCACATAAAACAATGCCATATTAGGTGCCTTGGCCTCTTCCTTGTTTCATGCAAGCCTCTTAGGCCACATGTTGATCTTTAAGTAAACATCATTCACACTCACATTTCCACTGGCCAAAACTAGTTATGACATCCCAAACTAATTACGGCGCTGAGAAATACAGAGGAGTGTGTAGAGTGTTTGGTGAATATGAACTATCTGCTATGCATGTACAGAATGATTTTGATTCTCAGAGAGTCAGAGCTGAAAAAGATTTTAGACAATATCTAGTGTGGTCTATTTCCCTATAGAAACAGAGGTTAGAGCCATTGCATGACTTGGCCAAAGTTGCATATCCGAAGAGTGGCAGAGGGATGAGTCGCTTTCATAATAACTGGTATTTATTAAGCTTTTGTTATGCCAGCCAGTACGCGAACACATTGTTGTGCCTTATCTCCCTAAGCCCTCCCACTAACCCCCATGAGACAGTCACTATTCTTATCTTCATTTTAAAGATGAGAAAATTAAAGCTTAAAGAAGACAAGTAAAACAACTAAGGTCACACAGTTAATACATGGTAGAAGGGAGATTTAAACCCAGACTGCCTATGATCAAAATGCCAACGTGCAACCTATAACTTGTGGGCCACTCTTTTGGCTCTGGTCTCCAAATCCCGCTTCAGACTGCATGGCCAACGGACTGCATGGCTTTGGGATTAAATATAAAAGTCTTCATGAAAAAACGATGCTACAGGAACTTTAAAACCGAAACTGCTCCAATATCCTTACTTGTCTAGAAGACATATCGAAGTTGCTTGTGAAAGCAGAGGGCAAGCAGTGCTGACACACATAGGCAAATTGTACTGTATTATCAGGCTGTTTCTTGTAAGGCATATGAGTATTTTCTATCTCATGAGAAGTGGCCATTACAGAGCACCGGGTAACAAACATTAGCATATGCCCACAAGGTAGATGAATAGAGAAAACAAACGTTGCAGTGTATGTTTAAGAGGCAAATATAAGGGCGCCTGGGTGGCTCAGCCGGTTAAGCATCCGACTTTGGCTCAGGTCATGAACTCGAGGTTTCTGTGCTGACAGCTTGGAGCCTGCTTCGGATTCTGTGTCTCCCTCTCTCTCTGCCCCTCCCCTGCTCATGCTCTGTCTCTCAAAAATAAATAAATGTTAAAAAAAAAAAAGAGGCAAATACAAAATCAGGGTGTCTGGGTGGCTCAGTCAGTTAAGCATTAGACTTCATTCACCTCAGGTCACGATCTCACAGCTCATGGGTTTGAGCCCCGCGTCAGGCTCTGTGCTGACAGCTCAGAGCCTGGAGCCTGCTTTGGATTCTGCATCTCCCTCTCTCTGCCTCTCCCCGGCTGGTTCTCTCTCTCTTTCTCATAAATAAACATTAAAAGAAAAATAAAAAAAAAAAAAAGAAGAGGCAAATACAAAATCAAATATCACAGTCATTTCTTGTGAGTCTTGTTCTTCCATGCGACAGCAATGCTTGGAGTTTCAGTTATAATTGTTCACATCTGCTCAATTAATTCAGGGAGTAGGCACCAACGCCTAGAGTTTTTGTTTTTGTAAGTTAGATATTTTGTCATGAACACAAAATTCTTTGTTTATAGTGAAAAAGACAAAGATAGATTACAAAATTGTTTCTAATTAAGATTAAATTATATGACGTGCTTAGCACGGTACCTGCAATACAGTAAGCACTCAATAAATAGAAGTTGATGCTATTGTTCTTCTTCTTCTTCTTCTTCCACATCTTAGCCAGAGAAGCACTACAGAATCAGTTTTCCCCTACTTTCAACCTCTATGTCATTGCAAAATTCTTTACACCAGTACAGAGTGAAAGTTTCACTGAGGGGAGGTGGGGTAGGACATAAAACTACCCATCTTATTTATTTAACTGAAATGATTGCTTGCCTGTGTGAATTCACCAAACTGCCAGGTGGTTTCAGACCTGGCTTGCAGTTAGAGGCCACCAGTAGGAAGGCATGGGCCCACATAGCTTTTAAGACATATGGATACAGGCCAGGAGAAGCATGAGATAATTAACTGAATATCAGTCCAAATAACTGTTTTGGAGGAAAAATCAGTTTCTGTTATCTAGTCTTGATGAGGTCTCCTGGGGAAGGAAACATGCTGTCCAGGAAAAACCCGTGTCGTTGCCATCAGAAGGGCGGTAGGAGTTCCAACTCTTGTTACTAGTTTGTTAAGAACTTTACTTTCTTCAGAAGTGTCTGGTCTGATTTTTGTTTTGTTTTGTTTTGGGTTTTTGTTGTTGTTGTTGTTGTTGTTGTTGTTGTTGTTTTTTAGTGTTAAAGGGGTAGTTATTTTGAGAGTGCTAGTCCATATTAAAGGGCTTTAAAAATAATTCCATATTCATATAAAACCCCATCATAACATAAGTGAGGTCTAAAACTTCAGTTATGTAAGACACTGATTAATTTTAGTGTGTGATAAATGGAAGAAGTTCCAGGGCCAGAGTATACCATCCATATTTGCCTTTGACCTGCTGAAGTTTGAAGTCTTGAAGTTTCCCAAGTACATGGTCAGTTTGGACCAGGAAAATATTCAGGATTCAGGAATCCATTTTCCTCTTCCTTCTTTCCTCAAGTTGAGATTATTTCCTCTTTTCCTTTCTGTATTCACCTTCTTTTTATCCCACCCAAATAAACTTTAGCTTTCTTTGATTGAGACGGGGCTGATCAGAGTCTGGAAGTCATTGCCAATCATCATATACCCATTTTGACCCTATAGAGTGACTTTCACTGTATTCCTTTAAATAGGTTAAGTAAGTTTCACATGGTCAATGTGTAATGGAATAGAGAAAAGTTTATTCTGCTGATTGTGTTAAGGGAAAGCACCACATTTATTGAAGGAAATAATTTGACATGCTGCATTCCATGTTTTGCATAAACCCAGAGAAGGAATTGTCATTGCTGCTGCAGGGATGGTGAGGTTTGAGGAGGGGTATAGGGTGTAGAGAACACAGAAAGGAGAATACAAGAAAAGACAGTAAGAAGAAAGGGGCTTAGGAACTATCAGAATGCCCTTCTCTAGGTTCCCAGTAATCCCTGGATCTTCCATATGTGTACCAAGTCCCAATACATACTTGAAGTCATTGGAAATGATTTGTGGAAATCTGGGAAGAGTTTGAATTCCAAATATGGGTTTCCACTTGGCTCATATAGGAAAAGCATAGATAAACACAGACATCTAGACCCCCTCTGACATCTGACTTATTTGTGAAATGTCCCAACGCTACTTAATAATTACTCTTGGCCAAGTCATTTAAAATGTACACTGGAATCTCTATGAAATGGTATCAGTTTAACATCAACTTTGAGTGTGGGTCCATATAATCCATAGAAAGCATAATTTATGTCTTCCGTTTGACCCAATTCTAGAATATGGTAAACTTTTAAGACTTAGAACTGAAAATACTACTTTCTTTAAATCCTTTTAGATTAGAAACTAAGACAGAATCCAAGATAGGTTCCTCCACTGCACATCAAATAAGCAGAGGTCTATGGAGTAGCATCTTGGAATTCTTAGAACTCTTTGCATGAAATTGAAACTGCAGAGAACGCCATTTTATGGAAATAAATCCATCCTATGGCTATTGCATATAAATTTTCTACTTTGTTCTTTTTTTTTATCATTCCATCTAATTTATTAGATTATATTTTATAGTATTAGGTTATTATTATTATTTTTTTCAATATATGAATCTACTTTGTTCTTAAGCCATAGAAGGCATATTATTTTCAGCTCTTGGTCTACATTGAGTTGATGCATATGGAAAAAAAGCTCACTTTAATAGTATATAAATATTTATTATCTAGGTTATTAAAACATTACTGACAACCAATGGTTAATACTTTGCCCCAGTACCACCTGGAAGATATCACACATTCTCATCAGTAACAGTGACTTCCCAAGGCAAGATACTCCTTTAGGAAATGGGTTAAGGAGGGGAAGAAAGAGGGACTCCTGTCCATTAGAAAGAAATGTGTGAGGAGCCAACCTAAAACCAAACCAATCAGAATTTTCAGGGCTTTGTGTACAGTTGAAAATAGCTCCTCCTGCTCATCTTGAGAATCTGACTGTTATGAGTTGAATTGTGCCCCCCCCCAAAACTCATGTGTTGAAGTCCTAACCTGCTAGTATCTCAGAATGTGACTTTATTTGGAGATAGGGTCATTATAGAAATAATTAGGTTAAAATGGAGTCTATAGGGTGAACCTTAATCCAGTATGACTGGTATCATTATGAAAATGGAAAATCAGAAGAAAGAGGGAAGACAATGAAGATACAAGGGAAACAAAACAGGTATACATGAAGATGGCCATCTATAAGCCAAGAAATGTCTGGAACAGTTTCTTCCCTTTCAGCCCTCAGAAGGAACCAACTCTGCCAATATCTTAAATTTGAACTTCTAGTCTTCAGACCTAGGAGATAAAACATTTCTATTGTTTAAGCCACCTGTTCTGTGATGAGTGTTACAGAAGCCACCCAGTCTGTGGTATGTGTTACAGCAACCAGTCAGCCTGTGGTATGTGTAATGGCAGTCCTAGCAAACAAATACACTAACGTTCCGTCATTGAGGAAAACAAGAGGTACAAAAATAACTATGTTTCAGTTTTCATAATTTGGTGAGTAGGAAACTTCTAGAAGATAAATCATGAAATTTGCTCTAGGTGACTGACGTCCAATGGGTAGGCTTCACTAAGACTACAGGTAAAAAAACCATTCATTCATTTATAATTTTAACTACACCATTCCATTTATATTGCAAAAATAATACAATTGTAATATTGTGTTACTCCAATTCTGATATTTTCCCTACAGATTTTTTGCTTATTAAGAATTTATAAGTTGTTTTTAAACAATAAATTTATAAATTGTTTATTAAGAAATTACAAGTATAATACGTTACTCCAATTCTGATATTTTTTCTACAGATTTTTGTTTATTAAGAATTTATAAACTTATATTAAGAATTTATATTCAGAATCCCACCACCTTAATAAATCAATGTTCTTTTTTTTTTTTTTTGTTTAATCTTTGTCCTGATCTAGAAGCATACCTAATTTCATTAGATTTAATTATAGTATAGAAGCGATTTTGTAGTTTGATTTTCCCCTTTAACAATAGTCCTCAACCTGGGTATTTTTCCACACTCCGCTCACAGACTGGAACTTTTGGCAATATCTGGAGACATTTTTAGCAGCCACAGCTGGGGTGGTGGTGCTATAAGCATCTAGGGGTAGAGATCAGTGGTGCTGATGAACATCCTACAGTGCACAGAAGAGCCCCCCACTCCCAAGGACAATGATCTGCCCCTGAATGTCAATAGTGTTGAGGTTGAGAAACCTTGCCTTTTAATAAGATATCTTAAGTGTTTTCTATATTGTTGCTACATGGTCTTCATAATCTCCACTTTTATGGCTGCAAAATATTCTATTGATTGATATGTTTAACCAATAAACATATAATGTGTTTAGATGGTTTCTAACTTTTCACTATTCTAAATAATAGTGCAAGTATCTTTTAATTTATATAGATTTTTATATGATATTGAAGAAGCACATATATATTTATATATAATATATATATACTCTATATATATATAGAGAGAGAGAGAGAGAGAGAGAGTGTATATATATATATATATATATAAAATGTGTATATATACACATATATATGTGTATATATATATATATATATATATATATATACTTTCCTTTCATATATATGTGTATATATATATGTGTGTATATATACACATATATATGTATATATATATATATACATATATATATATATATATATTTTCCTTTCTAAGGAAACACTATTGTTTTTCTGTGCTGCTTGAAAACTTTGACACCTGAGATCCAGGATTGGCCCCAACCTCTTCTTCACACCTAAAGAAGGAGTAATCTTATCAAAATTTCTGTTTTCTAAGACCATTAAATGCTCATTATTTCATTGTAGAGGTCACCTTGGCTTAGTTTTCATTGATTCAATCATGACCGTTCCTTGCAATGCAACCAGGTAAGATCTACTCGATTCCTGTGCACTCCTAACTCACACAAAATCTAGAGTTAACTTATTGCAAGTTATCACAGGCTAACTTCTTAAAGGAGCTTCTCCCTTTGCCTTTGAAATAATGTAAACGTTCTTTTACATTACAAAAGAATAACACGACAAATTACAAAACACTAGCCTTGAACGTCTTAAGAGTATTAAAATGTGAGTAGGTTGCTAGCCAGAACAAACAAGGACCTTCATCCTTTATTCTTGCTACTAAAAACTCCTCTCCAATCACTTAGACATTGCATCAAAGATAAAACACATAGTTAAAGATGATGAAAGGTGATTTTTCTGTGGCCCTGGGAAATAAACCACCACTTCACACCCTGTGCACACCCTCAGACACTCTTAACTAAGCAAAAGATTGTGATAGCCAGCTTTATGGGCAGGAGATATCCAGCACCACCTACAGGAATGGAACCAGAATGGAGATGGCTGCTAAAAGATGACTGTGAAAGTGAACAAAGGTAGAGTGACAACACAGGTAGAAAGAAACTTGCAGTCACTGGCCAAATGGGAAGGGGCACTATTCTAACATTAAAACTTGGAATTGGACTGTTCTAGCTATTGGTTATATTGATTACTTACATATTGGTTACATTGCCCTCATCACAATTGGCTACTGAGGTACATCCTAACTACTTACCTTTAACCTTTGACCCACAATTCCTATTTCCATGGATTCCCAGAAACCAGGCAGCAACAGCAGAGGACAAACTCCAAGGCTTGACTGTCCTCAGACATCTCAGATTCCTCCTGTTTTGTTTTAAAGCATGCGTTAACAGTCAGAATTTCCTAGAGAGAAGGGACAACTCTGGTAAACTTGACATTAGATTCTATCAGAACCATCTCATATAATCCATAAAAACAAGTGCCAAGCATAAAAATAAGTCAACATACTAAATTAGAATAAATGAAAAGCCAGATTTAAAGTAAAATTCAAAGGTAAGTGGAAATTTCTGTTTACTTTAAATTATCAACAACAAAACCAAGTACAGATATTTTTAACATCTATACGTTATTTTTAAAAATGAAAATATGAAGCAAATTAAATAGAGATTCATCTACATGACAATATTTTATGTCAGGCAATGAAGAGGTGTAAAGGACAATTTGTCATGCCATATGCTTAGATCCCTTGTAGGTTTCTTGAGGGAGGGGTTATAAAAGAAGCATAACAAAATAAAAACCAAACTATTTTATGTGTAAAACTGTTGTTTCACTACTTAAGGTATTGTTTGCTTAGCCTTGCTTTCCCCTCAAAAAGCAAGGGCTTGTGTGCACGTAGTTTATTTTGGGAAGTGGTCTCAAGAAACAGCAGCAGAGCCTGGATGGCTCAGTTGGTTAAGCATCCAACTTCAGCTCAGGTCATTATCTCATAGTTGTCTCGTGAGTTTGAGCCTGGCGTCAGGCTGTCTGCTGTCAGTGCAGAACTGGCTTTGGATATTCTGTCTCCCTCTCTCTCTGCCCTTCCCGCCCACTCAAAAATAAATAAACAATTAAAAAAAAAAAAAAGGAAAAGAAAGCAGCAGAGGGCAGTGGATAGTAAAGGACAGAAGGAGGGGGAGCTAGCACAAGGGTGTTTTCTTACTTTGGTCACTGCTGTTGACATCTGGGACTCTCTGACAAGCAGTGTAGACTGGGCTTCAGAGTGGATTACCCAGGAGATGGAAAAAGGGGACATGGGGCCTTTTCCCACTAGCCTGTATCCCTCATTGGTCAAGAGTTGCCCTATGAGTATTAACTCCCTTGTGTTTCCTGGCTGTACATGTGAGAGTGTATGACAGATTCCCAAAGGGTCCTTCGTGGTGGTGGCAGAAAAACCGTAGGTCAGAAAGCAAGAGATAAGTGGTGGAACCAATGTGAGGTACTATCAGGATGTACCTGTGAGCAGATGTACTGGCTGCAGCAATGTCTGCAGTAAAAGGTGAACCCAGGGGAAGAGTCCACTACATCTCACATGCTAGTCCTAACTGACTCGTAGTGGCTGCTGGGAGTCTGATATTGAGAAGAAGCCATAAACAAAGAACTCAATGTCTGTGAGGTAGGAGATATGGCATTTCTCAAGTTTATCTTCATTTTATGTCATCTGGATATACAGAGTCAGAACTTTGTCTTCTTGCTTCCATCTTTGAAAGGAATGAAGTTAAGGAGGAGTGTAGCTAATGGAGCAGCCAGAAACCAACACGACTTAGTTTTAAGATGCTCTTCTTCATAGGAATGTTTAGATACCACTATAAGATGTAACACAGAACGAAATTCTTTTGTCAGTGTCTAACAAAACAAATCTTTCATGAGTTGGATTGGCAGAGAAGAACCAATTCCTTTGGATTCATTTCCTTTGGATTAAAGAGAATAAACTGTAAGAAGCATGGCAATGAGTGATTTCCGCATAAGTATCATCAGAAGGTGACATGATATTGACTTTTTAGAGAAGAAAAAAGAAAAAAAAATGTGGGTTATGCATAATTCATAGATTTCTGAGTCTTCTAGCATTCTGGGCACATGTCTTATTTGAGCTACATCCCCATGCCATATAGTGTTGGGAAGGTCGGCTCCTTCTCTACTGCTTGTGAGGTTCCTTGGATGGGAGAAGGATACATCCTTCAGATTGCTTTTTGTTGTATGTCCCCCAGAATGCCTTCCCTTGCTTTACCTCTGCCACCCATGTATGTTTTGTTAACACTCTTGCTTGTTGACTTCTGTCTCCTTCCTTCAGGCACAAGCCACCCTCTCTTTCATTCCCCATAGCAGCTCTATCACAAAGCTGTATTGTCACAGGATTTTTAAAAAGATTTGGGGATAACAGAGAGATGAAGAAGGTACCTGGATGACTGACTTCATTATTCCTAAAGAACTTGGCCAGTTTCTCTACAGGGAAATCTATTAGCTGACATCTTTCTCTGAGGCCACAAATGCCTCAGGTTGCTGGGGTCTGCAAATTCCCATCTTCCCACTTCCTACATTTTGTGGGGCCCCTAATACTTTCTTTCCTTCTAGCTGCCACAGGACAAGTTGAGAATCCCTGTAATTTTATCATGCAACACAATCTAGCTCCTGCCTTTTCTCAATATCATTCTTCCAGACTAGCCCACAGGCAGTTCTTCAACAGAATGACAATAAGATTCTGAAACAAATCTTCCCAAAGAAAAGTGATAAATCCTGCTGCTCAGTTCAAAACACAGCTCTAGTGTTTTCACTTAAAAACAATTTTTAAGGCAATTTTATTTTCCTTGTATATAAACAAAAGTGCGATTCTCCCAAATAAGCCTGCACCTAGTTTAAGTTTGAAGCCTAAGGAATATTGCAGAGAAATGTCAGAATTTTGGAGAGCCACAGAGGGTGAGGCTGGTGGAAAAAGATTTTTTAATGGAAGAATATTTAAACTTATCTCCAAACCAGAACAGAGGAGGGACATGAGGACCTTCCCACTGCTGCCCAGAATACTGGAGAGAACGAAGCGTGGGAAATTATAATTATGATTACTTTATTGACAGATTTAATAGCTTAGGGATGTCATGTGCAATAAAGCAAAGACATTTTAAAATACATTGAGTATTTAACCAGGTAAAATAAAGGGTGAATAGAAGAAACACGCAACAGTATTAATTAAAGTATTGCGTTGTGAACTAAGACCTTAAACCTTTTACACTGGGATTAGAAAGTCCAGTTATTTCCCCCAAGAGTTTGCTCCCCATTCCAACTTGAAATGAAATAAACCCCTGATGTGGGAGGTAGAATTTGAGAGGATTTACTTCTTCTCAAGTTGGAGGGAATATGGAAAAAGCAGACCTTTCTTATTAATGCTCAAAGGAACCAGGTGTTTTATTTGGCATTGCTGCTGATGAATAAAAGAGATTACGAGTGACAGAGAAAGCTACCTGTGTTACCAAATGTAAAATCACAGCACTCTTTGAGGCCCTGAGTAATGAATCGTATTTAGGCCAAGTGAAAGACTGCATCCCAAACCATAATGCATGTGCTGAAATTAATTAAAGCTATAGAGGAAACCTAAATGGGCTGCAAGCAAATATTGACTCTATTAGAACATTTCCAATGTCCTCAGTGAGAGGTAAACTAGGAAGAAAAATGGTCTTGAAAGAGTGATTCTGAAATTAGATTAGTTTCAAGAAATACAACTGTATTCCCTTCAAAGTGATTTTCCAAGTCAACAATACTTCTAGAACTCTTCATAATACTTTGAAATGACACACTCTTCTGCACAGCACTCTTTTAGAAAATTGATTTTTATTCCTCAAACACCAAACTTGCATTCAGCATAGCCAGGAACTTGGGGGCAGACATCTTTGTGAACAGCATTTTGCTCTATCATTCCTAAGAATCAGTAGCGAAGCGGCTCAGACTAAGGAGTGTGGGTTTGTAATTGGGCATGCCATGGGCACCAACCTCCCTGTGGGCTCCATAGCCAACTCTGCCATTATGAAAATGAGTTGCGCTCGGCTCCTTGGAGATAAAGCCCCCTCTTTTTTGCAGCAAAGTCCTTGCACAGTGGTATTAAGTAAATTCTGTGGCTTTGATTGTTCCCATCTACATGTTGTTTCTCAAGATGTCACACATCATATAAATTGCAATCTGTGGAAAACTTTGCTGGCACAGATAGCACTCCAGGTTTCACACCTGCTTTCCATCCTAATGCCTAGGACTCTGCCTGGCCCTGTTCTGGACGGTGCAACTGGCCAGCATCTAGCTCTTGCCCAGCATGCTGCCTCACAGAACTTTTCCCTCTGCTCTGTGCACTCTATCTCCAGGTTAAGCAATGCTCCATCTTCTTGCCAGCGTGAGTTCCCCAGACATTGTACCCTAGGTCAGCTTGGAGGTCCTGAACATTCTTGTCTCAGAGGAGAGCATGATTACTTCAGTCTGGTTAGAACACTGAAAAAGCCAAAGTTGGCTCTGCCATCTGTCAGCCTTGCCATGATCTTGTGGCCTCTCGCTCTGAGGATGTGATTAATGCTTAGACTTGTGCCACAGTTCCACCATCTAAGACCCACATCTTATCTGCCTCACGGCTACATCTGGTTTGGAGTCCTCATCTTGATTACTCTTCCACCCAAGTTTCTCTGGGACTGACTGGCAGTTCTGCTTCTTCCTACCCTCCTTTCCAGTGAATAGAGATCTGTCTTTAGGTACAAGTCCCCAAGTCTGAGTGGCTGATGCCCACGAACAGACCAATCCAAGGCTAGTTTCCTTCCTGCCTGGCACGTTTCCTTATTTCACCATAGCCAGCACCCTCGTAGCAAGCTTGCTACTCCTCTGTGCCCACTTGCCTCAGCTCATGCCAATGGACTATAACCATGGCTTCTCCTTGTCCCCAGAGTCTTGCTGGCTCCTTGTCTTAGCCATTTTTGATTTTGCTTTTTTAATAGTGCCTCAACATCCAGTAACAATAACGTTATGCAAGCTTTATAGAACACTTCTTAATTGCCAACATTAGGCTTATCATCTCTAAGTTTCATCACATCTTCAGGTAACGTCTCCTCATCCCATTTTGTAAATGAGAAAAATGAGTCTTGGAGACCATATAACCAGAAGGTGGCCAAGCTGGAATCAGGCTGGGTCTACCATCAAAGCCAAGCTCCTCCATTTTACTAAACTGGCCCGCTTTGAGAAGAGCTGTAGTATTTTACCTTTAATCATCACCAGTACTGTTATCTTCATTTACAGGTGAGTATACCGAGACTCAGGGACCTCATGAGTGAGAAGGGCAATATACGAGTCAAATCTGACTCTGAAAACTTTGCTCTTACCACTACAGGCTGCTGTCTTCCACGATGGCACTCACTTTTTTATAAGTTGCGTACTTGCTTCGTAAACACTCAGAGTTTAGCCTGCAACCAGTTTAAGTGCCTCTATCATAAAGTCTTTTGTTAAATAAATAAATAAATAAATAAATAAATAAATAAATAAAGTCTTTTGTTATTGCCTCTGAATTGTGGCTTTGGACGACTTCTTCCCTTCTGCTTTTCTGCCTCCTTCTCAGCTTCCCCCTCCACTTGTCCTTGGAATGATTCATCTTTCCATCTTCTCTTCAGCAGGCATAGATTGTCCCTGAGGATGCTTACAGAACTTAAAATATCAGCCAGAATGCCAGCTTTAAATTACAGTGAGAAATGGAGCTATCAGGCTCTCCGGTGACTCATGTTTGTTGATCGGTACCCTCTCTCCCTGTGGGCAAATCTACGTGGGATATTAAATTTATAATTGGGAGATGAATTGGAACAAGAGAAATTAGGTGAGGTGACTGAGTGTGACAGGTTACAATGGTCTGATGCATTCATTTCTGCATTTGGGATTTTGCTGCCACAGGCTTCAGCTGGTTAAATCCTTGGACTGGGACACAGACTCTCAGATGGTGCTCGTGTAGGGTGTTGAAAAGTTGTCACTGGGCCTGATATATCTAAACAACTTGAAACTTTTTAGAACTGAGATGTGCAGTCAAAATGAAAATATTTATGGAATATGTGTAAGGTGTAAAGAATGAATGCAGTGAACATTCACTTATCCACTGTCTGGGGAGGAAACAGAATATCACCAAGAATGTCGAAGCTTCTTGTGTGTCCCATTTCTTTTCTCAAATAATTAGGAGCCAGCAGTTAAATTATAAATGTTTTGTGTTTAGAATTGCTTTCTTTTTCATGATAGCATTACCTTTTCCTTGGCTCCCTAAACAACATATTGGCTTTCTGTGAATATAATCATGCCATATATATTTTTTATCAAATTGTTCTTTTTAACTTCATGTTGTTTGATGTAGCTGAAATTTATTAAATGTCACTAGCGCATAGTAATCCATTATAGTTTCACACAGCTTATTTATGTACTCCATTGTTGATAGGTATTTGGATTGTTCAGAATTTGTCGAAATAGTAAACAGTGCTGCTATGTACAATTTTGGGTATTTGTCTTGGTGCATATGTGTGAGGATTTCCAGGAGTGGAATTCTTGGGTCATGGGATATGCACATTTTCAATATTACTAGAAAATGACAAATTGCATTTGGTGGTAGCAACTATAGATACTACTATCAGCAGTATAAAATCCTTGCTTTTCGCACATTCTCACCAGTGTGCAATGTTGCCAGACTCTAATTTCCATTGTGGGTATGATATTTTATCTCATTGTAGTTTGAATTTACACTTCATCATTTATGATAAAGTCAAGCATGTTTTCCCATGTTTGTTTCCATTTATGATTACTCATCTGTAGAGTTCATGCTCAAAATTTTGTCCTTCGTTTTTTAATTGTTTTGTTTTTAATTGATTTTTAGGAGGGTTTTTGGTTTGTTTTTTATTTTTCAACATATTTTGGATGGTAATCTTTTGTCAGATTTATGTGTCAAAAAATCTCTTTTCCTTTTTCTCTTTTGTGCATTTTTCCTTTAATCATTTTTATATCTTTTTGAATTAAATGGTAGAATTTAACTTTTCCTTTATGGCTTGTGTATTTTAAGAAACCCTCTTCTATACAGAAGCCATAACAATATTCTCCAATGTTGTTAGTTTTGCCTTTCTCATCTAAGACTTTAATTTAGTGGAACTGATTTTTAAATACAGTATGTGATAGGGATATAATTTTATTTTACTTACTTGTGGATACCCAGGTGTACCAAGATAATTCATTGAAAAGTACATTCTTTCTCCCACGACCAGTTAATATCAAAGATCCACATATAAGTAGATCTGTTTGGGGCTTTGTATTCTGTTTCATTTGATGATCCTGTGACAATACCCTCTGTTGTAATTATTATGGCTTTATAATAATTCTAAGTATGTAATAAAGTGAGTGCCCCTTTTTCTTCTTCATCTTAGCCCTTTTCTCTTCCATATAAATTTTTAAATCAGTTTGCCAAGTACCATAAAGTGTCTTTTGGGATTCTGATGGGAATACCATTGAAATTACCAATCCTTTTGGGAAGAATTGGTGTTTATATGGTATCAACTCTTCTCATGTACGTATATGGTGTACATACCTATTTTATTTAGGTTTTCTTTGTCTTTCAATAAAGCTTTATAATTTTCTTCATAATGTTCTTGGATAATTTTGTTATATTTATTCCTAGGTATTCTATAATTTTGTTGTTATTGTATATATCTCCTAAAAAAATTATGTTTGTTGACATTTATTTTTGTATATTGAGTTTTATATCTTGCAACTGTGCTAAATCATTTTATTAACTTTAATTTATCTGTAGATTTTTTTTTAGGTTTCTAATTCACAGATTATATCCACAAGTAATGACAGTTTTCTTTCTCTCTTTCCAATTGGCACACCCTTTATTACTTTTTTTTGCCTGATTACTGGCTATGCCCTCTATATAATATTATACATATGGTGCTAAAAGATGCCCTTGTCTTGTTCTTAAGCTCCAAGAGAAAGCTTTAAATATTTCACCATTAAATATGATGCCACCTATAGGTTTTCTGTAGTTACCCTTTATCAGTTTAAAGAACTTCTCTTTTATTTCTAACTTATTTTCTTTTAGTTTAAGAAAGGATGTGGAATTTTATCAATTGCTTTTTCTATTGAGATGATTATATGATTTTTCCTTTCACTAATAAAATGATTATATAGTAATTGATTTCTTATGTAAAATCAGACATGCAACCCTGGGATCATCCAAATGATGCATTATCTTAAAGTGTGCATACACACCCACACACCCACACTTATGGATTGTGTTTGCTAATCCATAATAATAGTCTAATATTTGTATCTAATATTCTAATTTTTGTATCTATGTTCATGAGCAAGATTGGTCTATAATTTTGTTTTCATGCTTCACTGTGTTTTGTATCAAATTTTAAGTGGCTTAATAAAGTAAGCTAGGGATAATCCCATTTTTCTATACACTGAGATAGCTTGTATGAGGTAGAAATTATTTTTCCTTGAATGTTTGAAGACATTCCTTTTTTTATCTATTTTCTGGAAATTCCTGGCAACACTGACTGGGCCTGGTTTTTCCATAGGAAGGTTTTAAACTTCTGATTCAATTTCTTTTATGGTGATATGACTGTTGACATTTCTCGTTTCTTCCTTAGTAAATTTTGGTAAGTCATATTTTTTTTCTGGAGGTTTATTCATGTCATCTGAGTTTCCAAATGCATTATATCAGGTTTTTCATAATATCTACTTATTATCTTTTTAATCTTGAAAGCATTGCTGATTTTTTATTCCTAATGTTGTTTATTAGTGTCTTTTTACCTTTTCAAAAATGCATCTTCAGAGATATTTGTCCATTTTTTGTGTTCTGTCAAAGAACCGTGATATATTTTTTATCTCGGCATTTTTCCAGGTAAGTTTTCCATTCTTACAAAACCATTTTCTCTCTCAAGCAATGGCATTCAGGATTGGATATTATACTGGATGCTTGAAAAATCACTTTTTCTCTCACAGTATGTTAAATGCTTCTTAAGTATGAATTTGGTTTGAACTCCACTTGGAAAAATAATTATGAAACCAGTTTAACTGAGGATTTAGGATATTAAATGTTCCCCGTACAGTCTTAAGTAGGAGACGGATTGGGTGCTTATACAAACCTCGCACTGCTTGACATCCATGAGCTTTTGCAAACATGTCTGAACTGGTTGGTGTTCAAATCCTCTCAGCAATCTACCAGTACAAAACACAGCAACCACCAGAAGAGGACAAACGGAACGCTGGCTGCTGCAACCAGTGGGCAAAGATGAAGGGTGGATTAGGTCTGAAGGTCATAGAATCTATGTTTCCAACATTATGTTGTTCTGCACTCCCTTGCCTTCCCCATTAGCTAACCAGAACCATATATTGGTATTCAGAGGGGACCTGCACTTTCTTGCTTCACTTCAGTTGTTTCCTCTGCATGGAATTCTTTTCTTATATCTCTTTTGCCCAAAACATATCTATCCTGAAAACATGCCACGGACACTTAGGTTTTCTGGCTAGCCTATACCCCTCCTTTTTGCAGTTCCTTTCACCCTCTGCTCACATTAGTGGTTTCTGCTGCTTTGCTTGTTATACCCAACCCCTCCACCCTTACCCTTGCTAATATGACCAGAGTTGACCCCTGAAGTAGAGTGATTAAGCAAAGACTGCACTGTATTTTGAGAAAGTACCTCAATTTTTTTCTTGGAAAGAGAGAGAGGCAAACCAAAAAACAGACTTTTAACTATAGGGAATAAACTGATGGTTACCAGACGGGAGGTAGTTGGGGGTGGGGGTGGGGGGTGAAATAGGTGATGGGGATTAAAGAGTGCACTGCTGATGAGAAACGGGTGATGTACAGAATTGTTGAATCACTATATTGTACACCTGAAACTAATATAACACTATATGTTACCTATACTGGAATTTAAAAAAAAAAAATTTTTTTTCCCTTGGGCTGGTTAGTTTTTCCAAGGAGAAATCTAATATCCTGCTTGGGGGTATAAGTGTGATTGCCAGTATTCTGGGAGTCCAACAAGCTTTCCCTGAAAACATCTGTTTTAAGTTTCAGAGCCTTATTCATACCTTCAGTTATACCTGTATTTCCACAGCCTTCTGGTCCTTCTCACCGAAGTATAAGTGCCCAGTCTTCTGCTGAGGTTGGGAGCAAGTGAGTTCAGTTTTTGGAAGTTCATCTGTAGGTCTAATTGTTTCTTATATTATCTTTTAACAGTTGTTCTGTTTTTAGTCCTCCAAACCCAGGTCCATTTTTTAGTTGGGTTGCCTTTTTATATTATTGTGTTGTAAAATTTCTTTACATATTTAAAAATTTGTTTAATGTTTATTTATTTTTGAGAGAGAGTGAGACAGAGCATGAGTGGGAAAGGGGCAGAGAGAGGGAGACACAGAATCCGAAGCAGGCTCCAGGCTCTGAGCTGTCAGCACAGAGCCTGACGTGGGGCTCGAACTCACAGACTGCAAGATCGTGACCTGAGCCGAAGTCAGACGCTCAACCAACTGAGCCACCCAGGTGCCCCTTTACACGTTTTAAATATAACTCCCTCATCATCTATATGATTTTCAAACATTCCCTCCCATTCTGTGATTGTCTTCTCCCTTTCTTGAGGAGGTCCTCTGAGGTACAGAAGTTTTTAATTTGATGACGTTCAACTAGCTTATTTCCTTTTGCTTTGTGCTTTTGGTGTCATATTGAAGAATCCATTGCCAAACCCAAGGTAAGGAAGATTTACACTTAACATTTAGGATTTCTTCTAAGAGTTTTGTTGTTTGGGTTCTTATGTTTATGTTTTTGTTCCATTTTGAGTGAATTTTTTAATGATATAAGGTAAGAGCTGAACTTCATTCTTCTGCATGTGGCTATTCAGATGTCTTTGCACCACCTGTTGAAAAGGCAATTCTTTCCCCATTGAATGGTGTTGGCATCCTTGTTGAAAATCAATTGACCAGAAATAAATGGGTTAATTCTGTGACTCTTTATTTTATTCTATTGATCTCTATGTCTGCACTTATGTCAGTGCCACACTGTCTTGATTGTTGATACTTTGGAGTACATTTTGAAATTGGGAGTTTTAAGCCCTCCAGTTTTGTTCCCCCAGCCCCAAGATTTTTGTTTTATTTTATTTTATTTTATTTCATTTCATTTCATTTTATATTTTATTTTATTTTATTTTGTTTTATGCTATTTTATGTTATTTTATTCTGGGTCTCTTGAATTTTTTTAATATGAGCTTGTCAATTTCTGCAAAGAAACCAAGTATAATTGTGATAGATTGCATTGAATCTGTTTATCAATATGAGTTCCTCAGCTTTTTCTTCCATTTCTTCCATGAACTGTCTCTTGTCTAGAGTGATATGTATGTCTCCCTTCATAAGAAATTTTGGAATGAAGGTAGAAAAAAATCAAATTCTGACTTTAAAATTTAAAACCTTTAACAGCAGAGAAAATTGTAGGAATAGAAAAACATATTTTTTAAAAATCTCATATTTTAAATTAAAGAGGTGTTATTACATGGTATTTTTCCAGAATCTGCCATTTTTCATATGGGCCAGAATATGGAGCACAGAATTTGAAATGGGGAAATTATCATATTAAATATATGTAAATCTTGTCCTTTTTAGGGAGGAATATATGTAATTTATAATTCAGTTTGTGTTCTGAATGAAGATTATCCTTTTATTTTTTATTTATTTTTTTTTAATTTTTATTTTATTTTTGAGAGACAGACAGAATGTGAGCAGAGGACGGGTAGGGAGAGAGGGAAACACAGAATCCAAAGCAGGCTCTAGGCTCTGAGCTCTCAGCACAGAGCCCCAAGCTGGGCTCAAACCGCAAACCAGGAGATCATGATCTGAGCCGAAGTCAAGTCGGATGTTTAACTGACTGATCCACCCAGGTGCCTCTGAAGATTATTCTTTTAAAACTTTCTTTTTTTTTTTTTTTAAACTTTTTAAAACATTTATTTATTACTGAGAGACAGAGAGAGACAGAGCATGAGCATGGGAGGGGCAGAGAGAGGGGGAGACACAGAATATGAAGCAGGTTCCAGGCTCTGAACTGTCAGCACAGAGCCCGACCTGGGGCTCAAACCCACCTACTATGAGATCATAACCTGAGCCAAAGTCGGACTTAACTGACTGAGTCACCCAGGAGTCCCAAAAACTTTATTACCAAAGGAGTGAAATGTTAAAAATCTCATAAAGCTTGGCTAAAGGAATACTTTCAAGAGATCGTAAATATCATTAGTTGCATTTCAACATTGTTAACAGTGATAAGAATAACACCATTATTTACATAATCTTCCACAGTTTATGAACTAAGTTCACATATGTTGTATCTATACGTTGTACTTCCTCCCTCTATTTTAAATTAATTGTATTTCACCACCACAACAAATAGGCCCTTTTGTATCTGTGTTATTAAATTTCTAGAAATGTGTGTTTTGAGGCTGTTGTCTTCTGTTTGACCTGCAGTATCCCAGCATGTGGAGGAAAACTTATTAACCAATTTCATGCCATGGACATTTTAGCAGTATGAGATAGAATCCTAATCAGAAAAATACATTTAAATGCACAAAGTAAAATACATAGGATTATAAAGAATACCAATTATATTCAATTTATACTCAAATACAATTATATTCAAATTGAAATATGTAAAACCCTATTTTTTGCATAGTAATATATAAGTGAAAGACTAAAAAAATTATCTCCAAGTATGAAAATCACCTTTATGTAATCTTTAATGCAATGTCTACACTAAATAAATATTATTTATTAGCTAGTACAGCACCTAGTGTTGCCCCAGGATTTCATAATCCAAATTCAAGTTTAAAGTCAGGGTAGCCTTGACTGAGGTAAAGGAAAATGGAATGAAAGGGAGAACCTAGTAGGCAAGAAATAAAATAAGCAAAAATTAGTTCAAATCTTTCCTTGGGCTTCCATGGACAGTATACAGAAGACAGAAAATGTTAAAACCTGCAATAGATTGTGTTTTCCAAGCAAAAACTTAATTCAAACCTGGAATATACTTACAAACAAATAAACAAATTAACCGAAGGAATGTAATTTTGTTATATTTAGACCCTTTGAGATTGTGTTATGGAGAATATTACAAAGGACATCTCTGTAGGGTCAGGATTCAAAGCAGCATGTGACATGAACAGATACGTAATATTTTGCTTTGCTTTTGTCTTCCTTCCTTCCTACCTGCACAATACATAAATTAATCAACAAACACTCTTTAGAATGTGACTTAACAGGAGCATTGGATGGACAAACATGTCAACCCTTCCAATTTGTCCTTTGATCTTTATGATTTCATTCTTTTGGACTCTGATGTTCTTTAAAACAAAAACAAAAAAACCCGACCAGTTTCCAGATTTTTCAGTGACTCTGGGAAGCATTAAGTCTAAGCACCTATCATTAATTATCATATAACTTCTAGCAGATTAATTAATAGGTAGCTGGCAGCTAGATTCTTAGGATCATGAGGTAGCAAAGAAATGTCTGATAGGAAGGATACTGGGTGTATATCCAGATGACTTGCACCAAATTCTTTGCTGCACTACTTTCTTTGAGCCTTGGTTTCTTAACTTTTGAAAGAGTATTGATTATGAAATACTCAGAAGTCACAGAGTTATGGATGGTATTATCCTATTTCATTGGGTCTCCTTCCATTCAACACTTTCAAAAAAATTTTTTTAACGTTTATTTATTTTTGAGACAGAGAGAGACAGAACATGAACGGGGGAGGGTCCGAGAGAGGGAGACACAGAATCTGAAACAGGCCCCAGGCTCTGAGCTGTCAGCACAGAGCCCGACGCGGGGCTCAAACTCACGGACCACGAGATCATGACCTGAGCCAAAGTTGGCTGCTTAACCGACTGAGCCACCCAGGCGCCCCGTACACTTTCAAAGCACTGTTCCCAAAATGTTCAGGCCCTAATTAAAGAGATCTTTCTCTGTTGAAAAACCCAAAATTTCCTCGAGGCATGGAAGAGATCATTTTTGTGACAGAAACAAGAAGATTATCTGACCAATCCTTAACGTACGCATGCATGTATTTGTTACTTATTTACTGGGTCAGAGCGACGTAGAAAGTAGCATGAGTGTGTGACATATGGAGGGATGTATGGCAATGCGGAAAATCACTGGGAAATCATTAAAAACAAACAATAGATAGTTCTCATTTCAATGCATTTGAAGGTGCTCACACAAAGTAAAATGATCAAAATCAAATTAATTGGAACTACAGAAAAATTATCTGTTGGACGCCACACACTAATCTTAGATGGCCATTCCAAAGTCAAATATGCGAAGATAAAACATTACAATTTTACGCAGTTTGAAGAACACGATTTTAGTGTTTTCTCCTTGTCTCTCCTTTCATTTTACATTACACTCACCTAGTCACAAACTCCATTGGAGAAGGTAAGACACGAAAATATAATATAAAAATATACTTAAAAATATTGCAATGTTTTTTGTCTGCCTTTTGCATAAAAAGAAATATTAGAGAATAATAGTAGGAATTGGAAAATGTCTGTGTCATTTAACCCCTCTAAATATCTCTAAAAATGGCAAGAAGCACATCTTGCCTTCCTAATCCATGAGGTTGTGAAGATCAAATAAAATTATCATGAGAAGACTTATTTTTTTCACCAAAAAAGAGTCATGCAAGTATAAAGTATTATTATTTTATTATTGGTTTGATTGGTGTGCTCTGAACTTCTCAGTCTGTTGTTTCATTTGATGTGTTTTTTTTCCTCATTGTGCCCCTTTTAGAAGCTGCTCCATGGAATAGAAATAGATCTTCTTTTATTGATCGTTATATCTAACTGTCTAATGGAAATGTAGTGCCACGTATGCTGGAGACGATCGCCATCATGCCGAGGACAGAGTAGTGTAACCTTGTTATAAAGAGTGTCACTGTTTGCAGGTTATGTGAGGATTCAGCCCTGTCTTCTGTCTGCAGGATGATTTACAGTTCATGCTATAATGGGAGATTATAATGCCACAATCAGAGAACAGAGCTCCCACTTGCATTACAGAATAGGCCATACATAATTCTGTTCACACGATGCACCATCTTCCCTTAACGGTCTGAATAATATTGTAGGAGAACAGCAAAAGAAAGTAATTTGGGAAATAAAACCAACCTGTTATTAAGTGATGCATAACACCGATAGTTCTCAAAGTATTCTTTGTTCTCATTACGTTTTTATCTTTCTATGACAGAAATTAACAACGGTAATACCTTATGTATGCATGCTATATTGCACCTTATAAAGAGCTTTTATGAAATATATTTTAATCCCCACTGCATACTGATAAAGTAAAAGGGGCATAGTCTCATTTTAACTTTATAGAAAGGAAGATAAGGTTAAAAAATAGGTTCAAGAGCCTGCCAAAGATTATACACCTCATTAGTAGTAATTGTAAATCAAACAGTCTGATTGTTTGTTTTTCTTTTTCCCCAGCAAACATGTTCTAAAAGCTTCTGCGACACTGTAAACACCCCAAATGGCCATTAAATATACATCTGAGAGTTCTTCTGGTTTATAATAGTAGAAATGCTAGAGTTTATCCACCAGCGGTACAACACACACACAAACCTGAGCAAATTAAGAGGAAAGTAACCACAATCTCACACACCCGCACAGAAAACATCACCACAATTTTTTTTTAAGTAATTGTGTCAAAAGGCAAGACTCCTAATTTTCCAGGTGGATATGTCTCAGTTCGTTGAGTCAAGTATCAAAGTTGTAATCATCTTTTTCAGTTATTGTTAAATTATTCTGCAGGTGTACGAAATGTACTCATTTTATCTTAAGAGGGAGGGTTGTGGGAGACTAGCACTGAGCTCAGAGTACATTCTTTGTTTCCCTGGAGATAAAAAGCTTCAGCCATAAGGACAGCTCTGTCAAGTGAAGTAGCCAAATCACAAACGGAGGAGGATTTTTGCCTTCCAGTTCAGAGTCTTTATTGCAGATACTACTAAAACAATCTTAGAACAGTCCCGTTCATATTTACCTTTGAACACCGTCCTTCGTTACATAAGAGGGCAAAGCAGGGGCACTGCTTTTATGGCATCAGAGAAATCCTTGCTAATGGCTCTGTTCCACGCTTATGTAATATTAGGCAGTTCTAAGGAACAGTAGGGACATGGCAGAAAGGATTGCTTTAAAAATAGTAAAAAGTTTGTGTGGAAAGGGTATGTTACGCATCAAGATTCGTTGTTCTTCCTTTTACATTATGCTGCATTCACACAGCCTAAGTACGATGGAGATTTGGCAATTATCTAGGTAATGTGATCAATGTTAATGGACAATCTGGTTAATCCGGCTTTTAAAAGGAGATTTTTAGTAACAAGAAGTGAAATGCCAAGAGAGCTCTTAAATGAATTTCCTTTAATTTTTAAGTTAAATTGCAATCCCTGACTTTATTTTCCAATTACCATATGATGTTTCAATAGTCTTTTTGCCATAATATCACTTTGTTCTTAAGGAGTCCCTTGTATTCAATTAGTTCAAAGTACATTTGAGTATATGTAGGCTATCAGTTTCCATCCAGCTTTATAAAGTGAATTTGAGCTGCAAGCATTGGTAACTCTTGATACTTTCACTGTCCTTATTCTTCTTTGAATTCTAGCCATAGTGATTTCTGATTTCTTTGAGCAATTTCATATATATATGAAGATTGTGTACATATGCACATATTTCTTCATACATCTAGAAGGATAAATTTTATATTCCTTACTCCAAAAGTATTAAGTTAGACTTCTCTTCTTCCACTGATGGACCATATTGCATTTATTTTTATAAAACTGTTCATTCACTCATTTAAGTGAATATTTATTTGTTTTTTTAATGTTTATTTATTTTTCAGAGAGAGAGGGGGAGACAGAGCGTGAGCAGGGGAGAGGCAGAGAGAGAGGGAGACACAGAATCAGAAGCAGGCTCCAGGCTCTGAGCTGTCAGCATGGAGCAAGATGTGGGGCTTGAACTCAGGAACTGCAAGATTATGACCTGAGCTGAAGTAGGACACTTAACCAACTAAGCCACCCAGGTGCCCCTTAGGTGAATATTTATTAGGCACATGCTGATTGTTTGCAAAGTGTTGCACTAGGTTTTAGGTTGACTTCTATGAAATTGACAACATACAACTGCTTTTGGCCTATAAAAGCTTCAATCTCATGTCTTCAGTCTGGTATATAAGAGAGGTTGTTGAGTATTAGCAGGAAAAAAATCTAGGATGAAGAGGAAAGTTGATTTGGAGGCAGTGACATTTAGAATTTGGCCCACCACGAATTAGACTTCAAGAGAGATAGAGTTAACAGACTATTCCAGAACATAAACAGAATGTACAAGAGTAGAGAAGTAGAAAAATACACAGTGTGTCCCGAGATTCACAAGTTGTTGAGTCGGTTTGATGGGTTTGATGCCTGAAGGGGAACCTGAAAAGAAAACCTGGAGGAGGATCATGAAAAATTTACATGACAACAGAGCTGGGCTTTTGCTGTTGTCTCTTGCCCTTGGAAGCTGTGTTTACCTACCGGCCCTTGTGAAGATCTGCAGTCTGCTTTCACATCATCCAAGAAGTTCAAAAAACATCAAACCGTGAATTTAGTTTAATATTAATCAAAATAGGTCTTAGACCAAGGCCTCAAAGATTCTCCACAAATAACATTTCAAGGACAATATACAGCCCACAGTCTAAAATCACAAGGCACACAAGCAAAGGAGATAAGTGTGTATGAAAAAGTAAAAAAAAAAAATAGCAGAAACAGAGCCATAAGACAAGGGATGAGAAGTGTAAGCAAATATTTTACAATAACTTGGTAAGTTTAAGTAAATAAAGGAAAAGCTTACAAAAAACTTCAGGGAATAGGAAACTATAATAAATTAGCAAGGCAGATTTTTAAAAGGATCAAATATAACTTTTAGAAATAGAAATTATAATAACAACATTAACAATTAAGTGGACAAACTCTTAAAACCTAACACTGAGAAAACAACAGGATAATTAAAAAGTGGGCAAAAGATCTTAACAGAAACTTCCCAAAGACATGCAGATGGTAATCAAACATATGGAAAGCTGCTCCACACCCTGCGTTATTAGGGAATTACAAACTAAAAAAAACAATGAGATACCACTATGCGTCTATTAGAATTCTAGGCCCAGATCCGAAACATTAATGCTAAGTACTGGCTGGCCAGTATGTGGAGCAGTAGGAGATCTCAGTGATTACTGGTGAGAGTGAGGAATGGTACAGCCACTTGGGAAGACGGTTGGACGTTTCTTATAAAACCACACACACTCTTACCATACAGTCCACGCACTCCTAAGTATATACCTACATGAGTTGAAAACTTAGGTCCTCACAAAACCTGCACGCAAATGTTCATAGCAACTTTATTTATAATTGCCAAAACTTGGAAGCAACCAAGATATCCCTGAGTAGGTGAACAGATGAACTGGTGTTTCTGTATGATGGAATATTAGTCAGTCGTAAAAAGAAATGAGGGGCGCTTGGGTGGCTAAGTTGGTTAAGCTACTGACTCTTGATTTCAGCTCAGGTCATGATCTTGCAGTTCGTGAGATCGAGCCTTGCATCAGGCTGTGCACAGACAGCACAGAGCTTGCTTGAGATTCTCTCTCACCCTCTCTCTGTGCCCCTCTTCTGCTAGTGCTCTCTCTCTCCCTCTCTCTCTCTCAAAATAAATAAATAAACATTAAAAAAAAAAAAAAAGAGGAGCTCCTCAGTGGCTCAGTCGGTTAAGCATCCGACTTCAGCTCAGGCCATGATCTCATGGTTGGTGAGTTTGAGCCCCGTGTCAGGCTCTGCACTGACAGCTGGAGCCTACTTCGGATTCTGTGTCTCCCTCTTTCCCTGCTCCTCCCCTGCTCATGCTCTGCCTCTCTCTCAAAAGATAAACATTAAAAAAAATAATAATGAAAGCAAAAAAAACCCCAAAAAACAGTAGGAAAGAAATGAGCTATCAAGCCACGAAAACACATGAAGGAATGTTCCTTGTATATTCCAAAGTAAAGGAAGCAAGTCTGAAATACGATATTTTGGAAAAGGCAAAACTATAGATATGTAAAAAGATCAGTGACTGCCGGGGCCCAGGGATGGAAGGAAGGGGAAGAGGGGTGAATAGGTGGAGCAGAGGGGATTTTCGGGGCAGTAGAACTAGTAGGTATGCTACTGTAATGGTGGAGACGCCACTTTATGCGCTTGTCAAAACTCATAGAACTGCAAGACACGAAGAGTGAATACTGATACGAACTATGGACTATAGTTAATGACAATGTACAAGCATTGGTTCCTCAACTGTAACGGATGTGCCAGTACACTAATGCAAAATGTTAATAATTGGGGAAAAAGGGGTGTATGAAAACTCTGCCCTCCACTCAATTTTTCTGTAAACCTAAAGCTTCTCTAAAAACTAAATTCTACTTACTTAAAAATTTTTTTTTAACTACCCAGATTGAAATGTAGATTAGGCACAGCTGAAAAGAAAATTAATAACCTGGAATATAGGTTAGGAGAAATCTCCAGAATTGAGCAGAGGAAGGAATAAAGACATAAAATATAAAAAAGAAGTTAACTGTCACCAAAGTTAGAGTGAGAAAATGTGGCACACTTTTTCAAAAATAGACTTTATTTGTTGAGCAGTTTTTGGCCTATAGCAAAATCAATGGAAGGTATAGAGATTTCCCACATATTTCTACCCACTTTCTATGCACAGCCACCTCCACTGTCAAACTCCCACACCATACTGGTACATTTGTTAGGACTGATGAACCTACATTGACATATCATTGTTACCCAAAGCCCTTAGTTTACATGAGGGATCACTTTTGGTGTTGTACATCTTGTGGGTTTTGTCAGATGTATACTGACATGTATCCACCACTATAATATCATACAGAGTAGTTTCCCTGACTTAAAAATCCCCTGTGCTATACCTATTTATTTCACCTTCCCTTTAACCCCTAGTAACCACTGACCCTTTTACTGTCTCCATAGTTTTGCCTTTTTCAGAATGTCATACAGTTGGTATCATACAGTATGTAGCTTTGTCAGATTGGTCTCTTTGACTTAGTAATATGCATTTAAGATTCTTCCATGCCTTTTTTCATGGCATAATAGCTTATTTCTTTTTAAGGCTGAATAATATTCCACTGTTCATTCACTTACCAAAGGACATCTTGGTTGCTTCCAAGCTGAGGCGATTATGAATAAAACTACCACATAAATGTTTGTGTGCAGATTTTTGTGTGGATATAAGCTTTCAAATCTTGGTACAAACCAAGGAGCACAACTGCTGGATTGTATGGTAAGAGTATGTTTGCTTTTGTAAGAAACCATAAACTCTACCAAAGCATCTGTACCATTTGCATTCCCACTAGCAATGAATGAGAGTCCTGTTGCTCCACATCCTGGCCAGTATTTTGTGTTTTTAGTGTTTTGGAGCTTGGCCATTCTAATAAATCTGTAGTGGTGTGGCACTGTTGTTTTAATTTGTAATTCTTTCGTGATACATGAGGTGGAGCATCTTCCCATATGCTTATTTGCCATCTGTGTATCTTCTTTGGTGAGGTGTCTGTTCAGGTCTTTTGCCTATTTTTTTAAATTAATTAATTAATTTATTTATTATTTATTTTTTAAATTTCTTAATGTTTATTTCTGAGAGAGACAGAGACAAAGTGCGAGTGGGGGAGGGCCAGAGAGAGGGTGACACAGAATCCAGAGCAGGGTCCAGGCTCTGAGCTGTCAGCACAGAGCCCGATGAGGGGCTTGAACTCACCAATCATGAAATCATGACCCGATTTGAACTTGAAAGCTTAACTGACTGAGCCACCCAGGCACCCCAGGTCCTTTGCTCATTTTTAAAGTGGATTGTTTTGTTATCGTTGAGTTTTAAGAGTTCTTTATATATATATAATATATATGTATTTTTTTTTACATTTATTTATTTTTGAGAAACAGAGTGAGACAAAGCGTGAGCCGGGGAACGGCAGAGAGAGAAGGAGACACAGAATCTAAAGCAGGGTCCAGGCTCTGAGCAAGAGGTCAGCACAGAGCCCGATGCGGGGCTCGAACCCACGAACTGTGAGATAATGACCTGAGCTGAAGTCGGACGCTCAACTGACTGAGCCACCCACGCACCCCTCTTTATATGTTTTAAATAACAGTCATTTATAAGATATGTTTTCTGCAAATATTTCCTCCAAATCTGTGGCTTGTCTTTTCATTGTCTGGACAGGGTCTTTCATAGAGCACAAATTTGAAATTTTAATGAAGTCCAACTTATTAATTCTTTTATCATAGATTGTGTCTTTGGTATTGTATCTAAAAAGTCATGGCCATACCCAAGGTCACTTAGGTTTGCTCCTATGTAATATTCTAGGAGTTTCTAATACACTTTTTGTTGTTCAGTTGGGATAGGAAAAAGAGAACAGTTTAGAGGCAATGCTTGGAGAGAAAATGGCTAAGAATTTTTCCAAAATGAAGGCGGGAAGAAAGGGTACCAGAGGAATAGAACCACTGACTATGTATTCACTGTAAATTACTTCTGTGCAGGAATTAGCAGTAGGAGAATGCAGAGTTAAATGGTATGAACTTTTTTCTCTTTTCCTGTTCCTTATTTAGAATGGAAGAGTTTAAAAAGCCTGTCTGAGATCCATTCACTTTCATTTAGGGTGTTGGGACAAACTAGGCCAGGGAGAAGGAAATAAGCAGATTAATCCAGTCTAATCTCCTTGTCATCTAGAATTCCAGGTAAGTAGACTAATAATACTTACCAAAAGATATTATTTGGGGGGTTCTTACCCACAGAATGCTTTAGCAGGATGTCCTTGTTAAGGATTACTTAGTAAATAAACCCAGAATCTATAGATCTATGATGCATGGTTCCCTAAAGAAGCTCACATAAGTTACTTAAGTCTCTGGAGTATAAAATGGAGATATTTCATAACTTAAGCACTCTTCCTGCCCTGTGAGGTAAACCACAAAACCTTATCAGAAGCCTAGTCTATCATTCTGGGTCAGAGAGTACATGTCTGATGTGGGAAGAAAGGACCCATGGAGCCACCACTGACATCCCAGACCACTGCCTGCTTTGTCCTTGCCTCTTGATTTCTCATGTCCTGAAATTATTAATAGATCTTGTTACAGTGTGGGTACACTTCAGATGTGTCTGATTTGACAATCCAATCTTGTGTATTAGCCCACTCATGAAATCAACAAAGGAAGTTTTGAAATAAAATACATGGTGCTATAGAATGCTTCATTCTATTGAACCATGTGGGGAGACTAGAAAGAAATGCAATAGGCAGCAAGTATTAGCCCTCAGAAATTTTTCTGCAACACTCTAGAATCTGTGAATATCTCTGTGTTCACTCTGCTATAAAATCAATGTATATGATATGATATACCAAGTTAAGAAAATATCCTTAAAAAAGATTGCAAAGACATATGTCAAAACAGGATTAGTAGTTATCTGTGGGTAGTGGCATATGGGGTAATACTCACTTTTTTCCTGTATTTTATCTATTTTCCCAAAATATTTTGTAATTGAATGCATATTTCCTTTTATAAATCATAAATGACAAACTTCAAAAACTATAATCAATCTTGTATGGTATAAATTTATTGCAACTATGTTAAAAAGTTACCCAGCAAAAAGACTGAACAGAAATACACCATATGTTACCTAAGCTTTTCTTGAAATTGCTGGGATTTGAGTGATCTGTTTATATTTTTCATTGTTTCCAAAATTTGTATAATGAACTTGAATTATCTTTATAATTAAAAAAAGCTAATTTCTCATGGAAGAGTATTCAATATGAAATAGATTTTCAACAGGACACTTCTCCTTTTGGGCCTCCTTTCAACCCACTTACTCCCATAAAATAACAGTTAATGTGTAATAGGTATAGAAAAGGTACAAAGCTTGTAGACCTCAGTATTAAGAATGAATGACCTCAAAGTCACCAAGGCCTTTTTCTTTTTATCAAGTTCTCTAAAAATATTGTGAATTCTATAATCCTATACATAGTTATTTAATCCTACTTATACATACTTTATTTTGACTATTTGCAATGATAAGGAAATGAGTCTAAAATTTAAACTAATATATCTTTATCACCACCATCTTTAAAAATTTTTTTTTTATGTTTATTTATTTTTGAGAGTGAAAGTGAGAGAGAGCATGAGCAGGGGAGGGGCAGAGAGAGAGGGAGACACAGAATCCGAAGCAGGCTCCAGGCTCCGAGCTATCAGCATAGAGCCTGACATAGGCTCAAACCCATGACCTGGGGGATCATGACCTGAGCCAAAGTCAGACACTTTAACAGACTGAGCCATCCAGACGCCCCTATCAGCACCATCTTCAAGACAGGTTTCTTTATGTACTGTCTTTAACCATTATGGTCAGTACTAACAAGTCCAAAAATATAAGGCAGTCTCCCTTCTTCTTCCATCATGCTCTAAGATTACAGTAACTTCTGGAGAATAGTTAGTCCCATGCTTATTTTTATTTTCTTGAATAGCAGTTTCAGGGATATGGTTCAGGAAAAACCAAAACATTCGGTCTACTGCCAGAGCCAAAAGCATAGATTCAAGCCCATGTGATCATACAGCTTTGCTCAGTTTCATGGATACAGACTAGCCTTAGCTTCTGCTTGAAAAGACAAAGGACCTGCATAAATTATCACTATTCATTCATTCATTCAGTAATCCTTAGTGACAAGTATGGTGGAAGGGGGGGGTGATTTAGGAGTATTGAGTGATGAGCAAGACCAACACAGTTCCTGATATTGCTGAATCTGACATTTTAGTATGAGGAGACATTAAGTATATATTTAAGTGTATATTTATAAACTATGATAATGGCTACAAAGGATCCTATGGAAAAACAGTATGGGGGGACCTGATTTAGGTTAGAGAGTCAAGGAAGGCCTCTTAAATGACATTTAACCAAGACTGACTTATGAGTAGGAGAAAAGGGAATGTCTGAGTTGGAGGGAAGAAGACGGGAGAATGTCCCCTGGAGTGTTAGAGGAACTGTGGAAAGCTGGCATGGTTAAACCAGAAAAAGTAAAGGAGACTGGAACAGAGGACAGTCCAAGTGTCCGGGAGCACATACATTTTGAAATTCATATCAAAGAGCAATGGAAATTCATTCAAGGATTCTGAACAGGGGACTAACTCTTCCCGGAAAAATAAAATAAAATAAATGCCATCCTCATGTTCAAAGTAATAGTAATGTCATGTCAGAGTCGAAGTACCAGATTTCATCTCTTGAAGGACATAACTGTATGCGGTCTGTATGAACATCAGGAAGAAAGTTTGAGTCTTTGGAATCAAGTACTTCTTCTATAGCATAGTGGTTAAAACTTCAGGCTTTGGAATCAGATGGTCCCACATCTGCCTGGGTGCACGACTCTAGGTAAGCTTCTAAATATTCCATGGGAATAATAATTTGTTGTTGTGAGAACTAAGTGAATAATGCATATAAAAGTGTACATGGTGTCTGTACATGGTAAGTGATCAAGTATAATAGCTATTATTTCCTCACTGCCATAGGAAAAGAATAAACTCATCACACAGTGGACCTTTTTGCTCCTTACATAAGCTAATGCTGGACGCATTTTTAGTGAGCTAAATTGTACTCAGTGTTTTCAGAGTAATGAGCCAAATACATTAACTGTTCTGGAAACAGATGAAGCCTGACTATTTTGACTAAATATAGAGATAATTAGAGTCTAGACTCTATCTGTTGATAGGGCTTAGGGAAGCATAATGAGAATCATCACGCCATAATAGAATAATACGTGAGGCTAAAACAAATCAGAAATTTCACAACCCAGATGAAAAACAACTAATTTTATTGATGTCAGAAATACATTATTAGCTGAGTCTTCTTACGATCTTATGATGTTTGTTTCATGTTGTAACAGCTTCTTAATAGTGTAATCAATTATGTCTTTCTGTTTTGCTACTAAAGCTTTTTCTTTCCTCCCCATATAGTTTGGTAAAATTATCAAGTGTCAGATAAACTCCTTTTTCTGTAGTTATATAACATGCCTTAGAAGCATTCATTCTTTAATGCAGTTGAGTATAGAGATGAAAGGTCCTTCCTTACAGGTACTTTGTATTCAAAGCCAGTGAAATATTTTCCATAGGGATGGCTTTGACTAGTTTTCCTGATATCAGGTTTAACTATCTATTTTCAAATTGCTAGTACAGCAATTTGCATTACCAGAAAGCTATGTTATTAATACACACATAAATAAGTGTACAATGCCAATATGTTGCATAGAAAGGAGAAAAGGATGGGCTACAAAATACCGGACTCAGCCTGGCCTCAGGACAGGGAACTAGGTGTAAATGTTAGAATCGTATGGCTCCTATTCATCTCCAGTAGCGTGGGAGGAAGTGATAGGATGTTACCAACACTTAACATTGTCTTTATTTTACACTTCAGAGGTAGGGTGCAGTTCAGGGTCTATAATACCAAACTATGAGCAAATGAAACGATTGAATCGGGCGAGCTTCTTTTGGCCTAAGCTTGGAAACTGATTAGTATTTGGAATACAGTACAGGTTTGCGAATACCACTGATCACTACCAGTCTATGGTTAATTTCTTACTAGTCCTTGGTGAATTGAGAAAGAGAGACAATATGGTGAGTCTTTCATGAGTTCTTTGGGGGTTTTATTCTGAATTTGTGCCCTTCTATTCTTTTTTAGTGGCATAACAGTGGCAGAAGATGGTTTGAAAAATATTTTAAAATTTATTTATTTCACTTGTAAGATCTAAAACTCTAGGGTCCACTAGTATTTACATACTGCAGCAATGATGATCAGGAAGATAAAAAGTCAAAATAGGCTTTTTAAGCCAAAGTATGGGGCTCCCCCAAAATCAGATTATTAAGCTAATAATTGGAAGACTTGGAAGTTGGAAGACTAAACATTGGAATCTGAACATTGGAATCTAAACATTGGAGACTCTGATTTGAATTAGACCTGCAGACTTAGACTAAGACAACATGCAAAACACTTAATCAATGGTATCCCAATATCTCCTCAGAACATACTCTGGAGTGCACTGCCAGGAGTTAATCTTTATTTTGAAGAGATTTGGTTCGGAAGGTACAAGGAAATTAGAAACAGGCTGAGTGGCCAGAGCACTTTGGACACTTAGGACAGCTGCTTTTTTTTTCAACTGGTATTGAAGTCTTTCTATATTTTAGCAACTGGTATAGCCTTGTAGTTACCTAAATATCACCTCTAGGTATTTACAGTGAAGACACATTCCATAAATACAAGCAGGGAGAATGCCTGAGGGCTTTAATAAGAAGGACTTAACCTTTGGTACCATCCCCTTTTCCTGATTGTTTTGTAAATTAATCTTTAAGACCAAGTCTTACCTGTTTCTAAAGGCAGGTTTGGCTTGAGTTTGATCTAATTTCTGTTCTGGAGGATCCCACGGAAGTCATTTTGATTTCATGAATTTTAGCCCTGTTCTTTGAAGGATTAATCTTACTATATGGATCTAAATTCCAAAATCTGCCTTTTGTAAATTATGAAGAAGGCCAGGTCAGTTTCTCCATTTACCTTCTTCTCCAGATAGTAACCCTGCTGGGTTTGACCTCATGGTTAATAGTAAATAACATTTCAGCATACTTTGTTTTTCTCCATTTTTAGAGAGAAAAAGAAAGGCACTGGGAGAATGTGATCTGTCCCAGAGCCACTGGGATATAGCAAGACACTAAAGGGCCTCCAGGGCCCCCAGTTCCCAATGTTTCTACTGCCTCCAACAGATTGTTTGTTTGTTTAATTCCTTCTCACTTTTCTCAGAACTACTTACCCTGTAGGGTGCATCTTTGAAATAAACCACTATAGTTATTCAACTCACATCCTGAGAAAAATGCCCTTCTCTGCACCAATAGTATAACATTCTAGAAATTGTACTTATAATCTTTAAAAAGGGAGTCAATAATACTTAATTTACAATCGAATCTCAAATGATCTTTTATTGTTCTATGGTTGCTGGGGTGGAAACATTCATAGTCTCTTCAAGGAATTATAATGTAGTTATAATACACTTTAATATCCTCAGATAAAATGTGTTATATCAATGCATTATAATTAAAATGCATTATTAGAGAATCTCTATTTGCTTTTGCTATATTTAACATTTTTAATTTGCAACATATTGCTATCTCTAATTGCTCTTTCTCAGAATTACTGTGTGAGATGAATGAAAATTATACTTGTGTGCATCATCCTTCTTTAATAGGAAAGGAATGGAAATTCAGAAGACTTGTTTAGGTCACACAAATGAGAGATAAAGACCAGATGTGAGACTTCTGGTGCTGGCAACAAGGTAACATTAGAAGCCTTGAAAAGCTAAACATTCTAGACAGTTGATTCGAAGAAAGCAAAAGAAGTCCCTAGTTTCCAGAAATGTAGTGAAGACGGTAGACCAGAGGACTAAGGGTAGGTGCCGCAATGGAGTGTGGGTGAGAATCAGGGCCTTGCTCTTGATAAACTAGAAGGCTGGTTTGAATGTCCATGATGAAAGGTAGACAAAGCCTGTTATGGACTGAATGTTTGTGTCACTCCCACTCCCCCATTCATATGCTGAAGCCTTAACCCTTTTTGTGATGGCATTTGGAGTAGGGACCTTTGGCGGTATTTATGGTCAGATGAGGTCATGAGGGTGGGGTCTTGGTCTGATGGGATTAATGCCCTTGCAAGAAGAGACACCAGAGAGCTTTCTCTGTGTCTCTGCCATGGGAAGACACCTTGAGAAGGCTAGCTGCAAGCCAGGAGGAGAGTTATCACCAGAACCCTACCCTGCTGGCACCCTCATCTCAGATTTCCAGGCTTCCCAAGTGTGAGAAAATAAATTTCTGTTGTTTGTGCCACCCCGTCTAGGGCATTTTGTTATGGCAGCCCATGCAGACTAATAGAGGGTGCAAATGAGGAAGAAAGTTGGAACTCTTCCCACATAAAGCTGATGCTCTAAAAGGACTGTACCTTCAGTACAAGGAGGACAAAGAAATAAATTTGTTTCCTAGAAAAGAGAGATAACAGATACATTTATATGTTTTTCTGCCTGGGTTCTGCATAGAAAAATCAAACCAGACGTCATCTCTGATGATTTAATACTGTAAATCTGTGCCTCAAATAGCGCTAAGGTTTGAACTTTACCTGCCCTATTAGGTTAAACCCTCAACCCCAGATTGAGGAATTAATATAAAAATTGTCTCTAGGGCAAAAATAGCCCAACTTAATGCCAAAAACCTAGTACTTTGGAGGGACACTCAACAAGGCAATCGATAATGGGATTTTCACAGTAAAAAAAAAAAAAACAGTCATGCTAAAAAAGAGAACTTATGATAAAAAATTACGAAGTGTGTAAGGAAGGCATTCATGATGAGTGAGAGTGAGCAAAAATAGCAGAATTACCACCCAGACTGGAGATAAGAGAATGACAATCTGAAACAGAATATAAATTAAGTATGTTTAAAATCATAAAGATGGGAAAGAATTGAAACCCCAAGACGGATCAAAAAAATATAGGCCCCAAATAGTCACATTCTAAATTAAGAATAAGAAAGAGAAATACAGATCATCTTTTAAACTGATAAGTGAATAGTAGATTAGACAGTTGAATAATTGCTGAACTAGACACTCAGTCTGAGGATATTAGATAGAATGTAGCATCGGAAAATTAGGAGATAGAAAAGAAAGCCAAGCAAGATTTACAAAACATGGAAGGTAGAATTAGAAGGTCCCCATTCCCTTCATAGGAAGGAGTGCTAGAAGGATAGAATAGAAAAAATGGGGAAGAAGTATTTGTGAGAGGCTGTGAGAGTTTTGTAGAAATGATGCAACATGTGAATTTATAGAATCAAGAACCGCATCGTGTCCAAGGATGATAAATAAAAAGAAATCTACACCTAAACACATCACAGTGAAGCTGTAGAAACTAAAATCTTAAAAGCAACAAAAAACAAAATCTGTTTTATCAACAAGCCACAGCTATTAAACAGAAAATTTGTTAATTAAAACAGTGGGAAGAGATATTCAAAGTGCTAAGAGAAACTAACTATAAACCTAGATTTGTATTCTCAGCTAAATTGCTATTTGAGAATCTCTTTTGCACTAGAGCTAGAAAGTTTTATCATTCAGAGAACTACAAGTGATATACTTCATAAAGAAGGAAATTGAATTTGTGAAGAAGGAATAAATAGACAAAAGAAACAGTGATGAGCAATGACATTCATAAAGATGTGGGTATATCTAAGCATTTGCAATGACAAGAGTGACATACTTGAAGATACAGAAACAAAACAAAAATACTAGCACACAATAGAATGTCAAAAATTCAAGTTTGGAGTTAAAGCATTCTAAGAGAGTAAAATATTGATTGAGTTTAGATGTTGTGATGTCAAGAATTCATGTTAAAAGTTTAACGATATCACTAAAGGAAGAAAAATAGAATGCATAACCTTTAAATGAGGGACAGTGAAGGATAAAGAAAACTATCAATTAGGTAGAATCCTGACAATAAGTAGAAGAAACAAAAAAAGTGTGTTAAATAGAATGCTTTAGGTGACAAAAATCAACCCATATATATCCATAATCATAATAAATATAAGTAAACTAAATTTCCAGTTAAGAGATAGGATTAGAATGAATTTTTAAAAAATCAATTCCATTCATTGCTTATAACAGATACACTTAAAACATGACACAGAAAAGCTGAAACTAAGAACATGGAAAAAACATGACACAGAAAAGCTGAAACTAAGAACATGGAAAAATTATTCCAGGAAAACACTAATAAAAAGAAAGCTGAGGGGTGCCTGCGTGGTTCACTTGGTTGAGTGTTGTCTTGCATTGTGAGATCAAATCCTCTGCAGGGTCGTGTGCTGAGTGTGGAGCCTGCTTGGGATTCTCTCTATCCCTCTCTCTGCCTCTCTCTCTCTCTCTCTCTCTCTTAAAATAAATAAATAATCCTAAAAAGAAAAAAAGAAAGAAAACTGATATAGCTATAACATATCTGACAAAATAGCCTTTAAGCAAATTTTAAAGTATATATATTAGGGAAAAAACACACTATGTAGTGAAAAGGAACAAAATCACCAAGAAGATACAAAGTTGTAAACTTCAAAATAATAAACCTAAAATAATAAAAACAATTGGCAAAATTACAATGAAAACTTGACAAGTCCATAATCATATTATAAGACTTTAATACAGTTCTTTCTGTAATTCATGGATTAAGCAAATAAAAAAATTGTAAAGATGGGGCACCTGGATGGCTCAGTCAGTTGAGCATCGGGCTTCGGCTCAGGTCATGTTCTTGCAGTTTGTGGGTTTGAGCCCCGCATAAGGCTCTGTGCTAACATCTCAGAGCCTGGAGCCTGCTTCAGATTCTGTGTCTCTTTCTCTCTCTGGCCCTCCCCTGCTCATGCTCTGTCTCTCTCTGTCTCTCAAAAATAAGTATGTATTAAAATTTTTTTAAAAAAAAATTATAAAGATTTAGACTATGTTTCTGGAAAATTAACAAGTTTGATCTACTATACTTATGTAGAATCCTATACCTAACAGTTAAAAAACACACATCCTTTTTTTTTAAGTTTTTTGTTTTTTGTTTTTATGTATTTTGAGAGAGAGAGAGAGAGAGACAGAGAGGCACAGAGACAGAGAGAATTCCAAACAGGCTCCTCACTGTCAGCACAGAGCCTGACATGGGGCTCGAACTCACAAACTATGAGATCATGACCTAAGACCAAATCAAGAGTGGGACACTCAACCACCCAGGTGCCCCACACATTCTTTTTAAACACATGTATGTCATTTACAAAAACTGACTCCATAAGCTTCCAAAACAATTCTTAACAAACAGTGTTCAACTTAGATTCTACATCGTGTAGATAATATTCTCAAATCTCAATGCAATAAAATGAAAAATGAATAGCCAAAAGAGTGTCCTCCTTCTCTGTTTAGGAACTTAAAAACATAATTGTAAATAATTTATGGGTCAATGAAGAGATTATTATATCAAAACTTGTGGGTTGATCTAAAGATCTTTAAACACATTGACTACATATGTTAGGTATAAAAGACTGAAAATTAAGAATCTTTGTAATTTCAAAACTTAGGGGAAAGATCACTTACAAGTAAGCAGGATGAGCTTTCCATGTTTTGTAAACTTGTGGTGGTGACTTACCCCCAATCAACAGCTAAAAACACTTGACCCACCCGTTCACTGCTTACTGGTTAAACACCCAGTTAGACTGCCTTCAAATACTGGTTCTATCACTTATCAGCTATATGGCCCATAGGCACATTGTTTGACTTCTGTGGGTCTCAGTTATCACATCTGTGTAATAGGAATCTTAACATACAGGGAGTTCTCACTATCTCAATATTTATGATTCAAGCTTTTGTAGAAAAATAAACCATGCCATAATATGAACATATTGATTAGTGAATTGACCTCTTTAACTGACCCCTCCCCACTCAAGTGCCTTGGCTTTGCCTGTCAAAGACTGTCAGACTCCCACTGAAGTGTCCCAAACTGTCTGCATTTTCAGATAATGGTAACGACCACTAGGAATATAGTGCAACTGACTGTAAAATGAGAATGTAAACAGTGCAAATGATGCAGGATGTCATGAGGTCAGCAAAAGTGAAAAACTATTTGACTTACACACAAAGCCATTGGTAAATATCTGACAGAATTAAACACGTTAACACTCCATGAAAAGAAAATTAACCAGAACAATGACATGATAGGCGCTTCAAAGGAGAATAATTTTTACGTCATATTTCTGAGAAAATTCATGAAGAATTCAAATGATTTTACATAGTCAGGATTCTTTATGATCATGTTGAAAATATAAATGTAAAAAAAAGGATATTGCATTATGCAATCATGTCATTTTCTAGGAAAAAGTACACTCATCCTCGAAAAAAACCCCATTTGAACTATTCTTTGTTAGTTTTAAGAATTAGCACAAAGTTGAAATTATACTATATATGTGTTGTTGATTAAAGGTAAAATAAATAGGGGCGCCTGGGTGGCTCGGTCGGTTGAGTATCTGACTTCGGCTCAGGTCATGATCTCGCGGTCGTGAGTTCGGCATCGAATTTCCCTTACTAGATTGCAATCTCCTGACAGCTCGGAGCCTGGAGCCTGCTTGGGATTCTGTGTCTCCCCCTCTCTGCCCCTCCCCCACCCATGCTCTGTCTCTCTCTCTCTCTCTCTCTCTCTCTCTCTCTCTCTCTCTGTGAAAAATAAATAAACTTAAAAAAAAAAGGTAAAATAAATATATGGTGCATTGTTAGTTTTTAAAGATAATGATCAAACACTTTTCCCCAACAATTTACCACGAAATGATGTTTTCCATCTAAAGAAGCATCTTTTAACTGGTCTTTTCCAGCACCAATTATATGTTGATAAGGAGGACCTTATGAACCTACATATGAGGTTATTGTGAAACCTTAGTGGGATAATTTATGGAATTACGTTGTGTCTGTTCCATAGTAAACATTCCAAAAATCTTAGCAGTTCCTGATCCTGTGCTAAGTTAATGGATCAAAAACTTTAAAAAACCTTTATGGAAGCTCTCAGTGTACTTTTCCAATATGGTTACCCAATGTCATCCTCATAAACTCCAGATATTATTCAAATTAATCCCTTCTCCAACGTCCACATATTTCCAACACAGTCTATCTTATGTTCTTTTTTGAACACCCCACCCCCGCAGATCTGCACATCCAGATTCTTCAAGTTTCAGTTTAATACTATTTCTTATAAAAGTTCTCCAGCACTGTAATTAGAAATAATCCCGTTTTCCCTGTAGTCTATATTCTCAGTAAAATGTGTAACGCTCTGATGGCCCATCACATGTGATTTAGAAAAGTGTTGCTTATGTCTGATTTCCCTTACTAGATTGCAATCTCTATTAAGATTAGGTCCTATGAATACTCTGGTTTCTCTTCAGATCGCATAAATCTTTCGCCTTTTACTAAAGATTAGGTCCTATGTTTATCTTATTATCCTCATAGCACCTTGCATTGTGACTGGCACGTAATATCCTTTCATCCACCCGTTCATTCACAAACATTTACAGAACGCCAAAAATAGTCAGTTTTTAATTACTGTGCATTCAATGAGTGAATGAATTCAAGATAGAGCAGTGTGTTAAGCAAGTATAATGGGAAGTTTTCTTTTGGCTTGCCTGCAAGATCTCTTCCCAATCTTTATTCTAAACTATGATAACATACAGGATCCTGAGTGTGTGCCGTTTCAGAGACGTGCTTGAGGGAGTAGCATGTGTTATTCATTACATCACATATAACCTTTTCAAGTTTACAATCAATCTTGCTTGGAAGCCTGGTGTCATTTAAAAAGTACGGCAGTGTGCTGGAAGGAGAGACCATCTGAGCTGGCTACAGTCTGTGAATCCAAATACCCTATTTAAAGGTCCAAACATGAAGAAGGAGGATGTACTAAACATCATTTTCCTTCCAAGTGATTGAAAAGGGATGGTACATTGAAGCTTTGTTGGGTTTCAATGCATTGATTTTCTCGCTACCTATTTTTCTCAGGTTTGTCAGGTACTTAAGAGTCTATTTCAAGTTGCCTGCAGACTCCTTTTCTCATGTTTCTTAAAACTATTTGTGATTAAATCACCCACATTGTCTTCCAAGCTCTAATGATTCTCTTCCTGCTAAACCCATTTTTTTTTCTTTATTTTATTCCGTTTCTCACATCTTCATTTTCCAATACATTGCTTGCTTTTGGTATCGCCGTCAATTTTTCTGTTTCTTGATTCTCATACATTGTGATATTTGTTCACCTATCTACTCATCTGGCATACAGTTACTGGGCTCCTTCCAGTGTCAAACTGTGCTCTAGTCAGAGATAAGACCCCTACCTACACTTAGAGAGAATGCAGTCCAAAGTGGCCGTGGAAGACTGGGGAATGTAATGTCACAGGACATAATGAGCAAGCACAGGGTACCTCCATGCATATATCATGTAGGCATCTCTATCAGAATGCTGCAGAAGTACCTTAATTATGGGGTAAAATTGCTAAGGATAGCTAAGGATTCTTGGAAGACACTAGTATTAAACTGAGATTTCACGTCAGCAAAGGGTGAAAAGAGGAATTTCTGGTGTACCAGACAGAATGACAAAGGCAACAGGACGGTAATTGCAAAGATACCTGATTGAGGACAGTATTTCTCACTGTTGTCTATGGCCCAGGTGCATCAGAATCATCGAGAATGCTTTAAAATTACAGATATACTCCTTTACCTCCAAATCTATTGAGCTGGAATCTTTGGAAGTAGGTGAAATCTGTCTTTAAAAAGCACCGCAGATTATTTATAAGCATGGCAGAGCTTCCTAACTCCAGAGATAAGGGAGCATGCGTAGGTAATAGGCATATTCACTGACATAAATGAAGAAAGGATGTAAGGAAAAAGGCAGCTGGTGACACCCCTCAACAATTATTAATATTATTTCATACCTTATATGGTTTGCATTTGAGATGTGGGTGTTAACATTTTGGTGGGTCTACTAGGTGCCAGACACAGCACTAGGTATTCTCCGAATGGAATCACTTTTCTTTCTCAAAGCAGTTAATCCATTTTTTATGCTTCTACACCTGGGCTGCTGAGTACTGTTAGAGAAAGCGATACAACCACGCAGATCCGTTTCACCACTAGTGTGTGGTCTGCACCCTCATTTAAGCCCTCAACATCATCTGACCACTCTGTATTTCTCTAGTCATCTCCCATTATCATGTTAAAATGCAAATTATGACTCAGCAGGTCTGGGTAGGGTCTAAGTGTCTGCATTTCTAGCATGCTCTCAGGAATACTGATGCTGTTGTCCTAGAGCTCAGGTTGGCAGGATGAACTCTAGATGAGAGAATGGGTAGGAGACTGGGTACAGATACAGTTATTCTGGAGGAGGGCAGAAAGAAGTTTATGGGTCCTTCTCTCAGTGTAGGACTTGAGTTTATCTACTAAGAATTAGGACCGAGGTAGTGTAGCGGGAGACTTGAAGAGAATGAAGAAAGTTTGTGATAGCTGTGGTAAAGAATGAAAAAAGTTTTAGAAGCTCAGCTCAAAAAAGGAAGCCCGCCCTTCCCTGCCTCTTCAGGTACTTGGCTTTATCAAGCTTCCCTGTGTCTTCTCTGACTGCAAACCCTCTCTTTCTTTTGAGTGCTCTTACTAACCTTTTAACATGTTTTAGTCTCTTCCATTCTAAATCAACAAACATTCAAACCATTGTTTAGAACTGCACTGTATCCTCTTGTCCCCAGATGGTGAATGCCTTATGCTCTTTTCCTCTTCAAAGCTAAAAATCTTCAAAGACTTTCTTACATTGTTTTTATTTTGCTCCCATTCATTTATCAACCCTATTTTAAAAGATAATATTAGCTGTCCCCACAGTCCAGTCTCCCCATTTTCCATAGAAATAGCACCCCAATATTTAGCTGGGCACTGGACTTTCTAGATAAAGACTCTATTTCCCAGCTTCCCTTGCTGTGCTGTGTGTCCATGTCTCTAGATTCTGACTGATTGGATAGGGAGTAGTATGTGTATCTTTGGAGAAATTATCCTAAAATGAGAGAGTATGCACTTGTTGTTTTTTATCTCCTTCCTACTGGTAGAATGTGGATGAAATAACTCAAACACTGGCAGCTGACTTGGGTCATGAAAAGAACTTGGGAACATGGGAACCACACATGACATGGGAACAAGGTGGAAGGCTCTTGGGAATTGAAACAATGGAATACCATTCCAGACCGAACTGATAATCCTCAGATATCTTGGACTTGAATAAGAAATATACTTCTGTCTTATTTAAGCCAATGCTATTAGAGGCTTTTAGCATCAGAATCCTAACTAATAATCTATAGCAATCTGACAATAATTTTTTGCTCCTGATACTGTTCAAACCATCAGTGATAATTTTTGCTACTATTCAAGGCATGTGACACTGTTGGCCACTCCCTTTCTTCTAAAGATTCTGTCCTTTGAACTTCTACGAGACCGTATTATCTGGGTTTTTACCCAAACTCTCCCCTGCTTCGACATACCCGTTAAGTCAGAGTTCTCAGCCATAGTTGTATATTACAATCACCTGGGAAGCTTTCAACAAATGCTCGTGCTGGGACCCCAGCTCCAGAGATTCTGATTTAATTGGTCTGGGGTAGGGTTCTAGCATCACTGTTCTTTATGAGTTCCCTGGTGATTTCAGCATGTAGCCATTTTTCACAGCCACTGCCTTGAGTATTGCTGGGCCTAAGGCCACTGTAGACTCTAGGCTCTTATTTTCTGCTCTGTGCATTCACCCTGACCAATATCATCTGCTCCTAGTTTCAGTTAGCATCTACATACTAATGACTTTCAAACTGATATCTCATGAATGTCTCTCTTGAGCTTTAGATCCATATCTGCAACAGCCAACTGAACAGCTCCAACAGATATACCATTAATATCACATGATTATCACATGTAATTTTTTTTCATTATTTCTGCCCGTTGCCTCCCCCAAAAGTTCTTGTTCCTCTTCCTGTGCTTATTATCTATGTGAATAGCACTGTTATCCACATGGTTATAAGAGCTAAAAATTTCAGCTTCCTCCTATTCCGTTGGTGTCCCCAACTAAGCAATCATTACACTTAGCTTCTACATTTTAATTCTCTTTTCTCTATCTCTACTGCTCTTTCCTGGTTGAGGCTACCACTCTTTCTTGCATATACTGGTTTCTCTACAGAATCTTGCTCCTTCTCAGTCCTTTCTCCACATAGCAGCTAAAGGAAACATTTGAAAACACACGTCCAATCATGACACTTATTTGCTTAGACTCTTCAAGGGTTCCCTTTTGCTTTGAGATGGAAGACAAATGCCTTTGTTAGACCCACCAGACCCTTCATGATATATCCCTACTTTCTCTCTCCAAACTCATGGCTCACCATTCCTTTCTGCCTCTATGCTACTGTATAGGGATAAGGAATTGATGGTAGTTTCCCAAATTCATATGTTCTTCCCTGCACTAACCCCTATAGATACTGAAATGTCCTGCTTTCTTATTTGGCTGGTCATACAGTTCCTAAATGTCCCTGAGTATAGGGAGCTATATCTTGATCACCCTTCGTACACAGGGGATATAGCACATAGTCGAGGTTATAATCAACACTACAACAAATATTACTGGCTACTTACTATGTTCCAAATGTCATGGAGCTTACATCATAGTGGACTCAATTAATATTTAGTAAATGAAAATAGATTCTTAATGATCTTATATGTGGGCTCAGAGAGGTTTAATAATTATTCAAGCACCCCAGCAAAAAATATGACTAAAATTATAGTTGATGTAGGCTTGCTGGCTCCAAACTCATGTTCTTCCCAAATGTACATGTACAACTTCTACACAAAGACTCTTTGTGAAGAGGCTCATCTAATCCTTTGAAATATTTTCTAGTTTATCACGGACTTCCTGGCTTTTCTAATTAGTCTGTGACTTCTAACTAGCTTATAAAACAGCAGTCTGAAGTTGTGTTCATCTAAAAGCAAAACAGTTGGTCAATTAAACCAATTTAGTAAAAAAGAAATAAATAATTGAATTTCCTGGAGGGACAACAGTTGTTTTTTTTTTTCTAAGTAATTGGTTTTGTATCAATGTAGGCATAGTCTTACACTCCAGAATGTTTTTTCCTCTTTCTATTTGGACTTGGAATTTGAAAGTGACCTTTACTGTGCTTTGCTCCCTCAAATTATACAAAAGATTAATTATAGGTCCAAAGACAGGTTAACTATAGGAGCCAGGTAAGTAAAGCAAATGAGTGGGGATGAGTGTTGTATAATAAATACAATAGCATACACATGATGATAAATGTATGTTGTGGTAATTTTGAAATGACATACAGGACTATGGAAGTGGTGGGAAGAGATGATTGTGGAAATGGCTGACCAAAAAGGAAGAAATATGGACCACATTCTGGGGAAGAGAACAAAAGAATAGAGTGATTTTGCTTTTGCTGGGTTTAAAAGATAAAACACTTTTGGTGTGACCAAGTGACTATGGCAACCATCTTGAACTGGAGCCTGAGACTGAGTAAATTAATTCTATAAGGAGTTTGATCTACATGCTGAGGAGAAGCAAAGAAATAGCTAGAAAAATCCACTCCTAGGTGGAATGAGTCTTGTTGATGAGGGAGCATAAGGCAAGCTGACAGACCGCAAACAACCTTCCCCCACCGCCAGGTGAGATATGTGTGATATTCCTTGGGCACTCCTGGCTGCCCAAGAACAAAGGAAAGGGGAAATACAAATGGTTAACTGATAAAGATCATAGTCTTGCAGGACTTGAGTCTCCATCTATTTACAAATATCTTACTAAAAAGGCAATCAAGAGCCTAATCTCCAGAAAACTATAGGCTCTTATTTCCTGGAGTCCCAACATCATCCCTCCATAGTGATGTGGGAAACAAAGGCAGAAGGAAATGGCAGATAGAACTAAATTTCTTTATAACGTGCAACCCATTAACAAATACTTGAGGCAGACAAACAAAACATTTCACCAGGAACTCCCTACTGTCTTAATGCTAGTGCTTTGCTGGGGTGAGGAGAGAAGGGTGGAGAAACCCTAGCTGACAATAGCTAGGCCTCCAGTATCCTGGGAGTTTTCTTTAGCATAGGAAAATCTCATTGGAAACTTCTCCTGGACTTTACCTCCCCCAACTACATAGTCTGTAACCAGTCTCTCCTCACCTTCCCGGGGGCAGCTCTTCCTGCCCAAGGTCCAGTCCCCGTGCTTTAATAAAATCACCTTTTTGCACCAAAGATGTCTTCAAGAATTCTTTCTTGGTCATCAGCTTTGGACCCCATGCACCCCACTGTCCCCCCTCAAAAACCTCATTAATGTAAGTAGCTCATTGCCATACCTCCATGCAAGCTGTTCACCCAGAGTCCCACATTTGGTGGTGACTGGTTAACATCTGGGAGGAGAATAACAGCCCCAGGACCAAGACACCATCATTGTTCTGTAGCACAGGAACTGAGGGGAAGATGAAACCTAGATGCTTCTCAGAGGTTTACTTTACACAGGGCCAAGTCACCAGAAATCTGGAAGCTAAAATGAAGTACTTACATGCCTTACAAAAAAATTAATCACCATTGTTTCCCGTTAGCTTAATAGTGTTTGATTTTCTGAATCTATCAGTTGAAAATTGAAAATGTTTTAAACTTTTGAAAAATTCTTCAATCTTATCAAAAAAATGTAAAATGAAAGAGATGCCATTTTTCATCAATTAGATCAAAAGATCCAAACTTTTGGTAACATAACCATGATGGATAAGCTGTGAAAAAATAAGCATCCTCAAACGTTTCTGATGAAATATAAGTTGGTTATAATGTTTTTGAAGGGCAATGTGGGACTATTTAATAAAATTAAACATATATGGACTTTTGCCCCAGAAGACCCATTTCTAGAAATTTGTTCTACAAATGTACTTACACATGTGAAAAACAACATATATATGAGGTTAGTCATTACAGTACTGTTTGTAACGATTAGAGATAAGAATCAAACTAAATGCTTCTCAAGAGATTAAATGAAGTATGATACATCCATATGGTGGCATACTATAAAGATGTTAAAAAAAACATTCAGGAATTTTTATTCTGATGTGTAGTATTTTTAAAATATGTTCTTCTGTGAACCAATTATTTTTATGCTATCACTTGTATCAAAAGAGAATGAGACAGAATATATATTTGTATACATGTAACTTTCTGGAAGGGTATGCAGGATATTAATGAGTTATTAAATATTTGGGAAGCAGGCTTGGGAACTTAGATAGGGAGCAAGTTTAAAAAGGAGATTTTTTTAGTGAATATCCCTTTATTCTTTTTATTTTGGAATCATATAAGTATTTTACTTATTCAAAAATTCAGTACATGTATTTAAAAGAAAATAACAGAGTCCTGACTTATTCATTAGAACTAATCATGTGTGTAGGGATCCTGGCACTGAACTGTTGATGTATATTGACCTATTGGGCTTCTTCTACATTCTAGAATTTCTGGTCTATTGCAGTCCTGAAAGCTCAGGACTGCAGTCTCAAAAGAGATATTTTGTGATTAAGGCGGCCCCTACAGGACAAATTGAGAATTTTTTGTTACTTTGTTCCCCCTTTAAAGGCAGAAGAGTTTAAGACACATGGTGAGGGACTGTGATCCTGGGTTTCCCTTTGCTGTGGCTAGAAATGAAAGTTTTAATAATTAATAATGTAAACTCTGCAAACAAAGCTATTTTATAGACAGCAGTTTGGGATGGCAGTGTGTTAAAGAAAGATTCTGATGCTCTCCCTGTCACTCATACCTCTGTAACTAGGCAAAGACCCCCTAACCTCTCCAAGCCTTAGTTTACCCATTTGTAAAATGCAGATACTATCACCACCCTTGTCCATGTGGTGCTCACTAAAGTTTTCTTTTTAAAACTCAGCTACAACGGGTCCATGATATTCAATCCCTATGGCAATCTCAGGTCCCCCAAACTCACTCCAACAGGAAGTGAGCTATTAAAGATCACAGCCCAATAAGACTACTTCAAACAAAGAAAAATGGCCTAGAGAAAAAAACAGAATGACTAGATTGTATCACTAAGGAACTCTAAGACACAATATGGGTAATGTTCTGGTCATCACTGTTGTGTTCCCCATTTTCTACATTTCCCATATAGTTCTTATTATCATTACAGTATTTTTTTAATCAGTGAATAGTTTGTGTATCGATTGAGTGACTAATATTATGATCTAGTAGAAATTGCTCTAATATTTTATTTACAGTAAATATAACACTTACTAAAAATTCCTGTAATTGTGAGGATTCAAGCCTAGATCTGACCAAGATTGGGTATCACCTATGTATCCCAGATTTGAAGCAATAAAGAATAGGTTGCACCCTTCTAGAAAGGGGTAAATTATTTTTAATGTTTTCTGTAGATATGAGCATTTCTTAAGACATATGTACACAAGAAGGATAAGTGTGGAGGCTAGGTACCTATTTCAGTATTCATTCATTTTTCTTTATGTTACACAATTCTAATTTTCCTCAAGGAAATCCTAATCCTAATCCCTGAATCTTAACTCCAACCCTTAATCCACATTAGTGTGGGTAAAGTTGACCCCATCTCTGGCACAAGAAGAGAGATTTGACTCAGACCAAGACAATCAGAACACTATAATCTTCAGACATAATAATACAAACATAAAATTCAATTTGAGTCAAAAATAAGAGGATCTGGTTCAGAAGTTCTTGCTAACCTTGGAGCTGTGAAGTTGGGTTGTTTTTTTTTTTTTAAAGCTTATTTATTTATTTCTGAGAGAGAGAGAGAGCACAAGCAGGGGAGGGGCAGAGAGAGAAGGAGAGAGAGAATCCCAAGCAATTTTGCTCAGTGCAAGCCAACTCAGGGCTTGAGCCCATGACCATTGTGATCATGACCTGAGCTGAAGTCAAGAGTAGGATGCTAAGTCAGTTGACTTAACTACCTAGGTGCCCTTGAGCTGTGAAGTTTTAAGACAAACTCCAGGGGTCACCACACGAAAGAAGCCTATCTAAGATAGAGTGAAGCTGGGGGGAGAGAGAGACAGAGACAGAGAGAGATCTCCATCTCCAAGAACGTTCATGTCTAGTTATGTGAATAATAAATTTCTTCTTTGCATTTTAGTCACGAGGAGTTGGGTTTTCTAGACTTGCAAGTGAAAAAAATCTCACCTAAATCCAATGGGTCTTCAATAAATGAAAAAATGCCTAACCTCACTCACAATATGGAAAATAAAAATAAAACCGCACTGACATACCAGTTTTCAACTATCATATTTGCAAATAACTGATATCTTGATAACTCATGATACTGACCAACTTTGGAGGAATAGTAGTTGTGATATTTTACTGGTGAAAGTATGAAGGTGGTACAATCATAAGGGAGGTAATTGGGAAATGTTTATCACAATTACAAATGCATTTACCTTTTAGTTCCACAATTTCACTTCTACAGCATGTAAAATAAAAAGACATTTATTCATTACAGCACTGTTTGTAACACTAAATATTCAGTCTAAACATCCATTAATAAGGGTCTGGATAAATGAAACAATTAGGTACATCCATACAGAGGAATATATGAGCAGTAAAAAAGAATGAGGAATTTCTTTTTGTGCTAATATGGACATATCTTCAATTTATACTAAGAGAAAAATGTGTAAGTGCATATATTCATGTAAAATATTTGTTTAAAAAAGAGAGGGAGGAAAGAAACATCTTTTCATCATTGCTTACATGTGTATGAATCTTTCAGGAGAGACAGAAGAGAAACAGAGGAGTAGCTATCCATCGGGTGGGACAGTGGAAGATAATATTTAGAGGATAAGATTCAGAGGGAGATTTTTCACTGTATACCTTTTATTTCACTGTATTGAAAAATTTTTGGAATTGTATAAACTCTTCACAAGTATTTTCAACAGATATTTTTTTAAAGCAAGATACAGTCACAGCAGAGTGGGGTTCTGGAATTCTAAGTTCTATGTGGAATGCTTGCGCTGAAATATCAGCCGCATGAATAGAAGGAGCAGGCTTTCTTCCATCTTCTAGAATCTAGCTTTGAAGAGCTGTTGCGCAGCTGAAAAAAGGATATCCTGTGGCAATGGTGGCATCTACAGGGCACACTGAGAATCTTCTGTTTGGTTCTTTTTTTCTTTTTATTTTTTTCTAAGAGCTGGCTGTAAGGCATGATGGGGGTGGTGATTGGTTTTCCACTGGAGTTCCTGAACAAAAGTACTTGGCTAATGTCTGTAGATTTACTGTCATATCCACCTGGATACAAATACTGTCCCTATCACTGACTACCTGTGCAGCTTTAGGCAAAGGCACTGATATCTTTTAAAATCCATAGTTTCTTTACTTGTACAATGTGGATAAAACTACCTGATCATATTGGTGCCTATTAATATTAGAAGTGAATTGAGTCACTGAGGTAGTACCAACCCTGACCCCACCAGTGGCCTGTGAGTGCTCCATGCCTCTGGTATCCCCAGGCCTTCTCTGAAACCACTTCAATAGGAAGTGAGATGCTAAATAAACACAGCCCACAGAAGGGTCTCAAGGATACAGTCCTGGATCTTGCCTGACCAACAAGTGAGGGAGACTGGGAAGAGGCATATAGAGAGAGGGGTAGAGCAGGAGAGAGAAAGAAAGCAAGCAGGGCTTCAGGACGCTGTTTGAACCCTTGGATCCAGACATGCTGGACGCTCTGCATTTATCCTTGACCTTTCCGTTGTAAAGTCAATAAATCCCTTTTTCTAAAGCCAGAGTGAGGTTATGCTTTTGTTTTTGTTTTTGTTTTTTTGTGGGGTCAGGGTGGGGGGGTGTTACTTGTAGTTAAAAGACCCCTAATCATTTCTTATTTTTTAAAATTTTATTTTATTGTTTTATTTTTTAAAATATTTATTTATTTTTTGGGAGAGCGCAAGCAGGAGAGGGCCAGAGAGAGGGGGACAGAGGATCTAAGCCAGCTCTACGCTGACAGGATGACATCAGCGAGCCCAGTGTGGGGCTTGAACTCATGAGCCCCGAGATCATGACCTGAGCCGAAGTCAGACACTCAGCTGACGGAGCCACCCAGATGCCCTGACCCCTAATCATTTCTAATGCAGCATATTAAAAGCTTCTCAACCTTACTCATTATAAAGATAATGCATTAAAAATGAGATAGTATTTTCCACCTGGTGGCAAAAAAATAAAACTAAAATTGATCACCCACTATATTGGCCAAGTTGTGGGGAAATATTTTATTTTACTGGGAAGAGCGTGAATTTAACAATCCCTAAAGATGGCAAATTAGACATTATTTGTCTAATTGCAAATATATGTATCCTTTGACCTCGTAATTATGCTTTTGTGTAATTTGTCCTGCAGGTGTATAAATCCACACGTGCAAGATGAGACGTGCACAAGGTTATTCAGTGGAGCAGTGTTCGGAAGTGCAAACACTCAAGAATCAACCTAAATGTTCGTCATTCATGGAGAACTGGTTTCCCTCACGTAGTGGAGAATTCTAAACCCATTAGAAGAACTAAGTTTCTTTAAGAACGTATCATGGAAATCTCTCATAATATATAGTTGTGTAGAAAAAAAGGAACAGAGGAATGTGAATAGCAGGCTGGAAATGGGATTAAAAAGGAATGGGGGAAAGGAATCTGTGTTAATATTTAGCTGCATATGCATTACAATCTCTGGGACCATAGACAAAAAAATGAATTACCATAGTAAAGGTTATGAGGAGAAAATTGGTAGAATTACCATGGTAAAGGTTATGAGGAGGAAATTGGTAGAATTACCATGGTAAAGGCTATGAGGAGGAAATTGGTAGATAAGGGAGGGGAATGGAGGGAGATTTTTTTTCAAAGAAGACTTTTTGGTACATTTTAATTTTTTGAAACCTATGCCTGTATAACCTATTCAAAAATGAAAGACATAAAATTTCAGGGGAAAAGAGTCCTAACTTATATGTTGAAGCCAGGGAAATTAAATCCATGAGTGGGAGGGGGGTCTTAGACTGAATTTTATGTAGACTGGACTCCATCTTCTAGAATTCCTGATCCTTTTCAGTCTTGAGATCAGACTGCAGAACTAGAGAAACATCGTGTGGTTATAGCGGCACCTACAGGACAAACAGAATACCTCAATTTGTTTGTCCTTTGGGTCCAGGGAATGGGGAAGAATAGGAGAGGAGTTTAGCAAAGCATAGGTAGGAGAAGTGGTGATTTTTCCCATTAGGATTGCTAGTTATTGTGAGTATAATTTTTACATAAACATTGTGGAAGCATAGGCCTTAGAGATAAACAACATTGGTTGCAAATAGCGGCTTTGTCATCCACTCTTTATTACTCCCCAGCTGTGTGGCTTTAGGTAAAGGAACTTAATATTTCTGAGCCATGGTGCGTACTCTTGTAAAATGTGAACTATGCTGTCTATATTGCAGGTTAGTGTCTCACAGTGTTTTAAGAGACTTATCTTGCTAGAGAAATGCCAAGTCTGGCAAACAACATGCTGCAATTATTCAACGCTTAAGGTAATCCTAACCCCCTATGTCCCCCTCCCCCCACCCCAGGTCCATTCCAACATGAAGAGAGCTGCTAAAGAGATGTAGCCCACAGAAGGGGCCTCCTCCTCCATAGTAACCAGGTCCATAGGGACCATGGCAGATACAGGACAAAGGAGGTCCTTCCAGAGGACCAGAATAGCCAGGTCACATTACCTCCTTGTCAGGGATATGTTCTTCCTCTCCTGTATGTCATGTGAAATGCCATGGACCAGAGACCACTTTATGCCATTTCCCACTCTCCTCCTTGTCCAGTGGATGTTTTGTTGTATTTATTCTGATCTTACTCTGACCCTTCATGTGTGTATTATGGTTATACTGGAACCATAGTTTGCTGGGCTGAGAGGAGTCACATCAGGACCTGACAAGGAGACTGCCCATCACCGAGAAATCTTGGACTTGGACCAATAACTAGATAAGTCACTATGTCTCCTTCTGGGAAGGGGATGAGTACAGTTTTACAGCATGGACTATGGCTGCATTACAATTTTGGCATGTGTGTTTTTCAAGGGATACATGTGAATAAAAGGGTACCTGTGTAGATGTTGTGGTGTTAAGGGAGTAGATTACATACAGCACCAATCTGTGTTGTTCATCAGCCAGTGCTTACTCATCCTGCTCCGTGTAACACCTCTTTGATCTTCCACTGAACAGCCAGAATGCCCATCCCTCACTCACTCCATCTAGTTGGTGGGATTTTGACTCCGTCATGTGACTCGAGCCTGGAAAATCAAAGTACTGAATGCCCAGTTCAATGCAAGTCAGTACGAATTAGGGCAGAGACTGTTTGAAGATAGGGTATAGACAGAATGGATCTGAAGCAAAAGAGTGAGAGGGGAAGCCAGCAAAAGAATGAGAGAGAGAGAGCGAGAGAACACAAATGAGCTAACTAACAAGAGAAATCACAGGCCCTGGTGACATTTTAATCTTTCAAATAAGGCTCATTGAAAGTTCTACATCTACTTCCAAACTTTTTAGTCAGGAGAAAACAAATATCTTCTTGCTTATGCCATGGAATTGGGCTGTCTATCACTTGTAGTCAAAGGCATTCTAATTCATTCAAATGGCTCTTAAGCAAGAATGTTCAAACTCGTTTATAATAAGAAAAATAAAAAACAAAACTGAGATACCTTTTTTTCACTCTCAGATTGATTGACAAAAATCCCCAAACATACTGTGTTGGCCAAGCTGTGGGGAAATAAACAACTTCATATATCCCTGGCAGGAGAATAATCTGGATCAAGCCTTGTGAAGGGCAATTTGGAAATGCCTATAAATATTGCAAATACATGCATTCTCAAATGTCATCAGATATTTCACACACAAGCAAAATGAACTATACATAAGGCTACTTATTTTAGCACTGTTTTTTATAGCAAAGAAATCAACTTACATATTGATCAGTGGAGAACTGAGTCCAGAAGTTTAGGTGCATCCATACAATGGGAATACTTTGAAGCTATAAAAAAAAAGGGGGGGGAGAGAAAAAATGTTTGCATACTAATAAACTTGTTTCCAAGCTACAGCATTGTATATAATAATGAAGATGGGTGAAAATGTTATAGTGTATATACTAACACACAGAATAAAAGAAGGTGGCTTTTAAAAAAAATCTTTTCTTGTATATGAATAAAACATCCTCTGGAAAGTACACAAGAAACTAATAACATTGGTAGTCTTGGTGTGGACTTGGTGAAATGGAAGTTTTTCACTGTATTCTTTTTGTACTTTTCATTCGTTTTTGAGTCACATAAATATATTACCTATTCAAAAAGTAAATGAATTAAACATTGAACAAGTCCTAACTAGTACCCAGGAACTACAGAACAATAAAAACAGGTTATGGATGCTGCCACTGAACTACATAAATTGCAGTCAGTTTGTTGCTTCTTCTAGAATTTCTGGTCTATTGCAGCCCTGAGAGATCTATGCTGTAAAGCTAGAAATAGATGTTCTATGACAAGGGTGGCACCTGCAGGACAAAGTGAGAATTTTTCTGTGTTTTTCTTTTTTTCTTTCATTATTTTACTTTGATTGACAGAGAAATTTAGTAGGGCATGGAGGAGAGGCAGTGAACATGAATTTCCCACTAGAGTTGCTAGATATGAAATTTTTGCTAATAATAATAGAGATATTGCAGAAAAACTATTTTTTTATAAGGTACACAGGGAAGCACTGTGGAACAGAGGGGAAAAGGCAGACTCCTCTTCACAAATATTGGCTGTATCATTCCCCAGCTGAATGGCTTTAGGCAAAGCCACTTCACATTTATTTCTGAGCTGTAGAATCTACATGTATGAAATGATGATAATAATACCTTGCAGGGCTGTTGCCTCCTGACATCTTAAGGGAGATTCACAGCCACAGAAAACTTAACCTAACAAAGAGTAGCCTGCAATTGTACAATCTCTGAGGCTATTCCAGGCCTGCAAACCTACTCCTTCAGGAAATAAGATGCTAAACAGATGCAACCATAAAGAAGCATCTTCACCAAAGGTCCCCACCTCACCTGGGCCCATGGAAGATAAAGAGAAGGGAGAGCCTTCCAGAGTGGTCAGATTGTATGACTAATGAGCTCATTTCACCTCAGAGTCAGCAGTCTTGGTAAGTGTTCAAGGTCAGAGGCCACTGTGGGCTGTTCCCCATTTTTCTCTCTTCCAAGTGGAAGGTTTTTATTTCAATTGTCATTATCTCTCCCTGTAAATGTATAATGTGAGTGATGGTTTTCATTTAATCATCATTTGCTGGACTATGAGAAGCCACATTAGGACCCAACTAAGAATACTTGTCACCTGCAGGTTCTGGACTGGGGCAATAACTGCTTTATTTATGAGCTTAGGACTGTTTATCCCATCTCCTTCTGGGATGTGGATGAACACAACTTTTATTGTAAATAGTGGGGCTGCATTATATTGACATGGCCATCTTTGAAGATGTAGGCCTAGGTAGGAAGGTGTGTGATCCTGTGACTCAGGCCTGGACACATGGAGCAGCACGTCTCCCTGCCCTGGTGATGGTTCAAGGACAGACATGTGATACAAGCGAAGTCAACAAGAATCAGGTCTAGGTCTTTGTGCTGAACTTGGAACTGTGGGGACAAAAGCCTGGTGCTGTCTGGGGCCACTACAAGAGGGAGACCATCTGGGAATAGAGCCAAACAGAGGGAAGGGGAGAGAGACACAAAGAGAGAGAGATAGTAAAACAGAGACGGGAACACAGAGAGATAGGGAGAAAAGCCAGGCTTGATAACATCCTTTGAGTCATTGGGTCAAGGCATGTCTCTCAATACAACCACTGACTTTTCTTTAATGTGAATCTTTTTTCTTCTCTGTTGCTTAAACCAGATTAAGCTGAGTTTTCTGCTACTTTGTAACTGAATTTGTTCTTATTAACTTATATGAATATGTTATGCCCCTTCAGAAAAAAAAATGTGTAAGAAGACTTCATAGAGATAACATTTTTCACCTACTGGATTGACAAAAATCCAAACACTCAATAACATGTGGTTGGATAAGTGGTGAGTCAAAGGCATTCACATAGAGGACTGGATCATATATAAATTGCTACAATCGTTAAGTGGAGAAATTTGGAAAGTCTATAAAAATTACAAATGCATTTGCCCTTTGACCCAAAAAGACTACCTCTATGAATTTAGTATATACATGTACAAGAGAAAGACCGATGTTCTGATTATTCTTTATTTGCTTCTCCACTCCATTTCCATTTTTAGTCCTTTTCTGCCATGCTTTTTGGTCCAGGAGACTGATCTCTACTGAGTGCATCACACAAACTCCTCAGCCTCTGACTACTTTTCAGATGGGATTAATGTTAATGGAGGGATGGAACATCATCAGGAGATTGAGAGGGAGAGGCAGATAGAGGTCAAGATATTATTCCACAGACTCCTGCCTTGACAAGAGTGATTCTGGAAGAGATTTTGTTTCTCTATCACTATAGCTAATGTTAATTGGCCCCTTCCATAACTATAGCCATCACCAGACTCTAATGACTCCAATTCTGCCCCATTGTCCCTAAAGGCAAAATGTTGGTGACAAGTATATTCTACAGCTAATCCCTGGTATTCATCATTTTTTTCAGTTCCCTTAACCCTACTTATCTGTAATAGTTTTATGTTTTTCAATGAAATCAACATTAAATCAGTAGACTGAATGATAGATTGTCCTCTATAACGTGGGTGAGGCTCATCCAACCAGCTGAAGGCCTTAGTAGAACAAAAGTCCAATACTCTGCCACTGATAAGGGAGAATTCTCCTGTTGAAGGTGTTCAGACTGGAAGGTCATCTCTTCCTGGTGTTACAGAAGCTTCTGACCCTCAGACTCAGATTGGGACACTGGATCTGCAGATTCTGGATTTGTCAGCCTCCATAATCTTGTGAGCCAATTCCTTATAATAAATCTCTTTCTATATCTATACTGTTGGTTCTGTTTCTCTGGAGAACCCTAACTATTGTACCATCTACCTTAAAATATTTCCTTCACTAAATTCTCTTCAGTTAAATTCCTTGAATATGTCATTTTTGTCCTGTGGGGGCCTTGACTGATGCATTAACCAGTATCAAGAATGGTCCAAAGGAACATACTCTCAAAATGGATTCTGTTGCCCATATCCTTGATAATCTCACAGATATCCTCTGCCAGAGGAAGTAGTGTACTAGTAATTCATGGTATGTAGCAATGTCATAATTACTCGAGTTACTGGTATAGGATATAGTACAAGTGGATGGCAAGGCATGATCAAATGACTATGGGTCTTGACTGCTCTGGTAACAATGGGGGTTACAATTTTTATCCTGGCTTCTCCTGACTTGGAGAGCTTACAAAAAGAGGGAGGGGTGGGAATTAGCCTAAAGACTTCAACTTTCAACTCAAAGAACAAGAAGAGAATCAAGAGAATCAAGAAGTCTCAGTGGTGGCCTTACATAATTCTTATTTAGAGGGCACAAATGACTGAAAATCAGGCCCAAGGACCAACTGTATGTGTTGTAGAGAAACAGCACTAGCTGAATGTTCAACCTCTCTAGGTGTCATATGCCAATGAAGACACTAGTTAATGAGGGTGGGATTCAGAGACTTGAAATAAGAGCATTTGGGTAACTATACATGAGGCTGAGAATTTTGAATACTCAAAATACGAAATCTCCTTAAATCTTTCCACCCTGAGTAAACAGCCCATCCTTTCCTTCTCTTTCCCCAGGGATCTTGAGTTTCTTTTCATATATTTCCCTTGTTGACTTAAACTTACGGCAGTCACCTCATAAGGGGAGCCAAATCTTCCTCCACCCAGACTCACCAACCCTAATTTACCTCTAGACCCATAATGATACTTAAACACTGGATAGTCCAAAGGGAGAATTGCAAGGTCTTCTCTGGGAGGAGATAAAGTATTTTCATTTGTATTAGCAGGACTATTGGTAAAAAACACTGGCATTGATTCTAAGTGTGTTAGATGAAACATAAGGCTGTATCAGGCCAGATATATTATTGTGAATCCCACAAAGGGTGTGTGGTTTAATGTGTTGACTCAAGCAACTAGCTGCAGTTACTTGAAACCTAGGTGATGGGCCTACAGCTAGTGAGGCCATGATGGTGGAACTTTCTGAGCAAGCTGTAGAAGACATACTTCAAAGGCTTAAGTTGATGGGAATGTAGAAGTGGATCTATTTATACATAGGTTGCATAACCACCTTCCATCCCAATTATAACCAGCAAGAGGACCAGAAGACACTTACCAAGACTTTAAGGAATGCCTTGGTGAAAGGAACAGCAGCATCCTTAAAAAGCACTATTTTGAAAAGCTAGATTTGGTAGGCATGTGATGGGAGACGCCTCCATAGAAATGAGCCTGATTTCAGTGGAAATGGTAGATGTCATCTACCTGGAATGGTAGTTATCAAAGTGGCTTTGCTTGACCATTAGAGATAAAACGGGAATGATTATTTTAACAAGTCACAGGGTGCATATGGTAATCAGAGTATTTTGACTCATAGACCCATTAAATTTACACTGTGCTAATTGGAGCTGGTAAACAGGAAGTAGCAAGCACCTTAGAAAGACACATGCATGCCACACAGGAGGAGACAAACCTTGTGAAAGCACAGAAACCTGTTCTATCAGTGAAGTCCTAGGGGTCAGTGGTCTGGGCATCTGTGTGAGAGACTAGTTGCTACACCCAACAATATCACTGCAAATAAATAGAGACAATGTATAGTGAGCTTCTTTGGAATTTAGAGCCAAGATATTCCATATTTGGCTCCATTGCTGCAGCCCCTTTATTGTTAACCCATAAGATAACCAATTTTGTTGGGGCCTTGAGCAAAAGATAGTCAGGCCAGTGGTATACTGATAAATGTTTAATAACAGGTCTCCAGAGAAAGACAAATATCATATGACTTCACTCATATGAGGACCTTAAGACACAAAACAGATGAACACCAGGGAAGGGAAGCAAAAATAATATAAAAACATGTAGGGGGACAAAACATAAGAGGCTCTTAAATATGGAGAACAAACAGAGGGTTACTGGAGGGGTAGTGGGAGAGGGGATGGGCTAAATGGATAAGGGGCATTAAGAAATCTATCCCTGAAATCATTGTTGCACTATATGCTAATTCACGTGGATGTAAAATAAAATAAAATAAAATAAAATAAAATAAAATAAAATAAAATAAAAACAATAGTTCTCCAGAAAATGCAAAAAACAAAAAAACAAAACAAAACAAAACCCTAATTTGTAGCATTTGCTACCTTTTATGGTGTCAATACTCCCATCATGGCTAATCCCAAGCTACCAATGTGACATCAACTAACTCACAAAATTTCTGAAAATTTAATAGTTGGTTCTTACCAGACAGTATGAGGTAGGTCCAGGATACCATGGATCGAGACTAAGGTGCAACTGGCCTGCTCTTGGGACTTATATGATCCAGCAGTCCTGCCTTTTCTTGACAATGGCAGATAGGGATGCTATATGAATGTTCTGCAAGGCCCAACATCACAGGGAAGATCTTGAGGGTTTTTTTTATTACCAAGTTTTTAATTTTAATTCCAGTATAGATAATATACAGAGAGGGTTTTGAATTAAAGCCTCTTCGGTCAATACATACTGTCCATTTGGCTTGCAACTGGGCTGTAGCTGAAACTGCATTTCTGACCCCTGGACAGCAAGCCACCATGTGATCCAAACTCACTCATTGCCATTCTCTATTCTTCTGTACCCTATTCTGAACCCCAGCACTTAAACTTTAGAGAGTGCACCACCTGGGATTTTTCCTCTCTGGCTTCTAGTTGGGATTGAGCAATGCAAGGAGACTGGAAGTCAGGAGGAGGGAAAGGCCAGACAGAGACTTATCCTCACTACCCCACCCACCCCCCCCACCCCCCACCCCCGCCTCGTTGTGATTCTGCCAATTCCTGTGTTCCTCTATGGTCACAGCTTCTGTCTTCCACATTCCCAGCTCTTGCCAGCCCCAGGTAACACAGTTTTCTTTCCTTTCACTTCAATCCCAGAGATGCTAAACCACCTGTGGATTTGGCTTCATCTCTAGTTTTCACCATCCTTTGAGGATTCCCTTAATCTTGCCCATCCCTCTGTAGATGATCACTTCATTATACTCTCTCCAGTTAAACTCTTTTGAACATATCCTGGTTCCTGCAGGACTCTAGGTGGTGCAATGACTAACATTAAAGAATTAGCTACTACAGCTCCACGTGCAACAGGCAGCAAGGGGACATACTCCAGAGCACAGGTTTGGGGACAGAATGACTGCATTTGGCTCCACCACTCACAGTTTTGTGACCATAGGCAAGTTACACATCTTCTCTTTTTCTCAGATTATTAATCTGTAAAATGAAAATAGCATCCGAATGCAATGGGTTGTAGAAAGGATATGTAATATAAATTATGCATGTGGAAAAAGGCTGTACATGCAAGATGAGTGATAGCGTAGTAAGTAGATTTCTAAAAGATAGGGAGATCATCTGGGTGGGTCTGATAGAATCACATGACTCCCCCTTTTTTTTTAGAAGACTTTTTTTTTAATGTTTATTCATTTTTGAGAGCAGAGACAGTGTGTGAACGGGGGAGGGGCAGGGAGAGACGGGACACACCGAATCTGAAGCAGGCTCTAAGCTCTGAACTGTTGGCACAGAGCCGACCTGGGGCTCGAACTCATGAACTATGAGATCATGACCTGAGCCAACTGTGAGATCATGACCCAAGCCAAAGTTCCATGCTTAACCACCAAATGAGCCACCCACGTGCCCCTAATCACATGACTCCTTAAAAGCAGAGAGCTTCCTCCTTCTGGTGGCAGAAAGGGAAGTCAGAAAGATTCCAAGCTGTGAGAAGAACTTGGTGCTGTGTGTCCATACTAATTAGGAATGAAGGGGCTGTGGGAGGGGAATGAGTCTTCCTGGGGATCAGGGAGGGGCTCCTGGCTGCCAGCCAGCTAAGAGGCAGGAACCTCAGTCCCACAGCCCCCAGAACTGAAATTTGCTGACACCCAAAATGAACCTGGAAGTGGAGCCTCCAGGTAAGAGCCCAGCTGAGCCAACAACTTAACTTTCTCCTGGTTGGTCCCTGAGCAGAGAGCCCAGTCAAACTCCTCTGTACTTCTGATCTATAGAACATATGGTAACAAAAGGGGTTGTTTAAGCCACTAAGTTTATGGTAATGTGTTACAGCAACAATAGAAAAAAAAATCGATTGCTATTTTTATTAGTATTACATAATTATAGACAATAAAATTGGAATCAGCTTAAATACCCATAAATAAATAATCGTACGTTCATACAATGCAATAGTATGTAGTTGTTTAAAAGATATAAGGAGGTTCTTTATGCATTACTATAGAAAACTCATATATAGGTTTATGTAGGAAAAAAGTACAGAACAGTCTGTATCATATGTTGTCATATGTAATAAAAGGAGGCAAAATAATGTATTTATATTTGTATGTACATATGCATTAAAATTCTCTGGAATGATACAGGAGACTAATTACTGTGGTTACCTGTTTTGAGGCATTCTGAATAAGAACTAGGTAGATGGGGGCCAGATGAGAGGGAGATTATTATATACCTTTCCACGCTTTCTGAACTTTGTATCATATAAATATTCTCTATTCAAAACATTAGAAATGATTTTTTAAAAAAGGGAAAATACAACCCTACTACGTATCTTGGAGTTGTAGAATTCGGAACACATGTGTGGGTTTATGAATATGAACGTCAGCCACATAAAGTGGTTTCTTCCATCTTCTAGAATTTCTGGTCTACGGCAGTCTTGAGATGTCAGAGCTGAAGACCAAGAAAGAGATAGTCTATGGTCACGGTGGCACCTGCAGGACAAACTGAGAATTTTTGTTTGTTGATATCAGGTTTTTGTGAGAGACGTGCATTGGCAAGAGTGAATGCTGAGTCCCCAGTGGAATAGCTAAGCAGAAAAGCTTTACCAATGACTGATGAGACTGCACCAAAGACATGCTTACCCAGGTCACACCAGGTAAGAAGTGCAGAGTGGTGAGATAAACTTAAGATTGCTGAGGCTGCACATTTTTGCTGTATCATGTAGGTAAATAATCTGCGGGTTCTGGGAGCATTAGTATCTTCACATGCACAAACATGCCCCATTTGAAGAGCTGTATAATATTGGAAAGAGTACATATAGTGTGCTAAATCTGGGGCCAGGCACATGGTCAGTATTCAGTAGCCAGTAGCCAGGATAGTCTTGTACTTTAGTATTCTTCAGTAGCCTTATGCTCACAAGGCCAGCCGCCCTACAAGGTTCGTCCTGTTTCAGCCCAGCCCCCACTTGGAGGCTTATTTAGCTTTTCTCAACTTCCCATGAACAAGCTCATCACACCAAGAACAATTTAGCTGTCATGAATCTCTTAATATCAAACCAGCACCGCCCATCTTCCCACTCCTCACTGCTCTCAATATTTGGGACCGGTTTTGAAAACTCTTGTGTGTCTGTTTCATTTTGCAAGAAAAATATCACGAATTACGTTGATACAGTTTTTGTGACCTGACACCAGCATGTATTTATCCACATAATGACATGACATTTTCTCCTCTGGGATTGTAATTAAACTTGAGCCTGACCTTTCCTCACCTTCAGAACATACAGGTTCTTCTGAGTCTCTGTTAGCCTTATGTAAATATGCACAGTACATTTTTAGAGTGATATGCTCCTGTATGCGTGAAAAACTCAAGCAAAATAGTTTGAGGTCATGAGCTGAAAGAAATTCATTAGTAATTTTAAACCATGAATAAATGTGAAAGGTTTTGTAACTCAGTGAAAGGAATATTTGCTAGGGTAACAAACTAGGCAAGTATGATTATTTAAAGAAAATAAGTATAGAGTTAAGTTTTTATGCCTAAAATAGAAGGAGGGTTGATTCTGTGCTCCTATGATGTTTAGACTAACTAAAGAAGAGAAAACTAGGCAGTAAAAGGATATGGTGATTATGATTCAAAGTAGTGCAGGATCTAGACAGAATTAGGGGAAAAAAACAAGGGAAGAAAGAACCCTGTGTTTCCAAGCAGATGGTGCTGCATATCATAAATATTGTGATGGAGATAATGACCCCGGGGGTTCTGGGCTGATCAGATGACACTGTAATGGAGATTTCAACAACCTGGATGATAGGAATTACCAGATTTATGAAGTATCTTTAATATCAAACTCTGAATGAAACATTGGAACAGACATAATTTTTAAAATTATAAGATAATGGAGAAAACAAAATCAATTTAGCAGTACATATTCTATCGGAGAGGCAAAGTTGGTATCAGCGACATTACTCACATTGGCTTATGGAGTGTCACGTCTTTACATCCTTGAATAAGGTTTATTCTTAAAAGTTATATAGAATTTATTTGGTGTTTTTACTGTGGGAAAATGTATTGTAATTTTGATTCAATATATTTGGTGTCTTTACTGTGTGAAATGTATTACAACTTTTACAAATGTGTATACATGAAGTATTTAAATTTTCTTTTTTTTTTAATGTTTATTTATTTTTGAGAGAGAGAGAGAGAGAGAATGAGGGAGAGCACTAGTGGAGGAGAGGCAGCGAGAGAGAGGGAGACACAGAATCCGAAGCAGGCTCCAGTCTCCTAGCTGTCAGCACAGAGCCTGACGCGGGGCTCGAACTCATAAACCTCAAGATCATGACCTGAGCCGAAGTCAGACGCTCAACTGACTGAGCCACCCAGGCGCACCTTCTTTTTCTTCTTGAGTCAGGTTTGTAAGTAATATTTTTCTAGAAATGTGCCCATTTAATCTAGGTTTTCAAAGTCACTGGCATGAAATTGTTGTTGCAGGGTCAGTAGCATTGGCAGCTCACAGGTTCCTTTGTGATAATTTTTTGAAACAATTATAGACTTGCAAGAAGTTGCAAAAATAGTACAAAAAGTTCCTGTATACCCCTCACCAACTTCTCCTAATAGTAACATTCTACAATATGAAAACTAGGGAGTTGATATTGGCTCAGTTCTATTGACTTGACCCAGACCTTACTTGGATTCCACCAGGCTACATTTTGCGCTACATTTTGTAGTTCTAAGAAATCTAACCACTTGTATAGATTCACATGGCTGCCATCATAATCAAGATAAGGAACTGTTCCCTCATCTCAAAGGCCCTTGCCTGTGCCACACTTCTATAATCATACCCTCTTGCCACCTACCTGCTTAATCCCTGACAAGCACTGATCTCTTCTCCATCTCTATAATTCTGTCCTTTCAAAATTATAGGAATGGGATCATATTGTATGCAAACCTTAAATACTGGCTTTTCCTCACTCAGAATGATGATGTTATGAACAGTTCTTTCTATGCTTATTTGCAACCCATATTCCCTCTTTGGTTAAGTGCCCATTTCAGTGTTTCAGTCATATCTAAGAATTCTTTGTTTAGCCCTAGGTCATGAAGATTTTTTCTGAATGATTTCATCTGAAAGTATTATAGTTTTACATGTTCTCTTATGTTCCATTTTGAGTTAATTTTTGTGCAAGCTGGCAGGTTTACATCACAATTAATCTTTCTTTTTTTTTTTAATTTTTTAAATGTTTATTTTGAGAGAGAGAGAGAGAGAGAGAGAAGGAGAGAGAGAGCAAACAGGGGAGGCACAGGGAGAAAGGGAGATACAGAATCCGAAGCAGGCTCCAGACTCTGAGCTGTCAGCACAGAGCCCCATGTGGGGCTGCAACTCATGAACTGTAATGTCATAACCTGAGCTGAAGTCAGATACTTAACTGCCTGTGCCACCCAGGGGCCCCACAATTCATCTTTCTTACTGTGAATGTCCACCTGTTCTAGCACCATGTGTTGATAATGCTATTCTTTCTTCATTGAATTTTTTTCGTATCTGTGTCAAAAATGTGTTACCTATGGGGATGCCTGGGTGGCCCAGTTCAATAAGTGCCCAACTCTTGATTTCAGCTCAGGTCATGATCTCACATTCATGGGACTGAGTCCATGTTGGGCTCCTTGCTGACAGCATGGAATCTGCTTGGGATTCTCTTTCCCACTCTCTCTTTGCACATATCCCCCTCAAAATAAATAAATAAACATTTCTTAAAAACTTTGTTGGCCATACTTGTGTAGGTCTATTTTTAATCTCTCTTTTCTGTTCCATTGATCCATGTGTATATACCTCTATAAACCTATCTTGATTACTGCAGCCACGCAATAAGACTTAAAATAAGGTACTCCGATTTCTCCAACTTTATTCTTCTTTTTCAAAAATATTTTTGCCTATTCTAGTTTATTTGCCATTCCATATGAATTTTATATTAAGATGGACTATATCTACAGAAATATTATATTTTTAATAATACATTTTGATATTAATTTTGATATGAATTGCATCACATCTCTAGATAAATTTAAGAAGAATTGATGTTTTTACTATGTTGAGGTTTTCAATCTATGAACATAGTGTTTCTCTTTATTTTATTGCTGCTTTATTCTATTGGTATTTATTTTATCGGCATTTTATACTTTGCAGCATACAGTCCTATAAACTTTTTGTTAGACCTATGCCTGGTATTTCATTTTTTAAAAATATTTTAATTAATTTTATCTCTTAAATTTTGGTTTCCATTTGTTTATGAACAGTATATAGAAATATGACTGAGTTCTTGTGTTTTGCTCTTGTATCCGTTGATCCTACCAAACTCACATATTAGTTCTAGGGCTTTTTTGGTTTGTTTTGTTTTTGAGGGATGGATGGTGACAAATTCAGCCCGTTGTTCTTATAAATAAACTTTCATAAGAACTTGCTAATTTGTTTATGTTTTGCCTATGGCTGCTTCATGCTATAATAGCAAAGTTGAATAGTTGTGACAGAGACCATATTGCTTGCAAAACTGAACATAATTTACTACCTACCCCCTTTCAGAAAAAGGTTGCTGATATCCTATGTAGACAATTATGTCATATGCACATAGGATCAATTTCATTTACTCCTTTCCTATCTGTATGCCTGATATTCTTTTTTTGGCTTATGCACTGCTTAGGACTTCCAGCATTATGTTGACTAAGAGTGATAAGAGTGAGCATTCTTTCCTGCTTTTTAACTTTAGAGAAAAAGCATTTGTGTATTCACCATTAACTATGATGTTAGCTGTAGATTTTTATAGATGCTCTTTATGAGCTTGAAGAAATGCCCCTTTATACCTAGTTTTCTGAGAATTTACGTTGAATATTTTTTCAATGCTTTTTCTGTGCCTATTTATATAATTATGTGGGTTTTCTTCTTTTATCTATTAATATGTCAGATTACATTGATTTTCAAATATTGAACTTGACTTTTATTTCTGGAACGAATCTTGCTTAGTTGTGATACATAATTCTTATACTATAAGCCACACATATCTTATATATACATACATATATAAGATACAGAATACTTGTATATTACTGAATATAATTTGCTAATATCTTACTGAGAACTTTTATGTTTATAGTTTTCTTATTTTTTAATATCTGTAATTTTGGTATGAGTGTGATACTATCTTCATAAAATGAGTTGGACATGCCTCCTCTTTTATTTTCCAAAACAGATTACATAGAAGGTGTTAATTCTGGTTTGGAGAAATGTTCATTGAAACCACCTTGGCTTGCAGATTTCTTTTTCTGGAGCTATTTAATTTCTAAATTAATGTATTTGGTAGTTATCAGACTATTCAGATTATGGGTTTCATTTTTGGTGAGTTTCAATACATGTGGTTTTCCAGGAATTCATTCATTTTACCGAAGTGATCAAATGTATGTATGTACAGTCAGTGATAGTGTTCCTTTATCATTCATTTGATACGTGCAGGCTTTGTAGTGGTATTCCCTTTTTCATGCCTAACATTGGTAATTTGCATCTTTTCTCTTATTTTCTCTATCAATCTTGTTATGAGCTTATCAATTCCATTGATATTTTTAAGCAACCAGCTTTTGATTTGATTGATTTTCTCTATTGTTTTTCTGTTTTCAACTTTTTGTATGATTTCAATTCTTTTACATTTGCTGAGGCTTGTCTTAAAACCAAAGATAGGGTCTTGGTGAATATTCTGTGTGCAATAGAAAAGAATTTGTATTCTACTGTTTCTGGGTGGAATGTTCTATAAATATCAGTCAGATCACATTGATTGATAGTATTTTTCAGTTCTGCTATATCCTTGCTGATCTTCTTCTCTTTTTCACTTCTCTTAGTTCTTGCTTTATGTATTTTGGTTTTTTTAAATTTTTTAATGTTTTATTTATTCTTGAAAGAAAGAGAGAGAGGGAATGGGCTAAGGAGGGACAGAGGGAGAGAGGGACACAGAATCCGAAGCAGGCTCCAGGCTCTGAGCTGTCAGCACGGAGCCCGATGCGGGGCTCGAACTCACAAGCCGTGGGATCATGACCTGAGCCAAAACCAGACGCTCAACCGACTGAGCCACCCAGACATCCCTTGCTTTATGTATTTTAAAGATTGGTTGTTTGGTATACACACATTGAGAATTGTGTTGTCTTTTTTTGATGGATGATCCTTGTTATTATGTAATGTGCTGCATCTTCTTTGCTCTGAAGTCTACTTTACCTAATATTAATATAGCCACTCTCACTTTATTTAATTAGTATTTGAATGGTATACTTTTCCCATCTTTTTACTTCTATTATTTTTTAATTTAAAAAATTGTTTAATGTTTTATTTATTATTTTGAGAGAGAAAAAGAGACAGAGACAGAGCGTGAGCAAGGGAGGGGCAGAGAGAAAGGGACACACAGAATCCGAATTAGGCTCCAGGCTCTGAGCTGTCAGCATAGAGGCTGATGCAGGGCTCGAACCCACAAACTGTGAGATCATGGCCTGAGCCAGAGTTGGAGACACAACCAACTGAGCCACCCAGGCACTCCTCACCTTTTTACTTTTAACTTAACTACATCATTATATTTAAAATGAATTTCCTGAAAAGATGCCCAACATCACTAATATCAGAGAATTGCAGGTCAAAACCACAGTGGGATACCACTTACACTGTCAGAATGGCTAGAATAAAAAAGATAAGAAATAACAAGTATTGGCAAGAATGTGGAGAAAAAGGAACCTTCATACAGGTAGATTAATAGGAATGTAAATTGGTATAGCCCCTGTGGAAAAAAGTGTGGAGGTTCCTCAAATAGTTAAAAATAGAAATACCATATGATCCAGTAATTCCATTACTGGTTACCTTAATAAAACAAAAACACTATTCAAAAACATATATGCACCCCTATGTTTATTGCAGCATTATTTACAACAGCTAAGGTATAGAAGTAACTTAAGTGTTCATAAATAGATGAATGGATAAAGATGATGTGGTGTGTGTAGGTACATACACACATTCACATATACATACATACATACATACATACATGTATATATCTACATATATGTATATAGATGTATGTGTGTGTGTGTGCGCGTGTGTGTGTGTGTGTGTGTGTGTGTGTGTGTGAGATCTTGCCATTTGTGACAACACGGATGGACCTAGAGGGTATTATGCTAAGTGAAATCAGACTGAGAGAAAGAAATACTATATGATTTCACTTATATATGGAATCTAAAAAATATAACTAATGAACAAACAAAAAGCAGAGACAGATCCATAAATACAGAAAACAAACTGATGGTTGCTAGAGAGGAGGTGGGTGAGGAGATGGGCAAAATGGCTGAAAAGGAGTGGAATACAGGCTTCTAGTTATGGAAGGAGTAAGTCACAGGGATAAAAGTTACCGCATAAGGAAGATAGTCAATCATATTGTAATGGTGTTGTATGGTGACAGATCGTAGCTACACTTGTGGTGAGCACAGCATCACATATGGACTTAGTGAATCAGTAGACTGTACACCTGAATCTAATGTAACAGTCTGTGTCAACTGTACTTCAGTATAAATAAACAAACAAACAAATAAATAAAATTAATTTCTTGCTAATAGCATATAGTTTGGTCGTGGTGTTTATTCACTCTGTTAGTATGTTATTTAATTATGTAGATACACATTAGAAAATTTTATAATTTTACTTTCACTTGACTATCATAATAATAATTTTTCAAAACTCATAAGGAGAATGATATTTTATTTTATTTACCCATATATTTACCCATTCTATGGCTCTCTCTTTATTCTTGATGTTCTAGGTTTCTCTCTATTATTATTTTCTTTCTGTTGGAGTAGCTTCTTTCAGAAATTTTTTTAGGTCAGGTCTACTGACAACAATTTTTTTTTTAAGTTGTCTTCATTTGAAAAAGTTTTTGTTTTTGGTGGATATAGAAGTCTGGGTTTATAGTTCTTTTCTTTCAGCAATTGAATATATTTTGCTACTTCTTTTTGACTCCTATCATTTCTGATAAGAATTTCACTATTACTTGAATTGTGTTATTTGAAATGTGGTTGTTTTTTGTTTTTGTTTTTGTTTTTCTTTCTGGATCTTTTAGGATTTTTTTTCTTTGTCCTTAGTTTACAGAAGTTTGATTATGATATGTCTGGGAATGGTCTTCTTTGGGTTCATCTTGTTTGTGCTTTACTCAGCTTCTTGAATCTATAGTTTATGTCTTTTGTCAGATTTAGGAAGTTTTTCACCATTTTTTGTTCAAAAATTTCTCAGCCCCACACATTTTCCTCTCTTCTTCTGGGACTCTGATGACACAAATGTTATATCTTATATTATTATTCCATAGGTTCTTAAGGTTCTATTCATTTTTTTTCAATTGCCTTTTTGACTGTTGTTCAGATATTGTAATTCTTAATGATCTACCTTCAAAATTACAGATATTTGCATCTATGTTCACAAGAGATGTTGGTCTTTAATTTCCCTTCTTGTAATGTCTCTGATTTTAATTTTAGGAAACGTTGACCTCATAAAATTAGTCTGGAAGTATTCCCTCTGTTTCTATCTTCTGAAAGGGATTGTATTGGTGTAATTTCTTCCTTAAATATTTGGTAGAATTCACTAGTGAACCCATCTGGTCTTGACACTTTCTTTTTTTGAAGGTGATCAATTATTGATTCAATTTTTTAATAGAAATAGGCCTATTCAGATTGTCTATTTTTTTTTTGTTTGTTTGTTTGTTAGTGTTTGGCAGATTGTAGCTTTCAAAGAATTTGTAAATTTCATCGAGGTTATCAAATTTGTGGGCCTAAAGTTGTCCATAGAATTTTCACCTTTTTAATGTGAGGGCAATATGTAGTGGTGTTTTCTCTTTCTTTTCTAATATTAGTAATTTGCATCCTTCTTTTTTTCTTGGTGAAGCTGGCCAGAGGCTTGTCAGTTTTATTAAACTTTTCAAAGAGCCAACTATTTGTTTAACTTATTTTTTTTTACTGATTTCACATTTTCAATTTCATTGATTTCTGCCCTAATTTTAATTATTTCTTTTTTTTCTGCTTATTTTGAATATAATTTGTTCTTCTTTTCTTAAATATGCCAGCAGCCAGATTTAGCTCTAATTCTGTAAGATGATGGTGTGTTAACCACTTAACTATAATATAAAGATTAAAGGAAAAATATTAAGAATATAGCTAGTATAAAATAAAAATATTATATAAATTAATACTAAATTATATAAATATAAATATTATATAAATATTATATAAAAAGAGATAAGTTGTAACATTAAAAAGATTAAAAAGGAGGGAATAAAAGGGTAGTTTTGTATATAATCAAAGTTAAGTTGCTATAAGAATAATATAGACTGTTTATAAGATGTTTTGTGCAAGCATCATGATAACCACATAAACATATAGTAGGTTCACAAAAGACAAAGAGGAGGGAATCAGAGCATACCACCATGGAAAATCACCAACTCACAAAGATAGGCTGCAGGAAAGGAAAAAAGGAATTATAAAACTATAAAACAGCCAGAAAGCAATTAACATGGCCTTAGGAAAGTCCACACATATAAATAAATACTATAAATGTAAATGGATTGAATTATCTAATCAAAAGGTACAGAGTGGCTGGATGGATTAAAAAACAAGACTCAACTATATGCTATCATCCAGAGACTTACTTCAGCTTTAAGGACATTTTCAGGCTCAAAGTGAAGGGATGAACAAAGATATTCGATGCAAGTAGAAACCAAAAGAGAGTGAGGGTAGCTATATTTATATTAAACAAAAGAGACTTTAAGCCAAAAATAATGAGAAGAACAAAGTAGGGCATTAAATAATGATAAAGGGGTCAACTCATCGAGAAGATACAACTATTGTAAATATATATGCACTCAAGATTAGAGCCCCTAAATATATTCAGCAAATACTAACAGATCTGAGGGGGAAAATAAACAATATAATAATAGTTGGGGACGTCAATACCCAAATTTAAACAATGTATACATCATCCAGACAGAAAAAAATGAGGAAATACTAAATTTGAGTTATTTTTTTGAACAAATAGACATATACAAAATGATGAATAGACCAAAGAAAAAATCAAGAGAAATAAAAAACATCTTAAAACAAATGAAATGGAAACACAAAATACCGAAACTTATGGGATATAGCAAAAGCAGTAATTTGAGAGAACTTTATGGTTATAAATGCCTACACTGAGAAAAACAGAAAGGTTTCAAATAGACAACCTAACTTTACCTCTCAAAGAAAAAGAACAGAGTCCAAATTAGTAGAAAGAAGAAAATAACAAAGATCAGAGCATAGGTAAATGAAATAGATATTAGAAAAACAATAGAAAAGATCAACAAAACTAAGAGCTGGACACATGAAAAGATGCTCTATATCATTAATCATTAAGAAAATGTAAACAAACCACAATGAGATATCACCTCATACTCGTTAGAATGGCTAGCATCAAGAAGACAAGGGAATATGGAGGAAAGGGAATTTTCGTGCACTGTTTCTGAGAATGTAAATTGCTGCAACCAGTATGGAAAACAGTATGGAGGTTCCCCCAAAAGATAGAAATAGGATTCAGTAATTCCACTTCTAGGTATTGATCCAAAGAAAATTAAAACACAAATTCAAAAAGATTTTGCACCCTCGTGTTCATTGCAGCATTATTTACAATAACCAGGATATGGAACAACCTAAGTATCCATCAGTGCACAAATGGATTAAGGTGAATGGAATATTATTCGGCCATTAAAAAGAATGAAATCTTGTTATTTTGTTCTTTTTCATTTTTTTTTTCATTCAACATGAATGGACCTCAAGAGTGTTAAGTGAAATGAGTCAGAAAGAGAAAGATAAATATCATATAAATAACATAAGACAAAGAAAAAGTAGCTGGGCTCATGATGTAGAGAATAGATTGGTAGTTGCAAGAGACAGGGATGGGGGTGTGGGAAAAATGGGTGAACTGTTTTGTTTTGTTTTTAATTTAAATAACTTATGTAAAATTAAAAAGAATAAATAACAACTTGATTTTGAATCACAGTAAGTGTTTAAGGGCTTTAGAAAGCACTATAAGTCTTAGTGATTATAAATAGCTACTTCAATACAACATTAGTTTTCCAAACGATAATTAAATTTGAGCATAAAAACCATGACTATATGAGTAGAAAGTGTTACAGTAAACATAACTTGAAATTTTGTATTTCAGAAGAAAAATCTTAATACTCAAAACACTTAAACTTACAGCTGCAAAAGCTTTGGAGGTAATGTGCTTTATGCAACTTTTGTTGTCTTCATGGCTAAATACACAATTCCAGTTGATTTGCAGTTAAAAGATTAACTGTAAGGACAAAATTCAATTTCTCAAAAAACAAAAAGATTCTAAGACAATTAAATGTGGAAAGCATAGTTTTTTTCAGTAAATCATGGTGGAACAATGGGACATCATGCATACAGAGGGACAAAAAAGAGACTTCGACTCAGACCTTGCACTATATATAAAAATTAACTCAAAGTGGATTGTAGACTTAAATGTAATATCTAAAGCTACAAAACGTGTATAAAAAAAGATTAGCTAAATCCTTTGTATCTTGGGTTAGGCAAAGAATTTTTACATACTTCATCAAAAGCACAATCCGTAGTAAAAATTGTATAACTTCTCGGGCATCTGGGAGGCTCAGTCAGTTGAGCATCCGACTTCGGCTCAGGTCATGATCCCACGGTTCGTGGGTTCGATCCCTGCTTCAGGCTCTGTGCCGACAGCTCAGAGCCTGGACCCTGCTTCAGATTCTGTGTCTCCCTCTCTCTCTGCTCCTCCCACTTACATTCTGTCTCTCTCTAAAAAATAAATAAACATTAAAAACAATTTTTTTAAATGTAAAACTTCTGCTGTCTAAAGAGGTTGATATTATTTGATTTCAAGAATTATTATAAAGCTATAACAATTAGAGTAGCATGGTTCTTGTGTAAAAGTAGACAAATAGATCAATGGGACAGTCTAAAGCAAGAGTTTGCGAAAAGGCCACATATGTTAAATATTTTATGCTTAGTGGCTCAGAAGCAAAATCAAAGCTCTTATGTATTTGAAATGAAGCCATTTAAAAATGTAGAAGGTTTTCTTAGTTTATAGACATTAAAAATACAGGTAGCGGGGCACTTGGGTGGCTCAGTTTGTTAAGTGTCGACTTCAGCTCAGGTCATGATCTCACAGTTTGTGAGTTCAAGCTTCATGTTGGGCTCTGTACGGACAGGTCAGAGCCTGGAGCCTGCTTCAGATTCTGTGTCTCCCTCTCTCTGTGCCCCTCCCCTCCTCGCACTCTGTGTCTATCTCTCTCTTTCTGTTAAAAATAAATAAACATTAAAAAAAATACAGCTAGCTATTCATATTAGATCCACAGGCTATCGTTTGCCAACCCCTGGTAGGAGAGATTCCAGAGATAAGGCCTACATATACTTGGATAACTGAGTTTTTGTTTTTTGGTTGTGGTTTCGTTGTTTGTTTTGTTTTTTGGTGTGTGTGTGTGTGTGTGTGTGTGTGTGTGTGTGTGTGTGTGTTTTCTGAAATCACAAAGGCAATGCAGTGGAGAAAAGATAGCTTTTTTAACCAACATATACTTGGATAACTGAGTTTTTGTTTTTTGGTTGTGGTTTTGTTGTTTGTTTTGTTTTTTGGTGTGTGTGTGTGTGTGTGTGTGTGTGTGTGTGTGTTTTCTGAAATCACAAAGGCAATGCAGTGGAGAAAAGATAGCTTTTTTAACCATAGTGCTGAAACAGTTGCCTATCCTTATGCAAAATCATGAACTTGAATCCATACCACAGTCTTATACAAAAATTAACTCAAAAGAGATCTTAGACTGAAAGGTAAAACTAAAAATGGTAAAACTACCAAAAAAAAGTAGGAGAAAATCTTTGTGACTTTGGATTAGACAAAAGTTTCTTAGATAAGACATCAAAAACACAATCCACTAAAGAACACAGTAATAAATTGGATTCCCTCAAAATAAAAGATTTCTGGGGCACCTGGGTGGCTCAGTCGGTTAAGTGTCCATCTCTTGATCTTGGTTAAGGTCATGATCACACCATTCTGGAGATTGAATCAGGCTCTACGCTGACAGCATGAAACCTGCTTGGGATTCTTTGTCCCTCTCTCTCTGCCCTTCTGCTGCTCACTTGCTTGCTCTCTGTCTCTCTGTCTCTCTCTCAAAATAAACAAACAAACACACAAACAAATAAACAAAAAGCCCCTAAAACACAGTTAAGACAATGAAAAGACAATCCTCAGAGGAGAAAATATTTGCAAAACATATATGTGATGAAGGACTTGTACCCAGAATACACAAATAATTCTCAAAATTCAACAATAATAAGGAAAAAAATTAACCTAATAGAAATTGACAAAATATTTTAACAGAAACTTCACCAAAGATGATACATGGAATTAAGCACATAAATGGATGCTCACTCTCATTAACCATCGGGGAAATACAAATTAAAGCCACAGTGCAATACCCATCACTACACACCTAGTAGAATGACTCAAATTAGGAAGACTATCCAAAACCAGATGTTGTCAGTTATGATGAGCAACTGAAGCTCCCACACCATGCTGGTGGGAATTTTGCGAGTTTGGTGGTATCTAAAAAATTTCAACATTCAGCGGCACCTGGGTGGCTTGGTTGGTTAAATGTCTGACTTTGGCTCAGGTCATGATCTAACGGTTCATGGGTTCGAGCCCCACGTCAGGCTCTGTGCTGACAAATGCAGAGCCTGGAGCCTGCTTCAGATTCTATGTCTCCTGCTCTCTCTGCCCTCCCTCGCTGAAACTCTGTCTGTCTCTCTCTCAAAAATAAATATACTTAAAAAAAAAACCCCATAAACATTCATTTCCCATGTAATCCAGCCACTCCACAATTAGTTACTTACCCAAGGGAAAAGAAATATATATTTTTAAAAAGACTCATATACAAATGTTCACAGAGCTTTATTTGAAATAACTCAACCAGAAACCAAACCAAGCCTATCAACGGGTAAATATATAAGTAAATTGTAATTTTATAAATAAATAAATATCCATACAATGAAACACTACTCAGTAGTACGACAGAATGATTTACTGATACATGTCAAAATGATGATGCTTGATGAAAGAAAGCAGAAAGAGGAGTATGCAGTATATGATTCCATTTATATAAAATTCTAGAAAATGCAAAGTAATATACAGTGATTATACATAGTAATATATAGTGTATGTATATTGCAGTGCAATCTATAGCAGACAGTGTAATCTATAACAGCAATAATTGCTTAGAGATGGGGGAGCAGTTACAAGTGGGAAGGAAGATTTAAAAGGGGAAATGAGGCAATTTTGAGGATGAGGAATATGTGATTTTCTTGATTGTAGTGATGCATATAAGTGTATATATGCATCAAAACTTACCAAATTGTAAATTTAAATATATGCAGTCTACTGCATGTCATTATGCTTCAAGAAAATTGTTTAAAAATTCAGCTCTCCCAAAGACATTGCTAAGGATATGAAAGCACATCATAGATTGGGAGAAAATATTTTCAAAATTTATACAATCACTTTGACTTCCAGAGAAATAGAGTACATGTACTCTTGTCTATCCCTCCAATAACTATAACAAAATATCCTGGACATTATGTATGAAAAAACAAGAAAACTCTGTAAGGTGGTAAAAAGAATGCAGATAAACTAAGGACCTTGGCACTTGAAGAACAACACAGTAGAGAATTCCCTAGGTTTTCTTTTTGTCTTCTATATCCCAGACTTGGTAATAAAGAAGTAGCCAGCCAGAAATTCCCATGGGAACAGGTAAAAATAGCAACAACAAAAGCCCGCTATCTCTAGCTAAGAACTAGAGAGGAAGCAACCTAGAAAGACAAGACATTTTAGACAATAACTACTCTACTGCAGCCAAACGCCACAGGAAAACACTCTAACTCCACTCCCACTCATGCCAGCAAGGGTTGAGTTGAGGCATAGACTTCCACCCTGGGAGGCTATAACAAGACCCGTAACACACCCACCAGAATGATATCAACAAAGGCCATGCAGAGAGCTGGCACTTTCATTCCTACAGCTCTGTAACAAAGCCCCCTTCCACCACGGTGTCAGTGGACTTCCTATCCCACCTGGTAGTAAGAAGGCACCCTTCCCTTCCTCATTTGGGTGGTGTCAGAGGAGGCCTAGTGGACAGTCAGGATTTTCACATTGCCCAGTGGTAACAAAGCCAACTCCACCACAGTGTTAGTAGAGATCACAGGGGGCACTGGAACACCCATGCCTACTCAGCACAAACTATAAATGCTCATGAGTGATTTGAGTGACTATACTTCTACCCCACAAGAATGAGGCAATGCACTGCCTTCCCCTGGTGGAGTAATGACACAAAAAGCAGTTAACACAGAAGGTTGAAATAAGATCCAGGATCTCATAACTTAGTATGAAAGTGCTTAGGTTTAAATAGAAAATCTTTTGTCATCCAAGAATCAGGTAGATCTCAAACTGAAAGAAAATAAGACAATCATAGCTGCCAACACAAATATGATAGCAATGTTAGAATTGTCTGAAAAAAGATTTTAAAGAAGTCATGATAAAATGCTTCAACAAATACTCATGAGCTTACTTAAAATAAATTTTTGAAAGTAGAAAGCTTCAGGAGGGAAATGGAAAGTCTCAGCAAAGAAATAAATAACGCTCAGAATAATCAAATTAAAATATTAGAACTGAAAAATAAAATAACTGAAATAAAAAGTTCAATTGATATACTCAACACTAGAAGGGAGGGGAAAGAGGAAAGAATCTGTGACTTGAAGATAGAACAATTGAAATTACCCCAAGTGAACAAGAGAAAAATAATTGAAAAAAAATTAACAAAGACAGAGACATGTTAGACTATAAGAAAAGAGCTAACATTTGTGTCAAGAGTCCCATGTAGAGAAGATAAAGAAGACAGTGTTGAAAAATTACTTTAAAGATATAATGGCTGAAAAAAATCCCAAATTTTGGCAAGAAACATAAATCTATAGACTCAAAAAGTTCAGTGAATCCCAAACAGGATAAACCTAAAGAAATGCACACCAATACACCAATACTTTATAAATAAACTTATAAAAGCTCAAGACAAAAAATCTTGAAAGCAGCCCAAAAGGAATGACACTATACCTGTAGGAGGAAAATAATTCAAATGACAGCACATTTTTCATTAGAAATCACAGAGGCCAGAAGAAAGTAGCACTATATTTAAGTGCTGAAAGAAAAGAATTGCCAACCCAGAATTTTATACCAGGTGAAAATATTTGTTAAATGCAGAGGGATTCAAGACATTCTCAGATAAAGGAAAACTGAGAAGATTTGCCACCAGCAAAGGCTGAATGAAAGGAAAAGAATGGTTAAATGAATTTCTCTAACCAGAAAGAAAAAGATAAGAGAACATTCAAACATCAGGAAAAAGGGGGAAAAACATGGTAAGCAAATGTATGGGTAAATACAATAGGCTTTCCTTCTCCACTTGAGTTTTCTAAATTATGTTTGATAGTTGAAGCAAAAATTATAACACCGTCTGATATGCAGAGGAGAACACTCCTAATTTACAGAAAATATTTTTAAAATTCGATTATAAATGGGAGAGGAGAAAGGAACACAAAAGAAAGAAAGATTTCTATGCTTCACATGAGCTGGTAAAATAATAACACTAGTAGACCATGATGGTTTACATATACATAATGTAATAGCTAGAACAACCATTTTAAAAAGTATACAAAAAAAGATGCACTCAAAAAACAATAAATAAATGAAATTAGAATTCTAAAAACTATTCAATGTATCTATAGTAAGGCAGAGAAAAATAGAGAAATAAAAACAAAAGAATAAAAGTAAAATAAAAATAAACTTCACACTTTAACCTTAACATATCAATAATTTTGTTAAATGTAAATAGTATAAATATATCAATTAAAAGACAGAAGTTGGCAGAGTGGATCATAAAACATGACCTACTATATAGTCTGTTTACAAAAAAATATCACTTCAAATATAATACTTATTGGTTGAAAGCAAAAATATGGGAGAAGATATATTGTGTAAACATTAATTAAAATAAAATAGGAATGGCTCTATAATTCCACATAAAGTAGACTTCAGATAAAAAAGCATTACCAGAAAGAGAGAGGGGACCATTATATAGCAATAAAGTTTCAGCCCATTTAAGAAGAGAGTAATCTTGAATGAGTATGGACCAAACAACAGAGCTGAAAAGTATGTGAGACAAAACTCATAGAACTCAAAGGAGAAATAGACAAATCTACAATTATTGTTGGACGCTGTAACACTTCTGTCAACAACTGATAGAACAATTAGGCAGAGAGTCAACAGGATATTGAACTCAGTAATACCATCAACTAACAGGATCTAATGGACATTCAAGGAGTTCTCTTTACAACAAAAGCAGAATACACATACTTTTTAAATGCCCATGGAACATTTATCAAGATAGACCATATATATCATCAAACAATCCTCATTTATAGAACTAAGTACATACATTAGAAGATAGAAAAAAAATCTTACACTGATAATCTAAAGTCCCATCTTAAGAACCTAGAAAGATGGAGTGCCTGGATGGCTCAGTCATTTAAGCTTCAGACTCTTGATTTCGGCTCAGGCCATGATCTCAGGGTTCATGAGATCAAGCCTCGATTGAGGCTCTGTGCTAATAGCACAGAGCCTGCTTGGGATTCTCTCTCTGCCCCTACCCTGCTCTCTCTCTCTCTCTCTCTCTCTCTCAAAATACATAAATAAACTTAAAAAAAAAAAGAACCTAGAAAGAAAAGGAGAAAAATAAATCTAAACAAGCAGAAGAAAGGAAATAATAAAGAGCAGAAATTGGTAAAATTAAAAAAATAGAGAAATGAAACAAAAGTAACAACCATTGATGCACAAAACAACTTGGATGAATCTCCTGAGAATTATACTGAATGGTAAAAGCCAATCTCAAAAGTTTACATAATGTAATATTCCACTTACATAACATTATTGAAATAAATTTAAGAGTTTTATTTTAGAAATAAAAAAAACAGATTAGTTGTCGACCAGGGTTAAGGAAGGGATGTAGGCAGATGGAAAGTAGGTGTGGATATGAAAGGGCAATATATAGGTTCCTTCTGTTGATGGAAATGTTCTGTATTTTGCCTCTATCACTGTCAATATCCTGGTTACTATATTGTACTACGGTTTTGCAAGACATTATAATTGGAAGAAATTGAGGAAAGAATGGGTAGGATGTTCATCATTTTTTATAACTGCATGTGAATCTACAATCATGTCAAAATAAAAAGTTGAACTAAAAAGGAATAATCACAATTTTCAAAACTCAATAGTGATTAAAAACTCCTTAATAAAAAATGATTAAAAGATTTGAACATATAGTTCACCAAAGAAGATATACAGATAGGGGAAAAAAGTGCATGAAAACATGTGCAACATCATTAGTCACTAGGGATGTACAGATTAGAAGTACAATGAGATACCACTGCACACATATCAGAATAGCTAAAATTTGAAAAACAATAATACTAAGTGCTGAGAGGGAGACAGAGCAACTTGAACACCTATAATTGGTGAGAATACAAAACGGCATAGTCATTTTGGACATTTTAGTAGTTTCTCACAAAGTTTAAGTTTGGTTTATCTTTATCACACAACCCAATAATCCTACTCTTCTGCTCACATAAAATTTAATCATGAATGTTCATAACAAATTTATTTAGTCACCGAAAACTGGAAACAACCCAAATATCCTTCAATTTTGTGACTGGATAATCAAACCATATTACATCCATACAATGGGATATGATGCAGCAATAAAGGGGTACAAATTCCTAATACAATAATGTGAATGTATCTCAAAGGAATTATGCTAAATGAAAGAAGCTAACTCAAACAAACAAAAAAAAAACCTACAATATTCTACCATCCCATTTACATGACATTCTTGTAAAGGCAAATGGTGGGGACAGAAAAATCAGTGGCTGCAGGCTATGGGGACAGGAAGGAAGTGTGACTATGAAGTGACACAGGGAGATTTTGGGGGCAATAGAACTGTTCTACATCTTGAGTAATATGGTAGTTACGTGAGTGTAGGCATTTGTCAAAGTTGGAATAGCTGGGGGTTGAAAACCAGGAGTCAATAATGCTATCCTTGGCCCTGCTCTTTACTCGCGGTGTGACCCCAGACTATTTCCTTTCCATGCGTCTGCCTTCCTATTTAGGAAAACAGAAAATGAGTTAAATGATCTTTAAGTCCTTTTCACTTAAAAAAGTGAATGATGTTGATATTGTAGTATATTCCAACAACTGTTGACCTGTGTATTCTGGAGTCCTGAATTTTCGATTTGGTTCTGTTATTTTCTAGCTTTCTGCTTTTACGTACATTGCTCTACTTCTTGAGACTTCATTTCTTCTACAAAATAAAAGTGAATAATATGCCATTGCGTATATGTGCCACGTTTTCTTTATCCATTCATCTATCGATGGACACTTAGGTTGTTTCCATGTCCTGGCTATTGTGAATAATTCTGTAACAAACATGGGGTGTATATATCTCTTCCAGATACCAATTTTACTTCCTTTGGATATATATCCAAAAGTTGGATAGCTGGATTATATGGTTGTTCCATACTGTTTTGTTTTTTTTTTTTTTTAGGTTTATTTATTTACCTTGAGAGAGAAGAGAGTGCGCAAGCAGGGAGTGGCAGAGAGAGAGGGAGAGAGGGAGAATCCCAAGCAGGTTCCATGCCATCCATGCAGAGCCTGATGGCGGGCTCAAACTCATGAACAGTGCAATCATGACCTGAGCCAAAATCAAGAGTCTGTCGCTTAACCCACTGAACATCCCAGGCACCCCCATACTGTTTTCTATTATGGCATACCAATTTTACTCCCACCAAGAGTGTACAAGGGCTCCCTTTTCTCCACATCCTCACCAACACTTATTATTTCTTGTTCTTTTGAGAATAGCCATTTATGACAATATGAATAAACATGGAGAATATTATGCTAAGTGAAATAAATCAGACACAGGAAGACAAATACTATATGATGGCACTTAAATATGAAATCAAAATAGTTGAACTCATAGAATCAGAGAGTAGAATAGTTGTTGCCAGGAGGTGAAAGAATGGAAGATGTTGATCAAAAGGCACAAACTTTTGTTATAAGATGAATAGTTCTGGGGATCTAATGCACATCACAGTGATTTTAGTACTGTATTGTATACTTGAAATTTGCTAAGAGTAGATCTTAATTGTTCTCACATAAAAGGTAACTATGTGACGGATTTGTTAATTAGCCTGATTGTGATAATCATTTCACAATGTTTATTTATTATATGCATTATATGCATAATAATTATATGCATAATATAATTATATGCATAAATATTATGCATAAAAATTATATGCATAATAAATCATGCTAAATACCCTAAAAAATCACCATGTACAACCTAAATATAGTTTTTATCTGTAATTAATAGTTCAATAAAGCTGGAAAAAAGAAAAATTAAATAAAAAATACATTTTAAAATGAATTTTATTTTTTTTTTATTTTATTTTATTTTTTTCAACGTTTTTAATTTATTTTTGGGACAGAGAGAGACAGAGCATGAACGGGGGAGGGGCAGAGAGAGAGGGAGACACAGAATCGGAAACAGGCTCCAGGCTCCGAGCCATCAGCCCAGAGCCTGACGCGGGGCTCGAACTCACAGACCGCGAGATCGTGACCTGGCTGAAGTCGGACGCTTAACCGACTGCGCCACCCAGGCGCCCCTAAAATGAATTTTAAAAACCAAGAAGAAAGTGATAATATTTACCTCATAGAATTGTTGTGGAAATCACATTAGATATTGTTTATAAAATTGTTTGCCATATCAAAAGTGAGTAATAAATCATAGGAGGACCCACACACACAGAATTAAATGATCTCTATGTTTTTTTAGAGCTCCAAAAAATCTATGTTGGCAACCAAAGTTGTTAGCTTTTAAAATTATTTGAAAAAAAAGGGGGAGGGGGGAAATCTTGTTGCAATTCTAACATGAGCTCTCTAGAGGTCTCTGTTACCAAACAAACCAGCATATGTTCTGTTGATTTTGGAAGTTTAGAAACTGTATCTAGTAATCTCTTTCAGTAGTCTCCAAAGAGATTTCTTTGCACTTTTTTTTTTTTTTTTTTTTTTTTATTTTATTTTTGGGACAGAGAGAGACAGAGCATGAACGGGGGAGGGGCAGAGAGAGAGGGAGACACAGAATCGGAAACAGGCTCCAGGCTCCGAGCCATCAGCCCAGAGCCTGACGCGGGGCTCGAACTCACGGACCGCGAGATCGTGACCTGGCTGAAGTCGGACGCTTAACCGACTGCGCCACCCAGGCGCCCCTCTTTGCACTTTTGAGGCCACTTCACTTGATTTTCTGGTCACACAAATCTTTCCTTACACAGGTTACTGAGGAACCTTCTTCTAATGCTCATTAGCAACTTTGGACTGAGAATAGATAAGATACTATCTATAGCCATATTATGTTTTAAAGGTGAATTTAACTATTTCTCTCTCTATTTCAAAAACCAATGGCCCCCCAAATCACCTATTCCTTCCCAAACTCGGGTTATCTGTCAAAATAAACATGTAACGAAAAAATGGAGGGAGGTAATAGAAGAAAGAAAAAAAAGAAAATCTCAAGGCAGTGTTTTTCTTAATCACTGTTACTCACAGCATGCTATGTATTTCAGGCTGTTTCCACAGCACACACATGTATTTAACTGAAACAAATGTTTCACAAAGCAATAATTATCCTTACAGAGGGAGACACACTTTTTTATTTTCTATTCTATTCTATCCTATTCTTTTTAATAGGGCTTTTGACACACCAGTTAGTTCCATGAACCACAAAGGTTTGAAAAACCACTGCCTTAAGGGGATGCAAAAACTAAAAAGAAGTACTTTGGTCTCGTGTGCAACATGTACTGTAGGACCTCAAAAGACTTTGTGAAGCGATATGTGAAAGTCGCAAACAAAATGCACATTGTGATTCCAATTCTACAAAGAATGTGAGTATACATATGTACTGATTTATTTAAAGGGGTTGACTAGGACGCTGTGCTGGATTGTGCTTTCTTTTCCTATTCAAGCCACAGTTGGACGTAAGGGAATTTATATAACATTTGGAAGATGGAAGCAAAACAGCAGCCATTACTCTCAGGAAGCTACCGTGATCAGATATGGTGATGGAAGGTGAGGCAAAGCTCCCTGTCTGTGTGGTCTTTCTGATCACTGGCCCGGATGTCTAATAGCAGCCCTGAGCTGATTAGAAGATGCTTGGTTATGGATCCACAGAGAGGAAGTTATGCAGAAGGAATAGCTTCCCATAGTCCTCTCCACGAGCTCATACTCCAGAGCCCACACTACTGGTCAGACCCACTTGGCTTCTCAGCTTTCCCTACAAGCTCCAGGACTGGGCTTCCCCATGCTATTGCTTCCCACACCCTATGCTCTGACTGCCCTTCCAGACTTTCATTTCCTCACTTCCAGCATTTTTGTAAGGTTTGATTCCTATAGTAAATGTCTTTTTTTCCATAATTTTCATCATGGTTCTGCTTCCCTGCCTAAACCCTGAATGATACAGATAAAATATGAATCAGTTGACAGTAGCTAACATCTGACGAGGAGAATACAAGTGATAGAAAATGTAAAGGATAATGCAAACTTTTCATTGTAGAGGTCTAAATTATGTAAAGTTTTACAATAGTGTCTTCATATGTTATTTACATTATCAAAAGAAAGGAGGGAAAAGGAAAAGGATGCTTTTAACATATCAAAGCATACTCAGACGCAAAGGTGCAAAGGAGAAGAAAAAAAAACCCATTTCCTAAACATGCTAGAATGCTTGTGACTTTTATATTCAGATAAGTGACTATAAAGGTAGTAGTGAAAAAAAAGACAACTGTTCTAGACTTTTCAAAAAGTATCAGTATCACGGGGCGGGGAGTGGAAGTGCCGTGCTACAGCATGCTTCTCAAACCTTAAGGTGCATTCAGATCACCTGGGGATCTGGTTCAAAACTTGCTTCAGATTCAGCAGGTCTGGGCAGGGCCTGATAGTCTGCATTCCAATATTCTGCATTTTGAGGTGATGTTGATCACACTCATTTGTGGATCACACTGTGAGTGGCAAAGCTCAAGGAAACTAAAATGACCTAAAATCCAATGCTGTGTGTGAATCTAGATTGGATATTGTTTCAGGGATGAAGGGAGCAATAAAAGTCACTTGGAGGGCAATTAGGAAAATGAGAATATGGACTGCATATTAGAAGATGTTATACCAATGAGGTTAATTTTTTGGTGAGATATTGTTCTTGTGGTTACATGGAAGAATGTCCTTAGGAAAGGCATCTTGAAGTATTTAGGGTGACATATGATGTGTGCAACTTAATATAATTGTAGGGATCCAATTTTCTCGTCAGTAATATGAATTGTAATCATTATATATAATAATACATATAAAATATATACTATATTATATGTTACATATATATTTTATAGATAATTATATTTTATAATACAAAACAAATAACATATAATTAATATCACATTATAATATATAATAATGTACCATATTGTATATTACTACATATATTGTAATTTATAATTCAGTAATTCTTTCTCCTGGAAAATATAGAAAGGTGAGGAAATAGAGGCAGAGAATGGTGAATAAATGGCCCCAAACATCCAGCAGTGGAGGTGAGGTGTGATGTGCTAGTTTGGAAGTAACAATGTTGCACTTGACCTGAGCCCTGTGCTCCTGGAAAACTGCACTGGTTAAGAAATCCCCCCATTTTCTTGTGTTCTGAGAAAAGGTTTACTGCAAAGAACCACCCTTCCCACACAACTTAAATAAGACTCAGAGATAAGACCCTTGTTTGCTTAAGACAAAACCAGACACAGATTCTCCAAATTCCCATCATTTGTCATCACAGAGAAGCTGAATTGTTTGTCCCTACCGGCTAGTTTGAAAAAAATGCCCACTTCCATACCTTGTCCAAACTTTAGTCAGCCTTCTCTCTTTCTGCCAGAGCGCTAAACTCTGGCCCCTGAGGTTAAGCGAGCATTGGAGCAATTCCTCCTTAACAATATTTCCTGTTCTACTGTCCGATTACACCACCTGCACATCCCACCCCCACTTACAGTTTTTCTAGCCTTGTCTTCTCATAAAACAAAAGTCCTTTCTGCCTGACCATTGACAGGCTTTAGATCTTTGAGGAGCTTTTCCCTCCCTAATAGAAAATCTCCCTCTTCCTACTGAAATAGTCTTTTTTTTTTCTTTTTGAGAGAGAGAGAGAGAGAGAGAGAGAGAGCAGAGCCTGACACAGGGGTCCCTCTCACAATGGTGAGATCATGATCTGAGCCCAAATCAAGAGTCAGAGTCTTTTTTTTTTTTTTAAATATAATTTATTGTCAAGTTAGCTAACATATGTTGTATACGGTGTGACCTTGGTTTCAGTGGTAGATTCCCGTGATTCATCACTTAAGTACAACACCCAGGGCTCATTCCAACAAGTGCCTCCTCAATGCCCATCACCCACTCCCCCCACCCCGCCTCTCCTCCCCATCAACCCTCAGTTTGTTCTCTGTATTTAAGAGTCTCTTATGGGTTTGCCTCCCTCTCTGTTTGAAACTTCTTTTTTTCTCCTTCGCTTCCCCCATGGTCTTCTGTTAGGTTTCTCAAGTTCCACATGTGACTGAAAACATATGACATCTGTCTTTCTCTGACTGACTTATTTCACTTGGTATAATTCCCTTCCAGTTCCATCCACATTGCTGAAAATGGCAGATTTCATCCTTTCTCGTTGCCAAGTAGTATTCCATTGTATATATAAACCACATCTTCTTTATCCATTCATCAGTTGATGGACATTTGGGCTCTTTCCATAATTTGGCTATTGTTGAAAGTGCTGCTATAAACATTGGGGTGCAAGTGCCCCTATGCATCAGCACTCCTGTATCCCTTGGGGAAATTCCTAGCAGTGCTATTGCTGGGTCATAAGGTAGTTCTATCTTTAATTTTTTGAGGAACTCCACAAAAGTTTTCCAGGGTGGCCGCACCAGTTTGTATTCCCAACAGTGCAAGAGGGTTTCCGTTTGTCCACATCCTCACCAGTATGTGTTGTTTCCTGAGTTGTTAATTTTAGCCACTGAAAGTCTTAACTGACTGAGCCATCCAGGCACCGCTGGAATAGTATTTTACGTAGTCTCTACTCACTTAAGTCCAGTTTTTTTAAAAAAAATTTTTAATGTTTATTTATTTTTGAGAGAGAGAGAAAGAGAGAGAGAAGGACAGAAGATCTAAAGTGGGCTCACACTGACAGCAGAGAGCCAGATGCAAGGCTCAAACTCATGAACTGAGAGATCATGACCTGAGCCAAAGTCGCATGCTTAACCAACTGAGCCACCCAGGTGCCTCAGTCCAATTTCTTAAAATTTTATCTGACAGAAATGTGAAATGGAAGGATAGCTGTTCTGTACAAGTAAGAAGTGAGAGAAGGAGGGAAGGAGGCACAGGTAGGGAGTTGCTGGATCAGGGGAAATTCTGGAGCAAGGACTCAGGGGTCCCAGAAGCCATATGCTACAAGGGAGAAGGGTCCCGGATGGCACTTGATCACTGCCCAGGTGACTGCTTTGTGACTCTTCAGTATAATCTCAAAAATTAGGTCATGCTTGGTGTGACTGAATATTTTTTGGAAGGTGGCAAATGGGCTGATTCGCAGCAAGTGGACCATGGCTATTAACAATATTAATAGGTACTAGTTACTGAATTCCTAGAATGTTCAGCCAGGAGCTAAACAATGAACTTCATACACTTTTTTTTCAAATCCATACAAGTCTGAAAAACGGGCTTCATTCTCCATATTTTATTCCTGAAGGAGCCATGCCTTGGAGGCTATTAAATGCCTTTGCTGAAAGACACAGTGAATGAGAAGTGCTTTTCCTGGACGCCCTCTATGAAACCTGCCTTTGTTGCTGTCTTTGCATCAATGCTTACGCAAACTTTTTTGTCTATCAGTTCCAGTGGGAAACCCAAGATCTCCCACCTAAAGCCATGCCCCACTGCAGTGCGCTTCTGCTCAGCAAAGATAAATAAATCAATAAATTCTCAGTTTGTCCTGCAGATGCCACCCTTGCCATGAGATAAGTCTTGTGAGCTCTCATCTCTCAGTATTGTAATTTATCAGAAATTCTCAAAGAAAAAAAAAACAGTCATGCCCTTTATGCAGCCTAGATTTCAGTATGACTCTCAGGGTTCCCCAGCTCCAGTGAATTAAGTTAGAATCCTTCTTTTATGTTTTCACTTTTGAAGTATTTTCTGTAGCTAAAATTTTTTTTTCTTTAATGTTTCTTCATTTTTGAGAGACAGAGAGACAGCGTGTGAGCAGGGCAGGGGCAGAAAGAGAAGGAGACACAGAATCCGAAGCAGGCTCCAGGCTCTGAGCTGTCAGCACAGAGCCTGACATCAGGCTGGAACTCATGAACTGTAAGATCATGACCTGAGCCAAAGTCGGATGCTCAGCTGACTGAGCCACGCTGGCGCCCCTGTATTTTTGAATTGATAATATATTTACATGGCTCTTAAATTGAAAAGTATGAAAATGAGCAGTGAAAAAATCTCTTTCATCACTGTCACCCATCTGCCAAGTTTTTATGCTCCCAATAGAAAAACTACTATTATTAGCTTCTTGTGTTATCTTTCTGGAGCAATTTTATGCATATTCAAGCAAATATAAGTATATATTCCTTTGCCATATTGTTTTACACAAATATTAGATAAGCTGTTGTGCAGTTTACCCAGATTAATAAGTCTTGTGAAGTCTTCTTCATTTGTAAACAACTGTATGGGCTCCATTTCATGGCTGTTTATAATTTATTTAAGTCTCTATATTTAGGTTGATATGGGTATTTTGCTATTTAATAATAATATTTAGGGGCGCCTGGGTGGCTCGGTCGGTTAAGCGTCCGACTTCGGCTCAGGTCACGATCTCTCGGTCCGTGAGTTCGAGCCCCGCGTCGGGCTCTGTGCTGACAGCTCAGAGCCTGGAGCCTGTTTCGGATTCTGTGTGTCTCTCTCTCTGACCCTCCCCCGTTCATGCTCTGTCTCTGTCTGTCTCAAAAATAAATAAACGTTAAAAAAAAATTAAAAAAAAAATATTGATACCACCACCACCACGATGACGACGACTAACTACCACTAGCAAGCCCTCACTCTGACGCTGTTTTCAACATTTGACTTATATTAACCCATTTAAGCCAAACCATAGCCCTATACAGTATGTGTGTTGCCTTTTTTTGTTTGTCACCATCTTACAGATGAAGAAACAGAAGCGACCAAAGTTGAAATGATTGGCCCAAGCTTGAGTAGCTGGCAAGTGGTAGATGTAGAATAATAAATCGGAGAAGACAAAGGCGGACTGAAATGCTTGGTGGTTGGAGCCCAGGGAGTCTCCAGACAAGGGGAGAGACGGGAAAGAGAAGCTGTGGAGTAACTCTTATCACCACACAGGAGAGGACGACCTACTTCCAGAGATGACATTCGTGTAGGCTGGGGATTGCCAGCTCTCAGGACCCAGCCCATAGCCTGGACGTAGATGCATTTGGTTGTGTCAAGGAGGAGCAGCAAGTCGGAACCTCTCTTTTGGAATTCAAAGTAGAAAAACAAGGACCATGATGCCTCAGAGGACTCAGGAACATCTGCCCAGCCTCACAACTCATCCATAAAAAGGTATGGCTCCTGGTGGAGAAATTCATGCTGGGCCCCAGCAGTCACTTAGCCGGAGGGACACCACCTCCCTACAATTATCCGTATCCTCTACTCCACACCAGGGCCCAAATGTTGCCAACAAGTGGCTCAGGTTACTCTGGTATTTATTTCTATGACAATCTTTGTCTGTTTAGGCTCCTGTAACAAACATACCTTAGACTTGGTGGCTAAATGACAAAGATCTATTTCTCACAGTTCTAGAGGCTGGGAAGCCCAAGGACAAGATGCTGGCAACTTTGGTGTCCGGTGAGAACCAGTTTTCTCGTTCACAGTCTGCCTTCTTCTTGCCATGTCCTCTCATGGTGGAAGAAATGAAAGAGCTCTCTGAGGGTTCTTCTAAAGGGCACTAATTCCACTTGTTGAGGGCTTTACCCTCATGACCTAACTTCTTCCCAAAAGTCTCACTTTCTAATAGCATCACATTGAAGGTTAAGGTTTCAACATATGAATTTTGGAAGGACATGACATTCAGTTCATAACAATGATCCTTCAAGCACCTTGAGCTCTTGCCTCCTTGGCCTCAATGATCTCCCTTATGCCACCTCAGTGGGACTGCTGCTAGCACATATGGTGACATTGTGCAAAGTAAGAGGTGTCACAGCTGGATGCATTATAGATCTGGGATCCTGAAAAAGATAGTTGCTCTTTTCTCTCTCTCAGTCTTCACTTTTATGGCGTAAACATGAAAACAAATTGGACTCTGGCCACTTCTTACATGTGTATCATGACAGCACCTTCCCTCAGGCCTGCCCTAATCATTTCCTGCCCCAGGGCTTTTTAATTGATGCTATGTTGTGAGAAGATGGTAGGAAACTGCTGGACTTTCATGCATGTGTAACTCAAAAGTGGAGGGCAGTTATCACCCTGTGGAGTCACCTTCACTAATATGAGATGAGACTCAATGGATAAATGGTTCTTTCTCAGGCACTCAGTCAGGAGTTACATTTTAGGCAGCAAACTGTACTCATTTTCTGTTGCTGCCATACCAAATTGCCACAAACTTTAGTGACTTAAAACAATACCAATTTGTTGTCTCAAACTCTACAGGTTACAAGTCCAAGTTGGCTTGGTGGGCTTCCCTGCTTTTAGTTTCACAAGACCAAAATCAAAGTGTCTGCTGGTTTAGAGACTCTTCTCCAGATGATCTGGGGAGAAGCTGAATGCAAACTCTTTCATGTGGTTAGAAGCATCCAGTTTATCGTGATTGCAGGACCAAGGTTCTTGTTTTCTTGCTGGCTGCTACCTGGAGGATGCCCTTGGCTCCTAGGTCCCTTCTCCAGTCCTTACATCTCAGAGACAGTATAGCATGTTGAACCCTCCTCACATTTGAAATCTCTCTGATCTCCCCTTTTTCCATATCTTTTACTTCTCTCAGTCTCCAGCCAGGAAAAGTTGTCTGCTTCTAAGAAGATGCATGTGATTAGATTATACCTGCCTGGATAATCCAAAATAATCTTCCTATTTTAAGATCAACTGATTAGTAACCTTAATTCCATCTACAAAGTCCTTTCACTGTAGTACCTAGATTAGTGTTTGGTTGAATAGCCAGAAGGTGAGTGTCTTGGGGACTATCTCTAGAATTCTGACTACCACATAAGCAGTCATCCATAGGAGTGGCCATCTTGAGAATCCATCTTGGTATTAGCTCTTGATTCTTATGTGATTTGATCTCACTGTCTCTCTGCTTCCTGGATCACCCTCTTCCATAAAGTATTGGCATTTAAGATTTGTCTAAGAGTTTGCATATTGGGGAACCAGTCTACAGTATTACCAGTGGCCCTTGAAAGCAGACCCTCAGGTTTGGATTCCAAAACTGGTTCACTCACAAGTTGGAAGGCAACAAGGATCCAATTCCTGGAGTCACATGGTATGGCGATAACTTCTGGCACGCAGTAGCATTTTAATTACTAAGGTTCTCATCTATATTTTAATGGAATGAGACACAAGTGGAAAGTAAGATTTTGGGGTTGTATTTTGGTTTTAGCACTTGAATGACAGTGAAATAATGATAATCACGTGAATTGTGGAGAGGGGTTATTTTTTTTTTTTTCATTTCTTTAAATTGAGCATTTTGAGATCATTGTAGGTTCACATGATAGTTGTAAGAAATACAGAGTGACCCCACGTACACTTTACCCCTCAATGGCAATATCTTGAAAAACAGCCAAAATATTGACACTGATACAATCAAGTTACAGAATATTTCTATTACTACCAGGATCTCTCCTGTTGCCCATTACAGCCACATTCCTTTTCCTCCCACTCTCTCAGGCTCCTTATCTCCTGGCAACCACTAATCTGTTCTCCACTTCTATAATTTTGTCATCCCAGGAGTGTTACATAAATGGAATCACTTCAGTATGTAAAAATTTGGGATTGTTTTTTCACTTAGCATAATTTTCCAGAGATTCATCTAAGTCAATAGTTTGTTTCTTTTCATTGCTAACTATATTCCATGGAATGAATGGACCATGGTTTGTTTGTTTAACCATTCGCCCATTGAAGGGTAACTGGGTTGTTTCCAGTTTTTGTTATTGATTTTTAATTTAATACCATCGTGGTCAAGGAACATATTCTCTAACAACTTAACATTCCAGTTTTAAAGTAAATTATATTATATTGAAATAAATTTAATATTTACTATCAGGCAATCCCATGGGATTGAGCAATAAGTCACACAAAGGGGTAACCAAACCAATAATGCATTTTTTTCTTTCTTTTTTCCTATTTCTCTACCATTTTCTCTCATTTTTGCCCCCTGATCACACTCCCCAATTAGGTATTGTGACATAAACCTTTTACTCAGGCTCTGCTTTCTGGTAAACCCAGGCTAAGACAGATGTTATTTAGTTAGCCTTTTCTGGTTATTAGCCATAATCTCAGAACATGTTCTGTGTACGAGTGCTGGCAGCTATATAGAAGGTAGCTAGAAGCAGGGAAACTGTGGGAGGACTTTCAGATATTAGTTTGGATGGCTTTGTTCTTGGTGATTTTTTAGGGCACAAAGAATACAGGGAATTATTAAAGGTAAACCTATAATGTAGGAAAGAAGGTACATGAATTTACAGAATGGGATAACACAATAGGGAATATGTTTTAGAAAAAAAATCATCCTGAGAGGGGCACCTGGGTGGGTCAGTTGGCTAAGCATCCAACTTCAGCTCAAGTCATGATCTAGCAGTCTGTGGGTTCAAGCCCCGCGTCAGGCTCTGTTCTGACAGCTCAGAGCCTGGAGCCTGCTTCAAATTCTGTGTCTCCTTCTCTCTTTCTGTCCCTTCCCAACTCATGCTCTGTCTCTCTCTCTCACAAATTAAAAAAATAAATAAACATAAAAAAATTTTTTTTTCAACGTTTTTTATTTATTTTTGGGATAGAGAGAGACAGAGCATGAACGGGGGAGGGGCAGAGAGAGAGGGAGACACAGAATCGGAAACAGGCTCCAGGCTCCGAGCCATCAGCCCAGAGCCTGACACGGGGCTCGAACTCACGGACCGCGAGATCGTGACCTGGCTGAAGTCGGACGCTTAACCGACTGCGCCACCCAGGCGCCCCTAAACATAAAAAATTTTAAAAGAAAAATCATCCTGAGATAAATGATTTAAGAGATCATATTTAAGAGTTTTTAATTAAAGACAGAAAATTCATGTCTTAGAATCCTGAGGTATAGCTAATTATCATGGTATGCAGGAAACTCTGGAAAAAATTGGGATTTGGTAGGAATTGTGAACTAAACAATGATTTGACCAATAAATTGTACTTTGAATTCAGAATATCATAGACTGTCGGGCTAGGATCTGTGGTCTTATAAGGGTTTATTGTCAGATACTCATAAATGCAGAGAATAAGAAGGGAGATACCACGTCTGGTAGAATTTTTCCAGTTTTAAAAGAATGACTCAGGGTATTTTAAAAGCCCAGCCACATTTCAACAGCAGAAAGAAATATTAAATACATGAAAGTTCTGATGTCCTCAGAGGGACTTTGGAAGGAGCCTGAGTACATAGACTACTGAAGGAGGCAGGGTTGGAACTGACCTTGATAAGGTTTGGCACTGTGGCAACTTTGTGACGTATGATGAACACATTGTTTCTCAACAGGAGATGAGCCCAGAGCCAGGGAATAGTATTGAATTTAAAGTACTGAGGACCTCTGGATCCTTCAGTGAGAGAGGTGAGAAAAAATCTAGGAGCAGCCATGCTGAACATTTAAGTGGTGTACTGAATTTTCTCAACCCTAATACTATTTCACATAAATGCCAAGTTGGAAGGCTTGAAAGTGATATTGCATCAGGAGTACCTTCAAGGAAAGAAACCCATAGAATTAGCTAGGTTGATTCAGTCTGATAATTAGATCTGCTGCATCACTCATAAATTAAAATTCTTAGAGATAAGGAAGGATATGGTACTTAAATTTTATGATTTATATGAGTTACAATATCTTATATAGTGTAGACTTATATCAAACTACTGCTAATGTCCTTACCAGTGCTAAATTGAGCCTGAATAGGTAGCAAGAGATAGAAACTCCACAAACTGTACTTTCTACTTCTATGGCTGGTCAAGGCTAAGAAATAAAAAGTATAGGCGCTCTGTTACATTACTATGCTAAATCTCTGATACTATTTTATTGCTGTATGGGATGGAAAGGACTTACAACCTGAAGGCTATGCTATCTATCAGCAGCCATAAATTAAGTAACTTAAAACTTTCACAGGAATCCCAAATGAGAGTGGAAGTCTGGAAAGAGCTCAGTGGAAAGATTTAAAGTGACAGAAAATAATGGAGTCTTCAAGTGGGGGAAAGGATTAGTCTTCTCTAAAGGCCAGAGCCCTACACTGGGAATAGCATAAACTAATAGTAATTAATGAGAGTTTCTGGAAGGGACTGCAATACTACATAAATGGGCTGTGGAAGGAGCTAGTAATTTCTCAGCAATATCCCCTCATGGAACTAAGTAAATGCATATATGTGTTTCTCTGAACTTGGGCGAAACTAAACAGAAAAACAATTTATTACAATGCTATTATGTAGCTCACAGATCTGACAAGAACAGAACGTGAAAGACTTTGGCTCAAATCACAGGCAGGATTCCCACTAGACTGGGAAGCAGATAGCATGTCCATGGTTGTGCCATAGGAATAGTCTATGAGGATCACTGTGGTGGCTGGGCACCATATTGACTCTATCACCATGAATTATCTCTAACTTTCTCTGTGTCTTTGTATTTCTTCTTCCACATTCAAAATCCCAGGTAAGTAAGGAAACATTTAGTATTCTTTAGTTAACATAGTGAGATAAAATCTCTGCCTCTTACAGGAACTCATATATGGTGAGGTTTGGGGGGGGGGTTGTTTTCAGGTTTTATTTTGTTTTGTTTCACAATATAAATGGGATTTATTTGCTGGGCAAAGATCACTGGCAAATATCAGCTGTTCACTGGCTGCTCAATACCCCATATGCATTCTTTCTCCCCTAATTGTACTTTGCTGGAAAAGTTTAGAGTTATTTCTTGCTTTTTTAAAAAATAAAACTTGTTTGTGTATCTATCAGAGCCTGGAGTTCTCTTTACAGGAAGGTTTTTGTTAACGATTAGTATCTTTACTGTTAATCTACATTATAGAAATTGTGAATATTTGACTATTATCAGTCTATTTTGATATCTATTTCTTCTGTAGACTTTTAAAAAAAATTTAAGTGTTTATTTATTTTTGAAGGAGAGAGAGACAGAATGCGAGCAGGGGAGGGGCAGAGAGAGTGGGAGACACAGAATCCAAAGGAGGTTCCAGGCTCTGAGCTGTCAGCATAGAGCCCAGTTGCAGGGCTCGAACCCACGGACTGCGAGATCATGACCTGAGCTGAAGTCGGATGCTCAACCAACTGAGCCACCCAGGTGCTCCTCTTCTGTAGGCTTTTATAAGTGGTATTTTTTGGTAATATATCCATATAATCTATGTTTTCACATTTATTGGCACAAAATTGTTTATAATATCTTAATATACTCTTATTTACTTTTATTGCCTAGAAGATCTCTGGTGAGATCCACCCTTCCCAGCCCTGATATATTTACATTTGTCCATTCTCTCTTTTCTTGGTTAGTCTTTTAGATATTTCTTGGTTAACCCTTTTCTTGGTTAGTCTTGTTAGATATTTATCAATTCTAAACAAATCAACTTCCTCTTTTGTTGACTTTTGCTATCAGAAGCTTGCTTTCTACTTCATTGATTTCTGCCCTTATTTTTATAATTTCCTTCCTTGGGCTTCTTTGGGTTTACCGTATAGGTTTTACCTAAATTTCTTGAAACTTCTGGTTTCAGCTGTGACATGTAAAGCACTTGGAAGCTATCACTCTTATCCTTACAGCAAGAAAAAAGCATCTAGAAAGCTTGAACCACCTGAACAACCAACTTAACCTAACTGACAGTTTATACTACACTCTAACCAGTGGTAGCAAAACATGCATTATTTTCAAGTGCAGGTGGAAGTTACAAAGCTAGACCACATCCTGGGCCACGAAACAAATCTCAACACATTTAAAAGGAATAAAATAGTTTAGAGCTATCCTCTAATTTATGGATTACCAAAAATCTAAGGTTGAACTTCCATTATTCAAAAAAAGAATCAAATTCAGTCTCTCCAGAAAAACAGGACAAAACAAAACAAATCTCATAATACACTTCCTAGTTCCTGAAAACAATACCACTAAGAAGGTGGTTATTTTACTTATTACTTATTTATCTCCAGGTCCTGACAGTGGTGCCAGCTTTCCTTCAAAGTCTGGTTACGACATGGGAATAAAATAATAATTTCACTCCCGTCTGTAACAAAGTAAAAGAAAATTCTGAGAGGCTTAGAGGCTGCCTGCTGCTATAGGATAAATGACACTGAAAACAACCACCTAGTCACCTAAGAACGGTGCCATGGTCTCAGGTAGGATACCTGACTGCTAGGAGTGAGCTCTGATAGTAAACAAATTCCTAATGTCACCAAGTAAAGACTGAAGCATGGTCTGTTAGGCACAAGCTTCCTACTCCTGAGGAAGCTGATACAGAGCAGGGGACAGCAGCATCCTTGACAGAACTAACATACTCCCAGGGAGGCCCAGGAAGAAATCCTCTAGGTTTTGTGAGAGAAGTTAGAAGATGAATGGATAAAAGGAGCAAGACGAGAGTGATATGTGGGCCAAGAATCCTGAAACGTGGATAGGGACGATATAGCTCTCACCCCACCAAAGGGAGGAGGCCAGGTCTCCTGCAAGGATTTAAATTTTGAGCTGGTAAAATGTAGGCTTGTTGGGCCTAATCAGTGTGTTTAGGAGAAGCACCAAGAAAAACCTGGAGCACTGTTGAAGATGAGTGGGTGGTTCAGGATTCAAAGCAGAGGATAAAGGACAGCTCCCTACAGGGGTAGAAGGAAACCTAGACAAGGCCTTATCTGACCTATGAAAAGCTGGAGATCACTCCCCACCCCCTTCCTTCACTATTTTTAAACCTTGAGTAGGACTTGGAGAAGGAGAATTAAAAAAAAAAAAAAAAAAAAAAAAAGCAAAACCATGAACAAGAGTTATCCTAAGATGAGATCAATATGGCAGTATGAAGGGGCTGATTTTTCACGCACACTCCATTGTGGTACTTTACCAGATTCACATCACCCAGACTAGATCTGGATGAATCCAAATGATTAACAGTTTGCTTTGCTAAAGGAACCAGATTTGGGGGAAAAGGAGTCAAAAAGGTAAAAATTACAAACTGCTGATTGGGGGAGGATAGGAGGAGAAAGATTTTCCCCAAGGATTACTAAGATCTGGGCTTATGGGAAAGCACTGTCAGCCTGGGCAAAAGGGCATAAATATACAAAGTAGATGTGAGAAAAAGTTGAAGAGAGTAAATAAGCTACTTTCAAACCCCTGAACCATTCTGGATTCATTTTGTATTGGAAAATATGGCTCTTTTCTGAAATACAGAACATTTCTTTACACTCCGTGGGTTTCTATGTGTATGCTTGACAACCAGATGGCAAGGCCGTTTAATAATTGACTGTACCACCTCAACTTCCACTACTGAGGATGTTGTATTGGGCTAATTACCAAATATCCTCCAGAAAAATAATGACCAAACATCTCTTTGAAAGTATATGAGATTTTCTATTTATCTACTTCCTGCCATCTTACATCCTATACTCAGTATTTTTTTTTTCAAAACAAATTATTGATCTTATTTCTGGATATTTGAAAACATGATCAGTAATATCTAGAACTTTACCAAGTCTTATTTAGGAACTCAAGTGATGTGGCAGGAAGAGCTGGTTATCCACCAAACTTTGATGTCTCTTTTATGTATAAGACCTGTGGCTGGGCTCCCGGAGGTACCAGTAGAGACATAGCTCCCAGACCCTTTTAGCTAAGTGTGCTCCCATGACTGAATTCCTCCTGGTTAAGTGTATGGAGATGTGACCTGTGTGCTTCAGCATCTGGGCCATAAGGCGTGGGCTGGCTTGCCTTCTTTCCCACTTCACACAACCCATACGCCCCTTACCTGGGACCGGCTTCCACCGTGCAGGCGGAGGTCTGGCTCTAACAAAGCAACAAGGTGGAAGGAACCTGAGTCTCTGAGTGAGCATGGCTTCCATTGTCTTTAAATCACTGTATTTTGGAATTGTTTAGTTATACTGCCTCAACTTTAGACCAAACTTATAAAGCAGAGTTTAGTAAAATGTTGAGTGACTTGGCAAGTGGGAGTTTTTGTCTTCTTTGATTTTTCATTTTGTAAACTAATCACTTAAATGGTTAACTTTACTTTCTTCCCACTTAACAAAGGCATCATGGTTTTTTCATAGTTAGAAACCAAGTAGAGGTGCTAAGCATGTCTGTGAACCACGAGATCAGTTACCAAGTCACAGAACCATCAAATTGTAAAACTTTGCTGTTGGAATTGATAAAAAAAAAATGCACTGGGGCGCCTGGGTGGCTTAGTTGGCTAAGCCTCCGGCTTTGGCTCAGGTCATGATCTCACAATTTGTGAGTTTGAGCCCCTCTTAGGGCTCTGTGCAGACAGCTCAGAGCCTGAAGCCGGCTTGGGATTCCATGTCTCCCTCTCTCTCTGCCCCTCCCCAGCTTGTACTCTGTCTCTCTCTCTCTCAGAAATAAGTAAACATTAAAGAAAGAAAGAAAGAAAGAAAGAAAGAAAGAAAGAAAGAAAGAAATGTACTGCCATCAGTAAGAAAGTGACCTGGTCAAGGTCTTAAACATTTGCTCAAAAACACATATTAGAGTGTCATTATCTTCCTACCTACCTGCCCCTACCAAGCACACATATGTACAGGTACACACATACATGCACACACATGAAGAAAAGCCCCTTATTTAGGAATCTTAAAGAGAAAGATCAAAACTTTCTATAAAAGGTCAAAGCTTATTACATAAATTGAAAGAATAAGAACAGAAAAAGAAACGTAGACTTGAAGTTAATGGAGCCATATCCTAAGAGGTCATTTTTAGCAGCATTAGTTTGCACTGACTCTAGAGACTCTGAGCACATTCTCCATTGGCTTTGTAATGGTTAATTAGTAATAACCAGCCTCATGCAATTTGCTGCTAGAATTGATGTTTTTCTTCCTTACCACCCATTGCTACAAAAGGGTTGGTAAAAATTGTCCATAGGGCTGACTGTGTTTAGGATTCAGAGGACTTACCGTGACTTTGAACACCATTGTTGATTAAAACTTTTTAAAAGCCAGAGTGTAGCACAAGCTGCAGAAGGACGACTATACAAGGCACATAGACATGGTGGAGGGAGGCCACAGACCCAAGGTAAGCACGGCCCTGAACACGGCTGCCTCAGGAACAGGAGCAGGTGGCAGGGAGAAAATGCCTGGGAGTGAGTGTGGGGAGGTTTCTGAATATCTGATTGTATTATTATATCCTGTTTATTTTACCGTGTCGTCGTATTTATTGTCTTGGATGTAATGTGCTAGTTTGCACTATCAAATCCCCAGGTTTTGATTTCTATAGAGATGATTATCAGGATGTGCATGCATGTGTGTGTGTTACTGTAGGGTAGCTTTTAGAAACCCTTCTTCTAACATGGGATATTCTTCTTTTTTTTTCTTCCTTTCAGTGTCTCTTGAAGTAATTATGTTTTTTCCATTGCCTTTTTGTGCAGCTTTCTTCCTTTAGCACTAACAGCTGAACAGCTGCTACCATTTTTGTCTTACCATCTTTCAACTTCAAAAGTAGAGAATTAAAAACAAAACAAAACAAAAACCAAATACCCCCGGAAACTGAAAATCTGTAAGAACACAGTGCTAAATAACAAATAGTTCACAAGATTTAACAATGATCCTCTCTATGTATGTGACACTGTTCTAATGCTTCACTCATGCTAATTCATTTAATGCTCAGGGCAGTCCAGTGAGGTGGTGTTGCTTCCCAAACTTGGCAGCTTCCTGGGTGAAATCTGAAACTCATACACAGAGGGCAGGGAAAGATGGAAGAAAGAGACAGGCCACTCCAGGTTGGTAGGTGGCAGGCTGAAAAAGCAAGGGAGCTTCAGTACAAAACTCATCGTGACCAGCCACAAAAACAAGTAGATCTCCAAGCTCACCTGCCAGAATCTTAAAAGTTTATATATAGGCCTTAACGGGGTGGTTCATGTATACCACGCAGATGGGCTCAACAACACGTTGCTGTCCCAAGTTATGCCCCTGAAACAGCTCTGGCTCTGAGAACAGGAGACAGAATGTACATTCCAAGCTCAGGGGAGAGGGATAGGGGCCTCCTATTGTCCTATTGCCTGGGTCAAGTTTGAGGGTCAACTGACAGTCATGTCATCTCATTGACCTCCTCCAGCAGGTAGGTGTTATTCTCATTTTACAAATGAAGAACCCAAGTCAGAGAAATTACATAACTTGTCCAAGGTCAAGTAAATGTTTTCTGACCTAGATATCCTGGCCTAAATTCCAGTTCTGAGACATCTATGCAAGATTGGTTATAGCAACTGAATGAAACCCCAGAAGATACACAGTGTTTATACAGTAAGTGAAGCTCTTGGGTTCTGGAAGCAAACATCCTGATTTAGGGGCCTGGCTTTTACTCTTTATAAACTGTAAGAGCTTGAGTAAGTTACTTAACCTCCCTGAGTCTCAGCTTTGCTGTGCATCAACCATCAGCATGATGATAATGATAATGTACAGGGAAGAGCCTATCACATAGTAGTAAGCTGCATCTCTGGTGCTCAGCACATAGCAGGTGCTGGAAAATTATTTATTGGATGTTAATTGTTATAATAGAAAAGCATACACTGGGGTGCACAGGTGGCTCAGTTGGTTCAGCATCCTACTTCAGCTCAGGTTTGTGAGCTCACGGTTTGTGAGTTCGAGCCCTGTGTCAGTCTCTGAGCTGACAGCTCACAGCCTGGAACCTGCTTTGATTCTCTGTCTCCCTCCCTCTGCCCTTCCCCCACTTGTGCCTCTCTCTCAAAAATAAATAAGTAAATGTAAAAAAAAAAAAAAGGAGCATACATTGACAAGAGTAGCAATTTGTCATTCATGAGAGCCAAACCCTATGCTTTTCTTTCCTTCTGCCTTCCTTCATTCCTTCCTCCCTTTCTCTTTCTCTCTCTCTCTCTCCCTTTATTCCTCTCTCCCTCTCTCTTCTTTCTTTCTTTCTTTCTTTCTTTCTTTCTTTCTTTCTTTCTTTCTTTCTTTCTTTCTTTCTTTCTTTCTTTCTTTCTTTCTTTCTTTATTTCAGTAGGCTCCACACCCAGCATGGAGCCCAATGCTGGGCTAGAACTCACAACGCTGAGACCAAGACCTGAGCTGAGATCAGGAATCAGATCCCTAACCAATGGAGCCACCCAGGTGCCCCACTTTTCTATTGTTTCAAAACCATCTCATTTCTCCAACACTTGAGGTATATCCTATGGATGACTCATATCCATAAAGCATAAACTACACACTGGTATTGCTTTGACAATGATGTTATAACCAATAAAAAAGGCCACCCTTGCTCTCTTCTCCTGTCACCCTGTCATTCTCATTTACAGGATATCTGAAGATTTCAAAAATAGTTGGTCATCTGTGAATGGTGGTTAAAATACTGATTGTTCCTATTTTTTTCCTGCCTTAAACAATGTCCATCCATAAATTATACCTGATAGAATACTTATGTAACCAAACTTTATATCTGATTTGGAGAAAATGGCTCAAAAGCATATTCTGATTCTGACTGTGGGCACTGTGGAATGAGGTAGCAATTTCACACATATGCAAAAGGCAATCTAAAGAGCTGCGAAATTCAAAGGGCCACTGAGGCTATGTATCTAGTAAATTCATGAATAGAACACATTTAAGAGTTGAGTGAATGTGTCAACCTTAAATTATCCCCTCATGCATGCATAAAAATCTAAAAATTCCATTGGAAAATAAATCTGTAACAATAAACCTTAATGGTTGAAAATAAAAGTAAAGCCAACAACCAACAAAACTAAAAGACAATCGATGGAATGGGACAAGATATTTTCAAATGACATATCAGATAAAGGGTTAGTACCCAAAATCTATAAAGAACTTTATCAAACTCAACATCCAAAAAGTAAATAATCCAGTGAAGAAATGTGCAAAAGACATGAATAAACACTCTTCTGAAGAAGTCATCCAGATGGCCAACATACACATCAAAGAATGTTCAATAGGGGCCCCTGGGGGGCTCAGTTGGTTGAGGGTCCGAGTTCGCTCAGGTCATGATCTCATGGTTTGTGGGTTCGAGCCCCACATTGGGCTCTGTGCTGATAGCTCAGAGCCTGGAACCTGCTTCAAATTCTGTGTCTCCCTCTCTCTCTGCTCCTCCCCCACTCACACTCTGTCTCTCTCTCTCTCTCTCAAAAATAAATAAACGTTAATTTTTTTTTTAAAGAAAAGATGCTCAACATCACTTATAATAAGGGAAATACAAATTAAACCACACTGACACACCACCTCACACCAGTCAGCATGACTAAAATGAACAACTCAGGAAACAACGGATGTTGGCAAGGATTTGGAAAAAGGGAAACACTTTTGCACTGCTGGTGAGAATGCAAACTGGTACAGCCACTCTGGAAAACAGTATGGAAGTTCCTCAAAAAATTAAAAATAGAGCTACCCTACGACCCAGCAATTTTACCTCTAGGTATTTACCCAAGGACACACAAATGCTGATTCGATGGGGTGTATGTATCCCAGTGCTTATGGCAGTGCTGTCAACAATAGCCATATTATGGAAAGAGCCCAAATGTCCATTGACTGATGAATGGATAAAGAAGATGTAGTGTATATGTATATGTATATGTATATGTATATGTATATGTACATAGAGAGAGAGAGAGAGAAAGAGAGAGAGAGAGAGAGAGAGAGAGGGAGGGAGAGAGACAATAGAACATTACTAGTGATCAAACAGAATGAAATCTTGCCATTTGCAACAACGTGGATGGAACTAGAATGTATTATGCAAAGTGAAATAAGTCAGAGAAAGATAAGTATCATATTGATTTCACTCATATGTGGAATTTAAGAAACAAAACAGATGACCATAGGGGAAGGGAAGGAAAAAAATTAGATAAAATGAGAGAGGGGGGCAAAACATAAGAGACTCTTAAATACAGGGAACAAACTGAGGGTTGCTGGTGGGGTGTTAGGTGGGAGGATGGGGCTAAAGGGGCGATAAGCATTAAGGAGGGCACTTGTTGGGATGTGCCCTGGGTATTATATGTAAGTGATGAATAACTAAATTCTACTCCTGAAACCATTATTATACTATATGTTAACTAACTTGGGCTTAAATAAAATTGAAAAAAAAAACCCAAATATTTTGGGGGGAAAGAAAAAAGTAAGCCATATCCTTCCAAGAAGAGATGGAAACATTTTTAAACCATTTGTTAAACATTTTTAAACCATTTTAAACCATTTTTTAGACCAATTAAAATTGATCCAGTATCCAAAATTGTTTGAAATAATGACAGGACTACTTTACCTTATAATGAGGTCTAATCTCAAAGTTTATGGACTCCCTGTCTCTGATTTTTCTCCTCCTCCTCCTTCTTCTTCTTCTTCTTCTTCTTCTTCTTCTTCTTCTTCTTCTTCTTCTTTATTTCTGCCTCTATGGAACTTTCTGTCTGTCTTTCTCTTTCTTTTCCTCCACTCCACCACAGAAACGAAACATGAAATATATTCTTATTTGTTGGCTCTGTTGAACAAAACATGGATTTTTATTAATTGGTTACCCTGAAATGTTTCAAAGGATTTTCTCAAAATATACATATTTATTTGTATTTTTAACTCTTTTACTATAAAGATAAAAAAAACAATGTTATCAGACTCTTAATGGTAGTTAATCATCTAATTCAACCTGATTTTATATGACCTTATTTATATTTTACAAGTTGGAACATTAAGAAACTACTTGAACAGTTCAGCAATTTGGCAATTTATCTCCTCAACATGAGCCTTTAGTGAGAGAAAAAGCTTGAGTTACAAATGATTATGTAATATGAAGGATGTCAAAGTAATGAAGGGTATACAGTACCTCTAGGCAGCTGATGATATTTTATCTTCTATTGCTTTTAACCCATATGGTAAGAAAACCGTAATAAAAAAGGTATGTGAAAAAGAGACTATTAAGTATAGTTCACTAACAGAAGATGAAAAATTAAATTGAACTTTAAAGTACATTGAAAAAAAGTTTATTCATTACTGTTATTAGATCACTTCTTGCAAACTGAGGAAAGCAAAGCAAAGAATTACCCGAAGGCTCCATGACAAATGGACATACAGCTAACTCTTTAAAATATTTATGAATCATCCTTTATTCACTTCAGACCAGTATTCAAAATTTGAATACACACACATACACTTGCAATAATAAAAAATTCAATCTAAAGTATCGATTTGGAAATCTTTCAAAATATGGTAGGCAAACGCAAGAGGCAAAGAAATGGTCTGGGTAAGCCTTAAGATCTTGTTCTTATAGGGGAGCATTAAAATATTGAAGGCTTTCTCATGTGCTAATTGGTTTTCTTGCTAAAAACTTAAATGGAACCATAATCTCTTTCTTTCACTATCTTCCCATAAATGAGTTAAACTTATATTTGATAGGCCGTATTTTCAGAAATCATCTGGTTAAAAAATGTGAATTATGTTACCCTGTTGGTTTGCAAATTGGCCCCCATACATGAAAGGCAAGGACAGACAGAAGACAGAGACGGAAAAAAGATTGATAGGTGGCGATTTTTATACACAAGCGAACTTACATCAGAGGCTTGTCTGGAGCGGCCACAAGAGGAGTAGCTCTCCATGCCCACCTGCCAGAATCTTAAAAGTTTATGGGGTGCCTGGGTGGCTCAGTCAGTTAAGCATCTGACTTCAGCTCAGGTCATGATCTCATAGTTGGTGAGTTCCAGCCTCGCATAGGGCTCTGTACTGACTGCTCAGTGCCTGGAGCCTGCTTGGAATTTTGTGTCTCCCTCTTTCTCTGCCCCTCCCCTGCTCATGCTCTCTTTTTCTCTCTCTCTCAATAACATTGCTCTCTCAAGGCTGTCCTTGAAAACGGCTTTCACTGTGAGAAAAGAGGGCAGAAGTACATTTCAAGGATGGGGAGGGAGGAGGTGAGGAGTCTCTGATTGCTGGGTCCAGTTTGCTGGTCAACAGGTGGTCATGTCCTCTCGATGAACTCATATCCTAAATAAAGGATTTCACCTGAATACTTAGCAAATGCAGGAGAGCAAGGACCTGGAGGTCACAAGGGCACCGCTGGCCACATAGCTCTATCCATTCATCACTAGCGTGAACGGCACCTCTCTGGAGGATAGACAGGGGCAGTGTATATTTCTAGTTCCAGAGAATACTGTAGCATATCATTATAAGCTCCCTGGGGAGGGATTCCTTCATGGCTCATTGCACCTCAATGGAACCAGAGTAGCACAATAACTACCTAAGTGGTATGTGTTGGAAGTGGTGTGCAGGGAGAAAAGAACATGATACTTGGTATATATCCAAGAAGTGAGAGGGCACAATCATCTTCTTTGATCCTGACTCCATCTTTATCCTGACTCCTCTGTTAGGAAGAAGGTGAAAGCCTTCATCCATCTTTAGCTTCTTGTTTCTGATGTCTACAACGTATATTGTAACTGTTGCCAAATAAGATTTAGTGTACGTTTTAGGGAGTTTTAAAAGGAAGAAGTTTAAGGGCACCTGGGTGGCTCAGTCGGTTGGGCATCCGACTTCGGCTCAGGTCATAACTTCACAGTTTGTGGGTGGGTTCGAGTCCTGCATCGGGCTCTGTGCTGACAGCTTGGAGCCTGGAACCTGCTTGGGATTCTGTGTCTCATTCTCTCTCTGCCCCTCCCCTCTTTGTACTCTGTCTCTATCTCTCAAAAAGAAATAAATGTAAAAAAATAAACAAATAAAAGAAAGAAGCTTATGGTATAAACCTCTATTGTTTTTAAGTGACTTAATGCTGTTAGTGGAATATTCCTCATATCTAACAGGCTTGTTGGAACATGTAAAAAAAAATCCGTAGTGGAATCACCCAAAATAGCCAGCATTTTGGTAATATTTTTCTGTTACCTTTCATTCCTTTTGCTGTGCATATGCACATAATAACAATATTTAATTCATTTAAAATTCATTTAAAATTTACTTGTTGCCAATCACTGTATCAATTTTTTATAAGAATTATCTCATTTAACCCTTATTACAATCTTTAAATTTTTTTTTTTAATGTTTAGTTATTTTTGAGTGAGAGAGAGATAGAGTGAGGTAGGGGAAAGAACAGAGAGAGAGGGAGACACAGAATCTGAAGCAGGTTCCCTGAGCCATCAGCACAGAGCCCGATGTGGGGCTGGAACTCACAAACTGTGAGATCATGACCTGAGCTGAAGTTGGACTCTTAACCGACTGAGCCACCCATGTGCCCCAATTCTTATTACAATCTTAAGAGATGGGCAGTATAATGACCATTTTACACATGAAGATATATTGAGGCTTAACAGGGTTAAGCAATTTGTGCAGAACCACATAGCTAGTGAATCACAGGAGCTAGTTAACCCAGGTATTCTTGACTCAGGGCCTGGGTTCTTGACCTCAATTTAATATCTCTGATCTATACATTCCTTTAGTACTAATAATTGTGTTATTTTATACAGACTGTTTTATAATTCTTCTTAAAGTATTACTCTATAATGAAGTAAGCATAAGAAGGAAAAGAGGTGAGAAACATGTAATATATAAAATTTTCTTTCTAAGATATACAAATTATTTACATTTCACTTTTCAAATAGTCAAATAATATTAAGAGTTAGCACATGAGAAATAACTAATGAAGCACCATAAAGAAAAATATTCAGACTTGCTGGTTAAAGGCACACAAACAGTCCCAATGAATATATATTTACTTACTTCTAAATAAATACAGATAGGTTTTTTAAAGTGTTGGGAGAGCTCTGGAAGATAGAGCTATCAGGATTTAGGAACAATCTTTCTGAGGAGTGGTTATAAGAACAATAAAATACTGTTTCTAGGAAAGAATCTAGAGAAATAATTTACCAAAAGTGTTGTTACTTTCTTTTCCCAAGGTAGGTTTATTTGATTCCTAGAAATGTACGTTTGAAATAACAAGTAATGGGGAAGAACACAAAGAAACAGACACCAGTTTCACAGCTGGGGAAAAATAAAGATTTATATTCAGACACTGACGGAAGTGAATTTAAAGAAAAATAATTTATGTCTTATAATCAATGGAGTTGTACTTACACATTTAAGTGCTTAAAATGATTTTTTAAGATCTGAAGATTTGTATTTTTGACGTGTAGATATTTTCATGGTTGCATTTTATTATGGATTGTTAAAACATATGCATTTTGGCTTAGCATCATCTTTGAAAGAAAAGCTGATGGAAGGAAATGTAAGGGGGAGGGGGAGGGACAGATACAAGAAGGCAAAAGTGAAGGGGGTTGGTGATTATAACACAATTACATGCCAAATATAGGTAATTATAGTATAAGTGGAGTTGTCTTTGGAAGTTATTCAAAAAGCATTTAAAAAATCTAAAACTATATAACAGATATCTCTGAATTCATTCTTCCAAAACTGATAGCAAATTTTATGTGAGTGTATTTATTTATTGTAGGTTCTTTGCATCTATAAAAACAAAGACAACATGCTGTAATGAAGTGTCCAGAAGACAAAAAGCAAGAGTTGCTTTATACATTGCAATCATTGATTTCATCCTAACTCACTCTTCGATTTCTAGTAAATCTTAAAATACTAATAATGCACCTTTTTTTCTGAACATCTATTATTGTTTTGGTTTGGCACAAACCGACCATCTTTAGTCATATAATCGAAAAATACATAAAACATGTCTCACTTGATATATATCCTACACAAAACTATATATGACATTCATCAGTGGTTTTAAATTAGTTTCCTTACAGGTTTTTATTCTGAGCACTATGTAGAACATATGTTGTCTTAACTGGAGAATATTTTCAAGCATTTTTTTTCCTCTTGGTTATCTTTCAATTTTAAAAGCCAACTCAGATGGCTCACATTTCTTTTCTGTGGTGTTAGAGCCTTTGGATCACTGAGGTTAATCTTCAGTTTTATTTCTTCCAACCAAGATATAATGGACTGAAGAAAAACTTGCAGAGGAGACTCTCGGGCAGATAGGAAGAAATCTGGTACATAAGAATGTTGTTGGAACCTGGGTGAAATGGGGTTCTAGGAAAGTGAGTTAGACAAGGGAGCCAGCTGCGGGCCACACCTGTATCTGGCACTGATGTATGAGGTGCATGAGGACAGAAGACTCTCTTTCTTGAAGGCTGGTAGTGACTCCAAGGTCTCAGTAGTCCCTGAAGTCTGGTAATATCACAGATTGGACACTGAATTTAGAGAGTACAAAGCTCTGGGACTTTTCATGCAGACTGAACTAATAATAGCAAACTAGAGCTAACATTTATTGAATGTTTCTAATTATATGCTAGGGGCTGTGCGAAGTGCTTCGCATAGATTAATTCATTGAAATATCACAGGTGACAAGTGTCATTATTACCCCCTTTTGACTTCTAGGAGAGTTGAGTCTCAGAAGAGTCTACTAACATGTGCAAATATACAAAACCAGTAAGCAGTCGACTTAAGCTCACACTCAGAAAGTCTGATTCCAGAGTAGGGGAATTTAGCCACACCACTGTCTCTCTGCAAGACTCTTTAGCAACTTCTTAAAGGCTAGTAAGTTAGAAATTTGCCCGGCGTGTTTTTTTATAGTAACCATTTAACTAATTCTTGGGGCTCTTCTTTCAAATTTTGGAGCATTAAGTAGATTAAGAGGTGAAACGGGTATATTTGCAATGAGCAGTTTATGACTTGTAGGGGGTATAGGGGGAACACTGTACTACTGCGTAAATTTTTTGTAAACTTAGAATACTCTAAAAAAATAAGATCTATCAATAAAACTAAGGTAAAGTCTATGCATGCTATCTAACCCCGTTCTCAAATGCACATTGCCATCTGTCAAGATTCGTATCCAACTGTGCACATACACCCAGAACCTCTTCAACAAATGCCTCCAGATCATGAGGATGCCCTACTGTAAGGCATTTTCCCCTTCCTGATCTCTCATGGCAAATGTCTTTCTACCTTTTTTATTCTACTTTTATTAGCCTGTTTGGTATTAAAGCCAATTGCGTCTTTTCATTAGATTTTGAGTCTCTGGAATATAGAGATCATTCATTTCTTATTTATTTCTAATCCTACACCCAATATCTATACTATGCCTCTACACATGATAATGAAAATAATTATAAGCATTTTTTAAAAATTTGTGCTGGGGATATAAGCCATTATGATAAACACAACTTGACAAATTCAGGCCTTCCTAATCCTGACCTAGGTTCTTAAAATGAACTTTGAATTAGTCTTTACTTGTTTCAGTCCTTTATCCATAGAAGCTCCTGGATGACTCTTTCCAAATGTCATTTCCTGCTCAAATATCTGTAATGGTGGTATTCCACTATCTTCTTTTCAGCCTTTCCTAAGTCTCAATCTGCTCCCCCATGAGTCTGCCATACTTCAAAAAGCTGGACCACTCAGCATTTGCTGGGTACATGTGGTTTCTCTTTTCTAGAGCTTTGTTTATGCCTGGAAATGTTCTTCCCTCTTCATTTCTACTCTTAAACCCCTATCTATCTGTTTCAAATATTATCCATAATCACAATTCTAATTTTCTCCTATGACCTTCCCCACTCCAACCAGATGAGCTCTTGTTGGAGTTCTTTTAACATATTGTATTGCTTTGGCCATTTCCTTATTGTTCGCCTGTAAAAAAAAGTTTATTTATGTTGAAAGAGAGAGAGTGTGAGCACATGAGGAGGGTAGGGGCAGAGAGAGAGGGAGATAAAATCCCAAGCAGGCTCCCTGCTCTCAGCACAGAGCCCACCACAGAACTCAATCTCACAAACCATGAGATCATGACTTGAGCCAAAACCAAGACATGGGCGCTCAACCAGCTGAGCCACTCAGATGCCCCTGTTTGCCTTTAGTTATATGTTTACCCTTCCTTCTACTTTCAACTGGATTTTAACTTCTTTGTAAAAAGGGCTTATATTCTCCTCATTTTTGGACCACCTGAAGTTCCTAGCTTTGGCAGGTAGTGGGCATACAATAACCCCCATATTGGAGAGACAGTAATACCAGTTGGTAATGTACAAGCAGTGAAGTCAGGTGAACAGGGGTTCCGATCTCAGCTACATCACTCTGTAGCTGGGGAACTTGGGCAAAGTAGTTAACTTCTTTGAGATTCAGTCCTTTAACTATGGGGATGACATTTTATCTACTACACAGTGCTAATAAAAAACTTAAAAGAAAAATGTAAGTAGAGTTTGATTTCTATTAAGTATCCAATACATGGCAATGGCAAGTGTTTGTTTCATAAGTTTTTTTCTCTGCAATATCTTGAATTCCTTCTTTCAAAAGACATTCCATTTGTCTATTTTTTAGCCAGACTTATGGTCACAATAATTTGCCAGGAAGGCAAAATTGGAAAAAAGATGGCCATTTCATAAGTAAGTATAATAATATAGTTACCTCTATATTTATTTATTTTGAAATTACTGTAGCACTTGATTAAATAAATTCATAAACAGTTACTCAGCATTTATTATGCATCAAACACTGTTGTAGGTATTGGGAATACAACAGCGAAGAAGACAGTCTTTGTCCTTCAGTAACTTCCATGTTAATGTGGACAGTGACCTCACAGATATTCAAGAAGCACAACGAAAAACTTAGCTATAAAATGGTGCCAAATCTGCACTGATTAGAAGCCCAAACTCCATTTCTGGGTTTACCACTTAGCTGTTACAGTAAGCTTTGAGGGAGTTCAAGAATGGTTACCCAGATTTTTAACAGCTAGGAATCCAAGAAGCAACGTTGTGGAGGCGAGCTATATATACATTTTTTTTCTTCTGGGAAAAAAATGGGGATAAATCAGACCTATGTCTTTGTGTGTAGCAGATGGAGCTGAGCTTTCTCTATTTCTACTTAAATGACCTTAAAGTAGTTGTCTGGGAGTGAAAGTTGTTCAATGTTGGCATGTCAGCAACAGCTCCCAAAACACCGAAGCTCTTCTGTTGGCAGCAACTTAGGTGAGTCCTGCCGATTGTACAGATAGACGGGTTGACCTCCCCAGGCCCCCGGTTTGCCACCCGCTGCTGGGCCGGCGCCACCCCTCCCTTGCGAGACCGGTACGAAGGCTGCGAGCGGAGGGCCCTCCCGCGGGAGGGGCGCGGGGCGTGGAGGGCGTGGGCGGGGGCGGGGCGAGCCCCGCAGACTGGGTGCTCCGAGGGAGCTGTCAGTGTCAGGCTCGCAGAGAGAGAGGAAGTGCTGGGTCCCCGAGGAGCGCGAGCCGAGCGGCCGGCGCAGCGTGAGACAGCACATCCTGCGCGCGCCGGGCCCGCAGCCCTCTGGAGCCGCTCGAGCCTCGACCCCGCCGCCCCCCGGGGGCCGCTGCCGAGCTCGCTCGGGGAGCCCAGTGCCGCCGCCGCCGCCGCCGCCGAGCGCGTCCAGGTAAACAGGAGGGGGGTGTCGCGCTCTCCCGGCCGCCGCCTCCGCGTCGCCCCTCGACCCTCCCAGCCCCAGGGTCGTCTGCGCGGGTAGCCGGGCAGTAGTTGGGCCGCCGCAGCCGCAGCCGGACCCCTGCCTCGGCCCCCTCCCCAGGCTCCTGCGTGCTCACGCGGCGCCCTAAGGCGGCCAGAGCCCCCCCCCCCCCAGCGACACCCCCCTGCTGCAGTTTCCCCCGGTAGAGCCCAGAGGCGGGGGCAGAAGAGGAGGGGTCGTGGTGTCATCACCTTGTCGCCCACCTCGCGGGCTGGGAGGGGCGTCCCAGTGTGCCCCGCCTCGGTCCGGTCCTGGGCGGCAGAAGGCTAGCGGCGGTGAGATCCGCACCCCTGTGGGCCACCAGCTGACGGCCCCTGGGGGAGGGGAAGCTGCAGAGGGAAGGGAAAGGATGCTGTTTGATTACATTTTCAGCTGTCTGCAGAGCTCTTAGATGCTGTTGCTACCCGCCAAGTCGGAGGGAGCGAATGTACTTCCAGCAGGGCATTAATTAAACACTCACGCAAGAAGATGCCAGTTTCTCTCACTGCTGCAAAAAAGTGTGGTTGGGGGATGTGTTTTCGTAAACACCTTCCTAGCCGCGTGGCTCTCCTACCCCCACTCTGGAATCGCTGTGGCCTTATAAATCTGTGCGTCGTCATCATTAGGGCAGTGATCCTAGCAGCGCTGATGGGAACTGAGTGTGCGAGAGTCTCATGACTTGTGTCTTGGTTAATAAGGTTAAGTGGAAACCCAGGATCAGGACAGGAAATTACTTTGGAAATCGGAGACTCAGCAAAAATGCAAAAGATGGAATATAGTCTATTCTGGCCTCTACCTCATCTAGGTAAGGGGCAAGAACAAATGGCCAGCCATTTTCTTGCCTGGAATGCCTTTCAAGTGTGCACTGTAGACTTATTCTAGTTCAGGGTTGTGAAAAATTGCTCCCAAATATTCCAGATTAGCAGAAAGCATAGCTGACAGTAAGGCATGGGTAACTGCAGAAGACAGCGTATGGCTAATATTAGCACAGCTATGGGTGACGGTCTATGAACATATTTTCACTGTGAAAATTATAGTGAGAGACAGCGTTAGGAAATTCGGAATGGAGACTTCAGTGCAAGTTGCATCCTGAGGGTGCCGGTGGGAATGTGATTAATACTTCCTCTGATGATTTAAAATGCCAAATTTTGTCCAGAAGTTCTTTGTGTGAGAAACAAAGGCCTTAAACTCTGCTGTTTTGACCATGTTTCTCAATAAAAATATACTCAGTCATCAAAATGTTCTCTTCACGGGAACCAACCTGCCAATGTTTTTTAAGTTCTGAGGATTCAGTGCTCCAAGAGCCATTTTTCTGTAAGATCTTGCAGCATCATCATTAGGACGTTAGGACAATATATTTTGGTGCCCAGTAGAGGCTTTGTACAGCCTGTCCAGTCTGGCCCTAGTTTTTGGCCCAGCACATCCCCTATGTTTCTCTTTTTTGTCCTTGTCTTGGGCCTCAGGCACTGATGCACCTGCTTCCTCTCCACTTGGACCTGAAGGATGCAGGCACACAGTGCCCAACTGCACAGGGATGGCTCAGCCCCTCCACACCCCCAGCCTTTCCTCTTCTACTGAAACATGTCCTGAAGCTCTTTGGTGTTTGAGATCTACATCATCAGGTATAATCACTATTAGGGATATGGACAGAGAAAAAATTTAACCCACAAGAAAGTGGGGTAATTCTTACAGTGGTGGTCCCTGGTGCCTAGTTTCTGACAAACTTCTGAGATTATAAGAAGAAGTCAGGGGCACCTGGGTGGCTCAGTTCCTTAAATCTCTGGACTTAGGCTCAGCTCATGATTTCACGGTTTGTGAGTTCAAGCTCCACATTGGGCTGTCTGCTGTCAGCACATGGCCCACTTTGGATCCTCTGTCCCCCCCTCTCTCTCTGACCCTCCTCCACTTGTGTGTGTGCATGTGTGTGTGTGTGTGCATGCACGCGCTCTCTCTCTCTTTCTCTGTCTCTTTCTCTCTCTCACAAAAATAAAATTTAAGAGGAAGTCAATCAGCATTTGTGTCATCATGCTTTGTGTCTGAGAGGGCTCTGTCAACTTTCTTACCAGCCCTTCTACTTCCCCAAACATTTCTTCCCAAGTCTACATTTAATAAATAAGCCTTTCCTTTTTTTTTTTTTTTTAATTTTAGTTTAGAAAGAGAGAGTGAGAAGGTGTGAGCGCACATGGGGGAGGGGCAGAGAGAGAGAGAGAGAGAGAGAGAGAGAGAGAATCTTAAGCAGGTTCCACACTCAGCACAAGCCCCATGAGGGGCTTAGTCCCACTACCCTGGGATCATGACCTGCACCGAAATCAAGAGTTGGACACTCGGGGTGCCTGGGTGGCTCAGTCTGTTAAGTGTCCGACTTTGGCTCAGGTCATGATCTTGAGGTTCGTGGGTTCAAGCCTCGCATTGGGGTCTGTGCTGATGGCTCAGAGCTTGGAGCCTGCTTCAGATTCTGCATCTGCCTCTCTCTCTGCCCCTCCCCCACTTATGCTCTGTGACTCTCTGTTGCTTAAAAATGAATACATGTTTAAAAAAATTTTTTGAAAAGAGCTGGATACTCAATGGACTGGTGCCCCAATAAGCCTTTTCCTTGACTCCAGCACTGAGTCAGGTAATTTTTGGGGATTCATCTTGGATACTTCTCTGTCTGGTCTTGTAAAATACATACCAAGTCTTCAAACCATGTCTCTCAACACAGACTGTGCATAGGCTTCATCCAAAGTGATTTACCTAAATGGGCTACTGATTCTTTCCATCACCTGTTTCTTTCTATAACTTAACCTAGCCTCAGAGGAAAAGGTCTTTTGCAAAGCTAAGTATATCCTTCATCATTTTGTTTGCCTTACATTTTGCTCTGTCAAGTAAAGCAAAGGTTAATAATACACTGAGCAGTTTCCTAAATGTATTACCTTACCGAAACATTTGCTAAAATGCGTTGAGCATTTGGCCCGGGCATTGGATTTTACGTTACTTCTCCATGTATTAATTTATTTAATCCACAAATATCTTATGAGTTATATATTATTTATAATCCTATTTTACAGATGAGGAAACAAAGATACAAAGATGCCAACTAACTTTTTTGAAAATTGCTCAACTGATAAATTATAGAGGCAGGATTTGAACCCTAGGCAGTCTGAATCTATTCTTCCATACTACAGAACAATTATATTGGTTAATTTTCATATACTGAATACCAAGCTCTTTTCTCATGTTATTTCATTTTAATCCTTATATGAATCCTATGAAATAGATGTTATTGACCATATTTTATAGATGATGTGACTGAGTTCAGTGACATATTCAGGGTTATAGATAATCAATAGCAGATGCAGGGTTCAAATCAGGTCTGTTTGACTCCCAAACCAGAGCTCACCCAGTTTTGCTAGCATCCCCTATCAGAAACAAGAAAAAGGTGAACTCGTCTGTCTCTTTCAGGTTTGCTACCTAACATCCCTAAGGACCATTGTCATGTCCTTTAAGCCTCAATGGTGGCCATACTTTTTGTCAGCAGATTGATAACTATGGATGATATGGCAAACTCAATGTAGCACTATAGCTCTTCTGAAATCGAGTACCAATTTGGTTCTCTCTCCTTAATGAAATTAGGTAATTACCCATGATACTTTGTGGATCCCAAGTGCCATGTAAATAGTCATTTCCTTGATCAGGGATCCCTTTTACTAGAAAATGTTGTGACTTCTACACCCCCTATAAACTGTGAGAAAATGTGTTCTTTGGGGAACTTTGCTAGGACAATGAACTTTTAGGGTTCACTTCTTTTGAGAATTAAGTTAATCTGACTCTCATTTTATTTCTTTGAAATTTATAAACTTTTGCCCAGATCCATGTAAAAAATATTCCTCTTGATTAAGAACTTTTCATAGATATCCTGGGCTGATTTTCTTTGCTTCCTCTCTACAGAAAGCCTGGCACCAGAATGTCAGAGTGAAGCTTGCATTGGAACATAGACACTACTGTCCAGGTGCAAACCCTGAGGAGCCCACATGTTCATAAAGCATCTCCTGATTCTTTGTTCAGAGGAGGCTTCTTAAATAGGAGTCCTAAGCATTGTGGAGAGCGGACACATGATGGTGTTCTGGTGGTCACCGAACCCGATAATACTGATGCAAAATTTAATGCATATGTATAGAAATGCAACTTTCTGGTGGCAAGGGGCGGGGTGTGGGATTTGTGACCAAAAAGAGATTAAGAACCACTGGTTCAGAGGCACAGTTTAGAAGAGGGGCTAGGAGCTGAATGTGTTGAAAACAAGGCAAAACTATGCTATGAGCACCAATCAAGAAAAAAATGTTTGTAGCTACCAGAGCATTGTTGGCATTTTGCTACCAAGGCATTTTGAAGGCAGGGGGTGGGGGGGGGGGTGGCACCAACTTACACTAATGCACGCTGCAACCAAGTGAGATCTTCAAGAATGGCAGGAAGCCTTAGCGTTGCTTGCCATCCATTAGGTACTTACCCTGTTCATGTTTAGGTTCATCAAATCATTCTAACAGCCCTGTAAGACTGACATTTTTATCTTCATTTGACAAACAAAGAATCTGATGCTTGGAAACATGAAGCCACTTTGTCAAGGCCACCTGAAACCAGTTTGTGGGAAAGCTGGATTTCAAATGCAGGTTGGCCAGATTCCAAAGTTTGTTTATTCTGTTCCCATCGTATGTCATTGTTTTTCTATGTGGGATGCCAAAAAATACCGTTTAGTGTAGCTTTTCATTGTGGCAAGACAGAGAGTCCCTCAAGACAGAGAGTCCCCCACGTGCTGATGGGAAAAGCCTAGATGTGTTATCAAAAGAGAACAAGAAAATTAGACGTCTCTCAGTGTACTGGAGAATAAGCAAGTCCTGCTTTCCCTTGAGGTGTGCTAAAGCCCCTACATTTAATTCTCAAGTGTCACTAGGTATCAGGCTGCACACAAAATGCATAGCGGTTTACAACGAGGACAGTCTAGAAAGTTGACTTTGCAGGAGTGGATGTAAACCAAGACTGTGTTCATTGCAAAGAGGAATTTATTTCAAAGCTGAATTCGAAGCTGCTCAGTGTTCTGGGGCTTAGCTGATATAGTGACTGTGTCATGATCCAGAACACTAACTTGGCACTAAATCTTGGGAGCACCTCTGCTTACCAGACAACCTACATACCCTTTAGTTTTTGGTTCTTATCAATCCTGGGATCCTCACAAGCAGCAGTTTTATTTCCAAAATATTACTGAATCCCTAACATTTCTATCCTCACCCATATTTTTACTATACTCTTAAAGAATGACCCATTGTTTTTATTTTGGGGGCACAAACCAGCTAATGCCATCAGTGTGGCAAACACACAAAGCAGAAATTTATGTTGGAGTCAAGGGCATTCTTTATAATAAAGTAATGAGTCTCTGGCACTACACAGGATGATTGCACTTGATCAACAGATCTGCCTGGGAAGCAATACCAGTGTGCTTTATTATGCTTCAATTTTTTTTTCTTCTATAACCTCTAAAGATTTTTAAAAATTCTGCTGCTCTCTTATGCTACACATTTTAAGTTGGCATCTAACTGTTTTCATTGTAAACTTGAAGAATCACAACGAATGTGATTTCCAGAATATTGTAAACTTGGATATTTAAAAATAAAATGATGTAATTCTTTGAATTCAATTACAATCTAAATACTATCTCAATCTCTCTATAAAAAATACCTGAAGAAGCTCCTCAACAAAAGGGTATATTTATACCTTGTGGTCAAGCATCACAGTCGGATTTGGGGCTTCAAGTGTCATGGTTTTTTTTTTTCCCCTCTGGTAATGGGGAAGAAAGGCTTTTGCAAAAATGGAGGTGGGAAAGGAAGCCCTGAATGATTCTAAATCACAGGCATGTTCTCTGATAGGTCAGTTTCTGGAAAGATTAAAGACAGAAGCTTCAGATCTGGAAACTAAAATGTCATTAGTTCTTCTCATGCTTGCACAGTCCTTAGAAACCCTTGATGGGCACCAGGGGCACACAATGCCAATTATCAGAGCATGCATTTATTTAGCACAGGTGTTGTATGTTATGGGTCATTGTAGGCAGTGGCCGGGAGTTAGGTCCTTGGCCTTCTGTCTGTGTGGTTCAGACTCAAAGTGGGCAGGGCTGGAAGGACCTGCAAAGTCCCATCTCCTGCCCTGAGGCTGTCTTTCCCCTATGTAGTGATTTACAGAAGAAATTGACTTATTCTAATGTGTTTCAGATCAGTGTTTCTCAGCCAGGGGTGATTGTCCACCCTAGGGACATTTGGCAATGTCTAGAGGCAATTCTGGTTATCAAAACTGGGGAGAGTGGCTACAGGCATCTAATAGGTGGTGGTCAGGGCTGCCGCTGAATATCCTACAATGCACAGGACAACTCCTGTGACAAAGTATTATCCTGCTCAAAATGTCGATAGACACTCTGTTTTTTTATTGAATATTTCCTGTTGTAATTTAAGTCCATTTTCTTGTTTGGTCTTTTACAACATAAGAGTACAACATCTAAAAGACAGCATAAGACAAAAGAAAGAAGAAGCCAGATATCTCACTTAAGCTATGTGAGCCTCAGTTTCTTCATCTGTGAAATGGGGATAATGATACCTGGCTTGCAAAGTTATTATAAGGATTACAGATAATGAGAAAACAGGGTTCAATGCATGTTACACACTCAGTGTGTGGAAGATGCTTCTTATTATCCAGCAGCAATTATATCATTCTCTAGCCTTCTCTTCTCAGGGATATGTGTGATCTTCCCTTCCTTTGAACCAAAGGTATGCTTAAAAAAATTTTTTTTTTATATTGAATTGTACTACTTATATGCATGCTTCTTTCCCCCACTACACTCCAGGCTCCCTGAGATACCCTTGTATCTTTCAGCTGAGGGTCTTACACATGGTGGAGGCTCAAGAAGCTTTGTTGATCTGAAATACTAGCCAGAATAAATCCCACTTAATTTTCTTTTTATTATAAGATTTAATTCTTTCCCCTTGGATCACTTTAATGTGTTTAGTAAAAACAGTCACTTCCTGAAATGTAGTTTCCATTGCACGTCTGGGCCCAATTTGAATGTAGACTTGGTAATGCCTAGAATTCTGGAATCCTTGCCTTCCTGAATTAGGATCATGTGGAACATTTCTGCTGTGAGAAAGGGATCTTGAAAGGGACAACTTTTCATTCTAGAAATGGCAGGCAGGATGGTTTGAGTCTTCTGTTTCTTTTATGAGCCCCTTGGGCTAATTTTTTGATCTTTGGTTTGGTGTCTTTGGTTTCCTTCCAGTGGGAGAAAGGGAGATTTTGATTCATTTGTCAGATTTCTATTTTATGCTAATGTCTAGAGTGAAGCCAAGAGTAATGTGTATATTTCAAATAGCCCCAATGAGTAAATGGTGACACAGTACTGTATAGACTTTGCCTACCATCAATTTCCCTTTTAGAATGCAAGCTAGATGGTCTACTCTGACCTGAAATAGTACCCATTTCTTTGTTTAACAAGCAGAAGATTTTAGTAATTGAAATGGAATGAAGTCCACTCCTTTTAAAAGCAATTTAGATCCTGTGAGGCACATATAGAGGCCTTTACAAGTTTATCTAGTTGTTGAGTGTTACAGTGAGCCCATGCTTGGAGGATGACCATGGGATTGTGTCTCGGAATCAGCTTGTGGAATTTCAGTAGTTGGTGGTTTGGGTGGCTGGAAAGTTAGTTAGCAGGCCCTGTGGGGGGATGTGTGTTTTGACAGTGTCCCCTTTTAAAATGATGGCACGTCTCCCGTTTCACCGTCTGCCCCACTAGTATCAAAATAGCAAGGGGTTGTGGGAATTGGTGTGTATTTTGTGGAAGAAAGAATAACAAAAAACTTCTCTGCCTGTTTCCTTGAAAAGTGTGACTTTGTTCACTCTCAGAGGGTATAGGTTACCGCTGATTTGGAAAGGTGATCTTCCCTCTTTGAATGCTTTCAGACTCAGAGGAAAGTGAGAATCTATTTACATAAGTTAAAATGCCAAACTAAATCTCCCAATGCAAATACGGACCACCCAGGGACATGGTTTGGGGTTTCCAATACAGATTTTCTTGCTTCCTCTTTTAAGCTTTTTAATATTTTTCAAATGCTGCTGAAAAGTAATTGGCATATCAAACAAGGATGAAATCCCATATCCCTGTAGATTTTGAAGGGGAGAATCATACCCATTTTCTTTGAGAACTCCTTGTTTTAAAAATTAAAAAGTATGAATAGCTAAAATTGAAAGAACAACAAGTTGTAGGTTTTAGTTTAAAATAGATGGAAAAGTCAGGTTACAAAACAGTTGTAGGGGAAAAGGAAAATACTTTCTTCAAATGTTCCCTTTCCCTAGTACATTCTGCCCAGGCAGAGCCATTTACCTGAGTAAAATGGGCAGAACTTTGCTTTGGGGATAAGCCAGGGAATTGGAAAGATCACCTCTTAACATTGCCAATACCACCTCTGCCTTCCCCAACCCTGGACAGGTACATCTGGGCAGCACACGGAAAGAGTATTTTCTAAACTCTCTGGGGGAAGATTCAGAATGAAAGTTGCTTTAACCGGGACACATGTTCTGGTGACCGTGTGGTTAATAATGACAATTAGTCCTTTCTTAGTCTTTATGCCTGTTAAAGAAAAAGTTATTCATACACTTGTTAAAGAAATGGTAAGGCAGGCTTTTTTTCAGGGGGACTATTCTGATAGATGTCTAGACCCCTGCACTGGAGGTTTGCAGTAGGGGAGAGAGATTGGGATCAACTCTGAATACACTAAGGAAAAGTGGGATTTATAGCCAAGGAGCAGGGTGGGGGTCAGTAGATGGAAAATTACTAAAAGGAAACATCCAGGGTAAGGGGAGTGGAATCAGGATAAGCCAACCTAACAGGATTCTTGCTGAAGGCAGGCGAGGTGATCAGACACCACTTGGAAGATGGTAGGGGATGAGGAACTTCATCAGATATCAGTTTGATATTGGTGATCAGATATTGAGGGTGGAGGATTCTGGCTAAACTGACTTAGCAGGACTTTTGCTAAAATGGGACTCTTGAAAGCATGCCAAGGGATTGAGGCCAAGTTAAAAAAGAGCTTGGAGGAGACTGACTACCACTTGGTCAAGGAGAGAATCCTTGGCACACCCTCTCAGTGGGCATTCCATAGCGAAGTGCAGGTGGGGATGATAAAAAGGGGGTACTTGCAGTTACCAACACTAAATCCAAAGGTGGAGAGCAATGAGAATGCTGGATCATTGGAGTGGATTTGGGCCACAGGAGTGTATTTATCGGGTTAGGTTGCATCACAATGCAGTAACAAACAACCACCAAGCATCAGCAGAGTAACCCAACAGAAGATTTTTCTTGCTCATGTTACATGTCAGGTGTGAGCCAACAAGGGGCCCCGTTCACCAGACCCACTCAGAGGCCCATGCTGAGAGAGGCTTCATCTTGATATATATTGCCCCAATCTCATACATGGTCACTGACTGAAGCAAATCAGATGGCCCTGCCTGGCTACCAACGAGTTGTTAGGTAGAGTTTCAGAGTGGGGGAACAGGAATTTTTGTGATTAACCTAAATGACTATTAAAGGGGTGAACTTTCCTGGAAAAAAAAAAAAAAGGGGTGAACTTCCCTGGGTTCTGCCTATTCCTGCTGCTAACCACAGTTTCTAAAAGGCATCCCTAGGAAGCTCACTGACATGCAACCCACATGTGGTGGTTTCAGTATTCAACTTTAGTTGTACCTGAAAGAATGCTCTTATAGAGTATGAAATTCATTAGAATGATTTTAGCCTCATGAGTAATAACAGCATTCTGGAATTAGTGAGCTTCCAAATCTAGATTTTACTAATAATGAATAATGAGTACGACTGAATGCTTTGTGGGTGCATGAAAATGAACAAGGTATAGACCTTAGGGACTATGGGACTGATGTCTAATCAGGGAAAAATAGAAAAGTTTAATATATATATAACATGTGGATATGTGTTACCACATACCTCACATGAGATAAAACATGGTAAATACCTAATAGAGGAATAACAAAGTTCAAAGAAAGGAAGTGATTAATAACTAATCACTTCTTTGAATAATCACTTCTTTGAATTTTCAAGCTCACCAGACACCAATGTCAACTAGGCAAAATCATTAATATTTTATCTTCATCTTTATTTTTTGTTCTTGGGTCTGATCTGATATTATCCCAAAACAAATCACAACAGTGGTCAAGAGGCAGTATGAGATCCTGGCCTCTGCAGCTGGAGTTCAAATCCCCGCATTGCCCATTACTATCTGTGTGAACTTGACAAGTTATTTGGCCTCCCTGTATCTCATTTTCTCCATCTATTAAACAGGAGTGATAATAATAGTGCCACTTCCTAATATTGTGGTGAGTCTGAAAGAATAAATCCTACTTAATTTTCCATTTCTTATATGATTTAAATTTTTTCCCCTGGATCATTTTGATGTGTTCAGTACAAACATTTGACTTCCTGAATGTGTCATCCGTTGGGTCTCTGGGCCCCAAATGAATGTGGGCTTGGTAATACTTGGGATTCTGGAAGCCTTGCCTTCTGAATCAGGATCCTATTGAACATTTTTGTCTATGCCCAACAGAGCAGTGCTGGGCTCTGGGTGAGTACAACATAAGGGTCAGCCTGCATTTTCCCTGGCTTGTGAGGCAACCTTAGTCTAGAGACTGTTGTTTAGAGTATCAAGTTGGCTTCCATTCTTATCTTGGAATTCAGGTCTACTGAGGACACATTTCCTAGCCCCCCTCCTTCTATCCCCAGCATTTCAAAGCGATGTAAAATTAAAATCTACTGTGATGCAAATCCATTGTGGCTAAATCATGCAAGCATTCTGTGTGTTTGAGTCCAGAAAATTAAAAGGTGCAGGAGCTCAAGACTCATACCACAGGTAAAGGTTTAAAGAGCTAGAGGCTGGTTGTGATGGAGAGGAGGTTGTGTGGCTCATCTTGGCAGATGTACACCTTTTCTTTCCTCTGTGGGTTTTTTTTTTTTTTTTATCTTCCCTTCCCCCACCACTCCTTGAGTACAGTGTGAATGAACTTGACTGAATGCTGCAGAGAGCCTGTGGGTTGTAAGCAGGTGAAAGTGTGGGCACGAGGACTCTATTTTTGGCAAGTAAGTATGAGGGACACCTCTCTAGCCCAAACTTCCAGGGAAAAGGAAAGTTCATATCAATATAATGCAGAACCTTTGATTGACTCAAGTTAAAAAAAAAAAAAAAAGAAAAGAAAAAAAGACTGGGCTACCTTAATGGTAGTGAGAGTTCAAGCATGTCACCAGGAAGTGAGGATTTTCTGTGAAGAGATTATTCTACCAATGAGAGGCCAGACCTGGATTTAGTAATCTCCATGTTATTTTTTCTCCGGATTTAAGAACCTGTGATTTTATGTACTAGAGAGAGCTTTGCATCACTCTTATCTCTGGCCAGGTTTTGCCATTCACTTGGGGCAGCATAAATAAGAGGGCAGATGCCAAACTGGAAAAATAAATGTGACAATCCGTGTCTACTTTCTTCCCCATGGAATTGTTCAAGTTGTAACATTCAATCATTCATTCTTTCATTCAGTTAAACATTCCTTAAACTCCTGCCAGACACTGGGAATGCCATAGCAGTGTCAGGGCGGGTGGAAGGAAATTTAACAGCTTATGACAACCATTAAAAACAAACACAAAATGTTTGCATCCAGCTTCATTCCAAACTGGCCACATGATCTTGCAGTTGAGGGCTCACTCTTTCATTTGTTCATGTATTTGTTCATTGAGTAATCTCTTAATGTGCCCTGATAATATTCAGGATTGGCTCTATCCTGCTAGCAGCAGAGGCTAGAAAATATATCATTTCAAAGGCATATGACAGAAGTCCCCAACTACCATTTTCTTTTTACAGCAAGAAGAAAAGCAAACTAGGAGCCTACTGGGGTTGGGGGCGGGGTAGAGTCCCCACCCTAATGCTTATCTTATGCAAAGAGCTTATCACAAATGCTAAAGTGTCTATTTTGAGCACTTGATTTCTCACTTTTTCATCATATACAGTAAAGGTGTGATATGGAAGGGAAGTGTTAATTCTAGTTGTTTGCATTGCTTAACACATTTGAATAGATTGGATTGGCTTCACATGGAAATGTTTGATTTTTTTTCCAAGACCCTTGCAGGTTTTAAAATAGATAACTTGATTCTGAAGGGAGGCAGGACCAAAGAGCAGAAAGAATTGATCTCAGTTATCACCTGAGAATGTAACACCCAGCACAAACCTTTCCTGCTTGTCCCTCATTGCACCCCTGCCACCTTGAACCCATTTGACCTTAGCCTATAGTCGAATGAAACTGTTTGCCATTCCCCGAAGCTCAGACTGCTACCTCCTGTGGCTGTCATTTTTCTCATGCTCATCTCCTTCCTCTGGAAATGCTTCCCCAGTTCGCATCCTACCCATGTTTCCCTGTCTGGTTCTCATGGCCCCTCCTTCACTCACTCTGCTCTACTTCCTACATGCCCTCCTTGTGCTTTAAACCTTTATTACGCACTTAGCCCACTGTCCCTAGCAGTGGAACTGCCCTTTTCAGATCCTACTATATGTGGGGAAAGAAACATAATTTTCTTTCTACGCTTCTAGGTTCTTCTTGGCTGAGAACCTTCCCTCCACCCCCTCCCTCCTCTGCTGCTAATAAAAGACAGATTAACAGGAGGAAAACAAAACAATTGTAATAACTTGTATACCTCCTGTATATATGGGAGAGACCCTGGAAAACTGAGTAACTCTCCAAAATGGATTAAGCCACCACCTTAAGTACCATTTCCAGTTAAAGGCAAAAGATGTTGAGGGTGGGGAGTCAGGTATGGGAGGTCACCAAGAATAAGCGTGTTATACAGATTTAAGTCCATGCTTTCTTCACTGATAATAGTTCCTAGAGACTGAATTGTCCTCTTCTTCCTGCAGAGAGGGAGAACCCTCACAAATGCAAACTTTCCTTATAAATTGAAGTGTCTCTTACAAAAGGGTAATTTCTACTAGGTTTTTAGAGCTTCTTCTGTATCTGCTGCTTCTTAAAAGTAACGCGCTTCATATAATCCTTATGCCAAAAAGGCATATTTTGGGGTGAGATGTTCTGTTCCCCTTCACGTGTAATAAGCTTTTTGCGATAAATGTAAGTCAATCATTTGTGTAAGCCTGACAGCATCCAGGATGGTGCGTTGCTTCACTGGGGCTCAGTGAGTATTCATTAAATTACATTAACATAAAGATACATTTAGCATCCAGGAGCCAGCTACTTGGACTTCTTGGCTCTTAGTAAATTAGAACATTTAAAAAAAATTTTTAATGTTTATTTTTGAGAGAGAGAGAGAGCAGGAGAGGGGCAGAGAGAGGAAGTCACAGAATCTGAAGCAGGCTCCAGGCTCTGAGCTGTCAGAACAGAGCCAGATGCGGGGCTCGAACTCAAACTGCGAGATCAGGACCTGAGCCAAAATTGGACGCTTAACTGACTGAGCCACCTAGGTGCCCCAGTAAATTAGAACATTTTGTTGATTAGTGTGCTTCTGTCTCTGGGGAACCTTGCCCAGATAACCAAAGTATTCTCACATCTCCTTCCATCAGGAAAACCATCCCATTCTTCCCCTCCACCCTCCGCTTTTTCCTATAGAGGGTCACTGTGCAGGGACCAGACAGGTGGGGAGAAAACGTGCTCTGATTTGCCAAGGGTTTTGGGGTCAGGTGGCTGTATGTGCATATGCATGTAGGTTCATGCTCCTGTGCTAAGAACACGACGAGCAGGCGACACTCTTGGGCATCAACACTCTTACCTGCAAGTTAGCTGTTGCACTGCAGCTGCAGAGATGGAGCCACCATCAGGGCCAGTCAGCAGTCAGCTATACACACAGTCAGGATTCAGGTCTGGAATTTTAGTTCTGAGGGTCTAGATATTAGAGTGTTCTTATGTAGCCAAAATTCTTGAGCAGTCTAGTGACGAATTCACACAACCCAGTGCAAGTATAGACTATATATTAGGCAACAAATATAAATTGTCCACTTAATGACTGGCAAGAGAAACCTAACTTCCCATGTTAGGATCACAGTGCCCTCGCTTATAGGTCAGTGATCTGAAATCTGAGAACTCAGGTTCTTAGGTCCTTGGTACCCAACCTGGGCATGGTTGGGACAGTACTAGCCAAAGAGTATTAAGGGTAATCCTGGATGCTTGGTCCAGAGACCCAATCATGTAATACATTCAAAAGAACTGGGGAAGGGAGGCAGACTCTAGGTGTGGCAATCATATGGCAATTAAAGTTACCGGATCACGGCAAAAGGGTTGAGAAGGAGGGTGCTGAGCAAACCTAGGAGAATCTCAAAGCCAATGGAGCTTTGACACTTTACAGAGAATGAGGCTGGGAGGAGAGGAAGGAGCTCAAGCAGACACATTTTCGAAGCCAATTTTGTTCCTTCATTCAACAAATATTTATTATGAAGTCTCTACCTTTCACTATTCTAAGTATTGGCAATACATCAGTGACAATACAGACAAAATCTCTGCCTTCATTGGAACTTAAATTCTGGGGGAAGGCACAAACAATGAAGGATACTTAATTAACTGTGGTATAGAATATGTTAGGTGGTAATACACATAGTGAAGAAAAATAAGACAGTAGAAAAGACTTGAGAATTCAGATGCAATGAGGGGAATAGTTTACTCTTTTGAAGAGGGTCATCAAGTAAGGCCTCAAGAAGGTGAAATTTGACTTATATTTTGAAGAAGCCAGTTGTTCAGAGACTTTAGTATCAGGCAGAGGAACTAGCAAATGTGAAGTCCCTGAGGTGGGAGTGTACCTGATGTATTTGAGGAATAGCAACAACCTCTCTGGAAATGAGATCTGAAAGGTAATGAGGCTGGTTCGTGTCGGGCCATGGAGAGTGTTGTAGGACTTTGGCTTTTACGCTGACATGGGAGCCATTGGCAAGCTTTATTCAAGGAAGTGACATGATTTGGCTTGTGTTTTGAAGAATTACTGTTGTAGCTGAGAATACACTGCAAGGCAGAGGGAGCAAGGGTAGGAGGTAGGAGACCATTTCAGAGGCTTTTTCAATAATAAGGATGAGAGATGTTGGTGCTTTGGACAGGGTGATGGCAGGGGAGGTGGTGAAATCAGGCTGATTGTGGAAGGGTTTGGAAAGTAGAGCTTGAATCATTTGCTGATGGTTCGGATATGGGATTTGACAGAGATATGAAGGATGGCTCCAAGGTGTTTGGCCTGAGTTAACTGGAAGGCTGACTGAGGAGTTGCACTGAACTGAAGTGTGGAAGACTGAAGGTTGGATGTACATGGAACCAGAGCATGGGGAGCAGTTGTCATAGCTGATGTTTCAAGATGGTGTCCTGATGCAACTGTACTGAGCCTCCTGATGGATGCACAGAAGCAATTTTGTCAACCGACCGGAGAAGCATGTCCTTTTCCCTGGACATACTACGGAAAACCTGAAAAAAAATCACACCTATTTTCCTATCATTTCAAATACATTTTCCTTTAATTATAACAGTTTTTATTGTTGTTCACTACTAATTATGTGGTGGTTCTCCATTACATTTTGCCATCCCTAGCTGTGATGTTTTGGTACTGTCATTATGGTTCTAACTTGGGTGATGTCCTGTGTTTTAAGATAAACTCTAGTTGAACTCTCAGACAGTGATCAAGCCATATTTCCATTATTTCCAAATTCTTGGAGTGTACCTGCTATCATCATCTCCCATCACATGTAATGCTACTCAAATTGGGACAGTCACTCATATGTCTCAACTCTGCCACTTCCCAAGGCTAAGACCGGGTGACACAGATCTAATCTGAGTGATGTTCAATCAAGAATGGTCAGGATTGGGGACAGCTTAATGGGTAGAAAAGGAGATAGGTGTGTCCCTGTAAGTTACTACTTACATTGGATATTTTGTTACGCCTTAGTGTGGTCTTGAAAATTGAGATATAATTCTTCTTTCTCTTTAATTCTTTCTGCCAAATTGGTTTTCTTCAAAAGCCAATACATACAAGCCTGCATCCTATTTTCACTCAAAGAGACAGATGGTTGAAAGTGACTCTAGCTAAAATTTTTTTTTAAGTCTTGAAGTAAAAAATACACATGAATATCAGAAAGGTTTAAGCCTTTTAGGACTGGTTGAGAAATCTGTTGTGAACACTGACTGCCTCATACCACCAAGTTCTGTCTTCACATACAGAATGCTGTGTGCAGGGCCAGGCTTGGGATTTTGCAGCTAAGCTTTTCAGATGGGTATTTGCTTTCTAAAAGGAATATAAAAGTTGTGCTGATGGGACAAATAGCAAACTCCCAAATCCTAGGGTCATTCGGCATTTATGCTGACACGTCTGCAGGAAATATGTCATGGTCCTGCATTTCTGGCAGTATTGATTTTCCACACTCTTATGGACATTCATGGGTAACTGGAAAAGCGAGTTAATCTTTCTAAGTATAATTTGTCTTGATGTGCTTGTGCCTTGAAGTATCCAGGGATAGATTTTTTTTGTTTCCACTTTCTTTCTCTGGTAGATTTAAACAAATAGAGCTGAGCTTGCTTTGGTCATTCTATGGTAGGCTTTCCCACCCGTGCTCTGCAAATGGACTACAGGTTCCATGTGTACTTGGATATTAATCTCTTGGCTCTCAGGATAGGCAGAGCCCAAGTCAGTCTCTTGTGATGGTGAAAAGCTTTCTCTGCATACTCGAGTGTCCTGTACAAATATCATCATGATCTATGGGTGTCCTGTCATGCTAAATGTTGGCTGAGAATGGACAAAGGTAGAGAATACTTTATAATTTAAAATCTGCCATTTTTAAAATTGATGTAGTTCAATATATCTCAAATGCCTTTAACTGCAACTAACAATAATAAATAATATTCAGACCTAAAAGTGAGTATATGTATGTCAAAACAAGTTCGATGAAACAGTAGTTTCCCTTACCGTGTAAAACTGCTCCCTGTACCTGCCAGCTGACTTGATTTTGTAACTCACCAGTGAGTTGCAACCCATGTCTAAAAAGGCTCTTGTGTGTATTGCAAGCTAGGAATGAAATACCTGGTCTTGTACTTGTTTAAATCCTTCCATGTTTCCCTGCTGCCTCAGAGAAGTTCAGACCTCCCGAAAGGATGGCATAGCAACCCTTTGGCTGTAGGGTGACCAACTTGTCCAGGTTTGCCTGGGGGTTCCTGGTTTTAGCACTGCAGGTCTTGCATTCAGAGAACCCCCTCACTTCCTGGCAAACTGGGGTGGCTGGTCACTCAACCTTTGGGATCTGCTATCTGGCTGCATTTCCGCCCTCAATTTCCTCTACCTTTTGTATTCAGTGTTCCATCCATATCAAATTACTTGTCCCACAGACTGGCCATTCTTGTTTCTACCTCTCCTTCTTTGTCTCTGCTTCCCTCTGCCTGGGAAACACTGCTCTTCTGCTGTCCTCAGGTCTCATCTTCCTCTGTGACACTTTGTTATGTCACCCTCTCCGAGGAACCTTCTCCCTGTGTCCTGTGAGCACAGTAGTACCACTGACTACATGGATTTGTGGGATCTTTAGTAGCTTTGTGTTTTTTCTCAGCTTTCTTACTCTTTATCGCCTGTAGAACAAACATGAGGAGAAAATCTGCTGACATAAAGTGGGTGGCTTCAGCAAGGAAAGAACACAAAGGAGAAAGAATGAACCAGTAGAGATGCCAGGGCCAGTAGAGTGGAGCAAGGGAGGATGAGGAAAACCTAAAAGCACAGGCATATGCAGCAGTTAAGAGCACATGCTCCAGACACTAGGGTATCCTGGCTTTGCACATGTCAGAGGTGTTGATTTGAGTCCCTCTTCTGAGGAGTGTTCCTCTGCTCGACATAACATCAGCAGGGATCGATGGGTTTTAAAATTAGGCAGGCTTAATTACAAATTCACCAGTATTTCGTAGTTAATTTGGGAGGGTATTGAATTAATTGG